>NC_089822.1:141207762-142557762 GCF_035046505.1 Tiliqua scincoides
TCCAATGACATACTTTTAGGGAGTATGTCATACTTTTGACATACTAGCTTTTATAATTTTGGTAAAATACAAAACAAATGTTTAGTAAAAACACTGTAACAAAATGTTTGAATAAGTTCTGAAAAAACTCATATGCAAGAAGAAAAAAATATATTAATAATGGGCAAAACAAAGAAAAAACTCTCACCTACTATAGCAGTGGTTCCCAAACTGTGAGCTGCGGATCCCTGTGGAGCCACAGAAACCAACCAGGGGAGCCGTGGAATCCTTGTGAAAAACCCACCCCCTATACAATATATAGCTGTGTTTCTCAAACTGTGGGTTGGGACCCACTAGGTGGGTCGTGAGCCAATTTCAGGTGGGTCCCCATTCTTTTCAATATTTTATTTTTAATATATTAGACTTGATGCTACCATGGTACGTGACTGTATTTGAGTAAATGTGACAGATCTATTCTTTTAACAGGTTACGATGTATATGCTTTTAACAATGATAGTAAATGGGGCTTACTCCTGGGTAAGTATGGATCAGATTGCAGCCTAGGACAGTTAAAAATGTTCATGCTTGATGATGTCACTTCCGGTGGGTCCTGGTGCTAAAAGTTTGAGAACCACTGACGTATAGGATTGTAGCTCTAATAGGGAGCTGCAGCCAACTGTTGTCAGTTGAAAAAGTTTGGGAGTCGCTGTACTGTAGAGAAGGCGATGAGAAAAAGGAAATTAGAAGAGATTAAACACTTTGTAAGGATGGACACAAGAGATTAACAGCCCAATCCTATCCACACTTTCCTGGGTAGACATGCATAGACTTGGGCTCTGACTGCAATCCTATGCACACTTGCCTGGGAGTAAGCCCCATTGACTCTAATGGGACTTACTTCTGAGTAGACATGCATAGACTTGGGCGCTGGGGCTGCAGTCCTGTCCACACTTTCCTGGGAGTAAGCCCCATTGATTTTAATGGGACTTACTTCTGAGTAGACACGCATAGGATGGGGCTGTATGTAAGCTGCTGCGCCAGTTTAAACGCGTGCCTGGGGGTGAAAGTGAGAAACCAGCAGGGATTGGAAAGTGCTTCTTCATTCTGACAAACCATAAAGAAGTGGCTCATCCTGGAGAGGTGGAACATGAGAGGAAAGGTGCTGCGGATCAAGTGGAGAGACTTCGCTGGGCCACGATGGACCCAGAGTCCACCACGTGGGGGACCTGCGCTCTCTTGAGCGCTTCCACCGCCTAAGGACGGACGACCCCGCTGGAGAGGCCGCCCGGAGAACTCCCTGGGAAAGCCGCGATCGCCGCTGGGGGGCGCGGCGGGACCTGCTTCAGGAGAGGCTGCGAGGTCCTGGAGGCAAGTGCCTGATGGGCGAGCGCCCCCTCTGGAGGCAGCGGGAGCCCGCGGTGCCCGGCAGGTCCTCTGCCTCCTCGCTCTTGCTCGGGCAGGGCCGGGCCGGCTGCTCCCCCGCCCTCGCTGGAACGGCACCTGTCCCGCGTTCCCTGCTGCGCCCTCGCAAAGGGCCCTCTGAACCTGTCCCACGTGCTTCTGGAGCAGCCCGGTGCGGGCAGGGGAGGGTTAACGCCGGCGCAGGGATCCCCAGCCGAGCGTGCACGGAGACTCCGTACGGACGCATCTCTCACTTCCCCAAACGCCATTTCTGCGTGTCCTTCCGCCATCGGGCTCCATCACAAAAATAAGTGCGGGGCTTCTTCTTTTTCCCCATACACCCCACCATCTCGAGGAAAAGGCGAGGGGGGGAAACGAGGTCCCGCCTAGAGCTCTCCGCTTCGGCCCGAAAGGGGCAGAGAGAGGTGGGGCGAGGGGGAAACCGGAGGGGGGACGAGTCCGTAACTCCGGGATCCCACCCTCCCTTTGCACAGGAGGAGGAGGAGGAGGAGGAGGGAGGGGGAGGTTAAGCAAACCCGGAGCTGGCCCAGCAGGACCTACTTTCCTCTCTGAAAATGGCTGCCTCGGTGAACACTTTCTGTTCAATTCCTTGAAGCCCTTCGCTGGGAGGGAGAGAAGCAGAGGGGGCGAAGCCCGGCCTGCAGATGCGTCTCGGAGCCCTTTCCTCCGCTGGAGCTGAGGACTAGGGGGAAGCGGGAAGGAGGTGAGAGGCGCGCAGAAAGGCCAGGGAAGGAGAAAGAGGAGGCCTGGAGCAGGAGGCAGGGAGGAGGCTGAGCGAAGAGGGGACCCCCAGCCCAAGAGGGGTGGGCGGCTGCAGCCGGGCGCGTTTGGGAAGGTCCGTTGGACCCGAGAGTGGCGACGATGCCCCCGAGCTGAGGGCTCGTCCCGGCGCTGTGTGTGTGTGTTGGGAAAGGGCGTCGATTCACCCGCGGAGAAGTCTGAACGTTCCATCCGGAGAGAAAGTCTGAACGTTCTGTCGCCCCCTCCTCCACTCGCTCCTCTCCCCCCCCCCGCCCCGGGAAGTCTCAGCGTTCCATCCAGCGGGGTTCCGTTCTCCTGCGTTCCACCCGGCCTCGGAGTGAGCGTTCGAACGTTCTATTGGAGGGGGGGGGCCTGGAGCGCCTTGTGCTCCGAGAGAGGTGGCGAGGGGCAGCCGAGAGAGAGGCCTTCCGCGCTGGATGCGTCTGCTGGAAGATCAAAGGCAAACCCGGAGCTCCCTTTGTGTGTCCTCCTAGGGATCTTACCGCTCGCTGGGCTTATTTGGGAACCCTCGGCTGCCGCGGTGGAAGGAAGCACAGCTCTCCCCTCCCCTCCCCACACAAGGGGGCTGGGCGTCCGGGTTTTTTTTCCTGGGTGGAAACATCCTCGGATATTGGCTTGAGCATCCTTTGCAAACCTGGTCTTTTTCGGTGCTGGCTTTTTTCCCTCTTGGAAGTAAAAGTCCCACATCCTTATTTTTTTCCAAGAGGAGGAGGCAGGCGCCAGCCTTTTCTTTTTCCCCTTTCTCGGTTTTTCTGGATCATGGTTTCTGCTGTGTCTCGCCGATGGATTTTGCCGGGTGAAGATTTCTGGGTCGCCTTCTAGAAGAGAGGTAGGTGAGGATCCCCTCCCCCCGTTTTCCTAGAGCACGACCCAACCCTCGTCTCAGCCTCCTTGAGCCTGCCTCTGTTTTGGGGAGGGGGTGCCTTGACCTTCGTCTTTGAAACCTTACTGATTTCTGTGTAGGATTCTGCTGCGTGAAATCGGTCTGGCGAAAGCAGCGAGGAAGGGTGGGTGGTGAGGGGCCACTGGGAGAAGCGGGCTGAACACGGTCTCCTCCGTAGGCCAGGCCTCTGTTGCCTTTATAAATAAACGATGGGGAGAAAATGGCTCTCGCATCCTTCCTGTTGAGAGAATGCTGCTGTGTAATGGGGGGGCGACCTGTTCATTCTTGAACAAATACAGATCTGTTGGTATGTTTTGCACAGTGATGGAGTCCACAGGGAGCTGTATTTGTTTTGGGCTGTAGTTGTCTTATTACCCCCATTTAATTTTACTAGAGGGGAATGGGATTGGAGAGAAAGTGTTTATTAACAACTCCTTAGAGGTTTGAAGTTATTCCCCCCACTCCCTCCCTCCCTCCGCCAGATTCTTTTTCCCTAGTGTATCTTCCCCCCCCCCCATTGCATTTCTATTCAGTGTCATTTAGAACCCAGATTAGAACAGTGGTGTTAATTTGTAGCTTGTGTGCAGCGACATTACCAGTAGGCACTTCTGAACACAGTTGCTTAAAGTGCAAGTTTTCATGTGAATGCATGCTTTAAGGTGTCCAGTGTCTGCTTGCCTGTGACTGGATGTAGACTGACACCCTTCTCCCCCCCTTTAAAAATTGCCATCCTCTGTGGAATACGTTAAGCGTCCTTTTCTCTCGCTCAATGCACACTTTCCCAAAGCAGCCCTGTGGCAAGGCCTACTTTGCTCAGCAGTCCTCCAGAGATCAGAGCAGCCTGCATGGGATTATGGAGGAGTCCAAAGGGATTTGCTGGGAGAGGAAGGGGTTGGGGGGAGAGAGAGAGAGGAGGAGGATTGTGTTGGCATTTTCTCGCTTTCCAAGCCAGCATTTTCTGAAGTGGCATATGGCTGGGTACATTAGGATGGGATGCCTCTGTGTAATTCCTCCCTCAAGATGCTGAAATGTGAGGTTCTTGGTTTTGGCTCCTCTGAAAAACTGTTGGTCTGCTGGTATAAGAATCTGGCTCTTTCCTAGTGAGCAGAGTTTCCTGTTCTAATTGGGTGGGTGGGGGGTAGAGAAAAGAGGACTCATTGAGCTTTGCATTTCTGTGAAGCGTATGTATCTCTTCCCATTCTTTGGCTGTTCCAGGGGACTTTGTAGGCTACACCTGTTGCATTCTTTGTTACCTTTCACAGTTGGGTCTCAGCCCCTACAAACAGGGAGAATCTCTGCTCTTTCTTGACAGCAGGGGTGGAGTGGGGAGGAAAAGAGAAGCTGATTTGCAAGTTGCTTGTGGAAGGCAGTGGAATTTGCCCCCCTCCAGAATATGCTCATAAAGGGACAAAGCATGCCTGGGTTTGTACTGGATGACCAGATGCTGGCTGAACACCATTACTTGAATATTTTTAGAGGTGCATATATACTGCTGTGGATGGCTGGATCATTGGTACTAAATATCTGTTTTGAGAGATGCAGATATTTGTAGAGAGGGGCAATTGCATTGTTAAACACATTTTTTTAAAAATTCCTTATTGCCAAATCTTCAAGGGGTGGGTGGGTGTGTGTGTGTGTGTGTGTGTGTAAATTTTGCAGCTGTGAGAGACTTAGCTTGATTTATAGTACATCTCTTGTAACTGATGTAGTTGTCTCAATTGGAGATTTGGTGATAGTTTGGAACTTCCAAAGGGTTCCAGTCAAGCTACAGAAATGCGTTCATTCCTCTCCTGTTTAACACTTGTGAAATTAGTTCTGTATTCATCTTAACCTCTATTGTCCAAGTGTTATCTTCCTTTGATTTCCTTGCTTAACTGGGTAAAATGGGAAGGAGATGAATGCTAGATCCCACAACTTTACTTCCTTTCTACCAACCACTGTTTTTCTCTAAATCTTGAAGAAGGTAAAGGCTTCATGGAAAAACAGCCCAATACAAATATACAACTTTCTGAATTTCCAAACAAAATCATGAACCTTACGGTCAGTTTTATAATCTGCAGTATATGTTGGAGATTATTGCCTCTTGGAGGCAATTTGCTTGAGCTGAAGCCTAAAATGCTGTGGGCAGAAGGTCCTGTTCTGTTGATTAAACAAGAGCAGAAGCCCAGGCTCTAAGAATTGGTACCAGGTCATCATATCTCCTGCCAGCCATAGCAGCTGATGCTCTTCATCCCTGTTCACTTCTATGCTTGAATAGAGTTCTCCTTCCTATGCTTGTACATGCTTAGGTTTCATCAGGATAAGGTTCTTGGTCTAAATCCTGGAATCCCCAATATTAAAGGTTCCACAGATAGGATTTTGTTCCAGAGTACACATGCCAGCTCCTTAGCTCAGGGGTGTCAAACATAAGACCCCTGGGCTGAAAGCAGCCCTTAGAAGCAATTTATCTGGCCCTTGTTATAATTGGGCTCTCCCAGCTTGATAATTGGGCTCTCTCATATCTTGAAAAAATGAACAAGATTTGCAAATTTTCTCTTTTCATTTGAATCTAATGAGTTTCTGTGTGAGAACAAACTGCTTATTTCTGACCATCATCTGCTTAATGATGTCATTTTCTGTTTAATGACATCACTTCTGGCCCTCAGCAGGCACTGTGAATGCTAACTTTGGCCTTTGTATGAAAAAAGTTTGACACTCCTGCCTTAGCTTGTTAGTTGCATAAACCAGTTGCCCATTATGGAACCTGGTGATTCCATTGTGAGCTTCTCTTGAGGAACCACAGGTTCAAGGAATCTAGTTTGTCTCTCTTGTGTCAAAATGTGAACAGTATTAAGTCTTTAGTTCCATAATACTCCTGAAGAGGTTACTGTTTACATGTGGGGAATAAAGGCAGAGAGATGTATCATGGCCTGTATGGAGAGTCTGTGGCCAAATCAGAGTTTGCATGCTTGACCTGCACTTTATTCATTGAAAGACATGGGTTTTTGTTCAAGACAAGTGCTACAGGAGGGTTAGGAGAGAGCAAATGGAATTGACTTGACATTTGAGAATATGCTAAGCTATGTATGCTCAATTTATTTAATACATTTCTACCCAGTGCTTTCCCTCCTGTTAGGGTGTGGTTCAAGGCAGCTAACAATTTAAAAAGAATAATGAAAGTCAAAAATATATATATATATAAAATAGTGCATTCAAGTTGACTAAAAAAAACAGCAGTGGCAAAATAACAATGCCCAACAATAATTTCTGGCCCAACAATGCCAGAAATCAAGATGGCAGGAGAAAAGCTAACTGAAATAAAAGTTTTTCAGCCAGTGCTGCAGGTGCAGTAGTGATGGTGCCAACCTCATTCTTCTAGATGAGGAAATTCCATCTTATGGGTGCCACCACTGAGAAAACCCTTTCATTTGCTACCATCAGATATGCTTCCATTGGTGGACGAATGTCTCTGATTATCCTGGGGGAGAGAGTTTCATGGTTTTGCTCTTGTTCTCCTGTGGCGTCTAGGCTACAGACTTGATACCAGTTGAAATTTTCCAGCATTTCCCCCCTTCCATGTGATGTTTGTGAGCAGGGATTTGTAGTTTTGTGGGTTTGAAAAATTACGTTGAAGATATCAAGTTTCCTCGCTGAGGACTGTAGCTCCTAAAGTTCTGGGGTGATGGGGGAGATGTGTGGTTGACATTTATGTCTGTGGTGTATATATTTCCCCAGTTTCTCAGTATAAGTTCAACCCATTGATGCAGCATCTTTTATGGTGACAGTCTTTGGACTGAATTTAATTTGGATTTTTGGGTTGGTTTAAATAAAAGCATTGGTTTAAGCTTTAATGCTCTATGCTGAATCTCCATGATGAGGACTTAATTTTGTATTTGCTTGCTGAAAAGTTGCATGGCTGTCTGACTTGGTGGTCTACCAAGGAGATCTTTTGGTAGGCAGTAACAAATGTGGCATGAAGGAGTTGTCCTTGGTGAAGGCTTGAGAAAACTTTCTTCTTTTTTGTTTTACATTGTAAACTTTTTTTTTGCTCTGGTTATGAGGTACTAGCTTTCCTGCATCTTGTAATAACACAAGATGTTCAAACCTAACTTTTCTTATTTATGACATTTGGATTCCATTTTTCATTCAAGAAACTTGAAGGCACTTACTTCAGAGTAGGTACATAGAATTTTGCTATGTTCCATTCTGTTTAATAGGGCTTACTCCCAAGAAAGCTTGTAGGATTGCAGCTTAAATAATGGTCTATCCCAGCAGTTTTCAAACTGTCAGGGAGAGTTGGAGCTGCAGTAAGTGTGTGTGGGGGCAGGGGGGATGCAGCCACGTGATCTGCTGAATTGTGTTGCTTTGGAGGGACGCAGGGGCTTGCTGCCACTTTCCAGAGCTTGCAGCAGCCTCCCAAGGGTGCAGGGAGCCCCCGTGCCAGCCTCCGCAGAGACCCTCCCCATGCTACAGAGACCCCCAAAATTGCGACCACTTCTGGTTTTGCGTTCTCAACACAAGTGGTTCTCAACGCCCCAGTTTGAGATCCACTGATCTATCCTATCTTGTCATCACAACAATCATGTGAGGTAGGTTAGCTTTAGATTGTCCCATCCTTACCCTTGAGCTTCTTGGCTAAGTGAGGATTTGAACCCGGATTATCTGACACCTGTTCCAACACTCTACCATTACACTACACTGGCTAGCTGAGTGAGTGTAGTTGGGTGAAAGGACCATGCCTGGCAAATTCTATTGCACTTCCATCTTTCCCCCCCCCCCCCCAAAAGATTGATTTACGCATTTATGATGTACAGGTATATGCAAGCCCAAATGAAACCTGTTTTATTCCATAAGGCCCTGGAATCATTAAGGTCCACTTCATGTGTTAAGGAAACTGCTTTCATGAAGTCAGTCCATAAGCTGAAGTTGCTCTGACTCAGAACTAAGATAGTCAAGTTAACATAGAATTTATCAGTATCCTGAATATACTTGTGGCTGTAGTTGTAAGTTACTACAACTCAGGTAGCCAACATGTTTGGAACTAAAAGGTAGGGCTGCAGTGTTTGGTCAGTTGATCAATAAAAATATGCCCCCAGTTAAATTATCAGGCAATAATATTTTTTTTGAAATGTGAATTTTTATACAGAAATCGGCAGCAACATTAGCTGGTAGGCATAATCTTAAGAGTGCATTTGCCCTCCTGCCTTGCAGAGATGGAAATGCCTTTTCCAAGTATACTTCAGCTTTACATGTGAGCATCCTTTAAAAATGTTTAGTCCTGTGCAGATGTGTTCAGTTTCTGAAAACCCACATGACTGACAGATGAAGATTTTTTGAATGGATGACAGTCTTTTTGGAATGAATGATCTTGAGCTATAGGCGAGAATAGGTTCTGTGAAACTAAAAGCTGGATCAAGGGGCTTGGTCAACCCAAGTACCTGCTGCAGTATTGCCATTTTAGCATGTACTGAGATCAAGGCCACTTAGATGTCAGATGGACTTGGGAGAAGCCATCACTATGGATCCATAACTTTGGGATCTGTAAGGAAAAGGAGAATGTTGTAATGGTGGTTACCTAACACCTGGTCTTGGTGCTCTCCTTCTGTGTTGGGGACTGAATGAAAGGGAAACCTCCACACGTGTGACTAGGCCTCCTGAAAGAGCAGGTTCTAGGAATCTTTTCTGCCTTTTCAGTATTTATGGAAGACTTCCATTGGCATCACATCCATGAGGGCAGTACGTTTCACCTTTGGAAAACGTTGGTACTGCCTTTCTTGAATAGATGGAAGTTCTGAAGGTGGATTTTAGAACCATTAAACTACAATGGGATGGCATTATTTATCTCGATTGGATTTGGTTGCTGTGTTCTGCACTAGCTAGCAGTAGCCACAGGAATTTGGATTACATGAAAAGTCCTAAGGTGTTTCTCTCCTTGTGAATGTAACTGAGAGGGTAATTTCGACCAATCTCAAAACACATAGACGAACAAGCCTTGCTGAGGGAGAATTAGCATGGCTTCTGTAAGGGTAAGTCTTCCCTCACAAACCTTATAGAATTCTTTGAAAAGGTCATCAGGCATGTGGATGTGGGAGAACCCGTGGACATTATATATCTGGACTTTCAGAAGGCGTTCGACACGGTCCCTCACCAAAGGCTACTGAAAAAACTCCACAGTCAAGGAATTAGAGGGCAGGTCCTCTCCAGGAGTGAGACCTGGTTGAAGACCAGGAAACAGAGAGTGGGTGTCAGTGGGCAATTTTCACAATGGAGAGAGGTGAAAAGCGGTGTGCCCCAAGGATCTGTCCTGGGACCGGTGCTCTTCAACCTCTTCATAAATGACCTAGAGACAGGGTTGAGCAGTGAGGTGGCTACGTTTGCAGACACCAAACTTTTCCGAGTGGTGAAGACCAGAAGTGATTGTGAGGAGCTCCAGAAGGATCTCTCCAGACTGGCAGAATGGGCAGCAAAATGGCAGATGCGCTTCAATGTCAGTAAGTGTAAGGTCATGCACATTGGGGCAAAAATATAGGCTGATTTTAGAAATGGGCTATGTCAGATGCAAGGGAGGGCACCAGGAGCCAGGTCTCTTGTTATCTGGTGTGCTCCCTGGGGCATTTGGTGGGCCGCTGTGAGATACTGGAAGCTGGACTAGATGGGCCTATGGCCTGATCCAGTGGGGCTGTTCTTATGTTCAATAGGGCCCAGGTCTGTTTGAACTGTGTAGATCAGGGTGTCCAAACATTTTGATAGGAGGGCCACGTCATCTCTGACACTATGTCAGGGGCTGGGAAAAAATAATTTACATTTAAAATTTGAATAAAATTACATAAATGAATATATTAGAGATGGAACTTATATGAATGAATAAAAGTCTTGCAGTAGCTGAAGGTCTATAAAAGGCCTTGCACAAAACAATGTCAGCCTTTTCTTTGCTGCCACTGCTGCATCACAGATGTGAAACAGCAAGTAGTGGAGGGAGCCCTCGTCCCATGGCTCAGGTGAGAGGTCAAACAGTCATCCTTACACTGAGAGCAGTTGCTTCAGGCAGGCACGAGCTCCAGCAAGTCTCCGGAGGGCCAGAGGGTAATTGGAGACTGGGAGCTCCCTGAGGGCCACAAGTGGCCGCCGGGCTGGGGTTTGGGCACCCCTGGTGTAGACGAACAGCATCCTGTTTTCTGCCCAGAAGGTTTTGGAGAGCTGCTGCAAACCTTGGAACACTGATATAATATACTCTTACTTTGTACCAACTACACTTTTAAGTAGAGCATATTAATTGTAGGGAACACAATACTTGTTATACTTGAGTCCTGCTGGCTGTCAGTTTTGTTTCTGTGTTAAATTGACAATACTAATACCAACTTTAAAAGCCACTTACAGTCTAGACCCAGGGATTCTAGGGGGAGAGGAATGCTATCCTCAAGAGCTTTCCTTCTCATTGAGCTCTGGGGACAAAAACCTTTTAGTAGATCCACTATCTATTAGGCTGCTGCCACTTTCAGATGGCCTTTTTGGTAGTGCTCCCCTGTTCTGCCAGATTCCCAATCCAAGCTCCACCTGGAGAATTATGCCCACTTTTAGCTAATTAGCTCCACTTCTTTCCTCAAAAATGACCCTGGTTGTGCCCTGCAGTACTGCTGGACCCCACCACCAGGGTAGCTCACCTGTTTAACCTACAGAGGTCCTCCTTCCTGCCAGCAGCCTCCCACCACTACAGCAGCCCCTTGGTCCTCAGCAGGTCTTGGGCACAGCAGTCAGTCTTAGTGTCTCCAGCAGCTTCCAAAGTCCATTCACACATCAGTCCATTAGCCATCAGTTCCTCAGTCCATGTCTCTAGTCTGTCCTTCCTCAAGTTTTCCTCCTTCTACTACCCATATCAAACTCTCCCTTCATCAGGTGCTTTTATGCCTGAGGGCCCTATTGCCTTCAAGTGGCTGCAGCTGTGCAGCACACTCTGCTGGATGCCCAGGCCTTACCCTTAAAGGGACCACTGCTGATACCACATCTACCTCCTCCCAGAACTTCCAGGATTCCAATACACCCCCCCCCCATTTTTGGTGCCCAAGCCCAGTGTGAGATCCAGGAGGTTGATCCTTTTAAATGATCTGTCAATTCATCTTCTTTAGGCAAGCCTTTTTTGGCGAGGGTGTTTCATTGAGCTCATGCTCTTTCCTTTTTTAATCTATTTGATAAGGATTGGCGTTTTGTATTTCTTATTTTTATCTCCCAGCTCTTCCTCTGCTACATTTTTCTACATCCTTGAACATTTTGGAATCCTCAAGGGAAATGAGAACCAGGGTTTTCATCATCTAAGAGTGGAAATGGTTAGATTTACTCAGGAGATTGACGGCAGCATCTTGTTTTTGTTTGGACAAATTGATGGGATAGTTGTGTGAGACCACCTAGGCAATGTGAGCCTGGTTTTCTACTCTGCCATCAAATGGCAAAGAGAACTTGGAAGATTCATTTTCAGCAGTAGTCTTCAACCTTTTCAGAACTGAGATTCCCCTTTAATGCCAATCTTCTATATGGGACCTGCTTATGTTTTACCATATGTCCATCTTTCTCAGTCTGTTCTCTTTAAACTTCAGAGAGAAAATGGCGTTCCTGACCTCACGTTAGCTTGGAGTGCTATCTAGTTATGGATAGAGGTGGGGACAAAATGGTGTTAATGAAATAATAATAATGATGATGATGATGAAATAAAAGCACATAACATTACTTTTTGCACCTCTAACTTTGGGAAACACCGCAATCCACCAAAAAAAACTCATTTTCTCCCACCTCTACTTATGGGTCATATGTAAGTTGAAAGCTAATGACTTAGGACCCAAACCCATGGTTGTATTCTTTGGCTCCAGAATAATGCATCCAGCACAACTGTCACCGCTACTTTTGCACTCAAATGCCAGCATTCAAATTAGAATACTTTGCGTGCCGTGAGTGCCAAGAAGGAGAGAATCTACCTTTCAGTCTTTCTTTCGCAACTCTACATACAGGAGGGATTAAAGTGTATCAAGAGTCTCTCCACACAAGACTTAAGCATGATCTCCAAGTTGCTCTGGCCCTTAGTCTGGTCTTTCATGTGGAGTTACTGACTTTCCATTGCTTTCTAATACCACAATCCACATGTCTTGATGGAGGAGCCTACCTTGACTGTGAAGGCAAGGATTGGTGGAACTGAGCTTTGGGGGCTTGGGGTGTTTGGGCTCAGGAAGATGTCCCAGTGAAGCAGAAGAACCCCTCCCTTCAAGAAAGGGACATTCCCTGTAGGATAGCTGAGGGTTCCGCAGACGCTATGGCAACAGGACTGGCTTGGGCTGTGCTATGAAACTAGGAGCAGAGGCCAGTAAGTGAGGGACATTTTAGGGGGCAGAAAAGTGAATTGATGCATTGGGGCAGGAGAAAGAAGAGAAGCCATTTGGCCTCCTTGTTCTTTCCCAGACCCAAAAACGATGCTGGAGGTTACTGGAGGTTAAGGGAGAGTTGGATTTTCCTTTCTTCCAAAGCTTGGAAGAAAGGAAAAATTGGAAGAATTGAACCAGAATTTTTTGCCTAGAATTTGTACTTTAGGTCTGAATAAGGGAAAGCAACAACCCCCCTGCCTTTCATAAGGCCTTGATCAGTGCTGCCCGTGTGTATTTCCTGTAAATTCTTTCTTGGTGTCTGTTGCACTCTCTGATAGACCTCCCTCACCCCAAAACACAGAGGAACTGAATGCACATCTGGATCATGTTCAGGAATGCTGGTTCCCAGTTCTTTTCTTTATCCACCTTTACTCCATTTCAGACCCAGAATAATATTGTCAGAGTTCGTACGTGACCCCTTGAGGGATAGTCTTCATTGTATAACCCTTGGCTAGGCCTGCAGCTTTGTGGCAACCATCTTTTTTTCCTATCCTCTCCCACCCATTTATGTGTGAACCTGGTAGTTTGGGGGAGGGAGGTGTTGGAGTAGTATCTACTGGATGTTTGCTTCTGCTGCTTGCTGTCTTCTCTGAAGGTTTTAATTGGTCAGTCTGCACAACTGAGCAAGGAACTGTACTATTATACTTGCTGGTGGCATCCTGTCTCAAGCAACAGCTTCTTCACAATCACCCAGCTCTCTCCTCAAGAATTGTTGCATTTTGATATGCCCACTCATCTGTCTGTTCCATCTTTTGGGTTATAGCAGGGCCCCAGCCTGGGGGCCAGATGTGGCCCACAGTGAGCCTCTATGTGGCCTGTGGCCAGCCTCTGGTCCCCTGAGAGCCTTTGACCCACTCGACTGAACATGAGGGTGTTCTGAGGACCAGGGAATGCCTTCTAAAGGCCTAAAAAAAAATCATTACCTGGTTTAAAAAAAAAATGGAATCAACTTTTTGTGCTCTCAGAAGGCCTTAGAAGGCTTTCTGAGGGTCAAGGAGGTCACTCTGGCCCTCAAAACATGCTCCAGGTGTTTCCTGTGATGTGCTGGTTCTCAAGTATTTACTGTTGTATATTTGAGTAAGCTGCTTGGGAGATGGTAGAATGGGAGTCCATTCATCTGTGCTTTATTTCTGTGGTGTGTGTTGGTGCTTGGAGACATCCTGGAAATTTCAGCCCCTTCATTCATTAATTCATTCAAGCTCCATCTCTGATGTATATATTTAAATTTTATATTTAAACTTTAATTTTTTGCATCCCTCAACACCATGCCAGATATTTGATGTGGCCCTCTGGCTGAAAAGTTTGGAGACCTCTGGGTTATAGCAGTGAACAAAATCACCTTATCTGGCCTGATGGTAGAGGCTTCCAGCAAGTGGTCTACTCCTTGTAGATGGTTTTGGGTGGTTGTCACCAGGAGCCAGACCAGATGCCACAATTGCTGCGGCTTCTTATGTCACTATTTGGGATGCAAAATCTACATTAGAAGTGCTGAAGAGAGAGAAGCTGGAATATGTAGCAAGGAAATTGTGGAACACTAGCCTGGGCAGTGATAGTTTCTTGATATAGTCGGTAAATTTTCATGCTGTCGGGGATGAGTATGAAACTAAGAGAAATATTCACATGAAGCTTCATGCTGTAGCTCAAAAAGACCTTTAATTTGGCTGTGTGTAGGGATCTTGCTCGAATCCTTGCTTCTTGATTCTGTCAAGGTGGGTCCTCTTGTAACTGAAGGACCCAAAGGCAAATGTGAAACTTCCCATCCTACCTTTGGTTATAGTACTTGGAGAGGTCTATTCTTTGTGTCTTGGAGTTTCCTGAGAGGGAAAGGGTTTGAATTGCTCATCATCCTTTTCCTCCTCTTCTGCAGGGCACAGAATCTCTGTTCCCTAGCTTGTCCCCTCCTCCCATCTCTTAAGATTAATATCTGTCTGAAAAGATTATGGCTGGAAGGGTATTTACATAGCACTGAATTAGCATTCCTAGAGTTTGGAGGCTTCTTGGAATTTTGCATCTTGATATTTGTGGTGGTGTCTCATTGAGTGATGGTATTTTTGTACAAGGAGCTGGGGAACTATAGCATTTTGGTCACTGCCCTTAAGTTAAATAGTAATGGGGGGATGTATTCTCCATATTTGACTGGAGGACTAACAAGGCATGGCCTCTCTCCCCTGCTACTCCCTGAGAGTAGTCATTTGTTTGTCCTAATTTGATAGAAAATTGAGAGAATGTCTGGAAATGATTAGTTCCAGGAAGTAGTGAGAAACAGAATTACCTATGTGGCATTATCTGAACTTAGTAAGAACTAAAGACTTACCACATGTTTAAGAATCTAGTATCTGCTTTGGAATTTGTCATCTGGAGAAATTTACCTTTCATGTTGTTTCAAATGTTTCCAGTCCTCTTTGTCATGTAGAAAAGTTTAGGAAAATGTGGACAGGATTGCTTAGGGTACTATTGATCTGGGCTTCTGGCACAAGTCGTAAGTGGCTTTCCTTCTCAGCTACTATTTCTTATCTTGTTGTCTGTACTGTTCCTCCAGCCCCAATCTTCATGCCCTTAGGTCTTTTGATGCTTGCCTCCAGATCCACTTGTTTAGAAAGCAGTGTGGATTATATATATAATTTGTAAATAAATATAATTTGTACCACTGAGTTCTTGTTTTTAATACAGAGTCTTGATTTTTCTTTTGGTACCAAATGTGCTTTGTATCAGCTCAGCAGGCCTGAACACAGCAACCAGCTAATGTGGCAGGGATGGGGTGGGGGCTTATGTTTATGCAGTATTTGTGGCATCTCTTGAAATCCACCGAAATGTATTTATATTGTGAGTAAAAGATGTAGGTTCTGCATTGTACTGAGGAAAAGGTCTGACAAACTGTTTCTCTCTTTTCACCAGGTCTCTTGGAGACAGGATGGATGATCAGAAACCTCCTGGTGAGGACAAAGAGTCTGACACCCCAGGTAGGTGCTCCCATTTTGGTTGCTGCTGTTGATGAGCAGATTTACCTGCAGTAATGCAATGTGGGGTTTTGTGGATGTGGCTATTTCCCTCCTCCCCAAAACGTGCAGGCTGCTGGCTCAGAATTCCTTGCCACCAGCACTTTACCTTGCTCAGCATTCTTTGTAGTTTTGGGAAGGTTTGGGAAGTCCCCAGAACCAGGGGACATCCACTAAAATTGAGTGTTGGGCGGGTTAGGACAGACAAAAGAAAATATTTCTTTACTCAGCGTGTGGCTGGTCTGTGGAACTCCTTGCCACAGGATGTGGTGCTGGCGTCTAGCCTAGATGCCTTTAAAAGGGGATTGGACAAGTTTCTGGAGGAAAAATCCATTATGGGGTACAAGCCATGATGTGTATGTGCAACCTCCTGATTTTAGAAGTGGGCTATGTCAGATGCAAGGGAGGGCACCAGGATGAGGTCTCTTGTTATCTGGTGTGCTCCCTGGGGCATTTGGTGGGCCGCTGTGAGATACTGGAAGCTGGACTAGATGGGCCTATGGCCTGATCCAGTGGGGCTGTTCTTATGTTCTTAAGGTGGCAATTGCATGTTTCTCCTCCTAGACACCCATTGTACAAAGCACTTCTGGGCCAGACTCTGCATCATAGCCAAATAAGTAGTGCTCTGGAAGTGGGAGGCACGTGCTCCTAAGTCTCAGAAGTGAACCAGTCCCCCTACCTGACTCTGTAAAACTGAAAAGCTAGTGGAGGGAGGCGTGTCAGGTTCAATGGTTGAATGCTAAGATCTGATGCCAGTCCTGCTAGGACTGCACTGGTCGAGCTAGTGGTAGATCTTGATTATCTGCCACGTTAATAGTCTAAAACATGGAATTCAGTTTTCTTGCTCTCAGTCCAGTACTGATTTATGGATATATATGTGCTTTGACATGTCTGTTTTCCATATTACAACGTTGGAAGGTTGGTGTACTCTTGCAGAGCAATAACGCTGGAAAAATTCAAATGTCAAGAAAGACACATGAATATCTAGTAGCTTTTTGACATTTGGCTTCCCCTCCCATGTTTTTCATGGGTTGAAAAATATGGGAGGTGCCTGAGCTATTTGCATGTTTTCATTTGGAAGGAAGAAATTGGATGCGAGAGTTCCTGTGGAGCGGAATGGAAACACAAGAAATAGTGCTGCAGGCTGGCGTCATTGTGCTTACCTCTAGGCAAAACTGTGCCTTCATCTGCCTCCCCTTAAATGTACAAGTGGCCATTTCGCTAAAGGGTGAAAGACTATAAGATCCTAAAGCTTTGATTAGTGTCTTTCCTTGTGGACTGAATGAACTGCTCTGTGTTAGGTCTGGGAAGGATATCTTTGTTACTGGCTTTGTGGCTACACATGACATGACTAAAGGTGGTTACTTGCCTATGAGGTTACCCCAGTGACTGGTTTCTGCACTGTTTTTATGGAGCAGAGAATATTTCCCATTTTTTCCTCCACAAGGGAGATTGTAATCAGTGGTAGATAAATATTACTGCAACAAATGCCTGAGGGAAACCTCTGACTTCTCTGCTTTTTGTGGAGCAGAGGTCCCTCAAAATCTGTAGTGGTTTCACCACATCAGACTAACACAGTGACACCCTTTGAAAAGTTGATAATCTCTCGATCAACTTGTCTTGCATCGTGTCCTGATTTTGTAGCGCTTTCCTCTGCTTCTATTCTCTGTTGCTGCTGCTGCTGCTGCTGGTAGAGGTTGGGGAAATACTCCTCATAACCATGTTTAGGATGTTGGGTAAGTTGAACTAGATTTCCTGAATGGGGGAAGTCAACTGTGGCACGGCAACCTTTTTTGGCAACACCCCCACATGCTTTGTAATATGCAGATCTATCCTTAGTGAACTCAGCCGATGAGGCTGGGAGCATGACATGGCAAGCAGTGGACTCTACATTCAGTCACTCGGCCCATGTTCTGACAGTTTCTCTTACAGCAGATGGAATTGTGTCCTCTGAAGAGAAGGGCAGTGTGGAAGCTGATCCCCTGAAGCCACCAGAAGAGGCCCCTGTGAAAGAGACAGTGGAAGAAGCGGAAGCTAAAGAGGAACCACCCCTCACCTCCAGGTGAGAGCCCAGTGGCTTGCTTCTGAAGTTTGAGAGGGACTTGTGTGAGTAGCGGGAGGAAAATCATACTGTGGTAGGGATTGATTCAGAGCCAAGGCGGTGAAAATGAGAGGAAGGAGGGGCCGTGTTGGATGTGGTCCTTGGCTGACTCCCACTGGAGGCCCAAGTGGCAGTGGTGGTCACGGGACTGTTGGGCCCTCAGCAACCTGGCGCAGACACTGAAGAGGCATAGGCAATTGCTACAAGAGCAAAAACTCTTCTCTAACTCTATTGCAGGGTCGTGTTGTGGACTAACAAGAACAGCCCCCTTTCACTGTTGCCTTTCTATGAATATTTTTTTCTCCTCTTTTGGCTCGAAGTAATCAAATAGTCCTTTTTCTTTCATCTTTAGATTGCTTTTCCTCACAAGAAAGTGTCACCTGCTGAATTGACTTGATTGTTCTTTGTTTTATCTTTGAGGAAACTTTAATTCCTTTATTCTGAGTAGAAAGATTCAGAAGGGTAATGGCTGAGAAAGCTACATGAGCAGTAGGGCCTGAAAGCAGAGGGAAGAAGATTAGTAGTTACAGGATATAATTCATCCCTCTCTTTGCATGCTCAGAGAGCAGTGTGTGGAGGCCTCTACATGCAGCAAAACAATGAACAAGCAAGATTTAGATTCCGGCCTAAATGAAAAGGTCTTAAGGATGCAGTAAAAACACAGCAGGGCAGTGGGGAAGGCTAGACGATCCCACGGGGCAGGGATCTAGGGCCTAGGCACCTCCACAGAGAAGACCCTCTCCTGTATTCCCACCAAATGGTCCACACAAGAGAGCTGCTTGTGGTCAAACTCGGTGGAGTATCCAGCTGGAGCAAGGCTGCAAGGGGAAGGGGTTCCTTCATGCCCCTGCTAGGGCTAATTGCTAGTGAGGAAGAAGGAGCCTCCTAACCCTAAGCTACCTGGTCTGTACATTACTGGCCCCTAGAGTTGTCAAAGGGTGTTGGTCTGGTTGGCCCCTTCCTTGCTCTTTGAGCCACAACCTGTAAGCAATGCATTTTAGAGGCTTCCTCCCACCACGGGCTGTTCCAGTGTCCTGCACAGGAACTGACATCTGTGTGTACATGCACACTGCCCAGCCTTTGCACGCATATCTGCGCATCATTTTATGTCAGGTGAGTCAGTATTAGAGGAAGTCAGCATGAAGGATGCTTAAAGGACTGGTGGGTTGAGGTACTCTCAGGATTGGGAGATCTCAGCATCTGGATCAGAATTGATTCCTTTGGGAAAAGACAATGTTTTGGATGTTGCCATTTGTGCAAGCTGAGGAGGTATTTCTCCCATGCTGCTGATGGGCACGTGCCTTCATATCTCTTGCAATGACAGTCTCTTCCTCCTGTCTTCTTCCCAGCTCTCCGCCCAAGCGCTGTGCGTTCTGTAACTGCAGCAAGTGGAGCCTGCATGGGCAGCAGGAGCTGTTACGTTTTGATCCAGCACCTGAGTGGGCAGAAGATCTTTCTGACCCATTGGAAGGGAAGCAGCCTGGATCCGCAGAGGCTGGAGGTGATGACCATACCATGATAGGCTTTCCAGATGGGGTGTCGGTGCGAGAGGTGTTTGAGCCAACGGGTGAGTGGTAGACAAGGAGAAGCATTCACTCAAGGATGTCCTGGCTTGGTACTTTGACATTCCCCCCACCAATGACCTAGCAAAGACTTCTTCATGTCTATTCTGTGACTTTTCTGATTTCCTTAGGCAGCATCAGTTCAGCGGAGAAAATAAATGCTCCAAGCTGGCTGAGATCTTAGTTATGCCTTCCATTTGTATCATAAGAGCTTGAGTTAGGATTCATCCACCTGATGGCAACTTTCTTCAGTGTTCCACTGCACCCTTGCCCCTGTGTCCCCAGCTGAGGACTTCCTGCTGTAAACAAGGTTGCTACCCTTTTTATTGTCTCTTCTTCCTTTCCTTACAGGGCATTTCTGGGCTCATCACTGGTGTTTGGTGTGGTCGGTTGGAGCCTTGCATACAGAAGGGTCGTGGCTGAGCCAAGTGAACAAAGCTGTCATCTCAGGGATTGCACAGGTCTGGTGCTAGGAGAGGGAGTTGGGTTCACTTCTAGCTTTGGGTCGGGGGAGGTGAATGTAAGTAATTCCCCGGCTGTAGCTTCATAGATGCAGAAATTGGGTGCATTTGCATCATGCAGCAAAAAGTATAGCTTCCAATCTGGATTTGAGCAGCTTGTGCAGAATCTTGAGAAGCAGCATCTTTCATTTTCAAAAAATATTTGCTGATCCCTGTCACATCTTGATTGTCCTTAAATATTTGGGTGGGGAGTAAGGAACTTGCCTTGGTCCTTGGAGCACTAGGGATTTCCTCCCCTTCATTGCTTGGAAACAGGAACAGAGTATAGTCCATGCATGGTATACCACATTTAAACTATAATAGCATGGCACTTCATCCTCATATCTGCAGGGGTCCAACTGCATTGTATATTTTGGCTAGATAAGTAGAGAGTAAATACTGGAATCCAGGGTTCAAAATAAAGAACTTCACCCAGATAGCTATCAACCCTTTTTATTGACACCTCCCAATCCCTTTGCTGTGAGAACCAACTGTTCTTCCCTGGTCCCTTGCCTCTTCCCATCCCCCAACATATCCCATTTCTCCAATTTGCACCATTTGTTCCAATAACTGAATTCTGGTTTCTGTGTATTACCTATAGTACTCCAAAGCTTTTGCCAGTAGATCCCCTTTTGCAGGGAGTAAGGACTTGAAAAGGCAGCCCTGAATCCAGGAGTGACATGCTCAGTAGTTAAGTTGTGTCTATGCTATATTTGCTTCTGCTTCAGAATGAGCGGGAGACCTGGTAATGGGACAAATGGATTCTACTTAAATTGAATGATGCTGTGCTGATATGACCCTCTGGCTTTGGAAATTCTTCAGTGTGATCGCATCTTAGTGCTGGGATAGAGATCCTATCCAAGCAGCTGTGCCCACCTTCAGTAGTAATTGCATCTCAGCCCTTTGCACTCAGCATTTCTGGGCTGACTAAGGTTACTGTTCTCTGCAGGAAGGGAAGTTTTCCTCTTTGAACCCTGACCTTTTTATGGTCATCAATTGTGTGCGACCGTGTCCTAACTAATTATGATTATTTCTATGTATGGTTGTAATCTGCTTTGGCTGTGATGTTTTTAGAAAAACGGGGTAGAAATTGATCAAATAAAGCTTGTTCCTTGCTTGTTTCAGAAATGTGAATACTGTAAGAGACTGGGTGCTACGATTCCGTGCCACGCAGAGGGGTGCCAGCGCCACTATCACTTCCCCTGTGCAGCAGCCAGTGGCTCCTTCCAGTCCATGAAGAGCTTGAAGCTCCTGTGTCCGGAACACCTAGACCAGGCTGTACAGCTGGGTAAGTGTTGGTGGTATGCCAGGGACATCTCTGCAGATAGTGCAAAGGTTTGATTGTGACTTGCTGGACTTAGAATGTGGGGGCCTTCTTTTATTCTGTGAACAGATTCAAGTGGAAGAATTAGAATGTTTTGATTCTGTGTACAGAAATAAGTGGAGGTGGCAGTAGAATTTAAGAATGAAATACGATTTATTTCTGCCTTGGAGGAAGCAGAATCTACTGACTTGGGCATGGAAAGGGAGATCCTTTCTGGATCTGGCTGGCCTTTCTGGATCTGGCTGGGCTTGAAGGTTATGGGGATTATGGGATGATCTGCTGACTCTGATGTCCCAGTGTGCTCTTCCTCCTGTAGAGGACTCACGCTGCATGGTGTGTGACACGACAGGAGACCTGCACAATCTGCTTTTCTGTACCAGTTGTGGTCTGCACTATCATGGCAGCTGCTTGGAGATCACAGTAACACCACGCAAGCGCTCGGGCTGGCAGTGCCACGAGTGCAAAGTTTGCCAAACCTGCAGGTAGGTGTAAAGCTGCTTGAGGTGGAGAGGGAAAGGATTGACATTTAGCATCCCACCAGGGACTGATGGTGGGGTTGCATCAGTTCACTGCTAGACCACAGTGCCTGTCTTTTGTAGGTTATCTGGTGCGGACAGCATGATGTTAGTATGTGAAGCGTGTGATAAATGCTACCACACCTACTGCTTGAAACCAGCCATTGAGAGCCTCCCTACCAACTCCTGGAAGTGCAAAGTGAGTCTTAACCCTATGCAGATTTGTGTTGAACACGTTAAAATTCTTTGCCAAGGAAACCTGTGTTCTGCCCTCACTCAAATTCTGCAGTGTGTACCAAGTATGTAAATTAAGGAAATGTCTATATTTTTCTTATTTTCTGTACTACTTTCTAGTAGACACTGCAGGAGACAAGGACATATGCAGGCAGCTAAGGGCACACTTGAAACCAATGGAAATTCTCTTAGGCTTTCAGTACCCCTTGGGAGGCCAATGTGATTTTGCACCTAGGGGCTGGACTTGGTCTTAAAAGAATCACACAAAGGAATATGAGATTTCCAGGGGTCAGGTTTCTATGCATTTGTGACTCTTGCATAGAAGGTGCATATGCACAAATAACTTATTCTTTGTAAAGGTTTGCTGGAACAGAACATTACTGACATGAGCATTTCTGCCTCTCCCCTCTCTGCTTTGTGTATTCTTGTCTTGAACCTGTCCTGAATTGTTCTCCTATTGGCTGGTTGGAGTCTTCCACAATTCCATGATTTGGCAATGCGGTTTCTTGTGGAGAGTTTGGTCACCAGTACAGAGTTGAGACTCGCGACTGTCTGTCAGTACAAATATAACATTGGCATCTGCATAGGTGCATTAGAAAACTTTCAGGCAGCATGTTGAAGGGGCCTCAGCATTCAGAGGATTGAACATCTTGCACCTTGCTTTTCTAAGATCATATGTAAACTGAGATTACTTATGCCCACTTTGGACACTTTAGATTTGATCTGTCTGCTGTGATTACAAGCATTATACCAAGAACAGGGCCCAAGTTCCTTTCACCAAAAGCAGGTATGCCTAGCCTAGTGTCCTATCACTGGTGTTTCTCTAGCACCAGACAGTTGGAACAGGCTTCCTAAAAGTCTGTTATGAACGTACGAAGTTGCTTTCTGCTGAGTCACATTACAGTTGGCATTGTCTATTTTGACTAGCACTGTCTCTCCAGGGTTCAGACAAGGAGGGTCCCCCCCCCAGCCTTGCCTGCAGTTGCCAGGCATTGAACCTGGGACCTTCTGTATGCAAGGCTTGTAGTTTACTAGTTTGCTACTGCCCTGTCCCTAAATCTTTAAGAAAAGACAGTGCTGACTCCCCCATAGGTTGAAACCGTTGTATATGATTTCTCATACATATATGATCTCTCTTTGGTGCCCCCTTTGACTTGACTAAATCTCCTCCCTAGTTGGGTGTACAGGAGCCTTGGAAAGATTCATGTCCAAACATTCTCAAGGCAACCAGCTTCGTGTAAGTCTTCTGTTCTGAGCCCTTGTATCTTTCTCTCTCCAGAGCTGTCGCGTTTGCTCCGACTGTGGCTTCCGCTCATCAGCGCTGGATTCCAACAGCCAATGGTATGAGAACTACTCTCTGTGTGAAGGATGTCATCAGCAACATTGCAAGGATGCCAGTGGCACTGAGGCTGAACAGCAGAGCGAGGAGTGAGTTGTGGGGTTGGGAAATAGTCTCTGTCTCTTCCATTCGGAAAAACCATAATGGTGATGCATCACACAATGTGGCAAAAATGATTGAAAAAGGAAAAAAATGTTTGCCCATTTTAAAAATGACAGAGGAATGTTTACTAACACTAAAAGAGATTTGTGTAGGGGCTGGGCTATTTTGTCAGTTTCTTCCATGTTTATCCAGTGTTGACAGATCCTGCTGTGAGAAGGTAGGTGAACATAAGAAGCTGCCTTATACGTAGTTGGTCCCCTGATCCATCTAGTCCAGTGTTTCTCAACCAGTGGTACTCACACCACCAGTGGTACTTGAGGTGGTGTCCAGTGGTATTCATGGGACCCCCAGACCCCTGCTGCCTGGCAGTGAGACCAGCAACACCACAAACAGTGGTAGGAGGCTTGGCTCAGGGGCAGAGCTCCAGCATGCACTTCTCATACGCTCAAAAAATCCCTCCAATCCATCCTGAGTCTTTTACTGTGTTTGTTGCATCACATCTGGCTTCCCGGTCCGGAAGTAACTGGTGATAACATCATCACCTGTTACTTCTGGTGGTACTTCCAGTAGGTGAACCTTGCAGAGTGATAGGGCGGGGGACAAATGTTGAGAGATGCTGGTCTACCTAGTGTTGTGGCTTGCAGTGGCTCTCCGGGGTGCCTTTGTTCACCTGCTTCCTGAGTTCCTTTTAACTGGAGAGGCCAGAATTGAACTTGGGACTGTCTGCATGCAGAGTATGTGCTTTGCCATTGAGCTATAGCTCCTCTTTTCCTGTGGATGAGAAGATTTACATGATGTGTGCATGGAATGTTTTGCAAGCAGCCAGCCATTTAGCCGATCCTGTAGCTGTCCTTTGCTTCCTGTTTTCACTATGGGAAGCTTCAGTAGAGTCACATCAATCTCCTTTCCTGTTGTGTTCATGCCTGCTCTGGCCTGAATGTGTGATGGCAGACACGCTTTCAGTAGATTTTCAGAATTCTTCTTGTCTTCCTTTTTTTCCTTTACCGTCCATTAACAGAACAGCTTTAAGGAGCAGGAATGGATAATATGAGAGCTTGATGTAAAGAGGGAGGAAGGTTGGGTTGTGAAGAAGATTATGGTATGGAATGATAAGGTAGTCAAATGGGCTTAAAGGACATAGTGCAGTTACAGAGGAAGATTGCTGGGAGATAAGAAAACCGGCATGGAAGTGTGTTGGGCCAGGGAGAAATTTGTCAAGAAAACATGGAGTGCAAGAGGCTGTGAAATCAGTGCTGGGCTATGGCTTCTATCTTAAGTAGCACAGTGTCACTTTGGCAAACTATCTTCCCTAGTAGTGTAGCTGAGATGGGACAGGGGGTTACCATGCCTAAGGGGGTGTCAAGCCAGGCCCCACCTCACAGGGGCCTCCTCCCTGCTGCAGTACCTTCACCTATACTCCCTTGCCAGCTCTCTGGAGCGGTTTCATGCCGCTCCAAGAAGCCGGCTGCTTTTTTCGCCTTTTTTTTTCCTTGAAAAGGAGGGGGAAAGACAAATAAAACAATCGACCACTCAGAGCTGCATGCAACCACTTCAGAGTGCTGTAACCCAGAAAATAATTGTTGAAGATGACATAATTGGAATTAACCACAGTTAATTCTGAGTTAGGCACTTCCAGGGGGAGTCATGTCCCCCAGGTGCCAGAAGGGCCAGCTAAGGCAGCAATCTTCCCTACCCCCTTCCTAGAACAGCTTCCTGAACTCCCCAAAAGTTCACTCCTGGGGGATTGGGGTATGTGATGTGGTGCAGGGGCTTCAGTGCAAGGGGGAAATCCCTAGTCACTGCAGAGGCACCTTTTAAGAGTTGATCTCTGTCAGTGGAAACCGCCTCCATGTGGTTTAGGGAAATTTTCCCCTTGCGCTATGCCTCTGCCATACCACATCCCTCATCAAGGGTCCCTTGGCGCCACTAGGAGCAGCTTTTTGGGGATGCTTAGTAAGCTGCTGTACAAAGGAGGAGGGGCAGGGAACATTACTTGCCTGAGTACTTTTGTAGTTACAGTGCTTGGCAGTAGTCATGGGATTGTATACTTATATACTAATATATGAGGCAAGACTTTATTGGATGGTATCAGGCTTTCAAGAATTACTCCAAATACGTTATCTGAGAATTGGTGCCTAAGAAACTGAGCAACAAGCTGGAAGTCTCTGGTTCAGACTAGGCGGGCCACTTCTTTTGCCTCAACCGTCATATGCAATATGGAGATAATGCAGACCCTCCCTTACAGGGGGATTGTAAGGATTGAGACGCATGTGTGTGAATCGCTTTGAACACTCACAAGTGCTGTACAAATGCCAAGAATGAGGAGCGTGGCGGCAGTTCATGGTCTCAAATTGTCTTTTGTTTTTTTCCCCTACACCACTTCAGGCATGTTCCCCAAGCAAGCAGTATCCCTGCAACAGACTTGCCAGCATCTTGCCAGCCACTGGGGGAAGCTGAGGAGGCCAGCGAGGGGCAAGTAGAAAGCACTGACAACCCTATCAGTCCACAGCAAGAAGAAGAGGTGCCTTTGGACTCAAATGAGGAACCCACTGGTGAGTCCCAGTCACCACTACCCTCTCCCTATTTAGACTTTTCATTGGGGGGCAGTACTTGCTAAACAGGCCATAGGTGCTGGGGGGGGAGTGGCAGCAGGGGGACAATCATGTGTGCAGTTTTCACAATATAGCTTAACGCTCTTGAGACTCTTCTGGTGCCAGGCATCCCTTTTCAAACTGGAGTACTTGAGGAGTGCTCTGTGGGGCTAAAGCCTGAACAGATGACTTGTATGAGAAGCGCAAATGAATTTTACTACAGCTCTTGCTTGCCTTTTTGTTGCTGCTGCTCCCACCCTCTTTGGTGTGCTTCCAACCCTAATGTGAGCAGGTTAAATGTGTTAAATGGACAGGAGACAGAGCACCAAGATCCTGCTTTCACTTCTCCCTAGTCACCTTCCTCCTCAGGGTGGAGGAAAGCAGGCAGATTAGAGCTTGAACTTTGCAGGGTTACGTCTACCTTGGATATTTTACTCTGAGCAGTCGGGTAAATTGAACCACTTCTGGGTCCTTTTGAACAAGCTGCCCCACTTTTTAAATTTCCTGTTTTAGATGCAGACAGGCCTTTAGAGATGTCCAGTGTGGATCCAAAGGGCCCAGTAGGGCAGGAGCAAATGGAAGTGGAGACAGTGTTAGAGCCGGAAAAGGCCCCCTCACCACCACCTCCTCCCCCAGTACCACCAGGTGAGTTAAGGAGTAGCACTAAAGTGCTAGCAGCAAAATCAGGTGCTGCATTCATCACAGGCTGTGCTAGTGTAGAATTCTGTATAGATTAATTTGGCATGATTCTTGGAACATAAGAATTGCATGGCTGGATCCAACTAGACTTAATCCCTTCTGGCACCCTCTTTCCAACCACAGCCTGTCACATGCCGTGGGTGCTTGGGAAAAGAGGCACGAAAGGTGGTGTGTGTGTCTGTGTGTGTGTGTGTGGGGGGGGTGTTCCCAGCATCAGGTTTTCAGAGGTGTGCTGCCTCTGTGTGCGGAGCTTCTACTTTCCACGGTCCAGGTTTTCAGAGAAAGTGAGGAGCATGTGGCGTGGGTCTCATGTTAGAGAGGTTTTGGGGTGCCTGTACTGAGGAGAGTGAATCCCTTCTGTTCTGGTGTGTGAATTGTGGTTCACTGGGTTAAGAAAGTCGGCTGTACACACAACCTCCATAACATGGTGTACAGTGTTCCACTGAACAGTTTTGGTGGACGCCTAGTTTTGATCCATGGTGTTCCTCTGCCCCTTGTACTCAGGAGAACATCCTTCTCTTCGAGTAAGAGAGAGAGAGAAAGAGAAGGGCTCTCTATCAAATCTTATTCTCTCTCCTCTCCCTTCCCTTAGATCCAGTGTCACCTGCCCACCCTGAGGAGTCATCGCTCAGTGCCAAAGAGCATCCTGCCTTTCAGTTGGTGCCCACCGAGCCAGAATCCACAGAGAGCCATGTTGAGACGGCACCCTCCTTGCCCCAGGCAGCTGAGTCATCTCCCATGAGCCCTCAACCCGACTCGCTTAAGGCTGGTTCCCCTGAAGCTACTGAGGAAGAAGAGCCTAGTGAGGAGCCCATGGATACAGGGGCCGAGGGGCTGGTCCTGGACAGCCCTGTGAACAACATTGTCCAGCCCAGCCAAGAAGAGGAGGAGGAAGAGGATTTGGCAGCGCCTAAGATGGAGCTTGAGGAGCAATTCTCCCCACAACTGAGTGAGGAGGAGGATGCAGCACTAGAAGAGGGACATGCCACAGCAGGGCCAGAGCCCAATGAAACGTCCCTCAGCTTTGCTGGTGAATCTAAGTGTTCTCCCTCACCAGAGGAGGCGGATTTACTGGGCAGCACATCCACTCCAATGGAGGCCTATGGGGTTGCCAACTCACTAGAGGGAGGGACAGCAGGAGATGAGGAGGCAGGATCAGCACCACCACCCCTGAGGCCCCACCCCCTTGTAAAGTCAGATATTGTCAATGAGATCTCGAACCTGAGCCAGGGTGATGCCAGCACCAGCTACTTTGCGGGCTCCGAGCTGCCATTTCCTTCTCCATATCATGAAGGTGGGGGTTCGCTCTCCCTGGAAATGGCTGGCCTGACCTCCACAGATGTCAGCCTGCAGAAAGAAGACGGTGCCTCTTTGCCCCTCGGAGAGATGGATGACTCTTTACTTTATGGTGTCAAAGGCGAGGGTGAGAAGGGACGACGGCGCAGCTCCCCAGCACGCTCCCGTGTCAAACAGGTAAGTGGTGCATTCTGCTGGTGGATCCTGGGTGGGGCTTGGCAGCATTGCCCTGCACTGGATAGCCCCCTAGCCTATCAGTGGTGGGAGTACTGGAGGAAGAACTGTGAAATGGAGAGTGCAAACAGACTCTCAGAATATTCTGTTCTCCCTCTACACTTTTTTGCTTCTGGTCACAGGGTCGCAGCAGTAGTTTTCCTGGGAGGAGACGGCCTCGGGGAGGGTCTCACGCAGGTCGAGGGCGGGGCCGATCACGGTTGAAATCCACCACTTCTTCCATTGAGACGCTGGCGGTAAGGATGGCTCTGGCAGGAAAGCTGCTTTTGTGGGAAGGGTGGCTGTGAGAGGTACCCAGGCAAAGTGAAACTAGTTGTCAAAAATGTGAGGCTGATCTTTTTGAAGGAGGGAAAGGCAGCTGCTAGACTGGGTCTATCCTCTTGGTTTGTGTGGCTTCAGCCTAGAGTTGGAGAATAAACCTTTCCTGGATCATTCTAGATCCCATGCAGTGCACCTTGGGAGGCAGCTTTTCCTTTCTGCTTTTCTTCATGAAGGGATGTTGGTACTTGGAGCCAGTGGGGTAGACGCTGTATTTTTTTTGTCCGTTGTTTAAAATGGACTTTCAAGGAATTCATCTCATGTGAGTTTGCCAAATTTGATCTTCAGTGGGGCTTCTCTTCCTCTCCAGAGCATCTCAGCAGGGCATTATTCCACAGATGTGATTTTCCTCAAAACTCTAACATTGAGAGGCTGCAGCCTCTTCCTTAGTGCTCTTGAAAGGGTTTGGAGTTCTATTCCTTTTGGAGTGTGGCTCCCCTACCATAAATTGGCCCATGAAAGTGTACCCAAGAAAGAGGGGAGGAGGTGTTGGGCATGGGTGGGCAGAGTATATGACAAGTGCAGACCTTCTTTCCTTTAGTGGGGACAGTGCTTCCAGTGCATGGCAGGCTGAGGATTTGGTAGGGGTATTTGTGTCCTGTCTCCTCTTGTTGGTGCTCCAAGCACCATCAACAGTAACTTACTTAGTTTATTTGCTTTTCCTGCCCCCCTTCAGCTTGCAGATATTGACAGCTCCCCAAGCAAAGAGGATGACGATGATGATGACGATACAATGCAAAACACAGTGGTGCTCTTCTCCAATACTGACAAGTTTGTGCTGATGCAGGTAGGTGTTGGAAGATGCAATTCCTAAAAAGACTGCAAGTTTCAATCAATTTTTTTTTCTTTTTAAAATTGTACTGGTACTTCTAATGGTGGATTCAGTTTGGCCACCAATTAGGTGGAGCTGACGAGAAGCAAAGGCTTGACGTTCCTCACGAGCTGCTGTGAGATAAGGCTGTTGAGGTTTGTTGGATGTCGCTTTCTTGAGTCCAAGAGACAGTAGTTGGCCTTGAGTGAAACACTGGCTTTTGAAGGAGCAGCATTGCTGGCAACTATAGTTGATCATGCCCAATTGAAGGCAACATTCGTACATCCCTTAAACCTGTATTTTTCCTGCTGCTGAAGGGCTTTGAGCTCACTTGTTTTTAAAACTGTTTTTACTCTGGTGTGTTACCATAACAGGCACCGTTTTGTATTTTCATGCTTTGTTTTGGTGGCTTTTCTTTTTAACATGGAGTACAGTTGTAGCTTTTTGTATGTTTTAAATTCATACTTGAGAGAACACATCCCTCTAGGAACCTCAAAGGGTGCTTTTGTTGAGGATGAGAGATGTAAGTTTATTTTAATTAGAAGCCAGAATATAACATTTTTTTAATAGTTGGTCAACCCTTATGGTTTTAGTGATATTAATTCGTTGGTGGTTTAAGGATACCTAGACTGCAGAATAGTGAGAATATTATTGTAATAATATGAGAATGAGTAGAAAGGGAATTTGTTCCTGGGCTTTGTCCAGCCTCTGTTGATGCCCCCCTCTCTCCTCCCTGGCAGGACATGTGCGTGGTCTGTGGGAGTTTTGGCCGTGGTGCTGAGGGCCATCTCCTGGCGTGTTCCCAGTGCTCTCAGTGTTACCATCCCTACTGTGTCAACAGCAAGGTAAGGTCTGCACTTGGGCATGTGCTCCCTCCCTTCGTTATACAACTCAACACTTTTTTAAAGTTCCAGATTCTCTAGTAAGCCATCCCATTTGTGCATGCAGGCACTTCAGCTCAACATTCCCTGAGTTTCCCCAGGTCTAATAAATCTAACCTGCCTTAGATCTTAGTGGAATTTGGAAAATCCTGTTCCAGCTTCAAAGATTTTGGTGGTGGTGTTCACTGAAGGGCTGGGGACTCGGGGAAACTCATGTGGAGAGGTGCAAAAGGGATGTAGGAACACAAGAAACTGTACCAAACACAACTGTTGCATGTTCTGACCCACGAAAGCCCTGCTTGCTTCCTGGGGTGTGAACTGTGTGGATCCCACATGGCTTAGTTCCTCTGTCTTGACAAGAAGTGGCGCCAGGTTCTTTGAAACTTGATTATGTCAGACCATTTGTCATTTTGCCCTTCTTCCCTGCAACCTTGCCCAGGTAACCTTTATTCCCCCGAGGCATCCATGCTGCTGCATGGTTGCTGCGCAGCAATGTCTTCTGGCATTCTGTGATGATGTAATATGTAATCACTGACCTTGGGTTCTTCTGAGCTGCATGGAGCTAGTCTTTGAGCTATGCAGCTTTCTGGGAACACTGCAGGTTACTGACTTGAGAGGGCTACCTATTTACAGTGTGGTCTGTGGAGACATTGCAACTTCAGGGTGGCATGGAGGGAAACTGAGGCTTGTGGAATCCATAATCCCTCGATTCCAGGAAGGCTTTGGAAGCAGCCGTAGTTCTTGACCACCTCTCCCTTTGTAGACATTTGTTCCTTCTTTTCTGTTAAGATTACCAAGGTGATGCTGCTGAAGGGCTGGCGCTGTGTGGAATGCATTGTGTGCGAAGTTTGTGGCAAAGCATCTGACCCCTCCCGCCTGCTGCTCTGTGATGACTGTGACATCAGCTACCACACGTATTGCCTGGACCCACCCCTCAACACTGTACCCAAGGGCGGCTGGAAGTGTAAATGGTAAGAGGCAAAGATTAAAATGTAGGATTCTGTATACTTCGTGCTACCAACAAGGGGTGCCAGTCCTTCCTGTTCATCTCCCAGTGGTCCAGAGCACTGGGATGCTGCCCTCTCCATCCGCTAGGAAGCAGGTTCTTCGAAGAAAGATTCAGTGAGGGAGCAGACTAGAAGACATCTCCAACTTCCTCCCTAAAGCCAGTCTTTTTCAGCGCTCACAGTGGGCAGTTGCATATTCCGGACCTGGTCAGCAATGCTGGTTTAAGCAGGCCAAGCTGATCTGCGACTAAATTGCCTACTCTTTGTTTGTGCCTACTGGATTTTTACAGTCACTCCTGTTGCAAGTAGTTGTGGAGGATTTAAAGAGCTGTGTTGGCTTTGACCCTTTTTTTATTGTATTCTGCACTTTTGACACCTTGAATTTCCCAAAGCATTGCCCATGTGTTTTCAGGTCTGTAAGGGCTGGAAAAACGTGCCTGTTCAAACAATGAAACGTGCAGCTTTTGGAATAAAGAATTTGTGTGACAAATTGAATTTTGGAAAATTCAGCTGCTTTGTCTTTTCAGTTAATGAATCCTTGATCAGTCAGTTAGATGTTTTTAAAAAAGCAAAAGATCACATTATTCACTTGCATGGGGCAGATACATGTCAGAGACACCCATGCACACAAGTCCAGAATAGAATTAGGAGGGCTGCTGACCTGCTGTTCAAGGCAGCTGCAGGATTCCGTTTTGAGCCTGGTGGTTTTCAATAGGTTTATAAATGACTGGGAAGAGGAAATAGAGGGTACGCTCATCAAATTTTTCAGGCAACACCAAACTGGGAGCTAGTACCAACTAGTACCCTAGAGCAGCGCTTCTCAAACTATCTGATGTTGCAGATCGGTAAACGTGCTAGGGACCAATACCGTATCTGTGCCGTATTACTATTTCTTTCCTGGAAATTTGCCATGACTGGTCCACGGACCACCACTTTGAGAAGCACTGCCCTAGCCTAGAGGATAGGAACAGGATTGTGAAAAGATAGAAAACTTGGCCAAAATAAACTTCAGTAGGGATAAATGTAAAGCTCTTGTGTCTGGCTAGGAAAAACCGGAAGCATGCATACAAAATTGGGGATACTTGCATGAATAGTAGTATGTGTGAAAAAGACCTGGGCGTTTTAGCAGATGATAAGCTAAACATGAGCCAGGATTATGATGCTGCAACAAAAAAGGTGAATGCAGTTCTAGGCTGCATCCACAGATGTATAGTATTTGGATCACGAGAAGCAATGGTACCACTGTATTTTACTTTAGTCAGACACCACCTGTAAAATTGTGTCCTGTTCTGGGTATTGCAGTTTAAGAGGGATTTGGCAAACTGGAGCAGGTTCAGAGGAGGGCAGTTAGGTTGGTGAGGAATCTGAAGATCATGTCCTTTGAGGGCATGTTCAGTTTGGAGAACAGATGGTTAATGGTGCCATGATAATTATCAGTATCTGAGGGACTGTCACAAGGGAGAGGGAACAGATTTCTCTTTGGTTACCCTGCAAGATAGGACCAGGATAAATTAGTTTAAATTGCAACCAGGGAAATTTAGCTTAAATGTTAGGAAGAACTTCCTGACAAAGTGTTTGGCCAAGGAACTGCCTTGGAATGTGATAGACTCTCCAGTTGTTGGAGGTCTTTTAAGTAGAGGTTGGCTAGCCATCTATCTCGGTTGCTATAGTTGTGGATAGCCTGCATTGTCAGGGGTTGGACTCAATCTTACAGGTGCTTTCCATATCTGTTTCTCCTGTGTTGAGGGACAGTGGATAGTTGGGGTCAGCCCTGATGCACTTCTCCTCTTCTCAGGTGCGTGTGCTGTGTGCAGTGTGGGGCAGTTTCACCTGGTTTTCATTGTGAATGGCAGAACAATTACACCCACTGTGCCCCCTGCGCTAGTCTTGTCACCTGTCCCATCTGCCATGTGAAGTATGTGGAGGATGACCTTTTAATCCAGTGCCAGCACTGTGAGAGGTAAGCCCCAGTTTTCTTTATGTGCCCCCACTTCCAATTCATTTATTTGCCTATATTATAATTTTCTCATCAACAAATGCAGGCAATGCTAGGTACCTCCTGTAAGGCTTATTAGTAGAGTTTCTTCTTATTCCTGTATCTCTCCAGTCTTTTCAACTCAAGGCAGGTCTCTCAAATTGTGTATGGTGTCTTGTGCTTGACGATGTGAGAAACAACTTTATAGGATGCTTCAAGACAAGGCGTTTGGGTCAGGGCAAATCCAAGTTCAAGCCTTTTCAAATGAGCTGCCTTCTCATGAAAAAGATCCACGCTATCCAATGTATATTTTAGGATGGACAGTTGGAACTTGCTTCTGCTGGCAAGAAACTTGCCACACAAGGAGCACTATGGCTTTTGAAGCTAATCGCATTCAGCAATAAAACTAAAACCAAAAGGTACATAAACTTCATTGTACTTTCTTTGACATTTTCCAACATATGCTAAGTTCCCCCCAAAAAGGCATTGTGATGTAATACATATGGAAAGCTGTAACAAATGCACAAAAATGAAATTAATAAGCTCAGACCACTGGTATGTACAAAGCACATCTGAGGCATGGTTTTCATTAAATTTGTGGAGCAGCTATTGGTCATACGGCAACTTTGATTTCTTTATATTATACTGTAAATACCTGCTATTTCCTTGCCTACCTAACAGACCATCCACAAGTATTAAACAATATTATAACCACTGGTCTGGAACAAAAAAAAAATTACAATGCCCACTAGAAAAAATTAAATTTTTACCTTAAAATTAACTCACCTGATGTAAACAAACACAGATGTCCATAATCATAATAGCAGAGTATATTTTCTCCAACTCATATCAATGTAAAATTAATGTAGATTTTATGGCTCAGGAGGGGCAATGCCCTATAGCACTTCTGGAGTGGCCTCAGTCAGGGGGAGGGTATCATGGCATCTAGGTTTCTTCCAGACCCCCACTCACCAGCATGGGTCACAGCAACTGTTTGACCACCAGCAGCCTGACCGCTCTCCATCCATGGCGCTGAGCTGTCATCAGTGGCCTGCCCGGAAGTCATATAGCCCAGTGCTTCCTGGGGCTCTGATCCCCCGGAGGTTTTGTAAGGTGTCCTTTTGGCTGCTCATAGGGGAACCTGCTGTGAAACCGGCCACAGGCAGCGCACTACTGCTGCACTGTTCCAGGGCCCTGACCAGGCCTTTCTATGGCCGAGAGAGCACACAATTGTAGTAATCCCATAGGGGTCCTTGGATGCCAGGTTAAGAACCTCTGCACTGGAAAATGCATGGGGAAGCAACTGTCTGAAGCCTCCAATTGCAGTTGACCATGTTTCCAGCCGCTGAGAAGCTTGACCATGGTGGGCAGAGGCTATCTGTTGTGGGCTAGGTACATTATAACCAGTTGTTGTTTGGTTACATCCTTCCATCCCTTAGTGTTGCTTTCTAAAGTCAAAGTAGTCATCTCCTACTGAATGGAAAGGAAAGGAGGTGAAGAAGATTGAATAAAGGGTTAGTTAGGGAATAATAGGGTACATATTCTTCAGAGGACTTTGTACTTCCACTGTCCTGTCAGTGAGAATAGAGGAGGAACTAAAGTACTGTTATGTTAAGAGGATTGTGGGTCTGAGGCTGCGAGTATAAGTCAACAGCATTGGGTGTTGCATAGACTTTGGAACTTCGGGCGCTAGGGTTGCCACTTTTTCTTTTTTTAAGACCAAGAACCAGCTCCTTACTTGGGTCTCTTTCCTTTTCTCTCTCCTCCCATGGCCCCAGCCTGATCAGATCCATCACATTTTTGCCCCTAAAGAGATAGGATTTGATGTCGTGACACCCTGTCTTGCTGCCTGCATTGTGTGTCGACATAACCTTGACTAAAGGAAAGGCAGGCACTACCAGCTCTCCCACCAGCCGTTGAAACCTTTTTGTGCTTTGCAGGTGGATGCATGCCGTGTGCGACAATCTGTTCACTGAGGAAGAAGTAGAGCAGGCTGCAGACGAGGGATTTGACTGTGCATCGTGTCAGCCCTATGTAGTGAAGCCTGTTGGTGAGTACTGGGGGTGATGCAAGAGCCTCAACTCAGGCTACAGACCTGCATTTCAAAAGAGGCTGTGGTGGTGACGGCTACTGGATGATGGAAATGAGAACTGGAAGGTAGGGCTACTGCCAGGACTTTAAGGCAGTCCTGCACTTGGCGCTGCCACCAGCAGTTCTTCCACACTCTTGAAATGTAGAGCTCAATGCAGGCATGTCAAGAGTGGGGAGATTCTGCTGCAGGTGGCAGCACCAAGAAAAGTATTGGCTGTTGCTGGTTCACCTTTTGAAATAGGAGTCACAAAGTGGGGACAAGTCACATCTGCATGAGGTGTGCCGCAAGGGGAGGTGAAGGTGTACCTTCAGGCAGGCTCGGCTTCTGCCTGAGCCAGCTCAAAATTGCCCCCTTGCCCTCAAAAAATTGATTTTAAAAATTTGCTTATGTTCACGCACCTGCCTGTGTCCCCTGGGTGAAAAAAGAGAGAGGAGCCAAGCCCACCCACTCCTTCCCTTTCTGCTGTTCTTGGCTCCCAGCATGCTCTGTTCTTCCTCTTCATTTGGAACAGGACCAGAGTGGAGGAAAGAGGCTGTGCTGAGGGCACAAGAAGGGAAGCACTCTGCTTCTCCATCTTCACCTCCTGGTCCACTTGGCTAAGCAACCAGGCAAGCGGGAGGGCAGAGAAGCGGCTGTGGCAGCGTTCCTCCCTTTCCCTTCCTTTCTCCAGTGACACTAGAGGAAGGAGGCTGCCACTGCCCTCATCCTCTTTCCGCAAGTGGGAAGAGGATCAGAATGCCAACTGGAGCAGTTCCAGTGATGGTGCCAGACACATGTGGGGTGCCTGTCAGTTTGCCACCTCCGTGTGTCTCTTGATGTGAGCTGTTCGGTCAGTTTCATGGGAAGTCTGGTCCTGCCTTCAGCAGAAACAGTGGAAGGAGACAAGTGGGAGAGTGTTTTGCTGATAATTGAGGTGAGGCATAGAGCCTGAAGTGGTGGAGAGGAGGGAGGTTAATGGCACGGCAGTATTGAGGTGGGTGGAATGTGAACATGATATGACCCTGTGTCAGAGTGGTGGGGACACTGTTGCTGAACTAGAGCAAGGGAGTAGGAAGGCTGGGTGACTGACAAGGCACACCCTCAGAATATCCGCCCTGTTACAGTTTGGGGAAAGCGCCGGTGTATGAAAAGGCAGTGTACTCAGGGACTGTTCATAACCCTTCCCTTTTGCCTTTCTTTCCTTTTTAAAGTTCCAGTCCCCCCTCCTGAAATTATTCCACTGAAGATCAAGGAGCCAGGTAATTTCTAATGGAGTGGGTGGTAGAGACTTTTTAATAGCTATTTTAATAACAAACCTTAGCATTTTCTGATTGTGTAAAGCACTTCACGTGTACCAAGTCTGTTTTCCTTTCTTCTCTTCTTTTTCATAATTTCCTATCTCTTCCCATGGATAGGAGAAGCAGAATAAACCGCACAGAGTAGTCCAATATGATCCCATTTCCATAATGCTTTAAGGTTGCAGAATCTGACTTTTGTAGAAATAGAACTTTTGTCTTTCTTTAAGGTAGAGAATACAATCTAAATTGAGGTCATCTGTAATAAGATATTTGGCCAGGGCACTTCCTGTGTGAAATTTGAATTGGGCACACTTGAACTAGAGAGAATAAGCATTGGGTTGGATATAAAGGCACCTAGTCCTTGGGACCACTGCTTCTTAACTAGGAAAGCTCACATGGCTTAGTGATCCCCCATGACCCCTCAGTAACAGATGAGGCTCTTGAGTCTGAAACACCAGTAGGCCCCCACTTCTGGATGACTGCTGTTGGTGAGGAGGGAGGATGTAAAGTCTCTAGCGAGTTTTCTGCGAAGACAGGAAGTGGCATCATGCTGACTTGACCTGCCTGTCTTAAGTTTTTCTTTCTCCCCACAGAGCCCCAGTATTTCCGCTTTGAAGGTGTCTGGCTGACAGAAACTGGCATGGCCATGCTCCGTAACCTGTCCTTGTCACCGCTACATAAGCGCCGGCCACGCAAGACAACACCGCCGACAACACGGCCATGTGCTCTCAATGGTGAAGGCGGGCTAGACGGGATTGACCCGTTGGGCCCAGATGAAAAAAAAGAGGGCGATGTAGAGGCAGATGAGATCTTGAAAGCTGAAGGTTTGTGCCCTTCCTTGCTAGCGCTGTGGAGTATGTGTACCTTGGGCAGTTCTATTTTGTCTAAATCCTAATACCGATTAAATGTAATGATGCGTTTAGCCCTGTCAGCCTTTGCTGGTGGCAAAAATCCAACTGCAGTTTTCCAGGGTGTTGGGCAGAGACACTGCTTATTGTGCAGAAGTCAGAAACTTCCTAGCTAGTTATTTCGGGACTCAGACCTGGGTTTTATTGCTAAGCCACCCGTTGCTCTGCTTCCAAAATTGGCCTGAACTCTAGCTCAAGGAAGAATAATCTAAGGATGTTTATAATAGGAGGAAGTCCTGGGGCTCTCTGCATGTGGTGTTTATCTGTTTAATTTTTTTAAACACTCAGATGGAAAAATTGATAGTATATAACTGCAGTGGGGTGTGTATTGCAAGAGATCTGGTGGTTTTTCTTTACATTTTGTTAGTAGGTGATTTGGGGGGGGGGTGTACACACACACAAGTTTTCTGAAATCCAAGGAGTTATCATGGGGTATATGTGGGAGAGACATTATTGGCTTATCTGTTGTGTGGAAGTCCATGATCTGCTGTTTGAAACAGGGAGTGGGGTGGTGAGTGTGATGAGACAGTCAGGGATCTGGGGCGTATGTGAAATTGTTTAATGGGGAGAGTGAGAGAGAACAACTGGGAATAGCACATGGTTTGATGTTCTCATCATTTTCTCACTTCCCTTCTGTCTGCAGTCAGTGTTGAGCACATGGAGTGTGAGATCAAATTGGAAGCTCCTACTACCCCAGAGAGGGAAGCTGCAGCTGATGCCGAGGCAGGCAAGGGTCTTCTGGAAGACTCTGAGGAAGTCAAGAAGAGGAAGCGCAAACCATATCGCCCAGGTTAGAAGTCCTTACCTGGGTCTTGCACTAGGAATGAAGCCGTTACTTTCTTTCTTTCTCACTCCTCCTCTGTCCTTGGCACAGGTATTGGAGGGTTCATGGTGCGACAGCGGAAATCCCACACACGCTTGAAAAAGGGCTCCGCAGCCTTGGCAGAAGCCTGTCGTGAAGCAACTGGTGCTGAGGGGCACCCCGAAGAAGGCAAGTGTCATCGTTTCATGATGCTCTTCCCTCATATGCTCAGTTTGGGGTGGAGTGGTGGGGGTTGGGTGGCTGCTTTGCTTCTGGCACCTATCTTCTTAGGAGCAGGGTTATGTCTTTCTGAGTAATACGAATCCAGAAGTTGCCATGCAGATGAATTTCATTCTGTGTGTATCTGAATTCCTATGCATAATTCTGCCTCAGGGGCCCAGGCTTTCAAATTTTGGGGTTTCTTAGCAGGAGCTGGGGAGGCAGCCTCTGCTAGAATCAAAACAGTAGGGAAGATGGAAAGGCATTGTAGGCTGGGATTTGGCAGGATGCAAGAGAAGGAGGCAACAGTGGCCATTGGTGCTCCAGGCAGCTCCCAAAAAATTTCCTAAAGCTCCATCTCTGCAGGACATTGCACAGGGTACATTCTAAACTTCCCCCATCTGGAACATTAAAATGGGGCATACTAATACCAACTCAACCCTTTCTCTCCCCAGGGGCTCAGCCCACTGAAAACCCTGCAGAGGGCACCGCAGAGCAGGGAGCAGCTGAGGGGGATGAAAAGAAGAAGCGCCGTGGCAGGAAGAAGAGCAAGCTGGAGGATATGTTCCCTGCCTACCTTCAGGTAAGGACAATAGAGAATTGGTAGTACAGGTGTGCCCCTCATATCCCTGGGGGATCCATTCCATGGGCTCCCTGTGGAAACTGCGGACATGGGAGATGCCCATCTCTCCCCCTCCACCCCCTGTGTGCCCATTGATGTGATTTAGTCTTACCCTAGAGAAAATGGTCTTGTTTAACAGGGTCACTATAATCATACAGACTTACAGCAATGCTGAAAAGAAACTAGATCAAGGTTAACAGGAAGTGGTTAACTTTCACTTCCTGTTAATCAGCATCTAGTTCTTTTTTTAAGTGTCCAGGTTGCCGGACACTTGAGCGTCTCTATAAGCTTGTATCATTATAGGGACCCTGTTAAGCAAGACCATTTTCTCTGGGTTAAGCCTCTAAATCATGTTAATGGGCATGTGTCCCCCCCCCATCTACAGATACGGGGCCCACCTGTATATTTTGGTGAACTGTAGGAAAAATGTGTCTACATGTGAGTGGATAGCATTCTCCTGCTCCTGCCATGTCAGCAACAGTGCAGCCCAAACTAGGAGAGACAAATGGGAAGTGGGAATCATGATAGTGGGTAGGAGTGCTGATGAACTGAGAAATTGGTCACTGATGTTGGGGGAATTGCAGAGGGGCTTGGGGGTTATAGTGCTTTCTGTCACTGGTGAAGCTCTGCTAAAGTGGTTGAAACAATAGGAAGCTTGTGGGGAGGGAGGTGTAGTTCCTGCTACCTCTATTGGGCTGGAGGGGATTTCACCAGAGCAATCATTACCAATTTGAGGCAGACCTCCCAGATATTTAATAACCTGGAAATGTAGCAAATCTCCTTTTTGTTCTCCAACCTCTTTGACAGGAAGCCTTTTTTGGAAAAGCACTCCTAGACTTGAGCAGGAAGGCCCTATTGGCAGCTGGTGGTGTGGGTGGGGGTGGGACAACCCACCCTCCTGTCGGCCAGGGGGCTCCTAGACCCAAAGTGGACTCCAGCATGCTCCAGAAAGGGCCTGCGGATGGGAAAGAGGCTTTGGTTCTGTCTAAAGGTAAGTGGGAGAGGAGAGAAGGCATGATCCAGGGATGGGGGTGTAACTTTAATCTGGGGCACAAGTGACTGACATTGGAGGAGAGATATCAGAAAGACCTGTCATCAAGTAGGAAGGAATCTTTGTTCTTGGTGGAAGTGTGCCTGTGTTCTAAACTTACTGTAATGCTATGTACGTTTACTGAGGAGTAAGTCCTGCTGTTTCCAGTGGTGCTTACACCCTTGCAAGTATTTTTAGGTTGTAGCCTTAGTTACTTTGGAAATTGGAAACAATCCCCATGGATCTTTGGGAACTGATTTCAGGTAAATGTGCTTGGGAGCACAGATGGAAACAGCAAGAGTGGAGAAGATCTGTGTTGTGGACAGTGTTATTGAGTCAGATAGTGTTCTCCTTGGGCACTGAGTCCTATTGCTGCCCATAGAAAAGTGCTGGCATGTCATATTCTTGGGAAAGGATGACAGGCTTCTGTCCTCTTACAAGCTATTCCATGGTCCTGGGGGCACTTAGCAGTACTTTTATCTAGTGCAGTGTTTCTCAACCAGTGGTATGGGTACCACCAGTGGTACTTGAGGTGGTGTCTGATGGTACTCGCAGGACCCCTGAACACTTGCTGCCTGGCTGTGAGACCAGGAATGTGACACAACAAACTGTGGTAGTAGGCTCCAAAGCATGCTTTTCCATGCTCGAAAAATCCTCCAGCCCATTCTGAGCCTCTTACTGGTGTTTGTCACGTTGCATCTGACCTCCCAACCCAAAAGTAACTGGTAGTTATGTCATTACCAGTTACTTCTGGTGGTACTTCAAAAAGGTGGACCATGTGAAGTGGTATGGCAGAGGACAAAAGTTGAGAAACACTGATCTAGTGTTACAAGCTTACCAGTTATAGCACATGTGCCTCAAAACAGCAAACTGATTAGAGATGTTTGTTTTACTTGGAAGTAAGCCCACTGTGTTCAGTAAGACTTAACATAAGAACAGCCCCACTGGATCAGGCCCTAGGCCCATCTAGTCCAGCTTCCTGTATCTCACAGCGGCCCACCAAATGCCCCAGGGAGCACACCAGATAACAGGAGACCTGCATCCTGGTGCCCTCCCTTGCATTGGCATTCTGACATAGCCCATTTCTAAAATCAGGAGGTTGCGCATGCACATCATGGCTTGTAACCCGTAATGGATTTTTCCTCAGAAACTTGTCCAATCCCCTTTTAAAAGCGTCCAGGCCAGATGCCATCACCGCATCCTGTGGCAGGGAGTTGCACAGACCAACCACACGCTGAGTAAAGAAATATTTTCTTTTGTCTGTTCTAACTCTCCCAATTTTAGTGGATGTCCCCTGGTTCTGGTGTTATGTGAGAGTGTAAAGAGCATCTCTCTATCCACTCTGTCTATCCCCTGCATAATTTTGTATGTCTCAATCATGTCTCCCCTCAGGCGCCTCTTTTCTAGGCTGAAGAGGCCCAAACGCTGTAGCCTTTCCTCATAAGGAAGATGCCCCAGCCCAGTAATCATCTTAGTCACTCTCTTTTGCACCTTTTCCATTTCCACTATGTCTTTTTTGAGATGCGGAAACCAGAACTGGACGCAATACTCCAGGTGTGGCCTTACCATAGATTTGTACAGCGGCATTATAATATTAGCTATTTTATTCTCAATACCTTTTCTAATGATCCCAAGCATAGAATTGGCCTTCTTTACTGCTGCTGCACATTGAGTCGACACTTTCATCGACCTGTCCACCACCACCCCAAGATCTTTCTCCTGATCTGTCACAGACAGCTCAGAACCCATCAGCCTATATGTGAAGTTTTGATTTTTTGCCCCAATGTGCATGACCTTACACTTACTGACATTGAAGCGCATCTGCCATTTTGCTGCGCATTCTGCCAGTCTGGAGAGATCCTTCTAGAGCTCTTCATAATCACTTCTGGTCTTTACCACTCGGAAAAGTTTGGTGTCATGTGCAAACCACCTCACTGCTCACCCCTGTCTTCAGGTCATTTATGAAGAGGTTGAAGAGTACAGGTCCCAGGACAGATCCTTGGGGCACACCGCTTTTCACCTCTCTCCATTGTGAAAATTGCCCATTGACACCCACTCTCTGTTTCCTGGTCTTCAACCAGCTCTCAATCCATGAGAGGACCTGTCCTCCAATTCCCTGACTTAGGCTGTAATTCTGTCTTACTCACCGGAAACAAACACCTCTACTGATAACTTTTCAAATCCGAAAGAGAGATACAGCTTTAACAGCATGGCATGTCTTCTCTTTCACAACTTCGATGTTTTCTGTTTTTCTTTGAGTAACATTTAGAGTAAACTGCCACTTATTTGGATAGCAGTTTGGTGGGGCCATCTCAGGAGCCAGATGAAATGGCTTGGGTGAGGGGCATTGTTTTCCCTTAGCCATGTGGCTCAGAGCTGAGGTCTGTACAGCTTAAACTTCAGTGACTCAGAAGTAAGTGATGATGTGTGTTGTCATCACCAAGCATCTGGAGGTGTTACCATGCAGCTGTGGAAAGGCTCTGCAGTTGTGCAAAAAATAGGGGGAAACACACACACTCGGGGGGGGGGGCATATCCAGTCCACCAGTTGGTCATTGTGTCTAGTGTCTCCTTGATTTTCCCCCTCCTTCTCCAGGGGATGAATGTATTGATGGCAGGGAGGCAGCAGATCCAGAAAACAACTTGAAAACAGCTGAGGCCAAGACTGAGAATCCCGGTGGGTATATGAGATGTTTATAATGGTGTGCAAAGGGCTTGGGGTAGCTACTACCAAATGATGGTGTGTACCAGGTCACTTAAGATTCCCCCCCTCCATTTAATACACTTACGTTCTGATCTGCACAACATGTTACGTACTTTGCATGTCCTTGCTTCATGGTAGTATCTACGTTGTACTTTTCATAAGTGATCCTGAATAGGGGGGTTGAATTGATATGGTGAACAAATGTTGAAGTTGTCCAAATGAGGCCACATGCTCAGACATATGCAATTCATTTACGAATTCAAACATATTCATATTTTATATTATGCGTTTATACCCTGACTTTGTACAAAAGGTGCACAAGGCAGCTTCCATAACATTAGTATAATGTAAACAAGATAAATGTTGCTTTAAAGCAGAAACAAAAAGCAAAACCAAACAGCAACTTTACTCATTAAAATGTGACATTTTATTGATATTTTAGAGGCCTGCTTAAATGAAATGGTCTTTAGCCTCTGCTTACCAGCGAGGGGGCTAGGCATGCCTCTCTTAGGAGGCCATTCTGAATCCTGGGTGCCACAACTGAGAAGGCTCTCTCCTAGGCTCAGATGGTATCAGGACATAAGAGCCTCAAAGTGAAACAAATGTTCTGGGCAGCCATATTTTGATGGGGGAGGAACTCAATACGTGATGCATTCTGGTCCCAAATTCTTCAGGGATTTAAAGGTCAAAGCCAGCACTTTGAACTGAGTATGGAAGCAAAGTGGTAATCCATTAAGCCAACAGAGGATAAATGTAATAGGGTCTGGCACCTGGAATCTGGACCAGTTGCTGTTTCTGGACTACCTTTAAGGAAAACTCTTGTGTACAGTGTGTTATAAATCTAACCTGGAGGTGATGAAGACATGAATGACAGAACCAAGTCCAATTTCTCCAAAACATCTTGGACTAAGCTGGCCATTGGTGCTACCTGGAAGTCTGAGTGAAGAAGCACCCCCCCCTTTGCTTCAGGACGAGTTGTCCCATCCAGAGCAGTCTGAATACTAATGTTGGACCCCCAGAGCTCCCAGCTGAAAGAAATTCTGTTTGGTCTCAGTTGAGTTTCAGCTGGTTCACCCTCATTCCATCGAAAAAGGCTGCTAAGCATAGATTCACAGTGTCCATTGTGTCCTGAGGATAGTTAGCTGGAGCGAGAGAGCTGGGTGTTGTCTGCAAATGGTCCAAATCTCCAGATAACCTTTTTCAACAGGTTTTGTCCCAGAGAGTCAGTCCTTAAATATGGTATACTTGACGGTACTGAGAGGTCCAGGAGAATCAACAGTGTTGCTTCCCCCCCCCCCCCAATCTATCCCCTAGCACTGGTCCTCCACCAGGGCAATTTCAGTTCCAGAATCAGGCCAGAAACCAGATTAGAAAGGCTCTAAATGACCGATTTTTACCTAGGAAGACCTGGAATAGTTTCACCATCACATTCTCCATTGCATTATCCCATGGGAAATATGAAATTGGACAATACAAGAACTGGCAAAAGACGCACAATAGCAAATCAATTTAAAAAACAAAGTCTCTTTGTTCTGGTGATTTAAAAACAGCCTTGCTGACCTTTTGAAATGCACACAGAGGCAATCAGTGTCTCTCCAGGCACTTAGACTTCACTAGGAGGCAGCAATCCCTCCCTTCACCAGGAGCCCCAGCAAGGGGGAAAGAACGGAGAAGGTGATAATAACTGCCATTTAGCCTTCTTTCAGGTGCTCAGGGGGAAGGGAGGAGTGAAGCCTGCAGAGAGAATGATTGATGGATTGTCAACCAGCTGCCCTCTCTGGCATTATTAAACAACTGTTTTCCTTTAATTTAAAGGGCCCTTCTCATCAGCTTTGAGAGAAAAATCTGTGGATATTTAGGTTATACCTGTAATCACTTGCATGACTGTGTCTATTACAGTAAGAAAAGCAGTTTTTTAAACTGTGATGTTAAAGGGGTGCATTTTTCCCCTTCTCCAGGGTTCAGCACATTGCTTCTCGTTTGCAGGGGCCATTCTTGTTGAGTCAAATCTGTGTATAACAAGACTGGACCTGTAGTGTGTTAAGTCAGCCAGATCAAGCACTGACTTATGCAGGAGGGGTTTTCTTATTATAGCAATGAATTCTGTATATTCAACTAGGCTTTCTGTTTTGAAGGAAGCCTATTAACGATCCATTTATCTGACTTTCCAGTTCCTTTTCTGGGGTAGATGGAGCAAGTGAGAAGTTAGGCAGGAAAACTCTGACCACTGCTTACTGGTCCCTGAAGACTCTTTGGTAATATTGGGCTCCCATTGTGGGAAGGCAACATTAAAGATACTGTACGCATTCCAGTTTGGTACCAGAGTTCCCTCTCTTCCAATATGGGGTGGACAGAATACTATGAATTCTTGGGGCTATATGCTTTGTGTTGCTAAATGAATAAAATTCACCAGCAAGGTAACTTGAACTCTGTCCCCTAAATCCATGATGCAAATAAAATAAACTTGCAAGCATTTGCTTATTTTTGCATAATGTTTTGTCATCCTGGGGAGAGAAGCAGGCATACTTCCTGCTGAAGCTCCAGTTAGAAGGCATGTTGCTGCATTTTACACAGCTGAAATGATGCAGCCTCACAGAGCACTTGTTTTTGAGATGCCTTTTAATGTCCATGTCATAAAGATGTGACTTCGGTCTACACGCTTTCAAGAAGTGATATCAATCTCCAAAGTTACTTAAACATTTAAGTTACCCTGTCATTACCTAAATGCAAAAGGGGTAATGCCACTTGCCCCTCCCCTGCCCCATTCAGGAGCATCCAAGTCTTCCTAAGCCATTCCTAGTGTACTTGAACGTGGAGATTGGGGACAATCTGTACTAGCAGCCTTTGCCCATTCATGCTGTGGATGGTAATGGGATAGTCCCCGCACTGAGACAGGCCCTGTGTTTTGCTCCTTACAGGCACAGAGGAACAGTTGGTGCCCAAGAACTCTCCAGATCCTACAGGTGCCGAGAACCCAGCCACACCCCCGGGGGAGGGGGTGCTCAGCTCCGACCTTGACAAAATCCCCACTGAAGGTCAGGCGGGCCCTTTGAATAGACCCTACTGCCCCCATCTCCCTGCCAAGGATCTGCCCCTGAAGAGTGGGGGAGTCTGGGAGCCAGGACTTCCTGGCTTCTCTTCCCAGCTCTGAATTTAGGGGTAGATGCCTAATGGCTTAAAAGTAAGCATGGATCCTGTCATGTCCATTGTGCCTTCTCCCTCCCTGGTTCCTCTGTCATTCAGCGTGTCCGTCTTGGAGATCAGCAGGTTCCTTTACAGGGCTGAGGTTGCTTTAGATGAACTTGCTGCTTTGTGATTCCACTGCGACTTCCTTCCTTCCCAACAGAGCTACCCAAAATGGAGAGCAAGGATGTTCAGCAGCTCTTCAAAGATGTCCTGGGATCCGCAGAGCGAGAGCAGCAGCTCAACTGCGTTGGGGCAGATGCTGAGGCTGGAGTCATTCGTGATCCAAACCGCACACAGCTGGCCCCAAGGCCTTTCATGCAAAGTAAGGCTCGGTACTGGGAGTGGGAGAGCCTAGGGTGAGGTAGGGTGCGGCTCACCCTCTTCTTCAAAGGTTTTGAATCTTGAATAAAATAAAGGGTACTATGGGCAGCTTTTTAGTGCACTGATAGCACTGCTGCAAATCTCTGTAGTGAGTTCCAGAAGAGAGCACATCAGTTGTGATCCTGGCTGCGGTGCTGCCAGTGCTGTCTCACTGCCACTGGGCATGTCTGGAGGCCTTCTGGGGGCTGGAGAAGCAGTGGGTGGTGCCCCTGGGCATTTGTTACAACAGACAAAAGAAAATATTTCTTTACTCAGCGTGTGGTTGGTCTGTGGAACTCCTTGCCACAGGATGTGGTGACGGCGTCTGGCATGGACGCCTTTAAAAGGGGATTGGACAAATTTCTGGAGGAAAAGTCCATTACATGGGTTACAAGCCATGATGTGTATGTGCAACCTCCTGATTTTAGAAATGGGCTACATCAGATGCAAGGGAGGGCACCAGGATGAGGTCTCTTGTTATCTGGTGTGCTCCCTGGGGCATTTGGTGGGCCACTGTGAGATACGGGAAGCAGGACTAGATGGGCCTATGGCCTGATCCAGTGGGGCTGTTCTTATGGGCATGGCCTTTGCAAGGGGTAGAAGTGGAGCAGGCCCAATGAATAAAGTCAGCCCCCCCTTTTAAAATTAAAATAACACTTTGTATATGATAGACTCTCACTGATAGATATGCCTGTAGTATAGTGTTTCTCAACCAGTGGTACTGGTACTTCCACTGCAAGCAAGGAGTAGGCACGGCCATTTCCCAGTGTCCCCTTAGTCCTCCTGAGGGGGGACATGATTGAGACACACAAAATTATGCATGGGAAGGATAAAGTGGATAGAGAGATGCTCTTTACACTCTCACGTAACACCAGAACCAGGGGACATCCACTAAAATTGAGTGTTGGGAGAGTTAGGACAGGCAAAAGAAAGTATTTCTTTAATATATTTCTTTTAATAAAGAGAAATTATTTAGTACCAGATTCGCTGTTCATCACAGTGAAGGACATCATGTAAATCACTAAATCCACTAAAATTGAGTGTTGGGAGAGTTAGAACAGACAAAAGAAAATATTTCTTTACTCAGCGTGTGGTTGGTCTGTGGAACTCCTTGCCACAGGATGTGGTGATGGCATCTGGCCTGGACTTCCTGTGAGATACAGGAAGCTGGACTAGATGGGCCTATGGCCTGATCCAGTGGGGCTGTTCTTATGTTCTTATGTCACCTGCGATCCCCCCCACCCCTGTACACCAGTGGAGCACTTCGACTAGTTGACTGACTGCTTTTTAGGACATATCAGATGTGGGGTTTCTGAACTGGAATGGTAACTGTTATGGTTCAGTAGTGGTACCAACTGGCATGTCTTTGTAGAATTCCCTTTCGTAGCAAGAGGGTATTGGGGAAATTTGAAGAGGACATTTAAACTGGTATACCCTGTAAACTAAACTGGGTGGATTTTAGTTTGTCACTTTAGGTGGTGAAAGGTCTTATCAGCTGTTGAGTTTCGCTGATCAAATTGAGTCTTTATCACACCAAAGACCCAGCATCATTTTCAGCAGTATTAGACCTAGAGATTTGAAGCATATATATTAAAATAACCTCACTGTGTAGCATGAATATGAGTATTTAAAAATGAGGTGCAGTATTGTGCAGCAGATAGCTTGATGGATTTGAATGAGAGAGGCCAGGGTTCTGCTCTACAAAGTCACAAATTGACCCCAAGCACTTCGAATTGTATCTTGCCTCTCTATTTGCTTATAAGCTTTGATAAGAGATTGTAAAGTGCTCCATACATTGAAATGTGCTACAAAACAGTTTCTACCCTGCCATGTTCTTCAGATGTTTGGGCTTCTGGGGGAGACTCTTTTGCTCTGTACCAAAAGGAAACTGTGTTCGTTGTCTTTGCTGTGTTGTGGTGCACACGCTTCAGATGTGAAACCACCTCATGTGTCCCATCATGGAGAAAAGTGTGAAGGTTCTGCTTTGGTTACTAGTGCCAAAAAAAAAGAAGTTTAGGGAACAGGAAATGCAATATATCTGTGCTTCCTCTCTCCCCCCCCCCCCAAAAGTTACAATATCCAAACCACTCTGATTTTTTTTGTGGTACCAAACTACTCCCAGATGTTTTCAATTCCTTCAGCTAGCCATGCCTAGTTCTTAGTACTTGGCTCTAAGAGGGTATTTCTTTGCCTTGGATTGTAAGTAGCTGCTTGGGCTGTGGTGAGCAAGAATAATCTTCAAGCGACTAGAACAAAAAACATTACAAAAGTGTGGTGGGCCCCCCCTTTTTGTTAGAGTTGACAGAGGTGTAAATGGTCTAGTGAAGTTTAGTGGACTTACTTGTAAGGCGAATGTAACCGCAGCTTGATTGAGCCCCAAATATCTTTGCTTGGGAAGTCTTCACTTGAAGTATTTGAATGGGAGTAACGTGTGCATGTAGAGGAATGCATCTTGATTCATGCTCTGTGATGCTGTCTGTCCTCCTGTAGGTGGTGGTGTCTCCCTTGGGTCCCTGCAGCCCTCTGTGCCAATGGAGGCCTACTCTGGGGTTTGCCAGTCTCCATTTCTTGACAGCAGGTAAGTCGGTCTAAGGCAAGAACTGCAGTGGCATCCTTTCTCTGCTGGGAGCCCTTCGTACTATTCCCGACTCCGTCCAGTCCCTCAATGGCCTACTCGGTATGCCTTTGGTTCACCTGCTTGTCTTCACTCCTCCTCTTCTACCACCACACAGAGAGAGAAGTGGCTTCTTCAGCCCAGACCAGTGTGAGCCAGAGAGCCCTTGGGCCAGCAGTTCTGCAGCTTCCACCCCCACCACGCCCACCACAGAAGGGGAAAGTGATGGGCTCTCTTATAACCAGCGGAGTCTGCAGCGCTGGGAGAAGGATGAGGAACTAGGAGAACTGTCCACCATCTCTCCTGTGCTCTATGCCAACATGAACTTTCCCAGTCTCAAGAAGGACTATCCAGGTTGGTGGTGATTTTCTTCCATTGTGATTGGACTCGGCTCCTTTTGACACCTCTTGCCCACTAAAAATATTGATGTCTTGAGAGAGATTTCTTATTCTAACTGAATGTAGCTCTCTCCTTCATATGATTTTCTTCTTATGTTCTTCAATTGGGTTGAACAGAAGGGTCCCCCCTTTCCCATCCTAATGGTTAGGATTGTCAATTCGATATTCTGCAAAACACCCTGGGAAGTGTATGGCTGGAATGGGCAGTGGAAGAACTGACTAGACTGTGACTGCAGAGGCAGGTTATTGCAGGAAGGGATGGTGGGTTTCCATGATCTGTGTTGAAGGGGATTAATCCTTCCTGTCTTGCATACAGACAGTCCCTGGGTCTTCCAGCATAAGGATGAGAGGTGTCAATGTGTGCATTCTGTCATAAGTATTTGTCACACTCTTCATGCTTTGTACTTCTCTTGCAACAGTCCTCTGTTGCAAGCCTCTGTTAAGGCTGAGGGACAGTGATTTGCCCAGAGAATCCAGAAGCTGTTGCAGGTTAGCAGGGATTTTAAATGTGGGTTTCCCATTTTCAAAGCCGAGCACTGAGAAGCCACTCTGATCTTTTTATAAGTTGCTCTCTGTCTCATCCTGTCTTTCCCTCTGTATCAGTTCTGTATCAGATTGATGCAAAAAAAAATCTCTGATCAAGACTGGTGAAGTAGCCTTGGCATATAGCCTTATTCTTTCACTTTTTCTTCCCAACCTTCCAAGACTGGTCGAACCGCTGCAAGCAGATCATGAAGCTCTGGAGAAAGGTGCCACCCCCAGACAAAGCCCCTTATTTGGTAAGTGGCCCATGTAGTTATGTATTTAGCATGTTGTATATTTTTTTGGGGGGGGGGGGGATGGCGGTAGTGGTTACTTCTGTGCAGAATAAAAAAATTCCTGATTTCTTATGGGGGGATTGTACCTGCACGCTCTGGATTTGCTTATACATGCTTGTATTGGTATTCAGATTTGCATATTCTTAGATTTACCCATTGGGACATGCAGTAGAACTTCTATCATGTATTTTTGTTTTTTAGTAGTATAACTGTAATTTTAAAAAATGATCCATTCAGAGATGCAGGAAGGGATCATTTACCTACCTTTGGGGTTGGGGAAGGGACTTTTAATCTACTTGGTGGATGTAATTTTTCTCTCTATTGGATTTTTTCCATGCAGCAAAAGGCCAAAGATAACCGGGCAGCTCACCGCATCAACAAGGTGCAGAAGGTAAATCAAGACAATGAAAATTTGGAAGGTGGATGATCTAGGCTGAGGCCAGTGAGGTAGAATTCTTGGGAAGCTAGACATGATCACCATGACACTAGTTGGTGTCAGGCCTGTGCAGTTCTGCACTTGCTTTGTTTGATTGTGGAATGAAGGAGTATAACGGCCGGTTTTAGCCAGAACTCAGTAGGGAGAGCATGTCTTGCTCCTCTTGGAAGAACATCACTAGCTATCGGGCTCTTTCCTGGCACAGTTTTATTTACATGCCCCCTTGACATTTTTAAAAATTTCCCAACGTAACTCACAACACTCATAGTTGTTAAAAGCTCAGTCAAAAACAAAATAGTTGGCAACCTTCAGTCTCGAAAGACTCTGGTATCGCGCTCTGAAAGGTGGTTCTGGAACAGCGTCTAGTGTGGCTGAAAAGGCCGATTCGGGAGTGACAATCCCTTCCACTCTGGGAGCAAGTGCAGTCTGTCCCTGGCCTGTCTCCCTGGCTATGGGCCTTCCTTCTTTGCCTCTTAGCCTCAGACTGTTGGCCAAGTGTCTCTTCAAACTGGGAAAGGCCATGTTGCACAGCCTGCCTCCAAGCGGGCCGCTCAGAGGCCAGGGTTTCCCACTTGTTGAGGTCCACTCCTAAGGCCTTCAGATCCCTCTTAAAATAAAATAAAAACAGAAAATTACATAATAGATAATATGTTACACCAGCAGCATCAGAAATCATTAAAGCAATTTACAGGAATTATATGGAAGCCTGGAGGAACAGGAAGGCTTTCCAGTTCACCTGAATTCCTTTCGTTTATAGCACAGGTGCCCAAACCCCAGCCCTGGGGCCACTTGCGGCCCTCGAGGCCTCTCAATGCGGCCCTCAGGGAGCCCCCAGTCTCCAATGAGCCTCTGCCCTCCAGAGATTTGTTGGAGCCTGTACTGGCCCAGTGCAACTGCTCTCAGCGTGAGGGCGACTGTTTGACCTCTTGTGTGAGCTGTGGGATGAAGGCTCCCTCCACTGCTTGCTGTTTCATGTCTGTGGTGCAGTAGCAGCAGCAAAGGAAAGGCCAACCTTGCTTTGTGCAAGGCCTTTTATAGGCCTTGAGCTATTTCAAGACCTTCATTCATTCATATAAGTTCATCTTTAATATATTCATTTATGTAAACTTATGTAAATTTATTCAAATTTTAAATGTAAATTAATTCTATTTTTCCCTGGCCCCGACACAGTGTCAGAGAGATGATGTGACCCTCCTGCCAAAAACCTTGGACACCCCTGATTTATAGGTATATTAACCTATAAAGACCTCTACTGCTTGGACCAGAGTACCTGAAGAATTAATTTCTTCCATATGAGTCCTTAATTTTAAAAAAATGGTTTTAGGCTTTTAAACTATAAAGCCTGGAAATAAATGAAACTTTCATGTTCCTTCCAGTCACTTTTTAAGGCCCTGGTGGGTCTACCTTCAGAAGTTAGGTAGGTGGCGACTGGATGCAGGGCTTCTTCTGTAGGAATGCCTCATTTATGGAATACCCTCCCCCCAAAAAACGTCAGTTTTATCTGAGGTTGCTGTCTGTCAGGTTTAAGCCTGTTTTGTTCTCCTGTGTCATTGATGGATAATTTACTGCTACTGCTCTACAGTGTTTGTTGCCTTATCATTTTGCTTTGACTTCTTTGATTGGATGTTGCTTATTGCTTGCTTTTATAGTTTTGTAAACAGCCTTGAAGGCTTCATAATGAGCAGGTAGGGTTTTAAATGAATAAGGAACACATGCAAGAGACCGTTTCCACACGAATGATGAAATTCAAGGCTGATCCTCTCTGTGTCCTTTTGGGGATTCCAGACACTCCTCCTCTCTTTCCTCCCCAAGAGACAGTAGATGGCCCGTAGTTGCCATGATGTTGTGGGTAGGATCCAGGGCTTGGGAGTTTCGATCGTGCCAATCCGTCTCTTATAAACCCTTCCCTGTGTTCTTTGCAGCAAGCCGAGAGCCAGATCAACAAGCAGACCAAAGTTGAGGTGCTGCGGAGACCGGACCGCCCGGCCCTGCACCTGCGCATCCCACCCCAGCAGGGAGCTCTGCCTGGTGCCACCCAGCCACCACCACCTCCTTCCCCTGCTGCCTCTTCCACTGGGCAGCCTGTCTACATCAACAGTACTGCAGCTCTGCCAAGCGGGTCAGGTGTCGAGTCACCCAGTGAGCTCTTCCTCAAACTCCCCTCATCTGCCACCAGTGCCCAACCCCCAGCGCAAGTGCCTTTGCACGAGCCCTACGGCATGACCTCTGCCTGCCCCCCACCAGATCCAGGTTTTCCTTCTCCCTCTTCCGTGAGCCAGAGTCCAACAGTGCCTGCCGGCTTTACCACCGCCACTTCCTCCTCCTCTTCTTCTGGACAATCCCCACTCTTGCCCAACCCTCGCCCAGCCCTGCAATCCGGAGAGTTCCAGCCTACCCCACCTGGAACTCCAAGAAACCAACCCTCTACGCCAGATCCCTTCCTCAAGCCTCGCTGCCCAAGTGGATCCTTGGAGAACTTGTCTGTGCCTGGAAGCCCTCAGCGAGCTGCACTGCTGCTTTCACCCCCACCGTTTGGAGAGCAGAAGAAAGTGTTGGATATCAAGAAGGAAGATACTGGACCAGGGATCTGTTCTCCGAGCTATGGCTCCAGTTACAGTGACTCCCCAGCCAGTTCTCACCACCCCTCTGAAATGAAGGTCCCTGATGTATTTAAGGCCCCGCTTACCCCACGACAGATGGAGCCACAGAGCCCTGGCTTGGGTCACCGGCCCCCAGATTCTCATCCTGTGGCATCTTCTCCGCCTAGCCAAGCTGATCTCTACCGGCAATCGCCATACCCAGATCCCTATGCTCAGCCCCCACTGACACCTAGGCCTCAGCCCCCAGCATCAGAAAGCTGCTGCCCCCTGCCACCTCGCTCATTACCCTCTGACCCCTTCTCACGCATACCCGCCAGCCCACAATCCCAGTCTAGCTCCCAGTCACCTCTCACTCCCCGACCACTCTCAAATGAAGCTTTCTGCCAGTCCCCAGTCACTCCCCGCTTTCAGTCCCCGGATCCTTACTCCCGGCCTCCTTCGCGGCCACAGTCCCGGGACCCTTTTGCACCCCCGCATAAGCCCCCTCGCCCTCAGATGCCAGACTCTGGCTTCAAACCAATGCCAATCTCCCACAATGCCCCAGCTGTTGGGGGCTTCCCAGCTGTGCCTCCTTCAGGTGAGCCCCACCCCAAGACCAGCCAGCAGCCCCAGTTTGCTCGCTCTCCTGGTGCCAGTGTCTTTCCAGCTGCTCAGCCTCAGATGCGCTTCACCTTCCCTCCCAATGAACCAATCAAGGGTTCCCCTTCCCATGCGGTCAATAGCCACTTTGCTTCTGGCAAGCCCCAAAGCACAAGCTATGTTTCCTCTCCGGGATTCCACCAAGCGGGGAGCCCTTTGGGGCCAGGCAAAAGCACCACAGACTCCTACAACCTCTCCCCACTACGCCCTCCCTCAGTTCTACCTCAGCAGCCTTCTCAGCAAGATGGCACCTTGTCCTACATGTCGCGAACAGGGATGGTGCCACCAGGTGACAAGAGGGAAGAGGGAGTGGCAGGACCTCCAAACAGGGAGCTGCAGGAACTGCCAGCTGGCCAGGAGGGAGCTCTCACTCAGACGGAGATGGAGAAACAGCGACAGGTGAGCAGGCTGCAGGAGATCAGGAATGGCATTGAAGTGATAGCAGCCGTACAGGGAACCATGCCAAGTGAAGCCATAGACTGGGAGGGTCTTAAAGGGAACCTCTTCCGGTTCACTGCGATAGTGCTATCAGCTAGACAATCTGAACCACAGATAGAGAAACAGAAGCCCGAGGTTTCTGCAGGGCAGTCGTGCCAGGTAAGCTCTCAGAGAGCTTCTAAGGAAAAGAAAAGGAGGCACCAAAAACGTGTCTGGATTTTATAGTTCATTGTGGGAGGGAGCAGGCTTCCTTTGTGACCCCAAATTTAGCAGTAATTCAGTCCTTGAACAAAACCCATCCATACAGGCTTCCAGAAGGAAGGCTTGGGAAGGGGAGAAGGGGTCGGCCACAGTCTCATGCCATTTGGCATCCTGTTGCATCTTATGATAAGCCTGATGCCTGAGAAGAAGTTGAGGATCTAGAAATCAAATAATTCGTTGTGCATTTCAAGGGTACAAAGCACTTCCGTGTACACGATTTTGGGAATGCTTGCAACAGTCCTCTGTGGTAGGCCAGCATTCTTACCCCCTTAATGCAGAAGCCGCAAGATGTTCCTCTGAAGTCTTTCAGAAGTTCATGAATAAGATGAGATTTGAACCAGAGATTTCCCAGCTCTCAGTGCACTTGTGAACTGCCTTTGCATAATGTCAAGTCCCATACTCTGCTTCCTTGGGTCCTGAGCCAAAATCTTTAGATATTTTTATTGATCGTATGCTACATTTTGTTTGACTTTAAAATCTGACCTGATGGGGAGGCATGATATAAAGGGTTTAATTACTTGAGTAGATTCAGTCTTGGCATACTCTACATTGAGTAGCCTGGGTGTATTCTGGTTCACATCACTCACTGCCTGTTTGGCTTCCATCAGCTGCTCTTCTTCATTGTCCCTTTTCCTAGTGTACCTTAATTTTTCTCAGTATCCACGCTTATTGGGTTAGTCAGAGTAAATGGACTATCGTTTGAAATTGATGATAGGTTTTGTATGGTGTAGCATATTTGTCACAGTCTCAGATTCATCACATTATTTTTCACAGCAGTTGATGCTAGAGTGCTCTTGTAGCTCACTGGACAGCAACACTATAAAGTATGACTGAAAGCGAGGAATAGTGGTGCAGTTGGATGCAGTAATTGCATTCTCTTATTTGTGGGATTATTGTTCGCAAAGGTTCTTTTTTCCTTCTTCTCTGTTTATTTATTTATTTAACTATAATAAACATAAAATAGAAAAACAAATACATACATAAACAAAATTCTAATAAAGCAGCACGAGCGAAGCCAAAACATTCCCATACTTATAATCCAAATACATACAGTCCAAACATTAACAAATATTAATCTATACCACTAATACTTCAAAATCAATCTTCAAATCCAAAATACCTCAAATCCCCATCCTCTCTCTGATTCAAAAAATCAATAACTTGACTCCAATTCTTCAAAAAGTTTTCTGTTGAATTCTCCCTAAGCAAAATTGTTAATTTATCCATCTCCGCATAATCCATAAGTCTTATCCACCATTCCTCCACCGAAGGTATATTCATAGTCTTCCAATTTTGAGCATAAAGTTTTCTGGCAGCGCTTATCATATACAAAAATAAAACTTCATTTTTTCTTTCCACATACTCATCTGTCATACCTAATAAAAATACTTCTGGCTTCAATTGTATATTTGTTTTTAAGATCAACTGTATCTGTGCGTGAATTTGTGACCAATATTTTTTAACTTTTGAACACGTCCACCACATGTGGTAAAATGTTCCCTCTTGTTTCTTACATTTCCAACAACTATTGGACATAGTTTCATACATTTTGGTTAATTTACTTGGTGTCACATACCAACGATAAATCATCTTATATATATTTTCCTTAATGTTAACATTCAAAGTAAATTTTGTCTGTTTTATCCATAATTTCTCCCATCTGTCCATTGAAAGTTCATAGCCCACATTTTTTGCCCACTGGATCATGCATTCCTTAACCTGTTCATCTTCTGTTTCAAACTTCAAAAGCATATATTTTAGATATTACCTGCTCATCTGATCTTAATTGTTTCTCCAATATTGTCTCTCCCTCTTCAAAACCATATAATTTTTTTATCAATTTTAAATCTTTCTAATAATTGTAAATACATAAACCATTGGCAGTCAAAACCCTCTACAATCAATTCCTCTCTAGACTTCAAAATACATTGACCTTGATTACATTTCAGTAAGTTCTTATACAATAACCATTTATCTCCTGGTACAGTTCCCAAACCAAAATATGCTTCTTGTGGTGAAGCTAAGAGTGGAATTTTGTTGTAAAACCTTTTCTTATAACGATTCCATATCTTCCACAGTGCATGTCTAACATAATGATTCTTGAATTCCATATTCACTTTCAACTTATCATACCGAAGATATCCATGCCAACCAAATCTTAAATCATATCCTTCTAACTTCAACAATTTTTTGTTTTGCAACAATATCCATTCTTTAAGCCACAGAAAACAACATGATGCATAATAAGTCTTCAGATCAGGCAGTCCTAAACCTCCTCTTTCTTTTGCATCTTGCAAAATCTTAAATTTCACTCTTGGTTTTTTCCCTTGCCATATAAAACCTGTCACATCTTTCTGCCACTCTTTAAAAGGTTTATCAGAAAGTAATATTGGTATATTCTGGAAAAGAAAAAGCATTTTTGGTAGTACATTCATTTTAATTACAGATATTCTTCCCAAAAAAGAATTTCAGCCTTTCCCATCTTGCAAAATCTTTTTTGATTTCACCCCAAACTTTAACATAATTATTTTGAAATAACATACAATTTGTGTTTGTCAAAATAATACCTAAATACTTAATCTTCTTCTCCACTTTGAACCCAGTCTTATTCATCAACTTCGATTGGTCTTGTTCGTTCATATTTTTAGATAAAATTTTAGTTTTCTGTTTATTTACCTTAAATCCTGCTAAGGATTCAAACTTCTTCAACTTAACCATCAACAACTCTATGTCTTTTAAAGGTTTTTCTAAGACCAAAACCATATCATCTGCAAATGCTCTTAATTTAAAACATTCATTTTTAATCTTTGAACCATGTAGTCTTTCATCTTGTCTAATATCTCTACATAACACTTCTAAGGCAAGTATAAATAAAAGTGGCGACAATGGACATCCTTGTCGTGTTCCCATTTGAATCTCAAACATTGTTGATAATTCTCCATTTACCACTACCTGCACAGTTTGTGATGTATAAATTGACTTTATCCATTGAATAAAGTTCCCTCCAAAGTTCATCTTCTCTAAGACAGCAATCAAGAAAGTCCAACTCAAATTGTCAAACTTCTCAAAGTCCAAAAAAATCAATGTTAATTGTTTCTCTATCCTTTTATCATAATATTTCAGCAAATCCAATACTATTCTAATATTATCACTCGTGTCTTTCGGTAAAAAACCACATTGATCTTCATGTATAAGATTTTGTAATATCTTCTTCATTCTGTTTGCCAAAATTGCTGTAAATATTTTACAATCATTATTCAACAAGGAAATAGGTCTGTAATTTTTTATATCCATCAAATCCTGTCCTTCTTTAGGAATCAAAGTAATATTTGCTGCCTTCCATGAATCTGAAGCAAAGGTTCTTGAGATACAAAAAGATCAGGGCCCAGATGGGACATCCTTATTTTCAATCCAAAAGTTGGTTTGTTGGGTCAGGGATGAACTTGAATTCTCCCTTCTTTCTTCATGGACCTGGCTTCTTTGTATGGGTTGAGTGCTTCCTACAAGCCAGGATTGCATACTAAGATCAAATCTGGGTTTGCAGTCCTGGTTGTTGGGGGTGCTCAAGTCCCAGTTCAGATGTCATTGCAAATTATAGTTTAATGAGAAGTCTTCACGTACCCTGAGTATTCCATTTGAGCAAAGTCAGAGTGTGTGAATTTACTGTTCTTTAAATTGATCCAATTTTTAAAACTCAGTGGCACTGCACCTATACAGATTCCCATATACAGTCGCATGCCACTTAATGACAGAGGTGCAGACTGGCATCCCTGTTATCAAGTGGGGCTTGACGTAATGTGAAGCCTCTGGAGGCAAGGGGTGCTCTGCTCCCTTCACCTCTGGAGGCTTTTCTGAGCCTCCCAGAGGCAGTGTGCGGATGCCAGAATTGCACAAGAGAGACAGCTTCCCGCTTCCTCGCAGGGGCAGGCCTCTGGGAGGTTCAAAACTACCTCCAGAGGCGAGGGGAGCAGAGTTCCCTCTCCTTCAGAGGCTGGGGGGGGGGCCAGGTCCGACCATGTGACCAGCGGCAGCCATTGCATATGCAACCCATCACTGGCTGGAAGGTTGCTAAGCGGCACATGCCTGTATTTCAGTGCCAGTCAGATGTGGCTAGTACTGCATAGTTTTGGCAGAGTGGAGTTCTAGTTATCACTAGTGTTTATGAACAAGGAACCAGGGCATGGTAAGCATTCCAGATTTAGTATGGAGTCAGAGTGTGTGCGTGCATGCGTGTGTGGGGAGAGGCACGGAAATCTTAGCTCTCTTTCACCAGTTCATATCTTCCTGTTGAATGCCCCTGCAAACTACCAGCAAAAAAAGAATAAAGCATCCAAAATTGTGTAAATCTACTAAATGCAGATAACCTAACAGAGTTATAAACCTAGGGGCTTTTTCAGCACCTTAGTTACAGGGCATTCAGGGGGGAGGAGCAGGAGAACACTGTTTACCAGAGGAAGAAAAATACCTGACTAGGATAAGAGAATGAAGGCAAATTATTCAGAATGTTTGAGCTCAGATGAGGTTAACTCTCTGCCCCCATCCCTTTCGCTTCCACCAGCGGCAGAGACTCCGTGAGTTGCTCATCCGTCAGCAGATTCAGAGGAACACCTTGCGGCAAGAAAAAGAGAGTGCCGCAGCTGCAGCCAACAACTCCCAGGCATCCTGGAACCCCGATGGCGGCGGGCAGGCCTTTGAGCAGATGAATCGGAGCATGACTCCTTACCCAGCAGCGCAGGTATGGCTGTGATCAGGGAGAGCGCCTTGCTGTGATTGCGACAGGAATTCAGAATCTGGCTTCTTGAGACAGGGTCCGATGCATCTCCAAAGCCTTCAAGCTTTTCGAGAGTTCTGTAAAAAGATATATTTTCTTGTTTTCATAGTTTCATAACAATATGGAGGTGGGCGGTTAGGAAACATGGAACACTGCATGCATCAACAGTCAACATTCCGGCCACATCATTACAAGTAGTTAAGGTTGATTCATCAGCCAGAGGGCTTTTGGACTCCAAAACTGAGAGGAAACCAGCCATAAGCAACCCAAAGAAGCCATTTGCTAGACCAGTGATTTTCAACCTTCTTCATCTCAAGGCACACTGACAAGATCCTGAAATGGTCAAGGTGCACCATCGGTTTTTGGACAATTAACAGGGCACTCCATGTTGTTGGTGGGGACTCACATCCCCCAATGGCCCTACTAATAAATGACACCCCCCCAAACTCCCATGGCACACCTGCAGACCATTCACGGCACACCAGAGTGCCATGGTACAGTGTTTGAAAATGGCTGCCCTAGTCTCCCTGGGCTTGGGACAACCAAGTGGGGACAGCCCTGTGCTGTATAAGTTCTAGTTGTTGCCCATACTTGGGCTGGGATATCACACCTAAGGATTTGGACACCAAGCAGCTTAAAGGCTGAAGCACCTGGGATTGGAGAAGATGGTAATCCCAGGTCTGTATGCAGTCAGATATTAGTGTGAGTGAGGAGTAAGTGTCTTAATATGTCTGTATAAATTATCTAGTTCTTCTTGCTAGCCTCAACTGGTAGTTCAGATTCTTGGGGCTCTTCTTCAGAAGCTGCTAGGAGTCAGATTCAAGCTGGACAAAATAGTGCGTGCAAGGATCTCCCCAAACGAGTGATGGGAAAGATCGTGTACCTGCCTTGGAAAAGGGCTTCTAAATAAGTATACTGGGTGTTGTAAACAAGGGGGTTTGGGTGCTTAGGGTTCTTGGTTTTTGAACCCTAAAGCCCTCAAGGCCCCTTGCCCAGTAGTACTGCCACCACCCTGTACATGCTAGTGCCTCAGTCCAGGGACACTGAGACCCTCTAGGCTTAATTCTATCCTGTCATGAATATGTACATGTTAGGCCTGGGTTAGCATGTGAAGCCTGAACCAAACTAAGTCAGTAACGGAGAAGTGGCTAGCAGTTCCTAGCTGCAAGAATGTGAGTAAACAAACAAAAAGATTGTTGTCTCTCCTTTGCTGGCCAGGAAGGACCGATAATAAGAATTACAACCCATTGGAATGTTTAACACCTCAGTAGACTGAGGGGCGCCTGATCAAGCAGAATGGAATGCAGCTATGGATCTCCAGTTGGGAGGGTTAAGAACTAGGAGGGCTAGCAACCAGACCCACTCCGAGAAGGTTCTGTCCTTAAAAGTTTCTGACTGGACAGTCTAAATAAGTATGGTCACCTCAGTACTATTAGCATAAAAAGTATAATAATGAGTGCCCCAAGGGGTGGGTGTCTGGTTCTTCTTGGGCAGAGCTTTTGGATGCAACATCCTGCATGCTGTGAGCTCCATTGTCCACCATGGGCATCTGGCCTCACAGGTAGCCTGGAGCTAAGAGATCTACAAGAGTAACTGACCCAGGTGAGAGATAGGTATTAATAGAGAGAGCCAGCCAGCTTTATTATTTTATTGCTGATATGTTTCCTAGATGTTTATGCCTCTAGCATTTGCTGCCTTATGTAACCTTATGTACTTGGTAAAATCTCTTTTACCAAGTTGTTTCATTGTCTGTTGGGGACAAAGTTTCAGAATCCTCCTTAGCTGTTCAGCAAGCTACCAGGTGCTCATTGAAGTCTAGTAACTTGAGGACTGAAGCTTTAATTGGAGAAAGAGCTCAGTGCCTGCAAGGGATAGAGTTAAGCCTAGAGGGTCTCAGTGTCCCTGGACTGAGGCACTGGCACATACAGGGTGGTGGCAGTACTACTGAACAGGGGGGCCTTGAGGGCTTTAGGGTTCGAGAACCAAGAACTCTGAGCCTTCCTGAGGAGAAATGCCAGATGTTGTCTAGCCCTCCATTTGGTGGACCAATCAATGTGTCTCCCCATAAAGGGGGAGATATTGATGGCTAGGCTCTTTGTATCATAAATGAGAGCAACAGAATCAATCCCAGAAGTTGTCTGTGAGATATTACCATCTGGCTGCACATCGGGAGTAACCCTTCTGTTTGTAGATCCGTTCTCCCTATCACACGCCAAAGGTTTCAACAAGTTGTCTGGCTGAATGTTTTTATCCTTCTCCTGGAGCGAGTCTGTAATACACTCAAGCTGAGTAGTTATTACTTGTATCTCAGCCACAAGGAAAGTCTGGCCAATCAATGTCCTTATTTTCTCTGGGTTTATTAACGTGTTTCAAGCTTGATAAGCCACTAGCCACCTGGGTAACCTTAGGGTCAGTTACTCTTGTAGATCTCTTAGCTCCAGGGCTACCTATGAGGCCAGATGCCCATGATGGCAATGGAGCTCCTACATGTGCAGGATGTTGCACCCAAAACTCTGTTCAAGAACGACACTCACACACACACACACCCCTAGGGCACTCATTATTATATTTAAGCCACTAGCCACCTGGGTAACCTTAGGGGAAGTTTTCCTTAAAGAGCCCAGAGTCTCTGTGAGAACAGCCTCCAGGTGGTTGAAACTGTTCTGCTTTTTTAATGGCGACTTTGTTGGTGAAAAAAAATCATCAAGCTCGGATTGCTTGCTTGCTGGAAATAACTTTTCACCCTCCTCACCCTCCTGAAGATAAGTCCTTTTCCTTCCCATGGCACTTCTGTCTCTTTATTTTCAGTTGGAATAACTTACAATTGATTGTTTCTCGCGTACTGCAGAGTCTTCAGACGAAGATTGTAGCCAGCCACAAACTCTTATCACTATTTTCCTGTGTCAAGGTCATCTCGGTTTTTTCTATTCCTCTGTGCTATTCTTATTAGACAGCACCTGGCAGCAGATGAAAGAAACTTTTTCTGCTCTTGTTAAAGAGGAAAATAATATTAAAAAGGCCTTATTGCTCTCGGAGCTCCTCACATACCCTCATGCCTAGGCTGCTGCCTAACTGGACAGCTGTCTTTTTAAGGAAATTGAGTCTGGCGTCACTACCTGATCTTGCATAAAGTGTGTGATTATTTTTTCCCCTCTCAGCATGGTTTCCACAATGACTTGGCTGTTGAATAGTAATAGCATAGTACAAATAGTAAAGTGAATAACGTTTTGTGTGGCTGGATCAATAGGTCTCTTTCTTCCTCATCAGGACAAGAGCACCCTTGGCAACTTGAGCGGCCCCCCAGGGAGCAGCAAACTGTCCAGTGCCGTGATCACGCAAACACCCTACGTGCAGGATGAGCGACTTGTCCGACCACCTCCAGCAGCCACCCCTTCTGCCATGATACCCGATATCAATAGCAGGTGAGTCTTGTGCTGTAGTTGGTGGAAAGAAAATGTTTTTGTTGGCCACATCTTGTATCTTGTTTTCCTGCCATAATGAAGCTTAAGGCAGTGTACATGGGGCTCCCAGGCAATCTTCAGTCCAGGCAGTGATCAGAACTAAATCTGCTTAAGTTCAGCAGGGTTGCAGTATCATGTACGCCTGTAGTTCCCAAATTTGTTGACTGGCGGCTCCCTTGACCTACTGGGCCATTGGCCATGGCTCCCTATTAGGGCTACAATCCTATACATTGTATAGGGCAGCGTGTTTTTCACGAGAATTCTTTGGCTCCCCTGGCTGGTCTCTGTGGCTCCCTGGGGAGCCACAGCTCAAAGTTTGGGAACCACTGATATACGCTATGCCCATGGATTCTGATGGCTGGTCTGTGGCATTTTTCCTTTACCTTAGCTAGCCTATTGTATCTGCCTTGGGTGATTACAGTAGCTTTATGTTACATTCGCATCTCCACTATGAGTATGAGAAAATAGTCTGAAATTTATTTATTGCTGTTGTGTCTATGTACCGGGTACTTTTTATAGTAAAAGAAGAATAAAGGCGTCTTTTCTGAATGTGTAGTGCTTATCAGCTGTCTTGTGAACCTGTGAGTTGCAGGTCTCCAGGAGCAGTGTTGTAGGTTCTGAGTTTAAGGAGCTTCATTTAACTTGATGTTGAGATGAGATGTTCACAGCTTGTCCAGGAATTGTCTTCTCAGGGGAATCATGTATTGGACTTTGAATAATAGTGAGAGTGGCCTTTATCAGCCTGTAGGAAGGTTATTTGAGAGCCTATCTCAATTTCCCATCACTGACATTTCTTCTCCTTTCCCTTCCAGGCCACCTGTGGCAACTGCACAGCCATTTTATCCCCGTGGTGTCTTCCAAGCTCCATCTCCACAGCAGCAGATGTGGCACCAGCAGCAGCAGCAGCAGCAGCAGCAAGCAGTATCAATGCGTCTCCCTGTTCCTTCACGCTTCCCACAGCCCCCCACTCAAGACTTGAGTCGTCAAGCTCTGGGATGCCTTGCCCCACGCCTGCCAGGTTCCAGTGAACAGCTTCAAGGTTCAGCTGGTACTCTGGGAGCCCAGTTCATTGAGCTGCGACACAACATCCAGAAGGGGGTAGTTGGGAGTGGAACAGGATCCACCTTTGTCCAACAGAGTGCCCCACCTCGGCCCAGATTCTTCTTGCCCGGAAGTGACAGCACCAACCAGGCTTTGAAAGCTTCTGTCATGCCCATGCAGGCCCCTGTCCTGGGAAGCCAAGGCATACAAACCCAGAAGATGCCAGCCCCCATTTCATCCTCTCCACAGGGGCCGGAGATGAGCAACAACCATCACCCTCATGCCAAGGCTGTGCCCCAGTTGATCCTGCCCCCTAGCAACTTGGAGATGCAACATGTCCCATCCCGACCACTCTCTTCATCTGCCCCTAAAGAGGTGCCTGTTGCCTCAGCTGCCATTGACACTACTCCAACTGCTAGTAAGAACCAGTTAAGTCTGACTGCTAGGCAATTACCCTGTGAGGTGCCGGTGGAACCAGATTTAGATGATGACTTTGATTCCCACAAAGACCTAGAGGATGATGATGATTTGGCCAACTTGAGTCTTGATCCAGATGTTGCCAAGGGTGATGATGACCTTGGCAATCTGGACAACTTGGAGACCAATGACCCACACCTTGATGACCTGTTGAATGGTGATGAATTTGACTTGTTGGCTTATACAGACCCAGAGCTGGACACTGGGGACAAGAAGGACATTTTCAACGAGCATCTGCGTTTGGTGGAATCTGCCAATGAGAAGGCTGAACGAGAGGACCTATTAAAGAAAGAGCCCTCTGTCGAACCCTACCTCAAGGAAGCTCCGTCCGCTGGTGTTGGCAAACCAGGTGACCAGAAGACACCATCACTGCCCAGAGATGATATGCCCAAAGCTAAGGAGGGACTAGGTCTCCTCCATATTCCTTGCTCTTCCTCTGCAGGGCTACCACAACCCATTCTTGCAACCTTCAAGGCCCACAATGACTTGCTGGACAGCAAAATGGTTAGCCTACCAGCTGATATCAAACCCAAGATAGAGGACGGTTGCCTGAAGTCTTCACCATGCCAGTTCAACACCAGTGCCTCAGAGAAGCTACCAGTCAAAACTGAAGGCACGGAGAAAATGGCTGTAGTAGTGAGCATCAAGCCCAGCCAGAACCTCCTGAGCCCTGGTGGAGTGAGACTAGGCATGGCCCAATTCCAAAGCAACACCCACTCTTCCCTGCCCGATAAGGTTCTCTATGGCACCCCAAGTCGTCCACAGCTTCCTCCTGGCCAGATAGCTAATGCAAATAGCTCCATCATGGAGAAATTTGAGTTGGATGGAGGGCCCTTGAGCTTGACTAGTACCCAGCAGCACTCGCCAGCTGATGATCTGGACAAGATGGAAAGCTCCCTGGTGGCCAGTGAGCTGCCTCTTCTGATTGAAGATCTGCTGGAACACGAGAAGAAGGAATTGCAGAAGAAGCAGCAGATGTCTGCTCAAATGCCTGGGCCCCCCCAGCACCTCCAGCCACACACCATGTTGGCTCATTCTGCTCCACCCACGCAGCCTCACGATGGGCAGCTGGTAAACCCCCAGCAGCAGCTTCCATTGGGCATAGTAGCTAGACAGCAGGGTATGGTAAACAGCCAGCAGCTGATGCTTCAGCAGCAGCAGCAGCAGCAGCAGCAGCAGCAGCGCCTGGCAGGTCCCCAGCAGAGTCAAGTATTGGCTCCGCATATGGGGGTGACTCAGAACCCTCCCCACATGCTTGCCACCCAGCATAACATCCAAGCAGTTCACAGCCAGCAGAACCAGCCACAAGTCTTGGCCCAGAAGCCTGTGCCTGGGGTCCAGCAGCAGCAGCAGCCACAGACACAGATGATGGGACTGAAGCCCCAGCCAGTTGTGATGCAGCAGCAACAGCAGCAGCAGCAGCAGCAGCTGGCCAACAGCTTCTTCCCCGATACAGGTAGGCATTCTAAAAGGAGATTTTCCCCGTCCAAAACGGATTGCCCAGTCTGATTCTAGTGTCCTTTCTTACTAGTGCTGGGAACTTTAATTGATGTAACCAGTCCAGTAAAGCATTTGTCATAGATTAAAATGAGACATACAAAATTATGCAGGGGATGGACAGTGGATAGAGAGATGCTTTTTACACTCTCACGTAACACCAGAATCAGGGGACATCCACTAAAATTGAATGTTGGAAGAGTTGGAACAGACAAAAGAAAATATTTCTTTACTCAGCGTGTGGTTGGTCTGTGGAACTCCTTGCCACAGGATGTGGTGATGGCGCCTGGCCTGGACGCCTTTAAAAGGGGATTGGACAAGTTTCTGGAGGAAAAATCCATTATGGGTTACAAGCTATGATGTGTATGTGCAACCTCCTGATTTTAGAAATGGGCTATGTCAGAATGCCAGGTGACAGGGAGGGCACCAGGATGAGGTCTCTTGTTATCTGGTGTGCTCCCTGGGGCATTTGGTGGGCCGCTGTGAGATACAGGAAGCTGGACTAGATGGGCCTAGGGCCTGATCCAGTGGGGCTGTTATGTTCGCCCTTGTTGGTTGGTGGGGCTGACTGCAAGGAAAAGCTCTGGGACTCCTTGTTGGGACCCACCGCCATGCAGCTCTTGCCGATACAGTGGATTTATTCATGCCAAATCTGGTGGAAAAAAAGGATTGTTTTTTTTCTTTCTGATTGTCATCTAACACTCACAGATAGTTTTAAATCAGTTATAAATTACCTTTAAAAATGTTGTTAAAAGAAAAATCTTGAATTGGTGAACAGTTCTGCTGCTTTCTTGGTGGGATACAGTCAGCTGGGACCAGTCTGCCTGTCCCATTTGCCAGCCTAGAGGAGCTGTACAGTCATATCCAGTTCTCACTGGCCTACTGGCAGCTCACCTGCAGCGTGTGCCTTTAGGGATATATCCTGGGAGTGGTTTCCAATAGCCAACTGCGCAGTTATATTTAGCTCTCCGAAGTCACAGCTATCGCTACTTAGAAACGCAGAGATGTAAGGGAGTGTATTTCCCTCAATGGCTGGATGCTACAAATGGTTAACTCCATGGGCAGTTAAAACCACCACATGGCAGCTCTGTCTTTCCACTGCAAATAGTAGTCTGGAGGTGTACTGGGTGCAGTGATGATAGTGGTGATAGATCGGACTTCAGCTGACCTAGAGTGGGGAAGGTTATCTCTGAATGAGCATTTCTCCAACCTATCACCTCTTTATTCTGGCAAAATATGCAATAGGTACTAGGGAATTGCTTTAATGTTGGGCTGCGAGTGGGGCATAGAGGAACCAACAAAGTCCTGTCATGGCAGGACATGGGAAGAGATGACGGTATCACCTTTGGTCTGATTGCTACTTTCTGATCACTTTTTTCTGTATAGATCTGGATAAATTTGCTGCCGAGGACATTATGGATCCCATTGCCAAGGCCAAGATGGTGGCTCTGAAGGGTATCAAGAAGGTCATGGCACAGGGCAGCATTGGGGTGGCCCCTGGCATGAATCGGTAAGCACCAGTTCATGGGGTGGAGGTGTGGCAGTGTGGCTTGGAGTTAAGGTTCCCAAAGCCAGAGGCTTCCCTTCTGAGGTCACCTCAGGTGTAGGGGAGGTGTCAGTTCCTTTCTGGCATGTACCTTCACCACCAAATTCGGATTTTGTGTGTGCATCTTGATTCTGCTCGGAGGCAGATGAAGAATCTGTCCTGTTCTTCCCATCTACTGTGATAGCAGTCATTGGTAACACAAGTTACTGTGTGTGCCTTGTTTGAGTACATTGAGGAGACCAGTGGAACAATTGTTGTTTTTATGAGGAGAAAGCAGTTTGCTGGGTTGGCTTCAATGAAAGGCTTTCTTTTGGAGTATTGGAAGCATACGAAGGGCATATGCTATTCTGTCTCCCCAACTCTTTTCTTGTTTATTTATTTGATCCCTTGTATGGGGTAAGTGTGGCAACTAATCTTTTTTTTTTTCTTAGTTGTGCTTGGAGAAACTTGAAACACTTTTTGTTTGTTGTTTTGACTTGTTCTGAGAGATCCTGGCTTAGAGGTCTTCTGGAACCTTCTCACAAGACAAGGACAGCATTACCTTTATTCATTCTGCATATTGTGCTCCACCTTCTTTTTAGGCAACAGGTCTCCCTGCTGGCCCAGAGGTTGTCCGGAGCTTCAGCTTCATCTGAAATGCAGAATCATATCCTACCTGGCTCTGGAGGGCAGGTGAGAGTAGTGGTTACCAGGCCTTAGCAGAATTCCATTTTCTCTGCTTTTTGATGGTGGGCATGGGGGAAGAATACATTGTTTAGGTGACTTGCTTGTGATGAGTTTGCTTGGGTAGTGTCTAAGAGCCTACATGGCAAAGGGGAAATTGTGGAGGGGGGTGGATTGAAGGTGTAGCAGGGAAGACCGAAGTGTCTCTCTGGGTCTCCTCTACAGGCTGTAGAATCTATCTATAAGTATTTTGAGTCTTTTCCTTCTCTTCTAGGAACGGACCAATGGCCCAACCCAGGCTCGTCCAAACCCACCCACTTTTGCTCAGGGTGTTATCAGTGAGTAGTCAACAGTCCAGGAACGAGGGGAGTGCTTTACAGAACTGTGTGTTGCTTTTCTTATTGTAGTGCTCCAAGACTACTACTGCAGTGGGGCTCTTTGCATAAGGAAGTTCATACTTACTCCAGATCACTTAAATCTGGTGTAGCTGCCGCATCCTGGTTTCTAACGTAATTGCTTATGTGGATTAGAATCCCTTCTCATGTTTGTTTGAAAGTGGAGTAGGGGGAAGAATTCTGTTTTAGCCCTTTTAAACCACTGCGCAACAGTGAAGAGGGCTAAGTGGCAGCCACTCAGTTTTCAGTCCTATTGAATGTGCATATGAATGGTTTTCATAATTGAGAGGGGATGTGGCATTTCCGGGCACTGTGGTTGCTACTGTAATAAATGTTTTGAAAAGATGGTGGGAAGGACATGGTTTGTGGATGCATGCACTTCAGGCATTGAGCTTTGTCTTTTATGACTCACTGTATACAGCAACGTTGGGAATAAGAATGGAGAGGTACTTGTGGCCGTTGTGGCCTTGACGTGGCCCCTGTTCTTGCCTGCCTCCTGCCCATGTTGTTCATGCGTCTTGACATCACACCACTCCTTGGGAAAAAAATAAAAAAAAAAATGCAACTTCTGCAGAATCTCAAAATATCCACATCAAGTCTGCATAATGAGCCCCTTGACTCTAAATGAGACAATTTGCATACACAATATTGGTGTGTGCGATATTCAGTGAGTGCAGATACAGAGCTTAGATCTTTTTTCCCCTCTGTGTGAGGTATGAAGTGGCTTGTGTGGCTGCGTTTTCAGCTTCCCAAAACCAATGCCTCCTTTCTGGTTCCCTAGACGAAGCTGATCAGCGTCAGTACGAGGAGTGGCTTTACCACACCCAGCAGCTCCTGCAGATGCAGCTGAAGGTGCTGGAGGAGCAAATAGGTGTACACCGCAAGTCCCGCAAGGCCCTTTGTGCCAAGCAGCGGACAGCTAAGAAGGCTGGCCGTGAGTTCCCAGAGGCTGATGCCGAGAAGCTGAAGCTGGTGACTGAGGAGCAAAGCAAAATCCAGAAGCAGCTGGATCAGGTATATCCCGGGGATAAGCTTTTGTTTAATCTGTAGGCTTGACTTGTGTTGTGACAAAGGAAGCTGGTGGATCGGAGGCAAGACAGTATGAGCAGTGAACACTGGAGGGGGAAGAGACGTAGGTGGTATTGAGCACAAAAGGTGCAAAGTTAAAATGAGGGGAAGCGGAGAGAGAACTTGCATGTGCAGCCCGCAGTGGAATTAGAATATTACATGCGCTTACATCTGTTATGTGCAGGACTTGTGTATATTTTGTTTCCAGTGAATGAACGTATTCCATGATTTTGAAAAACCTCTTTTAAAGATGAGTGTTACGGTGTTTAAACTTTCAAGTGCTCCAAAAAGCATGGAAATGGCAAGTTAAGGGACACATAGCTTCACTGCTATGTAAGCAGTAAAGACTTGTATTGTTCTCCATAGTATACTGGCTTTCAAATTGCAGTCGTGTGCCACTTAACGGAGTTTGAGACCGCGATCCCCATCGTCAAGCAGCACTTGACGCAATGCGGACCCTCTGCAGGGAAGGGGTTGTTCCATTCCTCTCCCCTCTGGAAGGTTGTCTGAGCCTCCCAGAGGCAGCGCACATTTGAGTGCTGCCTCTGCAAGGCTCAGACTGAGGGAAATCACACCTTTTGCGCGACTTCCGGTTTCACAGAGGAAGCTGGAAATGGTGCGAGAGATGCGATTTCCCTCAGTCTGAACCTTGCAGAGGCAACACTTGGATGCACACTGCCTCTGGGAACAACCCTCTGGAGGTGAGGGGAGCAGAGCTGCTAGGGAAGAGGGTAAAGGGATTGGTTGCTGCACTAAGATTGCCTCCTACCACTGTCTCTCTCTCTCTCTCTCTCTCTGGCAGGTACGGAAACAACAAAAGGAGCATACCAACCTGATGGCTGAGTATCGCAACAAGCAGCAGCAGCACCAGCAGCAGACCTCCACTGTCCTGGCCCTTAGTCCCTCACAAAGCCCCCGTCTCATGGCCAAACTCCCCGGTCAGCTTATTTCTGCGCATGGCCTCCAGCAAGGACCGCAGAGCCTAGTGGGCCAGGCAGGTGGTTTGCGCCTCCCTCAAGCGGCCACCATGGCAGTGCAGCAGGGCTTATCTTTCATGGGGCAACAGCAGCAACAGCCACCAGGTGGGGCCAGTTCCAACAACTTCTTCACTGGCAACCGTCTTTTGCAGGAGAGGCAGCTGCAACAGCAAAGAATGCAGCTGGCCCAGAAACTGCAACAGCAAACCCTCTTAGGGCAAGTGTCAATGCAGCAGCCTCAAAGCCTCATGGGACAAATGGCAATGCAGCAGCAGCAGCAGCAGCAGCAGCAGCAGCAGCAGCAGCAAGGCCTCATGGGACAGGTGTCAGTGCAACAGCATCAACAGCAAAGTCTCATGGGACAGGTGTCGGTGCAGCAGCAGCAAAACTCTATAAACCAGACTGGCTTGATGACCCAGCCCCCTCCACCACCTCCCACACCCCAGCCAGGCCAGAATCTGCTCCCCAAGCAGCAGCAAGGGCTACTGAACAACCAGCCAGGAGTCATGGTCCAGCAGCTCTCTCCTCAGCAACAGCAGCAGCCCATGCTTGGACACTCCATGCTGCAGCACCAAGGGGTGATGGGTCATCAGGTTTCCCAGAGACAAATCCTGTTGGCTCCGCAGCAGCAGCACAGGGCACTGGGCTCTCCTCAGCAGCTGGCACAGCAGCAGGCACAAGGCATGATGGGGCATCGACTGCTTTTATCGCAGCAGCAGCAGCAGCAGCAACCAGGACTGCTTGGGCAGCAGAGGACTTTGCTGAGTCAACAGCAGCAAAACTCTATAGCACAACACCAGACACTCCTCAGCCAAGGGCCAGCTGCTCAGCAGGGCCCGCTGGGCCAGGGGCAGGCCTCCCAAGCTGGGTTGTTGGGGCAGGCCTCTCAGCCAGGTGTTCTGGGTCAAGGGCAGGGTCTAGCCACAGAATCTATCCAGCACTTTGCGCAGCATGGGTCTCTGAACCAGCCGCTGCACTTGAGTCAGGGAATGCAGCCAGGACCATCGCAGCAGAGCCTGGCTGTCAAAGAGCAGCAGGGGGCCCCAGAAGGCACTACCATGCTGTCGCAAGAGGGGACCGACAGTGTGATGCAGCAGCAGCAGCTTCAGCCCCATCTAGTGGGTCATAACCTGGGTGGGCAGCTGCAGTTGGGAACCCAAGAGAAGCAGCAGGGGATGCCTAGCCATGGAAGTTCTCTGCAAGAGCAGCCAGCACAGCTGATGCTCCAGCAGCATGGGGAGCAGCAGAAACAGTCTGCTGACTTGGGTCAGGCACAGCATCCTCTCTTGGGTCCTCAACAGCAAAGCACATTGGGTCCCCTGCAGCTAAGGATGATGCAGCAGCAACAGCAGCAGCAACAGCAACAAAGCAACCTCTTGCAGCAGCCAGTGCGGGCTCACCTGCCTATGGACAGTATCCTGCAGCAAGAGGCTTCTCAGCAGCAACAGCATCATCGAGATGCAACTCAGGCCCCCCACTTGCTGAGCCAGCAGATGGAACAGCAAGGTCAGGTGCAAAACATCATGGCCCAACAGCAGAGACTGGTAGGCCAGAGCCTGGAGCAGCCCCCCAAAGGCTTACCAGGGCAGCTTCCCCTGCAGCAGCAGCAGCAGCAGCGCCTTCACAGCCCAGCCGGGCCTTCTAAAACTCCAGGGCTGATGGGGCCACCCCAGCAGCAGCAGAGCATGATGGTCCAGCAATCCTCACCACAAGGCCAAAGCATCCTGTCCAGCCCTATGATGGGCCAAATCCGTGCCCAGCTTCAGGGGGTCATCTCCAAAAACCCCCAGCTGCGGAACCTCACCCCTCAGCAGCAGCAGCAGTTGCACGCCTTGCTGATGCAACGGCACCAGCAGAACCTGCTGCAGCAAAACCAAGCTTTGCGGCAAGCCAGCCCTTATCCAGGGCAGGCCCAGGCCCAGACTCAGGAGCCACTTGACCAAGGCCAAACACCTGCTGCTCAACAGCTCTCCCTGCCAGGCCCCATGGGACAGCAACCACAAAGACAGTCACCTCTTGCCGTGTTCCAAATTCGTCCAGAGCAGGGATTTGCTGCCTCCATGGAACACCAGAGGGTGCCCCATCAGTCAATGAATAGTCCCCAACAGCAGGGGATGCTCAGACTCCCTACTCCTCAGGCTTCCTCTGTGCCCATGAACATTGCTGGTGTGGCCCCTGCACGGCCGCTGCCGCCACCACCACCACCGCAACAGCTTCAGCATCCCAGTCCTTCAGAACCAAAGAGACCGTCCCCCTTGCTATTGGCTAAAAGTCCTGAGCAACAGCTGACTTCCACCCAGAAAAACCCGCCAGCTACCCCGAGTCCCCTGCAGCCTCCTGACCCACCATCCACCATCCCAAGCACAGGAGAGATGGTTCCTGGCGCTTGCAGCCTCAGGGACTCAGAGTGTTCCACCAAAGACCCCATGGAGCAAGCTGCGGTCAATGGGCAGGCGGTGGCATCTGCTTCTCCCCCTGCTGAAAGAGCCCTGCCACCCCCAGGCAATCCTCCCCTTGTTCGTATCAAACAGGAAACCAAGGAAGAAGCAGCACAGTGTGCACTGGGAAACAGTGCTGAGCCCGTCAAGCGGGAGGCAAATACGGATCCCGCTTCAACTACAGCCACAGTTCCTGCTACCACTAACAGCCTCACCCGATCCGAAGCTGGCCACCTCTTGTTGCAGAAGCTGCTGCGAGCCAAGAATGTAACACTTGCCACACAACACTCGGGTGATGTCAATGGACATGTGGATGGCAAACTTGCTGGTGTAGAAGGGCAGTTGCAGGCAGTTCCAGAAGTACGTGAGGTGAGCAGAAAGGGAAGGGGGGGTGTTAACCTGGCTGTGATGTCAGTGGGACATTTAAAAAAAAGTTTGGCTTTTATGATTAATCTGTTAGAAGATGCACATCAACATCAATTTGGGTTTCAGCTGGGGGGGTATGCCCTGTTTTTGGAATATGTCCTAATGTTAAAAAAAAAAAAAAAACCTCGTATGTGCATGTTTTGAATTTAAAGTAGCATTGTAGTAAACAGGTATATTGGGGAGAGAGATGTGCAGTGTAATCCTGAGCTGTACTTCGGCAGTTCACAAGTCCCTTGCACTGGCCCAGGTTGAACCTCCTCGTGAGTTAGCTAGGGAAGCGCACGGAGGCTGGAATAAGCCTCTGTGCTGATGGAGGCTCCGAGTCTTGCGTTGACACAAGACTCTGGGGTGGGTGGGGAGGAGGCGGGAGGAAGTCGTTCCGGGGTGGGGGAAGGCGGGTGGTGGGCGCCTGCAGGGGTTGGCGGGTGGGGAGCAGGAAGCGGGGCTGGGACCTGGCAGTCAAGCCACCCCTCTCTCCTCAGACTTTTTCCACCTCAGGAGATGGCACAGGTTCAAGGAGACCCATTGGGGCCAGGGTGCCTTACGCAGAGGTAAGAGGAAAGGTTTCGCCTTACCTCTGGCTGAGCCGCTTTGGGCACCTATCCTGCACTGGATACAGCACAAGCCTCTTGGCTTGCCTGTTCCAGCGCAGGATAGGATTGTGCCCTTAGTGTAGCCTCCTAACTCCACTGCATTACACTACACTGAGTGCTTAGTTTGTGAAGGGAGGGTTGTTTTGTTTCTACTTTTTTTTTAAACGTGAGGGAGCATTTAGAAATATTCGTGTCAATGCATTTTTTTTGTTTTCTCGCCATTTTTCACTTAAAAGCATAAAAATACTTAAAACCAATGCAAAGCAAGCTTAAAACAATAGGAGCATAATATATTTTCAATAAGCAGCCATACAAAACAACCTCAGATTGAGAAACCTTCCAGCATCGACTGGCCCCAAGTGCTCATTGAAATAGGAAAGCCAGATAAGATGGAGGTCCACGTATCTCCTAAGGGAGAGAGGTCCTAGATCCTTGGTGCTACTACAGGGAAGGCCCTGTGATGTGTGCTGTACAGGTGCATCTCCAGTGACATAAGCACGCAGAGGGAGCCTCTCCAAACAAATCCTGTGGGCAGTCAGTCACCTATAGGAGCAGAGAGTTCTTGCATCTCCTTACCGGCCACCTGAAGTGGTACAGTTCAGGATTCTGCCACTTCGCTGTGCCAGTCACTCTCAGCTCAACCTATCTCACAGGGTTGTTGTGAGGAGAGAAGGAACTAGGTATACCACCCTGAGCTCCTTGGAGGAATAAAAATGAATAATGTGTACATCAGGGAGTTGTTCCCGGGGGAGTAAGGAGGTGAGTTTCAGATGCCTCCAGGAAGGGAAGCTCATTGGAGCTCATGCAGATGTTTTGAGGGGCAGAAACAAACTCACTCCTGTATTTTTTTTTCCTTTTCTTTTTGGCTGCTGCTGCTCCATTTCTCTGCAGGATACAGCAGCTGCAAAGAAGCCCCCACCACCTAAGCCCAAGCGGTCTCAAAAGACTGGAGAACGGCTGGCCAACTCCCGTAAGAAGCTGCGCAAGGAGGATGGGGTGAAAACTAATGAAGCCCTAATGAAACAACTCAAGCAGGTACCATCTACCTTCCAGCTGCCTTGTGGGCTGTTTGGCTAAAAAGTGATGTAGCCATTGGATGGATGCCTCCATGTTTCTCTCTGGTATGAGAGGTCTCTCCCTGTTTTGCAAGGATGAAAGGCAAGATGAGTTTCAAGAATTTTGCTTTATAACAGGAAAAAGTGGGTAGGTTTTGACCCCCAGCTTATATCTTAGTTTATATTTCTAAGGAAGCCAGAAAGGGAAAGCTACCAAAAAGGGCTTTTACATAGCTGGATATCCTGTCCAAGAGCAATCAAACATTGGATTACAGTATGCATTATCAAGAAGAGTGTGCAAAATGTCCTTTCAGTCCTAAACCATACATGCCAATATACACACAAAAGATATGCACTTCAGTGTGTGGAGAGGAGACTGTAAAAGGTCTGTGTCAAGCTGCTGGCATGCCCCTAACACAGTGTAGCTGGACCATTCTTCTCAGTTGGAGGGCCCCTCACGCTTCCCTGGGAGAATCCAGCAGCTTGTCCCCTAGTGCACAGGCCACTTCCAGAAGAAACATGAATAAGAACATAAGAACAGCCCCACTGGATCAGGCCCTAGGCCCATCTAGTCCAGCTTCCTGCATCTCACAGCGGCCCACCAAATGCCCCAGGGAGCACACCAGATAACAAGAGACCTCATTCTGGTGCCCTCCCCTGCATCTGGCATTCTGACATAACCCATTTCTAAAATCAGGAGGTTGCGCATACATACACATCATGGCTTGTACCCCATAATGGATTTTTCCTCCAGAAACTTGTCCAATCCCCTTTTAAAGGCGTCCAGGGCAGTCGCCATCACCACATCCTGTGGCAAGGAGTTCCACAGACCAACCACACGCTGAGTAAAGAAATATTTTCTTTTGTCTGTCCTAACTCGCCCAACACTCATAGAGGTGTGCGCGTGCATCTGAGGAGGAACAAGGATGCTCATGGATAAGTTGAGGAAGCCCCCTAACTCGGAGGAATTACCCTGGCTCTTACAGAACACACCCAGCAGAATAGTGGTTCAAAGAGCAGATTGAGGGGAAAGATAATAGTTGGAGTAAGGCTAGTACAAGATTGTAGGGGACCTGCACTGGGATCCCTATGGTGCCTTCCACCTGCCCTTGATGTGGTACCACTGCCACCAGCACTGTTGGTTCAGGGATTGGCCTGGCCTGGCCTGGTTAGCCTACCTGTCTGACCTCTGACTCTTACCTGAGTACACCTTGGAGTGGATTGCTTTGCACGTCCTTCTCCATGCACTCAGGATGCAGGATTGTGACTGTGTTCACAGCAGCACAAGTTGTGTATCTGTTACTGGCATTGTGCGAAACGAAGGCACTGTGTAGAATGCCTAGGTACTCTATAGTACAGTGTACCGAAAATTTCAAGGCGTTGTATAAAATAAAAACACCTGCACACATTTCCTAGTGCACAGGTTTACTGTAGGTTCTGTAGATTACTGAGTTTGTTACTGGCACTGTGTGAAATGAAAGTATTGTGTGGAATACTTTGCCGAAAACATGGTGGACGTCCTTTAGCACACCTGGACATTATATTAAAATCCTTAGGCAACGTATATGAGGTGAAACTGAAACAAGCTTGTTTCATACTTTGCCCAAAATGTGCTAGGCCAGGGGTCGGCAACCTTAAACACTCAATGAGCCATTTGGACCCATTTTCCGGAGGGAAAAAAACCTCGGGAGCCACAAAACCCTTTTGACATCTAAAATGAAGATAATACTGCATATATAGGTTTTTTTCCCACCTTTATGCTCTAATAGGTCCCATTTTTATAATGTAGCCCCCTCTTGTAGCTTTTAGTTAGTTTTGTCATACATTCTTGTCCTGTGTTTTCAGACGGCTGGTCCTCTATGGTGTTTTGCCTGATTCCAAGGCCATTCTCTGCCTGGAGAATTGTGCCCACTTTAAGCAAATTAGCTCCCCTTCTTTCCCCCAACAAATGACCCTGGTTCTGCCCTGCAGTCCTGCTGGACCCCACCTCCAGGGTAGCTCGCCTGTTCAACCTGCAGAGGTCCTCTCTCCTGCCAGCAGCCTCCCACCACTACAGCAGACCCTGGGTCCTCAGCAGGTCTTGGGCAAAGCAGCCACACACAAAACTCCAGTGTCTCCAGCAGTCCATTAGTCACAAAGTTAGTCAGAGAGCATCCAGGGCAGATTCCAAAGTCAATAAGCCAAGTCACAGTCCAAGGTCAGATTCCAAAGTCAGTCAGTCAAATCAGTCAGAGTATCCTAGTCAAAGTCGCTAAGCTAGTCAGTCTCTTCTCCTACCTCTAACCTGCACTCCTTCTCCAACCCACACCCCCTTCCTCAGGTGCCCTTTATATCCCTGAGGGCCCTATTGCCTTCAAGTGGCTGCAGCTGTGCAGCACACTCTGCTGGATGCCCAGGCCTTACCCTTAAAGGGGCCACTGCTGACACCAGATCTACCTCCTCACCAGATCTTCCAGGATTCCAATACATATGGTGGTTATGACATCTGCTTATTTTACATGGATACTAAAGAACTCCCCCCACCTTCCAGAGGTACCCTGCTGGAAGGAAAAAAGGACACAGACTCCAGAGGTGGGGAAGAGAAGAAGCCAGAGCTGGGGGGGAAGGTGGGGGGGGCAACCACAGGCCAGCTTCTGTCCTGCCTGCCTGCCCGCCCTCCCTCACTCACTCAGGCTGCAACCCTCTCCACACTATCCTGGGAATAAGCCCCATTGGCTACAATGGGACTTCTGAGCAGACAAGTTGGTTGGAGCTCTCAGGCTGCAGTCCTCTCCACACTTTCCTGGGAGGAAGCCTCACTGACTACTTTTGAGTAGATCTGCATAGGAGGGGGCTGAGGCTGCAGCCCTCCACACCTTCCTGGGAGGAAGCCCCACTGACTACAGCGGGGTTTACTTGTGAGTAGACCTGCACAGGAGGAGGCTGAGGATACAGCCCTCCACACCTTCCTGGGAGTAGCCCAGGGACTACAGCGGGGCTTACTCTGGAACAGAGCTGCGCGGGCTCCCACTCACCCGTCCTTGCGCTTGGCCTTGAGCAGGCTTCAAGGCCGCCATCCCAGGCACCCTTTCCTGGGAGTAAGCTTCATCCTCTGTAATGGGGCTTACAACTGAGTAGACACACAGGATGTCTCCTCTGCTGTGGAGGAAAAGCCTCTCCTTGCACTGAGTGGGGACCTACTCAGGGAAAGGCGGGCTGCAAGGGCTGGCAATGGCTGAGGAGGAGGGCGGCTCAGGATTGGCTGGTGGTCAGCCAGTGAAGGGCCCTGAGTCATTCCAACAGAAAAAGCCAGGAGCCTGCTGGATGCTGATTGGCTGAGCCTGCTGGAGAGTTGGGGAAGGGAAAAACAGGGAGCTTAAGCCTGCAGAGCGGGCAAAATTGGAAAGGGAAACCAATGTGGGGCAGGTGGGGGTGAAGGGAGAGGAGGGCAGTGAGCTCAGGGGGCGGAGGAAAGCAGCCTGCCCTCCCAATACAGGTGTCTCCTGTCATACTCTTTGCCACTTTCACCTGGAGGAGCCGCAGCAGACAGCTGAAAGAGCCACATGCGGCTCTAGAGCCGCAGGTTGCCGACCCCTGTGCTAGGCATTGTATAAAATACCTAGTTTCTGTTAAAATTCCTAGGTTAAGTATAAGAGGTCAGTATATATAAGTAAATAAAAAAGAAGCTTATTTCATACTTTGCCAAAACATAGTGGGTAGGCATTCTAGCCAATAAATAAGCATTCGGTACAGTACTTCACACAATGCCGCACACACATATAAATTGTACTAGAAACAAAACAAAATGCGCTCTTCTAGAGGTTATTTGGTCGAGTCATGTTTAAATGAGGAAATTATGCAGAGACCATGGAAGAAAGATGAAAAACAACATATTTTTGTTAGATTATAATAGTTACACAACTGAGGGTGCAATCCTGAGGTGGACTTGGGCAGGTATAAGTCCCTTGCGCTAGCCCGAGAATGTTGCAAACATACCATAAGGCACCCTTGCACTGACCTGGGAGTTGGCGCAAGGAGTTGTCGTTGTCCTCCCTGGACTGGATCCAGCAGTGGTGGGGTAAATTTGTGTTGGCCAAGCTTGGCCATTGTAGGGGTCTGGGGTGGGGTGTGGGCAGGGCAGGAAGGAGGCTGAAGGGAGGTGTTTCGGGGCAGGTGGCAGGTGTTCCTGGGGGCCGGCAGGCATGAAGCGGGAGGTGGGGCCAGGATCCAGCAGTTATGCAGAATCCTAGCCCCATTCCCAGGTGGTGTGGAGCGGCCCCTGCCGCTCTGGATCTGAGCTATCTCATCAGGTGGTGCAGATCCAAGTAGACCCATTGGGGCCGCTGCAGTGTGACACAGGGCAAGGAGAAAGGTTTCCCCTTGCCTCGGGCTGCGCTGCTTTTGGCCCCAAACTTGCACTGGATGTAGCGCAGGCCCGCCGGCCTGCCTGCTCCAGTGCAAATTGGGATTAGGTTGTGATTATTATAATATAGTAACGTCTCTTAGCACTGTGGATGTATTCCTGGAAAACAACGCTGTATGAAACAACCCTATAGTAGGTAATTGCATCTACATTGGACCAGTGTTCTAGTCACAGTACTCTCCCCCCTCCCCCCTCCGTGCATTAGGTTAGAACCTGCTGTGCAGTTGATCACTGCTGCTATCATTCTTCCTATGTGTCAGAGATTGAAAGATGTTGGGAGGAGCTACTCCCAGGAGGATGAGCCAGGTTGTGACTCATCCTTGAGACTTTTTCTTGTTGAAGGGTAGGTTGTCTTGCTTGCAGTTTCCTTTCCTGAAGCATGTTCCGATAGCTAGAATAAACTGCTCTCATTAGTGCAGAAAATTCTACCCAGAATATGTAACTCCTGTTAACTGAGGACAAGGCACGGACCTCAGTAATTTTCTCTACTTTTGCAGAAAAATTCTGAACCTTTTTCTTTTAATGTTATTGTAAAAATTACACCCAGGATTAACAGTGCTGTAATGAAACAGTGTTATAGGAAGCAGGTTTATATGGGAGTTATTGCAGTACTATGTGTGAATTGTATTCTGGAATATGCTGTATGCAAATTAAATGAAAGATTATGTAGATATTAGTGCATATTTTCAAGTAATTAAAATAAGGGTAAATCACTGTTGGCAGATGTCCCTGACTGAATGTTTCTAGAAATTAGACCCAATTTTAGCGGTTTGGGGGCAGTTTTCTCCTGGCTTTCACATAGCTTCAGTAACATTGATGTACAGAAATAAGATAAGTGGAGTGGAAGTTAGTCCCAATGCAGTAGGATGTTGGTTCTGTACTGAATTCAGCTCCCTAAAATTTATTGGGTGACTTTGGTCCCATCATTGTCTCTTGGCCAAACCTTCCTCATGAGGTGGTTGTGGGAATAAAGTGGGATAATTCTCATGTGTTCAGAGCTCCAATTATCTTGAGCTTTAATTATCGTTCCTTCTTACCTGGAACATTTTCCTCTCTTTTGGACCCATTTGTGCAGTCCTTGTGTGCACATGTTACCAGAGTGTGTACAAAGAAGTCCCATGGAAGCAGGCTGCTGTTGGTGGTATTTGTAGAGCATCTCAGTACTTTGCCGGGAGAGTGGAAAGTGAGTCTGGAACGAACGAACGAACTTTTCCTTCTTTGTCAGGTTCTTACGACTACTCAATTCACACGTGGTCCAGGCTGTGTAAGTCATTGAAGGTGCATCTGTCTGATTCAGCTGGTTCTCTTTCCTCCTGTTTCAGGAGCTCTCCCTGCTGCCTCTGATGGAGCCTGTCATCACAGCCAATTTCAACCTCTTTTCCCCCTTTGGAAGCAGCCCGATAAATGGCAAGAGTCAGCTGAAGGGTTCTTTTGGCAGTGCTGCCTTGGACAGCATTCCAGACTACTACTCGCAGCTGCTCACCAAGGTAAGTAGCTGCCTTGTGCATCTTTCCAGGTGGGACTGGCTCTGTTGTTCATGGCAAGTACACTGGGGTGGGAACCTGATAGGGGTTCATGGCAAGTATACTAGGAGTGAGTATATCTGTTCTTATGGGTTACATGTTCTTATGGGTTACAAGCCATGATGTGCATGTACAACCTCCTGATATAGAAATGGGCTATGTCAGAATGCCAGATGCAAGGGAGGGCACCAGGATGAGGTCTCTTGTTATCTGGTGTGCTCCCTGGGGCATTTGGTGAGCCCCTGTGAGATACAGGAAGCTGGACTAGATGGGCATATGGCCTGATCCAGTGGGGCTCTTATGTTCTTATCTATTATACTAGGTACTGTGTACTATACTGATCAGGTAGGATTACCTGATAAATTTGCATTGTCCTGGACCTTAAGCAAATGCAAAATAACTAATGCAGTCTTTGGGTGGGTAGGGGAAGATGATAAAGGAAAGCATTTTTTTTCCTCAAGTTGAGTGAGGTGCTGCTGAAGACTTGCATGTATTTCTAGTCATGGAGGGACACCATATGACTCTGGTCAGCAACTAGTTTAATTAACAGGTGGTTGGTTAACATTTTATGGAAATTAATGAGTTCAAATGCTCAAGGAACCTCAACAGCCAATACCCCCCCCCATCTCTCAAATTACTATTATAATGCACACCTAGAACTTGACCCCTACAATTTTCTTGTATGAACTGGAGGCCTGCTTGTACCACAGCTGGTTCTGTTTGAACTAACCACACTGGTGACCCGAGTCTTCTCCCACTTCCACCTTCCCCGAAGAAGAATACATACATTTCCATATGGAAACACATACATTATGATGTACCTCCACCATCCATGGTAGACAGTAGCAAGTTCAAACCCAATAAAAAGTAGCATTACTTAAGTGTGTATAGAAATGGGACTTTCTGCAGGTGGGCAAAGGTAACCAGAGAGGAAAAGAGGACATGTCAGTTGAGTTGGAGGTGCAGAAGGAGATTATGAAATGGATTGAGCTGTTGAAGTCTCTCCTTGCCTACATAAGAACATAAGAACAGTCCCACTGGATCAGGCCATAGGCCTATCTAGTCCAGCTTCCTGTATCTCACAGTGGCCCACCAAATGCCCCAGGGAGCACACCAGGTAACAAGAGACCTCATCCTGGTGCCCTCCCTTGCATTGGCATTCTGAAATAGCCCATTTCTAAAATCAGGAGGTTGCGCATACACATCATGGCTTGTGCCCCGTAATGGATTTTTCCTCCAGAAACTTTTCCAATCCCCTTTTAAAGGCGTCCAGGGCAGTCGCCATCACCACATCCTGTGGCAAGGAGTTCCACAGACCAACCACATGCTGAGTAAAGAAATATTTTCTTTTGTCTGTTCTAACATTGCCTAGGCAATGTGATGACATTGCTTCTGCTTGACCACACAACTGTGAAAATGGTCTGTGGGAGGTAAAGTAAGTTGGCTTGCTGAAGAGGAATCAAGTGGGGAACTGTGGATGGACACTAACTTTTCTGATGATCTCCATCCTAGAACAACTTGAGCAACCCACCAACACCACCTTCTTCACTGCCCCCCACACCGCCACCCTCAGTGCAGCAGAAACTGGTAAATGGAGTTATGTCTTCTGAGGATCTGACAGAGCAGCCTAAGGAACCTGTACTACCCCATGAGCCTGATGGGCAAAAGGGTAAGGTCACTTGATGGGTTGAGGTGGTGTCATCAAACTGGAGAATGTTCTGGAAACATCTGGTGCATTATTGAAGTTATGTGTGCGGAGATCTAATCAGTCCCTGTATGGGAGACCACTAAGACCCCCATGTTCTAAACTTCTTAGCAGGACAGAAATAAAATAAATAAACCTGTAAAATGGAAGTCACTTGAGATGGGAGTGTAATTCATATTGTGGGTCACCACCTTGTTGCCTAGTACCACACTACATTCATAGAAGCAACAGGTTTTAAGGGAAAGCGGGAAGGTGAGTGTCAGGTGAGAACATCTGGAACTTCCATTGTGTGCATTGAACATTTTAAGAAAAGTGCTATGTAAACACAAAGTATTTAGAAATGTGATAAGTGGTCTTTCTAATGAACAGTATTAGGGACAGATCAGCCCTCATGATCTTTGATCATTAATTGCTTGTCCATTTTTGCAGATGCTCCCTCTGTGGAAGTGAAAAGCTTGGATATTCTTGCAGCCCTGCCCACACCACCTCACAACCAGACTGAGGATGTCAGGTGAGGGAGGGATGTAGAGGGCAAAGGATAGGCAGGAAGAAGCAGTCCAGCCACTCTTGCATCATTGGGTACCAAATGGAAGCTGTAGCCTACACTGTAGAACTTGGGCAAGGGGGTGCTTTCTTCTGAGGGATGTCGTGGGAGATACTTTGGGGAGGTCCAGGGTGCTGATGAGAATTACTTTTATTCAGAAGCTAAAAATCGCAGCCTTAAGAACAGAAGTGATAGTGATTTGTGGGGAAGGGTAGGGTGAGAGACTGAGGGTTGAAGAATTATATTTGCCCATTGTTGTCAGTGGTGGTTCCTGGAGAAGCTGGACACATGTACCTCTTAAGTGCTGGACTCCTTGGGCACACCTCCACTTGCTTGGGCTGGGCTCTTATTTCCAGGTCTAGCTGCAGTTTGTAATATCTCTGATCCCCCCCATGTAGCATCATTTCTATATTTCTCTTCACCCTGCAGAATGGAGAGTGATGAGGAAAGTGAATCTCCTGATAGCATTGTCCCAGCATCATCACCAGAGAGTGTCCTGGGAGAAGAGCTGCCACGTTTTCCCCTGCTGTCTGGAGCCAAGTCTGAAATGGAGGAGTGTCCTCTGTCCCCCGTCATCCCTATCATCCCAAAGGCCAGCATCCCAGGTTTGTAGGAGCAGAGGGTGCTGGAGCTGGGTGTTCTCTGGAAGGGTGCAGTGTGTGGCTATGAGTCATCTGTTCTGGTGGACTGGAATAGGATCTAATCTTGACAACTGTTTCTGGTGTTCAGGAGAAGATCCTCTTAACTTTAGTGGCTTGCAGGACATAGGAAACTCTTCTGTGGTGTGTTTTTGGTAATGTGCCACTCTAACTTTGGAAGGAGTCTGGTTTGAGTTATGAACAGCCCTGGCCACTGTAAAGTGGGGTTCAAGAGCTGGTTGTGAAGTCTAGGCACAAAGTGTTTCTCACTCCTGTCCATTTTGCCTTTTCTTTCAATTTCTCAGCTTTTCCAGATGCCAAGCCCTATGGAGCATTGGAGCAGATGGGGAAGGGGGCTCCAGGCACTTCCTGGGACAAAACCAAGGGCAGTGAGGTCTCTGTCATGCTCACTGTCTCTGCAGCTGCTGCCAAGGTATGACGCTAGCATTGAAGAGTGTCTAACCAAGGACTGAGTCAAGCGTCCATGTCTGGTGATGAAGGTGACAAAAGTCCTCAAAGGATGACTTTACTACCACAGTTTCATTTAACACCATTTCTGTGAAATGATGACCACATGAAAATTGGCTGAGTTATTGTTTATAGGGTGAACATGTGGCTGCCAGAACAAAGTTGGCTGTGGCTTCTAGGACACCTAACAGCAAAATGGCACACTTCTCCCCAGTTTTTTTTCAACACTTGTGGGTCTCCACCAGCTACAGTCATCAAGTGATGATGTGCATAGAGTGACACAACCCAGTAGCATTTCTGGAAGGGGCAAGGGCAGTACATGCCCCAGGATGCCATGCCTCTGTGGTGGAGCCACCTCCCTTACCAGTAGCAAGCAGCAGGCTTCTAGTAGCAAACGGCAGGGGTGGCGCCACCTTCCTTGCCAGTAGCAAGCAGGAGGCTTTTGCTCCTGTGAGGTACGTGCATGATGAAAATGCAGAGAGCCCTTGCCAAGGCAAGTGGCCATAGGAATGTGTGTCTCTCTGGGTGCAGTGGAACAGTAGCCTGTGCAGTAACCTATTGAAACAAATCCAGGGAAAGGGGTCAGAAGTATTTGCTGATACGGGGATTGGGAGGGGAGTGAAGAGACTGGGACATGGTTTGACACCGTGTAGGGCTTGTATTAACCTGGCATTTGCTTTGGGATCCAGCCACTAGGCTGCCATTTGCAGGAATTTAGCACAGGAGTCTCTTCCTATTCTACTCCTGTTTGTCAGTCCAGCAGATTAGGTGTCATCCTTGGACCAGAAATTTAGGATACTATAATTTAGGGCTAATACCATATAATGTGTCCTGTATATGACCCCAGTTCAGACCCTGTTATCTCCAATAGAGAAGAGCTGAAAGTGACTATTTACTTATGCTATTTTGTGCAACAAAATTTCACCTGATTGATTTACAGGAGCATCAGATTAAGTACTTGAAGAGCTGCTGCCAGCCAAAGTAGATTCTTATGCTAGGTAGAAAATTTATATTCTGATTAAAGAAATTCAAGCACCTTGCTATCAATAATTCATACAGGATAGTTACTGAATTAGGTAACATTCCTATACTGAAATATAGGATTGTCCCTATATTTATGTGGTTGCACTATTCCGAGGGCTGGCCCACGCATGAGGCAGGGTGAAGTGGCTACTTGAGGCAGCAGGCTGGAGGTGGAGTGACTCATGCACACCCCGCATCTACCCACCACTTCTTCTGCCCCGCTAGGGCTCACCCTCTCTCTAGCAAAAGCAGCAGTTATTTGCAAGGGCCTTGAGGTGGCAGCAGCAGCTGCTGCTGGACCACTTGTGTGCCTGGCAGAGAGAGGGCGATTGTGTGATCCAAGAGCAGCTGCCACCACATCCAGGCTCAGCGCATGTCTAGCTGTCTTTCAGCAGGACCCAGCCTGATCAAGAGCAAGCATGTGACCCAGCAGCTGTTCCTGCCTCCAGGAACCAGGCTGACCAGGCTGGGAGCTTGCCGTCTCTCAGGCTACTTGACGCTGTTTGTCAAGCACCCGGTGGACTATGTCCTGCTTGATGCTTCACAAATAGTGAAGCAGGCCTCCTTGTTTTCAGTGTGGAGAAAGCCAAAGAAAGATGCTGCAGCAGATGTGTGCCTATGTGGTTGATGGGTAGAATCTTTTGTCCTGCCAACTTTTGGGTGCACCAGTCCGTCTGTCCCCCCACTCCTTTCTGAACTTGTTCACCTTCTCCAGAATCTGAATGGTGTCATGGTGGCAGTGGCTGAGCTGTTGAGCATGAAGATTCCCAGCTCTTATGAGGTGTTGTTTCCAGACAGCCCCATGCGGGGTGCTGCCAGCGAACCCAGAAAAGGGGAATCTGAGGCGCAAGGTGAGTATCCTGACCTGGACACAACCTTGATAAGTCCCTTGAAAGTTCTCCACTGTTGGATTTTGGGTTCCTGTCATCTCTCTCTTTCAGGTAAAGAGAAGCAGCTGGTGGTTGCAAAGGGCCCTGAAGGTGGCCCCGAGTGGCTGAAGCAGTTTGATGCCATGCTGCCTGGCTACAGTCTGAAGAATGAGCTGGACATCTTGACGCTGCTCAAGCAGGTAGAGAGGGGAGGGGAGGCTTTCCCAGAGTGCTGCTCCCTTTTCTCCCTCCTCAATAGATAGACTTGTGTTCTTGCCCCAGGGGATGACTAGTGGTTCTGGCACTCCATTCGCACCCCTCTATACTTTCAACCTTAGCCTGTTCACCTGCCTTTTGAGGTAGCAAGCAGGTGAGATCACTTGACAAACTATCCGCCTCCCCGCCAGTGCTCAATTTTGTTTAAATATGTTTCTGTCCTTTTTTTCTTGCAGTAATTGGCTTTGGCCAGAGGTTATGCCTGGGGCCTAGACTATAGCTGTCTATAGGAAGGAAGATTAATGGGTTGGGGGTATGCGCAAACCATCCCATACTCTAACCCAGCACCTGGACTAAAAAGTGCTTTATTGTATATGGAATAATATACAATATTATATTGTATAAATATTATAAAATTGTATAATATAATATAACTCTATGCTCATAACCCTCACTTCCCCAAATTGGCCATGCTCATTTCCCACTCCTCCATAAAAAGCAGAAACTGCTATAGGTTTTAGGATTAGTTTGGTGGCAAATGGATGGTTGTAATGGAACAACAATCGCATTTAGATTCCATGTGACTTGTCATGCTGGTGGAGTCTGCTGTGTCAATTGTGCTGGTTTGTAGCTTTAATTTCAAGTTGGCTGTGTTCCCAAATATGGTTCAGGTCTCTTGTTTGAAGATTTTTCTGCAAATAGAACATTTATCTCTGTTTCAGGAAAGTCCAGCTCCAGAAAAGACTGCCCAGCACTGCTACATCAACAATGTCGCCAACCTGGACGTTCGGCAGCTTTTGACACTTCCTGAAGAACCATCCCCACCCCTCTCTCCTTTTGCACCTTCCCCACCCAGCCCTCCCAGGGTTCCAGAGCCAGTCCCTGAGCCAGAGCCATTGCTGCCTCTCCCTGCTCCATCTCCTCCACCGCCCTCCCCTAAGGAGGAAGCGCCACAGTCCCCACCTAAAGTCAAGCCACGCTCCCGGCCTCTGGAAGACAGTGAGGAGAACAAGCCCCGGCTAAAGAAGTGGAAAGGCGTGCGTTGGAAACGGCTGCGTTTTCTCATCACTATCCAGAAGGGTGGCTCCAAGCGTGATGGGGACAGGGAGATTGCAGAGTTTGTTGAGCGCCTGGCCACTACCCTTCGGCCCGAGAAAGTGCCACGTGATTTGCGGAAATGCTGCTTTTGCCATGAGGAAGGGGATGGGGCCACAGACGGCCCAGCACGTCTCTTGAACTTGGACCTGGACCTGTGGGTGCACCTCAATTGTGCCCTTTGGTCCACAGAGGTTTATGAGACCCAGGGTGGGGCCCTTATCAATGTGGAAGTGGCACTGCATCGGGGCCTGCTCACCAAGTGCTGGCTTTGCCAGAAGACAGGTGCCACAAACAGCTGCAATCGTATTCGCTGCCCCAATGTCTACCACTTTGCCTGTGCCATCCGGGCCAAGTGCATGTTCTTCAAGGACAAGACGATGCTGTGCCCATTGCATAAGCTCAAGGGTCCCTGTGACCAGGAGCTCAGCACCTTCACTGTCTTCCGGCGGGTCTACATTGAGCGGGATGAAGTCAAGCAGATAGCTAGCATCATCCAGCGTGGGGAACGCCTCCACATGTTCCGGGTGGGTGGCTTGGTCTTCCATGCCATAGGGCAGCTTCTGCCTCACCAGATGGTGGACTTCCACAGTGCCACAGCACTCTACCCGGTGGGCTATGAGGCCACCCGAATCTACTGGAGCCTGCGGACCAACAACCGTCGCTGCTGCTATCGCTGTACAATCTGTGAGAACAGCGGTCGGCCTGAATTTGTGGTGCAAGTGATGGAACAGGGTTTGGAAGACTTGGTTTTCACAGATTCCTCGCCGCAGGGTAAGAATCGGATTGGGTCCCATTTCTTTTTTCCTATCTGCCAGTAGCCAACTTTGGAGAGCAACAAGGTTCCATTTTCCCCTGAGTAATATCATCAACTGGGTGTAGGATCCTGCTGTGCTGATTGAATTTTAGTGACCCCAAATTTCTCCATCAAGGATAAATCCTGAAAAAATGCAAGCAGTTTTAATGTTCAAGTTCAAGTCAACCTTTATTAGACATAAAGCAGTTTTAATTTGTTAAATCAGTCTGATGTTCGGTGTGTTGGAGTGTGGTCTGTTTTTGCCAAATTGTAGAACCTGGAAGTTTGGAAGACAGTTCCCAGTTATTGGGCCGGGGGGGGGGGGGTTGGCTATGAAGAGAGCGTCAGGAGCCCTGATGGCCCTGCTGCAGGGGTTACCATTTCAGGTGTTTTGTAACCAAGATGGTTTAAAAGGGTGTTCTATGAGCACTGTTCTCCATTGTGTATTATACCTTGTTAAAACTATAGCAATGTTATCAGCTTGTGACGAATAGACACTTTTATTATTCAGGTAAAGAAATGTTTGCCTTTTTTGTGTGCAAACCTAGTACATAACTAATTTTTAAAAAGAGCAATCTGCTGCATAGGACCTACAAGTTGTCCAGAGATACGGGTGCCCCGGACAATAATTATATGTCTTGCACTGCAGTGGAAAGGTGGCTGCTCCGCTTAATGACACTCCTGCCCTGCCGCACTGTATATTGGCTTGTAGATCCTCAGTCCCATTATAAGTTAGTTAAGGTAAACTGCAAAAAATGAGCTGTTGAAAAGCACTGTGGTATTGGGTGGAGTTGCTTCACCCATTTGCATCTCTTGGTCCCACTCATACTGGAGAATGGTGTCAGTCAAGACACTGTGCTTTGGCTGCCAACAGGGTATTGAGGGTGTGTAAGATATGTTGGTGTCACAAATGCAGGGGTGCCCTGTGGCAAGGACATTTTGGAAAGGAGCCTCTTGCTCAGTACAGGCCTGCTGTTAGTAGATATCTTAAGTGTCCCTGAATCTCCACAAATTTGAGGCTGGAGGTGGCCCTTGAGCAGTCTTCATATCATCATGTAGTTGGAAAGGATCTACGAGACTGAGTCTAACCCCCTGCCTATGCAGGCTGGCCACAGCGACAGTGTCCCCAACAAGCAACTATCCAGCCTCTGCTTAATGTCCTCCAATGATGGAGAGTCCAACACCTTTCAAAGCAGACTGTTCCCTGCCAGACAGTTTTAACTGTCCGAAAGTTCTAACATTTACTCAAAACCTCTCTTGTTTAACCATTTGTCCTGGTTAAACCCTGTGGAGCTGCTGAAAGCAAATTCACCCCATCTTCACATCCTTGGCATTTGCCAGCCTATGTTTTTGGATATTTTGTGCATGTCTTCCTCAAACCTTTCTGTACTGAAGAATGCCTAAGGTGAAGATGGAACAACAATGCACGACATTGTGATAATTTGTAGAGCTGGGATCTGATTTTTCCTTCTGAGCAGCACACCTGGCTTTTGGGGCCAGGGTGAAATAGTCTCATTTTATTTCTCCTTCCTCTTTCCCTGTTAAAGCTGTGTGGAACCGTATCATCGAACCAGTGGCCATGATGCGCAAGGAAGCTGACATGTTGCGACTTTTCCCTGAGTACCTAAAGGGAGAGGAGCTCTTTGGCCTGACAGTGCATGCTGTGCTGCGTATTGCAGAGTCTGTATGTATCAAATAAGAACAGCTGGAATCCTGAAATGCTGGTGCAGGGCCATGTGTGCAGAGGCAGAGGGTTGGGGAGCAGGAGTCTACCAGTGTGAGATCATGGGAAAACAAGGATATGGTTGGGCTCAGCGGCATTGGTGGTCAAGGAAGAATCTATCTACAGACCTAGAAAATGGCTGCTGTGAACATAATATTAAAGTTGGGTGCTGATCTTGCTCAAAGTTGGGTGGGAATTGGGTGCTGATCTTGCTCAGATTTTCTTCTCAGTTGGACATCGTGCCATGTAAGTGGATTTGCACTGGGAATCCCTTAATTGCATTTTGGAAGCTGCGTCAGCATCGCACTCTAGGGTTGGGTGAGATGAAAGTGTCTGTAGTGATGACTAATGCAAGGGTATGAAAGAGAGTGGTGGTCTCATGGCAGTTGTGTTCCTCTTCTTCCCAGTTGCCTGGGGTCGAGAGCTGCCAGAACTACCTGTTTCGCTATGGGCGCCATCCTCTCATGGAACTCCCACTCATGATCAACCCCACTGGCTGTGCTCGATCGGAGCCCAAAATCCTCACACACTACAAACGGTAAGCATGATGGGAAGGGTGGCAGGAGAACTTGGAAAAACCCAGTGGTGTGGTCTGTAGGCTGAGAAGCTACCAATGTGTGGGGAGACCCTGCTATTGCCTGCCACTTCTTAGTTTCTGCTGGGAGGAAGAGCACCTTGCGTTAAGGGGCCTAACATTCTGCACTTTAGACCAGGGGTCTCCAAACCCTGGCCCAGGGGCCAGATGCGGCCCGCAACAAGCCTCTATCTGGCCTGCAGCCAGCCTTTTGTCCCCTGAAAGCCTCTGGCCCGCTCAACTGTAGGATGGCCAGAGCTGTGCTCTGGTTGTGTCTGGAGGGTGTTCTGAGGGCCAGAGAGGTTGAATGATTGAGCCCATTCATTCATTTATTCACTCATCTAAGTTCCATCTCTAATTTATTTATTTAAACGTTATATTTAAATTTTTTTCCGGCCCTCAACACCACGCCAGATATTTGATGTGGCCCTCTGTCCAGAAAGTTTGAGACCCCTACTTTAGACAGAAGCAAATTTGGTGCAAATTTGATTCTATCTGCATGATTTATTTGGACTGTATTTTTTTTAATGTTTTGGTTGGTTGTTAAAAGAGCATGGATTTTGTGTGTGTGCTGGTTTTTTTTCCCCCCTGCCAACCTGATCTTGAGGAGCTGTATTTATAGGCCAATATCAGGTGGCATAGAGTTACAGAAACTGCATGTTGAGAATGGGAGCTTGTGCTGATTTTTTGTTTTGTTTTTAGTATTCTACTCCCCTACTATCGAAATGCCAGTTTCATTTTTTGTATTTGGGTGTTTGATTCACAGACATGAGAATTAGGAACTTGCTCTCTCTGTGAACAGGAGGCCTGTATTCTGTGCTTCTTGCCAGGCTGATTTCTGGAACTAACAGTGTGGGGATGGGTTAGCTACCAGCTGTAACCACTGCCTTCAGTGCAGTTCAAACTTCTGGCACATTCTCTTTCAGCAAACTCAAAGTTGTTTAGTATTCCAAAGCAGTTGTTCCAAGCTGCCATTCCCAAAGGGTGTTTGCATCCTTGTTCCAGGCAGATAACACCCTTACAGCATTATCAGTAAGTATGTCCTAATTCTTGGCTCCCCCGCTTCCAGGTTTTAATACCTTTTCCCCCCACATATTTCAAAGGCCACACACTCTGAACAGCACCAGCATGTCCAAGGCCTATCAGAGCACATTCACAGGAGAAACCAACACACCATACAGCAAGCAGTTTGTGCACTCCAAATCTTCACAGTATCGTCGCCTCAAAACAGAGTGGAAGAACAACGTGTACTTGGCACGTTCTCGCATCCAAGGGCTTGGGCTCTATGCCGCAAAAGATCTCGAGAAGCACACAATGGTAATCGAGTACATTGGCACCATCATCCGCAACGAGGTGGCTAACCGGCGTGAGAAGATCTATGAGGAGCAGGTACGGCAGTGCTAATTCTGACTTGGGATGGAGGGAAATGGGAGTTGGAACACTTAATCTCTAATATGTCATGGGGGGAGTTTGATGTGGGAGACAGGGATGCTCCTTTGGGGTCATGGGACTGATCTTAACAGAGGATCCAGGTTTGGGATGGGGCATATGTGCCTGAGTCTGAGAAGCGGATGTTTAAGCCATTTCTGCCCAATGTTGTATATATGCAACAGGGATTAAATGTGTACACCTGTGGGCTGGGCAGAAATGGGTTAATGTCATTCTAGCCTATTTCAGACCTGTGCTTGTAGACTTGAACAGGTATTTGGAGGAGAGATGGGCTTGGGTTAGCAGAGAGTGAACTGGAGAGCAGTACATTCAGGACCCACATCTGCCATGGACTGATTTTGTGGTTATTCATCCTCACACCAACCCCAGAAGTTGGTTCACTACTATGCCCCATTTAATAGCTAGGGAAACAAGTCAGTGAGAGAATATGTTGGGAATTGGCTGATGTAGTTCCCATCTCTATATGAAGTGGACCCCTTCCCATCCCATTGCCTCTTGTCCTATATAACTGCCACATCACATTGCAGTGAGGAGAGAAGCTGCACCTGGCAGAATCTTCTTTTCCAAGCAGCTTTTAAAAGTGTAGGCACCCTCTCTATCACACATGAATCCCTCAGTGTACTGTAATATGAAGCACACAATTTGGTTAGAATTGCAAGAATACCGAGCCCAGCTGAGGTAAAGGATAAGACCGTGAGGTGTGGCTTCATGTAAATGCAGAGTCTGATTTCTCCTCCCACTCCTCTGGCCCTTCCAGAACCGAGGAATCTACATGTTCCGTATCAACAATGAGCATGTCATTGATGCCACGTTGACAGGCGGTCCCGCGAGGTGAGTGCAGCTCCGCTACAAAATGGTATGCAGAGGTTCAGCCCTGCTGGTCTGTTATGTCGTTCAGGGTGGATTGATTTTAAATTGTCAAGAAAACTGTTTTAACTATCAGTCAAGTTTCTCATATTATCATTCATGTATTCCTCTTCAGTGGCTTATTCTTCCCGCATAGGTAGAGCCACTCAAATTAAGTTTCCTGCATCACCTTGAGTGGAGTCACACCCAAATCAGTCTTGCCTCCTTTTGGGGTAACAGGGCTTCATGCAAGTCCACTCCTTGCTTTTGGGTTTTTTCCCCCTCTTGAAGACAAGGGATGAAATCCAGAAAAGTTATATGTGCATAAAACCCAATGAAACTAGTGGGTTTAAGTATGTTTGACTCTGTGCTAGACTGTGCCCTAAACTTTGCAGTTGCAAGTGCCTGGAACTTTCCATAAGCAACTGCTAATTATTGGACAGAACAGAGTGTTTTTTCAGGAGGTGGAATGTAAATGTCTGTAGTTGTGGTGCATATCCACAACTACGCAGACTGCCAGAATAATAAATAGATGACCTGTTGCATCGCTTATAATGCTTGATCTCAAAAGTAATCTACCCTCCTTGAGTCGTTATTTTACCTCGCAAAACAGGTTTTCACTCAAAGTGTTTCATAGAAGGTAATTGATTCAGTTTAAGGATTCAGATGCGTTTCTGTTTTCAAATCTGTTTCATTTAAAAATCAGCTTGTGTTTTTTTAAATTCTAAATACTGAATAGATCAGATTTTTTTTAATCTTGTTTTTGAATAATAACATAAAAAGATAAAGTGGCAGACAAATGAAGACTGGCCTGTGGCAGCTGTCTTTGTTAGGGGGTGGGCACAGAACTCCCTTGTCCTAAGGTGAAAGCTGACCTAAGCATCGGATTGGCTGCTTTTAACAGCCAGCAGCAGCAGTGGCGACGGTAGCCATTTTGTCCCTCCATTCCTGTCATTGTGAAGAGGAAGAGGCAAGAGCAGGAGTTACCGCAGACACGCAAGCACAAGTCAGTCTCACAGATAAATCGAGGGCAGGGTTTGAGAAAAAATAACAGCGTTTTCTATGACCCTTGGATAAGTCAGGGGCTAAACTTAGCAGGGTGTCTGACTATAATTTTGTCTGATTTTACCCGAGGCCAGATCCTGAAAAATAACCTACCAGTAATTGTTACCCAAGAACTGTACAATCTCTAATTTATTAAAAATATAGTAAAAGATCATAAGATACATTTTAATTTTACTTTTTAAATTCTGGTCTTCACAACCTTTTTGTAAACACTGTCAGAGTAAGTGCACAGTAAGCAACATACCGGTAGAACCATTAATCAAATCCTCCTTTAAGGTGCCTGGTGTGTTAAGCCAGAGGCTCAACATATGACATAGAGTTTATAACACGTAACTGGGAGTGTGCAGTTAAATTCACAGCGGAGAGACAAGCAACAAGGACGGAGTGTGAGCAAGCACAGCTACACATAGTTGCAATCCAGCTTACTCAAAAGTAGACCCATTGCTTTCCATGGGTGTTATTCTTAAGTAATGGTGGAAATGAGGATTACATCCTGGTATTTTAAAAACTAGACTTCTGCCAAACATTTGCAAAATGGAATGAGGGTGCAGAAGGGTGCAGAGTGTGATCCTGCCAAAGAGAATGGGGCTTGCTTGATTTAAATACAAGTGTTGAGCCCCGGCTTACTTATTTCTCAGGAGGAGTGAAAAGCTTGCAGCCTCTTTGCCCTGGAGAATAACTGCCTGTAATTATCTCTGCATTGTCCTCTTGCTCTCCTCTGGGCTTCTCCTGGCTGCTATGATGTGCCTGAACAGCCCTGACCCCTGAGTGACCCACAGATAAAGCGAGGAGATGATTTACACTTGATTTATTGGCAGAAATTTCTCACCTTACAGTATCTACAGTAGTTTAGAGCTGTGGCTGTGGAGAAACCTCACCCTTCTCTCACTGTCATCTTGGCCATTTTCCAGCTATTGGTGAAAGCTGGTTTGTTTGGCTTCAGGTGTGGGCTTTGAGGAATAGACAGCATGTGAATGGTGGGAGGATTTTGTCATCCTCCCACCCCGAGCACTGCTGTCTCTGGGAGAAAGCTTGACATCAGTGAAAGCCTGAAGTGCCAGGGAAACTGGCTGTACCCCTTTGGGAACAACATCATCCAGCTTCTGCATCCCCCTTCAAGGTGGAAGCCTATTTATTTTGCAAAATTCATTTGATTCAAGGATTCAGTCTGTATATACTCTATGTGTTTTAAACATAAATATGAAAAATAGGTTTTGGTTGAGAAATTGGGAGGATATCGGTAGGCTACCATGGGGGAGTGCTGGAGCCCCAACTAATATTGTACTAGTGAAAGACAGGACAGGCAGACTACCACAACCTAGCCTCAGTGGCGGACCTGGGGCGGGGCAGGGGGGCAAATGCCCCAGGCACTGTGCTTGAAATGCCCCAGCTGTGCCACGCTTTCTGAGCTGTTCTGCAGGCAGGTGAGGCTCCACACAGCACTTGGCAGCAGGTGAGAAGCCTTTTGAGGCTTCCCTAGCTGTTTTAAGCATACTTCCAGTTTTGTCAGGAAACCAGAAGTATTTAAACAACACAAGAAGCCTCAGAAGGCTTCTCGATCACCGCTGAGCATTGTGCGAGACTGTGAACCTCTGTAACTTTCCTGGGGAGGGGGGTCAGTGGCATACTGGGGGGGTAGTATGTTGCAGACCTGCCCTGGGGCACAATGAGGGCAGGTCTGCTACTGTCTAGCTTAGTTGAATGAACTGCAGAGCAGCATAGAGTGACTTGGGCAAGTGTCATTCCTGCCTCCACATACATTTTGCAGAGCCTGATTGGAACCGCTGCCCAAAAGGATGGTGACTTCTGTGGGGCTAGACCATGCTTCCTAATTGACCAGTGAAATAAAAATCCCCCCCTCTCATTTGAGCTAAGATTCTGCTCTTACTTCCCTGTAATTCTGAAAAATACCACCTTTTGAGATTTTTCCTTAGCTGTTTTAGGTTACAACAAAAAGAGTCCACTCTCTCTCTCCATCTCAACCCCCCCCCCCCCGTTGACCAGCTAAATTCTTGGCTCTGAGGCTAGCTTAAGAACATAGTCTTCCTGCCCTAACCCCCTCTTCCAGACTTCAGAGTGCTCCCAGTCATGATGCACGCAAGATGGATTATAAAGTGTCTAAGTCCATGGAAGCCTTTGGACTAAGCCTTTGCGAAATGGGGCACCATGGTAACAGTCAAGAGTCTTTCCATCCTTCCTGGCTCTGATGTCCATCCTTGCCTCTTATACTCTCCCCCAGGTACATCAATCATTCCTGCGCACCCAACTGCGTGGCTGAGGTTGTGACTTTTGACAAAGAGGACAAGATCATAATCATCTCAAGCCGCCGAATACCAAAGGGAGAGGAGGTGAGAACTGAGTGGTTATTATGGGGAGGGACGGTGAGGAGAGCAAGTCAGGTGTAGCTATGTGCATAATCTCCAATCATTGAAGCATTTATGAAGAAAATGTCTGTGGTCCAACCTCTGGCTGGGTAGCCATGCGCCTACCTTTTGTGAGGCTCTTTGAATCAAAGAAAAATGCGTAAGTCTCACCAGGGTTTATGTATAGCAAAGTTCCGAACTTGCACATTGGCACTCACCCATACCCCAAATGTGGGGGTGAGCAGAGGGGAAAGGAAAGTAGCAGAGAGACAGGTGACCAGTGGTTTCAATGTCCCTTTCTGTGCTCCTTTTGTGCTGTATTTTTTAAAATTTGGATCTGGGCAGTCTCAGGGCAGTAGGCAAGTTCAGATCAGTTTTTTGCTCTATTAAGCTGCAAGCCCAATAGTTTTCTTTTTTCTGCTGCTTTATCTCGCCCTAAAGAAATGTGGCTTTGAGTTGGTTCATTCTTGCATTTTCTATACTGCAGCAACATCTGACTCGTGTGTGTATTCATGCATGCCTGCAGAAGGCAGCAGAACTAAGCAACAAAGGGGATGAAACCTATGTTGCAGTGGCATAGCGAGTATGCATGAGTTCCAGGAACTGGTGTCGTTCAATGAATAATATATTGGGATTTGAACTCGTAGCCCTGCAAACCTTGGATATAAGACCCTCATTGAAATGTAGGGATCATTGTGCTCCATTCAAACGAAAAGAAACTTAAATATTCTTTTAGGGGTTTTTCTGGAGTGTGTTCTCTACCTGTATTCTATTCTCATCATCTTCCCATGTATTTCTTCATTCCCTCATGCTGAATAAATCATGTCAAGATATCCCAGAGTTCCCCTGTTCATTTTTTCCCCCTTCTGAATTGGACATGTTTCTGTGCTAGACAGGGGCATCCTGAGAATTGGTGGAGCAGGTCCTGTTATTTTCACATGTGTAAAACTGTTCACGCATATGCTCCTCTGTTAGAGGGGAGTACTTACTTTGGACATTCCTCACTTTGTTGCTTAGGAGTAATACTATTTGTTACTTCTCAGTGAGAACAAAAAGGAATTGAACCATATTAAGATTTTGTTAAACTGAAGTAGCAATCGGTATGAGCGTGGCCATCAAGTACTAGGGTCAGCTCCAGGTTTGAGAGGGCCGTAGACATGTTGGGCCCTCACCTCTTTTTTTCTCCCCTCACCTGGCTGGCAGGCGTACTGGCTAGCCACATGGGGGCTTATGGGATAGCAGCTATGCATGTCACGGTGCCGAGACCACTGCCCACTCCAGGAGGCTTAGAGAGTGGTGGTCAGCAGCACCCTTCTCAGTCCAAAGGGTGTTGCCTTTTTAATTTCCTTACAACGCAGTGTCCTTTACACAACATTAATGCTGACATCTGGGGATTTGCATTGTGGTGGAATTAAAATGGCAGCACCTCTTAGGTGAGAGGTGTGTTGTAGCTGCTGTCACTGCTCAGTATCCTGAAAAGCTTTCTGGAACAAGTCTGCCCACTGGTGGCAATGATATTGAGAGGAAAGATGGGGTCTAGTGCCACTGCTTCCCAAAGAAAGATGGCAAGAGACAGGGGCTGAAGCTGCGGTTGGGGCAGCAGTGGTGGGCCCTCATCAGGTGCTGGGCTGTTGGGCAGATCCTAACATTTCTGCCCTGATCTGGGCTGTGAGATGGGCAGGAAAAATGTTGCAAAAAAATAAACAGCATTTTTTCATGTTAAAAGTGCTCTAAGGATAACTCTCCTCTCCTGGTGTCCTGCCTCTCCAGCTGACTTATGACTACCAGTTTGACTTCGAAGATGATCAGCACAAAATCCCATGCCATTGTGGAGCCTGGAACTGCAGGAAATGGATGAACTAGCTCAAAGAAGCTCTTCAACCAAGGCAGAGGGACACCCTGATTGCCCGGCATAGACAGCACAGGAGGTTCTGTGCAGAGAGGCCTGTTCGACCAGCTCTCCCAACCCTCCAGCAGGGCAGAGAATCACCCAGAGACGTGTGATTGGAATCCATCACCCCAACGTGCTGGTGGGGCAGCTAGGGCCTAAAATGAGAAGGTGATGCCAGCCTTGGTTATGGTATTATATCAAGCTGGCTATTCTGACGGCCAGGCCCAGCCGCCTTATCTTCTAGACAAGGCAGCCTGCTTTTCACCAGCTGAAGGCAGCAGTTACGAGCAACCCCACCTGGGGTGGGGAACTGATAAACTGGTTACTCAGGGTTTTCTTTTAGTATTTTCTTTTGAGGTTGAAATGGGGAACCCTTCCGCCCCTGTGCACCTGTAAATAATGGACTTCAGAAATATACTGGGAGATTGGGGCATTCTGTCTAGCAGAGCTGGGGGAAGGGAACTGCAGCATGGCTACTGGATCCCCAGGAAGAATTTATAACTTTTTCTCTGAGTGTGTGAGAGAGTTTGGGAAATTTGTGTGAGAGAGATGATTTTTTTAAAAACCTAATATCTTGCTTGCTAATTTACCAAGGTAACAAGAGGCTTCAAAGAGACTCATTAGCTTGACAATCCACCTTCCGGAGCCCCCCACCTCTGGATTTTGTATACATTTAGGTATTGGATTTGAAAAGGGGGAGTGTGTGCATGCGTATTTTGGGGGGGGGAGTGCTTTCAGTCGACTGCATACGTGGACTTGCAGAAGCTGGAAACAGACCTTCCCTTCCTTCTGGTCCCCCCAACCACCTTCCATGCGCAAGGAGCATCCGCACTTGAACCTACCTCATTTGAAGTGTTAGACTTGCTATTTGTTGTTCTTTTTTTTTTCTAATGTGAGTCCCCTTGCTGTGCCACTCTTCTGTTTCTTTGGACTTCCTTTCCTGAATATGGAGAGCCACAGCTGCCCTGGCAGACATGGGGAAAAATATCAAGGTGGAGGTGGGGAGTGTATCTTGCTGGAATTGCCCTTTGTTTCTTTTCCTTCTCTACCCTCCAAAGCAAGATTCATTCTCCTAAGACCCTTCCAGACTGGACTGAAATGAGCACCATGGGCTCCCATCAGGGAGAGAGGCAGTTTGCATGGCAAAGTATGGTGGTTTGAATGTGCCAATGCATTGGGGAACAAAGAGCGTTTGGTCACCCAATGCCAACCCCAGCACCTCTGTCCAGTTGAGCTTCTCCAGTGGAGCCCAAACCAATTCTTATCCATCTGCAGAGGGAGAGCATGCCTTTTGTTAAGGCGCCAGTCGCTAGTGGCCAGCTATGACATGGGGAGTCATCTGCCCTTGGCTAAGCCCCTCTTCCTAAAGTCCCAGTTTCCACTCCATGATTACCCATATCAACCTTGCTGCTCTGAAGGCTCTTGTGTGTTTGAGTGCGTGTTTGAGACAGAAAGAGAGAGAGATGTTGGCACATTGCAGAGTTTGGGATTATTTATCTATTTATATATATTGTGTATATATTTGAAGTAGCATGGGGAAAAATGCCCTGGCTGCAGGATCTTATGGGCTGCTGGGTGGATCTCTGCAGAGCCCCTCTCTCTTCCCCACTCCCCCCCACTAGGCAGAAAGCAGAGGGAAGACTTGTTCATTGACACAACTTTGGGTGGGAAGGGGAATGTGTAAATGAACCCATTTTTTAGGGTGTGTGCATGTGTATGTATGTGTATATAGCGTGTGTGTGCGCGTACTGTGTGTGTGTGTGTGTGTGCGTGTGTGTGTATATATATACATAGATATATATAGATATATATTTTTTCTTTTCTGTTTTAAAGAAATAGAATCAATTTATAACCAGTATCTTAAGAGCCATCTGCCCAGCAGCTTCTCTCCCCCCTCACCCGCATATAGGGAGATTCTGTATTACTAGAAGGCAAAATGTGGGCATTATGCAGGACACCTACCCACCTCAAAACACATGGGCTCCCTACTGTTGAATATGACTTCAGAAGACTGCTGTATACCATTGAACTTAAGTTTGTATTGTTGGGGTGGAGTTTGTTGGGCCCTTACTGATAAGTAAGTCTTGACTAATTTTGTACAGTTGAGATCTTTTAATGCACAATTGCACCATTTCCCTTCCCTGGCACTTTTTGAAACATGCTGCAGTGTGCCTGTAGCAGTGACATTAAGAGATCTAGCAGGCTACGGCTTAGACTCTCACCTGATTCAGCAGACAGAGAATGCAGCAATAAGGCTCTTTCTTCCATTGTGCAGTGAGGTGAGACATTAAATCAGGGTTAGCATGCAAGAGTCTTTTTTTGTTTGAAACCTGTCGGCAAGGTGAGAACTGTGTTCTTGAGTTAAAAAGCTGCTTCTGCAAACTGTTCCAAGCTATGATGGTTGAAAACAGTAGGGTGGGGAGAGGGAAATGAAATGATGTCAAATTATTAAAATTAAAAGTAATTAAAATTGTAAATAAGATGGCATTTGTGTTTTGTGTGGGTGTGTGTGTGAGAGAGAGAGAGAAGTTTTTTATCAGTAACAAAACCACTGGACATTGTTTTAAAATAAAGGTTCGAGTTAAAGCCAGTATACTTTTTTTGTCTCTTTGTTTATGTCTTTCCATTAATTTGGAAGGCTGTAAAGTTGTAAAAAAAATAAATTTTAAAAAATTGCTACAAAGGTTTAAAAGCTTGAGAGAGATTTAAAAAAAACGGATAAAGTGACTGAATATAATAGATTGTCAAGATTTTTTGGATGACGGTTAGAGTTTAAGATAATCTTGTAGATTTTAGCTGATGAAGAAAGACTATACAGTTTTTAATTTTTATATAAACTATAACCCGGTCTTGAAGCTAAAACTTTTTTAAAAGTTCTCTGCCTGTATAATTGCATTTGACGCCTTGTCCCATACTTCTGTTTACAGTTGCACATATTATATATATTAAGTTTTAACCCTTTTATGAACCCAAAATAATCACTTTTTTAAAAATAAAGTGTGGAATTTGTGAGGAATTATATTTTGTGTTTTGGGTTTTATTACTTTGTGTGTGTGACTTCTGTGTAGCAAAAGTTGTCCTTCATAATGAGAGCAAAGAGTCAAAAACAAAAACAGAATGATTGCTAAAAAATAAATAAATATAAATTAAAACATCCTTGTATGTGGTATGTTTTGTATTGGATACAATTTTGAAATGTACATCATTTATGTTCAAAGATGGAAATGAATGAGTTCCCAATTTTGCTTTTCTAAAAAATATTTAAATGAGACAATTTTTTAAAAGCCTAAAATGCATTTCTAAGTTTTCTGAGTCTTGGTTTAATTTTTGCATTTTGATGGGTCTATATAACAGATCTGCCTTCACTCATAGATAGTTGCTGAAGTGAAGACAATTCTGCATGCCTGCTACAGAAGGTCCCTGCTTTATGACAGGCTCACACTGTGATTAAATCACTTTATAATGGAGTCTCCCTGGCAAAACAAGGCTTGCAATAGGTTATTCACTGTACAATGGGCTTATGATTGCTGCCAGCAGAACCTTGTAGGTGATAGATAAGCTAATCAGCAACTGCAAGCAGTATTGCAACCAACAGCAGTGTGTTTAGCATCATGGCTGTGTGTGTACTGAAGGAAGGACTTAGCAGAAGCAAACAGATGCAAGCCTTTTAAAATGTATTTTCAGCTCTTGTTAACATCATGGCTGTATGTGTGTTGAGGGATGGAGCCAATGCAAATGTAATGCTTTGAAGCAGCTCTCAGCTCCTAGCAGCATGTTTAACATATTGGCACCTTTTAAAATAACTTATTAGAAAGAGAAATGGCTTAGTTCTGTGGTGGAAGTTGAGGTCCTGGAACAAATTACCAGAACACAGTGTGTGAGTGGGTTCACAGTACAACAGTGTCTCTGGAATGGATTATCTTTATAAAGGGTGGGTCCACTGTATTGTTTCATTAATGCATGGCTTCCTTCCAATGTGACTTCTTTCCAAGTCTGATCCTCAAGTCTCACAATGTCTCTCTAGCACAGATTTTAGTCCTCCCCATGTTTTTGTTCTGGCCTCAGTTCTGTGACTATAGGGTGTTTTTAAGGATTGGGAATCTCCTCAAAAGCTGTTGCTGGGTTTTCTTTAACCTCTTCTCCAAGCAAATGTAGCTTGACCAACTTTTGGGAAGTAAAGCCAAGATCCAAAGAGCTGCTTTGGGCACATGCTAGGACTCTGGCATCTTCTATGAGCATCTTTTTTTTTTCTTTTTTTTTAAGTGGCATTTCTATGATTAGCAGGCTTTCTTGCTGTACTAAAAACTGGCTTTAGAAGGTGTTTTCAATTCAAATGCAGTTTGCTGCATGGCATGGAGGGCTACAGAGCCAAGGAATAAAAAGTAACAAACACTGGGACCACGCAAACATGTGGGTATCTTTGGGCATGTGCCCTTCTCTGCAGGCAAGAACAATATGTGCAACATTTTGGATTTCATTTGTAGGATAGAAAAACGTTCTTTTCTACTGTTTCTACACTCATACTACTTTCACTTGGTGTCTATACTTTGGAGTTCTTCAGTGGTAAACCATGCCAAGGGACAGTGCTGTGCATTACTACAGTGTGTACATACAGTATGTACAATTCTTATAGTTTGGCTTAATAATTAAATGTGGTTTGATCAACTGCGTGTGCCCTTGTGAAACTCTATAGTGGTTGAATAACAGTATAGAATATTTCTACAAAATACTGTACATATGTATAATTCTAAATTTAGGTCTTAAAATTGACCCTGAAAACCTGGGTAAACTTATCCACGGGTCAATGGGCTCTGAGTGTGAATGAGCGAGCTGAGCGCCAGCTGGCATAGCACCAGGCCTGCGAGGCAGCTATCCAGCTGGTGCAGCTGCTGAGGAGGCCAGCCACACTCCACCACTGTGACCCCTGATGTGGGACAGTGAAAGGCGGTGCCCATCACCCAGGTGCTGCAGTGCAAATGATCCCCGCCACAAGGAATCTACACACCTGGCAGATGGTGGACAAGGATAGGGCAGATGAGCAGGTGGGTGAGGGGAAGGGATGGAGCCCTTTGTAGGATCATACTTCAAAGGATTACAATAAGAGATCCATTTGAAACATCTTTTGGAGTTGTATGTTGAATGAAGACTAAAATTAATAGTTGATGAATAAAAGTGCACTTTATGATTTCTACTACTCTTCAGTAAACTGTAGAGTTCTTAGGTAATTATTACTGGCAAGTCATTTAACTTGCATGAATGACTGTCCCCAAGTTTTACACTTGATTTATCCATAGGTCATAGCAAATTCTGTGATTTTTTTTTGGGGGGGGGGTGTTCAAAACCTGCCCTCAGCTTATCTACAAGACCAACTAATACAGGTGTTTGGAAAAGGCGTTGTTTTACTCACAAGTAAGTCCAATTGTGTTCAGTAAGTCTTAAGCTGTAATCCTATCTTTCTCACAGGAAACAAACACATCTCCTAAAAAATGTGTTTCTGTGGGTAGTTCACTCTAATGAATGTACACCTTGTGGTAACCAGAATTCCTCCTAAAAATCAGTACTGCCGCACCCACCATTTCTCTATCTCCAAAATGCAGCATGTGTCTCCCTCTCAAAAACCAGTGCTATTGCCTCTGCGAAAATGTCAGTGAACAGACTGCCTGCATGTCATGAATAAGCATACGTTATACAAGTACAAGTTAACGAAAAAACAGGTTCAATCATTCCTTGGACTTGCTTCCTACTACAGAAAGTTTTTGCCTCTTTTCAACTCTTGCTACCCCTTTAACTAACCTGTGTCATAAGCATTTACCCCAACAGGTCAACTGGACAGCTGAGTGTCAAAAGTCCTTTGATGATCTGAAGCAAGGTCTATCCAAAGCACCTGTCCTAAGAGCACCAGATTTTTCTAAAAAGTTTGTAGTTCAAACTGATGCAAGTATGAGTGGGTGAGGAGCTGTTCTTTTACAGGAATCTGAAGGAGTGTTATATCCAATTGTGTATCTGAGTCGTAAACTATTGCCTCTTGAGACCCCCATTATGCTGTATGTGAATTAGAATGTCTTGCATTCGTGTGGGCTTTGTCTAAGTTAAGATCCTATCTGTTAGGAACTAAGTTCCTTGTGCAAACAGATCACTCACCTCTAGCTTTCTTGGCTAAAGCCAAAGACAATCAATCAAAGGATCCTGCATTGGGCTTTATCGTTGCAGGATTACCAATTTGAAATTCAACATCTCTCAGGTTCTAAGAATGTTTTGGCTGATGCTTTGTCTCGTAGTATGGTGAAAATCAACAAAGCACTAGCTCATAAGTAGTAACAAGACGGTATTAGTAAGAAGTCTGAAGTATTCTCCATGTAACCTCACAGAACCCATTGCTGCCAATACAAACTGCCTGGTAGCTTTCACTGCTTTATACACTGTTAGTAAACACTGCTATGTATTGCTTAGTAAGTAACTGTAGAGGAAGTTCGTTATAAGAAGTGCCCTGACCGGTGTGTTAGTAAAGAATGTCTGAAGGTGTCAACCTTCTAGCCTCTATTCCCAGAAGGAAGCGTGTCATGAATAAGTACAAGTTAGGCCTAGGTTGGCATGAGAAGCCTGAACCAAACTAAGACAGTGTAATGGAGAAGTTGCTAGCAGTTCCCAGCTTCAGGAATGTGAGTAAATAAACAAAAAGATTGTTGTCTCTGCTGGACAGGAAGGACAGATAACAAGAATTACAACCCATTGGAATGTTTAGCACCTTAGCAGACAGTGAGGCACCTTATCAAGGGTGATGGAGTGCAGTTGTGAATCTCCAGTTGGGAGGGGTAAGAACTATGAGGAGTTAGCAACCAGGCGAACTTCGAGAAGGTTCTGTTCCTCAAGGGTTCTGATTGGACAGTCTAATAAGTATGAAGTCACCTCGGTACTATTAGCATAAGAAGTATAATAATGAGTGCCCAAGGGGGGGGGGGGTGAGGCGCCCTTCTTGAACAGAATTTTGGGTCCAACATCCTGCATGCTGCGAGCTCCATAGGTAGCCCTGGAGCTAAGAGATCTACAAGAGTAACTGACCCAGGTGAGAGATAGGTATTAAGAGAGAGAGCCAGCTAGCTTTATTATTTTATTGCTGATATGTTTCCTAGATGTTTATGCCTCTAGCATTTGCTGCCTTATTGTAGAGTGTGTAACCTTATGTACTTAACTAAAATACCTTTTACTAAGTTGTTTCATTGTCTGTTGGGAACAAAGGTTCAGAATCCTGCCTAGCCATTCAGCAAGCTACTAAGTACGCGTTGAGGTCTAGTAACTTGAGGACTGAGGCAGCGCCTGCAAGGGATAGTATTAAGCCTAGAGGGTCTCAGTTTCCCTGGACTGAGGCACTGACACCTACAGGGTGGTGGCAGTACTACTGAACAGGGGGGCCTTGAGGGCTTTAGGGTTCGAGAACCAAGAACTCTGAGCACCCCAAACCCCCCTAAGTTTACGACATGTCCCTTGCAGGCACTGAGCTCTTTCTCCAATTAAAGCCTCAGTCCTCAAGTTACTAGACCTCAATGAACACTTGGTAGCTTGCTGAACTGCTACGCAGGATTCTGAACCTTTGTCTCCAACAGACAATGAAACAACTTAGTAAAAGTTAATATGTAATATATTAATGTTTTTATTTGTTTTAAATTATGTTTTTAATCTGTTTTAACCTGTTGTAAGCCGCCTTGAGTCCCTTCGGGAATAAAAGGAAAGGAGGGGGAAAATAAAGTTATTATTATTATTAATAATAATAAAAGATATTTTAGTTTATTAAGTACATAAGGTTACACACTCTACAATAAGACAGCAAATGCTAGAGGCATAAACATCTAGGAAACATATCAGCAATAAAATAATAAAGCTAGCTGGCTCTCTCTCTTAATACCTATCTCTCACCTGGGTCAGTTACTCTTGTAGATCTCTTAGCTCCAGGGCTACCTATGAGGCCAGATGCCCATGATGGCAATGGAGCTCCTACACGTGCAGGATGTTGCACCCAAAACTCTGTTCAAGAACGACACACTCGAACCCGGGCTTTACAGTTCGAAAACCAAGAACCCTAAGCTCCCAAACCCCCCCTTTGTATACGACACTGCACAAAAGCCCAACATGGCTATCCTTAAATCAGAGATTACCTGCACCTTAATATTCATGGTATGCAGCCCTTTACGCAGGAGCCTTGTTTTGTCTAGGTAGTTAATTCAAGCTTAGATGTTTCACATGCCTTGGCGTTTATCGGTCTTGTATCCTCCGGCGCAGGATTCACTAGGCTTCAACTAATCTCAACGAGCTGCTCAGTGTTTTATATGGACAGTGCTTTCACTGTTTGCCATGTGAAATGAGCTTGCCCAGGGATGTGCATCTCTTCTTTATAGCCTAACTATGGCAGACATGAGCAGTTCTAGCAAATCTCTTAATACTAATGTTTAGAGATTATTCTGAACCTTGTTTCATGATCCATTAGCTACAGCTTTTTTCCTCCGAGAAATTGGTTATGCTGTACCATTTGAGTGCAGTTAGTTCACATTTGAATAATTTTCCTCAACAGCAATAGTTTTTGAGACATTTTGAACACTATGCCAGGATTTCTCAAACTGTGAGTCATGACCCACTAGCTGAGAAGGAAGATGCATGGAGTATTATGGAAAGTGAAACTGAGCCACATCATGCATTTACTTTTGAGCAGGCAAATGTCTTAGTCCATTGCAAAGGACAGGGCAAGAAGAATCCAACAGCAGCAGAATGGTCCCAAACCAATGAACACAGCCCCACCGAAATCAGTTGACAAGGGTTCCTCCAAGCTGACAAATGTTTTGAGCCCCATGGAAAGTGAAACTAAGCTACATCTGTTTACTCATGAGTAAGCAAACATGCCTTGGCTCATGCTGAAGGTCAGACAAAGGGGAATGCAGTGCTACCAGAATGGTTCCATTCTGATTAAAGTGGAGCTCAACAAACACTCCAGAAGGTAGTAGCTCATAATAAAAACAGATGCTTGACCCTTTTCAGACTTGTAAAGCTAACTGGGTCCTGATAGTAATATGATCTAAATATAAGAACTTAAATTGAACTCACACTGAGTAGGGCTGAAAATCTTACTGATTTTTTTTTTTGTGAGGGGGGAGTTAAGGTTATTGCAGGTAGGCTACAGAGAACTTCCTTGGTGGAACAGGGCTGGCTTTCTCATCTCCCCTTATAAAATTTTAATTTGCTTGATGATGTCACTTCTGGTGGGTTCCAGACACATCCTTCATAAAAGGGTCCTTGGGCTAAAAAGTTTAAGAACCACTGTACTATGGTGTTGCTTTAGGGTAGATTGTTGGCTGGTTAAGCTTCATCCTCTAGTGTAGGATCCCTTGTCTAGATGCCAGTGTGGTATACCTGTGTATTCTCATCTCTTAGCAAGTAAGACAAGTGAAGCAAAGAAGGGCGACTGGTAGAAATAAAACACTCCTCTCTAAAGGAGAAGCTCAGTAGTGGAGGAGTGGTGAAGCATTCTACTGCTGCAAAATAATGTGTTTGAGTCATTATGACAACTTACTAAACATGTTCCCAATCTCCTGTGCCAACATTATACACTGATCATTTTAAGTTTTCTTTAACACACTGCGATTATGTCTGCCTCTTTCTCTTGCCTGACTTGTCTTTTTTTAGATTGTAAGCTCCTTCAGATTTTCTAACTGATTATAAAACCATCAGATGCATGTACAGCACTGTACCATCCTGGCAGACGCATCACTAAGGTTAGTGTCACCCACTGCAACACTTCGTTGTGAGACCCCTGTGATATCTCCTTCTGTACAGAATAAACTACAATATCGTACATGCAGCCTAAATGCAGTGGCATCACTAGGGTTGGTGTAATCCCATTAACTTTATTTATTATAAGTGACCCATCAGTAACTAAAAAAAAACCAGTGACCAACTTAATGACACTCATTAAACAGAGTAAGAATTCTAGTACTAGTTCTAATATCTGGAAATAAGAGCTGACTCATATTAACACCTTACTGGCTCCCTGCTGTCATAATACCTCATTGGTTCTCGGAACAATTAGCCTCATTGGTCAGTTTTGAGTTATGTAACAAAGTGGATTTTCTTAAGACAGTTGTGTTTTCCTTTTCTGGTTATTTGGCTATAACTTTGGATAGAATATAGATAGTTCAGTGTTTGTTTCATCGCATTAAATTACCCATCAAATGATATATAACATGATAATATTATTCAAAAATACCAAGACTTTCACAATTTTGACCAGTAGTGGTGTCAACCCTCTGAGGGTGTCGCCTGCTATAATCCACACCCACTAGTGATATGCCACTGCATCCTGGTGGTTTCAATTAACAGCTGAGAAGACACAGTAATCACTAGTTTTGTAGTATCTTAGTTCCAGCCTTGATGTATATATGTTGGCAATTTGTCTCTAATCTTCAATCAAACACTAGTCACACACCAATCACACAACATGAAGAATACTCCCGTTGTCTGAATTCCAATACATTTCAGTGGAGTTGGTTCTCACCTAGCCACGCAAGTGAAGTGATCCTGCAGATCAGATTTCAAAAAAATCCTTACCTGCTAATAATTACAGGTGAAGGACAGAAACAGAAGCAAGTACAGGCTAGATACCAGCAGAGTTCCCCCTAAGCCGTGCAGTTTGACGCCAAGCTTCATGCATCTTGGAGCTCGGTGTTCCTGGAAGTCTGGCACTGACATGTAGTGTCATCACCTAGCATCCAGAGATGCTGCCCAAGCAGCTGGGGAAGGGGTCTGTGCAGTGGTGTGGACCCTGTACATGGAACACTAGGTATAGCTAAGCAGAAAGAAGGATGGAAGCTGGTCAATGAAGACAGGAAAAAAAGAGGAGAGTAATGACAAAAGCTCTATTTTAAATTTGTCTTCCACCACTAAGACCATCTTAAGTTTTCCTTTATAAGCCGAAGGATCATAAACCCAAGTTCTTAAACAGAAGCTTAAGGTCTACAGTAAGCTACTAGATTTTGCATTTAACTGCTATGTATAAAATAACTCTCAAAGAGTATTAAATGAGAATTTAAGGGGCATGGTTGATTTCTTACATGTTAGGAACAGAAAACTGAGTTCAGGTCATCCCACAATGACAATTCTCCAAAAACATTTCTAAGAGCTCCTTCACACATTCTCCTTTCTCACACACAAAAAAAGCCCACAGTAGCATAAGTTAGTCTGAAGTGTGCATGTACAAAAACAAAGAAAAGGGCTTACACAGAAAGATCCCAGTTACACATTAGAAATAGTTGAAGCAGAAGTACTGCATGGAAGACCAGGACATCTCATGCCCTTCTGAAGTCTCAACTTTTGGTTCTATTAGATGAGATACCAACCAATTATATTCTAGCCCCAGGGAAAAATGGCTTCAATCTCCTTGCAAGAAAAAAAATTCAATGCAGCTCAGTTCTGTGAGCAGCTAAAACTTTCCTTGCCCCACACGTGGCTTTCCATAGCTTGAGATAGTACGCTCACTGCTTTGCCTTAGTTGCTCTTGAAACAAAGAGCTGTTTCTCCTTGGAAGAGTTAAGTCACAGTGGTCCCAAGATTCTGGCTGTTTCAGTATTTGTTTATACCAAAGATGCGGACGCCATGGAACTGAGGCAACTTGGGTAAGAGGACACTCAGCAGAGAGGTAGTGTTGATGATGAAGTGCACAGGGTCATATTTGGTATAAAAGCTGGTTAGGATGTAGCTAATGGGGGAAAAAAACATACTGTGTTAGCTGCAGAAGACTAGAGAAGCACTTTCAATCTGAACCATTGTGAGCCTCTTAATAGAAGTCATATTCTTTTCGTAGCACCATCAACATGCATGAGGGCTTTACACAGAGCAAAAATACAGATCCTTGCCCCAAAGACCCAACAACCTAGATTCTACTGCTCCAAATATAACTAAACCACATCATAATGTTTAGTCTCATTTTTCATTTCAGGAGAGGAATGGATTTTACAGAGGCCTGCAGCATGTTTCAAAGATTCCACAGAAGCAACAGCTTACAAAAACTGCTTCACTTATGCATGCCATAAATAACAAAGGACTACAAAAAATATTTTGTTAGTTGCCAAGGACATTTGAATGAATTTAGGATATCGGGGGGAGGGGCTGAACCAAAAAATGGCATTTGTTTTGCCTGATTGCCTCTAGTTTTGGAGGTACCTTATATACCAATTCAAGCAACTTTCTTACAAAAAAGCTGCTTGAATCAGCATATAAAATGGCTTATGCTATACCCCCCAGTGGAGCCAACTGGGCAAAACCAATGTCATTTTCTGATTCTGTAGTCCAAATATACCCAAGAAAGGCCTGACCTTTACAACAGCATAATGTGTGTAGGCCTGTGTAATCAGTACTAAGAATAGGGAGCACATCTATAGGCATTGCTATTGTTTTCCAGCCCAGTCAAACCACACAGCAGAAGGGTGAGTAAGAAACTCATCTGGCCCTAGAGAAGTCTACGTCACACTGAGGATCTCTGCAAAAGGCCATTCATAATTCAAACCTTTGTAAACAACCACACTACTTGCATATCTGGCTGCAGCAATGCTGGCCCTGCATTTTTCTCTCAATGAGAGGCCAGAGCTCAGTGGTAGAGCACCTGCTACAGAGCACCCAACACAAATGGCTGACTAGCCTATCAACTGCTAGCAAAATGAGCTGCAACTGGAAGCTAACAGGGCTAAGGTTAACAAATCCTGGCACTCACAGGACTATTGGTGAGATGCAGAGGAACTTGCGAGAGGAGGTCCATTGGGTGCCATAGTCAATCTGCTCCCAGTGTGTTAAGAGGCGATCCTTGCCCTGGTCAGGAGTTTCAAAAGGGGTCCCTTTCACTGTGTGCAGGAGCCAATACATTGCCTGAGGAAAAACAGGAAGAAAAGAGGTAGAATTGTGAACTGCCTTTCTTTTGTTAAGAGTACAACATGGAAAGGGACACCAAGGAGGCAGTAAAGGCCACTTGTGCTGCTCACATTAAAAAGTATAGCACAGGAATTCTTTGAAGGTGAAACAGAATGACAAGCAAGGCTGTTAGGTGAAAATCCTGAACAGCTGTCATACCGATCATAAGGAATGATAGCAGTCATGGCTTTTGTTTGTGGGTGGGGAATGGAAGAGATATCTTTCAGACAAAGAACCAGGCTTAACGAACAGAGTCAGCGACTTGATCAGAAAATAAAAGAGTTTGACCTACCAGGTTATGGATGACATTGGTCAGTGTCCAGACTACAGGGACACTAAAAAAAGGGATGCTGAGAAGGATGATGTGCAGGAGAGCCACTGAGATGCTGTAGGCTAGCCAAATGCCTCGGCTGTTCATCACTCGTGTGTTGGGATTTACCTCACTGTGGGCTACCCCGACATTCATGCTAAAAAGAAATGACATGTTGGATACACGGATCCAACACAGTATTTTTTCCCCCCATTAGCTACATCCTAACCAGCTTTCATAGCAAATATGACCCTGTGCTCCCTGTGCAGCGAGGTGCTTCTCCTATTTTTCAGAGAACACAAAATTATTCCTCAAGAACAACTATTTTTTCCCCATTATTATTATTGTTAAGGTATAAAAGATAAAACAAAGCTGTGGCATAGCCGAGGAGGAGCAGGGGTAGTAATTGCACCAGGCAACAAGCTTTTGGGGGGCAACAATGTCACATTGACACTATCAGCCAAAATAGTGAAAACCTTGGTATTTTTGAATAATACTATCATGTTATATACCATGCAATGTGGAATTTAATGCAGAACGCAATGAAACAGACCACCTCAAAATCTCTCTATTTTAGCAAATGTTACGGCCAGATCACCAGAAAATAAAAACACAACTGCATTATGTAACAAAAACTGGATTTTCTTAACTCAAAACTGACCAATGAGACTGATTGTTTGGAGCGGCAATTAGGTGTTATGATGATACAGTAGGTTAGTGGTTTTCAAACTGGGGCCCTAAAGGCCCTGGCCTCTTTCCCCTTAAGGAGCAGTGAGGAGGTAGTGATGCAATCCCCAGGATCACATTGCTAACAGGGCTGCAGGGACTGGGATGCACTCACAGGCCCTGCAGCAGCATCCTGGAAGCATGGGGAGCCCTGCAGGAGCTTCTGCAGGGCTCCCCAGCCTTCCAAAAGTGAAAGCACTCCACTCCCAGTTTTGCAGAGGCAGAGTGCCATTGCTCCACTTTCACTCTGGAGGAGCTGAGGAGCCCTGAAGAGCTTGAACTGCCTGCCCCCCATCCTCACAAGAACTTACAGCAGTGCAAACTCTTCATGAGAGTTTGAAAACCACTGCAGTAGGGAAACAATGTTAATGTGGGGAGGCAGCTGAGCAAGTGGGTGGTGAACTGCTGCGAGAGGAGGTGGATTCTCTCCCATTTTCACTTTTTTAAAAGCCCAGGTGGGATGTCACTTTTGGGAAAATCATTTTGAGCTCAGTACCTGGCTACATGATCATTAGCTACGCCACTGAAACAAAGGTCCTTAAGATTGGGACTGCTTCCTGCCTGTCCCCCTCCCCCCATTTCAACTTGAGCCCACCAAAGGAGAAGGCCTTTGACTATTCCTATGAGTCCTGACACACACCTCTTCTTTTCCTCCCCGAACCACAGTACCTCTGAGAGCCCAATCCCGGGGCTGTCTACTCAGAAGTAAGTCCTACTAGAGTCAGTGGGGCCTACTCCTGGGTAAGCCTGGAGAGAAGGCAGCCTGAGCGCCCCAGCCTCTGCAGGTCTACTCAGAAGTAAGTCCCACTAGAGTCAGTGGGGCCTACTCCCAGGTAAGCCTGGAGAGGATGGCAGCCGAGGCTTGCTCAAGTCGACAGGCCTGCCCGCCACCCCTTCGCACGCTCATCTCCTGGGATCGCCCTGTGGCTGCTGAGGAAGGGCCTGGGGAGCCTCCCCCGCCCTGCTGCCGACAGCCCCCCGGAGCCAAACCTGGCGGCTTCAGCAGCGCCGTCTCTCCCAAAGGCGGAAGCGGGAGCGCCCAGCAGCCTCCTTCCTTCCTTCCGCAGGCGGGCAGGCAACTCACGCAGCGCTCAGCCTGTATCCAGGGAGTGCGGCGGCGGTCGCTCCGCCTCTTCGCCTTCCAGCCAATCGGCGCCGCGGCCGGTGTCACTTTCCCTCTCCTTCCTCCCTATTGGCCGCCCTCCTTCGCGACTCCAAAACTCCATATCCGGTTTCCCGGCAAAAGGAGCCAATGACGAGAAGGGATGTTGTGGGGTGCGGGATTCGAACGCGGAGCGCGGCCGTGATTGGGCGGAGCGCGGGCGACGCGGCACGCACGGTCGGGGCTGGCGGAGGCGGCTGAGAGAGGCGAAAACAAGATGGCGGCGGAGACGGTGGAGCTGCATAAGCTGAAGGTACGGGGGGGGAGCGTTGCTGCGCGTGCCTCGTAGGCCTCGGTCCTGCTCCGCTGGGTGACAAGGCGCCTTCTCGAGGGAGGGAGCCCCTTCCAGCAGTGGGCGGCCCCGGCGACTTCCGTGGCTGGGACGCGGTGGCTGACTCAGGAGCAAGCCCAGCGAGCGGGCATAGCACTGACTGGCGGAGTAGACCTGCGCAAGGGCCTCCTCGGGGGGAAAGGCCTCCCTTCCCCCGACCTGGTCCTGGGATGCGGCCCTTCCTCCCGGGCAGCGTCCCTGTTTCAGCTTTCCTCGGAGCTCTGGGGATCTCTGCCCCGCAGCCTGCTCGCTTGGGAGTACGGCTGGCCGACTTTCCTCTGCCCTCAGGAAAGGGCGTCCTCTTCACACTTTCCTGAGAGTAAGCCCCATTTTAAATTGACATCCTACTTCTGAGTAGACCCAGTGATTAACTGTGTGGTTATTTTTATTAATGGTATTTATATGTTGCTTTTCAGCATAAAGCTCACAAAGCGGTTTACACAGTCAAACAACTAATGGCTCCCTGTCCCAAAAGGGCTCACAATCTAAAAGAGTGCAAAAGAACACCAGCAGACAGCCACTAGAAAAGACAGTGCTGGGTGAGGAGGGCCAGTTACTTTCTCCCCCCCCCCAAATAAAAGAAAAGCACCCACTTAAAAAGTGCTTGTTACCCACTTAGCAGGGGATATTCATAGGATTGTGCTGTTATTGGGGTTTTCTTCTAGTCAGCACAGGTAGGGTTGTAACTTTGCACCTACCTGCTCTTTTAACACACAGAGAGGAGGGGGAAATGGCTACGCTTTCTGTTAACCCACAAAGGAAGCAAACCTAATCCTGGTACTTGTATGGAAAAGTTTGTTCTTGTTGAATAGGATTCTTCTGCTTTTATATCTTGCATCCATCTATTATGGTGAAATTCACCTTTAAAACTGTGGTGTGTTTGTGTCAGGAGCAGTAGACTCATACTTTTCTTCCTAGATGAAAAGCTCTGTCTAGAAGTACAGGTCCAGCCTATTTATACATGGATTTTTTTATATGCGAATTTGACAAATGGCCCCTGCAAATGAGAAGGAATGTGCTGATCCCTGGAGAAGGGGAAAATGCATCCCCTTAAAATCAGTTTAAAAAACTGAACAGTCCTTTAACAACAGTCTCTTTAATGAGAGAGAGAGAGAGAGAGAACACACGAACATGAACGAACACGGGCAGCTGGCTGACAATGCATCAATCTTTCTCTCTCCAGGCAACCCCTCCCTTCCCCCTGAGCACCTGAAAGAAAGGTGATCACAAGGTGATCACTTTGCATTGGTGAAGGGAGCAACTGAGTGAAGAGAAAGGTGGTTGGAGGACCACTGGTTGATGGAGTGTCTTCTTAATGACTCTTACATCACAAAGGTCAGCAAGGCTGTTTTTAAATCACCTGAGTAAAGAAACTTTGTTTTTTAAATTGATTTGCTATAGTGTGTTTTTTAAACAGAACCCATGTGAATAATGAATCTTAACCTGTATCGTTCTCTTTGGGCCCAAGCCTATTTTCCAGTGGTGGGGGGGCAATCGCAGAGACCTCCTCAAGGTATGGAAACTTTTGTTCCCTTACCTCAAGGTCGCATTGCAGCTGCACCAGTGTGCAGTTATAAGTTACAAGTTATATAGGAATGGCTCCTGTAAGGGCATAGTAAAAGTGTAGAAATGTCTTTTCTCCTTACTGTAAAGCATATATTTCTTTTTTTCGTTGTGGAAAGCAAGTATTTCATTGTTACATCTGCAGACCCACACATGTGGAAGTAAACAGCATTTTATCTAATAGTAATAATATAAGTAGGACTCGATTCATAGTAAACATCCATAGTAGCAAGATACCCAACTTCCATCTGAACTTTCTTTCATTGCCATTAATAACCCCAGATGAACCTGGGTAGTCTGCTTTCCTACTGAGGCTTTGTGCCACCCAAATAAAATTGCAGTGTTTTTCAAACTGTGATAACAATTATAGTCAATGGGACTTACTCCTGGGTAAGTGTGCATAGGATTGCAAGCTAGGATAGTCAAAAATTTTCCTGCTTGATGATGTCACTTCCGGTTATGACATCACTTCCGTTGGGTCCCAACAGATTCTCATTCTAAAAAGTGGGTGCTAAAAGTTTGAGAACCACTGCATTAGCAGAAGCAAAGAAAGAACATTTATTTGTGGAAAAAAATGCTGCCCTTTGTTTCCTGCATGTTTCTCTTCTGTTCACTGTGGTTTATGAGTACAGTCATATCAGGGGAGGGGGAGCAGCGGTTGAAGGGATTGGTATAGGGGGTAATAACTATGTGATATGTTATTTCAACAGTGGCATTGGGGGGGGCAAAGTGCTAAGTTTTGCAGGGTGCGTCAGTGTGCCCTGTAAGCTGCCCCTCCCCCTTGCAGCCATTCCAAGCAGTAAGGACTCCAAGCAAGCCATTCCAAGCAGCATTACAGAGGCATCTCTTCCACATTACTCTCGCCACTTGGAATGACTCTTAAGGGGGGAGGGACAGCTTACAGGGTGCAATGAGGTGCCTTGCATAATATAGTGCTTAGGTCACAAAATCAGTTATGTAAGATTGGGGAGGCCCTATTTCTCCAAATGTTCAGCATTAAATCGCACCGCTTTTGTCCACCCAAGATCTTTGGCTTGTGATTGTTTATCTGATGTATATCTTAATTACTTTTTTTGCTTTTCCATCTCCCTTTGAGATTTGTAGAAAATTACATGTGCTTTACATTACATTATATTGTAAAAAGTCTCTTCTACTTTACAGCATGCTGAGTTGAAACAAGAATGTTTAGCCCGAGGCCTGGAGGCAAAAGGAAATAAACAGGATCTTATCCACAGACTGCAGACCTATCTTGAGCAGCATGGTAGGTTCATACACTAGATATTCTGCATAGTTCCTTCTAACAAGATTGAGTGGAAATCTGACTGAATCCAACTTAAGCTTTTTCTGCCCAATGTTGCATATATGCAACAGGGATCAAATATGTACACCTGTAGGCCAGGCAAAAATGGGTTAAAAAAAGAATGTATTGCTTTTCATATGCTGATATTCATGAAAGATTCACATCTTTATGTTCAAGAGGAGCACCTCAGAGTTATCTAATGGCCTTTCAGTGCCTTTACATAAAGTTCCAGCACGAGTAGATTATATCAAGGAGGTGTTGCAAGGAAGCAAGATTCAGTTCTTGCTAACATATTTGTCAGAGTTGGGACTAACCTTTTATTTCTCACTTCCCCTCCCAGATTTCTACTTCCCAGATTTAAAATGGGAATAATAACCCAACAGCTGTGAGTTGTCAGTATAACTGCAATCCTGAGAAGATTTATTTTCATTTCTAAGGTTGTCCACCTCAGATCTGTGGACCAGATACATTTGTGCTGTTGAACAGGACGTCTATAGCATGTATTTGTGTTGGATTATGATAACCCTTGTTTAGGGAGAAGCATGACAAGAGGATATTTGTTGTTTTTTTTACACATGCCAACAGAACTCAATCTTATATGAGTGGCTTTGAAGGTGTGTAGCATAGTAGTCAAAAACATAACTTGAGAAAGCAGCAGATAAGGGCTTTCAATCCTACTCCAGAGAAATATTGGCACTCACTATAGCCCCACCCTACACCCACAACTGTTGTGTCACATAGGTCTGCATGTTTGAACCCAACACAGGCAGGGAAAGCTACAGCAATACTTTGCAATTTCATTTGGTGAGGGACCAGAGCATGGACAAAAGTGAAAAATGGATGAATGAAACAATATAGCCTTATTTACCTTGCAGATTAATTTTGGCCAGCAAAAAATTAAGCGACTAACTATATAACGCGTGCAAATGCATGCAAAACCTAAATAAATAGCAATAAAAGAAAAATAAATATAAGCATATTGAAGAATATCATGGAAGGTTGGATTACATTGGATGAAAGAGAACATGAATGAAATTTGAAATATGGTTATAATTGAAAACATCTGAAAAAGCAGTGCGATGAAAGTCAAGCTATTGCTGTAGTCCGATATCAATCAAAACTGGAACCTGGTTTCGCTCTCAAGAGCCCTAATTAGTTGTGGAGGTCTCCAATGCATATTTCACTCCATTAAGCATTCTTTTATCTCTTACTCTTATCTATATGCATTACTAACCCAGTGTCTGCCTCTGCAGTATCTGGTTAAAGGTCATGGCCAGCCGTGGCGATGGATTGTTTAATGGGCATGGGGAGTGGAAGGGTTGCTGATTCCATGGAGCTGTTACGGATCCCCCACCATTTCTGCTTTTTTCTTTAGCTAGTAAACTGCTCACTAATCCTGATATCAGCATATTCACACCACCACCGCCACCATTTAGAATGATGGATGTGGACTGTATGAGGGGGTTCCCATGTGGCAGATGAGGTCATCAGGCAAGTGGGAGATTCTCCAAGGGGTTGAAATAGGGGCCAGCACTGCCCCACAGCTTTGCACCTTCCCCCTTGCCTTGCAGCATAAATTATATACCAGTTCACAGTATGTTGTCTCAGTGGTAAAACCCACTAAGTTCCATGGTAATCACTTCCAAGTTGGTATAGGCAGGACTGCAGCTTGAGAGATTTGTGGATGCTAACAGAATGGGGTAATGTTGGGGTAGCATTTTATGGTGTTTTGCCATGCAGGGCTGGCATCAGAAGGTAGCATCGTTGAGCGGCAGCTGAGAGCCAAAGACCCACTGTTGTTTCCTGAGACTGCCTTCATGTGGTGCTGGAGCAATTCCTTGCAACATAGCAAATGTTCCTGCTGTAATGGATGAATTTATGAATGAATAATATTCCAAAGTAGCAAATTTTAGAATATGCCTTGGTTCACCTGCAACGCCAAACCATGCTCAGAGCAAATTTGGATTTTCACACTTCAATTTCTTTTTTAGCACAAACCATAGTTGGCCATTGCATCCAAATCAGAAAACTATGTTTTGCGCTTACCTTTCTATCTATTATTGATTGTGGTTTGATTTGGAAGGCGAACACGAACTGTCATTTGCTGATGCAGGTCTATTGGAAAAATATGGCTTGAGCTAAAGAGGAATTCAGAGTTCAGGAGGGGAGAAGGCTCACTCATATACAAGCGTGATTCATGCATACATGCTTGACATTAACAAGATACTTGTGAGGCGTTGCACTTTTAGATTTAAAAATATACATATTAATAGGTAGTTTATTACAGTTTGCTGTGCTGCGCTCACTTTGAGATAGTTTGGGTGATTTCTGAAAGGCAATAACATAAAACTAAAACGTATGATTATGTCTAAGTAGAGGGTGCCTCAATTCTAGATATGAATCTGAGAATACCCAGCTTGTCAAGTATACTTTAAATTAGTAACTTTTTCAATTTTTCCTTTTAGCTGAGGAAGAGGCAAATGAAGAAGATGTCTTGGGAGAAGAAACAGAGGTAAATCATATATCTGTGCAGGACAACTATTAATCTTCTAGTTCATGTAATTGCTGTTGAACCGCATCCTGATCTTGGTTGGTCTCCAGTATTCCCTCAAAGGGGTCTGCACTGCTCTGCAGCAGCCCAGTGGTATTTCCAAATGTACAGCGATGATATCTCCAGACTTCTGAGAACGCCAGGTTTTGAATTGCACAGAGCTTATCTTCCCAGAGCTTTGAGATGTGCAGCTTGAAAAGATCTCCAGGTCTTTTTTGTAGCTTTTTAAAAATAATCCTACACCCTGTTACCTTGAGTTTAGAGATATAGGCACTACCAGGGATGTGCCGATCCACTCTGGCGAGACTTACTGAGTCCCCTTCAACTCAACTCGTGCATGAGTCTTAGTGGGTGACCTTCCTGACTTGGCCGGAAACTTTTTGGGACTCTGTTTGACTCGAGTCAGATGCAGCTCTGTAGAAAAAATGGATCTGTTGGGGTGTGTGTGTGTGTGTGTGTACATGTTGGAGTTCTCATATCACACTCTCCTGATGTCCCCATCTGTAAGCAAAAGCTCTGCTGTTGTTTAAACGAGTGTAGCAGTGCAGAAAGCGCTGAGTTTCCGAGTCTCCACTTGTTCCCAAGGAAAAGCTCCCAAGACACTTCAGGTTTAAAAACACTTGTGTCTTGAGTCTGCACAAGTCCAGGAAAACGTGCATTTGGTGACTCAAGTCCAAGTCTTACAGGTCGAGTTGACCATCCCTGGGCACTAGATTGCCCAGGGTTCAAAGTTGTACTGACTCCTTGAATTCCAGATTTCAGAGTTCCAGATGTCTGTGGTGGAGCTTTCATGCAGTTGCAGTATGTCCTTCGGTGGTGCTGTTGTGCAGGCGCAATACCACTGGGCTGGCAAGAACCAGATGTTTTGACTTCCATATGGACCCGGAACTTAACTTGGGACTTAGTTTGCAGATACTCAAATACAGTCCAGGGCATACACGAAATATTACAGCAGTCCAGTTTACCTTATCCAAATCAGTTTCCACACAACACAGTCAGTCAGTCAGTCCAGGGTCAGTCACAGCATAAACACAGTTCAACAAAGTCTCCTGCAGTAGTATCTCAGTTCAACACCTACTACTGCACTGGTGGAGCTGCAGACTAGGGTTTTAGTAGTCTGAGCACCCAATCACATTCTGCTCTCTTAACTAGGGTGTGGCAGGCTCAGGTGCAGAGTCATTCTGCTGACTCAGTGTGACTCAGCTGTCTGCAACTTTCCATAAACCAAATGGTTAGCTTTGTCTCTGACTCAGCATGGGCAGAGAGCTAACACCTTTGGCATGCAGAATGCGGCAGCAGCCATTTTCACTGCTGCTGCAGCCACGGGAGCTCAAGATTGGGCTGTAAGTGATGTGTACTTTCTTACAGCTCTAACGGTAATATCTGAACAATGCTTGAGCTTCAGTTGATCACAAAACAGCAAAGAAACCAATTGTTGTTTTTATTACCACTGTCTCCCTATGTCATTGCGGGAGTCTGTGTTGAAATTTTAATTTTAATTTTGTTCTTACTTGGAAAACTTAAATTTAGTGTTCTGCTTATTAACCTTTCAAAATTAAACTTGATAAGCAAAATAGTTGGAGAGAGAATGTAGGAAGAATGAAACACATTTGCTGCTGATCACATTTCTGAACCCAGTTTCAGATAGGTTTTTTCTTTTAAAATCTGAGTTGATTGAGTTATTTGTGAATGGTTTTAGAATAATTTGACAGAGCAGCCTTGCATATCTTGGTTGCTTCACAAAAATTCTGACTATTCTCATAATCAGAAGTATGTGTAAACATGCTGTTCATATTGGCAAAGTACAATGTATCTGCGTAGCTGGACATTTTTCATTCTTGTGAAGCTGAGACCCATTTGTGCTCAGAAACTTGGTAAATATAATGCATGGCTGTGGTGACAAGTGACCTTTTCACACATGCTAGCGATACAGTTTGGACTGCATCCTGAAATTCACATGCCCGGTTCTAAATACGGTGTTTTGAAAGGTCTGTGATCCTCTGAGTAATTATGCAAATATGTTTAACTGCATGTGTAAAATGAGATATCTACAGAACTACTAAAAAGGGTTTTTAGAAGAAATATTAAGAGACTGGGAATAAACATAAGTTAGATGGGTCATTATTTCTTTGCTTCATTGCACTAAATATGAAATTCTGCACCAAGATATTTTGAACTTTGCAGTCAAAGAAGTAGACTTCTGTGTCCTGTAAGAATTGTGCACATTAAGCAAACTCATGTATGCTATGTGCACACAGTCTTTTTGTATCTGCTTGTTATGGAGAGTTATACAAGTATTGATCTCTGCTTCGTTTCTTGTTCCACCTTCTTCCCCACGCTCTTAAGATTTCACTAGATATTCTCTACATACTTTCAAGTATTCTTTTAAAACAAAAGAGACTCTTGCAATACTAACTTGTATGCCAGCTGTGTTTCTGCATTTATGCAGTATGATGATGGAATTGTAGAAGGCAGCTTTATTTATATACTTTCCAGTAAGACCCTGTAATTTTTCAAATGAAGCTACTAAAAGTTGAACTTTTCTAGAATTGTTACTTGTATTCATCCTGTGATGCAGGGCTACAAAGATTATAACAGGCTGTGCCTTTGTTACCTCTTCATGAATGCAAAAATTGAACTGGGAAGGTTTTGGCCAGGTTTCATTTCTATTCAGAAATGCCCCTGACCTGAATGCTCTGTACCATATTCACTTATGTTTAATGATGGCAGAACATAACTCTGGCTTCTTCTTTGAGAAGGGCAACCTGCTGGATTCTAACCCTTATAATTCTTGGGTTTTTGGAGGCAGTTTGCTTAGATCAGGGATGTCAGTCGCATTTCATTCAGAGGGCCCATGGTGCCTTGCTGAGGACCGGAAGTGACATCATTAAGCAGGTGATAGCTAGGAATAAGCACTTTGTTCTCACATAGAAACTTATTAGCTGTAAATGTCTGAAGAGAAAATGTGCAAATCTTGTTCATATTTTCAAGATACGAGAGAGCATTATAATGGGGGCTGGAAAAATTGCTTCCGGTTTGACACCCCTGGCTTAAACGCTAACTCTTAAAGCAAGGCCAGTTAATGATTGTTGAAGGCACATTTGGAATCTCACTCCCAGCTAACTGTAGTTGTTTTAATGCTGATACAGAGTGTTTTTCTGATTTATTATGAAAACCTAAACCAAAAAATAGATGACTCTGTGCAAGCCCATATGTATCCTTATTACATTTATTTCTATAGGGAGTTTAAGGTGGCATATCTGGTTCTTCCCCAACAAATTTTTGCAAGAGATAGGTTTTTACATGAAGTAGGTTAGGCTGAGCGAACCCATGGTTATGCAGTGAACCCAAGGTCACACTGAGTTTTATGGGTGAATGATGATTCACTTGAGCGCAAGTTTTCCTGTTCCTACTTTAACCACTGCCTCAAACTATGTGTAGCACCAACTACTGTCTGGTTTTAGAGTTATTGTTGTTTAAGAGTAAAAAAAATGAAACTGCAGTTTACTATTACAATATATATTGCATCAGCTTCTGTTACTGAAAAAGAATAACTATTCGAATTGTACAGAATGCTGCATCAGGCAATTTGACAGTTTTCTGCTGCTAGGAAAAAGAATTCTGTTTAATTTGGTAATTTGCATTTTGTTAAAAGAGGTATTACTCTGCTATGTTATCACTTTCCTTCCCTGTTGTTCAGAAAGGAATTGCATTAAAGCTATGCTTAAGATTTATTTTATTTCTGGTCATCCAGAAGCCATATTGTTGGCTTGCAACGTAGTGTGACGCTAAAGAAAAAATATAGTTTTGTCTGAATTGTACTGAAATAAAAAGTTACATCTCATTGATGGATTAGTTTTTCTTATTGTAATCGTGCCAGTTTGTCCATTAACCCAGAGTTGTGGAGAGATTCTGGAGGCGGACCTCTGAAACAATAGGAAACAGTCTTATTGATGCTTAGTAAATACCAACTGAATCGGCAGGATTCACTTTCCTTAGGGTATGCATAGGATTGATCTGTTAGTGTATCTGTATCATCAACATCTCTTGTGAGGCTCATATTCTTTTCTAGGGACAAATGGTAGGTTTACCTCTCTCTTTTGACTGATTGCATTGCAGGAAGAGGAACAGAAGCCAATAGATACTCCTATCAAAGAGGAAGTACCTACTGAGAAATCAGCTGAAGTGTAAGTATCTGTTCTTCATTGACCAGAGCATGCTGTTGAGTGAATTTTCTTGTTTTTATGCAGTCTTCATGTGCCATCTTTTCACTGAGATGCTCTAGGAATATGTTTTTTGCTATACATTCTGAAGACTACAAATCAAATCATTGGTAGAATAGATGAGGCTGATAGTTAGCATGGGGATTATATCTTAAATACATTCTCAGAGCCCAATCCTCTGCATGTCTACTTGGAAGCAAGTCCAGTCTAGTCAATGGGGCTTACTCCCAGGAAAGTGTGGTAGGATTGCAGCCTCGGAGCCCAATTCACTGCATGTCTACTCAGAAGCAAGGCCATTGTAGTCAGTGGGGCTTACTCCCAGGAAAGTAGGAATGGGATTGCAGCATCAGAGGGGAGCCCAATTCTCGGCCTATCTACTTAGCAGCAAGCCCTACTGGCTTAAATTACCAATTGGGCTGCTGCAGTCCTGCCATGAACTCAGGAGGAGAGAGGAGGCTAAGGAGGGGGGCAAATAGAGAAAGGATATGTGAGGAGCAGAGGAAAGTAGGAGGCATGGGGGAGAGCGATGAACAGCTGGTCCTGCTGTGCAAGGAGAACCCCCTCCTCAGTCTAGGATCTTTGGGGACTCCCCCTCCCTACCTAGCAGGGACTCCATTCACACACACACACACACACACCCTGTCCTGACCAGCATCCGACAGCCCCCACTCTCCTCACACACTTCTTCCTCCCTCCCTAAATGCAGTCAAGCAGGCATGCACCCTCCCTCCTCTGCTCCCCACACGTCCTCTCTCTTGCCTCATAAGCCAAATAGGGCTTCAGGGGGCAGTGTGTCCAGCAGGAGAGGGAGGGAATGAGGGCTGGCAGGATGGGTGAAAGAAAGGTGCACGTGTGCTTGAATGAGTAGGTGGACCTGGAGAAGTCTCAGCTATGGAAGGGGAAGAGGGCATGCTCCTCCACGGTGCTTGCTACAACTGCTGCGGTCCTTGAGCCCTGCTGGAGGCGAAAGCTAGGCTATCCCCTTCCCCCACACAAACAAGTGATTCCTTCCATCTCGGCTGCAGGGAGGGGCAACATACAGTTGAGCCCATCACTGTGACTGTTGCCCCTCCTTCTTCTGGAGTGCCTGGCACTGGCAGGGCTGCTGGCAGCAGCCCAATTGTCATGCACAGGCGCTGTTGCCTACAGGTTGTTGCCCCCTCAACCACTTTGTTGCCCCCTCCCACCCTGTAGGCTGGTACACTTGCTACCCCTACACCCCCTTAGCTATGCTATTGCCTCTGCTATTTTGCATATTTTATTCTGATTGTGCTAGGCTTGGGGAAGGGAAATGTAGTGTGCAAAGCACTTAAAACCTATGCATTGAAAATCCTTCTGAGCATTACAAACCTCTTAGTGTTGAAAATCTTTCAGTAGGCATTGTCTACTCTCTCTTATGTATGAGAGAGGACCATCGATAGGACTTTGCCACCAATAAGACTAGAAATCTTGTTTTTTTGTTTTGCTTGAAGAATGAATTTCACGTCTAATGCTAGTTTGTTTGATTGCATGATACAGGTTCAGAACAGATATTTGCCTTGAGATTTCTTTCTTAGGAGTGCGGTGGGAATCTGTCCTTTGTTTTCTGAGTTAATTTTGCCATACTCTTATTTTTTACAAAAACAGTATTCTGTCTCCCAATTCTACCAGTATACTGTAATTTTTTCAATCTGATTTAAGTAGAGAATCTCAAATATAATTCCGGTGAATTTTTCCATGTTAAAAAAAAAACACATCAACAAATACAAAGCAGAGATACACAGCTTAGCTTGCAGGGCTCATTCTCATTCCACATCAAGGAACAGGCAAGTTGTAAAAAAGAATAGGGCCACCTGTGTCAACGGCATGCTTTAAAGGCTAAGAAAGAGAAGCAAATTGTCCATTTGTCCCCAGTGCCATTCGTCAACTGAACATTTGGAGTGCACAACCTACTTCTGACCCAGTCAAGCAGGCATGCATGCAAACTGTGCTGGAAGAAGAGGTCACAGAGGGTGAACTAGCACCTCCCCTAGTAATTACCCAATGTCTCCTAATGGATTGCCTAAAATTTTGAGGAACAGTTTAAGATAAGCAAAAAATAGTGGGCCTGTGCCACTCACAAGCAGTTCCCATGTGCTTTTTCTTGCAACTGTTTTCAACTTTCTTGTCAGACTTGGGTAGATGCACAGGAATTCCTTGATGTAGGAATTGGCACAGAATGAATTGGGTTACCTGAGTGAAGGAGTTTTCATATCCACCAGTGTACTCAAATGCATTTACAAACCTTTTTGGTTTGCGTGTAGATTTGATTATACTGTGCATTTAATTCAAGGTATTAAAGTACCAATACTTTTAGTAGTGTTGGTATTTTATGCCCAATTAGAACATCACTGAAATAACAAACTTCAGTAATCTAATTCATCGTTGGGTCTTATTCTGGCTAATACATTTAGCTTTTTAGTTAAATTTTATCTCCTTGCTTTATTGTATGGCAAAACAAAGAGCAGAGAAGCCAAGTGATTTGTTTTGGGGGCATAAAGCATCATTGTTCTGCAGTTCCCTGCCTTACATATACATCCTGCCCTTTTCAGTAGCAAGGTGATTGGAGAGCATACCTCTTTTATCCATTGCTATAAATAGTTAGTATAAGATTCCAGTGTGCTGTAGCTGAAAGTGGACAAAGACCAGTTCAACTTTTTATTTGTGAATAATTGGGCACTGGTAAGAAACTGAATTCTTACACAGATTTTGTGAATCAACTTATAGCTAATTTACCTGTGCATGAGCCCTGTCTTCACCACTATAATGTTAAGCCAGTGGTTCCAAACCTTTTGGCATCAGGAACCACCAAAAATACTTTCAGTTTGCCATCTGTTCAGACCTCTGTGGCTATATTTGTGATTGGGCAGCAGTGCTCCCCTGCAGTAGCAGATTGTTTAACCCTTGATGCATATAACCTAATCTATCTTGTCAGTTTTGCAACCCATCAAAAATTGGGTCGTGACCCACTGGTGGTCACGGACTCACCACTGGGTTAAGCAGTTTACAGCACAGTCCTAAGCCCAGAGAAGGTAAGTTTGTGCTGGCCTGGGCAGACCAGCATGGGGTGGGAGAGGGGATCAGGAGGGGGGGAGAGGAACAGAAATGGGGAGGGGGCATTTTTGGGTGGGAGTGGGCAGCCTGGGGGCAGATCGGGCCCGGGGTGGGGTGGGGCTGGCTACAGTGGCACAGGTCGTATCCCAGCCCCCATCCTTGGCCCAAATTGTGTTACTCAGGCTGCTCAGATTTGTGCCTGCAAAATCACGGGCACAGATCCAAGTAGGGCTGCCTGAGGCATTTTTAGAGTAAAAGGAAGGAAATCTCCTTACTCCGAGTTGTGCCCCAGCCTGCACCAAACCCATGCTGGATACAGTGCAGGCCAGTTGAACTGCTTGTTCCAGTGCAGGTTAGAATTGCGGCCTTAGTTGCTTTTATATAATTGGCAACAACTCTAGCAGTGGTTATGTGCTATGCAAGGGTGCCTACCTCTCTAGGGAGATCAACTCTTAATTTCTGTTATGGTTGCAGTCACAAGATGAAACTTATATGGATTGTAATTCTCATTGTTTTTGGTGTAGGTGCTTTTGTTGCATGGAAGTGATAGTCTCGTTCCTGTCCATCAGTTCCTTAAATTCAAACCAAGTGTTGCTATTTTTCTGAGATTGAATGGTATCTTTTTACAAACTACAACAACTATGATCTGCTAATAATGAATTGTCATTAAAATGCACAACATTGGACAAAATCCCATTCTGTTTAATCAAATCTTGAGTTAGGAGACCAAGATTATGTGAATCTTAGTGCAGTGCCCCTCTTAGGCAGCAGGCGGTGCCCTTTCTCCATATCAGACATTGAAAAGTGCAAACAGTGCTGCAGGGGTAACAGTCTCTGGTTCCTGTTCTGAATTGCTTCCTGTGAAAAAGTCATTAAACCATTACTACCTTTCAGGGCATAAAATAGGAAAACTGTCCAGGAATCTTAAACAAAAGCTGTCCATTTCTCTAAATGGGAGACCTTAATGAGTCAGGCTATGACCCACTGTTTTATGGGAGCTGTTTGGAGGAGGAGGATGCTGTTTCATTTAGCCTGGGAACTTCCGAACTTTGTATCTTCCTCCTTTGTTTTCTCTTGCAAACCTCAACCCTGTTTTCAGAGCATAAACTTCCAAACACGCCCACTCCATTATATTTTTGTTCAGGCTGTTTACTGGCTCCCACTGCACATTGTTAAAGAAGTGTGTGTTTGAAATGGAACTAGAGCTGACCTGGCCAAAAGTCAACCATAGCTATCCCATGAACTGCAACAGAGCATCTCTTGTGACTATATGGCTATAAAGGAGTAAAGATGTTCAAGGCACACAGCACAGGCATAGGACTTCTGATTGGGGTTGTCTGTTCAGTATAAGTTATAGCTTTATTCCAGTTGTGCTGTGTGAGTTATTTATACTGACCTGTACCTCATTTATCTGAATTGTGTAGAAGGCATTCAAATACCTGAATGTTGAGAAGTGCAGATAAAGATTTCTGTTTAAATTAGCTTATGGGAGAAACAGTGAATTTGGATCAAAATAGTTTAGGCAACTTGAATTCTCTAATGGTCAGTAATCTTCATGCTTTTGCCATTGCCCTGTTTTCTTCCCATGCTTTTGAGTTGAATGACATCTGTGTTACTCAGAATTAAAGATAATTTCATTCCTCATGAGCTGTACGTATAATTAGGGATCAGACAAAGACTAAAATATAAATCACTATACTATGAACTGTGAGTGAGTACCAAGCACCACCACTGATCTTTTGGGCATGCACCCTGCAATGAGCACAGCTGGAATCCATGTGTTGGTCAAGACCTTGCCTTTTCCAATGCAGCATACTTTTTTTAAAACTTATTTATTGTTATGCTTTTATAGGTGCTTTTTCTTCCAGAGTCTTATATGCACATATGTTGATTTCCAGACCACATTGTTAGCCTTCAACTTGTTCAGGTTTAGCACAAATTGTTGCTTCCTCTTATCTTTTCCCAGTTGGAGGCCCTTTGTTCTAAAGACAATCATGTTGTTGCTTGCTGGTTTCTGAACATGTTGGAATTAAAGGCAGTGAACTGACTGAGCAAGATAATAAATGGCTGTGCCTTCCAGCCCATAGAAATCCTATTTTCATGTTTCTCATGATCTATATTTGTGTATACATCTTACAAATTCCAGATGAACTTTTAATGATTTTTTTTATGATTTATGATTCCATCATTTATAATACCTTCTCATACCTGCTTGCTGATTCTTCTGTTCCAAAATGCATTAAAGAGTTTTTTCTTTTCCAAAAGAACTCCCATTCTTCTGACACATACACATTCACATACATAATCTCCTTAATTAAGAAAACATATCAGACTTAATTCAATCCCTGTTGATAAAACATTTCCAGATTTTTGCCAATGTAATTCTAGCAGCAATTCATACACTATACTTGCTGTTAAATCCCTATTTTTATTTGAAAGAAGATTCATAACCCATGAACTTATTTGTGGGATAGTTTAGATTTCATATCTAGTTATCTCTGGTATTTTTATTAATTTTCCAGTACTTTTTGGTTGTTTAAAATTAAAAATAATAAATAGGCTGCTCTTCCCTAGAAAATGTTCTTCCATATCTCTACCATTTCCCTTATATCAAAATATTTATCTTATCAGCACAATACTATTTAAATAGTATCTTATTCAAGTTTTTTTTAATCAGTGTTTAATAAATATTACTGGTATCTATTGGCAAGATCTGTGGGAAAGCCAGAACAAACATCCATAACTTAAGTTCAGTACTTCAGTCATAATTAAATGCGCCTGCTCCTAAAAATGTAGGCAGGAAATAGTTCTGGTTTGGCTACAGTTTAAACATGGAGTCCCCACACACTTTTACCTGTTGTAAACAGGGAGGCCTCACCAGTGTGTATACCATGCAGTATTGCTCTACCTATTACACAGTATATGTTTTTCTCAGGTGTGTATATTTTTGAATGCCAATCAGATTGTTTAAAATTGGTATCAGAAAGGGAGGGTAAGTTTGAGAATTTATTTCCACTCTGTTAATCAATTTTGCTCTTCTTTAGGGGTGCTGAAAAGAAAGTTGTGAAAATTACCTCAGAAATTCCACAGATGGAGGTAAGCCTTTTTATTTGACTTATTTTTATCTCTGGGTTTAACCACATTTAACTTACCAATGTGGAAATCTGTTTTCTTCCCTCATCATAATTTTAGCATACCCAGTTAAGACTTGGCCAGATTAATTTGTTCTAGGATATGGTGTGCAGGTTGGTCTTGTGCTACTAGGTGGATGCTGCATGTTTACTTTGGCTAGATTTGGTTCTGTCTTGTTGGTCTTAATTCTCCTGTCCTGTGTATCAACTGTTGTGGTCTCTTATTATTTGTCTGAATACAACATGGGAATCATTTTTGCAGCTCCATTGCAATCAGCAGGTGAATAAGACCTGTGAGGTTTTCTGATTTGTGCTGCCAAGAAAGGTCACTAAGCTAGTGTGATAGAACATTACTAAATATTTTCCATCTGTTTTTACTCTTTAGATTCTTCTGTATAACAGTTCTGTCACACTGTTTCCACATTTGCCTAAAGAACGACTTGGAACATTAAAAGAGACATTTATATACCTCTGTTCAGTCTCTGACACAAAGTTTGCTCCTGTAAGGGGATAAAAAGAGCTGATGTGATATGGGAAAAATTGGCATGCTCTTTCCATCCAGCTACTGCTTAGCTTCCTCTGCTTTTTTATTTCCTTCACTTTCCATTGCACTCCTCCATAACTAGGGAAGCTGATATGAAAATACAGTCTGTCTCCCTGCTGTTCAGCTACCACCACCTTAATCTCTTTGTAAGCTGACCACAGCTAGTGAGGGCTAATGTCGCAATTTACAGATTACTTAGTGCAGCAAGTAACCAGAAACAATAAATAGAAAATTATCTGAAATGGAGCTGGTACTGAAAGAGTGACGTCTTCTGAACTTTGTGGGAAGCCTTCATCAACAGATCATTAAATTATTTGACTTACGTCTTCGCTTGCTTTCTCTGTTTTCCGTTCACAGCTCTGCCAAGCTCCATTTTCCCTAAAAACACTTGATATCTTTTATGGACCTTTTTAACCAGAGAATGTAAATACTTTCCAGATTCAATTGACGTATGAAAGCATCTGATGTATGATGACATTTTCAGAACACCAGGGCTTTATTCCCAGCACTGTCACTGAGGGTGCCACACTGAGGTGCAATTAGGCTATGTCTTGTTAGACTTACCTACAGAAATTGTGTTTCTTAACCCTAGGCAGGAACCCTGATGCCAATCAAAATTAATTATGTAGAATAAGCAAGTCTGCTGCCTGCAAGAATTAGAAATGTTATGTTTTGTCTAGTAAAAATGTTTGGGAGTTCTACAGGTTAATAGTGCAATAAAATATTTTTTTTTTGTTGGTCATATGTATATCTTCACAAAGTATTATAAGCAAAGCTATTAAGAGTTACAGGTGTCTTTTTTATAACTCAGGGTTGGGGCTTGAAAACTTGGACTTAAGAGTGAAGTGACAGGGGAATTTTCTTCAATAAGAAATAATGTAAATTGGGTCTAATAGGGACCATATATGTATCCTTACCCTTCATTGGGCTTAAAGGTGAGCATTTTATCCCACAAGAAACAATGAAATAAGATAGATATAGGGACTTTAGAGAGTGGCATGCAGTCCTGGACATGTATAAACCAGTACAGTGGGCTCTTGGCATCCATGGATGCCTCCCTGTGCTTAAGAGAGCCTCCAGTATGTTACTGGAAGCAAATTCTAGTCATGTCTGGGAGGAGTTTTGAGGTATGGGGAGGCAAGTACTCCAGGCTCATCTGCCACTTTCCCCAGCCTACCGCCATGATGTAGTCTAGACCATCTTCTTGCACTATAGCATGCAGGAGGGGGATGGGGTGAGCTTATGTCTCTCCTTGGTGTTCTAAATGCAGAGGAAGAGAAGTGACTCTCAGTTCAACCCCTGCCTGCTTCACTTCTCCCATTTGACATCTAGGGCCCCCAGCATTCCTTCCACTGGCGTTCAGAGGAAGAAGAGAGATGATAATCCTCTCTGCTTCATTTACCTCTCTCCCTTGACAGCCAGTGGTGGTGATGAGAAGAGGGGAGAGGTCTGACCTTTCCCCCAGCATCCAGTACTGCCACCACCACCACCCCTCCTCCTTCAGTGGTCAGTGGAAGGAATGCTGGGAGACATTAGAGAAAGTGGCAGCAGAACTAGCCATCAAGGGAGAGGTAAATGAAGCAGGGAGGAGGGTTACCTCTCTATTTCTGCTTTGAGGGCCACTTCCTGTAATGTAATTCCTGTAGAGGGAATTCTCTCTCAGCTTTCCCTCCACAAGCCATCGAAGGAGGAGGAGAAGGTGGCAATGACAGCCATATGGCACTGGATGCCAAGAGAGAGTAGTCAGCCTTCTCCATTCTCCTGTCTATGTCCAATGCTGCCGCCACCCCTCTCTTGTAATGGGTTATTGGAGGGAATGTTGGGAGCCTGTTATGAGAAGTGGCAACAATACTGGATCCTGAGAGAGAGATGAGAGGTCTAGGGTTACTCTCACCATTATTCCAATTAATTATAACAGCAACAGTGCTAATATTGACAATATTGTAAAAATGATATCTCTTTAAGAGCTTGGAGGATGTGGGGAAGAGAAAAGAGCATTCAGACCTAGTATTAGTGAAATCTGAATGTCAGAGATGTCTTTAAGAGTGCAGAGGACTAAGAAGATATGCAGGTGAAGCTACAGCAGTAAAGGTCATAAGTGCAGGGAATTTTTATGTGTAGTTCCTCAAAATGTTGAGGATTTAAATGTGGGGAAACTTAGAACAGGGAGAATTGCAGCGAAGACCCCCATACCTTTCTCCTTTCTGTGCTGAAGCATTTTATTTTTTTCTGCAGATTTTATTTTGCTTTCTGCAGGTTTTATCTCATTATCTTTTTTTCAGGGTACCTTACCTTCACAAGCAAATTTCACTTGCATTGAATTCTATGCAAAATTGCTAAAATGCATCAATTTTATGAGACTGTGCACAAATGCACACATATCCTCAAGCAATTCCACTTTTTGTTCTAGACAGATATGTTGATATGTATCCTGTTCTGTTTCCAGATCAGCTGAAAACTATTTTAGCTGTTGCTTCCTTTCTGTAGCTAGGAGGGGAAGAAATTTGTTCACTTTATAGTAATGCCAGGGATGCTGCTTCTATGCCTTCTGACTAATAACCCTGGTTAAAATGTAGAACATTTTGTGCCCACATGCTTGACATAGAAAACTTTGACTCAGGAACACATATTATACTAATTTATGAAAAGAAATTACTCCCATTCACTTTATATCACTGAATTAATTTGCTAGTGTTGACAGCCCCCTTCTCATACCGTAAGACCTTGCTATCTGTAGGGGTTCCATTCTGGAACTCCCTGTGGATACCAAAATCCATGGATGCCAGGGTCACCATTTAAATGCCTTCAAAAAAGAAATAAAAAAACATGAAAATAGCATTTGTCTTTGCACGATTCATTCTGGGATGAAGCTGGGAGGAACCAGGAATGTCCACATGATCCAGAAGTGGGTCATTAGTGCTGTTTTTAGTGCTAAGAGGCTTGGAAACTATGCAAAGGTAAGAAAGTTATCAATTGGCATCCATGGTGAGTTAAATCCACAGATACCAGGGTAGCACCTGTACTGAATTAAAGATAGCTGGGTGTTCCAAATTTTGGTGTAAGTCATGTTGAGGAGATTGGAGCAAATTCTGTCACAATGCTGGCCTTGAAGGAGAATAACTGTTAATCTGGATTAATTTTGTAAACTCATCAAGCTCCCTTTGTTTTACAATGTATTTGAAGCAGATATAAATCTCCTTTCATATTACATTGTTACCCCGTGAAGGTTCTCTAAATGCAAGCAGGTTACAGTTGGCTTTAACATACAGTGTTTCCCAGAATTATTTCACTCAGTTCTATCTATCATCTCTCTCCTTCTGAAAATGGAGTAGAGCTGCCTCACATCAGCAGTCCTTCTCCCTGTCTTAGATTACAACCTCTTGGAAGGGATTATTATTATTATTATTGACAGTATTTATATATTGCTTTTCAACTAAAAGTTCACAAAGCAGTTTACAGAGAAAAATCAAATAACTAAATGGCTCCCTGTCCCACAAGGGCTCACAATCTAAAAAGATGCAAATGAATACCAGCAGACAGCCACTAGAACAGACAGTGCTGGGGTGAGGTGGGCCAGTTACTCTCCACCTGCTAAAAAAAAGGAGCACCCTTTCAAGTGCCTCTTACCCAATTAGCAGGATTAAGGTCCTGGTTCTTCCTCATAGCATCTGCTGGCCTATGAAAGAAGAGACATATTGGTGCTTTTGAAGGTGAAAATGCTGCATTTCCTCTTTCTGAGCCTTGCCCTTGTAGTGCTTCCCAGGTTTCCTCTGCTGGTTGTATCTCCATTAGTTAAAGTGTGTGGTTGGTGTCTCAGCTGAGTTTGATCAAGCCTGCAATTATCTTTGAGGGCCATGGTTGCTTCAGTTGTTCCTCCTGCCTGGTAAGATTGCATCTGAGCCCAGTGTTTGGATGTGCCTGATGATGTCCCACCACAGCTGTAGCTTGCCATTTATAAACAGCCCAAGTCTCTTTCCTTAAGAACCTAGGGAAGGTAAACAATGCCTCTTAACTTCTGCTTCTGTGACATTCATCTTTCAAATCTTGAAAGATATCCAGAAAAAAGAAAAAAATCCCTTTAATGAATGGAGACAGGCAGCGATGGTAGTGATGATGCCTGGGTAAATCTGGAACTGGAACCCTCAGATTGTTTACTGTATAACTACATCATATTCATATTTGTCTACTGTTTTATTTTCCACCATAGAGAATGCAGAAACGGGCAGAGAGATTCAATGTTCCTGTGAGTTTGGAGAGTAAGAAGGCTGCACGAGCAGCGCGGTAAGTCTGTATTTGTGGTATTGTTGCTCTGTTATCTCTCTTACTGCCTCTTAGCACCTGTAGGTAAAAGTCTGCTATAACAGAAGGTTACTATGTAGGTAGGTAGAGATTTACTATGAGTTCTTTCTAGCAAATGCTCAGTGCCAGGTAGTTTTGATCTTTTTGGGTGACAATGCAGGGTTTTGGCATTTCACTTTTGTGCAAAATTTGTATATCGCACATAGCATTTTGATTCCTTGAAGCCATTGTCCTCATGCCCCAATATACCATCCATTGTTTAATTCTCATTCTTTTACCTGAGAGAAAATGTTTCACAGATTAATGTCCTGTTTCATGTATAAATTCTTCTCTCTGCAACAGATGCCAAAATTATTACAAAATAAACAGCAAATTGTACATCAAAATTAAGTGTGCGGTTCCTTTCATAATATTAGTCAGGACTCTCAAAAATGAAAAAAACCTTAAATTGTTTGGAATAAATTAAAATTTTTCTGTTATGTCGTGGCTTACATTAAGTAATGTTTCCTGCTTTCACTTTTTACATATATCACTGAGTGCTGCAGATGGTAGGTGTAGTTGCTTGAATCCACTATCGTTTGCTAATCTGATTCAGAGACCAGTCCAGTACACTATGAATATTTTCAAGAGAGTGACAACTTCTATTGCTTATATTCTATCCTGTGCCATGACTTAGACCATAAACTTCAAAGGCTTTTCTCTTCTTTACAGATTTGGTATGCCTGCAGCTTCAACTAAAGGTATGTAAGTACAAGACAAAATTCACATTCTGGGATCCTTTCATTCTTTTAAACACTTTTGCTTTCCCCTCCCAACTATCTTGAAATAAAAAAAGATAGAGAATGAAGTTGTTCTATGTGACCTTTTGGTTACTGTTAGTAATGTCTGAATTGAGGCTGAATGGCATGAGGTTCACTGAGGTTTTTAAAATTGTAGCTCTTATTAGAACCTAAGAGCAATGCGCTCTCCTCATTTTTTTATTTGGGGAAACTTGGTCTGAAGGGATTTGATTCCTAACCAGTGTTGAAAACAAACTTGACAATAGGTTCATCTTCCTAGTACTTATATTTGTCTGCTGTCCTACAGGTTATGATATATATCTCAGCACTTCTGTTCCCATCACTTTTTTGTCTAGTTAGTACGTAGGAGATGTGGAAGAAAATATATTTTTTTCTTTTTCAGGTCTGGGTGCAGAAAATAAGACTACAGTAAGTAACTGCAATGCTTATAATTACAACTGAACTGGTTTTAAAATAGTATTTCAGTCATTGAGGCTGTGGTCCTATACACACTTACCTGGGAGTAAGTTCCTTAGACTCCTTGGTAGTTTAGACTGCATATGATTGTGCTGCAAGATGTTCTGATTAATTCCTGCCCAGAGAGACACCTATAGGCCACAATGTCATCTGAAAACTATGCTCTTTAATGAATGGATACCTTGTAAATATAGTGCCAGAATAATTTTTATTTGATAGATTTTACTTATTATAAATGATGGACAAGTGCAAAAGGATAAAAAGATCATTTGGAATTTGTAAGACTTATGCATAAATTTAGTTCAAGAGAAACGTAAAAATAGGATTTGTATAGGTCTTAGGGTGCAGCCATTTATTATCTTGCTCAGTCAGTTCATTGCCTTTAATTCCAGCAAGTGTCGAAATTAACAATTCTGCAATTCCATTTCCAATTCAAAACTATTAAACCAATAAACTTTTGTTTTATCATGGTTCCTTGCTCTCCCTTGGTTTCCATCTTCATTCTGTCATGAAGTTATGCTGCTTCTTCCTGTACAGATCTGTCCTGTCTGACCCCTTGACTAAAACACTGGATTGGGCTTTGGTTGTTTCGTGTATTGACTACTGCCACATTTTTCTCTCAGACATTTCCTTGTCCTCTCTCCTCTATTCAGAAAATCACTACCAAAATAATTCATTTCTTTACTTCTCTCATCCTTCACATTTTATGGCATTTCTGCTCAAATCTCTTCACTGGTTTCTGCATTTAGCACAAACTTCTTGTCATCACATTCTCCACATATTTGCCCTGTCCCACTCTACATTTCTACCCTTTTCTCCAGAAACGTATTTGGATTTTAAGTCTTTCAGACCTTTCATTACAGCTCTCAGCTGCCCCAGCGTCTATTTCCTGAACAACCCTTTCTCCCTTGCCTCTATTCTTGGAACCCCTCCTACATGGTGTCATGTCTCTTTAAATCCCTTCCCAGAGCCCATTTCTTCTGTGCAGTCTTTTGTTTACAATGCAGTTCTGTACATGTCTACTCAAAGGTAACCCCCATTGAGTTCAATAGTGCTTACTCCCACATAAACATGTGCAGAACTGAACTGCTGCCGCATTCTGCACTAGCTGCACCTTCCGGACCATTTTCAAGGGCAGTCCCATGTAGAGCACAGTGCAATAGACTAATCTTGATGTCACCATGGCATGGACTTAGACCCTGGCAAGCTCCGACTGAGACAGGTACAGCCGCAGCTGGCGCACCAACTGAAGCTGAGCAAAGGCGCTCCTGGCCACAACTGACACCTGGGCATCCAGGAGCAGTTGTGAGTCCAGGATAACCCCCAAGCTGCGAACCTGCTCTTTCAGGGGGAGTGCAACCCCATTCAAAGCAGGGCGATAGTCCAGCACCCACATTGTGGATTTTTGCACCAGGAGGACCTCTGCCTTGTCCGGATTTAATTTCAGCTTGTTCACCCTCATCTAGATTCCAGCTGCCTCCAGGCAGCACTCCAGGACGGAGACAGCCACCCTGGAGTCTGAAAGGAGAGATAGAACTGAGTGTCATCAGCATACTTATGGCACCCAACTCCAAATCCCCGGATGCCCTCTCCCAGCGGTTTCATATAGATGTTAAATAACATGGTGAACAGAATTAGAACCCTGTGGCACCCAAACACTCTAAAGGCCAAGGTGCAGGAGTCCCCCAGTACCACCATCTAGGACCTGTCATCCAAGAAGGAGCGGAACCACTGCCAAACGGTGGTCTTAATATCTTAATTTTTGCCTCAAATTAACGTTTCTAGGATGTAGCTCCATCTGTACACATTAATCTTGCCTCACTTTTTCTTTCCTACTTCAACTGTTAAAATTTAAATTGTAAGCTCTTTGGTTTAAGAACCAGACTCATTTTGCTTCATAATCTGCAGCAAACTAACATGGCTACTCTTCTAGAATTTTTTTTACTTATTTTATCCTGTAAAACTGAGGTATTCAATCTGTGTGTCCTGCCTCCCTGGTGTGGCATGGCTAGCCTCCAGGGGTGTTGCCAGAGAGGGGCTGGGCTGCTCTGCTCTGTTGCACTTGCTGCCTGCTGACTTGCTGCTTTTCTGCAGCTGTGAACGAGGTGGGTGGGCAACGTGAGGCTGGGAGGGTGTGTGAAACATGGTGGGGGGTGGGAGAGAAGGCTGACTGGGCAGGCAGAGGTGCTGCATCTCATGGAGCTCTCTCCATGTGCAACCTCGCCCCAAGGACTACATTTCCCAGTGTGCCCTTCACCCTGGGCATCCTGGGATTGGTCAAGGCTGGAGGGGAGAGGAGAAGAGGCTTCAAACTGGGAGGGTAGAGTTTGCAGCTTAGCGAAGTAGGGAGCCAGCCTGCTCTTAGTGGGGGGTGTCCAAATGTCCCAGCCTGCATCCCTCCATCTTGCCTGGAGTAAACAGGGGTGGCATCTGCATGCTGGATGTATGTGTGTGAGCAGCCCCCATCTACTTTGGGGTGAGTTGTAATCTTGCTCATGTGGCTGCAATCCTTTCCACACTTTCCTGGGAGTAAGCCCCATTGACTCAAATGGGGCTTACTTCTGAGTACGCCTACATAGGCGTGGGGTCTGTGTCAGCTTAACCCAGCATCTTCACCTTTCTCTTTTTCCTCCCTCTTCAAAAAAGAAAAAAAGCCACTCTTGATGGCTTTGTCTCTAAAAATTGATTAAAAATAAAAATCCCCATTTCTTTTCAACCATCCCCTTTTTCCGCCTGCCTCCTTTTTTGGGGGGGGGGAGGGGGTACTCTGTTGGCTGTTATTGTAAGACAAAAGGCACAATCCTAGCTAGGTCTACTCAGAAGTAAGTCCTATTGTGTTCAATGGGACTTACTCCCAGGAAAGTGGGGTTAGGATTCCAGCCAAACAGTCTCTGGGTCTCAGTTTGCATCAGTTTGTAATTAGCAGATGCACACAAAACAAAGTCTTCCCCTCCCCCAGCAAATTCATCACTTCTTCCCCCGTCCCTTTCGAAAACCCTCCAGGCGTGGTGCTGACAAACTCAGGGCACAATCCTAACCAGGTCTACTCAGAAGTAAGTCCTATTTTGTTCAGTGGGACTTACTCTCAGGTAAGTGTGGTTAGGATTGCAGCCTCAGAGTGCTGGCAGCTGTCTTTTTGTTTCTAGTGTATAATTATAAAACCTTCATCTCCATTTTGGGGGTAACTGAGGATGGGGAGCCGTGGCCAATGGCTTCAAGGATCAGGGTAGTTGTGAGCCGGAAAGGTTGGAGAACCACTGCTGTAATGCACAATGTTCACTGGTTCTGTATTAATGACAACACACAGCTAGTTCCTAGTAGAGCTAATATTCAAGTTCAGATGTGCACAATTGAGCCAAACGTACTATTATGATCATTTACAACAAGTTTTTCAGACTGTGGAATAGTTCTCAAGGGATAACATGTTGCTTGAAATGTTTGGGGAAGAATGAGCAAAACACTTAGGTAACTTCTCCAGTGACGTCAAAATTAGGGCAAAGCTGGAATGTATGTGTCCATTTGTGAAGGTTTATCACCCTAAGAAAGAGTTCTCCCCTCCTATTCTGGCTATTTTTTTTCAGCGGCAGTCAAAACAAGTGAAAATGATTGCCTTTCTAAAGGAGACAACTTGCAGTGCTACCACTGAAGTGATCCTGATCTTTTTGACAAATTGTCAAGAATAGGGGAAGATTGAGTTGCTGGTTGCATCTTTTAAACCAAGTGTTGCAGATGCTCTAACAGCCCAATCCTTTTCAAACTGTACTCTGGTGGAATGCATGTTTCTCCAACGTAGACTGCCTTATGGCAGTCATAAAAAACACTAGTATATGTCTTAGTAGACCTGTCTGAACTGTGGATGCTTATTCCTGGGTGAGGGAACAAATGTTCCCTTACCCAGAGGAGACCTCGGCAACTCCCCTTCTGTAGGGTACAGCAGTAGTCATTTGGGCATTGCTCCTTCAGTGGGGAGGGGGGGGTAGGATACAGTTGGACTGTAAGGTGACCATCCTAATTGAGCAGGATCCCTGTTACTTTGCCAGGCTAGGGGGAATGGACCACAATTTTATAGCAAAAAGGTGTTGTGTGTCCCCCAATCCTTCAGTAAGTGTCGCTGTTTAGGGGGGAAAACTTCACTTCATTCTTTCCAAATGTTACTCTATGCTGCAAAAAACAAACCCCATAAAAATAATGTTCATACTTAGGTCAAATACTTCTTAGTTCTGGACATAATGAGGCAAGAACTAGTCAAAGCATCTAGCACTAAATTAAATATAGTGAAAATGTTTTGATCTCTCCAGTGCTTGAATTTCTTTTGTTCTAATTATCTTGAGAAGTTGAATAGCATATACAGTTGTTGCTATAGTGGTAGTAATACAAAATAAAATATTACATTTTGATTTGTTTGGGCAAAGTACTAACTGGTTGGAAAGAACAAGTGTGATGATTTCATTTGTACTGGTGTCAGTGTCTTTCAAAAAAGAGAATTGAACCTTGTACAACTGATATGTTAAGCCAGTGTTTCTCAAATTGGGGGTTGGGGTGGGGTGGGTTGGACCCACTAGGTGAGTCATGAGCCAAGAGCCAATTTCAGGTGGGTCCCCATTCATTTCAATATTTTATTTTTAATTTATTAGACTTGATGTTACCCTGGCAAGTGACTACATTTGGGGTAATGTTAGACCTGAACTTTTAACAAGCTACTATGTATATGCTTTGAACAATGATAGTCAATGGAACTAAGTCCTGGGTAAGTGTGGGTAGGATTGCAGCCTAGGATTGTTAAAAAATTTTCTGCTTGATGATATCACTTTCAGTCATGACATCACTTCCCGTGGGTCCTGACAGATTCTCATTCTAAAAAGTGGGGCCCGGTTCTAAATGCGTGAGAACCACTGCATTAAGCAGTAGCAGAAACCTCCCTCTTAGGAGCTCGAAAAGGCAAATATTGCAATTCTTTTGTTTCTTTCATTGAATAATTGCTAAGAGGGATTGTACTAGTCTGACAATTAGAAAGATAATCTTTAATAATGGTTTAGCACAGCCATTTTCAACCACTGTGCCGTGGCACATTGGTGTGCTGTGGATGGTCTGCAGGTATACCGTGGAAGTTTGGGAGAGGATCGTTTGTTTGTAGGGTCACTGGGGGATGCAAGCTCCTGCTGTCACTTTGTCAATTGTCAAAAAACCAATGGTGTGCCTTGACAATTTTAATGCCTTGTCAGTGTGCCATGAGATGAAAAAAGTTTAAATTTTCTGGCTTAGCAAATTCATCCATAGCAACATTCTTCTTCAGATCACTTTTTTCCTTGACATAAGCATAGGTTGTCCTTAAGTTTACTTAATCTAAAGTAGAAGTGGAAATTATATTAAACTGTTTCTTATTATTTTTGTAGGTAAATATAGACAAATTAAAGGAAAGGGCTCAGAGATTTGGCTTGAATGTTTCCACAGTCTCCAAAAAGGTAAGTTACCAGAACAAGTGCTTCAATTGGTAATGAGCAAATATTTACAAAATTGCACTGAGAAAATGATGCTATTATACCCCTTGTCCTTATAATTCTACTTATTTTCTTGTGTTTTGATGAAACTTCCTGGAAGATTAATCTCCAGCATCCTCCGTCCAGCTTCAAGTACAGAGTTAAAGGAATTATGATAGGAGGTCAAATAGCAATTGTTATTATGGAATTTGGGGCAAGGGTTTCTGATTTAGGAAAAAAAAATTCACCATGCACCAGCGGTCTGTACTTTGAGTTATGTTCCTTGGAATAGGTCCATTCAAAATGGAGTCACTGAATCAATTTGCTTGCGTTTTGATTTTTCTAAAAGATTAGAATGCCCACAATTCTAGGCTTTCATCCTGGTGGAGGTGGTCACCCTGTGGCTAGGCTGCAGCATTTCAGACTGCAGGAAGGGATCACATGACCAAATATTTCTGCTTATAAAAAATTTCCTGAAGATTTTTTAAAAAATAGAAAACTAACATTACTAAAGACTAGCCTTGAACCATACTCCCTGGTATCTAGTTGTTCTGTTTGTGATGGGACTTCGGCAGATTATGGAGAAGTATTCAGTTATGTGAGCATCTAAAGTGTTAAAGCCCAAAGAAAGGTTTGATTCCTCCTTAAGGACTATTAGACCCTAATCGGATATACCAGCCATTTTCAACCTTTTTCAGCTCACGGCACGCTGACAAGGCACTAAAATTGTCAAGGCACATTACCAGTTTTTTACTTACATTAAATTACTGCATTACAGTTAATCTTGAATTAATACAATTAAATCATTACATGATAAAAAAATTGACAAGAAGCATGGAGAGAGGGAGGTATATGTGGTTTCTGAAAAGGAGGAAAAATCCTATGTTCGAATTCTTATCAAAAGTGCCACAAGGTGAGGGTCAGTGAGGAGACATGATTGAAACAAGTGCCGGATTAAACTGGGGGTGGGGGAGGGAGAGAGAGAATGTGGGCAGTGATTCTGTATCTTTGGAAGGTGTGGACAAGTGAGGGGAGGGACAATAAGAGAGTTGCTAACTGTGATTGTGAGATTTGGGGAGGGAAATATGCCTGGGGAAGTGGGTGGGGTGGGGGGAGAAGAGGAAAGAAATGCCAATTGCCTGCTTGTGTATTTGAGAAAAAAGAGTGCAACCAAAAACCCAATCCTATGCATGTCTGCTCAGGAGTAAGCCCCATTATAGTCATTGGGGCTTACTCCCAGGTAAGTGTGGATGGTATAGCACCCACAGAGCCCATGCCTGCTCAGAAGAAATCCCCATTGAAGTCAATGGATCTTACTCCCAGGAAAGTGTGGATGGGATAGCACCCCCAGAGCCCAATCCTATGCATGCCTGCTCAGAAGTAAACCCCATTATAGTCAGTGGGCTTGCTCCCAGGTAAGTGTGGATAGGATTGTGGCCCAGCACCCTTTCTCTAAAAGCCCCAAAGTGCAGGAAGGGTCGCATTGGGGATTTGCAGGCAAACTGGCAAGGAAAAGGGACTTTCAGGAACCCTTTTCAGCCAGCCAGTCCTTAGATTGGGGACCTCAGCAGACTCGCTCGCTGTGTGCCTGCTTCTGGCTCCCTCTTCTCACTCACTCTGCAGCTCCCACCTCTGGGCTTCTCTGGTTGGGCAATCAGCATGCAGGCAGGCAACAACTGCCTCCCTCCCCAATCCTATTTATGTCTACTCAGAAGTAAGCCCCATTATAGTCAGTGGGCTTGCTCCCAGGTAAGTGAAGATCAGGTTGCAGCCTGAGTTGTGCTCAGGAGCAAGCTCCAAGCGGACTCTTCAGTTGCTGTGTGGGATGCAAAGCAGCCATGACCAGCCCCTTCCCTGGCTGCTCTTGCTTATTCTCCCTGCCAAAGCAGCCGCTTCTCCCACATGCGAGCGTGCAGCTGCTGCCTGCCTCCTCTGATCCCGCGGCACACCTGAGGCAACCTCGCGGCACACCAGTGTGCCACGTCACAGCGGTTGAAAACCGCTGGCGTATACCATATATACTCTGGTATAAGTCAAAAATTGATGCCTTAATATTGACGTTGAAAACATGGGTTGACTTATATACCAATCAATACGGTAAATAAAGCTTCTAGGAGCAGCTACTTGGTGAGGTGGGAATGGGACTGGGCTGAGAAGCAGGATGGGGCAGCAATTTACTTACCAGTAATTGTTATGAGGCAACAACAGAAAGCAAACCCAAAAAAAGGCAACCGTTTTAGCTTCTTCAGGCAGGAAGAGAAGTGAAGGCGCTTATGGCAGCTAGTCTGTATGAGGGCTGCTGTAATGGAATACAGCACTGTAGTTCTGTACACAAAGCCTACATTCACCTCCTTTCCTATGTGGAAAAAAAGGTAAAATTGCTCTCTTTTTTCTTTTTGCTGCTGTCTCAGAACAATTTCTGGTAAGTCATTTTCAAAGAATTTCACACACCCCTAAGTTTTACACACACACACACACACACACACACACACACACACACACCGGACTTATTCAAGGGTCATAGAAAATTCCATTATTTTTGGCTCCAAAGCTTATCAATTTATCTGTGAAATTTACTTAGACTCAAGTATCTACAGTAGTTTTGGGTTCTCTCAGCCATCCAATTCAAGTTATCAGAACTGGATGTGGGGTTCATTATCAGTAACTTGAATACAGTCATATTTGAAAAGAGCAGGAACTGCTTTAGTTGTGATTAGAGAGAAGGGAATGGGGCGTATTCTCCTCCAGCAGAACTTATTTGAGAAGGTAACTTTGCTATAATATTTTGTATATAAATGTTCTGGATTATTAGAATGATAGTGGTGTGTAGAATAAGGAAAAACAAAGTATCTCGTTCTAGATACTGGTTTAAGTCTGGACTATCTCTTGGCAGTTCTCTAGTTCAATACTGCAAAACAGGAGTTCAGGATGGGGGCAGGGTGGGGAAGAAAAGCACCGTATTCATTGTTTCAGTATTCACAATGTTCCTGGAAAAACCTACTGAGGAAAACGAAGGCTGTCATTTTGCCTTAACCCCTGGCAAATAAACTATTCCATCCCTCATGGGATTTGTGCATTGAACACTTAATGCATCCCATTCTGCAGTAAGGCACTGAACCTGGCACCAGGGAATTCAACCATGTAGAAAATAACTGGAGGTGGAGGCCACTTGCCTCCCCACCCTCTGCTCTTGGGGGGAGGGTGAAATCATGCATGTGCATTAAAGCTAGAATATGTGGAGGGGGCAGGTCAGGGTGAGAGGCTGCTCAAACATCATTAACCCTGTCACTAGGAGTGCACATTTTTCAGGAAGAATATATGCTTTGTCAGCATTTATGGCCAAGGTTCCTTTGAGTAGAATTGTGTAGATGAGGCGTAATATGAATTGTAAGCACTCTTAGAGGGCTTTCCTCAACTATCTCCTGCTTACCCAGTACTTGACAAAAATGTTAGAGGGTAAGTGAGAAGCATTACCTAATTTGAAGACTGTTAAAGAATACATGTGAAGCTAGTTTCATTAATGAATTGATCCCTGTTGTACACACCAAGAAAATGCCAATAGGGAATGACTTGCCAAAGGTCAGAAATTGATTGCTAAGATAGGCAGGGACTTGAAAATTTCTACACCTACCCAAAATCTTAAATTACTATTTTGGGGGGTTTTTAATTTTTGTTTTGTGTGTTTTTTTAAGGCATATACCAGGCAAGATGACCAGCAATAAAATTAGTCTTTTTAGTAATTTGTCTGATGGTATTTTTGTTTTTGTTCTTCTGCTAGAAAGTAGAGTTTGGAGGCTTAGAAGTGGCTGTGTTTCCTATGAAGAGCACACACTAGAATTCTGCTGAGGAATATTATTGGTTGCTTCAATTAGCGTCTGGAATTGTGTTGCCCACCTGGGTGTTCTTTATTGCTTTTCATTACAGAATAGCCTGGTTGCATGTGTCCTTGCAGGTTTTTAAAACCACACATTGCAGCAAAAACTTTACAATAAACCATTGTCTCTGTGGAGCCACATTTCATTTCCTATTCAAATTGGTTTTGAAGAAGGGAGGTGAGGGAGAAGAAATATAGCTATAGCTAAGGACAGTTTCAAGCCTGCTGGGATCAGGAGTGGTCTAGATCTGAGAAAGTGGCTCTTTAGCTTTGAACCCACTGCCAGTGTAGAATCTATTAAGTTTAAAAATCCTGTTTCTAAAAGATCATGAAGTTCCTAGTAGTACAGTGGAATAGAGGTTGTGACTGTCACTGTCAGGTAGAATAGAAGTTGCAGGTGCTCACTTGTGGTTTTTGTCAGTATACAGCTATCAAATTTTTAAAATCAAGAAAGCATTTTTCTCTGCAGAACTAATCACATACCCCCTCCCCTGTGGTCTCTTGGGAGGCCTGCTTTTAAAATTTACCCTCTGACCTGAGGCTGCTGTCCCTTGATTTCTGCGAGTTACACTTAAACTGCTCTCTTCCCTTGTAAATTTCCCCTCTATAGCAGCTGCTCCCTGTACTACGCTGAACCCGTGGTTTCCCAGTGGGAGAGCTGATCGTTGTAGGCTTCAGTGCTGCAGGGGGGGCTGCCTGCATCGTAATGCAAAAGCGCATTCTCGGAGGGCTTGCTTTTTCTTTTTATGCATAAAACAATCTCATAGGTATCCAGCAGAGAGAGTATTGCCATGAAATAGAAGCTTGGGGCTCTTTAGAGAGCCCCTGGGTTCTCATAAATGCTCCTTTCTGCATTGCATTATCTGCTGCCATTCCCAGTCAGAACAGATTACTAAAATAATTAGTGCTTCACATCTTCTAATGTGAGGGTCTTGAACTGTTTTACAAGTAGCTAATTAACCTTGCAGCCTGTCAGAGGTTGGTACTGGGGAGGTGAAGTACCAGCATTTCAAAGTCATGTTGCAAAAGGAGATACAATTGCAAGGCTTTAAATACAGCTATCTATCTTAGCACCAGGTTCTCTGGACTTTTAAATCTGGGTTTTGAACTGAGTCAAAATTATTTTTTTTTTAAAAGTCCCCTGCTTCAACCCAAAAGATTGGTGCAGGGCAATAAGGCTGAAATGTATTAACAAATGGAATCCTACCCAAATTTGTCAAGAGGTCTAATATGAGATCACTGAATAAGCACAAGGAGACCAACTGCAAGAAAGGCATTACAGCTTTATATCTTTTCAAGTGGCAAAGCCTGTGGTTAATTCAAGACTAGGAAATATGAAGTTCCATTATGCTAAGACATCATAGTACAACCCATATAGATTTATTTACCTTTTTTCTCATTGAAAAAGGTAAAGCTTTTTGAGACAGCTTCGGTGTGTGCTGTAAAATTGCTGGAAGTGCTTTTTTGACTGCTGTGTGGTAACACAGACATGAATAAGGTAATTATTACATGGGCCGATAAAGGTCTTAAAACCAAGCATTGGGCAAAGTTCTTAATACTGGTTTAATTATCTTTAATGAAAGCTTTCTACATCATAATGCATGCGCACATTGTTAGAGGGCTTGCTTTTTTCTTTCCATCTGTGCTGTGCATCATCTAACATGAGGGTCTCAAATGGGACAAAAGTGAATAGTTGTGCTCATCTAAAATGGTGCTTAGAAAACTTCGTTTTTCATTATGTTTGTGATTTTTGGAAGGCAAATACAGCAGAAAGTTATATATATACAAACTAAATGAGAGAATACAGTTGCCTTAATTGTTTAGTTTCCAGCGAGTTTAGAGTAGCATGCTGAGGAAGGATTCTTTTCCTGGCTAATTCTTTTCCTTGTAATATTTCCAAATACCCCCCACCAGTTACCAGATGGAAGAATATTAACCACCAAGGAAGAAAGAGCATGGGATAGGATAATGCTTTCCTTCATAGGGTTGAAAAATATCTGACCACCATCTAAACTAGTCCCTTTCCTAATGCAGGCTTCTGTCACATTTGCACTACACATCAACACCCTTCTTCCCAAATAATCCACACTGTCCAGATTGTATAAGCAAGCACATAGCAACAAGATGATCCTTTCCAAAATTGTTGGCAAGATTGTTGGCAGGAAGTCTGATCTAGAGGGTAGAGCCTCCATTAGCCCAAAGATAACATCCGAAGGTCGCCAGTTTGAGGCCACCGGCACCTTGAACGGTAAGACCTTCAAGCAGCTGACAGGCTGAGCTGAGTGATTCCACCTGCTGTTGGTGTGAGCAAGAAGCGTCTTGACTGCCCTCCATGTGAGAGATGGAGCTGCTTGTCAGCCTGCATGGGAGAACTGGAGGCCAGAAGTGAGACCAGACCAGGAAGATCCATTCTGAAATGTTGTTGGTTCTTGAAAGAGGGATTGTAAAAAATCCCCTGGAGGGATTTAGAAATGCCTGCCTGTGTAAACCGCCTTGAATAAAGTCAGAGGAGTAGTCCGATGACCAGAAAGGCGGTATATAAATACCTTGTTGTTGTTGTTGTGTGTCTTATATTTTGCTCTCCCCTTAAAAAGTGCAGGGTGATTTACATGGAACTCCTAGTAGTATCTCATGCAAATGTTTCCAGATCATTCTCAGTGGCCTGAGAAATAGCAAGTGAGGCAAGTGACATCTGAGGCAAAGTGGCACATAGACTCTAGTTGCTATTTGGGAGACATATACTTTCTATGCTCAAATTGAGTAGAACCTGCTGTTGACAAATCAAAGAGAAGATTACCTCTGAAAAGGAGCTGTTTGTTTTCTCTGTGCAAAAAGTGTGTGTTAACGTAGAATTCTGCTGACATTATAACTGGAGAGGTTTCTGAATACTGGTCAATGTTTGTGTTGCATAGCCCTGTTAACACGTTATGCCCTGTCCTCCATATGTACAGTAAATGCTCATATGGGGGAAGGGAAGCACAAGCCCTACCAACACATTCTTTACAAATCTGCAGTGTGCATACAGTACATAAATGATTGTGATTAAGAACCCTGCTCTTGTGGGGGTTCTCAGTTGCATGGAATATTGGCTGCAAGTATGCTTATGTTGATATGTTGCAAATGTACATTTGAATGCCCATTTGGTATACTTGCAGAGGTTGTATAAGACATAGTATCTTGGTCCAAGATTCTGATCCTATGTACTGTCTTGGTGAGCCTTGTATCAATAAGAACTGACTTGGTGTAACTGAGTTTTCAATACTTAAATCAGTTTCAGTAGTTCAGTATGTAAAAGACAAGTTTTTGTTAAGTCATTCAGATACCGGTGTGCCCCCATATTTGCAGGGGTTCCATTCTGGAACCCCCCCCCCACAGTTAAATGAAACTGCAGACACAAGGGAATGCACCACCCCCACCTTTGGGAGGTGAGCCCCAAAAAAGTCACTTCCAGTTTTTGACCAAATACCGGAAGTGACTTTTTAAGCCTATAATCATCATTCTGAGTCTGGCAGACATGTGCTGTCTTTGCTGGGCTCAGAAGACCCTCCAGGGGCGAGGGGAGCTCTGCTCCCCTCACCTCTGGAGGGGGCACCAGGGGGGCTGCCAATCCAGTCTGCAAATAAGTGAAGCCACGAATACAGTCCCTCTTGTACACTCAAAAGGTTAGCTTGCCCTTGCCCTAACCAAGAAGGCAAAAGGGCATGGTTATACCCCCAATAACATGGTGGAGATGTTCCTGGAAAACTGAGGGCTGTGTGAAACAGCACTAAAGGAGATGATAAGGCAGGAAACTAGTGCAGAATATTCTGCTGTCAATGACTGCCAGTAGCTGTCAATCAGCCCAGGACAAAGAGTGCAGTAATGAAACAGTGCTAAAAGAAGTAAGTGGTGTTGGAGGTATTACTGTATTTCAGAAGGCTTTTAGTTTCTGAAAGCAGGTGTGAAACTACAAATCAGTTCAAAATACTCTGGTACAGCGTTTCTCAGTGTGCTTCTAAGAGTCCTGAGGCTCCCCAAGACCCCTTGAAGTGCTCCAAGAGTACACCATAAGTGGGTGCCATCTCTGCCCTGGCCAGTTTGCTCACCCATCCATCCTCCCTCCCCATTTTGTTGCTCCTTCATCATTCCCCTTCTGTTTCAGCTCTTTGCTGGTTTTTGGCATTGGGCTTGATGCTGTGCCACTCCACACGTGCTGGTACTCTGGGGCTCCCCCAAGAATCCTCACATGCACTGGTGGGGCTCCTCAGGATACTGGTTAAGAGTGTAAAGGGCTTCAGAGCAGTGCTTTTCAAACTGTGGGTTGGGACCCACTAGGTGGGTCGCAAGCCAATTTCAGGTGGGTCCCCATTCATTTCAATATTTCATTTTTAACATATTAGACTTGATACTACCATGGTATGTGATTGCATTTGGGGAACTGTTACAGACCTGTACATTGAACAGGCTACTCTGTATATGCTTTTAACAATGATGGTAAATGAACTTACTCCTGGTTAAATGTGGATAGGATTGCAGCCCAGGATTGTTAAAAATTTCCCTGCTTGATGATGTCACTTCTGGTCCTGACATAACTTCTGGTGGGTCCTGACAGATTTTCATTCTAAACAAGTGGGTCCTGGTGCTAAACGTGTGAGAACCACTGCTCCAGAAAGTGAAACATCTGAAAATCACTGCTCCAGTACAGGGGTGCCCAAACCCCAGCCCTGGGGCCACTTGTGGCTCTCAAGGACTCCCAATGTGGCCCTCGGGGAGCCCCCAGTCTCCAATGAGCCTCTGGCCATCCAGAGACCGCACTGGCCTTACACAGCTGCTCTCAGCGTGAGGGCAACTGTTCGACCTCTTGCTTGAGCTGTGGGATGAGGGCTCCCTCCACTGCTTGCTGTTTTGCATCTGTGATACAGCAGTGGCAGCAAAGGAAAGGCTGGCCCTGCTTTGTGCAAGGCCTTTTATAGGCCTTGAGCTATTGCAGGACCATCATTCTTTCACATAAGTTCATCTTTAATGTATTCATTTATGTAAACTTTTGTAAATTTATTCAAATTTTAAATGTAAATTATTTTCTTCCCCGGCCCCCAACACAGTGTCAGAGAGAAGATGTGGCCCTCCTGCCAAAAACTTAGGACATCCCTGCTCTAGTACATTGGTCTTTCCTGATGGGTCAGGATTCCCAAGTAGATTGGTTCCTAACCTAAAAATAGATCTCCAAAGTGGTGTATACAATTAACCATTTGTTGTGATGGTTATTTTTTTAAAGGGAAAACGCAAAAGAAATGGGAGAAAAAAACAGAGAGAGAATAGGGAAAGGGGAAAGAGAAGAAAGATAGAACAGTGATATTGTAGAAAAGAAGAGGATCTAATGTTTTAGGTTGGGAGTGAAGGTAGGTCTCATTTGGATCTCTTGTCTACTATAAGATACTGAACTGGATGGACCATTCAACTTCAAATATGTGTAGATATTTTCTTAGATAAACCTGGGGGGAGACTACTAGGTTAGAGAGCTGATATTAAAAACCTATTGATCAGTAAGAATGTTAGGCTGATTTGTAAGATATAATGAAAAGCATTTTGGTTTGTATTTTGCCTATGAGGATGAAGATATTACACTTGGAAGAATCATACTAGTATGGGAACAGACTGGTTCAGAAAAAAATATTGAGTTCAAAATTGTTTTCAGTGTCACTTTGAAAACATTTCAGTTCTGGTATTGCAATGCCTGTGTAAGAAGAGAGAGAGTCACACTTTTATATCTTGAACTTTGAATCTGACTTCAGAATGTAAAGTGTGAATATGTTCTAATGTGAAGCAGTGTATGTGCGCATCCAGTGTAGTGTGTTGCCCTTGCTGCTGTGCTCTCTCCCCCTCTTGAAATGATGTCATCCTGCTCCAACTTGAGTAGCCATGAATGTAGGCCTGTTGATTTTAGAATAATGAGAAGTGACAAGGTGAAGAATAGTGCTGGCAGTCATGGACATTTCAACACAGGGATGCTGAAAGCAAGGCTGCCTCCTCCCCCATACTCTAGGTTGTTTAGCTAAAGAGTCCAGAGGCTTGTCTAGGTTTGCGCTGACAACATAGTGTTCATGCCTTACAGATCCAACTGTAGTAGGGGTACTTTTGCCTCAAGTATCATCTAACCATTTCACTTAAGATTCTGGTATGGTATAGTTAAAAAAGCAGATCTTTGGTCTCACTAAATATATTTTTCATAATTACAACTACTTAATTTAGCAGATCATTGTTAGTTGGAGTAATAAACACTAGCCCATTTTCGAAATGTAGCCTATGTTAAAAGGACTACTAATTATATGCTTGCATATTTAGATTTATAGGCTGTCTTATCTAAATGTGGGGCATGTTAAACCAATTATGTAGACAAGGTAGATCAATGTCCAATAACAGTTTTGCAGCCTCTATCAGATGCTAACCTTTCATACTCCATTCACACTGCTCAAATCCTATTATTCTCTCTATTGGTTCAAACTCTTTTTTTTTCTTCTGTGAGATTCAGAAGCTGTCTTTGCAACACAAGCACATTTCCAAATGTGCATACATGTCCACTACCTACCCCAGAATCCAACTTCATCCATCCTCTAATTAGGCTCATGGCGAAATGTATTGCCTCTGTCTCTGAGAGGGTAGAAGAAATAATGGTAACGGTCTTAAAAGGATCTAAACATAAAACAGGCTCCACTATGGTTTTTGTTCACGCCTGAATCAAGCAACTGTAAACAATTCTTACATCTTTTTTTTCAGGGAAGCAAACTAAATGTTTGGATTCCAGTTGGCTGGAAAGATTCTGATCTTCAAGTAGCTTAGGAAAGGCAGGAATTTGATGATTGTGCAACTAAGCAAAACTAATAATGCAGTTCTACTCATTTTTACTTAGAAGTTAGTGTCATTAGTTTAATGAAGCTTATTTCCAATAAGTGTAGAAAAATGGAGGATATTGTTTGATATATTATTCAGTTGGGGCCTTGGTATCCACAACGGATCCATTCTCAAACCCCCATGGATTCTAAAAACCATGGAAATATGTGGTTTTTGGCCTCTTAAACCCTCCGAAGACAGCCATGAAATCCTGAGGCACTCTTAAACCAGGAACTTCAGCATGAACATTGGTCCCTCAATACTAATACCACACCGGAGGTCACCCCCAGCCAGCTCATTTGGGCAACAGGACAAATGGTACACCAACAGAATTCGTACCCTCCCTCATTCATGCAACACTAATTGAAGGAACTAAGGACCTGAGACCTGCTGGATTGGGCATCTGAACAGAGCAGTGAAATTAAACCCTCTCACCCCCCCCCCCACTCCTTTGCTGCTGCTTGCCCTGGAAAACTGGAGGACAACGCTGGGAGAAACCAGTCCCTCTCACTTCATCCAACCAGGTCTTCGTTATACATGACAGGTTGGCACCCTAATCAAAGATCAGATTCTGAATCTAGCTGGTCTTACTGTTCACTGACCTGGCATTTAGTAGCAGTAGCAGGAGCTTCAGAAGCTGCTGTTAAAGATACCAGTGACCTGGAAGCTGGAAGGAGGACCAGAAAGAGAATCCATCTCTGACTAACTTCCTGGAAGAGCTCAATCAACCCACTCTGACACATTTCCCATGGCCCTTCATCCTATGTTACATTTGATGAAGGGCCATGGGAGGTGTGTCAGGGTCGGTTGATTGAGCACTTCCAGGAGGGTTAGTTAGAAATGAACTACAGGTATAACCTAATTATGCATGAATTTTTCACCCACTGTTTTATCTCAACGCGATGAGAAGGGCCCTTTGAATTAAAGGAAAAAAGTCGTTTAACAATAGCCTCCTTAATGCGAGAGGGCAGCCAGCAGACAATCCATCAATCATTTTCTCTCCAGGCACTTAGAACAGCTTCACTCTGAGGCAAGCAACCCCTTCTTTCCCCCTCCCTGCAGCTCCTGGTGAAGGCAGGGATTGCTGCATTGGAAGCTTTTCTAAGCACCTGGATAGAGACTGATTGTCTGCTTTATGCATTACAAAGGTCAGCAAGGCTGTTTTTAAATCACCTAGCAAAGGGACATGTTTTTTTAAAATGGATTCACTTTAATGCAGTTTTTGCCATCCACATGAGTTCTGGAAATGGAACCCTCATGAATAACGAGCCTCAACCTGTATTGCTTTTTCTGGTCCTTCTTCCAGCTTTTACAGAGAAGGGTATAAGTGCCACTATACATAGTCTAGTATCTATGTATATATGTCTATGTATAGTAACACTTTTTCTTCTCTTCCCTGTAAAACGCACACAACTCTGGCAGCACCAAAGACCACAATCAAACTAAGGAGAGAAACCAATAAGACTTAATCACTAAGATTGCTATTCAAGTGAGATCTGCAACAAAATGTTGCAGTGTATCCCCAACATCCCAAGAAAGTCAACTTGAAGGAGGGAAGAGAAAAGGAGCATTTTTTTTTACTTTCCCTTTCCTTAAGGCACCTCCTGGTGTTCTGCATAGCATAGATATGCCAGCCCCAATCAATGAATATTTCATTGCTATATATTTGGAGGGTAAGGGCTCTGGAAAATGGGAAAGGGTAAAGCTATCTCTTTCCTTTCTCTTGAACAATACATGAACAATAGTGGGTTTTGGGGGTGTGGGTGGTTATAGCATGTAATGCTACTTCCTCACAGCCCCAAACCTGCTCCTCTTTGGATATTTCCAGTACAGTGTTGGGGGTTTGATCATACCAATTTCCTCTTTCCTCCCCCTTCTGTCCATTTTCCTGGAGTTTTTTCCTTAGTTGATATTTTTAACATTCCATGTGTCTCAGCTGCCCTTACCCATAGACTTTGATTCACAAAGCCTGCACTTCTGGGTCCTTTAGATGCCCTTTTCCTCCCCTTCCCATGGTACAACTGAAAGCTACCCAAAGAGGAATGTGTACAACCTTTGCTGTTTGTGAGTGACAGAAGCAGGTGTATTCCCTCTTTCACAAACAAAAGGTAGCTGCCATGGTGGGAGCTCTCCTCTCCCTGAGCATGAGCTGAGCTGCTCAGTATTTTCTTATTTCTGTGCCCTCAGTATTCCATAAAAGTCTGAAAGCTTCCAGCATTAGTTTACAAGCATATATACTTTGGGGGATTTCTGAAATATAGAAACATCTTATTTGGGTGGCCTTGTTTTGCTTCCAAACTGACATGCACTTGCCCCTCCTCATTGGGTGGTGGTGGTGATTCTACTTCTGTATTTTCTTCTACTGCCTTTTTTCATATTAAGTGTACTATCATGGATTGTATTTTGACAATCATAACCAAAAATTATTATGGAAAATGAAAAGAGTAGCAGGTAATACTACCCTCATGTAAAGATGTAACGCTACCAAACAACGCTGAGGTCAGCCTGCCAAAACACAATGCACCATTTGGATGCCATTTCATTGCAGCTTGCTCATGCAGAGCAGTGGAGCTGAGCAAAGGAGGTTACTGCCCTCAGTCCCTCTGTGGTCACATTGTTGCACAGTGATCCTGCTCAGTTAAAAATCTTTTGCTTTGGTCATGCAGGCTGTATATTTGGCACCCTTAATATAAGCAATGGAAGCATTGCTTCTGTCGGTGATTGGCACAGTATGCCTGGATTTCAGTTACCACATTTTGTCAGCTATCTATCACATATGCCTGGTTTTCCTGCCTGCCGTGGCCAAGCAGGCTCCAGATTATTGTTCTGTTGGCCAGGGTTATAAGACAACCCTGGCATCATCCCCCAAAGTGGAAATAATTGGTAGGGACGTGATGATATCACCGCCAAATACTTCCAGTTTCTGAGCCACTGAAGTCATTCAGCAGGCTCAGCTGGCTGGAGGCAAAGGAAGCAGTGGGTAAAGCACAGCTGTTCTATCTCCTAAGGAGACACTGGAGTGGTGTGGCGGGAAGATAGTAAAATTGCTGAAGCAGAAGGAGGTGGTGAGTTGGGGTTGCAGCACGGCTTTCAGTGGCTACTGAAAAAGGTCTCACAGGCTGCATGTTGGACCATCCTGTTCTAGCTGTATAGAGTATGATGCCATAATCATACTCTATACGACAGGAGCCGAGGGGCATCCGGTTCGGGACTCCTCATCCCATAGGGATGAGGATGGGGAGGTTAGAGAACAACAAGACAAAGGCAGGGTAGGAGAAGAAATTGGGAAAGGTAGGGTGATGGGATGTGATAGACGGTTTGGCACAATGAGAGGATGCGGGGACAAAGGAGCGAATAAGCAGCCCATCCTGGGGCATTCCGTGTATAAATGCTTTTATGCAAATGCCCGAAGTCTACGAGCAAAGGTGGGAGAACTGGAATGTCTGGTGACAAGGGAAAAAATTGACATAGTGGGCATAACGGAAACCTGGTGGAATGCGGAGAATCAGTGGGATACCGCAATCCCGGGCTATAAACTCTACAGGAGGGACAGGCAGGGGCATGTTGGAGGTGGGGTGGCCCTTTATGTTAAGGAAGGGATAGAATCCAGCAAAGTAGAGATTGAAGGTGGGTCCGACTCCACCATAGAATCTCTGTGGGTTAAATTACCAGGCTTGTGCAGCGATGTAATACTGGGGGCGTGCTATCGTCCTCCAGACCAGAAATCGGATGGGGACCTTGAAATGAGGAAACAGATCAGGGAGGTGACAAGGAGGGACAGGGTTGTAATCATGGGGGACTTCAATTATCGTCATATTGACTGGGTCAATTTGTGTTCTGGTCACGATAAGGAAACCGGATTTCTTGACGTGCTAAATGACTGTGGCTTAGATCAGCTAGTCACAGAGCCAACCAGAGGACAGGTGACTCTGGATTTAATTTTGTGCGGTACGCAGGACCTGGTTAGAGATGTAAACTGAGCCATTGGGGAACAGTGATCATGCTGCGATCCGTTTTGACGTGCACGTTGGGGGAAGAATACCAGGCAAATCTCTAACAAAAACCCTTGACTTCCGACGGGCGGACTTCCCTCAAATGAGGAGGCTGGTTAGAAGGAGGTTGAAAGGGAGGGTAAAAAGAGTCCAGTCTCTCCAGAGTGCATGGAGGCTGCTTAAAACAACAGTAATACAGGCCCAGCAGAGGTGTATACCGCAAAGAAAGAAGGGTTCCACTAAATCCAGGAGGGTGCCCGCATGGCTAACCAGCCAAGTTAGAGAGGCTGTGAAGGGCAAGCAAGCTTCCTTCCGTAAATGGAAGTCTTGCCCTAATGAGGAGAATAAAAAGGAACATAAACTGTGGCAAAAGAAATGTAAGAAGGTGATAGGGGAGGCCAAGCGAGACTATGAGGAACGCATGGCCAGCAACATTAAGGGGAATAATAAAAGCTTCTTCAAATATGTTAGAAGCAGGAAACCCGCCAGAGAAGCGGTTGGCCCTCTGGATGGTGAGGGAGGGAAAGGGGAGATAAAAGGAGACTTAGAGATGGCAGAGAAATTAAATGAGTTCTTTGCATCTGTCTTCACGGCAGAAGACCTCGGGCAGATACCGCTGCCCGAACGGCCCCTCCTAACCGAGGAGTTAAGTCAGATAGAGGTTAAAAGAGAAGATGTTTCAGACCTCATTGATAAATTAAAGATCAATAAGTCACCGGGCCCTGATGGCATCCACCCAAGGGTTATTAAGGAATTGAAGAATGAAGTTGCAGATCTCTTGACTAAGGTATGCAACTTGTCCCTCAAAACGGCCACGGTACCAGAAGATTGGAGGATAGCAAATGTCATGCCTATTTTTAAAAAGGGAAAGAGGGGGGACCCGGGAAACTATAGGCCGGTCAGCCTAACATCCATACCGGGTAAGATGGTGGAATGCCTCATCAAAGATAGGATCTCAAAACACATAGACGAACAGGCCTTGCTGAGGGAGAGTCAGCATGGCTTCTGTAAGGGTAAGTCTTGCCTCACCAACCTTATAGAATTCTTTGAAAAGGTCAACAGGCATGTGGATGCGGGAGAACCCGTGGACATTATCTATCTGGACTTTCAGAAGGCGTTTGACACGGTCCCTCACCAAAGGCTACTGAAAAAACTCCACAGTCAGGGAATTAGAGGAGAGGTCCTCTCGTGGATTGAGAACTGGTTGAAGACCAGGAAACAGAGAGTGGGTGTCAATGGGCAGTTTTCACAATGGAGAGAGGTGAAAAGCGGTGTGCCCCAAGGATCTGTCCTGGGACCGGTGCTTTTCAACCTCTTCATAAATGACCTGGAGACAGGGTTGAGCAGTGAAGTGGCTAAGTTTGCAGACGACACCAAACTTTTCCGAGTGGTAAAGACCAGAAGTGATTGTGAGGAGCTCCAGAAGGATCTCTCCAGACTGGCAGAATGGGCAGCAAAATGGCAGATGCGCTTCAATGTCAGTAAGTGTAAAGTCATGTACATTGGGGCAAAAAATCAAAACTTTAGATATAGGCTGATGGGTTCTGAGCTGTCTGTGACAGATCAGGAGAGAGATCTTGAGGTGGTGGTGGACAGGTCGATGAAAGTGTCGACCCAATGTGCGGCGGCAGTGAAGAAGGCCAATTCTATGCTTGGGATCATTAGGAAGGGTATTGAGAACAAAACGGTTAGTATTATAATGCCGTTGTACAAATCGATGGTAAGGCCACACCTGGAGTATTGTGTCCAGTTCTGGTCGCCGCATCTCAAAAAAGACATAGTGGAAATGGAAAAGGTGCAAAAGAGAGCGACTAAGATGATTACGGGGCTGGGGCACCTTCCTTATGAGGAAAGGCTACGGCGTTTGGGCCTCTTCAGCCTAGAAAACAGACGCTTGAGGGGGGACATGATTGAGACATACAAAATTATGCAGGGGATGGACAGAGTGGATAGGGAGATGCTCTTTACACTCTCACATAATACCAGAACCAGGGGACATCCACTAAAATTGAGTGTTGGGCAGGTTAGGACAGACAAAAGAAAATATTTCTTTACTCAGCGTGCGGTCGGTCTGTGGAACTCCTTGCCACAGGATGTGGTGCTGGCGTCTAGCCTAGACGCCTTTAAAAGGGGATTGGACGAGTTTCTGGAGGAAAAATCCATTATGGGGTACAAGCCATTATGTGTATGCGCAACCTCCTGATTTTAGGAATGGGTTAAGTCAGAATGCCAGATGTAGGGGAGAGCACCAGGATGAGGTCTCTTGTTATCTGGTGTGCTCCCTGGGGCATTTGGTGGGCCGCTGTGAGATACAGGAAGCTGGACTAGATGGGCCTATGGCCTGATCCAGTGGGGCTGTTCTTATGTTCTTATAATCCCACCACCTCCAGTGTCTCCTTGCCCTTTAGTGCCTCCTACCACCCCTTATCCTCCTAGTGCTCCCCCAGGAGGCGGCACTGCTCACTTTGGGAACCGCTGATCTAGGTCAATATGGGCACCAGCTCTTCAGGATTTCTGATTACATTCTTTCCCTGCTCTACTTGCTGATGCCAGGGATTGAACCTGAGACTTCCTGCATCCAGAGCAGATGCTCTACTGCTTAGTGAGATCCCCATCTCCCATAAGGGGCTCAGGTTGAATGCCCACTATAACAGATCATCATCATTGGCATCCTTCAGTCTCGGAAGACTATGGTATCATGCTCTGAAAAGTGGTTCTGGAACAGCATCTAGTGTGGCTGAAAAGGCCGATTCGAGAGTGACCATCCCTTCCACACTGGGAGCAAATGTAGTCTGTCCCTGGTGTGTCTCCCTGGCTACGGGCCTTGCTTCTTTGCCGCAGTCTGTTGGGCAAGTGTCTCTTCAAACTGGGCGAGGCCATGCTGCACAGCCTGCCTCCAAGCGGGCCGCTCAGAGGCCAAAGTTTCCCACCTGTTGAGGTCCATTCCAAGGCCTTCAGATTCCTCTTGCAGATATCCTTGTATCGCAGCTGTGGTCTACCTGTAGGGCGCTTTCCCTGCAAGAGTTCTCCATAGAGGAGATCCTTTGGGATCCGGCCATCACCCATTCTCATGACATGACCAAGCCAACGCAGGCGTCTCTATTTCAGCAATGTATACATGCTAGGGATTCCAGCTCATTCCAGGACTGTGTTGTTTGGAACTTTGTCCTGCCAGGTGATACCGAGGATGTGTCAGAGGCAGCGCACGTGGAAAGTGTTCAGTTTCTTTTCCTGTTGTGAGTGAAGAGTTCATGACTTGCTGCAGTACAGAAGTGTATGCAAGATGCAAGCTCTGTAGACCTGGATCTTGGTATTTTCCATCAGCTTCTTGTTGGACCAGACTCTCTTTGTGAGTCTGGAAAACGTGGTAGCTGCTTTACCAATACATTTGTTTAGCTCGGTGTCAAGAGAGAGAGTGTCGGAGATCATTGAGCCAAGGTACACAAAGTCATGGACAACCTCCAGTTCATGCACAGACTATAACAGAAATGTCTTTGGAAATGATGCAGAAAGGGCTAAATTAGATTTTGTTGGCAACCACATGTTTGTTAAATGGGGTGGGGGATCTATTTCATACCAAAAGGATTGTCTGGGGGAGGAGAGGGGAAATCTGCTCATCTCCAGCATATCAGCCTGTTATGTTTTTCCCTTGCCCACATACAGTTTTTGAGAGTGAGCTGGGCACAGAGTCAACAGCTTAAAGCAGTCATGTGTGCAAGTTTGGGATTGGGGGGATGGGCTTTGTTGTGCTTGCCATCAGTGCGTTTGTTTTGATTTTTAAAAAAGTAAAACAAAATGCCTCCCTCCCTTATATAGATGAATAGGCCAAGCAAATGTTTAACAGCATGCAGTTGCCTCAACTGTCTAGGTTAGCCCTGAGATTAAGGAGAATGCCAGATGAATCTTATGGGGCTGGGCATTCCATATCCTGGGTACCAGAGTGGAGAATGAGAGAGGCAAAAGTGAGAGAGGCAAAAGGTGTTAGGGAAGGATCATGGGCTGACTCGTTAAGTGTTCTGTTCCCGTGCAAAAAAGTAAGATTTTCAAACATTTTTCAGAGGCAGCCCCATATAGATTCAGTAGTTTCATCTTGAAGTAGCTAACATAAGTGTTACTGTGAGCATCTTCTCTAAGAGCATGTACATTTGGTTGAACAGTGTAAGCTGGGCAAAAGCGCTCTTTATAGCAGCCAACATCTGGGATCCAGCAAAGCTAGATCAAGCAGTGCAGCCTCTTTCTTACCCACATAATATGCATGGTATCTTACTGGCAGGTTTAACAGTGGCTTCTAAAATAAGAAACAATACTGAGACATTAGGGTCTTTATTTTCCTAATTGTGGAGAACAAGTCATTGGTAATATTCTGTGGCTGCAGTTGATACACCAGTAGCATATGTACATTGCCTTCCGTGTTCTGTAAAAGGGTCTGCTCTTCCATATTGTTGACATTGCTTTTTAAATCTTCTTTTACTCTGAATATTCTATACCAGGGTGCTCCAAACTGTGGTGAACAGGCCAGATCCGGTGCCCTTGCATCTATCCCCCACATGAATGGAACTTACTAGTCCACAGGGAGGGCTTCCATTGTCACCACTAGTCACCCCCTACGTTTGCTCCGCCTTGCTGCTTCTGTGTTCTGCTGCCCCAGCAGGCACTGCTCCAGGATTTCCTGGAAGACGTTTGTAGTGGAAGCTGTAATGGAAGCTGTTTGTAGTGCACAGTGGTCTCCAGTTTGGGCACCACAGTTCTATACAGTTGGAATTTTTTTTTGGGGGGGGGGGGGATTTTTTTATTTCCAATCAGTATTAGTAGTTAAGTCTTCATCCACTAGACATAGCATTCTCTTTAAGTCCAAAGAATGTCATATCCTTGTAACCATATTCTAGAAAACCTTCATTTATATATCTTGTATCAGTGATGAAAAAATTATAATCCTGAAGATAAGCTACCTCAAACACTTGAGAAGTTCCCTCAGTCAAGATGTTGGACACAGTGAAAACCATCCCCAGATGTGTGGTCCAAATTCCTATGAGTGATTTCTAATGCATTTTAGAGCCATGTCCCCATAAAACCGGCTATCTAGGAAAAGGGGTTACTTTTGTGAGAAGTCCAGAATGCAAAAAATATAAGATGGACCCTATTGAATTTAAAGCCATATGATGGTTTCTGCTTTCTTATGCATATTTAATAGTTCTGATGTTCTTCATAATTCAGTGTTTATACCATTATTGTTTGTATCATTCTACCCACTTAGAATACATGATATTTTAAAAATAAATGATGAGAGAGTTGTGAGGGGTCAGCAGGGCTCCTGATCTTTCCATTCTCCACGGTGCCATTTGAAAAGGATTTTGAGTCCCTAACAAACCTTTAGGGAGTAGTGGAAGGGTTGCTTAAAGCGAAGACAATAGCAAGGGGTACTCTGCGACCTCACTCTGTCCAGTCATCTGGTTCTTCATTTGTCCCTGCTGTGAAACAGAACTTATCTTTTGTCTGTAACACAAATACATCTTTTTCCCCAACCCCCCCTTCCCCTTCTATTATAGTTCAATCAATGATGTCATTATGTGTGCCATTCAGGATCTGTTGAACCACTTGGCTGCAGGAATTTGGAGGAGCAACCAGGGGAAGAATGGAGAGCTGTGCTCTCACTCCTAGTCTTCAAGGATCTATTCTGATTTTAACGAGAGAAACAAAGTCACATTTCTTTTTTTAACCTTTGTTCACCATAAAAAACAAAAAAGTAATCTAAAGTGAGGAGGAGAGTGGGGTATGCATATATGAGGGTTGCACCTAAGGCTACTGCAGTGCTTTTGTTTTGGCATGGATAATTAAAGTTTTTTTAAGTTCTCATTTACACCGTAAACATTTTTCAAGAATTTTTAATCGTGCTCTCTTTTGCTCAACAATAATGCCAGCATCTCTGGAATTTGTGCCATTGTCTACAAATTTACTTTAGTCTCTCATTAGCAATACTGTTTTATTTAATTAAACAATTGTCTAACACTGAGGAGGGAGAGTTCTTGTGTGGATCAGGATCTGCAGGTCTGGGTGTGCCAGTGTGTTTTGCTAGACATTTGATTAAAACCCTAAAATTAGGTTCTGATAACTAGTAGTGTATACTGTATACTAGTACTTTTTCTGTTAATATCACTAGGAAAAATCCTTGGTGCCTTTCAGTACAGACTATGAAGACATTTTTGTCAATGAAATCTGCCCCTAAAAAAGTTTGTAATACAAATAACTTTTCTAAATCTTTGACTTGGGTCCAAAGGTCATGGTGTGTGAATGGATGGCAGATATGTACAAAATCCAGTCAAACGTGCAAAAATAGATAATATTGAGAGCCATTACTTTTGATTAGGTAGTGTCTTGCACTTGCACAGTTTTTGTCTATAAAATGAAGATTTTATTTATTTATTTATACATACATACCCACCCCCCCACCCACCCACCCCGCTTTCTCTCCCTGCCAGGCATTCAAAGCAGCTGCTCATAATTTAACTAGTGTAGGGGCAATGACTGTAAATAAGATGAAGAAATACTATCACCTTAAAGCTAGAGAAAATTTAAATAAATTAAACTAGAATTAATATTAAAACTATAAACATATATGCAAGCTCCTAGACATACCATGGTTCAGATTCTCTTGTTAATTTCCTCTACAGTGAAGACTGCATTGCTCACCACTTTGGTGTCTCTAAGACCACCTACTAGCAGCACCCACCCAGCACTGTAGACTGTCATTGTTACTGTTAGTGCAAGGAATTGTTAAAAAAAAAAGTACATATCTATGGATCACTGATCGGGTCCAGGGCCTCCCCAGCGCCCCCACAGAGGGGAGGGGAACAGAGCCCCCTTTTGTTGCCCAAAGGGGCTTCTGAGCTCAGCAGAGGCCAAGGACGTCCATCCCTGGGCTCAAACTGAGCTTGGCAATAGAAATAACGTGACTTCCGGTTTCTTGGAGAAGCCTCTTCAGGGTTTACCGGGGCCTCCCAGTGCCTTATAAGGCATTAAAAAGTCACTTCTGGTTTCTCTGTGAAACCAGAAGTTGTGTTATTTCTATTGCCAAATTCATTCTGAGTCCAGCAAAGGGCAGGGACAGATGTCCTCTGCCTCTGATGAGCTCAGAAACCCCTCGCCTCCACAGAGGGGGGGACAGCCCCTGAACTGCAGGAATTGCTGTTCGCCCATATCTGCGGTTTCAGCTTTCCGCAGGAGGGTTCAGGAACTGAACCGCCACAGATAAGGGGGTGTGCCTGTATATTGAAAATGAACTAAACTTTGCTGGTGCAGTGGGTATCATTAGCAAAGCAGGGAGCTGAATGGCATCTATAGTACTTCATTTCTGAGGCGTATTACCTGCTCCTTTTGTATATTTTAATATTTGCAGAATTTTCATATATGGTATAAATACGTATTTACTTCCCAACAAGGGAATTGGAGGTACTCTAAGTGTGTGCAGGGGAGGGCAGCAATGTGATCCCCAGGATCGTACTGCTGCCAGGGGTGGGAGGGTTGTTTTTTTTTACTTACCTGCGTCTAGCACTGCAAAAGTCTAAAAAAATATATAGGCACTTCTGGTTTTTGCAATGAAATGGGAAGTGTCTGTTTTTATCTTAGATTTTTGCAGGCATGGGGAGCCTTGTGGACTGCTGCCTGGACCTCCCATGGCTGCAGTGCTGGCTGCAGGTAAGAGTTCACTGGATCTTTGTCTCAAGTAAGTGGTACATAGGATATTGGCTTTAATTTGACAGTTCTAGTGTAGTTTATACAATCCACATAGTTTCTCTTCTGCACTTCTCCCATTTTCCTATAGGCTTTTCAGTGGGTCAGAGTTTTGGATGTCCATGCATGCAATTTCGAGGAAAATTTTGATGGGATGGATGTCAGAAATGCAGGCTAGGTCAATTGGTATGCAGAAGGAGAAGATAGTATAGAATATATTATATAAATTCCTTTTGAATTGTTCAAGACATATCTAGATTGCTATTCATCAGAGATCCTTAAGAGAGTACAAAGCAACCAACTCTGGTGCAGATGGGTACGTAAACTATGAATTTTCCTGAAATGCTGATTCTGCAAACCTTTAGGACTGCGGTTTTCAAACTCTCCAGGAGTTTGAAACCCGCAGTAAGTCCTAGCGGGGGCAGAGGAAGGCAGCAGTGCGATCCCCAGGATCGTGCTGCTTGGGGGGGCTGCAGGGACTGGGGTGCACTCAGCAGTCCCTGCAGCAGCCGTCCTGGGGTGTGGGGAGCCCTGCGTGAGCCTCTGCAGGGCTCTCCAGGTCAGCAGAAGTGAAAGTGGAGTGATCGCACTCCGCTTCCAGTTTAGCGGCGGCAGGCACGGTCACCCCACTTTCACTTGTAAAGCTTCAGTGAGCCCTGCAGACAGTTGTGCAGGGCTCCCCACACCCCCAGGAGGCTGCAGGAGGCTGTGGTAAGTACAGCCAAGCCCCTGCAGCCCCCTGAGTGGCGTGATCCTAGGGATCATGCCACTGCCTCCTCCCTACCTCCTGGCCGCCCCTTAAGGGGAAAGAGGCCAGGGCCCTCAGGCTGGGGCGTCGTGATGCCCCAGTCTGAAAACCTCTGCTTTAGGAGATACTATCTATACATTTTCAGGTTCTGTCTACTATCATGAGAGTAGTAAATGTTCTTTCTTTATAAATAATAGGTTCTCAGAATCAGTGGTGGCATTTATACAGCAGTCCAAACCATGTAACCCACCAAAGTTTCTATACTTAATTGCTTAGATCAGTAGTTCTCAAACTTTGTGTAAAGGTTCACCCGTTCTTTAAGGGAAAGGGAGAGGCAGGGAAGCGATCCCAGGATTGCGTCCGGGGGGGGCAAAGTGGGGTGCTTTCACTTACTTTATGTAGGTGGGGCTGCAGCAGGCTGCAGGAGGTGCGGGGAGCCCTGCACAGCTCTCTGCAGCACTCACCAAGGCTTGGAATCATCAGTAACAGCAGGCGCAAAGCACTTACCTTTTGTGGGAGGAGCTTTGTGCCTGCTTTTAGTGAACGTTCCAAGCCTCAGGGAGGGCTGTGCAGGGCTCCCCACACCTCCTGCAGCCTGCTGCAGCCTTACCTACATAAAGTAAGTGAAAGCTCCCCCTCCCTTAGCGATCCTGGGAATCATGTCGCTACCCTAGCTCCTCCCCTGCAAAAACTTACTGAGGGCGTAAAGCTTCCTTAAAGTTTGAGATACACTGGCATAGATTTTCGCACGACACACTGCAATCCATATTTTTAAAATAAAGTTGCTGCTTTTTTTCTGGCCCTGCTCTTCTGCATCTATCACCTTATTCACATGAATTAAACAAGCAAACAGTATATGAATAAAATACAAAAGGAAACAGACTGCAACCTTGGTGAGAATTACCAACCTTGGTGAGAATTGAACTGGTTGATTCTGATCTGTTTGCTCTAGCTGGCCATTATCAGTGAAAGAATTTTGATGGTAGGACACTACAGTCTGACATCTGGAATAATGGAAGGTCAGTCCACCCAGCTCTGTGTAGTGTGAGCCTAGTAGAGCTGTGCCATCTTCAGAGCTCCTGGATTTTTTCAGCTCTGGCTATTGAAACTTCTGATTGACTACACTGTGCTAAAACTCTGGCTCCCATCCAAATCTGGTCAGAGGCAGTAGTTAATAGGCCTGCAAGGGGGTGCACATGCTCATCTAAAGCTTCATCCAGCCAATTTAGTGAGGCCTGGCAGAGAACAGTGAAGCAAATACAAATGTGCATCCAGCTGTGATGCTGCATGCTTGCTGGCTATGTGCACGGAAGCTTGTTTCCACATGCATGTCTCACTTGCTAGCTCCGTTTGTATGCATGTGCATCGAATAGTAGTAGTAGTCGCCCAACCATATGCTTGAACTGCTATGAAGTCTATGATCTGAGCCTTTTCCTCAAAATGGGAAGTGGTAACTATAAAATGTCTCTTCAGAAGAATGACTAGTGTTTGTTGCATTTATATGTATACATTCCTATCAGGAATATTTTGAAATCTTAAAAAAGCGACAACAGGTCATTTTGAAAGGCTGCAGCAGTGCTTTTCTTTTTTTCCCTGCACCTGAGATGTCTTTCACCCAGCCATGTGGCATTCCTTATATGTATGTTTCATCCTCTGACATCTAGGTCAAAGAATGCTTTTCAACTTCAAAATTAAACTCTGGGAGTTGCAGGTGTGCTCTTAGCACATGGCTGTGACTTTTTTTGTTCCTCACTCCCCGCTGATCCCATTTGGAGCAAGCATAAACTTTTATCTGTGAAAGCTCTAGTGTTTTGGCACAGAGTTTTCAGAACTGCTGACTCTCAGAACTTTGCCCTTTTAACAAATTCAACACCCCCAACATTTTTCCTCTGTTAAAATTTTTTGTCTTTTTTTCCTCCTGGCTTTTAATTGTACTTAGAGTCACAGATCGAAGAAACAAGGAAGTTAATTTTTTCTTGGCATCTTTTTGTACAGTGATACCACTACTGGAATGATCCCTGTTCTGCCTGATGAATAGATCTGTGCAACTTGGAAGCCTATGTTAACAAAAGTCCAGGAGGTGATGTAGCTGTAGAAAAATGCATTGATAATCAGTAGATTAGATACATTATTTTGTTTTGCTACCTGTACCTTTGTTCATGCACTTGCTTTTATCACCCTGTATAATCTGCAAAATTATACTGGGTGTAGTAACCCCGCTGGGGAGATATAGTTGAAGCCTTGACATTTTGCACCTTGTACTACTAGTGTCATGGTATGGCAGATGAATGCTACAATGGTCTGCCTTTTTTTTTTTTTTTTAAATAAAGGATCAAGTTGTGATGTGAACCCTGCCAGCTGTCTATTCCATAGAAACAGAAGCATGACCTTACTTAACACTAGTTCACAACCGTAGCTTCATTTCCAAATAACACTTTTGAGGTTTTGAAAAGAGCTTGTTTCAGTGTCAACGCATCCTTGTACAACTACATCGAGTTCTTGGTGAAACATGACTTATTGGGGGATGGGAAGAATGCACAGTGTTTGGCTTTCTCCTGGGCTTTGAGATTAAAGGGCTGTGTTGATTTGACTGACTAGTCCTGAAAAGAGGAGATCAATCACTTATTCTTTGGGCCTTTTGTGAGGAGCAGAGTAGGAAGGTAGGCAGTGTTGGAGTCTATAAAACCAGCAGCTCCTTGATTGTGCCTGTCCTGTTGATCACAGTGCATGTGCAGCGTGTAACTAAGCATGTTGAATGCTTTGCAAAAGACAATTCTAGGGCTGTAAAAGAGAGTAACTTGCTTCACAGGGGAAGTTTATACTGAAATATTCAATTTCCAGTCACCTCAGGCTCCTACTGCATATTTGCCACCGAGTACTGTTCACATTGAAGATTCACATAGGCATAGAAGAGAGTCCATTAGGGAAAAGAGCAAGGAGGTATAAATATATTGGGATGAATTTCAAAAAGGTGGTGGGTGACAGCTGTGCATCCCAGGATTAGAGTGTTTTGAAGAACAAAACTATCAGTTGCTGTCATTCACCCTCTGGGTATGAAATTAGAAGCCAGCTACTATGAGTGTTTCATAACCTTTACCTTTTGGAGGTCAAGGCCATGTCATCATTAATCTACCATCGCCTGAAAGCCTGGAGGCTCTGCTTTTCATCCTGCCATCCGTCATGCTGCAGTGGAGATACAGGAGTGGTGGCCAGAAGGGTCCATTTTTATATAAATGCCCTTCCCTTGGCTTGTAAAATGCAATTCATGAAAATGTCACGTTGCAGTTGTTGAAGACACCTGAAGAAATTAAGAGGCTGCAGGTTTAAAACAAAAAAAAAGATGCTCTCTCCTTCTTGTGAGTGCATGTGTGTATGCTGCTGCACACGTACCCACTTGCTCTTTTGAAGGCACCTTGAATGGTGTTGAGTTGACTACCAACTGATATTTAAAAAAATATAATCCCTCAGTGGTTATAGTTATGTGTGTAGATCTGAATTATTAGCACCCACTTTTGGAGACAGCTAGGTATATCAAGCTAGGTGTAGAGCACTGATAGACTGCATTATTATTGCCAAATTCTAATATGGTGTGGGTACTTCTGGAAAATCTTCATTTCTTTCTCTGGGCTTGTTTGAGGACACAATTTTTTTGGTATTCCTTCAGTTTTTGAGCTGTCTATTTCATCTGTGAATCCAAAAGTTGTGAAGCAGTCAACTTTTGCAAGACAATATTTCCATATTGAAATATTTTTGAGGCCCATGATGAAAGACGGGGCCAACAAAACCTCAGAACCAGTGGTTCTCACACATTTAGCAACAGGACCCACTTTTTAGAATGAGAATCTGTCAGGCCCCACCAGAAGTGACATCATAAAGCAGGACAATTTCCAACAGTCCTAGGCTGTAATCCCACCCACACTTACCCATGAGTAAATTCCATTGGCTATCAAACAGCCCCACTGGATCAGGCCATAGGCCCATCTAGTCCAGCTTCCTGTATCTCACAGCGGCCCACCAAATGCCCCAGGGAGCACACATCCTGGTGCCCTCTCTTGCATTGGCATTCTGACATAGCCCATTTCTAAAATCAGGAGTTTACACATACACATCATGGCTTGTAACCCATAATGGATTTTTCCTCCAGGAACTTGTCCAGTCCCCTTTTAAAGGCATCCAGGCCAGATGCCGTCACCACATCCTGTGGCAAGGAGTTCCACAGACTGACCACACGCTGAGTAAAGAAATATTTTCTTTTGTCTGTCCTAACCCTCCCAACACTCAATTTTAGTGGATGTGCCCTGGTTCTGGTGTTATGATGGTCCCAACCCACAGTTCAAGAAACACTGCTCAAAGCTATTTCCTGCTTGTATTTGATGCCATAATGTATCTGTTCAGCTGTACTAGCCATCTCAGAGAACTTCCACCACTTCAATTGAAACAAATGTTGTTTATCCATCCGACACAAGAGATCACAGATATTATCCTCTGTATCAGCCATTTTCAACCTTTTTCAGTTCACGGCACACTGACAAGGCACTAAAATTGTCAAGGCACACTACTAGTTTTTAATTATATTATTATGTTACAATTAATTTAATTAATAGAACTAAGGGCACAATCCTAACCAGGTCTACTCAGAAGTAAGTCCTATTTTGTTCAATGGGGCTTACTCTCAGGAAAGTGTGGTTAGGATTGCAGCCTTAAATCATTACATGACAATGAAAGAAATTCCCAAGAAGCTTGGAGAGGGAGGTGTATGTGGTTTCTGGAAAGGTTTTGAAGCAGGTCTGTTCAGACTGTTATCAGTTGATATGCTCTGATATGCCAGGAGGTGTTGGCAAAGAGATGAGACTGAGCATACTGGAGGGACAGTGAGGAGATGTGGCTGAAACAAGTGCAGGATTCACTGGGGTGGGGAGGGAGAGAGATTGAATGGGAAGGAACTGGTTTTGAACTTTGGAAGGTGGGGAAGAGGGAGGGGTGGGTTAATTGCAGTTATGATGGGGGGATGTGTGTGCAGGAGGGGATGAGGTGGGCTGGGGGGAAGAAAAGCATCACTTGCCTGCTCATTTATTCAAGAAAGAGTGCGACCAACCAAGCCTCTGTACGTCTACTCAGAAATAAGCCCCATTATAGTCAATGGGGCTTACTCCTTAGTAAGTGTGGATAGGATTGTGGCCCAGCACCCTTCCTGCTAAAGCCTTGCCAGGGGAGGCAACACAGGGAGGGTCAGTTTGGGGCATTACAGGCAAGGAAAAGGGTCTCTCCAGGATCCTTGCCAGCCAGCTGCTTCTGGCTTCTACCTGCTTCCACCCTCAGGCTTACTCTCACTCCCTTCTCGCTCTCAACCACCAGGAGCTCTTCCAGGCTTCTCTAGCTGCCTGGCTGGCTGCCCAATCAGCGCACGGGGCAGGTACCAGCAGCAGCATTCAAGCCCCTTTTTCTCCTGCTGCCGCATGAGGCTCTGAGCAGTTGCTTCTCCCGTGCAAGCTGCCGCCGCCCTCCTTAGCCCTGCGGCACACCTGAGGCAGCCTCACGGCACACTAGTGTGCTGCGGCACAGCAGTTGAAAACTGCTGCTCTGTATATTGGAAAGAGTACAATACTTAAAGTATCCGTCCTGTGGCTAAAAATACAGAAGCTCCCCTACTTAAGAATATTCAGCTTAAGAAGTTTCATGAAACAAACTCGCATGGCCATATGTCCATAGATGGCATATTCCCCATCCGCAGCATTCCTGAACTTCCTCCGTGTTATGGAAGTACATGGAAGATAGATTCCTCAGTGGATGTTTATCAAGGAGGTAGAAAGAGGTATCGACTTGTTTAGCATGTTGATAAACATCAGGGAAGGAGTGAGAGAGATCAGTTACTCCACAGTTGTTGTGTGACTTCACTCTGAACTTTGAATAATACTGTACTGGTAACTGTCAGTGATTTGGCTCCAAAATAATTTGATCAGTGAAGTTTTTAGGTACTTCTAGTGTACCTTGGATTCTGTTGCTCAGGCATCTTTTTTGAGACCTAATTAGTATTGTAAATATTCACATATAGTTTGCTGTGGCAATAACCTGAAGAGAGCACCTGTTTCCAAATTTGCATATATGTCATAAGTGATTAACAAAAGTGTATGTCAGCAGATAGGCTAGTAAAAGCATTTGTAGGCTTATAGCTTCTGGATTTATTTGCAAGGCTAAGGTAGGGAGAGGCAAGTGAATGAAGAGTGTACTCATGCATGCTGTAGTCTGCTTATTCTTCTCAGTGTGACATCTGATTGAAACTTCCAGGCAAACAATTTTCCTTCTATCACAGTATGTCATTTCTTCTTAACACTGTGGGAAACTGAGACACGGGAAGCTGAAAAGGATTTTCTTCAGTCGTCACATAAACTAGTGGCTATGTTTATATGATGTATCCATAGTTTTGTCTTTTAGCCTGTGTTGTCTCCTGGACAGTGTCCAGATCCCAAGCAGATGGCCTACAAGACGAAGTCTGTGCAGCTGCCAATGAGAAGGCTGGTCAGAGTCACAGTGCCCTGGATAGCTTTGACAAGTGTCAGAGGTAGACTGAGGCCTTAAATAGGTCCTTGCAGATTGCTCCTTCTGGACCCGGCCAGGTGGAGACCTTAAAATGACAACCTTATAGCCTGGAGCCTTGCACTTTGTCTGCTCTTGGTTATGCCCCACCTTGCTTGTTGCCAGTACTGGTGTGCAGGCATAAGAAGATCCAATTCTTCAAATTTGGTGGGGGCTTGGGCTTAAAGGATGCCGTCCTCTATGCTCTTTTGACATATGCTCTATGCGGGTTTGGGGCCTAGGTCCAATGCTGATCTCACCTCCTTGGGTTCTAAAGGAATGCTGCTTGGAATGGGGATTATAACATGGCTTATTGTATTCCATCTACAGCAGTGGTGTCCAAACCTTTTGGCAGGAGGGCCAAATCATCTCTCTGACACTGTGTTGGGGGCTGGGGAAAAAGCAATTAATTTACATTTTAAATTTGAATAAATTTACATAAATGAATATATTGGAGATGGAACTTATGTGAATAAATGAAGGTCTCACAGTAGCTCAAGTCCTATATAAAAGACCTTGTGCGCAGCTAGGCGAGCCTTTCCTTTGCTGCCGCCACTGTTTCATAGACGCGAAACAGCAAGCAGCAGAAGGAGCCTTCGGCCCGCAGCTCACAGAAGAGGTTGAATAGTCACCTCTCACACTGATAATAGTCACATCAGGCCAACATGGACTCCAGCAAAGTCTCTGAAGGACCAGAGGGTCATTGGAGACTGGGGGCTCCTCATGGGCCGGATTGGCCCCTGGGTCGGGGTTGGAGCACCCCTGATCTACAGGAATCAACATCTGCTGCCTTATGTGGAATTCTTGAAAGAGGAGAAGATTCTGTTACATTCTGATTTTCTTGTGGTAGTTTAGGATTTCTGCATTAATGGATTGCAGAGTAGGTCTTGATCATAGCAATCTTGAGATGGCAGCAGATATAGCACTTTCATTCCATAGAGCCAAATTGCTTTTAAAAGGAAAACTAGCTGTGATTCCTCCTGCCCCCCCCTATTTTCCAATTCTGATACTTCCAACATTAAAATTAGTTTGCCAAGGCAGCAATAAACAAGTCTATGGTGGAGTGCTTCTTGCATGAAACAAGATGAACATGCAGACATCTCATGAATGAATACATAAATTAATTTTGAGATATACCTCTGAAATTCAAAGCTGACTGTGCCCCTTTCGGGACCTCTACAGTAAGTAACATACTTAAGGCTCTCCAAATTATTTTGTTATGTCACTACTGCAGCTCAGTAGCAATAGTGCTCACATTGTTCAGATTCCCAGCTCTCTTACTGGGTTCAACTGAGCAACCCGTCTTTCAGATATTTGTATAGAAATGTTAATTCCAGTGCAACCAAAATCTTAGTTCTGAAACATGAGCCCAAAGTGGGAAATGATTATCCAACCCAAGGAATTTGCAGTCTTGGTCAGAAAGACCTATCGGTCTCTGTAACAAATTTTCTAATTTTTCTAAGTGTGACTAAACCCAGAAATTAGGAGGTATAGCAGACAAATTTAGATTATAAAAGGGGGAACAGTTTAAAAGATATGCAACAGATTAAGGGCGCAATCCTAACCAACTTTCCATCACTGACCAAGCCGCAGTGCAGTCCCAAGATAAGGTAACAAACATGCCCTTATCTTGAGGAGGCCTCCTTGACTGCAGTACATGCAGGATGCAGTACATGCCCCATTGGCACAGCTATGTCAGTGCTGAAAAGTTGGTTAAGATTGCGCCCTAATTCTTTTGTTAGATTTGTTATCTAACTCTCATGACCGCAGTGTGAGTGCTTTCAGTGCGTGATTTGATAACCGATTCTTGCTACTATTCCTGTTATTGCTAGTTTAATGTAGTTATAAGTATAGATAAATTGGAGGATTTTTGTTTAGTCTTGATTTTGTATTGGATGTTTAAATTTAACTTCCTTGGATGCCTTTTGACACAAACCAGGCTGCAGAAGCTATATATATATCAGTGTGAGGAGTGCACATTTGGCAGGGAAAAAAACCTCAACTCGCATATAAATTGATGGGGGTCCTAGCTATCAGTGATGAATCAGGAAAGGGCTCTTGGGATTGTAGTGGATAGCTCAATGAAACCATCAACTCAGTGTCCACCAGTGGTCAAGAAGGCAAAAGAAGGCACTGCTGCTAGAGTTTATTAGGAAAGGGATCAAGAATGACCCAATCCTATCCAAATTTCCTTCACTGATACTGCTGTGCCAATGGAGCATGCACTGCATTGGGCAGGCTTGGAGGCTATCTCAAGGTAAGGGAAAATTTGTTCCTTTACCTCAGGACTTTGTTGTGATTGCATTGGCACTGCAAAGTTGAATAGAAATGGGCTCTAAGACTGCTAATATTTAAATATCCTTATCTAAATCTGTGGTGCAGCTATATTAGGAATATGATGTACATTTCTGGTCACCACATAAAGGATATAGTACAGCTACAAAAGGATCAAAAGAGGGCAACCAAAAATGATCAGGAGGCTGGAGTATCTTCCTTAGGAAGAAAGACTGTGAAAGGTAAACCTTTTTAGTTGGGGGGGGGGGAAGGTGATTAATGGGAACATGATTGAAACTATAAAATTCTGCCTGGCTTGGAGAGAGAAATGTTTTTCTCCCTTTTTCACAACTCTAGAACCACAGTTCATCCAATTAAACCGATTGACAGGAGATTTAGAACAGACAAATGGAGGTACATCTTCACACAACACATAATTAGTCTGTGGAATTCATTGTTGCTAGCTTAGTTTACTTTAAAGGGAAATTAAGCAAATTACTCATGACTGTATACTTCCAGTATGCTGCAGGGGAGTAATGTTGCAGAGGAGTAATGATGGGAGAGCACTTTGCCTTTTCTGCCTGTGAAATTCCCAGAAGGTTAGTGTAGTAAACTGGATATTGGAATGACTGGGCCTTTGGCCTCATCCAGCAGGACTTTTCTTGTGTAATGTTCTTAAATAGAAAATCCTCCAATCCTACCCTCATCCAGCAAGACTTTTCTTGTGTTTCTTAAATAGAAAATCCTCCCTAAAACAAGGCCTATCCCAGGCTTCTGTTTATCTTCTGGTTCTGTCAGTAAAGGTTGGATTCTGACCTCCTTACCACAGCCATTCATTCATTCATTCATTCATTCAATTTATACCCCACTTTTTTTTGCCAGACAGGCACCCAAAGTGGCATACAGAAATATAAAAACAGTATCATAAATTTAAAACAACATAAAATACACAAAGTGCAAACATTTAAAAAAATAAATAGAACAACCAGTAGCAGTCATCCCGTAATAAAAGAATGAAATAAATTGTGTAAAATGGAAGACAGAGTAAAACAAACATAAAACCCAAAACCCAACATAAAATGACCAAAATAAACTCAGACAACTAGTCTAAATAGAAACATTTTAAAAGCTCCAGTGGAAGTCTTCTAAAGAGAGCAGTTCATAAATGTATGGAGATGGAATTCTATAATATGGGTGCCACTACCGTAAATGCTCTTTTTCTTGCCATTGCCCTTCCCAACTCTGCAAGCAGGAGCACATCTAAAAGAGTCCTTTCTGATGACCGAATAGGGCAGACCAAACTATATGGGAAAAGGCAGTCTATCAAATATTCTGGTCCCAAGCCATATAGATAGAAGAAGTGTTTGTTTCCAGTGAGTAAGATAGGATTTCAGTCTAAGTCTTACTGAACACAGTGGCTTACTTCTGAATAAAATAAACACTGTTTTCAAACATCTCTACATATAGGGCTTTAAGACTAGTTTTAGACTAGCACCTTGTATTGGGCCCAGAAGGAAACCAGCAGCCAGTGCAACTGCTGGAGCAGTAATCCAACAGAGTCAAACTGCAAACCTTCAGTGACTGCACAAGTTGCTGTGCTCTGCATCAGTTGCATTCTGCACTCTTCAAGGGCAGCTCCATGTAGAGCATTTTACAATAGTCACCATGGCATCAGTCTTTGTCACATGGTGCAGTTGCAGTAAGCCACACCAGTCAAAGCTGGGCACAGGCCCCCAGCCACAGTCACCATCTGGGTATCCAGGAGCAGCTGTGAATTCTGGATAATGCTCAAGCTGCAGGCCTTGAGGGAGGGAGTTCAGAGGGAGTGCAACTCCATTCTGGGAGCAGGATATTTTATTTCTGAATGAGGAGAGCTTTGTCCTAATTAAATCTCAGCTTGTTTGTGCTCTTCCAGAACCTAGCCTCTTACAGGCAGCACTTTTTTCTAACATTTTCATTAAAATGATAGTTTGGGAATCTTGCACCAAGCTAGCTGAAGGAATTTTTTTAGTTTGATCATTCAAGGATTTTCATGTTCTACTGTACAGGTCATTTTTGCCAAGGTGAGTTAATGGAACGAACCAGTGACTGAGCCTTCATTCAGTGGAAGAGAATAGAAAGCAATTGGTTTTGGAAGTATAGCATGCTACAAAATGAGTCAGATCTGGTAATTGAACTGGTGTGATTCAATGTTGAAGCTGTCAGCCATCTTACATATTCTGACAACAGTGCTATGGGTCTCAATACAGCACATACCTATAAAAGTTATAACCATTAATCACTGACCAACGAACAGAACCACACCCAAATAAAAGAACACTTCATCCGGAGTAAGCTAAAAAAAATCAGTTGTCTTGCTCATCACTTGCTTTGTTGCTTGCCATATTTATTTCGTGAGTCTATAAGACCAACAGACAAAATATGACTCCCTAAATTTCTACCTAATGACCTGCTAGGTACACTGTTTATTGAATCCCAAACAAGCTGTCATGGATGCTGTCCCTTGTGAAAGAAAAGTCCTAAACCAACCTGGAAAAGGTTTTTCAAATGTAAGTATGATGCAAAATAAAAGCAGGGGTGCCTAAATGATAACTCTGAAAACCTGTCAATTTCCAGTTACTTGGATAGTGTCCTCATTGGGCATAGGATGAACATATCCCCTGCAGTTATGATCACCAATTGCCCAGAATTCATCTTTTGGATGATCAAAGTCTAATGAAAACCCCTTCTCCTGAGAAGGTCATGGTCACAACATCCTGTTCTCTCCCACAACTATCTGAGCCTACTGAGTGCTTTTTAGTACGAAAGGCCATCAAAGAGGTTGCATCCAAAAAAGGAAGAAAATGTCTCAAGAGAAAATGGAATTACCATTGAATCTGGAGAAATAGGGGGTCTAAATTTTAACCTGTCAATGCATTCTTCCGCCCACCATTCTAGTGTTTTCATCCAAGTATTCTCAAAATAGTATCCACTGCCTTTCCATTAAATGTGAAAGCAGCCAGACATCCAGTGAAAGATTTTAATACTTAGATTCACACAGAATTGCAATGGAACAGGTCAGCTATCATAAAGCCTTTCACTGGATCCTGGCAAATGAAATTCTCTTTGTAACAAGTAGTAGGAGACAAAGATGCTAATTTGGCTCCCATAGTTTATTTAGTGTTGCTTCTACATCTGCTCTTACTGAAGGAGCAGGGTCTGAAACTGCTTTACCTAGAAATGAAAGTATTGGTGGTGCTTTCATCCAGGTCAGATACCTTCCATGCTGCGAAAGAATACTAAAACAAAGGGGTGGGCGTTCAGGGTGACTCGACTTGAGAAAAAACACTGTTTTTGACTACTTGAATCATGAACATCACTGACTGCAACTTGGGACCAGTGACTTGAAAACAGAAACGGAACTCGAAATGACTCGAGTTCCTAGTTTGTGTGCTTGCTTACTTTTTCATGCTGCTTCCACATTGCTCTGAAGACCATGTGGGCAATCTGGAAGCCAGCCTTTATACCTACAGCAGCAGCAGACATGGTGGGAGGGTATGTTTTCGGTTCCATGTGGCAGGGGCTGTAGGGTTTGAGGGGAGGCTTAAGGGTTTGTTTAAGGCTGAGTAGACTCATAACAGTCATTCGTTACAACTCATGAGTCAAGTCATGGGGTCATAAGAACATAAGAACAGCCCCACTGGATCAGGCCATAGGCCCATCTAGTCCAGCTACCTGTATCTCACAGCGGCCCACCAAATGCCCCAGGGAGCACACCAGATAACAAGAGACCTCATCCTGGTGCCCTCCCCTACATCTGGCATTCTGACTTAACCCATTCCTAAAATCAGGAGGTTGCGCATACACATCATGGCTTGTACCCCATAATGGATTTTTCCTCCAGAAACTCGTCCAATCCCCTTTTAAAGGCGTCTAGGCTAGACGCCAGCACCACATCCTGTGGCAAGGAGTTCCACAGACCGACCACGCGCTGAGTAAAGAAATATTTTCTTTTGTCTGTCCTAACCCGCCCAACACTCAATTTTAGTGGATGTCCCCTGGTTCTGGTATTATGTGAGAGTGTAAAGAGCATCTCCCTATCCACTCTGTCCATCCCCTGCATAATTTTGTATGTCTCAATCATGTCCCCCCTCAGGCGTCTCTTTTCTAGGCTGAAGAGGCCCAAACGCCGTAGCCTTTCCTCATAAGGAAGGTGCCCCAGCCCCGTAATCATCTTAGTCACTCTCTTTTGCACCTTTTCCATTTCCACTATGTCTTTTTTGAGATGCGGCGACCAGAGCTGGACACAATACTCCAGGTGTGGCCTTACCATCGATTTGTACAACGGCATTATAATACTAACCGTTTTGTTCTCAATACCCTTCCTAATGATCCCAAGCATAGAATTGGCCTTCTTCACTGCCACCGCACATTGGGTCGACACTTTCATTGACCTGTCCACCACCACCCCAAGATCTCTCTCCTGATCTGTCACAGACAGCTCAGAACCCATCAGCCTATATCTAAAGTTTTGATTTTTTGCCCCAATGTGCATGACTTTACACTTACTGACATTGAAGCGCATCTGCCATTTTGCTGCCCATTCTGCCAGTCTGGAGAGATCCTTCTGGAGCTCCTCACAATCACTTCTGGTCTTTACCACTCGGAAAAGTTTGGTGTCGTCTGCAAACTTAGCCACTTCACTGCTCAACCCTGTCTCCAGGTCATTTATGAAGAAGTTGAAAAGCACCGGTCCCAGGACAGATCCTTGGGGCACACCGCTTTTCACCTCTCTCCATTGTGAAAATTGCCCATTGACACCCACTCTCTGTTTCCTGGCCTCCAACCAGTTCTCAATCCACGAGAGGACCTGTCCTCTAATTCCCTGACTGTGGAGTTTTTTCAGTAGCCTTTGGTGAGGGACCGTGTCAAACGCCTTCTGAAAGTCCAGATATATAATGTCTACGGGTTCTCCCGCATCCACATGCCTGTTGACCTTTTCAAAGAATTCTGTAAGGTTTGTGAGGCAAGACGTACCCTTACAGAAGCCATGCTGACTCTCCCTCAGCAAGGCCTGTTCGTCTATGTGTTTTGAGATCCTATCTTTGATGAGGCATTCCACCATCTTACCCGGTATGGATGTTAGGCTGACCGGCCTATAGTTTCCCGGGTCCCCCCTCTTTCCCTTTTTAAAAATAGGCGTGACATTTGCTATCCTCCAATCTTCTGGTACCGTGGCCGTTTTGAGGGACAAGTTGCATACCTTAGTCAAGAGATCTGCAACTTCATTCATCAATTCCTTAATAACCCTTGGGTGGATGCCATCAGGGCCCGGTGACTTATTGATCTTTAATTTATCAATGAGGTCTGAAACATCTTCTCTTTTAACCTCTATCTGACTTAACTCCTCGGTTAGGAGGAGCCGTTTGGGCAGCGGTATCTGCCCGAGGTCTTCTGCCATGAAGACAGATGCAAAGAACTCATTTAATTTCTCTGCCATCTCTAAGTCTCCTTTTATCTCCCCTTTCCCTCCCTCACCATCCAGAGGGCCAACCGCTTCTCTAGCGGGTTTCCTGCTTCTAACATATTTGAAGAAGCTTTTATTATTCCCCTTAATGTTGCTGGCCATGCGTTCCTCATAGTCTCGCTTGGCCTCCCCTATCACCTTCTTACATTTCTTTTGCCACAGTTTATGTTCCTTTTTATTCTCCTCATTAGGGCAAGACTTCCATTTACGGAAGGAAGCTTGCTTGCCCTTCACAGCCTCTCTAACTTGGCTGGTTAGCCATGCGGGCACCCTCCTGGATTTAGTGGAACCCTTCTTTCTTTGCGGTATACACCTCTGCTGGGCCTGTATTACTGTTGTTTTAAGCAGCCTCCATGCACTCTGGAGAGACTGGACTCTTTTTACCCTCCCTTTCAACCTCCTTCTAACCAGCCTCCTCATTTGAGGGAAGTCCGCCCGTCGGAAGTCAAGGGTTTTTGTGAGAGATTTGCCTGGTATTCTTCCCCCAACGTGCACGTCAAAACGGATCGCAGCATGATTACTGTTCCCCAATGGCTCAGTAACGTTTACATCTCTAACCAGGTCCTGCGTACCGCACAAAATTAAATCCAGAGTCACCTGTCCTCTGGTGGGCTCCATGACAAGCTGATCTAAGCCACAGTCATTTAGCACGTCAAGAAATCCGGTTTCCTTATCGTGACCAGAACACAAATTGACCCAGTCAATATGAGGATAATTGAAGTCCCCCATGATTACAACCCTGTCCCTCCTTGTCACCTCCCTGATCTTTTTCCTCATTTCAGGGTCCCCATCCGATTTCTGGTCTGGAGGACGATAGCACGCCCCCAGTATTACATCGCTGCACAAGCCTGGTAATTTAACCCACAGAGATTCTGTGGTGGAGTCGGACCCACCTTCAATCTCTACTTTGCTGGATTCTATCCCTTCCTTAACATAAAGGGCCACCCCACCTCCAACACGCCCCTGCCTGTCCCTCCTGTAGAGTTTATAGCCCGGGATTGCGGTATCCCACTGATTCTCCGCATTCCACCAGGTTTCCGTTATGCCCACTATGTCAATATTTTCCCTTGTCACCAGACATTCCAGTTCTCCCACCTTTGCTCGTAGACTTCGGGCATTTGCATAAAAGCATTTATACACGGAATGCCCCAGGATGGGCTGCTTATTCGCTCCTTTGTCCCCGCATCCTCTCATTGTGCCAAACCGTCTATCACATCCCATCACCCTACCTTTCCCAATTTCTTCTCCTACCCTGCCTTTGTCTTGTTGTTCTCTAACCTCCCCATCCTCATCCCATAGGGATGAGGAGTCCCGAACCGGATGCCCCTCGGCTCCTGTCGGCCTTCCCCCAGGGATCAGTTTAAAAGCTGCTCTGCCACCTTTTTAATGTTATGCGCCAGCAGTCTGGTTCCATTCTGGCTCAAATGGAGCCCGTCCCTCTTGTACAGGCCCCGCTTGTCCCAAAACGTTCCCCAGTGCCTAACGAATCTAAACCCCTCCTCCCTACACCACCGTCTCATCCACGCATTGAGACCCCTGATCTCCGCCTGCCTAGCTGGCCCTGCACGTGGAACAGGTAGCACTTCAGAGAACGCTACCTTTGAGGGTCGCTAACTTGCTACTCGCAACTCAAGCTTACTGACTAGTGCACATCCCTACTAAAATAGAGGCATTGCAGGACAAGTTCCCTAGTGAGCCACATCACCCTGGGTGTCTGAGAGGTCAAGGAATTATCTGCTCAGTCTGATGGTTGCTCCAAAATACACCTTAATTTTGCACCATGCTGCAACTGCTTCCAAGCTACCTTCTCCTCAAATATCCCAATCCAAAAGTATTTTCCAAGGACTCAAGTGGGTCACTAGGAGATTATCAGTACCTGGCCTCCCTACAGGAAAATTCTTAGCTATCCCTTTTGTCTTTTGAACCGTGCTTTTCAGTGCAAGTAAAAGTGACTTGGTGCTGAAGTATAAATGAGTCCTTGCTACTCCTTTGAATGTATGGAAAGATTTTTTTATATTACTGTCTTAAGCTATTATTTTTGTGCTGGAACCCAAGTGAACCTTGCTGGGTAGATTGTAACTTCCTTTTACCAGGTCGAAAAGCAGGGGCGGGATGGGACAAGACTTTATTTTAAAGTGATGAAGAGATGTGTAGCCAAAACCGCACCCAAGTTCCAGAGGGGTCAATAACTAGCCATTGTGGGCCTTTTTTCAACTTTTTTCTTCTTAAATTCGTGCACCACTGAGAATTCAAAGGGAGACTGTTCTTCTACTTCATGCAGCCAAACCCTTTAATCTAGCAAATGGGTCAGTGGTGTCACTAGGGTTGATGTCACCCAGTGTGGCAACTCATGGTGTCATCCCCATGGACCTCTTCATGTAGGTCTACTTTGGGAAGCCAGATATGTGTGAACTCTGGAGTCTCCTCGACGATGGCTGGCAGCAGGTGGGGGAGGGGTAAACCTTGGCCACAGCTGCTGTGGATGGGGGGGGGCTTCATTCCACCTCCTAGACTGGTAGACCTGACCCCATGGAGACAAAAAAAAAAAGAGGGGGGATGAAATTATGCAAAGTGATAAATATGACTGAATTTGACTCCTGTAAATCAGTTAGGTGTGTTTGTGCACCAGTATGTTTGACAACCTATTACAGGTAATTTACCTGTTGCTAAAGGGTTTCAATCAAAATGGATTACAATGTCTAGTCCCTTACCATAAACAATCATTCTTAATTATAGTGGGAGGGGGGGGTGCATGCAAACAATTCCAGTGGTGCAGTGGCTCTAAAACAGTGCCCTCTTGGTGCATATAATGGAATGACCCTAACAATCTGAAAAAAGTTCAGGGAAAAAGTTTCCGCTTTCTACAGAAGTTTCTACTTTGTACAGAAAAAAATTCAGAAAAGCTGTTGGGGGCTTTTTTTTGAGGTCCCACTTCTGGCCAGTGCGCAAATGCGCCTGTTGTAAAGCATCCCTCAGTGGTGTCACCAGTGCAGTCTGCACCCCCTTAGTGATGCCACTGAATCAGCTCCCCCTAAGGAGCCTCCCTACTCCCACCTTTACCTGCTACTGGTCTGTTTGCCATCAATACTTCCTCTCTGTCACTCTGCACTCACAGAAAGTGGCCTGGTGACATTTCTTGTATGTCTGGAAGTGTAGGTTCTGCTTAGAGAAATAAAAATTCTGTTCTCAGAATATATTATAGAAATAAAGTATATTTGAATGCACAAACTTACTTTGCATAGTTTTGCTTCCAAGATCTGAATTTTATATAACATTTTGGAGATTTTTGTCAAGAACTAGAGAAGATGACATGGGAAGATGTGGAGTCAACAGTGTTGGGAGACAGGCATAAGAGTTGTAAGACTAGCATAGAAAATTGTATTTATATGGCACAAACCTTAATCCCTTAGCCCATAAAATCCCATCTCTACCCCTATCCCAGTAGCGAAGATTTCTTCAATGTTTTTCTAAGCATTTCTTCTAATCCAAAAGGACTAGAAACAGAGGTTTAATTACTGTAGATATAGTCGCCTATAAGTCAATCTCACAGATGAGTTGAGGGCAGGTTTGAGCCAAAAATCATGGGAATTTCTATGACTCTTGGATAAGTCAGGTGTTAAACTTAGGGGGTCTGAGTTTGACTAATTTTGTCTGATTTTATCTGAGACCAGATAAGAACATAAGAACATAAGATCCTGAAAAATAACCTACCAGTAATTGTTACCTAAGAGCTGTATAGTCTCTAATTCAGTGGTTCTCACACATTTAGCACCGGGACCCGCTTTTTAGAATGAGAATCTTTCAGGACCCACCAGAAGTTAGAGAGGCTGCAAAGGGCAAGGAAGCTTCCTTCCGTAAATGGAAGTTTTGCCCTAATGAGGAGAATAAAAAGGAACATAAACTGTGGCAAAAGAAATGTAAGAAGGTGATACGGGAGGCCAAGAGAGACTAGGAGGAACGCATGACCAGCAACATTAAGGGGAATAATAAAAGCCTCTTCAAATATGTTAGAAGCAGGAAATCCGCCAGAGAAGCGGTTGGCCCTCTGGATGGTGAGGGAGGGAAAGGGGAGATAAAAGGAGACTTAGAGATGGCAGAGAAATTAAATGAGTTCTTCGCATCTGTCTTCACTGCAGAAGACCTCAGGCAGATACCGCTGCGCGAACGGCCCCTCCTGACCAAGGAATTAAGTCAGATGGAGGTTAAAAGAGAAGATGTTTCAGACCTCATTGATAAATTAAAGATCAATAAGTCATCGGGCCCTGATGGCATCCACCCAAGAGTTATTAAGGAATTGAAGAATGAAGTTGCTGATCTTGACTAAAATATGCAACTTATCCCTCAAAACGGCCACGGTGCCAGAAGATTGGAGAATAGCAAATGTCACACCATTCTTTAAAAAGGAAAAGAGGGGGGTGGACCCAGGAAACTATAGACCAGTCAGCCTAACATCTATACTGGGTAAGATGGTGGAATGCCTCATCAAAGATAGAATCTCAGAACACATATACGAACAGGCCTTGCTGAGAGAGAATCAGCATGGCTTCTGTAAGGGTAAGTCTTGCCTCATGAACCTTATAGAATTCTTTGAAAAGGTCAACAGGCATGTGGATGCGGGAGAACCCGTAGACATTATATATCTGGACTTTCAGAAGGCGTTCGACACGGTCCCTCACCAAAGGCTACTAAAAAAACTCCTCAGGGAATTAGAGGACAGGTCCTCTCATGGATTGAGAACTGGTTGAAGACCAGGAAACAGAGAGTGGGTGTCAATGGGCAATTTTCACAATGGAGAGAGGTGAAAAGTGGTGTGCCCCAAGGATCTGTCCTGGGACCGGTGCTTTTCAGTCTCTTCATAAATGACCTGGAGACAGGGTTGAGCAGGTGAGGTGGCTAAGTTTGCAGACGACACCAAGCTTTTCTGAATGGTGAAGACCAGAAGTGATTGTGAGGAGCTCCAGAAGGATCTCTCCAGACTGGCAGAATGGGCAGCAAAATGGCAAATGCGCTTCAATGTCAGTAAGTGTAAAGTCATGCACATTGGGGCAAAAAATCAAAACTTTAGATATAGGCTGATGGGTTCTGAGCTGTCTGTGACAGATCAGGAGAGAGATCTTGGGGTGGTGGTGGACAGGTCAATGAAAGTGTCGACCCAATGTGCGGCGGCAGTGAAGAAGGCCAATTCTATGCTTGGGATCATTAGGAAAGGTATTGAGAACAAAACGGCTAGTATTATAATGCCGTTGTACAAATCTATGGTAAGGCCACACCTGGAGTATTGTGTCCAGTTCTGGTCGCCGCATTTCAAAAAAGACATAGTGGAAATGGAAAAGGTGCAAAAGAGAGCGACTAAGATGATTACGGGGCTGGGGCACCTTCCTTATGAGGAAAGGCTACGGCGTTTGGGCCTCTTCAGCCTAGAAAAGAGGCACCTGAGGGAGGACATGATTGAGACATACAAAATTATGCAGGGGATGGACAGAGTGGATAGGGAGATGCTCTTTACACTCTCAGATAACACCAGAACCATGGGACATCCACTAAAATTGAGTGTTGGGAGAGTTAGAACAGACAAAAGAAAATATTTCTTTACTCAGTGTGTGGTTAGTCTGTGGAACTCCTTGCCACAGGATGTGGTGATGGCATCTGGCCTAGATGCCTTTAAAAGGGAATTGGACAAATTTATGGAGGAAAAATCCATTACGGGTTACAAGCCATGATGCGTATGTACAACCTCCTGATTTTAGAAATGGGCTATGTCAGAATGCCAGTTGCAAGGGAGGGCACCAGGATGAGGTCTCTTGTTATCTGGGGTGCTCCCTGGGTCATTTGGTGGGCCGCTGTGAGATACAGGAAGCTGGACTAGATGGGCCTATGGCCTGATCCAGTGGGGCTGTTCTTATGAGGCACAGCTTCCAGGAACCCCACACGCTGCCTGTCCTCCTGCAGATCCCCCCCCAACTCAGGTGGAGATGGCCCCCTCACCCCCTCCATCTGCCTGGGAGACTGCAGAGATAAGGTGAGGGGGCAATTCACCAGTGATTTTGGGGCACAAATTTCTTGCTGTATAGGCGAGTATCTACGGTAGCATTATGTTTTCTGATGTTGAGCTTCCCAATTGCTGTACCTCACTGCAAAGCATTCATGCTGTTATTTAAAAGATTCAGTAGTAGATTAATGTCATTTAAAAAAAAAAAAAGATGGAGTAACTGAGATTCTTAGTATGCCAGGCTCTATATCAAACTTCAGACTTGAGATTCTCGCTTGAATAAAGTAAGATGCTTTACATTGGTAATTTATCAGTTGGAATTCTTCTCTATTGCTTTTCTCTGTTTATTGCATGAGTAATAAAAGAGAGAAACTGAAAATCACAAGCTTCAAGGAAGCTTCCATCACTCCATAGAAAAGGTCAGCTTTCACCCCCTCTTCACATACACAAATGCCCATGTGCATATTCGAGCATGCCCCAGGGCTCTAGCAGAGCTTGATAGATGCTGAGATAGCAGTGTTTTGATAGAGGTAATTTTCCTCAGATGGGTTTCAGCACCCCATGAATCAAAACCTGTCAGTGAGGAGCTAAAGATGGAGTGAAGTTTATTGTAAGCGTGTTTGTATCTGACAGTGGTGTGCTAGGGGGTCAAGTGAGTGAGATCATTAGAACAGTGTTGATTTAGTGGGATTGTTACACACTTTCCCTCAAGGCACTGAGTGGGGGTGGGGTGATTATAGAGGGTTACTGGAAAAATAAATAAAAACCTCTGCTCGCTGCAGTCTCTTACATGCTCCTCAACATCCGTTCATCCATTTAAAGTTGCTGTTTGGGTAATTTTTTCTCAAGTTGCCTTTAGGTCATAGAGATATTTATTTGGTTACCATCAACGATTTGAAGAATGTGGTTTTTTGTGGTTAACTGAGCCAGCTGCATTGAAATATGTATAAATTACATGTTGCAGTTTTTGGTGAGAGTTTTTGCTGCCTTATGCAGTTATTGCACTCTGTATCCAAGCTGGGGAGGTGTTAAATTTTTATTTAATTGTGTACTGTGATATATTTCACAATTGTATATTGTGGTATATTTCAAACTGTGTTGTTCAGTTAGAAGAAAAATAATTTTCTTCTGAATACATGATTTTAAAAAAAACCTTTAGAATACTTAATTGTATAATTATAAGCAAGCAATATACATTTCAGAATGTGTCCACATTTACATTAATCACAGCAAACTTGAGAGTTGTTTCATGTGCATATTAATCTGTGTCAGAGAAAGTGTGCAATTTGTCAGATTTGAATAACTGCATACATCTTTTTACCACATATAAACAAATTGTTACAGATTTTGGTAATCCCTTTACTCATAGCAAAAAGGATATCAGTGTTGCTGTTCAAACATTAATCCAACTGTATAAAGCTTCCATTAGGAATGCTGCTAAATGTTGTGCTTTGTTGAATGAGGGGTTTCTTACATTATCTTATTTTTAGCATGTTAATGCTTTTGCTTTTATTAATATGGGGTTCATATAATACAAATTTGGTTACTTGCTTATTTATCACACAAAGGAGAGAAGGTAGTATAGTGAAGCAGCATTTGGATGTAGCAAATGTATACAACAGGTATAATATAATATACCATATTGTAATAGAATAACATTATAAATATAAACATTATCAAGTAAACATGAATGTTACTGGTTCTCCAGTCTTTTAACCTTCATAGCACATTTTAGGCACTTTAACTTCACACAGTTGTTCTAAAAAGGGATTCTAAAGGATGATATTTCAGCCATACTTAAAAAAAATTCTGGCCTAATTGATGTGTTCAGACATAGTAACATCTCATTGATGTGTTAATTTAATAACCACAGTTTTTGGTAAGGGCACAATCTCTCAGTGTCAGACTGCCATTGTAGATTATCATACCTTCAACTACTTTGCATTTCCATAACCTTTTGTGTATAGCATCCAGCAAAGGTAGATGCGAGCATAGAATGAAAATCATCTCTCCATGTCATGTTTTAAGGGTGGTTAGGGATGGCTGCCTGTCCTGTGACGGTCACAGTAAATATTGGTCAACTGGACTCATAACTTGAGATTTTAGGTACCCGGTCTGACAGACACAATGAGGCTCAAAATCATCAGTTGGACTGAGGGGGCTGAGTCCACAGAGTCCTGCAAAATAAAAATGTTATTTACTCTTTTATCATTCTTTTTGATATTCTAGCTATTGGTATAGTGAACCAGACTACAGTGCTCCCAAATGTATATTCTTGCCATTTTTGTAAAGGTCATGTAGTATGTTTAATATGATTACAGGCTCATCTTTATTATGGCCTTCATTTGTTAGAAAAAGATCTCTTTGTAAATGTGTTGAAGCAGAAAATCCAGTATGAAAATTGTCCTGTGGCCAAAAAGTGGCAACCCCGTAGAGTTAGGTAGTTACTATTACAAAGTGTTATAAATGCACAGAAAGAATGTTTGCATGCTGTTACAGTAACTACTACTGCTGCTGTCAGAAGCCCCTGAGAAACTGCTGCATTTTTAATTAAAACATTTCAATTATTCGTGTTGCCACAACAGATGAAGATGTCATAATTAATAAAGCTGAGCCTGGTTGCTATGGTGTCATTTATGTAAGAGATTGACATAATGAAGTAAAGTTCTACCACTTGCTGAGGAAGTGTTTAGCACAGCTTCTATAACAGAAGTTGCCTGCTGCACCAGTGATGTCATTGGGTGTGCTTTGTGATGTGGTTTATATTTTGTTTTGCTTTTGTTTTAAAAGCAGAGTTTCCTGTTACTACTGGACTGATTAATTGATCAATCCTGAACAGTCATACTTAGTAGTTATTTGGAAAGATGAAATGTGGTGGAAAGGGGGCTTTACATAGTCATAAGAAGCACAATCTCTTGAATTTTCATTCTCACCATTCAGTCATTTTAAATGTGATTCAGCTGATGGCAAAGTTCAGACCCATATTTTATCAGAGCACTTAATTTGTGCAGGAAACTTTCCACTGGGAAAGAACATCAAGGCTATTGATACAGTTAAGGCTTTAGCTTTAAGGTTCTGCTCTGTATCCCACTGTCACTGGAAATTTTTTTGCAGAGACAAAAGACAGGGTCTTTTTGGTGGTAGCATCCTAGCTTTAAATTCCCTTGCCCGTGCAGACTGATTCATCCAATCACTGTCTGCTTTTAGGCAGGCAGTGAAAACATTTCTAAACAGTTTTGTTTAGCTTTCCTCTGAATTTCTTTTGCTAGCCATTTGTTTTATCTACTGCTGGCTTTCTGCCTTGTGTTCTATTGATCGTATTTAAGCTGCTGAAATGTTGTGTGAATTTTAATCTGTAAGCCACCTTGATCGTCCCTTAAATGCAATCAAAACGGTAGCATAGAATTTTTTTTAATAAAGAGCTTGTTCCATAGCTCACTTATTTCATCCCATTGACTCTATTTTCCTCAACATGACGATTGTGAGAGGTCGTCATTACTTCCATATCTTTCCTGGCTAGCGCTACTGGTTAATCAAATACATCAAGGAAGGCAGAGAAAAGACTGTAAATTTATTGCATGAGCAGGTGAGCAGAATTACAGAAGTAGGGTAAGGTAATTAGAAAATCTCTGGGACTGAAAATAGCACAAGAGAGGTCCCATGGCAAATAGATGTGGTGAGGGCTCTTAGTAAGTAATGATGACCTTGATTATTACTGTAGACCATGACCAGCAACATAGTTAAAGGTTAAGAGAGTAAAAAGCCTCAGGCTTATGGGGAATCTAGAGCAACAGAAGGGATCTGAAATCCATGCATCAATCCACATTTGTTTGCTCATACAACTGGAAAATAATTGAAACAGAATTTATGAAGATAAGTTAAGTGCTGTGCAGGCAACTTAATGAAAACACTTCTGTTGGAATGATAGTAAATGAATTAAATTTCAAAGATGGTCTTTTCAGAATGGGAAGAAGAAATCAGTAGAGAAGATGCACTTCATGTAGCTAATCTTTTTGTTGTTGTTTTCCTGTACTAAAAACGTTGGTGTCTGAAGTTTTACACAGTGTTATCTAACGTTTGGCTATCTATTACATGTAGGGTCTCTTGAACTGTCTCCTGTTCAGATTAACAAACTTTAACTATCCTAGAACATATTGGATTATAAGAACATAAGAACAGCCCCACTGGATCAGGCCATAGGCCCATCTAGTCCAGCTTCCTGTATCTCACAGCGGCCCACCAAATGCCCCAGGGAGCACCCCAGATAACAAGAGACCTCATCCTGGTGCCCTCCCCTGCATCTGGCATTCTGACATAAACCATTTCTAAAATCAGGAGGTTGCGCATACACATCATGGCTTGTACCCCATAATGGATTTTTCCTCCAGAAACTTGTCCAATCCCCTTTTAAAGGCGTCTAGGCTAGACGCCAGCACCACATCCTGTGGCAAGGAGTTCCACAGACCGACCACACGCTGAGTAAAGAAATAGTTTCTTTTGTCTGTCCTAACCCGCCCAACACTCAATTTTAGTGGATGTCCCCTGGTTCTGGTATTATGTGAGAGTGTAAAGAGCATATCCCTATCCACTCTGTCCATCCCCTGCATAATTTTATATGTCTCAATCATGTCCCCCCTCAGGCATCTCTTTTCTAGGCTGAAGAGGCCCAAACGCCGTAGCCTTTCCTCATAAGGAAGGTGCCCCAGCCCCGTAATCATCTTAGTCACTCTCTTTTGCACCTTTTCCATTTCCACTATGTCTTTTTTGAGATGCGGCGACCAGAACTGGACACAATACTCCAGGTGTGGCCTTACCATAGATTTGTACAACGGCATTATAATACTAGCCGTTTTGTTCTCAATACCCTTCCTAATGATCCCAAGCATAGAATTGGCCTTCTTCACTGCCGCCGCACATTGGGTCGACACTTTCATCGACCTGTCCACCACCACCCCAAGATCTCTCTCCTGATCTGTCACAGACAGCTCAGAACCCATTAGCCTATATGTGAAGTTTTGATTTTTTGCCCCAATGTGCATGACTTTACACTTACTGACATTGAAGCGCATTTGCCATTTTGCTGCCCATTCTGCCAGTCTGGAGAGATCCTTCTGGAGCTCCTCACAATCACCTCTGGTCTTCACCACTCGGAAAAGTTTGGTGTCGTCTGCAAACTTAACCACTTCACTGCTCAACCCTGTCTCCAGGTCATTAGTGCCTGGAGTTAGTCATTAGTCATTAGCCAGGTCATTAGTGCCACAATTAATTAGTGATTATTAGTGCCTGGCAGCCCAATACTATCCACACTTTCCTGGGAGTAAGCCCCATTGACTCTTATGGGACTTACTTCTGAGCAGACATGCATAGGATTGGCTGTGAGTGATGGTGTTCATTGGGGCTACAACCTGAAATGCATCTTGAATCATCCTGATATTGCATAAGTCTTAAAACTGCCTTGTTGGATGGCAAAGCAGTTTCTGTGCTTTCCACCCATCAGCCTAAAGGCAATATAGGAAAAGAACTTGAATACTCAGAATTCTGGAAATATAGAAAAGTGCTTTACAAAGTTCAATAATTACTAATTTTGTTTTCTCAGTTGAAGGAGTACTGCTGTAATCTTCAGTTAAGAGTTTCACTTTTCAGGCATCTAGCCTGGCTTTTAAATCCCTGAGAGGTGGCAGAGTTGCTGCTGTAGCTGAGAAAAGTGCAGCTTAGTGATATATCAATTGCTTAATTCACTTTCTCTCCCTTCTGGCTGGTCTTTTTAAGGCTTAGGGAGGAAAACAGAATGCACACTTGCAGTCATTCTAGTGTAGCAGAGCATGTTTTCCAGTTGTAAAGAGCTGTGTGAGACCATTTCAGATGTCAGTTCCAGCTCTTCCTGGTCAAAATTAGCCTATGTTGTGCTACAAAGCAGAAGTAAGGTGAGGAGCAAACAGGAAGAAGTCAAATGCATAAAGAATAAGTGTTTCCTGAAAAATTATTTGCAGTACTGTTTTGTGTATGTGAGTGTGCATGTTTGCCCCTGTAAATATGTAATCCATAACAAAGATATGCTGCAGAAGATAGGAAATTGAGAAAAGGACTTTTGGCTTGTTCAGATCCTGATCTGCTTTGCATCATGAAGTCCATAGACATACATACTGTCCATCCAGAGAATGTTTTCTGCTCACTGTGTAGTATAACTGCTAATTCTGAAAAGTTGCTATGTTCTACTGTAAATATCTCTTCCAGCAAACAGTTCTGCAAGACTTGAGACAAACAAAGAAAAAATCTAAGTCATCAGCTAAAATGTTTCTCTTGGCCTACAAAGCCAACTAAAATATTTTCCCATTTTTTGTATAGACTGAAGATGATGAAAAGCTCAAGAAGAGAAAGGAGAGGTTTGGTATTGTGACAAGCTCAGCTGGTACAGGAACCACAGAGGACACAGAGGTAAGATGTCAAAGCAAGGACAAGGGAAATGTTCTGTTTTTATAATGGCATGGGTAATAGTTGAGAATGCTTTCTGGTGATAAATTGTTAAGAATGTCAAATATTCCACAAGATGGCACTGTGTCTCTCTTATCCTCTTTTCCGCCCCACCGCTATGCTCACCTTCTAGGACCCACTAAACAATCTTAGGTGGTCATGTAGTGCTTCAGATACCCTTATCTTCCAAGGTGACCTTGGAAATGGCCTGTTTTCTTCTTAAAGGCAACACAGCATATCATTGCACCTACCTCCCTTGATTTTTTATCCTTTTTAGTTTCAGATATTTAAATTTTTGTCACTTTAGTTTTAGATGAGGGTAAATTATGAGCTTATAGTACTCATCTTGTCCTCATAACAACTGCCCTGTGAATTTTCCAAGACCACCCAGTTAGCTACATGGCTGAGTTAGAATTTGAATTGGGGTAAGCAGATCCAAACTTAAGAACATAAGAACAGCCCCACTGGATCAGGCCATAGGCCCATCTAGTCCAGCTTCCTGTATCTCACAGCAGCCCATCAAATGCCCCAGGGAGCACACCCGATAACAAGAGACCTGCATCTTGGTGCCCTCCCTTGCACCTGGCATTCTGACATAGCCATTTCTAAAATCAGGAGGTTGCCCATACACATCATGGCTTGTAACCCATAATGGATTTTTCCTCCATAAATTTGCCCAATCCCCTTTGAAAGGCATCTAAGCCAGATGCCATCACCACATCCTGTAGCAATGAGTTCCACAGACCAACCACACGCTGAGTAAAGAAATATTTTCTTCTGTCTGTCCTAACTCTCCCAACACTCAATTTTAGTGGATGTCCCCTGGTTCTGGTGTTATGTGAAGGTGTAAAGAGCATCTCTCTATCCACTCTGTCCTTCCCATGCATAATTAGCTTTCTATCTCTTGCAGAGCTTGCATTATGATTTTTTAATTTTGGGTGTTTGTGTGTGTGAGAGACTATGGGTGCAATCCTATCCCCTTATGTCAGTGCTTTCCAGCACTGACATAAGGGCAATGCAGCTCTGAGGTAAGGGAATAAACATTCCCTTACTTTGAGGAGGCCTCCTTGAGTGACACCCAGCTGCAGGATGCAGCACACGTCCCATTGGCACCGCTATGCCAGTGCTGGAAAGCACTGACATAAGGGGTTAGGATTGTGACCTTTGTGAAAGATAAAGAGGAATGTTATGCTGGATAAATTGATGCCTCCTTCAAAGCTGCTAAAGTTTTGCCCACTAAAATTATTGGCAAGGGAAGAGAGAAAATATCCACCTCCTCTTTACCTTTTGTATGGCACTGTACATTTCTTCTTGGCACTTAAAAATGCAACCTTCCCCCCCAAAAAATAAATGTCACAAAAGGGTAGAGCTAGCTTTTTTCCTCTCTATTAAATATTTTTGTCGTTTTTTTTAAAGGATACTTTTCTAACCAGCGCTATTTTAGGGCCACATTTTGTACATTCCTCATGGCAGAGATCTGCCATCTTACTATGGGTCTTTGGTTCCTTCTTGAATTATTTGTCACTACTTAATTTTTGTTATGCTGTAACAAAAGTGCCTCTAACATGGCACTTCGTGTAAATCCACATGCATTCTTTTTGTGAGCCATCGGCTCCATCTCACAGAGACTTCTTGCTGAGGGCTTATTTTGCCTGTGGAAGTGAGGCAATATTTGGGTCTCTGAACCTTCCTCCTTTGATGAATCCTGGTTCTTATATGCAAGAAGCTTATTTTCTTTGGCATCTTGTATGGGGTTCAGATATGGTTTGGTGCTTTGTTTTTGCCAGATGCTGTGCAAGCATTACTCCACAAAATGAAGCAGCAGCTGTAGAATGATCCCCCTGTTTGGTTTGAGTGAAGGGGGTGAGTGGGCTCTGGTCTGAGGGATTCCATGCTTTTCCGTTAGGTCACTTAGAGACTGGGCCTGAAACAAAAAGGTCTTTTTCTAGTATTGTGCATGTTGAACGACACCTTCCCCCTGGAGATTCTTGATTAGGACTTCTGTTACCCCCTAGGCTATTTATCCTGGTAAAAATTAAGATTTACATGCCCCTCGTGTATTGACTTAGAGGCATATCTCAGAGACGCATGAGTATATTTAATGCATTTGACTGTGTCCCTCTCGCCTTCCCCATGAATAGAAGAGCGTTAACCCTTTGGCCTTTTACATTTCCCACCTCCTCATTGCCTGGAAAGCTTTCCAGGCCTCTAAAGTGGTCATTGTTCCAAGCGTAGCTCTCTTGTATAACCTAGCTAGATGAAGAAACCACCAGGCCACGTATCTCAAGCTTTTACAGCTTAATTTCTGACTCTGTTTGGAGGCCCATGTGCAATTGCAGTGCCCTATGTGAAAAATGATATGAAAAATGCCTTTCTTTAACACTGTGACACACCTTGTAGACTTTCTACCTTCCCTTGTTCCAAAACATGCTCACAGCACTGTTCTCTTTGGTTTTGATTTTTCCCCCTTTCTTTTAATTCCTATTTGCAGGCAAAGAAGAGAAAAAGAGCAGAACGTTTTGGCATCGTCTGATGATTCTCCTCTTAGCCTTTACCTGTTTGGGGTGTGTCTTTTACACATTCTTGTTCTTCATTTCTAATAAGGAAGATAGTTTTCCTCCTCATGCAAGCTTTGGCTTTGCATTTTAAAATTAGCTATTCAGTTGTGCTTTTCCTTTCTTTGGACTTGTAAAAAAAACACACACACATGTTTCTGAGCATAGAATAAAAGTGTTATTTTTGTGTATGTAGCAGTTTGAATTCTGTGACAAATTCTTTTATCACCCATTTACATCCAATTTATACCAGCCCAAATTTGGGTGTACAAACCTTTCTTCTATATAGATAGACATGGTGGCACAAAATAAAAAAGATTCATTAAGTGTGAGAATAGGAAGAATAGGAAGATTTTTGTTGCAACATGCAGCTCCAGTTGAAGTTGGTCAGCAACATGTAAATCAAGAGCTTTCTGAACCTTCCTTTGTAATTTTCCTTAGGCATTTGCCTCATTAATTTAATTTTCACATTGCCCATGGCTAAGAAACACTCTTCTTCTTTCCCTGCTCAATAACAAAATAACTAATAAAAAAAACTGTCTCAGCTGCCTGTCCACAATCTGAGACAGAATATTTTTATACTCTAAGCCAAAGCACTTCTCTCCTTATGATCTACAAGTCCACTAAAGGTAGTTTTATGAAGTCCTGTAATACTAGGTTTGCCATTCACTTAGCCTGAAAGGGTCGTGTATAGTCATCAATTAAAAATAAAAGCCATTATTTTTATACCTTACACAGCAGTCGTGTTTTAAAGGATGCTTTTGCACCACTGGTTTGATTTTATCTCACTGTGATTGGTTGCTCTTTAGAGCATCACAGGATGAAGGAAATAAAATAGCCATGCATTTAACAACCACAGCTACCCAGCCTCTTGCTCTGTTGCTAACGAAATTTTAAACAATACCTTTTTGAGTGTTTTATTTTTCCCACGCAAACAAATAACTTCCTTCTTTGGAAGTAGTATTGCTCAGTGTAAGGTCAAAAGGTGTAACAGTAATTGCTGTGGAATGAAACGTGTTGAATATACAGTAATGTTCATGTTCAGAGTTTCTTGTTTATAACTTTCAGTTCCTATCTCAATTATCAAATTATACTGTTCTTCTGTTCCTCCTAGAATCTAATGCATTTTGAAGACAGCTGATGTTTCTTTTCACAGTGTTGCAATTTATTAAAGGCAACAAATCAGAGTAAGCATCGCTCTTAAATTTTGTTGCATCTCATTGTCTTGGCGATAACTAAGTTGTACTTGCTTCAGAAGTAAGATGCATTTGTAGCGCAGAAAGTACACATTTGTTCCTCTGCTGCCAGCTTTCTCTAAAATTGTAACAAGCTAGTTTGCTTTCTGTAGATCAAACAGCTTTTAGATAATACTGCAGATACATCAGTCCTCAGGAAATAAATTGTCAGCATATTACAGGTACCATTTCTTTTTGGTTACTGGTTTTAAAACTGTCCTAGTTGACTTTTGATTCATTTGAGCTTCTTGAATTTTTAAAAATCTTAATATTTTTTGAAAGAGAAGTAACTCTTTTCTTGTGTCCCACACATGGCTCCTTCATTTGTGTGCAGTGTAGATCGAACACAGTTTAGAAAACTAAACAACTGGATTTTCTTGATTTTATATTTTATCTTATTCTTCCGCTTTCTCATATTCTGCATTTTCCATTCCGTTTCTGAGCAATATTTTAATGATTTATTAGCAACTTCATCCTGGGGCATCTGTTATCAATTCAAGGCCCCAACTTCTCAAAATGCATATTCTAACTTATTTTGATTTTATTTTGTATATTGAATTTTGTAGTAGGTGTTTTCTGCTCATCACCTTTGGCAGTTTGGTTACTTGCTTGAAATGTTTTGTAGTGTGTATTTGGAACCAGAATAGAATTTCATTCTTGGTTTCCTAATAAAACTGTTTCCTCAAGGCAATGCCTGTATCTGCCTCTTTGATGGACCAGTGCACAACCAGAAGTACCTTTTGTGTTTACACAAACTAATATGTAAAGTCACAGAACAAATATTGCTGCCAAAGGTACAAATAATTATCATGTATGTCTGGTTTTTAACTATGAGTTATGCAGCTCAATCTTATACATGTCTACTCAGAAGCAAGACCATTGAGATCAATGGAACTTACTTCCAGATAAGGCTTAATTATAGAATTGCTGCCTGGCAGCCCAATCCTATCCAACTTTCCAGCACCAGTGCAACCACAATGCAGCCCCGGGTTAAGGGAACAAATGTTCCCAAACCTTAAGAAGGCCTCTGTGACTGCACCCCCAACACAGAAAGCAGTGCTTCCCCCATAGGCACAGCAGCACCAGCACTGGAAAATTGGATAGGATTGAGCTGTCACTTGCTTAAGAAGATCCCCAATCTTAATTTTGACATGTAGGGCACAATCCTAACCAGGACTTCTCAGAAGTAAGTCCTATTTTGTTCATTGGGGCTTATTCTCAGGAAAGTGTAGTTAGGATTGCAGCCTTAAATACTTAACTGAGTTTCAGTTAATTTTATTATTTTTCTCATGCATTCTGGTTGTTTATTTTATGCAGCTTGCACAGAAGAAGAAAGGGGCGGGGAATGAAAGAGAAGGAATGCACCAATGCAGTCTTTCTAAAAGCTGTAACACAACAGCCATAATGCAGAACTGTGGCAACCAATTTTCTCTAAAATATGTCTCCATATCTTTGAGAAAGTTGTATGTGTGACTCAGAAAATTATCATTATGGAAGAGCTTATAGTTATTTCCTACACATCCTGAAAAAAGATTCAGATTAAAGTGGTGAATTATATAAATAGCTATGTAAGCAATAAATATTAATTGTTGTAATTGGATCTGATCTTGTTCTTACTATTATAACATGCTGAGAAATAAAATCAAAGGTGCATTTATCTTCCTCTCTGTTCTTCGCTTTGCAGATACAAAATTGGGACGTGGAGAGAATATATGTGATCACATCTTTTTTTTCAGATTCATTTCAAATAGTGACTGTCTCCTGGTTCTATAGCTAATATGCATTTAGCATGGGGGGTTATTTACTCTTACTACTCATTAACCCAGCGATTTTCAACCCTTTTAATCTCATGGCACACTGAGAATGTGATAAAATGGTCAAGGCACACTATCAGTTTTTTGACAATTGAGAAGGCACACCACACTGCTGGTGGGAGGCTCACATCCCCCAATGGCCCTAGTAATACATGGCCCTCCCCAAACTCATATGGCACACCTGCAGACGTTTCGTGGCACGCCAATGTGCCATAGCGCATTGGTTGAAAATGGCTACATTAACAACTGATTGAATCCAAAAAGACAAATTAAAATGTGCTAAAGAAATCATTTGTGCATTAGTTCATCCCCAGTTAGTGTATGTTCATGTGCCCCATAGTTGTTTTAGAGGAGTTGCACAATTCTGAATTACCCACACTTCCAAGCCACAGTGTTCATCTCACTGTTGAGATTGCCAAGCTCAGGATTGGGCTCTAATTCTGCAGTAGCTGCTGAAGTTCCTGAGTCATTGAAGATGGGAAGAGTAAAAATTATAGGTTCTGTGTTATAGGACCCAGAAGGAGACAAACATCCTTTTTGTCTTCCTTCCTTTCTGTGTAGTATTCAAGCAAAATCGAAGTTAGTTATTTAGCCCATTGGTTTGTTCATTGGAATGTTTAAATGGAAAACACTGGAGTGCTATAGAGCAGTGGTTCTCAAACTAGTGGGTCATGACCCACCAGTTCATATAACCCTGGCTCTCATTAAGGGAAGGGGGGAGGCAGCGAAGCGATCCCCAGGATCGCCCTTCTATTCTGTTCACACTTTATCCTTTATAGCAGCATTTCTCAAACTTTGAGGGAGCTTTACTACCTCAGTAAGTCCTTGCGAGGGAGGGACTAGGGCAGTAAATCGATCCCCAGGATCATTTTGCTAAGGGGGGGGAGGGAGGTACTTTGTGCTTACATTTAACTAGATAGGACTGCTGGAGTCTGCAGGAGGTGTAGGGAGCCCTGTGCAGTCCTTTGCAGTGCTCCCTGAGGCTTGGAATGTTCAGAAAAAGCAGACGCAAAGCACCTCCTGCAAAACAGAAGTGCTTTGCACCTGCCTTTTCTGAAAGTTCCAAGGCTCAGGGAGCGCTGCAGATGGCTGCACAGGGCTCCCTACACCTCTTGCAGGCTCCAGCAGTCCTATCTAGTTAAATGTAAGCACAAAGCACCCCCTCGCCCCCCTTAGCGAAGCAATCCTGGGGATCACTTCACTGCCCTAGCCCCTCCCCCGCAAGGACTTACTGAGGGAGTAAAGCTCCCTCAAAGTTTGAGAAATGCTGCTATAAAGGGTAAAGTGTGAACAGAATAGGAGGCAGTGTAACTGGAGCAGTCCAGAGTAGCCTCTCCTGGAAGGAAGAGGTAAGTACTGATATGCTCAGAAGGTATGTGCAATCAACCTATTTTCAAGTTAGTTTGGACACCTATACTCTTACTATTCTAACAGATAAGTGTACACTTTGCCCCAGACCTAATTTCAGTGCATTTTTAAAAATGCTTTCATGCTTATTTCTTATCTCTCTCCTTAGGTTGTGGTTTCAGTAAAAACATAAGTCCTGTCCCCCAACATCTTTTCTTACCTGGATACCTTATGTACTCAAACCTTTTGCTCTAAGTGATATCTCCCCTCAATATTTCTGCTCCCCTGTCCTGTGCCCCACTTGTACAGTGGGGAACAATTTTATTAGAGAGGGCACTATCTTTTAAAGTGTATTCGTTCCCCCTTCTTCAGCAAAGGGGAAAGAGGAGAGAATCATTCTAATCAAACTGTGTTTAAAACACTACCTAATTTATTTTTCCTCTCTAAGCTGGGGGCCGCTCGTGACTAATTTGAGCTGAATAGGCAGATAGAAGAAGCAGTGGGCATACAATGAGCTGCGGAAAGTGTGGGAAAACCAGCAAAAGAAAGGGATGGCCAAGCCTTGCAGCGTGAGAGCTCGGGAAGGCCATGTAGCACCCAAATTCAGCATGAAGTCACTTTTCAACAGTAGACGCCTAGGCTCTAAATGCAAGTAGGACTATAGGTCAGGGAGGGGGAAGATGGAAATTTGCACTAGCCTTGCACAATGTAAGTGGGGAAAAGGAAGGGTGGGGGAGAGAAGGGATCCTGTGTGTGCATGTGTGCATCCCTTCACAAAGAAATACAAACATATGTTCTTTCCAATTGCAGTGTCCTCTTCTCCCCAGTGGCCTCTTGCCCCTGAGCCCTCTGTGGGTGGGTTTGAAAATCTCCCTCTTGTTTAAATTCAAGAAAATAAGAAAACAAAGGGAGAGAGGGAGCCAAGAAGTGTGTGCCAGTGAGGAGTTAATAAAGAGAAATGTGTCTTTTCCCCACCCCCAGTCCTGCAGCTCTTTTAAATATTTATAGAGAGACAGTGAATTTTTATTTCTAAAGGCAGGCAAATCAAATGACCTCTCACCTGAAGCTCTGACCTCTTGAAACTCTGCTCATTTCCCCTCTGCCAGGGGACAAGTTAGAGAGGACTAGTCAGCTTTATGCCTGTTGTGAGATGAACAACTCCTCTGTTTTCTGAATTGTAATTTCTTATTAATGTCACTTTCCTCTCCTCCTCCAGTAGCAAGAGGTAGAATGGTTGCTGAAACATCAGGGTCCAGTGATTGGGAGACTTCTCTCTTAGCATTAGCACTCATCCTATTAGCCACATTGTGTTCTCTTCACTGCTGCTCTACTTGGAGAAATTGGGATGATGGTGTTCCAATTACTCATCAACAAATATATATTGGGGTAACCTTTTGTTAAGCAATGAGGATTAGACACAGTAGAAGAAAACATTCAGTGTCTGTCAAACCACGAACATGAAGTGAGTGGCACCGAATATCGCTATATTCTGTAATTCTTGGAACAAGTTACTTTTGGGGTTATACTTGTAATGCATGTCCCGAAAGGGTGGGAAAAGATTCTCCTCTTAACTAGTGTTTACTCTTTGCCACTGCATTCCAAATTATAGACCATGTTCAGAGGTGTTGCCAAATGCTGTTCACTCAAATGCCATCAATGACAAATCTTTTTCTGAAGTCATAGTAGGTTAAAAGAGGGGGGGGAGGGGTTGCTTGCTTGCACTTTCATGTGAAAGCCAAGATTCTCAGGATACCAAATTTCATGCGATTTGCCACATTCTTTATACCCAGAACTTACATAAGCTAATCACACACCTTTGTGGGACTTCATTAGCTTTCATACTACCTTGTCCTTACAGCATCATTTGTAGGATCTTTACAAAGCTGGTATCCTTATACCAACTAAACCTCATTCATAGTATGAATACAGCAACTAAGGGCGCAGTCCTAACCCCTTATGTCAGTACTTCCCAGCACTGGCATAGCGGTGCCAACAGGATGTGTGCTGCATCCTGCAGTTGAGTGTCACTCACGGACGCCTCCTCAAAGTAAGGGAATGTTTGTTCCCTGACCTCAGAGCTGCATTGCCCTTATGTCAGTGCTTTCCAGCACTGACATAAGGGGTTAGGATTGCACCCTAAGCTGTGAACCAGAGCCTGTTAGGGTGAGCACGTATTGCTCTCATCATTCAAGATCTATATTAGCTCTTGTTTTGCTTCTGGGCTCCTTTCAAAATACTGGTTGTGAAATTTACTGGTCCCTGCATTCTGTCCCTTCACTGGTTGTGAAATTTACAAAATACTGGTTGTGAAATTTACTGCCCAAAATACTGGTTGTGAAATTTAAAGCCCAGCACTGTAGGACTAGGGTAACTGAAGGATCACCTCCTCACCCTCTCATCTGTTTCCAGGATTTTTGACTGGGTTCACAAAGTGGAGTGGACCAATCCTACTAAAGGAAAAATTTCCCTTCAACTGGCAAACAAATTTTAAAATGTTAACATACTTATAGTTTTCTTCTAACTTAAATGTTCCTTGAATTCCTTAGGTCTATGCCCATTCTGGTTACTCTGTCTTAGGGGTATCCAAACTTTTCACTACAAGGGCCACATAATATATGTTACACATTTTCGCCAGCCAAAAAAAATCAGTTTTATAAATGAATAAGTTTATTTGGATCTCTTTTTTAACCACCATGTTACAATTCAGAACAAAAGAGAAATGTGACAATTACAAAGAAACAAGGCCATACTTACACCGAGAAATGATATATAATGAGCAAAAGTATCAAGCAACATTAGCAAATTCTCTGCAAAAAAAGCAAGTTGCTTTGGGCAGGATAAAAACTTGTGGTGGGTGCAATAAGGCCCCTGGGCCGTTGTTGGAGACCGCTGCTCTAACCCAAAGTTGTCTTGGAATTGCTAGGGAGCATCTCAGAACTTGCTGTACCTCTCTGAACTAAAAGGAGAAGTTCCTGAGAGTCTATTCCATTGTAGTTTTTGTGTTTCCACTCACAGTATCCACCTTGGAGCCTCAATCTGTTGTTCCATAGGAATGTCATCCAAAGGTTTATTAGCCTTTTTCATATTCTTTTTTCCTTAAACTCCAAATTTTAATTCCTAACTAATGGCTCTAACACCCCAGCTTCTCTCTGTCTAAGATGGGTATTGTTTGCTATGGTTGTTTTCTGAATAAAGTCTGACTTCTTTTCACATATTTTCAAATTTGTATTCAGCTTCATCAACTCTGCTTCCCTGATTTCTGCCCATCACCTTCAGCTGTAATATATTTGTGAAGCTGAATTAATTTCTCTATCTCCAATTCTTCAAGGGATTTTGAATGGTCCAGTGCAAGTTTTATTACTTATATTAATGTTCATGGTGAGAGGCTCCTGGACATTTTTCTTCATGTCCCCAAGATTTTAAAAGAAGTGTAATGACTTCCAGCCTTGGGATTTCATTCTTTTGCTGCAGAATTCCGGTTATTTTACCTTAGATTTAATTTTGGCTTATGGAGCTTTATTGAAGATCTGATTGTATTTTTCTTATGACTCTTTCAGTCTCGTTTGCCAAGATTCCTTCTCCTGCAGCTCCTTCTGTTTTGCCTGAACTGCTTTCACCTCTTGCTCTAAATGAGCAAAGCTCTCACCAAACCACTTCTCCAAATTGGCAAAAGTGTCATTTGAGTTACAGTACTTTTCTTCTGTGATCTGTCCCTTCTTTTGAGTTCACTCACATGAGCTGGGATTTCTGCAGGGTGAATTAAGTCATCGACTGGATGGTTTGGTTAATTCTTTAAGGGGCCAATCTAACTTTCCTGCACTGATGCAGTCATGCCAGTGGGGCATGTCCTGCACCCTGTGGTGGAGGGGCAGTCACCGAGGCCACTCCAAGATAAGGGAACATTGGTTCCCTTTGGGGCTGCACAGCGGCTGCATCAGTGCTTGAAAGTTGGTTAGGATTGTTTCCTAGGATTGCCTTAGTTCAGTGGTTCCCAGGCTGTGGGTCGGGACCCACTGGTGGGTCGTCAAAGGGTGATGGAAGATCACCTATGTTAAAAAGTTTGGGAACCACTGCTCTAGGTTGTTTCCAAATGTTCTTTCTGTGCAGCTGTTCAAATTGAGAAAACAACTTGTTATTTTCTATCTTTCTCAGTTGCATTTTCAGAACTGTATTTTCGGATATTATTGAAAATGTAGCCTTTCATGACATAAAAATGCATGTTGTACCTTTTTTTGTCCTGGTAGAAGAACTTCTCTCTGGTGCACTTTGAGTGGTTGTGACAACTGTGGGTCAGTTTTGCACTCTGAATATCATCCAGGTTAATATCCTTCCTGAACCTGTCATTCTGCCAGTATGGCCCACATCTCCACATTTTCTGTAACCAGTTTGCCATTTAAGTCACATTTATCATTGAGTTGTCAGCCACTACAGACCTAATATTTCTGTTTCTGAGTTTGATATATTTCTTTTCTTATCCAACTGAACTTACTTCATTTGCCATCACATCTCCACCAAGTTTCCTTTGAATTTCCTTTCCACTAAATTTCCCCACTCAGACTTTGAATTCTCCAAAGCACTTTGGACCAGTGCCAGCACCACACCTTATTGTCATGGATCCTACCCAAGATGTAGGAACAACCATGGGCTTGGCATAAAGTTCTATTTTCAAACTTCACTGCTTCTTTCTTTAATCACAGCATGGTATACTGTATATGAATTTTGCCTCAGTGGCCTTAGTTTGCAGTCTTATGCATGTCTACTCAAAAATAAGTCCCATTGAGTTCAGTGGCCTTACTCCCAGGTAAGTGTGTACAGTATAGGATTGCAACCTTAATCTCCCAGAAGTGTGAGCCCATATAGCCCCTCCATTAAATGTTTCTCTCAAGATTTTGTTTACCTCCCTATTCCATGAGAACCTGCTTACTAATTTCTTTAAATAATCCGCAGTGCTAGAGCATAATTGTGAGTGTTCACCACCAGTTACTGTATCCTCATGAAGAACTCTTTTTGTAATTTCATTAACTCTTACTGTGTGTGCACAAATGTGTGCCACTATAATTGGCATTTAGGCTGCTATTCTTCTTTCCACGCTTTCCAGTACAAAGGCATCTCCTTCCAACTAACCTGTTAAAACGTCTACATTCTCATTTTCTGGCAACGTATATGCACAAAACAAAGCTTGCAATTTTTCATCCAATTCTTCAAAAGGGGGCTCATTTTTGACAAGATACCTGAAATTCAGGCATTCAAGGAACCCCAAAGTAATACGACATGAAAAGTGGAGTAAAAATGGAGGCACCCAGAACCTCTTCAGCAGGTTTGTCCTCCCATGCTTAAGTCTGACTCATTCAGCTCTCCTGATCTGGCTTTGCTTTGGATTTCAGTATCCTGTTCATGATTCCACTTATTTATTTTCCACATTTTTATACCTCCCTTTCTCCAAGCAGCTCAAGGTGATGCATATAGTTCCTTCCCTCTTTTTGTCCTCACAGCAACCCTGTGAGGTATGTGAGGCTGAGCGATAGTGACTGATCCAAGGTCACCCAGGAAGCTTCATGGTTTAGGGGGGATTTGAATCTGGATCTTCCTTGTCTTTAGTCCAGCTCTCAAACCACTACACCAGGGGTGTCCAAAGTTTTTGGCAGGAGGGCCACATCATCTCTCTGACACTGTGTCGGGGGCCAGGGGGGAAAAGAATTGATTTACATTATAAATTTGAATAAATTTACATAAGTTTACATAAATGAATATATTAAAGATGAACTTATATGAATGAATAAAGGTCTTGTGATAGCTCAAGGCCTGTAGAAGGCCTTGCACAAAGCAAGGCTGGCCTTTCCTTTGCTGCCACTACTGCATCATAGATGTGAAACAACAAGCAGTGGAGGGAGCCCTCATCCCACAACTCATGCAAGAGGTCAAACAGTCGCCCTCACGCTGAGAGCAGTTGCGTTGGGTGAGCGTGGGCTCCAACAAATCTCCGGAAGGCCAGAGGCTCATTGGGGACTGGGGGCTCCCTGAGGGCCGCAAGTGGCTCCTGGGCCGGGGTTTGGGCACCCCTGCACTACACCATCCTGACTCTCTATAAACGTGAACCCATAGAGAGGCTCGGATAATATTTGAATATGCAGTTTATTTCTTTGGTCAGGAAAGACTGCAATTATATCAGAAATGCGTGTATGAATGTTTAATATTAACATCACAACCAACAACAGATTACAGTTTCCATACGATGCTATTAACATAGTTAATGAGCTAATGTGTGAACTAATAAGAAATACACTTATCAGTTAGTACAGAAAGTATTGGCCTGGTTTGAAGATCCTACTTTCTAGTCAGTCTCTCCTTAATTGCTCTGAAGCTGTTGCATGTCATTTAATGCCAGTGGCCAGGGTTGCAATCTGTAGCCTTCCATTCAGGGATAATCACAAAATTCCTTAGTGAATCTTTAGTTTGTTCTCAACTGTTTCAGTTGCAATATTTCCTTCTTTCTCCTCTTGACCTTCCTTGTGACTCTTCTCCACCAGAGATTCTCCTCACTCTCCCTCCCCTTTTGTTAATTCCAGTGGAATTTTCATGTTCCCTGTTCGTAGCTCACCTCATGAGCTATATGCATCACGAGGAAGCTACTATGAGGAAGCTACTATGATGCATATATGCATCAGCCATGGTGAAGGCTTCCTCATGAGGAAGCTACTTGAACCATTCACTAAAGAGGCTATGCCATGTCACCAAAACTAGATGTGATAGGGCAAAATGGATGCCATTTTTGGAATCAGCACCCCAAATATACCCAGCAATTGGGGTAATGTTTAAGGAAGCAAAATGTGTGTTGGTCTGGTCTTGGTGCACAGCACCTGTGCAGATGCTACCTCTGAACATGTAGATAAATCTTGACTTCATTGATAAAACAATGGTCCATGAATTTGTACCTAACCTCTGTAAACATGTGCGCCAAGCAGTTATTTGCACTGGTGCTATGTGTAGAGGTGTTTGAAAATGGTGTTATTTACCTTACTCAGCAGTAAACCCACTGTGCCCAATAAGACTTAGGCTGTAAACCTATCTTACTCATCGGAATCAAACACCTCTAGCTATGTGACTTGTTAAATTTTTTTTTATAAAGATGTTAGTGCTGTAAGGAACCTTACATTTCAAACAGAAAAACTCTCAGAAATTTCATCCTGTGAGGGCTCATTCGGTGTAATACCATAATTTATGTTCATGGTAGCTTTAGGAATTGATCCTCTGAATGGATTCTCCATACAACCTCTCAAATATTAGTGTGTGTTCCAGATCTGTCTAGGCACCATCTTCAACTGGTGGGATCATCTTTAAGCAAGTTGCATGGATCACACATTCAGCAAAAATTATTTCACATGGATACATCCATAGGGATCTTGTGAATGCAAAACATTGCTTCAGGAAGGGGCCCCAGAATATCTCATTGACCAAGAGCTTTGAATAATTTTGAGCTTAGATGCTTGAACCCAAGATTGATCATTTTGTTGTTGATTTCAACTGCTTAGAATTTTTGGTGCATACTTTGGTCATATTCTGCTAGTCAATAGTCAGTGAAATAAATGTCTTTCGGAGCTTTCCTCATGTGGTCTGCCAACCATGTTTGCTTCTGTCCTTTTCTACTGTGTAACTTCATTTTGCCAAGCCCTTCCACCCCAACAACTCATAGTCTGTAAGCTAGTCTGCTCCTATTGGCTTCATGTCCATGTGTGCATGTATATTCACACCACTTCCTCTGATTGGGGCAATGCAATTAGCTTTTGCATTCTCAGCATACCTGTCACCTCCTAATGAGGACTCCATAAAACAACATCCCATGATCCAGTTTCCTGCAGCACTTCTGGCCAGTTGTAAATCTCAGCTTTTACAATTTTCGGACAACTGAACAGATGGAATAACTTTTTTTTGTGGGGTACCTGCCTTTTAAGACTGCATTTGATTTTCTTAGTGGACATGCTTTTTGCTGTGCAGCTAATATTAAACAAGGGTATTTTTATTAACATTCTTCATGGTGCCAGTGATGTGCTAGATACTAACATGGAACTCAGAAGCCAATAGCTTCAGTTCAAGGTCTTGCATACAGAGTTACATGAAGAGGATTCCATGAAGTGTCTAAGGTCAAGGGAGGGAGATGTGATTAAGGTTATTGTATTGAATGGTATATTTCCTTCCCATTAATGTTTCTGTGTTAAACTGTGTTAAAACTGTTAAAGCTACAGGATAGAGCTTTATAGATGTGTTATGTATCTTTCCTCTGATGCAAGAACACTAATCTGCCACCCTTGCTAACAAAAAGCATGTTTGGAGTTTGAGTTTGTTTCTGTTTTGAGCAGAACAGATAAAATAACCCTTTTTTTGCACCTGCCTTTCAAAATGGCATCTGATTTCCTATATAAATTGGATATGAGTTTTGCTGTGTTGCTATCATTAAATAATATTTTTATGCTACCACTAATCTTTCCTACATGGAAATGTTTCTGTCCAGGTGCCTTTTCTTCAGAATTACACTGATAGGATCAAATTGATGGGAGAGAGCAAGAGCATTCAGACAGTATGCTCAGCAGGTCTGAAGCATTTAGAAGTATTTAGGAAAATGGTAAATTTCCAATTTAATTTTTACTGCTTATTGATGTTTTTCAGGTTTGGGCAATGTCCCTGCCCCCTTTCTTTGTGAACATCAGGCACCTTTCTTGATGACTCAGCATGTGAAATACCCTTCCTCTGTTTTTGAGCTGAACTTGTCAGCAGAGCAGTCTTCTTGACTGGCACTGAGCTTTCTTTTTCCAAGAATAGTTATGACAGTGAATTACATGAGTAATAACTAATTTCTCTGCATTCCACTTTTTTTAGAATATAGAAGTTATAGCACAATCCTATCTTGCATTGGAACAGGCAGGCTGGGAAGCCTACACTGTATCCAGCTCAGGATTAGGGCCAAAACTGGCTCAGCTGGAGCCAAGGGGAAACTCTTCCCCTTACCTCCGGGTAAGCCACCACAGCCCCAATGGGTCTCCTTGGACTTGCGTCACCTCAGGAGCTGGCTTCAATGGCTTCAAGCTTCAAGCCGCTCCACACCGCTCAGGGAATGGGGTTGAGATTCACCATAACTGCTGGCGCCCAGCCCCCCCTCCCGCTCCCTGCCCACCCACCCCCTGGAACAACCTCCACGTGCCTCCCTGCCTGGAACGCCTCCCTCCTGCCTCCTCCCCACCCTCCCCAGATCCCTGCATTGATTGAGCTCAGCTGACACAACCCTCCCTCCCCAGGTTGGCTTGGAGGCTGGATGCAGCCTCTATGGGCCAGCGCACATCCCTCCGCTGGCCCAGCCAACTCCCGAGGAGGTCAAACGTGCTTTACAGCACATTTGTGACCCTCCTGGAGGTTAGGATTATATAGTTAGGATTGCGTCCTTAATTATTCTTGGGCGTGCTCATGCATTCCCTATCTGAAAGCAATGAATGATTGACTGTCTCACAATTTGTTGTTTAGCTATGGAAGGAGGAATGGGTATATTGACATGCTTGATTAGACTCTGTGTGCACCTTGGACAAGAGAAACTGATGTTCTATTGTGTGTCAAAAATATGAGAAAATAATGCTGAATGAGCCATCGTAACAGAAATCTTGTCAGTGGGGTAATTGCTGTTGGGGAACTGCAGGTGCTATGAGTCATTTTCAAAGGTAACTATGCCACTTTTGATTAATTGCTTGAGTCCGCAAGGATGATCTGCATATAGTTGCAGGCTTTTCATTGGATTTCTTTCTGAATTCCATCCACTGTACACTCACAAATGTACTGGATGGGATTACAAATAAAACATTTGCCACTTGGGGTACACATAATATCAAGTGCTGCTGTAGAGCCAAGTGTGTACGTACGTGCATGTATCAGTACTATCAAAATTGTCTGGCAGCTCCATGCGCACAGTCCTTGTGCACAGCTTGCTGTTGAGCATTAGAGACCTGTGGTTTAGAGATGCAGCTTTCGGTAGGACTAAACTTATGGCTACATTACAATAATCTGAAAAGCAAAGGGTGTCTGTTACTCTTTAAAGAGAGTGTAGCCCATTTTGATTTTTATAAGCAGGCAGGATGATCTCTTAGTTGCTGTGAACATGTTTTTAAAAGAAATTAAGAGATAGGTGGTTAGATACCAGGCTGATGTTAGTATAGCTGCCTATGAGAATCAAAATTAGGGCACAATCCTGACCAGGTATACTCAGAAGTAAGTCCTATTTTGTTCAATGCGGCTTACTCTCAGGAAAGTGTAGTTAGGATTGCAACCTTATTTGACTAATATTCAGCAGTGTTCAGTCCTCCCTGGGCCAAGTCCCCACACCCACCCTTTAGTTGTGGAATTTGCTTAGGAAGAACCAACTGCTAAAAACTGCTTGAAATTTATTTTTCAGTGGCATTGTTTGATGATTTAGCATCAGGGAGTGTGGGGGAAAAATGAGAGGCATTAGAGAATATTTTCAGATCTACTCCAAGTGTAGCTTTTCAGCAGGGTCCGAGTGTGCTTTAGGGAATATGAAACAAAAGAGATCATACCAGCTGTTTTCTGTTTCCTCTCCTGCATTTGATCCTGGAGTTCTTCAGCCTAACCAGATTGTTCCCACAACTATGAATGGCACAGCATGGCACCCAATCAGGTGGAGAGCAGAAAAGGGGATTGGGGAGCCAAGACCCTAGAGTTCTATTTCCGAGGGAGGAATAAATGTGAATTTGCCAGGAGTGCACTGGTATTATGAGGCTTTTGGAATACAGTGTTGCCAGACACTCTCCAAGACAGATGTAATACCATGCATACACTGGGGACTGGATCTACGCAGGACACATCCCGAGGAACCTGGCATTCAACAGTTGAACCTGCCTTTCCAGGCCTGATCAACCCTCCTACCACCCACCTGCTCTCTCCTCACCCCTTTCTTCCCTGTGTGGGCTTACCTGCTCCAGTGGGTCTTCATTGCCTGAGTGCACTTTGGCAGACCACACATTCAACCAGCAGGACAGCCCAACAGGATTGGGCTGCTACTGTTTTTCCTAACTTTTTTCAGTGGCAGTGAATGAAGCTGTTAAATACTGGTTTATAGCTGTTCTTTAATTTATTCTACCATTTTTATATTTTTGTAAGCTGCCTCAAGTATATTTTATTCTAGACATGTGAGATAACCATCTTGGAAGTAAAATAAGCAATAAATAAGAATTTAGAACACCTTCACCAAAGCATTAAAAGAAAAAACATTCTTTTTGCTATATATATATATTTATTGTACAAAAAAAATCTAAAAAAGGACAAGAAATTGGAACAGAAGCAATGGCTATGATATACTTGACAGACTAAAGCCAGTTACAGAACAAATCAGTTTATACAACACAGAAGAGAAATAGCCAAGGCAATCCTTATTTTGTTTTTGCTTTCTTCTAGTTTCCTTTTTCTAAAATGTGTATGAAAGAATAGCTGTTACAGTTCCCAGTTGTTCTGACTTCACCTCCTCAGTTTAACTCTTACTTTTTCTGTCAGTAAATACAGTACTGTGGGACAGGAGATGGTGGATGCCTGCCTCAATCATGTGTGTTTGTTCAGTTTTTGGCAAAGTGAATTTCCAACTGGGCAAGGAGGACTGTTTTGCTCATAAAACATTTGCCACATTGTTTTTCAGCTCCGAAGCTGTTAAGTAAAACATACCAGAGCTGTGTTGATCTGATATCCAGCTATGAGGCTATTTAAGAAATTGACTTCAGCAGTGTCAGAAAATATGGTATGACATGGAATTAGTGAAACATTTTGAAGTCAACTGAATGCCAACAGTAGATACATGTTTATTTTTAATGTTAGTTCTGAATAACTTAATCACTCGTGTGCCTTTAGTACTTTGTTCATCTGTAGATTCTGTGACGCTTTAAGCAAACCAGTGAAGCCCCACAATACTGCCGTGAAAGCCTCATCTCTTTTCCACAGATCACATGGGAATTAAATTAATTTATCTCAAAATTACACCAAAGTTGGTGAGGAAGCTTGTAGAACAGTTCAAGAGTTTTGAGTTCCAAGCCCTTATTCCTAATTACCAGACTGTGCACTCCCATCTGTTGACACATTCTTGACTTGCTGTATAAATGTATTTGCCTTTCCTAGAAAGACTCCTTGTGTTCTAATAAATGATTAGCAATCAGATATTGTGCTAAAAGTCCCGTTTCAGCCTCTTCACCCAATTATTTTAAGACATAATTGTTCTTTGTCAGAAGAAAGCGAGGCTAGCTGGACATTGATTGACTAATTCTATAACTACTCAGGATCATCAAAGAGATCTAATAGCACAAAGATATGCAGAAATGCCCTGTACATATTTCATTGAAAAATCTAGCTACAGTATTGGATTAGTTTGCCCGATGAGAGATGTGTTTAGTGCGTTGCACTAGCAAGACACTTTGTGACTTGGAAGTCAAATAAAACAGCATGTTTGACTGACAGGATTTTAGAACTGCACAGTGAATTGCCTTCAGCAGGAAGGGAACTACACCAAGATTCATACGCACTAATCCTCACACACAGCAATTACAAAAAGAGAAAGCACAGACATAAAAGTATCTCTTCTTGAGCTCTAGGGTGTGTCACAAAAGGGAAACCCCATCCTAGTCTCTTTAAATTTTATTTAACCTTCCCATAGTGCAAATGGTACCTTAGCCCAAAGCAGTCTCTCAGTACAGAAATTTTTACAGTGAACATTCAGCATTTTAAGTCCAGGTGCTTTGCTTCGCTCCTGCAAAGTCTTTGAGACCTCCCCAATGTCCTGATGGGACTGCCTCTTGCTTTCAAAGTGAACTAGCATCCGTTTTGTAGAGAAAGGCAGCAGCTCAGGATTGAGGGTGGAGAAGTATGAATGGACACCCTGACCAAGTACAACAGAAGGCCCTGTTGCTTAACACCAGCCATGGGCCTAAAACCAACTTGCACCTATTTAGGAAACTAAAATTAATGTATGGCACAATAAATGCAGTTTTGGCAACAGCGTTCCCCTTAGAATCCCAGTATCCTCTCACCGGCGGCCTCTCGTCTTCAAGACAGCCAATGGTTTTCTATCTGGAAAGGTTGAAGTGATGGCTATCATGTTCCAGGTGCAGGATTGGAGTGAAAAGCTCTGAACTCTTTTATTTATTTATTTTTTATATTTTAATTTTTTTTATATTTTAAATTTTATTTTGATGTTCAAGTGCTGTGTTTGGTCATGTGATCAAAACAAACAAACAAACAAAAACAATCTTAACCAGTGAATGGCCTTTTGGTCATGTGATTAAAATAAAAACAAAACTTCTTAGCCCGTTTCATCGTCATCCTCCAACTCATTTCTTCATTTTCTCTCTCTCTCTCTCTCTCTCTCTCACACACACACACACACCCCTCTATTACATTTATGCACAGTAACACAAACAAAAGTAAATAATAATATACTTGTGGAACAGATATTTACAAGCATACATCCAAAAATGAACATACCTGTCTGCCTTTTGTGAGTCAAATCGCCCAAAGCAAAATATTATCTCATTGAAGGGAGCCATTGATAGCAGGTGATTCGGATCTTGTCTTTCCAGGTTAGCACCATTGGGCAGTAGAAAGTGAGGGGGGAATCAAACCACCCAAATTCCAGAAAGAAAGCATCCATATTTTAGAGAGACCTGCCCAGCTGTTTGGTATATCATGCTCAATTGATCAGTGCTTAATATGGAAGGATGGGCATTCATATACAGGGATAATATTATACATTAGAATGAACTGCATCATTGCTTACCATGGCTGCAATTCTAAGCACACCTATTTGGGAACAAGTGTCATTGAACATAGCAAGACTTACTTCTGAGTAAGCATCCATAAGATTTCATTGCGGGTCTCTCAGAAGGATTTCTAATGACTTTGGATTCTAATGACTAGTAGAGGGCTGTGAACAAATGGACTATAGGAAATAATGCTAATGGGTGAACAAAAGGGCAAATTTTATTTGCTCTGCTGGGACTTTTATGTCAGCTTCAAGGAATTCACACTAATCTGTTCTAAATCTGAATAATAAATTCACTTAGAATTCACTCTAAATCTGTTCTAAGACTAGGTGTTCTATATTTATAAGGTACACATCAGTCAACACACAAAGAACTGTGTTTGATAGCATAATAACTGGGGAGAATTTCATTCATATATCAGTATCTCAGTAGCCATTTCTGACCATAGACTTTGTAGTTTCCTGGAGTGCTTTCTCTTTTCTCTTCCAGAAATTAAAAATACAGTGGCATTTAGTAAGCCGGATCATAATCACAACATCCCAAGACAATAGGTTTCACAGACTGTCTACTCTGAGTTAAAAAAAATTCTTGTGTTAGTTTAAGCCCATGCTTCACATATTTCAGATAATAAGTTTGAATATCACTCCTACTGACTACAAAAGCAAGACACAGCACTGAACTCTTTCTTGGAGAGCTAGACAGCATTCAAAAATAGCCATGTGGAGGTGTCCCACTGGAAACAGCCCAACTCCCAGGATGGAGCCTTCTTAGCCCTGGATGTTTGATCATACCCATTCCAGTTTTCTACAATTACACCAATCTTTCTGCTCCCTACAGTGAAGTAAAGCCTCCAACAGGAAATTATGCTTAATGAAAAATAGCTTTGTCATGTACTTCTTCCCTCTTTGTTTCCAGCAGTGAAGGGCTGTGAAGTATGTGGCTCTGTGCCATAGCAGGTCATATAAGAATATCTCCATCTTAAAGCAAGATAACAGAAACCACAAAGTATACCAAAGCCCCTGGCTGCTCTTAACAGATGAGCAGCCCAATCCTGAGCTCCCAAGCCTTTTCTAAAATAACAATAGCTCATAACAAAGTCAATGCATGACGTAAAACAAATGGAGACTGCTTTGGTATTTGGACTTATGTTCTCCTCCCTTTGCACTTCCTCCTCCCTTTGCATTTCCAGAAGCAGGGAGACCAGGGCCTAGGAGACATGAAGTGTGAGAGAGATACTTGCCTCCTGACCACTCAAAAACTTACTCAAAACCACTTGATTTCTAAACCTTGAGCAGGTACTTCCTACATACTCTCCAACTTTAGTCAGCAAATATAAAGTAAAAAGATGCTTTCTTTGAGGATAAAAAAATGAAAACTGGGCTTTTGAGGACACTGGATTCTTTATCAGAACCAGAGTCTGCTTTACACAACATTTGTGTAGAATATCAGAAGCTCAGCTCAAGATTCCCAGAAGACATAGCTTCTGAATGACATGCGTTTCCACTGCTCTGGAGGTAAAGTACTTCAGCATGTTGCTTGTGTGAAGAAAAGCTTGAAACATTCATAGTGCTTGTTTTTTCATATATCAGGTCTGCTAGAAACAAAGGATGCATATGCAGTCCTTCTGCTAGTGGGTCCTTCCACAGAGTTCTGATTGTCAAATTGTCCTTGTGGCTGGCAGAGCAAAGAACCCAGTTGTGTTTACATAGCTAAGTGCTAGCTGGGGAAGGGGGACAGGAATTTTCCCCCATATAAGATGAACAATTCTATTCAGTTCTATTAAAGAGGGAGAAAGATGAAAGAGTTCTATTCAATCAACGTTAGAAGAGAAAGAATGCAAGTGTTTTAAGAACTGAGCTGGAAGGGAGAAAGATCTGTGCTTGACTGTCTTTGGTATAGGGTGCAGAAAAAAAGTAACTTGCCATCTCTGTTTCTCAGTCTGAAATGAAGGGCCATAACTACTAAACTCACAAAATGATCAGAATACTACAGAAGGGAAATGGCATACCTTGACAATTACATGGTTAATAAGTTGCATCAGTTAAGGCAGGGGTGCCCAAACCCCGGCCCGGGGGCCACTTGCGGCCCTCGGGGACTCCCAATCCGGCCCGCAGGGAGCCCTCAGTCTCCAATGACCTTCTGGCCCTCCGGAGACTTGCTGGAACCCATGCTGGCCTGACACAACTGCTCTCAGCAAGAGGGCAACTGTTCCACCTCTCATGTGAGCTGAGGAACGAGGGCTCCCTCCACTGCTTGCGGTTTCACATCTGTGATGCAGCAGTGGCAGCGAAGGAAAGGCCAGCCTTGCTTTGTGCAAGGTCTTTTATAGGCCCTGAGCTATTGCCAGACCTTCATTCATTCATATAAGTTCCATCTCTAATCTATTCATTTATGTAAATTTATTCAAATTTGAAATGTAAATTAATTCTTCCCCCCCCCCCCGGCCCCTGACACAGTGTCAGAGAGATGATGTGGCCCTCCTGCCAAAAAGTTTGGACACCCCTGAGTTAAGGTATTCTAGCTCAAATCTTTTTTAACTATCTGATCCTATTCCCTTCCTCAGTCTATGAAGAGATCCTACAAAACAAAAGCCTTTCAAAAGAACTAAAAGATTAAGTAGAGATATCTATACAGGACTGCAGTATTTGTGAACAAGGATCTGTTTTGGGCCCACAGTACCTCAATCTTTTGGCAGAAGTGAACAGTAAGAAGGAATGAAATATGACATCTAAACTCTCATAACATAAGGAGCAGGACCCCCTCATAACATAAGGACCCCCCTTCACATTTCAATTCTGGCTCTCTGCAGCCTTGGGAGATAGCTGTTCTGATAAGTTCCAATATGCAATAGCTAGAGGTGTTTGTTTCTGATGAGTAAGATAGGATTATAGCCTATGACATACTGAACACAATGGACTTACTTTTGAGTAAGGTAAATAACTCAATTTTCAAACACCTCTAGCAATAGCTTTCTTCTCACAGCTTTTTATTCCAGGAGATAAATATGAAACTAGCATGTATGTGTCCTTCACATTTCTGGCATTCTATTTTTGTAGAGCTTGATGATACACTGCAAACTATAAGTTTCTAATGTGGTCTCTGTTGTGCCTTTGAATCTTTTTTTTATGGACCTGACACCCTCCCAAGAGTGCAAACTTCAGAAAATGGGAATGAAGGCAAGAAATACAGCAGATGGGTAACTTCAAAGGCAAGGGGATCCGCAAATAACCTTTAAAAAAAATCAAGGTGACTTGCAAGCAGCTGAGGACTTAGGAATCCTTTTTTAAATCCAATGTTAGGTTTCCATTTGCAGAAACATTATTCTGTATATACCTGTTATCTAATTAATTTGCACTGAATGGTTAATAAGTTAATGTAATTTAGCATATGTTCAACAAGCTGAAAAAGCATGTTTGAGGAGTGCTTTGAAAAGGATGAAGCGCTTCAGTCTATAAGTGCTAGAAAGGCAGTTTAGCTCAAAAAGGGCCAGAAGAGCTGATCTCTGTGCAATCTTGGGCAAAGGACTGTTCCCTTCTTTGGGATTTAGGGTTTAAACCCATAAGAAGTGCTAAGGTTCTGTTCAGCTTGAGCAACTTTAAACAGTATAGCAATAGGCTAGAGATGGGGTGGGGAGTTTAGATTTTCCACAGCATCTCATCCTATGCATCATTATCCTTGTTTTCGTCTATGCCGTCATCTGAAAGTTGCTGCTGGCTTGATATGTGGCAAATTCAGAGCAGTAAGGCAAAGATTCAAGTACTAAATAACCTTAAAAAGGAGCAAAAGTTGCTTCATACAAGAATTGGACTGGGTGCTGAGATTCACAGATTAGTCTTAATAAGTGCTAGAATGGGAGGCTGTCTTTAGAAGTATGTATTTGCTCCTAATAGAAAGATGGTCTCATTTGACTTCTTCCCCATTTACTGACATCTATACTGTCGTAATCAGTACTTCTGTGAAAGAGTTACTGCAGGAAAAGTTGGATGGTATATTTTTAGCTGCTTTATGTAATCTTGCTGTAATCTTGGCAGGTAAACTAAGCAGTTGACTTAAAATCATCTGTGCTGAAAATCTTAAACAAACACTTGGCTCCAGGTCTGCTACAGACTCCAGTCCATCACCTCCACTCCTGGGTTCCAGACCCAAGACAGGCACTTCTGAAGGGTTACATCATGCCACACAGCAGCTCACTAGACAGTCCAAGCAGAGAAGTGGAGAAACAAGCCCCAAAACAGCAGGAACTGCTGAACTTTGAAGAAACAGAGATCCTGATTTCATACCATAATGAAAACAGCAAAAGGGAAGTAAAGACGCCACAATGGTATGAGTAGTCTGAGCCTGAGTGTTTGTCCCAGTCTGCTGCAATAAGCCATTGCCTACTGCAGAGATAATTCTCAGCTGGTTGTCCCTTCTTTCCTTTTTCAATGCACAGCTGCAATTTCTGCATCTCAAATTCACTGGAGAAATATTATAAACCATCTGCAATTGCAACTACTCGCATTAATAGAATCCACATTTTGACCCCACAAATAGAGGTATATAAGGTACACATTCCAAACACCATAATCAATCTGGGCTACCTTTCCACCACAAGAGCTTCAGCCTTTCATCTAACAAATTTTTTTTCCCATTTGGATGAAGAAGATGTAATGATTCTACAAGAAACAAAATCTACCACATTTGTCATTTCATCTGCCAACATGCTTCACCTATAACAATACTCCTGTGACTCCTTCAAGTCTATAATTTGCCAACCCTAATTGATCAAACTGTGTTTTTTTTTCCTTCAATACAAGCTGAACTTAAATGTTAGTCCCCTCCTTGAACATTGGTAGGTATCAGACAGCAAAGGCCTCTGATTCACTGGATTTGAACTAGTGGATGAATGACTTGCAATTTTTGTCTGAGTTTGTCACATTATCCATTTGCATTAAAATCCATACCAGAATCAATTTTTTTGTTTCACAATTACAGATACGTAATACCACCATCACTCTCGGACCTTCTGATCTCAGTAAGAGCTGCTTCTACCAAAACATTCTCTTCCCCTTTTTACTTCCAAAGATCATGAGTCAAGTAAAAGAAAACTGTTCAAACAGCTGTCTTCCCAATGGCTGTCAAATACAGTGACACACACAAGATCTAGGACCAAAGCAGATCAGTAATGAAGAGACTCCAGCTTCTCCATTTGGATGAAATCCTATCTGACTTATCCCTTGCAGACCTATTCCTTAAACTAGAAATCATAGTTTCAGAGATGACTATCACTAAATTCTCAGCACAACTGATGTTTAATCATACCAAGTGCTATCTCTACATACTCTTGAGAAAAGTTAACTCACCAACTCTGAGTGAAATTAATTTGAGCTGTACCATCAGTTTCAGTATAATTGTAATTAGAAACATTTCTCCTCTTGTTTGAATTTGTTCCATTTCTGAACATTGTTGCCCCAAACTGTAGAAACAGAACTACTCTGTATTTATGGGTTGAAGGAAGGTAGCTCATACTGCAGTTACATGGAAGGCTGGCATTGGGGTAAGGAACTAAATAAGTGCATTTAAAAATAAAAAGCATTGATGCAACAGTAGTGATAGGGAGGACCCATACAGAGCAACTAATGCTACTACTCAGGGATTGCTTCATCATTAAAGAACTGCCTGTCTAAGACCGCAAGACGCTAGCCATTTAAAAAAAAATTATAATTTACTGCAAGTAGCCAGCACAAATGGATAGGTCCAGTTCAGTTTGGCAATTTTCTAAAGAAAAAGCACTAGTGCTATTATATTTACATGCATATGGGTTTTTATTTTTAAAATGGTGCTTAAAAGTAGTAAAGTTTTATTGCCAAGATTTAATAAATAAATAAAAAGAATTTGCCTCTTCTCTATTCTGCAAGTGTGGAAGCCTTGTTAACGGCTCAAATCATGCTAGAGGAATGAGTCTAGAAAAAGGGAACTGATACCTTTTGTCCCCATGGGGACAAAACTTTCTGCCGTGATCTTTTCCCCACTACTTCAAAGACAGGGTCAGATTAAACCACATGACAAGGACAGATTTGACTTCACTGAGTTGAATTCATTTTTTTTTTTAAGGGCAAGGGAGTTGAAGAATATTGACTATTGGCATAGATATTGTCTATCTGTAGGGGGGAAACTGAAGCATAGTTAGATTCATGTTCAAGGCAGACGTTTACCATCCAATTATACTGTTCCTCCAACAACCCCCTAAGTCTACAGATACACCTCTACCACCACCTTTTGCAACCATGCAATACACAGAAGCATTCCAAGTGGATCCCAGTTTTCATTTCTTTGGAATCTCCTATCTTCAGGGATTTTGTCTCTCAAAAGGCAGGCAGGTTTAGCAACCGTCAAATTCCCACACTATTCCCACTCTTCCCTCCCCCCCCCCCCAAAATCCTCAAAACAGAATGCCAAATATCCCCCAAACTGGCAGGTCCCCTTTCCTTCTTTCTCCATCTTCTTAATACAAAATATTTACCTCTTTTTTTTCCTCTTTATCGCTATAGCTCCATACAACATTTTATTTAACTTAACAATCACAATCTAAGAAGCTTTTGCTGTTTGTAAACGGGTTGAAGAGCCTCTCTCTTTCTGATGAACTTTTATAACCATGTTTGTTCCCAGAACAAGAGAGAAAGGGGGTGGGGAAGAAAAAGAATGCCAGTAGAAGTAAAGCTTGAGCAGTGATGGGTCAAACAAAGGGTTTCGGAGGGGAAGAGAGGAATGCTTGTTTCAGATCTGCCTCAGGGAGGAGAGTATTGATTCAAGCCAACTCATCCCCTCTCCAGTAATGTGACGTCTGTTTTGATTATTGCACAGCGCATGATGTCACTTTAGGAGATTTTCAATACAATTCTATTCATCTTGTTCTTTTCTCAGAATTATTTTCTCTTCAGAAATGTTTTTAAATGCTACGGAATGGATTCATCAGTGTCAGGGTGCATCATCAAAGCAGGAATCCAGGGAGATCAAGAGAAAGGAGTGACAGGACAGGCAAGGGGTTTAAGAGCACCCACACCTGTCAACAACCATGCCGGGGATTTTGCCGTAGATGATCTGCTGTTTGTCATTGAAGTATAGCATGTTGATGGGGGACATCTTGGTGGGTGTGCAGCAAGGCCCTGCTGAGCCCCGGGGATTGGCCTGCTGCACCAGATGGGTGTGGGGATATTTCTGCATGAACATGTACTCGCACTGGCCTGAACAATAATTGGCTTTGTATCGCTTGGGTGCGATAATCCAATCCCAACCGAAGGCCTCAAAGTCAACGGTCAGCGGGTAGCGGCAGCAACGGGACTCAGTTGAGTGCTCATCACAATCTAGTCCCAGATTACGCCGGGACCGTTTGTTGTTCTCCAGCACACGCAGCTCCATGAATGGGTGCTGGGGATAAGATTAGAAGGGATAAAACAAATATATGAATTCATGTGCACTGCATCCTGCCACAAGAGACAACCAAAACTCTTGAAGGGACCTAGCCTACAGGGACAGAATTTTACAGCATGCCAGTTCCCTTAGTCATCCACCTAAATCTGTCTATGTATAATTCATTTTGCTAACCCCATCTGTCCATCCCTCTCTGACCCTGTAAACCATGAACCAACTTTATTAAAATACACTCATCTCCCCAATCCTATTCAGTGCTGTTCAACCACATCCAGCTACTCTTATCTCTTCTTCAAAGATAATCCTTCTTTTCTCCAGTTCTAACATTTCTTATCACAGCATCTAGTCATTTTTCCAATTCCCAGCAATAGTCTTGAGTGCTGCCTTTTAGAAAGGCCAAGCACTGGCTGACTGTAAGTAGCTATTATTAAATACATTAAATAAATGGTTATACATTCCTTAAGCAAATGCAAGTCTAGTAAAAACGAGGGAAATGCAGTAATGCACTCAGCAAAAATAAAAAATAAATGAGGTGAATAATTTGACTTAACAGACCAAGGCTGCAATCTTATACACACTTACCTGAGAGTAAGCCCCACTGAACTCAGTAGATCTTACTTCTGAGTAAACATGTACAGGATTGCACTGGAAAACATCAATTTGTAGGTGGTGGATGAAGATGTGAAATAAAGGGAACTCCATTAGAAATATGGAGAGTACATATCTCTACAGGATTTAATTACAAAATAATTTGCATGTAGAAGCATGATTTCAAATAATCAAACCTAATTTAATTGTTAGGTAATTATAATTAACAGAATAAACTTCAAGGGTTTCAGAACAAAGAAGACAGGCGGCAAAGAAGCAAAGCAAAAAGGCAAAAATACCTTTTGGAGGTATTTTTACATAGGAAGACTGTAGAACTCTTAACAAAAGTTATTTGAATCTGCATAGTAATTTACTAAATGATTGTTTGCATGAAAGAGTCATTTAAGCATGGCATAGCATAAAGCCAACTGTTGAATGTATGAATCCAGTAATCTGCAACTGATGTGTAAGACCTACTACAATGTCAGCAGCAATTCAAAATTGATTTCCTGTTACTAGCAATTTTTTCTTAAGTTCTGGATCTCTGAGGAGCATATCTGAATATTAGAGCTTAAAACTAGTATATATTAGGATTTGATTGTCTTTTAACTGAATAATGTCAAATAATGTTTGGCCCTTATTAAATGTTGAAACTAAATTAGAAGTAAGACAGACTGAGATGAGACGGAGGAAAAGTGGCATGAGCATTTGTGTTGGGTATCAGCAAGGCTTGTATTTTACATGGTACATGTTTACTGTCCCCAGGCTATTCCAAGATTGTTGATGAGACACTTACCTAAGCAGAGGTCAGTAACCTAAAAATGCACAATAATTTTGTGGTATCCTAAAACCTCATCAACTGTTTGGCAGAATGTTGGGGATGAGAGAGGGAGGGATGGAAGATCTTCACCTGGAAGGCAACACCATGGCAAGGACAAGTCAAAGTCAAGGGCTTGCCTACCATGGACAAGGGCAGTGGTTTTCAGACTGGAGCACCCCAGCCTAAGAGCCCTGGGTAGTTCTGCCTTAAGGGGAGGGGTGGGGGGAAGGTAGAGACGCAATGCTCAGCATCACGCCTCTGATCTGGGTGCAGGGGTGCATTGCCATGTGCCCCTGCCTGCAGCAGCCTCCTGGGGGTTGGGGTAGCCTGGCGCCAACCTCAGCAGGACTCCTCACGCAGCACAGAGCCCTCCAGAAGACGATCGCAACAACTTCCTGTTTCACGATCGGAAGTGGTTGTGATCATCTTCTGGAGGGCTCTGCACTGCGTGAAGAGCCCTGCTGAGGCTCTTTCTAGGCTTCCCCAACCCCCAGGAGGCTGCTGCAGGCAGGGGTGAGTGGCAGTGCACGCCTTCCCCCACCCCCACTGCCTGCAGCAAAGACTTAGTGGCTCTCAAACTTTCCCAGAGAGTTTGAGAATAGTTATTTCTAGCTCCTTGGAGGCTGTTGTGCTGCCATCACTGTGGCCAGCCCATGGCAAATAAGTAGGGGAAAGGGAAAAGCACTTCCCATTTTCCGCTACAGCACTCCAGCATACAAGTCACTGGTGATGTTCAGCAATGCACCCAGGCCAGGAATGGCATGGTAGAGCATGTCCTAAGAAGTTCCTTTATGTTGATAAACACTTCCTGAGTTTAGTGCAGTGTTCTCTGGCAGCTTGCCAGGGAGCTGCGGAAACCAGTCAGGGTAACTGCAGAATCCTTGCAAAAAAGTCACTGCTCTACACAATGTCTAGGATTATAGCCCTAATGGGGAGTGTGACCAATGGCCCAGTAGGTCAAGGGACCCACCAGCTGAAAAAGTTTGGGAACCACTGGCTTAGTGGGTTTTCTTTAGCCTCCTTATCAGGTTAGGTGCTGGGATGGAGAAGGGAGGGAGCAAGGTATACGCCTGTTTACCCACCAGGCCTTCAGCACCAGGCCCAAGCGAGGTGACGGCCAGGTCATTGCCATTGGGATCAAAAGCGTTGATTTCAATACCCCAGTTGTTCTGCGGCTGCTTGAACCAGTTCTGCAGTACGTGCTTGAAGTCAATGCTCTGCCAGTGGCCAATGCGTGAGTTCAGGTCAATCTTGAGTGAGCGGATTCGGATGTGGCGGCTACCATCCTCTGTCACTGGCTTGAGGCGCAGGATTTGTAGATAGACTGTGGAGGTATGCTGAACAGGCCGCAGGTATACCCACAGTTGTGCCTTCACTACTTTGGTGAACATAATCTTGGGACTGAAGTTGAAAAAACAACAGTGTGGATTGCCTTCAATCTGTACCACAGGGTCCGCTGGCAGAGGAAGACAAAGAAAGAAGCAATGAGCAAAACTCTTTCACAACCCTAGTTTCTCAGTAGCAATTCACACAATAATATATGTCACATAGTAATTGCAGCTATTATGTGATCTAGTGGCTGTGTGAAACAGCTATCATAATTCAGCTTTCATGATGCTTTCTTGGCCTGCCAGTGATGGCAGTGTGGTACAGTAATAAGATACCTTTCAACTGGTTGTTTGAATTGGCCCGAAGGCACAATGAGTGTTAATTCCTCCAATCAGCTACTTATTCTTAGGATCAGGGCCAGCCTGAGGGCCGTGTGGCCTGTGTTCTGACATTGGGCTCTGCTCTCTGGAAGGCTCTGCACTGGGGCAGCAGGCAGTTCTCCCACTGCTGCAGCTAGCATCTGGCAGCCTGGGAGGGATGCGCGGTGAGCAAAGTGTGGGCTTGCTCACCCTCCCCGGGACTGTTTGGCCTGAAATGGGCCTCCCACAGTAGTGGACAGTGACCTAATGTCACCACAGCTATTTCCTGGTTCCATGCTTTGCACACAGCGCCACAAGCATTTGGCTCACTGCGGCTGCGGTTGTTGGGGTTTGCTGATGAGTGGAGGTCCCATGCAAGTGCCCCATATTGGGCTCCGCCAATCCCAGCCCAGCCCTTCTTAGGATTGTATAGATTCCAAACCAAGAGAAAACACAGATTTCCCATTGTGAGGTTCTATGGTATAAGGTTAGAAACTACATTTTAGAGTGGTTTGCAATCACAAAAATAGTGCACGAACACTATCAGTCAATATAAATATTTTACATACAGCACCTTCACAGCAACGAGCATAAAAACACAGCACAGAATTTTATTAATAAATGGGGGGAGTACTTCTAATAAATATGCACTGACAAACTATGAAGGAGAGGAGTGGGGACTGCATGGCAAGGCTAATATAATAAAATTACTATTTATCCTTCTGGTAGGTGTATCTTAGTGACTTGTATCGTACAGCTTCAGTGAACATGTACTATGAAATACAGAATCAGAGAGCAGGTGTGATCTTCTGTTTGTGCCCTGGAGAGGACCTACATCAGTACTTCAGGTTAAACAGAGTCTCAGTGACATTAACCCACCTCTACGGGTCAGCCTTTCAAATTAGCAATAGCCACACCAGAATAACACACAGATATAACTCAGATATAACTCAGTACTGAGATATAATTTACTCTTGGGTAGATAGGCAGCCACAGAGCAGTACAGCATGGAGACTGTTACTCTAATGTTGTTGGCACCTCTGGAATGACATACTTCAGCTACAGAAAAATGTTGCACAATAGTCTAGGCTTACTAAGCAAAGATGTACTGGCCATCTGTACAAGAAATTGCAGCAGGCTAAAATATATGTTAGTAGAATGCACTAGCTCTTGCGCTAGGAAACCTTGGATTACCAGAACCATCCTAGAATTAATATTTGCATTTCTACTTGTTGATTTAATCAATCACAATTTCACAATGGATGTTGTCCATGGCTGAGCCAGTAGGAGGCAGACTTTCCAAAAGAATCCTCAAAGGCTGGAATAAGGCCTACCCCTTCCTATGGGAGTTGTGTTTTCCTTCTGCCTTTAACAAAGGATGCAGAATTTGCTGAGCAAATAACTTTCTCAGTCTATCCCTAAGACTACCATTTAATGCTTGGGCACCACTATGACTAAGGCCTGAGTTGGCCCAGAGTGTCCCTTTCCCCCCCTCAGCGTTCCTTCCTTAGTTGGCCCTGCTGCTCAGCATTCAGTTGTTGTCGGGCTTCAGTAGGCCTTTGTCTCCTCAATATTCCTTTCTTAATCAGCCCACCAGCACTCAGTTCAGATGTGATGTGGTGCCAGAATTTTCCTGCTTTTTTGTTTACTTGAGTGCTTTTAGTAAGTGGTCCAAGATGCACATAACTACTCCTAGACCTGAGACCTGGTTTAGCACTATAATTTTTCTACCTTTTAACCACATTACTCCTTCCAATGCCACCACTCGTGGCTCAGTTCTAACTAGTGTCGGACTGCTGAGATTAAAAAGAAGAGATTACATTCTTTCTCTAAATCAGCCTGCATCTCAGGTCTTAGCTACAGGGCCTTGCTATGAAGTGACCTGAAATGGTTGCATGAGAGCAAGTCAAGTGGATTACAGCTGTAAAAACCCCTTTCTCCCTGACCCAGCTCCAAATAGCTTCTGTCTGCCTGCCTAGTGCTTATAAAGCACCAAGTGGACAGGGAGAGATCATTTGGAGCCTGTCCTTCTCCCTTGCCTTTATAGCATGCAGCCCTCTTGCTTTGCACTACTTCTGTTTTCGGTGAATAGAGGCAATGCATGCCGGGTTCTGCAGTGAACAGAAATGGCACAGAGGAGGAAAGTTGCACACTGCAGCTCTTGGGAAGCGATAGGGATGGGCAGGTGAGTGAGTCCAAATGGCCTCTCCCTGCCTACTTAGTGCTTTGTAAGCATGGGGTGGGTGGGAAGAAGCGTTCTGGAGCCATGGCAGCCTTTTCCTTTTCCCAACAGCACTGAAGGCTGGAAAAAAGCTACTACAGCTCACACCCTCACTCCCCTACTTGCCTCCCTGCCCACTTTTTCACCCACCTTCCCTGTAATCTACAAGGGGGGAATGCACATGCAGCATTCTCAGCAGCAGCATTTGTGGGGGGATTAAGCAGTGTGGGGGCACAGGCCTCCACTGCTTAACTACTACTAAGGTACAGGCCTGTTTTGGCATCAGAATTTTTTTTTTTTAAATCTCAGCACTACTTTCATAGCCAGCCTCCCTACTACTAAGAACATAAGAACAGCCCCACTGGATCAGGCCATAGGCCCATCTAGTTCAGCTTCCTGTATCTCACAGTGGCCCACCAAATGCCTCAGGGAGTACACAAGACAACAAGAGACCTGCATCCTGGTGCCCTCCCTTGCATCTGGCATTCTGACGTAGCCCATTTCTAAAATCAGGATGTTGCACATACACATCATGGCTTGTACCCTGTAATGGATTTTTCCTCCAGAAACTTGTCCATTCCCCTTTTAAACACATCTAGGCCAGATGCCGTTACCACATGCTGTGGAAAGGAGTTCCACAGACCAACCACACGTTGAGTAAAGAAATATTTTCTTTTGTCTGTCCAAACACTCCCAAATTTCAATTTTAGTGGATGTCCCCTGGTTCTGGTGTTGTGTGAGAGGGTAAATAGCATCCCTTTATCCATTCTGTCCATCCCCTGCATAATATTATATGTCTCAATCATGTCCCTCCTCAGGTGCCTCTTTTCTAGGCTGAAGAGGCCCAAATGCTGTAGCCTTTCCTCATAAGAAAGGTGCCCTAGCCCAGTAATCATCTTAGTTGCACTCTTTTGCACCTTTTCCATTTCCACTATGTCCTTTTTAAGATGTGATGACCAGAACTAGACACAATACTCCAGGTGTGGCCTTATCATTGATTTGTGCAACAGGATTATAATATTAGCCATTTTGTTCTCAATCCTTTTCTAATGATCCCAAGCACAGAATTGGCCTTCTTTACTGCCGCTGCACATTGGGTTGACTTTCATTGACCTGTCCACCAACACCCCAAGATCCCTCTCCTGATCTGTCACAGACAGCTCAGAACCTATTAGCCTATATGTGAAGTTTTGACTTTTTGCCCCAATGTGCATGACTTTACACTTACTTACATTGAAATGCATCTGCCATTTTGCTGCCCATTCTGCCAGTTTGAAGAGATCCTTCTGGAGCTCCTCACAATCGCTTCTGGTCTTCACCACTCAGAAAAGCTTGGTGTCATCTGCAAACTTAGCTACCTCACTGCTCAACCCTGTCTCCAGGTCATTTATGAACAGGTTGAAAAGCACCAGTCCCAGGACAGATCCTTGGGACACACTGCTTTTCACCTCTCTCCATTGTGAAAATTGTCCATTGACACCCATTCTACTACAGATCAAATTTGGATTTGACACCAGAATTTTCCTACCTTTTAACTTCATTACTGCTGAAACCTGGGTGTGATCACAGCTACTAGCTTTTCCTCCTGTGTGCCTCACAACAGCAGTATAAGACACAGTGAAGAAGGTGGCAGCCCCTAGACTCCTTCCTCTCCTGAGCAAATAGCCTGCTCTCCTCTGCTAAGGCATAGTGTCAAGCAGCAAGAGACAACAAAAACAACTTCAAAATCCAGAGGCACATCAGCAAGCTCACAGTTATGGGTAACACTATTCTGCAGCACAGACATTTTCATCCTTTTTCATAAACACTTTGTTGAGGTCTAGATCACAAACTACTTCCAGAAGTGCCCACCACCACACCTCTTCTACTGCAAGGCCCTTTCCAGGAACCAGCTGCAATACAGGTCACAAGCCAGAGAGTAACCCCTGGACTTCTGATCAGAGCTCAGAAAGACTTCCCTTGTAATGATCACTGTGCAGAACTTCCTTCAGATGGGGATTGCCAGGGTCAGCCCAAGACCTACTGAGACAGCGTGCCAAATGTTGCTTCCCCTTACTTGGTGATATGCCAGTGTCTGCTCCTTCTGTTTCCTGGAATGGAAAAGGAAGAGGGGAATGGAAGAGGAAGTTTGGAGGAGAGGAGTTGGCTAGAGCAACTCTAGCCCAGGACTCTCCAAACTCCAGCCTGCAGGCCAGATCCAGTGCCCTCACTAATCCTCCCCCCGTGTGAACAGAGCTTACCGTTCCTTTGGGAGACTTCCACTGTCACCGCTGATCACCCCCCCCCCATGTTCACTTTGCTCTGCTGTTTCCACATCCTGCTGTCCCATCAAGCTCTGCTCCAGGATTTCCTGGCAGATGCAACGGGGGTGGAACGAACATGGGAAGTGATCAGTGGCGAAAACAGAAATCTCCCTGGCGGAATGGTAAGCTCCAGTCACACCAAGGAGGCTGTTTGTAGCATGCAATGGTCTCCAGTTTGGAGACTGCTGTTCTAGTCCAACGGTTTCCTGTCTTCCACATTGTATCTTTCGTTCCATCCCTCTCTTCCTTTTTCAGTGGAGGGAGTGGGAGGAGGAGGAGCATGGAGATGAGTGGAATTACAGGCGTGAATGCCTATGTCCAGTTTGCTGTCTGAGGTGACCACTCAATCAGCCTTATGGGTGTGATGTGTGGGTGTGAGGTGTGGGAGCCAGCCCTGTGAATGGATTATAGAATTTTGAAGAAAAAAAAAGGAACCCGTTCTGTTTCTAACTTCAATAGAGTAGAGAGACCTTTACTGGCATTAATTCATGTTCCAACAAATGAGTCATCAAAGTAAAAACAAGATGTAAAATAAAAAGAAATAAAGAATATAAAATAAAATAAAGGTCACACAAATTTTAAAGTTAAAATGCAAACAGACCATACAAGAAAACACTACACCAAAACTTCAATAGCTAGAGAGAACTTTTCTATCCACCTCTCTTCAGAGATGTCATTAGAGAAACATAATTACTCAATTCACAGAAGCAGGTTCCTGAGAAGAAAGCACGAAACAGGCTGATCCCACAGGAGAAACTTCTCCTGTGGGACAAAATGATGTAGACAAATGACCATTCGAACCAGATAAAAACTTCCAGGCTACCGTAAAATACTTTCTACGGTCTTCATAAAATCTTTGAGAAATGGACCTTCCAGCTCTGTACAAATTTGCAAAGGTGAGCCTGTACAAAGAAGTTCCTTCCCCTCCCTGCATTTAGTGCTATTAATCTACATGGCACTTTACATAGAAAAATAAGGCAGTTCCCTCTCACAAACAGCTCACAGTCTAAAAATAACACAAGGGAGATAGAAGAAGTGATGTCCATGATTAAGAAAATTTTAAAACGTGATCTTTTTTATCCAGTCTTTTTAAATCCATTGTCTATAAAGACAGGATTTTTATTTATTTATTTATAGCCCGCCTTTCCCTTGCTGAAGCAAATGTCAAAGCAGCTAATCTCCCTAACTCTGGTTTTCTCCCCAAGGTAAACTCTTTGTATTACACATTGCAAGATAGCTTATTGCTCTCCTTTGCCCCAAGTCTCTCAGGCTGAAAACCTATATGTACTTTCCTGGGAGTAAGCCTGATTGAGCACAGTGGGGCTTGTTTCTGAGGAGATATACATAGGATAGTGCTGTTAGAGAAGAAAATATAAAACTCATTTGAAAGGTGAGCCTTGCAAATATTTTTCTGCAGCACTACAGGAAGCACTACAGGAAGATTCTGCATTCTTCATTTAAAAAGCACCTCCAGCTTCTGTTGTGAAGTACAGTAAGCCAAGAAGTTTACAAGGCTTTGAGTATTTTGCCCCCTAAAGGGACCGTGATTAATTTCAGTAGTTTGGAGTTATCTTTTTGGTTCAGCATTCTGCAGCGTCATGGCAAGTAATATAAAGGGCAGGTACTAGAACTTCCCTTGGTTGAACAACGTATTATTGACTGTAGATATTGGTTATGTGATATGGATCCTTTTTCCAATACTGTGACTCCTTTGACCTGATCTCAGTTGGCCCGCCTGCATTTTTTTTTGTATGTCCCACAATGAGGTGATCTCTATGAATGTCTCCAATTTGAAAAGACTGGTTGAGTTTCAGTAAATCTAATTGAGCTCCAGTACAAAGGTTCCTATTATAGTCTCTCAGGATTAAGCATTAATAGAAGTCTCACAGGTAAAGATCCAGTCATTCTGTCAGCTTCAGCAACACAATGCCCCCTAGTTGTAGTCTGCAGTTTTGCAGCCAGCATGGACTTGGTAAATTATAGCACCTAATGCCTGCACAGTAGAATGCAATTTGTGTAACGACTGTTTGCTCCCTGGCAAGAAAATTGTGCCTCTTTCCAACAGAATGAGAATGGAAAGCTGTGGCATCATCCAACAGATGTTCAATGCCTGCTGCTCTTGCATTTTTCTAATAGTTATCCCCAACAATAGAGGAATTGTGTTCCCAAAAATCACATTTGGTGTTTTGTGAATTCATTAAAAGGTGTGCATGAGAGGCCGCAGGAAAGGGTTATCAAATGAAAATAGGCATAAGTACCTAAGATTACTACGTTAACACCAAGGCTTTAAAATCACAGTCAAGCATTTCACTGTGGATGAAATTATGTCATGTTCTGTATGTCATCAGCCAGCAGATGACAGTGAATACTGAACAACTGGCAGAGTGAGAAATGGTTAAAATATTTATCCACTTGAGCTGCCAACTTGTCTCATGAGATTCATCTCATGTCAACTAAATTCCTGGGTTCTTTCTTCAGTTCTAAGTCACAGTAATATCTCAGGGTGGGGAGGGCAGCCATTGCAAGCAGCTAGACTGCCTTAGGACCAAATCCTAACCAGTTTTCCAGTGCTGGTGTAGCTGTTTCTATGGGGCATACACTGCATCCTGTGGTGGGGAGGAAGTCACAGAGGCCTCCTCAAGGTGCAGGAACATTTGTTCCCTTATCTCAGGGCTGCATTTCATCTGCACTGGTGCTAGAAAGGATAGGATTGAGCCTTTAGTTCTCCCTATACTACAACAAGGTAAACTGCCATGATTCATAATGAAATGTACTGTATTTAAGATAATTTCCAATAAAATACTTCTATCTGGTGGTTTTTGGAATTATTGCTAAAAGGTACATAAAGCTGAAAACTCTTTTTTAATGTCACCTAAGTAGTTCCTCAAAAGTAATCCCATGAACTGCATCTATCAGAATCATAGGATACAGCTAACAGAATTGCTTTTGAACAATTCCACATGTATCGCTGCAAATTCTGTCTTTATATGTGCATCCATGCATGAAAGTAAAGAATTGGGTAAATAAATATGGGCCTATTGGAATGGCAAGTCACAACAGCCAAAAGTGCAGCCTCCTTGTTCAGAGATAGAATGCTTATGTCTGACAGTTACTAGAATCTAATGGGATAAATATTGCTAACATAGTCTGCAGTGAGCTTCCCTGTGGCAAGTGGCTGGCCACTGGCAGATCACAAAATTTTGATTTGGATGCATTACTGGTTTGACCAGCATATGGCCCTTCTTGTCCTCAGGATTGTAGCAGGAAATATGGGCTGAAAAAGATGATGTGTCCAGTGGAACTGAAAATATAGTCTGGTATAAGACTGATGTGTTCTCAGTAGTAAACACATCCATCCAGGTCTATACACTATCTCTGCTTATGTCTACTTAGCCAAATTTTGTTACTGCACTTCATTGTTTAACCTTAATGCAGTGGTTTTCAGACTGGGGCATCGCGACACCCCAGCCTGAAGGACTGGCCTCTTTCCCCTTAAGGGGCGGGGGCAGGAGAGAGGCAGCAACGCGATCCCCAGGATCACGCCGCTCAGGAGGGCTGCCAGGACTGGGATGCACTCCTCAGTCCCGGCAGCAGCATGGGGGTGCAGGGAGCCCTGTGTGAGCATCTGCAGGGCTCCCCAGCTCGTCAGAAGTGGAAGTGGAGCACGATCGCTCCACTTTCACTTCTAACGAGCTGGGGAGCCCCGCAGGTGCTCACGCAGAGCTTCCCCGCACCCCCAACAGGCTGCTGCAGGGACTGGTGAGTGCATCCCAGTCCCAGCAGCCCTCCTGAGTGGCGCAATCCTGGGGATCACGTCGCTGCCTTCCCCCCGCCCTGCTGCCTCCCCCCCGCCCCCACAAGGACTTACAGCGGTGCAAACTCTCCTAAACCACTGCCTTAATGAGTTGTTATATCTACATCTGCCTAGCTACATAATATTCCTCTCATATCTGCCTTTGTAGGCAGGTTACAATACTGCAGGACATTCTTCCCATATTAATATTGATCACTGCTACCTTCTAGTAGTCAATTACTTTGAATATATTTGGCAAATGGATAGAATAGTAAGAATAGGTCTCAGTGCGGATCCTTCCTGCACTCTGCAATGTGATGCATGTAAATCTATAACTTCCTTACTCTTTGTTTCTTATTGTGTTGGCAGTGACTGATACAAAAGTTCTGCCACATTGACAATCAGTATAGTTTTACTGTGCTTTGGGATCTGGAGAGTTTCTTTATTCTGATAGGATGTTACTTAAATGTCTAAGGCAGGGGTGCCCAAACCCCGGCCCGGGGGCCACTTGCGGCCCTCAAGGCCTCTCAATGCGGCCCTCAGGGAGCCCCCAGTCTCCAATGAGCCTCTGGCCCTCCAGAGATTTATTGAAGCCCACACTGGCCCAACGCAACTTCTCTCAGTGTGAGGGCGACTGTTTGACCTCTCATGTGAGCTGTGGGATGAGAGCTCCCTCCACTGCTTGCTCTTTCACATCTGTGATGCAGCAGCGGCAGCTAAGGAAAGGTCAGCCTTGCTTTTTGCAAGGCCTCTTATAGGCATTGAGCTATTGCAAGACCTTGATTCATTTATATAAGTTCATCTTCAATATATTCATTTATGTAAACTTATGTAAATTTATTCAAATTTTAAATGTAGATTAATTATTTATTTCCGCGGCCCCCGACACAGTGTCAGAGAGATGATGTGGCCCTCCTGCCAAAAACTTTGGACACCCCTGGTCTAAGGTATAGCATGCAAATAAAGCAGTTCTGATAGTGCTTTTTAAATTTCCTTTTAGTTGGCTTTCTAATATTGACATTTCTTTCACTGAACAGGAATGTTTATATAAGAAGGATTTTTTTGCTATATCCACATTTGAAGGATGCTGAATGTTATTTTGGTCCCTGTTATAAAAATGTTCAACCATTAAAATTTTTGGCCTTCCAGGACAGAGTTGTTGCTTTTCTTCTCTTCAGAGTGCCTGGGCTAAATCATCTGAAGGGAAGCCCAATCCTGTCCTCAGTGGGGACACTGGGTGCAGCAGCATTAAAATGGCAACTGCTGAATCCAGCAGTCCTGCTGAGGCTGCCAGAAGTCTCCTCGGGGGAAGAGTACTTTTGTTCCCTTCCCCCTGAGGAAAGCCCCAGGCCCCACAATGAACTTTTTGAGTCTGTGCCGGCTATTTTGCCAGTGCAGATAAGAAAGTCAAGCATTGCAGCCCCCCTCCTGGGCCAGTTCCTCCCCCACCCCCTCCCCACCCTGGAATGACTCCCCCATCCCAAAAGCTTACACCACCACCCAGCAGTGCTACTTACCACTAGGGTCCCCCCAGCATCCTCCATCTGGCACTGGGTACCTCAGCAACTGGCACAGGCCAGGGGCCGGCGCTCCCTCCTAACAAGGTGCAGTAAATGTGCTTTACAGCACATTTACAACACTTGGCACTGGTGCTCAGCACCAGCACTAAGGCCAAATTGGTTTGGGCCCCTAATCTGACTACCTGTATAATCCATTGCATGTGCACTCCCTTCTCCAATGACATATCCACTACTCTCTAACAGTGGCATATTCTGGTTGTTCCTGTTTCAATTACACTTTCCATCAGTCGTTTTGTCCATAATTCCATGACATTTCAGCATAGAACATTTTCAACTTTTTTTGCAACTGTCAGAAACAGGTAGGAATTTAAGAAATGTAACTATGTAGGTATCCATAGGGCCAATCAACAATAGAGTATCTATTTAAAACAATTCTACCCTACCCTCTTGTATAACAACTCAAGGCAGTTTATAATTAATTTAAAATCAACAGAACCAAACTTTAAAAAAACCAGCTCAACAAGCCCAATCTCCAACAAACCACAGCAATATTACCCACAGCCAACCATCCCCTTCCCTCAAAAGCAGAATGAAATATCCAAAAATTACACAGCAACTGATGGATTGTGTCAATTAAGGACCCAATCCTATCCAATTTTCCAGCACTGGTGCAGCCACAATGCAGCCCCAAGGTAAGGGAACAAATGTTCCCATATCTTAAGAAGGCCTCTGTGACTGCTTCCCCACCACGAGATGCAGTGCATGCCCCATTGGCACAGTTGCACCGGCACTGGAAAACTGGATACGATAGGACTGTAAACCTCCATTGGGAGAGCATGCTATAAGGTTTGTGCCACCACTGAAAAGGTCCTTCTTCTACTGGATGCCCCCTGTGCCTTAGAAGCCAAAGGCGACTGGATCAAGGCCTCAGACAATAACCAGAACACACAGGGAAGCACATATGGGTGAAGAGAGTCCTTCAGGTTTTCAGATTCCAAACTGTTGTGGGCTTTAATAGTCATATCCAACACCTTGAATTGAAACCAGAAAAAAATTGGCAGCCAATCTAATTTTCACAAATTTGGGATGATGTGATCATAGCAGGCCACCCTGGGTAAAAACCTGGCTGCACATTTTGCACCAATTAAAGTCTCTAAACATTTCAATGAGTTCCATGATAGTGCATAACATAGTCCAACTTGAAGGTGACCACACCATGAATTATTGTGGATAGGTCAGTTCCTAGATCATAACCCTGAGTTCCTTCCTATTTCTATAATAGTTCCAAGGCAACAGAAGGGATAAAACCTCTTTGTTTCCTGACCCATTCTGCCACCAGACTGCTCTCCTTCCACACTTGCTTGTGATAGTAGCCAAAACTTGTTTTATTCCACCACAGGTGATTAAGGAGATCAACAAAGGGAAGAGGTTGCAGTCTGGCAATGATAGGTGAAGCTGAATCCATTTTATTATCCAGGGCCTTGACTAACAGTGGGGTAAGATATATTGTCAATAAAAGGAGTTATAGACCAAATACGCTCCTGCCCCACCTCCCCAGTATGGCTAGATGAACTGAACAGAGTGTGCCCCTCCGCCTTCACGGATAGACCAGCATGTAGAATAGGTACACATCTACTTGAAGAAAGAATGGGCCTGGGATTTTCAGCAAACATCCGCTCCCTTATCCTCCTATTCAGTATGGGAAGGAGTGGTACAAAGAAACAAACAAAAATGCTTGACCAAAGAAAGAAAATGGGTAGCAAAGTAAGAGGATAGCACTGCATCAGATCAAAGATGAGGTGCAATAATGTACAACAGAAAACTAAACACATTTCAGGTTTTAATAGCACTTCATCAAGTGAAAGCTTAGTTCAGAATAAAAAAAGTTTTTTATCAAAAGTATGGGCTGCTTGGCTCCTACAGAAAGCTTATTACTACCATGCCACATGAGCAGGTGACCTTTTCTCTAGGTTTTTGTTTAGCCATGATGCCTCCTCAAAGGGCAATGATGGCTTGACGAGACTTACATAGATGAATATTAATGATAATTGCTTCTAGCCACTGGAAATACCTTTCCTCCAGGGGAGGGGACAACAAAGAATCAATTTGGCAGGTTTAAATGTTGAAAGAGGAAAAGATAGAAATTAAGTTTATGCAGTTGGCTGGCAAAAAAGAATGTTAGGGGAGAAATCACCAGAGTTTGCTTTTGGGGAAACCAGTATTGCTTTGGAGATGAGCAGTGTCTATGTACTTGCCTGGTCCTCTCTTTCAGCTTTTATGCTTCTTTAAAATATTTATATCCCATGTTTCTCTCTTACATTAGAGACCTAGGCAACTAACAACCAGAAAAAATAAAACTCAGTAATAATAAAAGACAATAAGGCAGCCCAATCCTAACAGGCCGTAGGGCCTGTTCTGCATCCAGAACCAAGTTGGGGCCAAAAGCAGTTGCAATTCTTCTTGTCCCAGCACAGAACGCACTGACCCCCTCCCTTCCCCCATGAGATCCCACCCTGGCTGCGATGAAGGAACCCCCCTCCCTTCAGTTCACAGGCATGGCAGGGAGCAAGGTGCATCCCAGCTCAGCCAGGAGGGAGGGCGCTGGGGCAGCATGAGCCAAATGAATGAGAAAAAGTCCACCATGGCTCCACAGAGGAAAATGGGGCTGCGCCAGGCAGTCTGCGTGTCTCAGCATTCCCTTTAAACATTCCGCTGCTGCCCCACCTCCATCCCGCCTGTCAGGGGGCAGTGTGAAATCCCCCCATCTCTTCCCCTGTGCCACAATCCCAGCCCAGCCACAATGAAGACCACCTCCCTTCCCCTGGGCATAGCAGGGAGGGAGGGAGCAAGGACACATCCCAGCTTGGCCATCTATATAATGTATTATATTTATATTTACAAGAGTGTATGGATTGGGAAAGTTGGTTGGAAAACTGAGGCTGCTGCCTGCCCGTCTGCATGCATGCTATGCTGGGAGAGTGTGGGAGAGAACTTCTTTGAGCGGGTGCAAAACATGGAATGAGGATGTCAGCTGTGGGTGGCTGTTTTTCTATGCTCCGAGAAAAGCCTGCCCCCTGCTTGTCACCCCATTCTGCTTGCAAAACCCACTTGTCCCTATGGGGAAAAATGACTGCTCTTGTAACCCCCTCCCTCTCCGGAAGATGCATCCTTTGGCCAATGGATGCTGTGGAGACACATGCTTTGGCCAATGGATGCAGTGGAGGACCAGGGGACCAACAAAAAAAGTTATTCCTTTTGCTCCCCCCCCCCAGCCTATCTCTGAACATAGTGTACCCTGCTAGCTGCTGGTGCTGCAGCTAGCAAAAACAGCTTCGCGGATGAACACACTATTCGTATGAGAGGGGGACAGCACAACCCATGTCCATTGGTGAGCAACTCAAGCTGTCAGAGTGGAATGCGAGTCACAAGTCTGGGAACCCCTGAGTGTTCTTCTGAGTCTTCCATGCATGCGACTCAAGAGTCAGCAGAAAACACACATTTTTGCTACTCAACTCCGAGTCACCTGATGTGAGTTCCCAACCCTGCCATTAGCCTCCAAATAGTACTTCTTCAAAAAGGAACTGGCAGTAAAAGAGATTCCTTGGGATCCCCAAGTGCTTGGGGAAGTGGAAGAAACACAAAATAGGTTTTGGAGGAAAGAGAATGCATATACCCCTTCAGTCTAGTTAGGAATGAGGTACAAGCCATCTAGGATCATAAACTACTTTGAACTGTATTGAAGATACAGGATTTACATTGACAAAATAAATTAAGGCTGCAGTCCTGTCCACCCTTATCTAGGAGTAAGTCCTGTTGAAAATATTGGAACTTACTTCTGAGTAAACCTGCATAGGATTGCTCTGCAATCTATTTCCAACTCTGGATATAATGTGTGAATGACTATTCCTGGGCTGTTACTGTACAAACTGAAATAGAAATCCTCACCCTGGTAAAGAAGTCAGGTCCTTAGATAGAATCACTTCACCCCACTCAGATCAAGGATTTAATTGAGACTCTTTTCAAACTCCTGGAACTGGGGGGCAAAAACTGGCATCTTAAGCATTAATAGGCCAAGCAATACAAACAGTCCAGAAAAATGACTGGGGAGTAGAAACAGGATGCCCTCCATCAAAAGAAACAGGCTATGAATTTGGATTGAGACCTCTTGTTATACAGATGAACTGACAAGTGTGTGAGAAAAAAACTCTCCCTCCAGCATCATCCAGCAGCACCTAGAGGAGAAGCACCCCTCACATTTCTCCTCTGCTCACAGACATCTGGACTACATTGAGCTGGGAGTGCCCCTTTGCCCCTGCATGGTGCACCCCACTCAGCTTAATCACCCCCAGCTGCATGTGCCATGAACTGCAGGCCCTGCTAACATGCCAAGGTCGTGACACGGACTGACCGCCTCTCCCTGCACAGCCGACCAGGAGGGAAGGTTTCTGCTAAAAATGCCCAAGGCAATTTGCTGTGCACAAGTCCCAAATAAATACTGCATTCCCCTGGGAATTTCTCTCCCCCTACACCAGTCTGCCAGTTCTTACAAATGACAGAAAATTTCTCCCCTTCCCCCCTTACTCATTTTGGTTGTAACTATGGAAAACATACTATGCATTCACAGACATTGCCCAGGCTAAGGTGAAAAGGGCAATTCTGAGAATCAAAGTGGGAAGACGGAATCCAGCCTTGAAAGCCAAAACATGCTAGCGCACTATGACTGACAGCGTTAGCTTCTTACATCTGGAGTCCCTGAGTTTGGTAGTGTTAGGCTGTTTGTAGGGATCATGTCAGCAACTGGATTTAACACGGTTTTCCTCTGTTCCTTCATCTTCACCATATCAGCAGTACTGCATATGTGTCCCCCAAAACTTGCACGGGGCACTGTCCATGGTTCTGTACCCTGCCTCTAGCCATTCCCCACATGCTATTCGGGGAGAGAGAAGAAGATTATGGCATACAGACAAAACTTTTCATCACTAGTCTTTGTCACTCTGGGTGAATAGTCTTTTTTTCCAGAATGAGATGCTCCACTTCCTTGAATTTTTCTCTATGCCCTCTAGCAGTGAGACCAACAAACTCTGAAGACCCACTGCACCATGGAATTCGGGAAGGCTCAAGGCAAGAGCTGCAATTGACACCAAGTGTTAGAACCACTGAAGCATTTTGCCCTTTATCACAGGCAGGGAGGCTCAGTTGTGGAGGTTGTTATCAGGCATTATTTAAGTGTTCATTGGATTCCTTGTAAATTCCTTAAGGGCCTTATAGTCAAGTGAAATCTCCATGTAATAGAGGTAGAGCATTATTCACAAGCTTTCTTTAGGAAGGATAACTGTTACAGATGCAGGGAAAGAAGCTCTTAAGTTGACCTTGTTACTGACATGGAGCCTACAGAACCCAACTTCAGTCATTGGTGAATGATTTCCTCCTCAACTCACTGCACAGAAACTGTGGCATTAGCTTTCCATGGACCCCTTCACTTGCTGCATGACAAGGCAGGGCATCCTCTGGCATTTAGCAGTGGCATCGTACATTATCACTGACTTTCCAGTCAACCAAGCTCTGAGCTGCAAAGCGCTTAGCTTCAAGCTGCGCAGCCACATGGCCACACAGCTTAGCAGGAAAAATGGTTGCACTCCCTCTGCAAGAGCAGGTTAGTAGAATTACAGATTCTCCACTACTCCTGGATTGCCATTTAGCATCAGGGACCAGACCTGACCATGGTGGTCCATGCCTTGGTGACATCAACTCAATTACTATAATGCACTCTAAGTGCAGTTGCCTTTGAAGATTGCCCGGAAACTGCAGTTAGTATAGAACATGGCACCCTGTGTGGTTTCTGGAACTCAGCGATTTTGCTCTATCGGACCACTACTGCAGCTGCACTAGCTGCTAGTTTGCTTCTCATCACAATTCCAGGTGCTGCATTGAGAACTATGTCCGCCCTGGTAGCCTTCAGCAGGGACTTAGAGCCCAATCCTGAACTGCCTAGCACACAAGGCTGTGTGGCAGCAAAATAGCTACTGCAGCATTCAATGCGCACTGGGCAGCCCACAGCAGCTCCTTGGAGGAAGGGGACTTTCATCCCCTTCCCTTGGGTAAGGGACATAGCCCCGCAATGGGGCTACTTGATTTTGCAGTGGCTCTGGAGCAGGTGCAGAATCGAGGATTCCTATGTCAGGCCACATGGTCTGACATGGGGCTGAGGATCCAGTGGAGTGGAGCTCCACCAGTTCTGCCCCCTCCTGCCCCACCCTGCTTGTGCTTATTTCTGGCCATCATCTGCTTAATGATATCTGGCCCTCAGCAGATGCCATAAATGCTATTCGACCTGCTGTATAAAATGTATTTGATTTATTTATTAAATTTATACCCTGCTTTAGCTCCCCAAAGGGCATTCAAAAGTTTTCAACATAAAATCACAATAAAATCCAGTAAAAACCATAACATAACAGTAAAAATCATAAACATTAAAAATATACTCAAAACAAGGCAGAATTAAATATATCACATTAAAAGATCAAAGAGAAAAGATAATAATCTAGCAGCAATCAGTAACAGTAACAAAGGGGCTGACCCATAAAATCTAAACCACATAAAAACCCACAATATCCAATATTTTAAAAAACCTGGACTCAGACGACTTGAAATGAGTTTGACACACCAATCTATGCATCTTGTATCTATGTATCACCAATGTATCTTGAACATGCCAAGATATTTCCCTCATGACATCCACATTTCTATCCCAATCCTTCCTTGTCTTGCCAAAATATACACGGACCCAATGTGGCAGCCAAAGCAATTAGCATGTTCTCTTCTCATGATTCTTCCACTGACCAAGTTGCTTTTCCCAGTTAGCATCATTTCTGTTCACTGGACATTTGATGATTCTGCCATATCTGGTCATGCTGGGGCTGGAAGCTCCCAGTGCATGTTTTGATATGCAGCTATGAATAATATGGCACTCCTGGTTTTAAAGGAGTCGTCTTCTGGTCAAAAAAGCAATCAGTGTAGGGGAAGCTGCTGCCTCGCACCTTATTTCTATTGCAGCAATAGCAGCAGCAATGAACTAGAACAGTGGTTCCCAAACTGTGGGTTGGGATGCCCTGGTGGGTCATGACCCAATTTTTTGTGGGTCTCAAAAGGGTAATGGAAAGATCAGATAAATAATTGCTTTGCAGATAAAAAGATCTGCTTAATAATTGGCAGATTAGGCTAAGTGCATTATAGTGCAAACGACCTGCTGCTCAGTCTTAATTAGAGCTACAGAGGATTGAGCGGCTGGTTAAGTGAAACTTTTTTTTTATTTTGGTCCCAATGCTAAAAAATTTGGGAAACAGCAGATTACTCCAGTTATATATGGAAGAGTCTCTAGTCCTCAACCTGAGTCTGAATGACAGAGAATCTGTCTCCTCTCATTCTGTTCCAGTGGATAGTCACCCTGTCTGGTAAATATTTGGATTTTATTTTAACTAGCATTTGTTTGGATTCACTACCCCTTTCTTCTGGATTCAAACTTTTCTTGGTGGCTAAGTCGATAAAACTCCTTAAGTTTTTACCTTACAGCTTATAAGGTAAGGTAAACAGGTTCCATTGCTAACCAACTCTCACAACTTCTCTGTATTTTTTCTATTTTTTAATAAATACTGTACAAATACATGGCACAATCCCAAGAACACAATCCGCCATCACAACCCCTATAGTGGTGGAAAGTGTTCCAACATGCCACAAGGCACATGTAGGCAGCGCCAGCAGGGAAGCTTGCACAGCTCAGCTGGCACAGTATCCAGAGGTCTGGCCGCCAGCAGAGTGGCACAGGGGTTGGGAGAAGGTGGTAGGAGGGCATTTTGGAGGCAAGAAGGGGCATACTAGGGCGGGGAGGAAAGAACAAGGATGGATCAGGCCCAGTAGGGGGGCAGGATCAGCGTCCTTCATATCCTAACCTCCCTCCTGGGCCAGCCAGCATTACACTGGGCTGCTCAGACTTCCGCCAGCTATATAGCTGGTGGAGATCTGGTTAGCCCCATTGGGCTGACTGGGGCATTACTTGGGCTAAGGGGGAAAATATCCCTTTATCCCAAGGAGACCTCCAACCACCTCCTGACCTGCTTTGGATACAGCACAGGCCATGCAGCCTGACAGCACCAGCACAGGTTAGGATTAGACTGCCCTTTAATAATTAGTGGTACTTCAAAATGAAATACCTGCTAATTGCTTTATAGCCACCTCTTTATACTATACGATGTTATAAAATTCCAGAGGCACCTCAGGTCTGTGTCTGCTGGTCATGTGTGTTCTTAGGAAGGGAGTTGGGGAAATCCAGTCTTAGGCACCCACATCCATTTTTGAGTAACTAGCATCCCTTTTTTTAAGCACCAACCTTATACAACCTTGAATAAACATTTCAGATTTCTAGTCTACATCATCTAGGTGCCCGAATTTTCTGGACCCTGATGCATTCCCTCGCCCAGAGCTAAGCAAAAAACTCAAGGACTAATTTCTTAAACATATTCTCAGGTTACTCATATCAAGAGGTGTTATTTGAATAGTCATACATAGATATGAGATATCTAGAGGGGAAAACGGTGTTATTTATTTTACTCAGAATTAAGCCCATTGTGTTCAGTAAGATGTAAGCTGTAATCCTATCTTATTCACTGGAAAAAAAACCTCTTCTTGTATCTCTACAGACCTGGCCACAGTGATCCATGCCACAATGACATTGAGGTAGATTATTGTAACGTGCTCTATGTGGGGCTCTATGTGGGGCTGCCCTTAAAGTTGGTTTGGAAACTGCAATTAGTGCAGAATGTGGCAGCTCATATAGTTACTGGTGGTAAGTGGTTCGACTGTGTAAGGCCACTTCTCCAGTGGCTGCACTGGCTGCCCATTCGTTTCCAGGCCCAATTCAAGGTGCTGGTTTTGACCTTTAAAGCCCTATACAACTTGGGACCAGGGTATCAAAGAGACCGCCTACTTCCATATATTCCGGCTCGTTTCCTTGGGTCATTGGAGAAGGCCCTCTTATGAGTGCCACTGCCCAGGGAGATGTGTGGGGCTGTGGCAAGAAATAGGGCCTTCTCAGTAGTGGCACCAACGTTTTGGAACTCCCTTCCCCTTGATCTACAAACTTCTTCCGCCTTGGAAACTTTTCAGTGCAGCCTGAAAACATTTCTTTTTAGACAACCCTTCTGATTTCTCGGCCTTTTTGACATCTTTTTAACAACTGGTTTTTACAGGCTTCAGGTTTTATAAAATTGCTGTCGATGCTGTTTATACTGTATCAATGTCTGATGTTTTTAACCTGTTTTTGTAATTGTGGTGCTTTTAATGTCTTTAATTTGTTTTAATCATGATTTATGTTTTTGTCTTCTGAGTTTTGTTGTAACTTGCCTTGGGTCCCTTCAGGGAGAAAGGTGGGATAGAAATATAATCAATTAATTCAGAGTATGGGAGCATCCAATAATTAATTAATTAAATTCATTCATTAATTACCAGTAATCAACCATACATTCTCTTGTGAGAACATTCACACAGAGAAACAGTCCCATTCATATGCAGCTCCACACATTTTCCTCTCTCACCCGGCTTCTGAAATCTTCTACAATACAGACAATATTGTCTTCATATTGGCTAAACTCCTATACTCTGAATTTCTCTATAGACAAGAATATGACCACGCTTCCCTTATTTTCTAATGCGGGATCAACCACTATGCTTTGAGAAGTAGGAACACAGAAAACAACCAGAAGGGTAAACTCCAGTCTCTAGATTGGGAAACGCCCAGATAACTGCACCACAGTGTCTCTGCCTGGGATCCTGCTCTGTATCTTCCTTAACATAATGGCTAGTCCACCTCTGACTACTTCCCTGTCAATACATCCAAGGATTAATAAGTACCTTGAGCTGAAGCAACATGCCAGAAGCCTAAGATCACTTATCTGTCATCACATATGCACAAAGTTCTTTTCAGAGATACAGCCTGGACACAGGTATAATGGCCATTGTTACTCCCATTTATTTATATTAGAATTTATAGGCAACTTTTCTTCCACATAAAGGCCCTCAATTTGACTGTCTTATACTTTAAAATGCCCCCAGCTGACTGGGTCTGCTCTATTCAGCCTCTTATATGCAGACAGCTACTTTTTTAGTAGTTACAACACTGCTGGTATTCTATTGGCATTGTTACCTGCTGTCAATTTCCCTAGTGTCTACAGAATTGCATATTTCACCAGTAAGTGGAGGTGGTAATGATCATTGCCACTTACTAGTTAACAGTTACTGGTGATCACGTATTCAAGAGCATTTCTACAACCAGTGAGTGATATACTGTGTTTCACCTAGTGGCAAGAGCATTTTCAAGAGTTGCTTGAACCCTTTCAAGAGAAAGAACCCTTTCAAGAGTTGCACCCAAAAAAAAAAAAGAGTATTCATGACTGCCATAGGTTACTATCATGTACACCCAGCATCTTTATTTCTACAACTGAGAAAAATTAACTGAGAACAGTTGCTTTATGCTCAGTTCCATGCATTTCAATGGGATCTGGGCAGGAACTCTGTATGAGATGTATTGAAAACAGAGAACGCGGCACTGCTGCTGCCTGGTGGAATTTGCACTGTATTTGTACAATCAACAAACAAGCCCTATTGGGCTTTTTTAATGCAAGAATGCAATATTGTGGGATAGTGCTATATATACAATCATAACTAAATGCCTTGCAGTCCTTGGGGAGATTTTATTTATCCTTTTCGAATAACAGGACAATACTTCATTTCTTCCCGTTTTGACAGCTTTCCCACCATCTTGCAACTTGTTAAAAATGAACATAAATGAGCTCACAGTTCTTCCCATGCCTTGCAGTTCCAGGTTCAGCTCCTTCCATTTGTCACCCCACACTAACTACCTCCAGCTCTTCTGATACCCCTCAGTCTCTACACTCTGACCTCACATTTTCTGAGTATAGCAATACTTTAAAAATAGATGTTTTGCTGGAAAATGGTATCTGTAAGTAGCTCTGAATTCACAGATAGCTTAGGCTCATTCCAGGCTGTCAGAATGCAGTACTGATGTGGGGGGAATAACGTTTGGTGGGTTTCACACTGTCACCTCCCCAATCTCCCTTCAAGCTACTTCATTAACTTCCCCTCCCCACCTTCAGTGCCCAAAGGTCAGCAGGGGTCACGGGTAGCCAATAAATGGTTTAGAACCCAATTATCCTTTCCTAGTTTCTTGTCTATCGGTGGGGGAAACGTACGCTTTAGATTAAAAAGGAGGGGGAGGACAGGACAGAAGGAGTGAGGAGAGGGGAACCAGAAAGGTTTATGGCCCCACTGCCTATAAAACCTTCCCTTCCTTCTGTTCAGGAACCATAAAAATACTCACACACACAATTGCTCCATGACAGAGTGTCAGGGGCAAAAATCATAATTGTCATCAAGGGAGAATGGAAAGAGGAGGAGTGATAAGGATTCCAGGAGACGGGATCAGATGATCCAGTGGATCAGCAGCAGCCAATCCAATGAGCCTAGAGCAAGGGAATTATTCCAGATGGCCAATTAAAATCAGATTGGACTACCCCTGTCAATTTCAATCTGGGTGGTGTGTGCCCACTGGCTTTATTTTTTTTTTGGGTGGGGGGGCAAGTTGTTAAAGGGAGAGGGATGGTTGTGGGGAGGAGCAGCAAACGTTTAACACAGAAAAAAGCCCCAGCGTGTCGCCGATTTTATGGGCAGTAAAATTTCAAAGCCATCCAAGTCTATTAATGCTGGAGAAGGAAATTTCTCAATGAGCTGTAGAACTGACCAGGAGGGAAGTCTTTCTCCCCACTGCGATTCCTCACACTTGTGCCCCCCACACCTCCCACCCAACACCCCTTTCTTCCGCTCAGCCTTCACACGCTCCAGACCATACGCTGCTTCCCCTCCCAGTCAGCTCCAGTTCAAGCGAGCATTTGGAGTCACAGATTTTTCCAGGGACAGAAACAGTCCATTAATGCAATCTTTCCACACGACCAAAGCCTAGAAGCTGTTGATCGTGAAGTCAAGCTTATGGGTCTGAAATGTGCACACATTTGTATTATGGTGCTTCCTGCTGTACTTTTCCTCACCCTTCATTCTCACAGTGTGACTGTATGCTCTTTGGGAAGGAACAGTTGAGCTGGACATTCAGAAAATGCAGCTTAGGTGCTGCTGAAGTCTCCAATTTACATCCTCAGATTCTATTGCATCATACAGCATCAATTACTATTAGTCCTTGTTATTTCTAACTAATGTGGAAAGTATGTCAGTAATATAGGAGCACTACGCTATCTTTTGTTCACCCCTGACTGTTACCAGAATCCTGGATCCCTACCTTGATTCCTTGAAATTCACTTCCCAGAACTGGAGATAAGGCACTGACATGCTAATGCCCACACTCTCTGTGACATGAGTTTAGAACAGGGGTGCCCAATCCGGCCCTCACGGAGCCCCTAGTCTCCAATGAGCCTCTGGCCCTCTGGAGACTTGCTGGAGCCCACACTCACCTGATGCAACTGCTCTCAGCTTGGCAGCCAACTGTTCAACCTCTCTTGTGAGCTGTGGGACGAGGGCTCCCTCTACTGCTTGCTGTTTAATGTCTGTGATGCAGCAGCGGCAGCAAAGGAAAGGCTGGCCTTGCTTTGTGCAAGACTTTTATAGGCCTTGAGCTATGGCAAGACCTTCATTCATTCATAAGTTCCATCTCTAATATATTCATTTATGTAATTTATTCAAATTTGAAATGTAAATTAATTCTTTTTTTCCTGGCCCCCATCACAGTGTCAGATGGACGATGTGGCCCTCCTGCCAAAAAGTTTGGACACCCCTGGTTTAGAACAATATCTGCTGTCTGATTGCATAGAGATCGGCCCTCATTTTTCTCCTCATTATCATTATCGGCCCTCATTATCATTTTTCTAAGCCATTATTAAATCCTCCTTATAACCCCCTCAGAGGTGTTTTTTCTATAGTGGCCATATTGTCTTCCAGTTCAAGAGGCCAGATTTTCTTCTTCAGCCAAGTCCAGCAATTCAGTGTGAATCACCCCTACTGAGGACTTAATGGCTTTCAGTTCTTTGATTTCCTTAACCTCCTCAGCTCATGTTCTAGAGGAGGCTTGACATAGCAGCCAAGTCCAATGTGGAGGCCTGACTCACCATTTTAGGTCTATTTGAATGTGCAATAGATCAGTTATATCCAAGCCTGTGCCACATGCACAAACAAGGCACCAAACAGTGCTCAGAATTTGTAAACTGCTCTTTCCATCAAATTGGGAGCCAAAAGACTCCACTTTGAAGGCCAGAGGGAGTTCCTGGATCTTTCACTTGGGATTTTGCTTACCACACTGCTGCCATCTCTCACAGTCCAAGCCAAACACCTTTTATCAAATCTGACTTCTATGATAGCTGCTGGAGAGTAGGAAAAACAACAAGGAAAGCATAACATCTATGTTTTCTTGCTGCAGACTACAGGTCAAGTCCTTCTCGCACTAATGAGAAAGCTTCATCATTTGTACACACCTTGTATTTTGGCAGAAGATAATGTCTGAATCTGCCCAGAGGCAAAATAGTGAGTGCATCAGGACCCCTATAGCTTTTCTTAGCACCTCAGAGATATTGCCGCGAAATAGAAAATACACTCTTTCAAATATGGAAAACCAAGACTTTTCTTTCCGTTTTTGTAATGTAGGAAAACTAATCCAAATATTCTGAGCTCCAAGTTCGCATCTCAGTTCATTGACAGACACCTTTGGGCCACATTCAATTATACCAGCTGCTTCACCAGCCTAACTCCTCCTCATGGAAGCCTGAGCCCTTTGGTCACTACAATCAGTTTAACACACAGTCATTTCACAGTCTTCCTCTCTCAATCAGTGGTACAGGTACCACCGGTGGTACTTGAGGTGGTGTCTGGTGGCACTTGCTGGACCCCTGGACACCAACTGCCCGGCAGTAAGACTAAGAATGTGACACAACAAACAGCAGTAGGCAGCTCAGCTCAGTGGCCAGAGTTCCAAAGCATGCTTTTCTATGCTTGAAGAAGCCCTTCCATCCACCCTGAGACTCTTACTGGTGTTTGTCACCATTGCCAGTTACTTCCAGTGGTAATTCGCATAGATGGACCATGTGTACGGAAGAGGACAAATGTTGAGAAACACTGTCCTAGAGCAACTCTGCTTGGGCTTGTTCCATCTCCAAAACTAGAAGGGACATTTCTACTGCTCCAGTAAAACAATGAGCAAGTTACAAAAGAAACATAGGGCCTACGAATGAGGAAGAAACTAGTTTGATCCATGACCCCTAGTGTTCATGGGGTCTGGAAGATACCATAGTTTGCCAGGAGTAGTAGGCAACAATGTGAAGATTGATTGGGTAATGACTATGAATCAGACAGACACTCTGGGAATGACTTGATCCATTGCTCCTACCTAACCTTCTGCATGGCATAGCCTCTGTGTGGTTTTCATTTCAGATTTCAGTGCATACATCTTGTTACTTTAAATCCTGAAACATCAGACTTGTTCTGTGACATGTTCACCAAGGACCACTGAGAAGCTGTAACATACAATTTTGGCTTCGGTTCACTGACTGTCATGACCATTTTGGAATGTGACTTCCAAAGAGCCAGAGTAATTGCTGCCTCTTACATAACCATTGATTTTTTTTATTCCAATCCTGTACTACAGAACAAAGAGACAGGATGCTCTGTAGCTCTGTAGTGAAGTGCTTTAGCAAGCAGTTATCCATGCTGATGTACCTTTATATCCACAAGACCCAAACAATCAAGAGTTTGCCATTGTCATCGACAGCAGATGCTCTACCTGAGGCACAGATGGATGAAAAACCAAACCTGGATAAAAGCATCATCCAGTTTGCTGCTTAGGATTCTTCCTTTCACCTTTGCCTCTTGAGCCAGCAGTCAAACACATATCTTTTGGGCTTGGTTGTTTCCTCAACTCCATTACAAACAACTTCATGATGATCCATTGACCAGACTCCCATGACTGATTGGTCCTGGCTGTTAGATGTCAGGCTTCTGATGCTGGATTCTGGGTTCAGCATAGAGATCGCTGTGGGCCAGAAGTTACCATCAAAATCCAGGTCTAAAGACATGGTAAGCCCTTTGATAAATTGTTGCTCTAAGGAGAAAGCCAGGTTACAAGGACCATATATGCCTGAGTGGGGTGGCAGACCTGGCATGTACAAGAAAGCAAAGATGCTGGTTAACATCTTGAAAAATGACTGATATAATATCATACACTTGAGGAAAAGCAAGGCAAAGAGCTAGTCAGTGGCATAGCTAATAGGGTGCAGGGGGTAGCAGTTGCATTGGGCAACAAGTTTAGGAGGGCAACAAGCTGAGCTTGACACTAGTGGCCAAAATTGTGAAAAAATTGGTATGTACAAATAATACCATCAGGTTATATATCATTGGAAAGGTAATTTAATGCCAAATGAAATGAAACAAACTGCGTTGGAATATCTGTATTCTATCAAAAGTTATGGCCAAGTAACCAGAAAATGAAAAACAACTGCCTTATGGAACAAAAAATGAATTTTCTTAACTCAGAACTGACTTCTGAGACTGACTGTTCTGAGAGTCAATGAAATGTTATTATGATACAACATAGAACCAATAAAGTGAATATGAGTCAGCTCTCATTTCCATGTATCATAATATAGTTACCCCTAAGAGGCTCTTTTTCAGTTGGTACTCCTCTTATATTTAGCAGAGGGAGAATAACCATCCCTCTTCACCCCAGCACAGTGTCTCTAACAAATAAGGGGCACACTTTTTATTATTTAATTAAATTTGATTTTGTTGTGGGAGGGCTACAAAATCATTTTTGACCCCAGGTAGCAGATAGATGCCTCAGCTATGCCACTGGCTGGGGGGAGGCAGCAGAGCAAGTGGGTGGTGGGCTTCTGGGGAGAGGAGGCAGATTTTCCCCTGATTTTCACTTTTTTAAAAACCCAGGAGTGACATCACTTCCGGGCATCATTTTGAGCTTGGTACCAGCCTACATGATAATTAGCTACACCACTGGAGCTAGTAATTATGGTCATACAGAAAGAGGTAGCCAGTCAAAAGATAGAAGTGGTGATTAAGGGCCCAATCCTATCCAACTTTCTTGAACCAGTGTAGCTGCAATGCAGCCACAAGGTAACAGAACAAAAGTTCCCATACCTTGAGGAGGCCTCTGTGACTGTCCCTCCATCGCAGAATGGAGCACACACTCCATTGGTATGGCTGCATTGGCACTGGAAAGTTGGATAGAATTGGGACCTGAGATTCCAGGTTCCATCAGTATCCATAAATAATCAGTATTATTTATATTGTCTGAATGGTTTTGGATGTTCCAATGGTATAATATGTTGAAAAAGATTTCTCCTCTGTGCAATAAAAATGAAATTCTCCAAACTTCCACCTTTGTCCTGAACAGAAGGTTTTTTTGTTTTTTGTTTTACAGGAAGTCTTTCTGTCTTGGTGCAGTAGAGCATAATCTGCTTTCTGTGTTGGGGTCTGCATAATACTATGGCATCTCCTACATCCATACAAGCACACACAAAGCAAAATTTAAAAAAAACAGAGGTGTTCAGAAAGCTGTCCCCAGTGAGATGCAGCTCTAGGCAGCAACATTTCATTCTGGGGAATCTGAGATCTATTTGCAAGCAAAGCCAGGATGGCAGAGAGGGCAGAGTAGCTTTCCTTAAACTGGGATGGTTCATGAACAAGGATAAGGAGAACAGAGACGGTCACCACAAGAGATCAGCTGTACAATGTTATTCATTAAAACTGTGTCTCCTGTTGTCTAATGTTGCTGCAGAAATGAATGATAAAATACCACCTACTGAATAGCCAATGTAACCCTGATAAGACCCATTTTTAATCTGTTTTTAAGCCAGATTTGAATGTAAAAATAAATAGATCTGAAAGATCTCTGGGTGATAATGGGGAGGAGCAACAGTCAGCACTAGGGTAGGGTTACTTCAGTAAATTCAAGAATAAGGAATTTGGAATAATCATTGTAATGTTGAAGTTCTCTTAGTTCTTCTTTGCCAGCTAAGGATTTGGATTTAGCTAAGGAACTGCTATCTTTGGGTCAATATTGACCCACAATATTGATATCAGGTTCTTTACCTGGAATCAATTCCAGAGGATTTGTATGTGAGTCTATTGTAGCAAAAAACCTTGTACTGTTGCACCAGACTAACACATTTATTTCTGCATAAGCTTTCTTGGACTAGAGTCCACTTCATTGGATCCATGTGGTGGCATCCTCAGTTGGCAGATATATATTCAAACACACCCACATACAACGATAAAGAGAGCAAAAATGTATAAGATGGGGTCAAAGGGCTCTGGGATGGAAGAGATACAGTGACCTTGCTATGTAAGTTAAAGAGATAAATACAGTGACAAGTTACAATGGCAGTAATGAAAGAAAGAAATTTTTCTGGCTACACTGAGCTAATTAGCTAAAATAGACTGCAATCTTAACCCATTTTCCAGCACTGACATAAGGGCAATGCAGCTCTGAGGTGAGGGAACAAACATTCCCTTACTTTGAGGAGGCCTCCGTGAGTGACACCCAACTGCAGGATGCAGCACATGGCCCACTAGCACAGCTATGCCAGTGCTGGAAAGTGGGTTCGGACTGCGCCCATAGTGAGATAGGAACAATTGCATCTTCTTATAACTTAAACAGGGTCACCTAAGCATGGTCAAACGTCTGCATTCACAATCTCACACACTAATTACTCCTTTACCTGTTAAGTCATTCTACCCACAAGGGGGAAAAGGGCAAGAAGGTACCTCCTTTCTCCAGAAAACCAGAAGCTACCTCCAACATTTATTCCAGAATATCAATAAACACAGCAAACAGTTGCTTGCTCTGCTCTGTCCACAAGGAGGCATATAGAGCCAGTCACTTCCTACCCATGATAGGAGCAGGAGTTACACCCTTCAGTCTATATCTTGTTCTGTCCTGCCAGGCTCTTCCAGAACAGCCAGAATTGCATATTCATTGACAAGAGCAAAGGAAACCAAACAGACCTTCTTCCCAATGCTGCGTCCCCTTTCTTCAAACCCTTCATTAGTGTTCAGGAGCAAAAAGCATTAATAGAAATGTAACTAAACTGGAGAAGCACAGCTGAAACTGGAGGGAGTTTCAAGGTAGACAGAAGTACTGTCATGAAGGATTCTGGAGAATTCACTCATGTGAAGTACTATAGTTAGCTTTCACTGAGTGTCATAATGCCACATGTGTTAATGATCTTATTTGCTGTCCAGGCCTTGGTCTTTCCCCCACTCCAAGCATGACCCGGCATTACCTGAAATTTAGTGGTGAATGTAGATGAAACATTTTGCTGGTACTCATCTTTAACAGCACCTTTTACCTGTCAGATCCAGCATGCTTCACCACTGAGCTATCCTTTGTAAGATGAGCTAAACCAGGGGTGTCAAACCCGTTTCATACAGAGGGCCGAATAGCATTCATGATGCCTGCTAAGGGCCGGAAGTGATGTCATTAGGCAGGAAGTGATGTCATTAAACGGGTCTTAACCAAAAAATCAGCACTTTTTCTACTTAGGAACTCATTACCTGCAAATGACAGAAGAGAAAATAAGCAAATCTTGATCATATTTCAAAATATGGGAGAGCCTAATTTTCATGTGGGCTGCCCTTTCAGCAATAACTCCTTAGCACTGCTCAGTAGTTGAGAGCCTGAGGGCCAGATAAAAAGCTTCTGCTGGCCGCATCCAGCCCCCGGGCCTTATGTTTGACACCCCTGATCTAAACTTTGTAGCGTAATGAATGGTCCCTTCATGGTTCCTTGACCTGGATATCTGACTGATAACCAGTGAAGTACTTCTGATTACAGAATATTGGCTTATGAGAAGCAGCGTTACATGCTTCTAAAGCACCCTGCATATTACAATATTAGAACAAGTTTACAGGCAGGAAAGGCAACAACAATCTTACATTTCAGAGGCACTGACTCTGGTGTATGCCAGAAGACAAGGTTGTGCACACTGACAGTTTTTCAAGATGGGCCATGGCTGGAGCGGGGTGTACGACAGTAGGGCTCTTGTAGCAGAGTGGACAAATAACCCTCACTTCCATGTGCAAGTCTGCAGTGCGGGTATAAGTCACTTGTTCAGGTGACTTGCTACTATTTAGCATTTGTAGTGCTGAGTTAACTTCAAAGGTAACACTAGCACCCAGAAAAGCATGTGATGCACTTTTTTGAACTACTAGTTTCCCTTTGGTGCTGTCATCTTCATTCTCCACTGCAGTGTTTCTCAAACTGTGGTGGGTCACGAGCCCATTTCAGGTGGGTCCCCATCCATTTCAATATTTTATTTTTAATATATTAGACTTGATGCTCCCATGGTATGTGACTGCATTTGGGGAAATGTTACAGACCTGTACTTTTAACAAGCTACTCTGTATAATCTTTTAACAACGTTGGTAAATGAGACTTAGTCCTGGGTAAGTGTGGTAGGATTGCAGCCTAGGATTGTTAAAATTTTTCCTGCTTGATGACATCACTTCCGGTCATGACATCACTTCCGGTGGGTCCTGATAGATTCTCATTCTACAAAGTGGTGCTAAATGTGTGAGAACCACTGCTCCACTGATTTGAAGCCTCATCCAAAAATTAAGCCTAGAGAGGCCCTGTGTGTGAGTGTATATGTATAAAGCCTGGTTCACACATTAATGTCCATGATGTGACTAGTGTATCCTGGATGGCTCCAGTCCATCTAAAATTAGTCATGCCTAAGTTTCATCTCAAGCAACAAGCCTTAACTAAGTTGAAAATAATATCTGTTTCACTGGTTTTAATGAAGCTTTGATATTATTAGCTTTAATTGGAGTGGAGCTGATAACTGCAGCTAATTTGATGAGGACTACACTGGAAAGCACTCTGTTTAGGTGATCTGAGCAATTCCTGTTCTATCTGTGATGGCTTATTCACACACAAAAAGTCCAAACTTGATTTGCAGTCATCAGGTGATAGACATGCATGTGAATCAATCCCAAGAGTGGACTGCTAAAGTAACAGCCCAATTCTGAGCTCCCCAGTGCCAGCACTGAGTTTGCAGCGCAGGTGCTGAGTGTAGCACAAGTGCCATAAGGCACTTTCCTGCTGGTGGGAGACACCCAGCACTGGCAGAGAGACCAGCACCAGTTGGTGCTGGACGTCAGCACCAGAAGGACACCAGTGAAGAGCTTCCAGTAGTAAGTATCCCTGCTGACTGGCAAGGCTTTTTGGAAAGGGGAAGGTGGGGAGGGGGCAGAACTGGGTGGGTGGAGGGGGAAGACAGGCAGATTGGTCTGGGGAGGGGGCAGAGGCAGGGACAGCAAAAGAAGCTGCCGCCAAATCTTATCCCCCCTCCAGAGCCACAGGGCCCAACACAGGCCTCCTCGGTCTGGGTTGTAAATTGTTCAGCTGACCTGTGGTGTCAATTATACCTGATATTTTGATATAAGGGCAATCTGTTAGGAAGTTTTTCTCATCAAGACATGAAGGGAAGGCATTTATCTCTTGAGCCACAACGCAGAGCTTCAACTAGTCCTGCCTACATTTGCTCTTCTCTCCAGGTCCCAGGATCACACAACTTCCAAATGACCGTTCTGCCTTCTGGGAGATTATATGCATGCAATAGGTCAAGAACTTAAAAAAAACAAGAAGAATTAGTCAAAACTGGAGTGAGTAAAGGATGATATACACCTGGAATACCTTTAGAGGTACACTACTGAAACTCCAAGTTCAGAGAGAATGCTCCAGCTGCTTGCTGCTCTACAATAATTCAGTGTGGTACCAAGCAGCTATTATCCCTCCATGGTTCAGCCACATGGCTCTGATTCCCCCGCCCCCCCCCCCAAATCTGGTGGCTGAATGTACTTTACTGTGTTAGGCTGCTGGCATTGAGCTAATGACATGTGATGGTTTCAGGACTGCTGCCCTCACTAAGCCTCTCAGTAAGTGAACCTCTGGTTTTACACTAACAGTTTTTTTCTCATCATTTTCCAGAGAGAAAACAGTATACAATTTAACATTTGCTTTCAAATGTCGAACGTTTCAAAAACATGATCCCTGAGGGCCAGTTTGTAACCTTGTCCAATATTCTCCCAGGGAAAGTGCCCTATAGCACAACTGTGGTGGTGCTCCTGTCATACAGGGAACTTAGCAGAAAGCTTGACATTCTCCCACCCACAGGTCAATAATACCCACCTTGTTGCCTATATATGTACATTTCAATGGGGGGGGGGTGCCCTTTAAAAAAGAAGAGGCAGGCATACCCAGAACAAAACAGACATCTGGCAAGCCCAGCATTGGTTTCAACCACCCCAGACTCTGGAAACCTGCCTTGATCAAAGAGACCTGAAACCTGAATGACAAGAGGAGTGACTATCCCTCTCTGGTTTACCCATTTGCAAGCACACTTGACCAAAAGCTCTGTAGCAAGAAATACCACAGTAGGCCAGCTGTCAGCCCACCCCAGTGTCTCTGTTTTCCCAAAACACTTGGAAAGGTGTCTTTCTAACTAGGTTTGCACAAGAGGAGTCTCTATGAAATGGGAGCAGTACCAAGGGCCGTGGACCTTGGCAGACCTGGAAAGGGAGCAGGGAGGGAGCGTGCGTGCATGATGGGGGAGGCAGCTGGATCTTCCCAAGGCCCCGGCTGGGCAAACTTCTGCGAGAGGGAACCTCACAAAAGGGATTACGCCTCAGCTTGGCAGGGGGAGAAAAAGGAGCCCCACTCTCCAGCGCCGATTCCCCCTTTCTCCTGGCGAGAGAGCGTGACTGGCAGAGTCCTTTCAGCATCGTGACACCTCTGGCAAGCGTGCTCCGGGGCAGAGCCTCTCCGTGACCTTTCTTGGGTTGATTTGGTTGGGGCGAAAAAGTCTCTCGCTGCAACAGCTACAGCAACACACACACCCCCTCCGCCTCCCTGCAGAAGCCGAGCTGGAAGACAGCGAAGCTCCGCAAAGGAGGCAGCGACAAAGCTCAGCACGCGCAGCACTTGGAATGCAAAAGGCTCCGCGGAGCCTTTTGGCAGAGAACTTTTGCCGAAGTTCTGGCAGAGAACTTTCCCCCAACTTGGAGGAAAGCGGCAGGGTTTGCCAGGCACTCCGGGAGGGGGAAGGGGAGAGGTGGCGAATTCCCCCCCCCCGCATCTCTCCACTTTGCAGTGGGAAGATGAAGAGGCTGCCAGAGGCACCTTTTGTGGCACTTCGCACGAACCCAGGGACAGCCACTCACACGTGTTCCCTGCGGGCATCTGCTGGCTCTGCGGGGAAGGGGGGGCAGGAAGCTAACCTGGCAGTGGAGCAACCTATGGAGGGGGTGCCTCCACATCCTGTCAAGGCTGGGTGAGGGGGGGCTGGTGATGCCTCACCTCTGAAGCTTGCTGGGCGACCTCCCACCCCCACAGCCCTACGCGGAAGCGCAGCCAAGCCCGGGGTCCCTGGCGACGCTTCCCCTGCTAGAGCGATGAATTCCTCGCGGAAAGAGACAATGAGCGGCGGGCGGGCGGGCTGTGGCCCTTCAGCCCAGGTGGAGCGCCCTTGCCCGCGCCCTGCCGCCCTCCCCGCACAACAAAGAGCCCCGCTCGCACTCACTCTCCTGGGCCATGCTGATGACAGTCTCGGTGGTGGCGTGGTACTCGTCCTCCTCCAGGTAGTCGTCGTGCTGGAAGGAGTCCCCCTGGAAGTCGTGCAAGTCCAGGATCTGCTGCAGCGGGGGCGCCTTGGGCAGCAGCTGGTTCACCACCTCGCGGGTGATGTTGGGCGCCTCTTTCAGCCGGAGCTTGCTGAGGATCTGCGACTTGATGCTCTCCAGGCGCATCTCCTTGCTGTGCTTCCGCCACATGCACACGGGGCACCCCTGGTCCTCCGCCTCCGTCAGCGGGGGGACCCCCTCGCTGGGCGCCTTCTCCGGCGCGCCGGGCTCCCCCGCGCGCAACTCCGCCGAGCCCAGCAGCACCAGCCAGCACAGCAGAGCCGCGCGCTGGGGCCCCCGCCGCATGTCTGGCCGGCTTCTCTTCGCCCACCCGGCCCCTCGCTCCGCTCCCCCTGCGCGCAAGGCGACTCCCTCCTGCGGCCCGGCCTGGGGGCGGGGTGCTGGGGCGGCGCTGCCGGCCGGGCCGGGCCGGGCCGGCCAGAAGTTCTGGTGGGTCGGAGCTGGCGGGACTTGCTGCCGGGGAAGGCGAGGAGGGGGGCGAAGGCAGGAGCGCTCCCTTTATACCCGCTGCACTGTGTCGTCAGGCGCCTTGATTGGCTGCGGAGGCAACAAAAGATCTCCCGGCGCGAGGCTGTCACCGGAGGGGGGGCGCCGAGGGCAGCCTCGCCGAGCCTCGCCGAGCCCGGGGTCCCCGCGCAGCGCAGCGCAGCGCTCCGGCCGCGCTCGCCTCCGTGTCAAAGCTTTTAAGCGCGGGCGGAGGGAGGGAGGCTCGCCTGCGGGCGGGCGGGCGGGCGGGGCGGGGCGGGGAGGGGGCGCGGGCGGGCGGGCGGGGGGCGTGGGGAGGAGGAGGGCCTGACAGCCCCTTAAAGAAACAAAGTCCCCGCTCTCCGCACCTTCCCCACCGCCCGGCCGCTGCCTGAAAGGGGGGCGTCGGGGGGAGGCTCGTGGCTCTGGGGGCGAGGGGAGGGGGAGGGGTTCTCTCCCCGCCCGGCCCTGGAGACCTCCGCGCCCTGCGAAGCCCGGCACAGTTTCCAAGCGCCCCGCGCAGGATGGGCTTGACTGCCGGCTCCCTCCCGCGGTGCTGCCCCCTCCCCAGAGCTGCAGGCTCCTGCCCGGCGGAGCAGCTGTCAGCCCTCCGCTGCGAAGGGCTGGCCCGGGCCCGAGCCCGAGCCGGCTCCGTCCAGAGCCACGTGCAGCGCTGTCGGGGAGGGACCGGCCGGGAGCCGTGGGCGCGCTCCGGGGCAGCCCCAGCCTCTGCGCGTCTCCTCAGAAGTAAGTCTCCTTAGAGTCGGGGGGGCTTGCTCCCGGGAAAGTGCGGCCAGGAGTCGCCGCTGTCCCCGGCCGGCCGGCCGGCCACCCGCTGGGCGCACTCAGAGGCTGCGGGGCTGGCCAGGTGAGGCGCCCCCTCCTGAGGCGGGCGGCGGAGCGCAAGGGCAGTGCCAGGCTCCTTTCCCCGCTGGTGCTCGGCCCAGAGGACGCTGCCGGGGAAGCGATTCCTGTCCACCTTGGCCGTCCAAACGCTCAGCAAGCAGGCAGGCAGGCAGTGTCCCTCCAAGACCCCCTCCCCCTCCCCACACACACACACTCAGTCTCATCACAGTCTTTCACTCACACACACACACAGCCTACCTGTCGACATACCTGTCTGTGTATATTCCAATCCCAGGGTGTAGCCAGACAACCACCATGCCCTGCACATCACCGCAAAAATCCCCACTGCCCTTTGATGGAAAGGTGGGGCAGTTCTTACCATACAGCCACTGCACCCAAGCAGGGTTGTAGGGAAGCCCACAAAGGAATCTGAAGAAGCTCCTCACTGCAGGGTAGAAGACAGGCAACAAGCTTACAGAGTGCTTCTTGGCTAGGCATGGCCTTGCTATGTTCACAGATCCTAAGATGCAAAAGCTGTCATGTTTCTGATTAATATGGCCTCTCTGAAGTTATCTAATCCATCCACGGCTGGACCCCACTTATATCACTGCAGTTGCAGTGTAAGGATGGCAGACTTCGCAGAAGGGCAACCATTTTAGGAGTCCAGGGATATATATGATCTCATGGACCTGATAGGCAGAGTTGTCAGTACAATGGCCTGATGCTGTTACATAGCTCTTTAGCATCACAAGACCAGTTGAACTTCAAAACAGCACAACCACAAACTGTGGGAGTTGGTGTTGTGGCTGCAAGACCAAGTTGAGAATCAGGACTTCCCAGGTCCAAATGTTGCCTCTTTTATGCACCCACTAAATGGCCTTAGGCAAACTACTCCCTCTCAGCACCCCCCCAAGTGCAATAAAGGGATATTTACCTTACAGGGTTGTTGTAAAAGTCATATCATGGTAATCTATGTGAAATGCCTTGTGTACTCAGAATGTACTAAAGCAGAAATGTTAATAGAGCAATCCCAACATTCCCTTGCACTGGTTCCAGGGTGTCGTGTACATGCCATAAAGCATGTTCATGACTACTCAGAAGCCTGTTAGGCCAGCACACTGATGTGCATTGGCTGAATCCAGCCCCAGAGAAGGTGAGTTTATGCCGGCCAGGGCAGGGGGTGGGGACATAGTGGTGGGAGGGCTAAACAGGGGCATTTTGGGGCAAGGGAAAGACAGGAGGGCAGATGAGGGTGAGAGTGGCCTGGGTAACTTAGGCCAGATCCTAACCACTCCTTCTGGCCAGCAATGTCACTAGAGCAGATCTGAGTAGCCCCCTAGGGGTGGCTGGCACACGACACAGGGTAAGAAGACAAAAATCCCCTTACTCTGAGTTGCACCCTAGCCTGCAGCTGTCTTGCACTGGATACTGTGCAGGCAGCTTGGCCTGTCTGTTCCAGTGCAAGTTAGGATTGTGCCCTAAATACTGTAAGCAAGCTCATCTCAGATCTTCAGTCCTTGGGGAATGGCAGCTGTGCCTACCCCAAAGCCAATTAGAAAAGAAATGCTACTTCCATATAGAAAACAAACCTGTTTGCTCACTCGCCTTGGTTCCTCATCCTCATTCTGAGGAGCCCTCAGAAACTGTGCACCTGTTCCTGCAGGGGGATGCAGGGGGGTGCAGCCCCATTCAGAGTGGGCAGATGACTCAAGAGGATTTCCTGACCAAAAGCATCTCTGTCTTTTCGGGATTTCAGTCTATCAGCTCTCATTCAGACCACAACTACTTCCAGTCAGCACTCTGGGACAGTTTCCCAGGAATGAGAAGGCAAGGAGGTATAGAGTTGGGTATCATCAGCATATTGGTGACACCCCACTCCCAATCCCCAGATGATCTCCCCCAGCAGTTTCATGTAGATGTTGCAAAGTATGAAGGAATAGAATAGAACCCTACAGCACCCCACACTGTAAAGGCCAGGGTACCAATCAGGTGTCCCCCCACCGATCTGGGACCTGTCAGCCAAGAAGGCGCAGAACCATCACAGAACAGTGCCCCCAATCCCCAACTTGGCTTACAGAACCAGAAGGATCTGGAACATCTGCTGCTTAGTAGCAATTTTTTTTTTACCTGCACTACCGAGTCACAACATTGGGACATTATTGCAAATGAAAGAACACAAGTGTGTGTGCTTTCAAGTCCGTATTATTCATAACTCAGCCTTCCAATTATCCAACTTAATTTAATTTTTAATCCTAATACCTCTGGATCCACTCCACTGGTTATCCTACTCCACTGAAACTGAGTATTTCTCTTCAGAAGTCAGACATTTCATAGAAAAAGTCACATTTACAGAGTGTCAGAACTGTCTGAGATAGTTTAAAGGCTGTGGAAGAAATTCTATATGGACTATAAGTTTGCCTTTCAAGCAGGATTTACATAAGGAGCACATATCCAAGGCCAGTACAGAAAAGTCTATTTAAAAAAAATAAATCAGAATTAGATTATATGTATTGTGGTTATGAGTATGAGATCAAATTATTGATCTTACATGATTATGAGAATTATACAACTCAATTAGCATGTGTCGTACTAATTATATACTGTATAGTGTATAAAATAACCAGTTTTCAATTTTTAATCTCTTAACACACATCACGTCATAGCATGACTAGGAACCTAATGTGGGATTATGTAGCTGAAGACAGTACTATGCAGATAGGCATTGACTCACTTATCAATGGCTCTCATTGCATTCCTTGGAATGGGCTGCAGTCAGTACAGCTGTTGGGGAGGGGCAAAACCTTCTCCTGAACCTAGGGTGGTACCAGGAGTCAACTAGGTTGAACATTGTCTGAGAAATCACACCCATCAGAGGGCCCAGCTGGTTGGGTGGATAACCCTTCAGTACCAATTGCATCAGTATAACCCATGCACCATCAGGGGCAGGTCATGCCATGGAGACCCATTGCAGTCAGGATAGGGGCTAACCATGCCCTGACTCTGAGACCTCTGTCTGAAAAGGTGGTGCTGGTTCCTGTCCCAATGACTCCAGTCCTTAAGGGGCCACCAGAGCTTGCCCATCCCATCAGTGTAAGGAGCCTTAGATTTTGGGCATTTCAACATCCCCCATCTAGTTGGCTAGCAGCAAGCGCCAGCCAGCACAAATAAAGTTGTACTGGGCAGTCCAGGGGCATGGGGAAGGTGGGAAGTTTCTGGGCAGGGGGAGGGCAGAATCATGTCTGGGAGGGAAGCAGGATCAGCAGAAGCCTTATCCACCATACCCTAATCCCCTTCACAGGCCAGGCAGCAAGACTTTCCAGATTTGCACTAGCTAAATTCGCACTGACTCCAGTCACCTTTTGAAAAAGAGTGACTGTATTTGCTACCATTTCTATTTCCAATGAGCAGCCTAGAAAGGAAGGAAGGAAGGAAGGAAGGAAGGTTAGGTACCAAAAATGTTTAAGCCAAAACAAGCACAGTAACAAAAGTGCAGGAATTAAGGCTGACCCAACACAGGAGATGAATTAGGAGGGAAGCAGAGGCATGTATTGAGTGCAGGCTGATATATTGTGCACAGGGATTGATTTGGTCAGTGGGTTGCAGCAGTGAGACCCCAATGTCATTTCATTTTCAGGAAACATCTTTGCAAGAAGCCAGGGTTGGGAAATATATCCTATCAAAAAGTGTTTCCTGTTAGGGGAACCCCACTTCCTTGGTTGAAAACCAGAGGTGCAGAACATGTGGAAGAACTCACCTGTGAAAGTTGGAGTGAGGAATCATATGATATGGGCACACCAGTTAGTTTCTTGCCCTCCGAGGACAAAGCCTCAGAGGAAAGCTCCCACTGCAAGGGCTCCTGGGATTCCTACAGGAAGTTGACTGGCAGCGCAGGAAAAGTGACTAGCATGGCTTCCACTATGTCAAAAGCCCTGGACTGCAGAAGATGTTCTTCTCTTGTTTGCTTCCTTGCCACTTGTCAGGGGCTCCCTAGCTGAAAATGTGCTGTGCCTGCCACAACTGAGGAAAGATGCGCACAGGTATGACCAGGGCATCTGGCCATCATTAGGACAGCTAGGCAGCTGCCTAGGGTCCAGATCTCAGTACTGACCTTGGAGGAGCACAGTTCTATACAGTTTAGTTTTTAACCCATGTAAAAAATGCAACTGCGATAAACACAACTGCAAAAATTATATTAATTTATTTATAGATCAGTGCTACAACATACCCGTATATAAAGCATGTCATGTGCGTGAATTCACTAGAGAAGTCAATGCTGTTAGGAATTGCTAGTGGAACAAGAAGGAGGGGCAAGCAAAGAAGACACTGGCTTGATACCAGCAAAACAAATTCAAAAATGAACATCCAACAACTGAAGCCATGTTTGACAGGGTAACATGTAATGCTCTTACCTACAAAGTCACCAAGAACATGACTGAATGGAAAACACACACACACACACACACACAGGCATGCCCAGAGGCACAGCTAGGTCATTTGACACCCGGGGCCCATAAATTTTTGTCACCCCATACGACTTAATTTAATTAATTATATTGTCTAATTAATTAACAATTAATTAATTAATTCACTTTTTATACCACCCTTCCTCTAAGCAGCTCAGGGAGCTGTACATAGTTCCTCCCCTTATTTTGTCCTCACAACAACCCTGTGAGGTAGGTGAGACAGAGATAGTAATAGTCATGACATGAAATTAATAATAATAATGGCCAGAAAAATAAATGCAGTGAATATTTCCCCACAAGCAATGGATGAAATTCTGCATCAAATGGTATATAACATGATGGTATTATTCCTAAAAGCCATGATTTCCAGAATTTTGGTCACTAGGGTGTCACCCCCCCCAATGTCTCATTGGCCTGTTTTGAGTTAAGGCAGAGGTTCTCAAACTTTTCACACTGGGACTCACTTTTTAGAATGACAATCTGTCCAGGACCCACCGGAAGTGATGTCATGGCTGAAAGTGACATCATCAAGCAAAATAAAATAATTATAAATAATTAAATTAAAGAGAAACAGATAAATAAGGGGAAGCCAGCCCTGTTTCACCAAGTGAATTTTCTCTGTAGCCTGCCTGCAATAACACCCCCCCCCACACACACACAGATAAAGCAGTGAGATTTTCAGCCCTCCCCAGTGCCCACCTTACCAGCTCAAGCCTCTGCTTTATTCTTGGGGAGCAGGGGTTGCTGCCTGCAATAACACCCCCCCCCCCCACAAATAAATCAGTGAGATTTTCAGCCCTCCCCAGTGCCCACCTTACCAGCACAAGCCTCTGGTTTATTCTTTTTTGGGGGGTTGCTGTCTGCAATAACACCCCCCCACACACAAATAAAGCAGTGAGATTTTCAGTCCTCCCTGGTGACCACCTTACCAGCTCAAGCCTCTGGTTTATTCTTTGGGGGGGGCTGCCTTCTGGAGCATTTGTTGAGTTCCACTTCCATTAGATGGGGACCATGCAGCTAGCCTTGCATTCCTCTTTGCCTGACTTGACTAGGAGCCAAGGCACATTTGCTTACTTGCAAGTAAACGTGACCCTGTGGCTTACTTTCACTTTCCATAGGGCTCAGTACATTTGTATGCTTGGAGGGAGGGACTTCCTTCTTGGGTGTTTTTGGGGGCCTGCTTTCATTGGATAGAAACCATTCTGGTGTCATTGGATTCCTCTCAGCCTGCCCTTTCCGATGAACTAGCGATACGGCTCTATTTCATTTTCCATAGGGTTCAATGCATTTTTTGGTTTCTGGTTTTTTTGGCAATAACTTTTGATGGAGAGGAGATATTTCAATCCGGTTTGTTGCATTGCATTTCACTGGAAATTCCACATCCAACGGTATATGGCATGATGGGGTTATGCCTAACCTTCGTAATGTTAGCGATGTTGGGGCATTTGTGGTGTTACGCCCCCCTCAAGGGTGGTACCTGGGGCGGACCGCCCCCGCTAGCTACACCACTGGGCATGCCTCTGTATCTGCAGATCAGGTATCTGTGGATTTAATTATCTGTGGATTGGGGGTGTACCCCCATGCCAATTCCATTACTTTCGCTTTTGTGTACTAGTACTGGAAGTGCTAGTGTTTCTTCCTGAAATGAAGTGAAATTGTTGCTGAAACAAAGAATGACTGAACCAGCCTGCATGCTAGATGGAGCCTAACTGAACACTAACAGGAAGTGCTTCCTGTTAATGTTAAGTTAGTCTTCCTCAGAGATGTAACTCACTGCCCTGGTGCCCAGGGCAGTGACATTATAATGTCACTTGATATCGTGCCATGTGACATCACTTCCTCATTCTCCCTGGAGGAAGGGGTGCTCACTGAGATGGCTTTGTGCTTCCTGTGCCTTCTCCTGTGGAGATTCCCCCCTCCCCGTTCCTTCTCAGGGGGCACGAAGCCGCCAGTGCCTCCTCCAGGGAGAACCCAGAAGTGACTGTCCTGCATTGCTTGTGGCGTAAGGCCGTCATTTCCAGATTCTCCCTGGTGGAGGGGGGGCACTTGCTACAGTGGCTTTGCACCTACATTCCTTCTCTACAGGAAAAGGAACAGGGTGCAAAGCCACCAGCACCTTTCCCTGCTCACTCCCACTAAAGCAGGGAGATAGATGTTAGTCATTGACTGTTACATGCTCCACCCTTCTCCATTCACTTACATGTGTGAACAGTCCTATGGTCTGAACCCCATGGTCCTCAGGTCTAGGCCAAAAAGCTAGTTCTTACATTCAGAAGAGAACACTAGTGAACAGGTTAAGCTTCACCTCTTTGGGTGAGGTATTGGGAGACCCTGCAGGGAGACCCCTAAGTGAGACCAGGGCTTATCTTTCCTTCCACACTGAGGTTTTTCTGTTCCCAAGAGTGGTAAACCAAACTGAAACCCCCTATGGTGAAGATAAAAAGATACAAGAGCTGTTCCAGTTCTGCAACAAAGTCATGGTACAAGCACAAACATGACGCTACCTTGCAGCCAAAGATCAAGAGATAATCTGGCAGTTTCTGGAGCAGACCTGAACTCTTCTTGGAAAAAACCTCTGACATCTCAAAGGGCCTAGTCCTGATTGGCTCAGGGGACCTCTGTGAAGAAAACTCAGCAGACTTCACAATTAGGCAGGAGCATCACATCATAGCTATCACCTCCGCTGTCTTGAGGATGTTGCATCAGTCCACAACATGAGTGATCTAGCTGAACTGGGGATATCCCTGTAGGAGGGCTTACAAGCAGGGCACTGGTTGTAGGCCAAATAGCCCTTGCCTAACTGTTCGTCTGTGTGGTGTTCCAGCTGGTGCAAGGGCCAGTGCAAGGGCTGGTGCAAGCACACTCTCAAAACACACTTCCCCTAAGCTTTACTCACCTGTCAACAGGTGGGAGCAGCAGTGGCAAGGAGGGATTTTTCTCCCCTTCTCCCCTGCTCCACAGTACACCAGAAACACAGCAGTAGTGGCACCCCAGGGTTTTACACTCTCCATAGTCCTAACACATTAATGGCCCAATCTTATCCTTGGCTGGCCTGCAGAGTTCAGCACTGCTGACACAGCCTCCACTGCATGCCACGGGCCAGCTGGGGCTTGGGCAGCAGCAGACAAGTAAGAAAAGAAATTTTTTTACTTACCTTCTCTGCCACCCCCTGGTCCCCAGTGGGCCTACTCGGATCTATGCCAGCTCTTTTGCTGGTACAAATCTGGTAGGTCAAAGAGGACATGTTGCACTGTTGAAAAAAAATATAGAAATGAATATTTCTATAACTAAATGATTGTCTATAGAATCAATAATAATTAACTCCCTAGTGAATGTACACTCTGTGGCAACCCTTCTTTTGTTGCTGTGCAATGTACAAAATGGGCCTTAGAGCAACTTAGATTGGGGGGGGGGAGGCTGCATTTGTGTTAGTTGCATTTTATCAGTGTTGCCACTAGGGGGTGGGGGTGTGAGCCGCACCGGGTGACATGCATGGGGGGGGGGACGGGACACCACTACAGGCCAACATTTTTTAAAGCTTGGTATTTTTGAATAATACTATCATGTTATATATCATTCAATGTGTAATTTCATGCAGAATGCAATGAAACAAACCACATTGAAATAACTGTTCTATCAAAAGTTATAGCCCAAAAACCAGCAGGGGTGGACTGATGGTGCATCACCACCCCCACTGCCCAGGGTGTTGCCCTGCCTGCTGCATGGGAGGAGGTTCATTATGGGGGTGGCACACCAGCCTCCTGTACCAGGTGACACAAACCTGAGTAACGCCACTGCAGTTTACAAATTGTATTTTACAAGACGTTACAAATTGCATTTGTATTATTTGGAGAAAAAGGCCCATGAAAGGGGGTCAAGAGGTCACTTGTGCCTGAGCCAGGGTCAAAAAGGGGGACCAGGAAAGAAAGGAGAGGGCCAAAAAATTTCCTGGGATCTTACGTTTTCCAATCTCACCAGGGCCAATGAGCGGGGGGGGGGGGGGGGGAAGGGGTACGTCATACCTGGGCCTGGGGTCAAAAAGGGACCTGGGAGCCAAAAGAGGGGAGCTGGAAATTTACTTGGATCTCAGTAAATGTTGCATATATTGTGTGAAGATTCGCTTGCACAGTTCAGGTAAGCCCCCATAGTTTTATATATCGTGGTTTGTAGAAATTATGGGCCAATAATCCTAAAAAATTATGCTCCAGTGGAGGAGGGAATGGGCCCCCCAAAATCTTTGTATCCCCATAAAACCTTTGTAGCCCCTAATAAAATTCCTCTCAGAGGCCCTGGATGAATACACATGGCCAGACAATCAGAAAGTGAGACTTACAGCCCAATCCCATGCATGTTTACTCAGAAGTAAGTCCCACTGTAGTCAATATAGTTTACTCCCAGGAAAGTGTGTATAAGATGACTGCAGCAACTTGTGAATGTGCCACCAGAGATCAAACACAACATAATCAGAAATAGAATGTTCATTGCACCTCATAGTTACAACTCCTAGCATGCTTGGTTCACAGAGTCTGTGGAGAAGTGAAGTAATGTACAACACAGCCCTGAAAGACAGCACTGCTTGGACTGATGGAAAATTTTCTTAAACGTCTGGCCTCCTTGAAGCCATATAAGCCTATACCTTTGCACCTCAGGGCGGCTTACAAAGCTCCATAATAAATGTACATGTCAGTCCTCTTTATCTGCAGATTTGACTATCTGTGGGTTCTAAAGCCATGGGACTGGACCAACCTGTGCCCCCTAGAGCAGTGTTTCTCAAACTGTGGGTCAGGGGTTGTGAGCCAATTTCAGGTGGGTCCCCATTCATTTTCATTTCAATATTTTCTTTTTAATATATTAGACTGGTATGTGAGTGCATTTGGGGAAATGTTACAGACCTGTACTTGTAACAAGCTACTCTTTATATTCTATTAACAATGATAGTAAATGGGACTCACTCCTGGGTAAGTGTGGGTAGGACTGCAGCCTAGAATTGTTAAAAATTTTCCGGCTTGATGACATCACTTCTGGTCATGACATCACTTCTGGTGTGTCCTGACAGAGTCTCATTCTAAAAAGTGGGTCCCAGTGCTAAATGTGTGAGAACCACTGCCCTAGAGACAACCTGAGCTGTGCTCCAGTCACATTGGAAGTGTGATCTGAGGCCCAGGGAGGCTGCATGTGCCTCAGAATGCCTTCCAAAGCCCCCAAAGACTTCTGCTTTTGGGAGGAAAACTGGAAGAAACGTTCAAAGGCAGTGGTTCTCAAACTTTTTAGCAAAAAGACTCACTTTTCAGAATGATCTGTCTGCAAATCAGGGCTCCTAACTGCTTTTCACATACCAGCAAATCAGTGTTCCTAATGGCTTATGAGCATAAGGAAGCAGCAGGACAGAGGGCAGGAGGGCAAGGAGGAGATAATATTTGGGAACCACACCTATTTTCCAATGGATAGATTCAAGTAAACAGCCAGAATAGCTCAGAAGACAAGAAGACAAAGCAGAATTTACTGACTCTGGTTTAGGAATAAAGCAAGGCTGTGATCCTATCTGCGTGTACCTGGGAGTAAGCCCCATTGACTATAATGAAACTTGTTTCTGAGTAACATGCATAAGATTAGGCTGTAAAATACCCTTGGTGGATCAGACAGCCATAGAAGTGGGGAGAAGAGAGACATGATGTATGATACCACCAACACCACGTATCAGTTGCGTTATCTACGTATGTGTGCTGGATAATATCTACAGGAAAGCCGATAAATTGGTGAGGCATCATTTCCTTTTGCAGAAGCTGCAGTTACTGCTCTACAGCATGTTCAACACCTCCCTTTCAAGATGCCTTTTTAAAATTCAGTTTTACATTGACCACCTTCCAGACAATTAGTATGATGCCTATCTTTTGTGATAGCCTAGCCCTAGAGCAAGGGTGTCAAACTCATAAGAGGGCCGAATAGCATTTACGGTGCCTGACGAGGGCCAGAAGTGACAACATTAAGCGGATGATGGTCAGAAATAAGCACAGTATGCTCACATAGGAACTCAGCACAAATGGCAGAAGAGAAAAAATGCAAATCTTGATCATTTTTTCATGATACAGGAGAGTCCAATTATTCTGGGAGGCTCGATTATCATGTGGGCTATCCTTTCAGTAGCCCTTTTAGTAGTATCACTTAGCAGCTGAGAAGCGACACTTCAGCAGAAGAGGCGCTGCTGAAAGGGTGGCCCACATGATAATTAGGATTTTCCAGTGCCTTGGCAGCATCTCCCTCTCTCACCCCTCTTGGTCTTTGCCTTCCCTTCATAGCGTTCCTTGCCTTCTGAGGCCTCCTTCTGTTTCTCCCTCCCATAGCTTTGGTGGAAGCAGCACTGCTGAAAGGGGGGCTTTAGGAGAGCCAAACTGCCATGTCAGCAGGATAAAGAGCTTCCGTGGGCCATATCCATTATATTTGACACCCTTGGTCTGGAGATTCCTGATTTTAGCTCTGCAGTTGAACATTTGAGCTCCTTAAGAAATGTCATCTCATTATTTCACTTTTGAATAAGAAATACATGGGTACGGTATACTCAAAAGACAGATGCTGGGCAGCTAAGAAAAGATGGATACTATCATCATTCCTTGTTTGTAAACTGCCCTGTGGCATCTACTGGCGAATGGTGGAAGACAGTATACTCACCTAGAATGACTGCTGGTCTGAGGGTACACACAGATCCTTATGCTCTTGGCTTCATGACAGCAAGAAGAGCTTAAGGGAAAACCATTCACAACACTGGACTGGAGCAAACATCATTGCCTTTAACTCAGGCAAAAGGCCTGTTCTTTCTTGGTATTTTTTTTTCTTTGCTTAGCAAACAGCTGAGCAGTTGTGCAGCCTTAGCTAAGCCTGTCTCTTTTGAGCTTCAAAGGAACTCGTAATGTTGCAAAGACATTATAAAAGAATACACTTTAGAATTATTTTAAAAAATAGCTTTTCATGACATTATCACATGAGCTATGCAATCATTTGGCGCCCACTGTCATCGCAATGTCTAAGGCTTATTGCTATGCAGTTCTCCTTGCTCAACGCTATATATTATATGCTCTCCAAGTCCTGCGACCTCTTTTGCTTCCCATGGGAATAAGTTTTATCAAGCCAACAATCTGCAGGAAACAAATTGCCCTTGTTTCTGAAACACTGACAGGTAAAACCTGCTGCTCATATCTTTTACACATCCCACATTTCAGTGAATCTTTCCTTCAAAAATTGTGTTTGCAAACATGGGTGGGAAAGATACTGTTGGAAGGCTGCTGGGAAGGAGAACTTGTATCCTTTCACTCCTCCCGAGAGCGCTGAGGAGATAATAATGACTGTGCTCCCCCCCCCCCAGTTTACCAGACTACCAGTATCTTTGTGACATCAGTCGTAACGGCATCTATCCTACATCATCCCAGACCTGTTTATGTATCTACTTTTACCTTCAAAGTACAGAAAGGGGGAAAGACTGCCATGTGTAACAGACCTGGAAGCAAAGGCTTAAGAAAGCATGAAGAATGAACAAAAAAGGATGAACACAAAGAATGAACAACAACCAGCCCAGCCACTCCACAGACATTCTTTCCATTTGGAAGGTTTTTTGTAGTGACCTGTAAGGTACATAGTCATTCCCAGAACAGACCCATCTGCTAGCATGAAGACACCACAGCCTGTACTAGAATAGGAGCAAATAAGTCATTTCTACACATTAGCAGAAACAGAAAGGGTGAGCCATCATTTTGCTTTGGGCCACCTTAGGCTGGAGCTAGACATTCCCTGACATAGTTCGCAGGGAGGGTGAGCCACAGACCTATCACTTACTGTACCCAGCTTCCAGAGGGGTAGTTTGCGTTAGTCTGTTGCAGCAAAAACAAGAGACTTGAACCACCTTAAAGATTAACTAATTTATTTCAGCCACTTCATCAGAGGCAAATGGACTGTAGTCTACGAAAGTGTTTACTGAATTGGCTAGTCTTCAAGGTGCCACAAAACTCTTAGCTGCTTTTGTTGTATTCAATTCCTCAAGTGAGCAACATTGACAGTAGCCATCTGAGGATCTATAGGCAAAATATCAGTAGTCCTCTTGCTACCAAGGAACCGAAGGTGAGAGATTTCCTGCCCCACCACTGAATAATTTGCACACGGATAGTTATGGGGTCTAAGGCCTGCTGCCACATCCCGCCTTCTAAACCCAGCTGCACAGGAAAAATTTGCTCAAAAGGGAAGACAATGATGATCAGTCAGCCTGCATTTGCAAAAAATAAGACCTGTGACTTTCCAGTTCAGAACACAGAAGTTGCAAGTGCCAAGGTCATTTTAAAAACATCACCAGTAAGTAAAACAGTGATTCAAGTAATAGGAAGTGATGTGACTACATCAACAACCTGTGTTGTATGTTTCAAAATTCTGGCACAGGTGAAGGAGGGCAAGAAATTTCAGGGCTCTCTCCTAGTGTGTCAAATACAACTCCACTTTGTGATTTTAATTATTGTCGTCTTTTGTTCTTTTCAATTAGCCTGTTTTTGTTAATAGGCCCAGGCTTTATTATGTCCGTAAGCCAGTCTGGGTGCTATTAAAGGACAAGTGGCATATAAAGATCTATAAACTCACATATATTCACTGCCCTTGAATCAGTGCCACAGTTAGGTGCTTGTCTAATTCTTAGCTTTAGTACAACCCTTCAGATGTTTCTGGACCAGCCTGTTTCCATCACAGTCCCTTGCACAAAATTGGAAAGAGGAAAACATTTTGGACATTCAGAGTGAAACCATTTCAGGCAAAAGTGGCAAGATGGACCATCTGTTAAACGTGGTATAAATGTGCCACATCATCTCTGCCCTTAGTCCACACCTCCCCTTGAACCAAATTTTAAAGGCTGGTGTTTTGTGCTTGTTTTGACAGCACATATATGAAAACGGGAACAATTCAAAAATTAGCATGGCCCCTACACAAGGATTACATGCAAGTTTCTGAAGTGTTCCATATTTTTAACAAATAAAATCTATCTGAACATGAAAATAAAATGGTGCTTTCTATAGACTGAACACATACCAACTTGGAGAGGGCAGCAAAAAAGAAAGACACATTACCTTTAATATTACCTTTAATGGTCTCCACCTAATCAGCATTCTTGGAACTCATGAAAATAAAACCTAATGTAAGCATTCCACAAACCTTAGGCACCTCTTTCTGAAATGACAGACTAAACAATATTTCTCTTGGCATGCATGTGCCACCTGACCCTCATTGCTGCTTTTTGGACCCACCATTATGAAAGGGTGAAGCACGGCAAATATCTCAAATTTTTCCTATATTGTTTTCCCTATTCCCCCCCCCGCCCCCAAATTCTGTAATGGAAAGTTTGAGTCACTTTGCATATTGCAATTTTTTTAAAAGGTCTCTTTCAATTTGTGCCCGTTATTGAAAACATTTTCCTGGAATTCTTCAAATACATATAAGTAGGGCATCTTCATACAAGAGACAGTGACCCTAAATGCAATTAAGTAGCTTTACAGAGGAGTAGCTTACAGATTGCTTCTGAAGTCTAATCATACATGCCCTTGACACAGGCCTGATTATTATGCATCCTGACAAGTTTCTTTCGAAGAAAGGAATTTCTTATTTGATAACAGCATCATAACAGCAGCATTTGGTGTCATTTTTGTTTAGTATTTTATGTTTTGTTGAAGTGTTTGTCTGGATTAGTTTTGTTAGCTGTTTTGGGGGCCCCAGGGGGAAATGGAAAAGGGGATATAAATATTTTAATAAAATAAGGGGGCTTCTTGCTAGATAAAGCATTTTGATACGGGAAAATAGTTTTGGGTTACTTCTGACAATTGACGGTAGAGATGCTATTTCCAATAATAGGTTTTAGAGCACCACCTACTGGAGAATTTCAGTGGTGCACATTGCTAGCACTTGCTTCCAGCAGAAGAAATTGAGAAAATAGTACTAAAATACAGGAACAGAATGCTGTTCCTGGTCAGAATTAAAAAAAAAAAATTCAACATTTTGGGTCTATCATGCTTTATCTTCTCTCTTGGACCCTGCAACAAATCACTCCCTGCTCCTGTGATAGCAGTGTAGACTGAAGGAAATCATTATGAGATGGCCTGTGCCATAGGTCAGAACTGAGGGCAGTTGGAAGAGCTGAGTGGCCATGGGCAAGATGCAGAGAAACAGCAGGGTGTGTTGAAGCTCTGAAGGAGAGGTTGATGAAGACACCTGGTAGAACCTCGCGCACTTGCTAGACCTTGCCCTCTTACATAATATTAGATTGCTGTTTTATAACAACCACCACCACCACCACGGTAAGGGGGAAACCAACTAGTCCTTCATCAGCACAGTGCATTGATTCAGGCACATGCATGTGTCATGAGGCCCAACTCTTACACTCAAAAGCAAATGGGAGGAAATTATGGGTAACTGGACTTTTACAGCACACTTTGTGGAAGAAACTTAACTTGTACTCCTGCCTGCCATGCAGTCCATACAGGAACAAGTGTCTCCCACTGATCAGGAAGTGACAAAATACCATCCCAGGTTTCACTGCTTAGTTGTCTTAACTTGACCTATGCCACTGTAGTGGAACTCAAAACCCTCTTCCAAAATGCTGGCAGCCATGCAAACTTTTAGACAGAGACATATCCCACACCAAGGGAACAATTTCATACGTTTGCTATATAGCACATTTAAGTAACTAGCATCACAGTTAACTAATGAAGGTGCTACCATTTGAACTAGGATATTTTAAAAGCCTACCTTTCAAGGGGAAGGGCAAACAAAAGTTCCAAGAAAGTGAGAAAGGAGACTGCTAATTGTTTAATAGTCTAAAAAAAGGGACAATGAATATTGATTAGCACATAATACAGCTTACTGATTAGTCAGACAATGCCTGTTCACCATTCAGTCTTTCAATAATGATTATAAAAATCCTCAAAGAACCAACCAACTTCTTCCGTGTTGCTGGTATACGATTACTACCCAAATCTCTTTCAGATTTAGCTTGTGAAGCAGAGGGAGACTTAAGACCCTAGGCAACTGACATTCACTAGAAAGGGTCCTAAACCCCATTACCTTACAGGTATATGCCTTTTATTTAAATTTAACTGGACCTGGGACTCATTGGCATGGTGATATGAACAGCCTCTCTGTTAATTAAATTCCCCCCATTCCCTTTCAGGGGGCTAAAATTAATCCTCTCCTTTAACATTAGGAAAAAGAATGAGCAGAAAAATTCCTAAAGGTGCGCTTATGTTGTGCACGGAACCAATAACCAATCATAGGCCAGACTTTCCAAGGCATTTATATGCATTTATAGAAAGGGGAATACACATGTTATTAAATATATGTATGTACATACAAATAACTTTTTTTTAAAAGTAACCTTCAATAAAACAGGTTGGATGGTTACAGAGTTGACCATCCATGCTAAACCTTGGGGCCTAAACTGCCAGTTTCTTAACTGGTTTGATCTGGCCTTCGTGAAAGAAAACAGTCCAGGGACATTGTAGGCAAACAGTAGGTGTTTGCCAGGATAAGGGAGAGCAAACCAAGCACCATAGAAAAACAGGGACTTGGGGACATCTTCAAATTGTAAGAGTCAATTTGCATTCAGAGCCAGAAGCAGCTGCTTAAATCACAGGGTAGTGCAAAATGCCTCCTCCCAATACTCTTGCAATAGAACCTGGAAACAGTCTAGACTCAAAACTAGGAGAACCCTGCTTAGCAAAATCCTGAGTATCTGCACTGTGCTTGTGCAGTCCCTGTTATAGTAACAAGGGGGTATCTTCATCTCCTCATTTCACTACATTTGGGAGCCTACATGGTTCCCCTTTGTGCAGTAGGCATTGAATTAGCATTTTCTGGCAAGGATGTTGAGAGTGGGGAAAGAGGCTCCTTTCATTTCTTCTAGTACAACTGGTAGAACACCCAGCATGGGGTGAAAGACTCACTGCTGATCTTGCACAGCAGTGACATGGGGCTCCTTTGTTGCACACCTTAACACTATCCCCACACCAAGCCACATCCTTCCCTAGACGGCTTGCCATCCTATAGGGATCCATTTTTTTCCTGGCCCCAAGTGAGCTGGAAGGCCTTTGATAGCAGGACAATTAGGGTGAAGCAGGAGAAGTTCCAGTCCAAGCATCCCAGTGGACAAGAGGTGAATAATCCACACTAGGACAATCCATTTGTCCTAGTCATACCCCTGCTGAAGGGGGAATGCTGGACAGTTATATAGAAGCATCCCATTGAGAAAAAAAGTTTCCTTAAAGAGATCCCATGGTTCAATACAGTCTGCATCACCACCCCACACCTTCATTATGTTGCTTCCAGAAAGCCATCCACTGGAGTTCTTTGGTATCACAGGACCTGTGCCAACAATTGCAACGGAGAGTGTCTTTTTTCCAGCTGGAAGTTACTGGATTATGGATTAGTCCAGAATGTCTGAATCATTTAGATTTTGGACACTAACAGGAATACACTTTTTCCCTTTTTGAAACAGCCCTTTTGCTACCTGACGAAAAGCCTGGCACCCAGGCAGACCTGGGAGAGTTCACCCCCACTCATGTCCCTAGCGCTGAAAGGGGCGCCGTACTTTTTTCCGCCGTTTCTGCTTCGAGTCTCCTTTCTGGGAAGTGCTGTCCACTTTTGATGAAGTGGCAGGAGGGGTTGGAGCACTCCCTGGGGACGACTGCTGGGGCATGCTGAAAAAGTTCCCATTCGGCATCTGTCCAGGGTTCCCTTGGAAGATGCGGTTGAAGAAGTCCTGCAGTTCTGCAGCTGATGCAGGGCTGCTATCTGATGGAGCTCTTGAGGGGAGCAGAGGAAGGGGAGAAGAGAGAAAACCAGATCCAGTCACTGACTGCAGAAACATGTTGGACCCAATGGAAAAGGAGGAGCTGGAAATTAGGCTTCGGGATTCTCATCTGAACCCTGGTCAATAGGTGAGAAATTGGACCAATCACTGAAGGGCTTAGAAGGCCTTTGGGTCAAGAATCTGGCCTCTGGGTATTAAACCACTGTACCTCTGCCCTTCCCCATGATTACATACTTTCAGATCAAAATACAACCTGAAGCCACATTTAATCTAATGGGCACCGCCAGTCCATGTATAGGGAAAGGAAAGAAGGATGCAGCTAGCCCACAACTCATGCACAAGTGTTAGATTAGAGGCAAATTATCTGGAATTCTTCACAACTGTGTCTGAGAAATAAAAACTTGGTGCTGCAATGAAAACCCTCCTATTCTGAATTTCTAATAGTCAAAGGAAAAAGATATTGGAGGAGAGAACCGAGAACTCATGGCTGCAATGACAAAGAAAACTGACCACAGGCAGTTTGTATCTGCTTAACACTTGCAGCTAGGAGTTCACTGTGAGTGCATGCAATGGTGCATGAACACATATGCTCTATCACAGTCACACTGTAAACCCTATTTTGGGCTATGGTTGCTGACCTCAGCTCACAGATGCCTGGTACATCAAAGTCTAGATTCAGACTGAAGTCCATGCAGAAGAGTTATGATGTATGCCTAATAATAATAATAATAAAATAGGTATTTCTATACCGCCTTTCTTGGTCCTCAGATTTCTCCTTAGACTTTATTCAAGGCGGTTTACATAGGCAGGTAATTTAAATCCCCATAGGGATTTTTACAATTTGAAAGAAGGTTTCTATCTTTCAAGAAACCACAACAATCAGATGTTTCTTTCTTGATCTGGTCGCACATTCTGGCCTCCATCCTCCCACGCTCAGAGCAGATGGAATAGCTCGGCTCAGCTTGTCAGCTGCTTCAAGGTCGCACGGTGCCAGTGGCCTCGAACTGGCGACCTTCGGATGTTATCTTCAGGCAAATTTTATTTCAACAGAAAGGGCAAATTCACACATGCTTTTCTTTTGTATGCATGGAACAGATCCCTGAATAAGAATCTCCACTCACAAGTGTGCATCAATCTCTGGACTAGGGTGTATAGAGCCAAAACACACCAGATCATAGATAGATTGAACCTATCTGCACTCAGACAGCAGGGCAGAGCATATCTAAAGGGGAACATCATCATTCGCACTAACCTCTGGCGTGCTCCAGAACCCCTTGATCCAAAAGATATGTGATATGGAACCCGATGTGTATCTGGGGAGATTCCTACTCGCTGGCACCCAGCCCATTCTGCAGATTAAAGAACAAAGTCAGTTATGAAGTTACGGAAGATGCCTGCCTCTCAGGGAAGATAGGAGCTCTCCTTGAATCTGAGCAAGCTTCCCAGGAGTTGTAGGGTATAATGCATCATGCACATGTTATTTTAAAACTTCTCTCTTCTGTGCCACCCCAACCTTTCATGGTTAAAGTTGTTATCACAAGTATTCCACGACTGTTGGTTGGCTTTGTTCAACAGACCACAAGTGTGGCTGATTCCACAAAGCAGCCCTCCATCCCCCCTCACTCTGGAGGAGAAGAAGGAAACAGGACTTGGTTGCCCAGCCACATTCAGTCAAGGTGTCCAGATCACCTGCACCAACAACAACCTTGCCCACCCATGCTTTAGTCTATCCTGTGGAGCAGAAGAGGAAAGCATGGTTGTACTCAACTGGACATGGTGTCCAGAGTGCCTCTGGTGAGCACAGCCAAAGGCTGCTCACTTTCAACACAGGGTGCCAGCCCACTCACTATGGTGAGGGTGGCAATTGAAAATGTGAAAGCTTGGTCATCACCCCATCTTACAGTCTCACATCTGATGCAGCAAACACATTTGCTGAGATACATTGGTTTTCAGAAACACAAAGCATGGATGAAATACAGCTCTGGACATATCACTGGAAACCCTGATTAGGACAGAGTTCCTAGACATGTATATTTGAAGATGCACATATGTATGTGTCTGATATTTACACTGCATGTATTTACTGCTGTAAACAATAGACACAAGGGTGTCCCAACATTTTGGCAGGAGGGCTACATCATCTCTCTGACACTGTGTGGGGGGCCGGGGAAAAAAGAATTTACAATATAAAATTTGAATAAATTTACATAAATGAATATATTAGAGATGGAACTTATATGAATGAATGAAGGCCTATAAAAGGCCTTGCACAAAGCAAGGCCAGCCTTTCCTTCACTGCCACTGCCGCATCACAGACGTGAAACAGCAAGTAGTGAAGAGAACCCTTGTCCCACAGCTCAGGTGAGAAGTCGAACAGTCATCCTCTTGCTGACAGCAGTTGCGTTGGGCCAGCATGGGCTCCAAAAAGTTCTGAAAGGCCAGAGACTCATTGGGCCTGACTGAGAGCCCCCCGAGAGCCGCAAGTGGCCCCCGGGCCTGGGTTTGGGCACCCCTAGAGTATAGGCAGAAAACATATTTGCTGCACAAAGTGTGGAGCTGCCTGGATTTGCCTTAAGATCCCAAAACCTATCCAGCAGATCACCCAGGTTAAACAAAATAGAAAATCCTTCTGTCGAGAGCAGGACCTTCTACCTGGACAGCAAACAGCCAGCTTTACTAGAAGAAGGGAGTCTTAAGATCCCATTTGACATTCAACACATCCAATTCTCACCCAGCAGAGTAGTGACCAACCTGTAATGTCATAAACCTTTCCATCCATTATAGCAAAATATGTTATCTTCAGTCCTAGCATGCTGGATTCAGCCCAGAAGTCACCCTCTTCGGCTGCATGAAGCTTGCTACATTCTGCACAGTAACGGGCATTCGATAGGTCACGGTCCATCTCAAACCTCCTACAACAGCAGATAAAACATATCAGAGAACAGGAGAGTTTGTGTCTCCATTCTCCATGCACATTTCCTTGATTTCAGAAGGCACTGTAGATCATGTATCCAAACATGTATTATGCCAAAAAAAACACACCCCAAATTCTGTGTTCAAACAAGTTATAGTCATTTGCATGTTTATGCTTGCTTAAATCTCAAAGAATTCAAATTTGGGGCAAGTATTAGGGCAAAGGACCAGAAGAAAAAGAGGAAAGGGCATGGGGATTAGGATTACATGGCCAATAGAATTAGTAACCATAAGAGAGAGAAGGGTAGGTAAGCCATGTACAAAAGCCTCAACTCCAGTGGAAACCCTGCCCAATTGCTTTCTGCTATCTTAGCCTTCACTAGATACTGCCCACATTTCCAAACTTTTATATGGAACCATGATGCTTAGAAACATTTTTCTGAAATAAAAAGAAAGAAGCCCCAATTCTTGGAATACCCACTGTGCATACACACCAGATTTTATGCTAGTGTAGTGAACCTACCAACCCCTGAGTGTAACAGTTTCAAAACTGACTCCAAATGACTGGTTTGGCCTTGTTCAAAAACAAGCAATCATCCATCATCTGACAAGATACCTCAGAGGAAGAAGGGCCCTTATGCTCTGGCGCCATCTTCAAAGGAAAACATGGCATAAAGAGAAAAATACGAAGCCTGTCTGCTGCAAGAATTCCTGGAAGCAGTTGGCATTCTGGGAAATAGAGACACTTGCGCTATTAAGCTGACATAATAGCGCCAGTAAGGAGCTAATGGCAGCTGACCACCTACTTGTGCTTCCCCTGGCATTTGTTACACATCATCGTGTTCATGGCTTCTTTTAGGTCATCCTGCAGTTTGGAAAGGAACTCGTTCATTGACTTGGTCAGCTCTGTTTCTGCCATGCGCTTTCTGAAACAGAAATTAAGGTAGTCATAAGCCAGTGGTGATAATATAAGAAAGAAAGAGGTCTAAGCAATGTCAGACTAAGGCTGCAATGCTACACATACTTCCTTGAGATCAAAAGAACTTACATTCTAAAGGGCCATGAATAGGAACAGACTGTAGGAAATGTAGGTGCTGATGCCAAAGCAAATACAAGCACCCCATGTTTCTCTAACTTATATGCCATTGTTCCCTATGTCTGAATTCGCATTGGTGCATACAAAGATAGGCGGTTTGTACCCTGTCTAAAATCTGCAAGAGTACAGTCCTTTTGCAATCTACCTGTTTTAAGTTTTCACACAAGTGCATCCCCTATGACACAATACAGGAATGGCTTTCATTGTCAGGTAAATAGTAAACTAGGAAACTTCAGAGGAACTCAGCAGAGTCTGCTCAATAGGTAACATTTTCACAGAGACACTTCCAAGGTAAATACATTGTAGTATGGAGCCCAGTAACACTGTACAGCATCCTCAACATGATGGTTAATCAAGCCTTGTGTTTGCTAAGAATAGCTTTGCCTAACAGCAAATGCATATACACTTCTCTGTGCCCAGGCTTCTCCATGACGACAGGAAAGGCCAATGGTTTAACTTAAACTATGCTGCTATTTCTGATAGAACTGTCTGGAGAAATGTGTTCAATCTGATAGAACCATGTAGCGTTAACAAACAACACCAAACAGGCTGTGGTGGGCACTGCTTTGGACCAAGGCTCAAGGGCAATAAACCACCAGCAGCTAGGACATTGGACATTAAATCTCCCTGTTTCTGGTCAGCTAGCAGGTGGATCTGAGACTGAAGCTGCAATCTTAGGCATACCTACTAGGAAAAAAGCACCACAAAAGTCAGTGGATCTTCCCGAAAAAGCTTATTTAAGGTCTGCCTTTATAACTAGTTTACAGGAGCTGGTAGGCAAAGGAGTGCAGTAATTATCTGGCCCAAATCAGACTTTATACAGGTACACCCTATGCTGTCTATAACTGAGCAAAGGACACTGTGTAGTCCTTATCTCCAGAACTCTCCCATTATTGATCCTGTTGGTGCCCTTGCCTGAATGTAGAATTGTAATTTGGAATTTTCTTGCCGCTTACCTACTAGATTTGGATACATTCCTTTTCTACAAGGAAGGGGCATAACCATCATATTTTATGAAAAGATACAGCAGCTTACGAAGTATCAATTAATACTATGTACAATAAATAAAATATACAATAAAAATACTACAGCATAATAACTAAGGAAAAAAACATGAAGCCACAGAAGTGAGAATTAAATAAACCTAAAAACGTATGACAAACCAAAATGGGACTCTTGGGGAATGTTGTGCCACAACCTCGGGACTACAACTGAAAAGGCCCTGTAATGCAGTGCTGCCCAACCTTGTGGGGTGAGGCTCCCAAGGACAGAGTGACGAACACGCAGGGGCAGAGCAGGACACCCACTGCCCAGCAGGGAGACCTGCTTCAAACAGCTTGGCACGGTGGGCAGAGCACCAGTGCATAAAAACCACACAATGGGAAAAGCCTGCCCTGATTTCCTTTCTGTTGTTTGAAGTGGTGTGCAATGACTCAGAACCCAGAAATAACTGGAAATGTCATTGCCTGTCACTTCCTGGACCTGCGCTGCTTCTGGAGCACATGGACAGTTACGGAGCCAGCGCTGCTGTAACGTGCTCCTGCCAACCAAACCCCAAATGGCAATAGGACATATACCAAAGCCTTTGCAGATGATAGATGTGCATGGACAGGCTCATATGGGAAGCAATGATCCTGCAAATACCCTGATCCCAAACTGGTGATAAACAGCATTTTGAATTGTGCTTGGAAATATACTGAAAGTCAATGAAGATTAGTTATATTGGAGTTACACACCCCAAGAAGCAGGCCCCAACTAGGACCTTGCTGCTGTATTTTGCACCAGCTGAAGTTTACAAAACTTCACTTTACAAAAGCAGCTTCAATATGCCTTTTGAAAGATGATTATCAATCACAGTATTGTGCTCGCCTTTACCTCCAATTATTGCAAGGGCAGAGGCAAAACACTGTGGAGTTAGAGGTACAACTCTGTTTTAAAAGCATGTACTCACAACTGTCATTGTTCAGCTGGGAATACAGTATATGTACTCCTGTATATATGCACAACACAAAAAGGAGGCACTTGTTCCTAAATAAGCCATATGGGGTCACTCAATTAGTCTGCCGTTTATATGAAAGCAGACTGTTTGCAGAAGACAGACATTTTAAACAGATCTGTGAGCCTTGCCAGAGAATGTTCAAAGGCTGATGCTCACAGCCTCGTTTACAAAGGACCATTCACCCTGTTGAACAGGGACTCCACCCAGAGAACAGCCCTCTATGTCCCATTCCCATGTACAGATAAGACCACAAGTCCCTTATACAGTTCTCATTCTAAAGTACCAGATGGCAAGATTTCAAGCCACTCACATTTCATATTCCTTCCGCCTTTCAGGGTTGCTGACGATATCCCACGCTGCCCGCAGTACCTTGAAAGCCTCCTCTGCCCGTGGATGCTTATTCTTGTCTGGATGAACCTGTGCAACATTCCCCACACCCCATCCCAAACAATGAGAAATTATTATCATGTTAATAGCATCTACACAGTGTTCCTCCTCTAAAGGTGCTCAAAACACAACTCATAAATCCTCTCAGCAACCCTAACAGCCATCTTGCAACATAGGCCAACACTATTATTTACAGCATTATTATTTACTCATTACAGACAGATCATGGAGCTGAGACAGAGTGAGTGGTATGCCTAAAGTCATTCAGCAAGTTCATGGCAGAGCAGACAGCTCAAAACAGCACCATAGTTTCAATTAAAGCACTGGTACTCAAACTTCTCGGGAATAAATCTCCTGAGATAAGTGTTTGCAGAGGGGGGAACGTAGCGACGTGATCCCCAGGATCATGCCGCTGCAGGGGAAGCGGGAGCTATTTTTAAACTTAACTTATGTGCTGCCAGAGTCCAGGGGTGTGGGGAGCCCCGCGGAGCACTCTGCAGGGCTCCCCGCAGCTTGCAAAAAGCAAAATTTGTAATTGCAACCCACTTCTGGTTTCATTGCAATTGCAACTTTCACTTTTTACTGCAGTGAGCCCTGCAGAGTACTCCGTGCAGCTCCCCACACCCCTTAGATCCTAACAGCATGCAAGTTTAAAAATAGCCCCCCTTCCCCTGCAGCAGCGCATTCCTGGGGATTGCACTGCTGCTTTCCTCCTGCCCCCATCCCTTAAGGAGAAAGGGGCAGTGTTACATGGGCTGGTGGGTCACAACCCACCACTTTGAGAACCACTGCATTAAAGAGTTCAGACATAAAGGAGATGCTCTCACCAGAAGGTCTCCCCGCCACCACATCATAAGAGGAAAAGACAGAGAGACAAAGAATTTTTATCAAAAGTACTCCCAGCCCCAGTGGGAAAGGCTTTCAGATCTCACTTAAGGTGGAGTTTTGAAAGTCCACCATGACAAGCAGCTCCTATGCATCTGCCTGCCCACATGAACATTATACTCCTGCAGGTCATTTACCCTCTTTTTCCTCACACTGGAGTGGCTGGAGGGGAGCAGAAAAGGATGTCACCATGTAAACATAAAGGCTCATGCTGCAACCTGGCAGTCCTACAAGTTAAACTGAAACCTCAGTGCCCAATAAGCAAACAAGACAGGTTCATCTTGCCTTCCTGTAGACTATTTCTTGTTATACCAAGACAAATTATTAGTACACCAATGGCAGACTGTTCAAAGCATTGTGTTGAATAATCTAGCTGCTGATAGTGATAATGCTATCGTGATAAAGTATGAGATTAACCATATTGCCCTCTCTACCCAATCCCCACTAGCACAACAATGACAATAGGGTCAATAGGATGGGAGGCAGTGCATGAGAAAGCAGGTGGAATTGATTGAGGAATGCCACCAGGATCCTCCCCTGCTACACAGTCACTTTAAACATCTGACTGTGCCAACCAGATACAAAGAGTAGCCTCCTATACTGTGTTTCTCAAACTGTGGGTTGGGACCCACTTGGTGGGTCACAACCTGTTGTCTGATGGGTTGCAGAAAGCCTGGCAGCACCATCTTGGATACTGGCAAACATGCTGGGCTCTGCAATTTTCAAACGGGATCACTAAGCTTCATAGGTGGGGTTGTGGCAACCTTTCAAAGCCCATCCCATCTTTCAAAGTTCACTCTTTCTGTTCTTAATCTAACCAGAAGCAATTTTGTATAGTACCATTGGTTACTGATAGAAAGCAGAGTCTCTGCGGACTGGAAGAGCTCTTTTGCTTTCTAACTGATAGCTGCAAGTGCTGACCTGGAAGCTCGCTCTCTCTCTTTTCTCCATTCATAACAGAATTTTTTTTTCCTTTTGGCAATTAACAGTACAATTAAGTTGGAACCTGTCTAACCTTGCTTGCCATTCATGAGTGGAATTTTGGTCCAAAAATGTGCTCTATTAGAAGTGTTTCTCAAACTGTGGGTATGGACCCAACTAGGTGGGTTGTGAACCAATTTCAGGCAGGTCCCCATTCATTTCAGTATTTTATTTTTAATATATTAGACTTGATGCTCCCATAGTATGTGAATGCATTTGGGAAATGTTACAGATTTGTACTTTTAACAAGCTGCTATGTATATTCTTTTAACAATGACAGTAAATGGGACTTACTCCTGGTAAGTGTGGGAAGGATTGCAGGCTAGAATTGTTAAAAATTTTCCTTCTTGATGATGTCACTTCCAGTCATGACATCACTTCCAGTGGATCCTGACAGATTCTCATTCTAAAAAGTGGGTCCTTGTGCTAAATGTGCAAGAACCACTGTTCTATAGTGTGTGGTTCCTCTCTCCAGCCCATCCACAACATTTCCCCCTCCTTTTCATACTTCTCCTCTTTCCCACCCTGTCATTAGGCTTATTAACTCTGTGATTGAAACAACCCCTTCCCTTCACAGAGTGTATTAACAGACACTCTGTAAAAGGAGGTAGCTGATCTGGTCCAGCTCATTACAATTTCAAATGAACCAGAAAAAAAAAAAGCAGCATCTTCAAGTGCCAGTTACCCTCCTCCCTGTTTTCTTATTAGAAGTAAATTATAAAGTGTGTTATTGAGGTGGGTGGAAGAGAAACACACTTTAAAATATTCCAAAGAGGTAGATCTGCAAACAAGTCATTTCACAGAGTTGGGTTTCTGTGTTTTCTTTCTGTGTAGATTCTCCCCCTCCCAGCGGTATTTTGTTCAGTAAGAATTTGACCAGAACTCCATAGAGTGCCCAAGGCACTGCTCCCTCTCCGGACACTACAAGGAGGGCTTTACTTTTAGGTGCAAAAATCCCCTGACCTGTGCTGCATGGACCTTCCTCCCACTTCCCCGCTCTTTGGTTCGATTGGCCAGCAGTCATTGCCATTGCAGAGCTGGAGCATTTCAGCAGCACTCCAGCTGCCTAGGACTCCTTCCCCATTTTGTCTGCAAACCACCTCCCCCCCCCCCACCCGCCACTTAACCAAGTCAAAGGGCTGCCACAGCTTCACCACACTCAGCACAGGAGACTTTCCTTTGATCCCCCCTTCTAGGGGGTGTTTGGCAAGAAAAGGCACACTATAGGCAGGCAAAGGTTGTATATTGTGAAATGTGCAAAACCAAACCAGGTCCTCAACAGATGTTATAAATACTCACAGAAAACTCGAATGGGTGAGTGTGAACTACAATCAGAGGAGAAGCTATATAGTTCAAAGTTTGAGTGAGCATACAGAAAACACAAAGGCAAGCAGAAAAATCATTTTTACAGTGAAGGGATATTATGGCAAATTTAAGAGAACAGTGGGCACAAGGAACTTAGACTGCAATCCTATGCACACTTTCCTGGGAGTAAGCTCAACGTAATACAATGGGGCTTTCTTCTGAGTAGACCTGCATAGGATGCAATACAATTCTGAGAAGGGGTGGCTGGCTGATGAAATTGTTTAGAGATGAGGGAAGCACATCTGTTGATCTTTTGCAAGGAATGGTCTCTGAAACGCAAGATAGCAATCCATCCCCAGCTCTCTTTTGCAGCTTGCTGTTTGACTTTTTTATTTATTAATGAAAATACTGGCTCATGAGTGAACAAGACACAGTTTCTAAGCCTGGCTTGCAGTTATGGCTTACTGATAAACTGAGATGCTGATATTCTGATACCACTGTGACTGCAGACAGGTGGGATACTAAGTAGCAATGGTAGCATGGGGGAGGAGGAAGAATTGGAAAAAGTTTCTTTGCTGGAATATTTTCTCTTGTCATTTGCAGTTCGAGTTCCTAGGTGAGAACAGTGATATCACTTCCTGCTTGATGATGTCACTTCAGGCCATGACATCACTTCCAGGTTAATGACAGTACTTCTGGTGGGTCCTAGACAGACTGCCATTCTAAAAAGTGGGTCCTGGTGCTAAAAATTTGAGAACTACTATTTTATACCACTGTGCACGGTATATAAAAATTGTGTGTTTGTGAACAGGTTTGTGAATCCATTTCAGAAACACAGTTGGGTTGGAGAATCCAAACATCAGCACAAGGGAACAGAAAAAGATGAAGACATCTCTCTTAAACCAAGGTTCTTACCCCCTAAACATTCACATCTCAGATACCCATCAGCCTCCCTCACCCCACAGGCATGCTCACCAGTACTGCCAAGTGCCGATAGGCTCTTTTCAACTCTGCATCAGATGCTGTTGCCTCCAAGCCCAAGACCTGGAAAGGATTAAGCTCTTCTTCCGGGGTATGTGCCATAGTCAGCAAGCGGGCAACCTCTTCACCAGGCTGATACTGCCCGGATCCACCAGGAGATCCATTGTGAGTGGCCTCCCCTGACTGGTTGGTCCTTAGTCCTTTGGGCTGCCAAAGGAGGGTATGCCATTTATGCAGCAAGCCTGTCACCCACTTGCAAGTCCTGCTTTCTCTGAAGAGGGCCCACATTTTGGGGAGGTCAACGCTTGAGAGAAGCCAGGCCCCATGGCTTGTGTGAGCCAGCCTAACCAAGATGCCAAGCAGGGCTGACTTGGAGATCTGCCAGCAGAGTCTCAGGCTACCCAGGAGAAGCATGAGCACCAGGAAGAATACAGCACAGAGCATCTTCATCAGGCGATAAGTCAGACCCATCCACAAGCTGAGCTGTTGCACCAATTTCCTGCCACCCAGCCTGGCATGCTGGATCCAAGTTCGCATGCTGGTTCGAATGGTGTCTAGATCACATGAGCTGAAGGAGCAGCAAGAATAGAGCAGCCTCCCACCAGCTTCTACACCCTCACCACACCTGTGGGTGACCTGCACAATTACGCTGATGAAGAATTTGAAGCAGGAGACACAGAAAGAGGCCACCCCTTCCAGATGCTTGAGCAATTCTCCTTGGATCGGGTGCCACCCACCATCGCTCCTCTTCCTGGACTGTCTGTGTTTCCCCCCAGATAGTGCAAGTCGTCCTTCGCCCTTGTCTTTAGCAGCAGAACGGTGCCTTTGCTGCCGGGCAACCTTCTTTCCACCAGGAGCCCTAGTGCAGTCAGAAAGGCCTTCCTTGGCTTTTGATACCATGTCTTCTTCAACAGCTTCTTCCCGGCCATGCGGTAACTTTGACGCATCCTTTTCCTTGAAGCCTGAAGGCCAATGCTGGCAAGCAAAGCCACACAAGTCATTCTCCTTCTCTGGATAAGTTTCAGAACTCTCACTGTGGCAATTACAAGAATCATCTTCATAGCCTGGGGTGTCATAGTTAGTATAGTACAAGCTGCTGTTGCCTTGGTCACAGCTTCCATTCCAATCCATTTCTGGTTTCCTTGCGCTTTTCTCCTCATCTGAAGCCTCGGCCTTTCCACAAGCTTCTGCCACTTCCAAAACTTTGCTGGGCCAGACTTGGGAACTGCAGCACCCATGAGAGACGTGGTTGCCCAGGAACATGTTGATTCCTGCATCCCCTTCACCTGAGAAAGCACACTTTTTTGCCAAACAAGGACCCAAAACAGTCTTGCCCAAACCGAGGTGATCCACTTTGGGTTCACACAGTTCCTCACTCCCAGTCCTGAGGGCTTCCATGATGGTCGGGTTCCAGGATGACTCTGGCTTTGGCAGGGATTAAGTTACAGCCATCCTCAGCCCTTCTTCCTGCAAAATAACCAGAAAGGGTGAGAACCAGGATTGAAAGTCTCATTCCATGTTCAAGTACATGCACACACGCCAGCCAGCCCCCCCTCTCTCACACACACACACACCAGCCAGCCCCCCTCTCTCACACACACATACACACATGCCAGTGCCTCTCTCTCTCTCACACACACACACACCAGCACCACACATACTCACATGCCAGCCCCCCCCTCTCTCTCACTCTCTCTCTCATGCCAACGCCTGAGCGCCCGTCCCCCTCACCATCAAAGCGCTACTTCCCCCTCACAGGCGCACCCCTCCCTGCAACCCATTTCTGGCGCGCGGCGGCGGGAGGGGTGGGAGCGAGGGGGAACAGCGCGGCTCCCCCAGCCGAGGGGAAAGAAAGCGCGAGGGGAACGCACCTGATCCTGTTGCCCTGGCAACGAGAGGGGGCGCTGCTCCTCCCTCCTCCAGCGGCCCCCCTCACTCCCTCTCTCTGGAAGCCTCCACTTCCGCCTTCCGCCCGCCTCGCTGTCACCGCTCTCTCCGCCTTCCACATCCGGGTCGTGGGGAGGGGGGCTGAGAGGGTCCAGTGGTAAAGACGTCATTGCCGGCCTGGCTGCCTCTCTCCCTCTTTTTTTAATTTAAAGGGCCAGCACGCAATTCTCCGCAAGTGAGCCCGTCGGACATGCACCAGAAAGGGGTGCTGAATGCTGAGCTGCCAGAGCTCAGCAGGGCTGCCCTGCCACCCTCCCCCTCAAGGGTCCAGGCAGAGGCTCCCAGCCCCGTCCTGTGCGTGTCTCCTCAGAAGCAAGTCCCACTGGAGTCAGCGGGGCCTACTCCCAGGAAAGAGGAGAGGGCTGGGCTGGGAGTCCCGCGTCAGTGCAGCGGCGGCGCCAGCGCCGGCTCTCGGCACCCTCCTGCGCCCTGCCTGGCTGGAGGACCAGGCCCCAAGGGGGAAAAGGGCTCCGCCTGGACCCTTGCACGGAAGGGGGCGCTGGCAGGGCGGCTCAGCAGGAAGGGCTTGAAGGGCTGCTCTGCCACCCTCCCCCTTCCACACAAGGGTCCAGGCAGAGGCATGCTGTCTGCCCCCCTTTGTACCTGGTCACCCTATGCTTGGCTGCTCTGCCACCACTAAGGCTACAAGCCAAGGTGCACTTACTTGATGGATGTGCAAACGGTGACCCAGCTTGCAGCAGTGGTGAAGGATTAATCTGTGGAACTGCTTGCCACATGATGTGGTGCCTTTATAAGAAGATTGGACAGATTTCTGGAGGAAAAGCCCTTCATAGGTTACAAGCCATGATGGATATGCGCAACCTCCTGGTCTTAGAAGTATTCTGAGGCTACCTCAGAATGCCAGATACAAGGGAGGGCACCAGGATGCAGGTCTCTTGTTTTCTTGTGTACTCCCTGGTGGGCCATTGTGAGATACAGGAAGCTGGACTAGAGGGGCCTTTGGCCTGATCCAGTGGTGCTCTTCTTGTATGAAAGTGTAAATAATCTGTGGAACCCCTTGCCACAGAATGTGGTTATGGCATCTGGATGCCTTTAAAAGGGAATTAGTTAGAGTTACAGTCTGTCTGTAATGTGCAACCTCCTGATTTTAGAAGCTACCTCAGAATGCAAGGGTGGGCACCAGGATGCAAGTCTCTTGTAGTCTTGTGTGCTCCTCCCTGAGGCATCTGGTGGGCCACTGTGAGATACAGGAAGCTGGACTAGATGAGCCTTTGGCCTGATTCAGCAGGGCTTTTCTTATGTTCTTATGAAGGCAGATCTTCAGATTTGCTCAGGGTTATTAGGGAAGAGATGGACAATAAGGGCCCAATCCTATCCGACTTTCCAGCTCCAGTGTAGGCATAATGCAGCCCCATGGTAAGGGAATACATGTTCCCATACCTTAAGAGGGCCCCAGTGACTTCCCCTTCACCACAAGATGCAGCACACACCCCATTGGCACAACTGCACCAGCACTGGAAAATTGGATAGGATTGGGCCCTAAGGCTACTACTATTAATTGCCCCATACCAATCTGTGGGGCAGCCACATTTGGAATAATCTGTGTCCAGTTCTGGTTGTCACGCATCGTGAAGGATATTCTAGAGCTGGAAAAGATGCAAAAGAGAGCACCCAGAATTGTCAAGAGGCCTGGAGCACCTTCCTTACAAGGAGAGGTTAAAGTATTTGGAGCTTTTTAGTTTGGGGAAGGGGGAAGGCAATGTTGCAATTCAAATAATATTATAACTTGTTTCTGAGTACATCTGCACATTCCATATGTTAATCATGCATTGTGCAAATAAATAATTTTTTTGCGTGTCGCTTGCTTTATTTTGCTCTGGTCAGTGTTTAATTTGGAAAATGAGAGGTACTTGGGGAGCAAACTATACCAGCACACAAATGTGTGACCAGGAGGCCTGCTTCCAACTGGAAGTGCTGCCTTTTTCCCCTTTAAAACAGGCTTTCCTCTAGGTAGCTTGCTACTCTTGGAGCAGCTAGCATGCAGCAGAACAGCGGGGAGGGACAACTGGCTGTTTGATCTGGGTCTGCATTCACCTATTAATTATTTTCAGGTGTCTGGGTGTTATAGGAATGTATGAAGCAGCTGCATTGAGTCAGGCCACTGGCAGCTTTCCAAGAGGGTTTCCCAGCCCTACTACCTGAACAGAAGCAGTGAATTTAACCACCTCAGAATAGTTTGGCAGCTGTTAAGGAACATCTTTGACCAGGACCCCCAAGTTTGGGCTCATCATATCTTAGAAGTGGCCTTCTGTCTCATCTCCCATTGTAGTCTCTATTTTTCATTTCCCTTGAAAAGCTGAAAACAGTCTTTGCAGATCGGAGAGGTGTAGAGGTATCCGTTTAAAAAATATTATTTTTCAGGTTAAGGAGGAATGATTGAGAAACAAGAGGGCTTGCAGGCAGTTAGTTCCCAAGCACAAACCAGCACAATCCACTACCACTAACCCAAAATCCAGCACGTTCTCACTACTCTGGACAGTTTCTTTCAAGTCTACCATTCCAGTTTGACTAGCCTCTAAGAAAGCTTTCTGTGTTTGGTCAGTTTGGACAGCAACAAGCTCTAAGGGCTTTTTGTTGCAATTAAAGGCTGTGGTCAAATCAGTTGTAATGTCTCAGTTTGTTGGGGATCACATCTTAAAAGTTGAATGGAAAAGCAATTTCCTCACACAACACATGGAAGATCTACCCAGGCCACTACTTTATTAACAATTGCAGTATTTTGCACACTTCATGGGAATAAATCCCTTGATCCCAGTCAGGCTTTGAAGCCAGCATGGAAAGGATTGGGCTGCAAGGATGCTGTTTAGACAGCACTGAATCTGTATAACATAGGCAGGCAAAAAGTGGGTCTCAGGGACTACTCATGCAGCTATTGAACTCCCTTCCTCTGGATGTTTGCCCAGAGCCAGAGAATCAATTCAAACTGCTAGAGTATCTTTTCACTTGGGCTGGTTTCTATCCAAGCTCAGTTCTAAAAACCAAACAGAGTTTTGAGAGGGAAATTGCTGTTTCAGGAAAAACATCTCATTCAAAACTTCTGTTTTTAATGTACAGGCTGCCAGACCACACCCACTTTTTTTCTAGAGTTTTTTTTTTCTAGAGTTCTCCTTTTCACCAGTAGAGGACAACAGATCCCTTTTAAACGCCCCTTGAGTTCTCACTCAAGAAAGGCAACAGCTGGCACAGGGGCATTGCTGCAAAACAAATATTGGCCTGTCCTGGTTCGCGTTATGGCATTTGGAGAATTAGGGCGCAATCCTAACCCCTTATGTCAGTGCTTTCCAGCACTGGCCTAGCAGTGCCAGTGGGACATGTGCTGCATCCTGCAGTTGGGTGTCACTCACGGAGGCCTCCTCAAAGTAAGGGAATGTTTGTTCCCTTACCTTGGAGCTACGTTGCCCTTATGTCAGTGCTGGAAAGCACTGACATAAAGGGGTTAGGATTGCGCCCTAAGTCTTTCAAAGCTGGCAGTATATCCTGTAACTTGAGGAAGCAGACTGGCTGAGAACACAGAGCCAGACTTTTGAGTTGGGACTGGAGTCTGTAGCAGCAGCTTGGAAATTTGGCTGCCTTTGCAGAACATGGAATAATATTTCTGCTCTCTTGGACACAAATCTTTCCTAGTGCAACTCTCCCTGAGAGTGATGGAGCATCCCCAGATTCAGGCAGGGTGTGTTTCCTTAGCCCCACCTGGCAATCCATTTCCTTCCATAAGTTAGAGGTCCTCAGCTTGGAACACAGCTGGGTTAACCATTAGGTAGAGTATTCTGTAAAGCTGGAGTCTGGGCTCTTGCTGCATTGCAAATGTCTAAGGGCACTTCTGGCTCCAGGACCTTCTCTTACAGCAGAAGTGTTTACATCAGCATGAGCAATCAGGTACTATCTTTAAAAAATTTTTCAAAAGGATCTTAGCCAAGAAAAACCATCAAGTTCAGCAAGAGGCAAATGGAGAAATTTGCCTGGGGACATATGACATCTTTCCCAAGAGTTGCCTGCAGTGTTCCCTTGCAGTTAGCAATTTTCAATTGATATGGCACATTGATGTGCTGCAGGTATTTGGGGGAGGGTCAGTTATTTGTAGGAACATTGGGAGACGTGAGCTCTCCGCAGCAGTGCAGTGCGCCTTGTCAAGTGTCAAAAAACTGATGGTGTGCCTTGACTATTTTAGTACCTTGTCAGTGTGCTGTGAGATGAAAGAGGTTGAAAGAGGCTGCACTAAATGGTCCATGATACTGATCAGGCTCCTTCCATGGCTATGCGGTGGAACAGTGGTGTCTCCAGATGCTAGGTGATTATATCATATGTCATCACTGGACTTCTGGGAAAGCTGAGCTCTGAGCTCCATTTTAAGCTGCCCGGCCGCATAATCACACAGCTTAGAAGGAACACTGGTTGCCTCAGAGATGGCACATAACTCTAGGCCACCACTATTCTTTCCTCTGCAGTTCTTCTCTACACCTGCCTGCCTTCTCTGATTTAGGGGGAAGAAGGAAGAGCAGTAGCAAATGCGCACATAGAGGTGGGCACTGCTGGCATTCTGCTGCCTGAGAGCTGAATCCTATGCCTGTCTACTCAGAACTAAGTCCCATTATAGTCAATGGATCTTACTCTCAGGAAAGTGTGGATAGGATTGTAGCCTGAGGCAGCTACCTCAGTGGGCCTCATGGATAGGCCAGCCCTATGGGGGAAATCTGTTACATGAGCAAGGAGTAAGTGCAGTGCCTCAAGGCACAGCTCAGTGAAATAGCATGAAATGAGAAGTTAACAATAGATACTTTTATTGAGGGGTTAAGAAAACAATAACTGGGAAGGGATATCAAAAACATAATGCAATGCAATGTGCACAATGATCACTCATGCAACTAAGTCCTAAACACCAGTGGTTTGTAGGTAGAAGGAAAGTGAAAGAGGAAAGCCTTACAAAGATAAAGGGGGAGCATAATGGTGCAAACAGAACAGCAAGGAGGGGGAGCAGGATCAAGTGTGTCACTGCCCCCCCAAGCCTGGTGCCCAGGGCATATGCCTCCTTTTGGCCCCCCTAGGTATGTCACTGCTACTTCATTTGCATGGTATCTTTCAGTTGAATGTGGAACTGAAGAAACTATGCAAGGAGCACAGTAAGAGCCTGCTTTTAAAAAAATTGTGCACAGGTGGCAGACACAGGAACATCTGGGGGAATTCAGGGTTGGCTACTGCTGAGCACGGTGTGAGGAAATCAGAAGGATTATGCAATACAAGTTGAAGAACCAGGTGCTATGCAGTTGCAGGAGGAGAAGAGGAGAAATGAAAGAGCAGAGGAATGAACAAGAAGCAGGAAGGCACCAGTGTTCCAGTGGTGACAAGACTGTGGCTGAGTCCTTGTTTCCTGTAATCTGAACCAGGGCTACAGGAAAGCCCCCTGGAGGGCTGTGAAGTACTCCACTCTCTTGCTGTGGGAAGGCCAGTTTCTCTTTGGCTGAACCTTCTTAACTGGCATTACAGCTGCTCACATGGGAGTCCGGTTTGAATGACTGCAATGATATGTTAGGTGATCCATCTTCACTGGAGGCCTGGGCTGATCTATATGCCTCCCCTTAATTAGTGAAAATTAGATTAAGGAATTCTGAACTCCCACACACTCACCACATTCATGCCTATGGAGGAAAAAACAGAAACACTGACAGCCCAATCCTAACCAGGCTGGGCAGCAATGAAATGTGTGTTCCGCTAATGCTGATTGGTGTAAAGCAATCAGCACCAGCTGTAAAAGGCACTCCAGCAGCACACAAACTCGCATGGTGCTGGAGTGCTGGCCAGGTAGAGCCTTCCCATATGTACTGGAGCAGTAGGAAGACCCCATTGACAGGGGTAAGGTTCAGGGGAGGCTGAATGGGGTGGGGGACAGGCAGAACAGGGATGGGCAGAGCAAAGCAGAAACAGGGCAGGAGTGGGCAGATCTGGTCTGGGAAGGAGGCAGAATTCGGTGGCAACATATGTTGGCAACCTTCAGTCTCGAAAGACTATGGTATCGCGCTCTGAAAGGTGGTTCTGGAACAGCATCTAGTGTGGCTGAAAAGGCCAATTCGGGAGTGACAATCCCTTCCACACTGGGAGCAAGTGCAGTCTGTCCCTGGCCTGTCTCCCTGGCTATGGGCCTTCCTTCTCTGCCTCTTAGCCTCAGACTGTTGGCCAAGTGTCTCTTCAAACTGGGAAAGGCCATGCTGCACAGCCTGCCTCCAAGCGGACCGCTCAGAGGTCAGGGTTTCCCACTTGTTGAGGTCCACTCCTAAGGCCTTCAGATCCCTCTTGCAGATGTCCTTGTATTGCAGCTGTGGTCTACCTGTAGGGCGCTTTCCTTGCACGAGTTCTCCATAGAGGAGATCCTTTGGGATCCGCCCATCATCCATTCTCATGACATGACCGAGCCAACGCAGGCATCTCTGTTTCAGCAGTGCATACATGCTAGGGATTCCAGCACGTTCCAGGACTGTGTTGTTTGGAACTTTGTCCTGCCAGGTGATGCCGAGAATGCGTCGGAGGCAGCGCATGTGGAAAGCGTTCAGTTTCCTCTCCTGTTGTGAGCGAAGAGTCCATGACTCGCTGCAGTACAGAACTGTACTCAGGACGCAAGCTCTGTAGACCTGGATCTTGGTATGTTCCAATATGGTATGTTCCAATATGGATCTTGGTATGTTGGTGGCAACAGTGGCTGCCAAATCCTAACCCCCTTCCCAGATCCAATCCTGCGATGTAGGTCCACATGGACCTGGACCAGAATTACCCCCAGGTAAGGGAAATATGGTTTCCTTACCCAGAGGAGATTTCTACAACTGCCTCCTGCAGGATGCAGCCATTTCAGTGCCGCTGCATCAGTGGGGTGGGGGAGGAGAATAGGATAGGGCTGTTATGTGTTGTCAGTTTGAGGTACAGAAGACTGAGGGCGATTTGTGGGCCAATGGTCAGGGTTGCCAAAGACCAAGGGTATCTATCCATATCTGCTGAACCAAGCTTGTAACTCCACAGAGATTATGGGGCTAAAGTGCCAAGGCACAGCAATCTCCTAGTTCAATGGTGGAGAGAAAGCAGAAGAGGGTTTGGAAAGCAAACCCAGGAAGGTTAGGCAGCAGTCTTAGCTGGTTCCAGGAAGAGAAGCATGGCAAGAGGGCTGAGATCACATTCCTGGGGGAAGGGTTCCTTGAAGGTGGCTTGGCAGTGTTTGAGCTGCAGCTTATTGTGGTATTGGCTGGTGGGAAGGGTCAGAGAAGAGGGGAGAAAGGTTGGAAAGGGAGGAGGGAGTGGTCAGATATCTGTCCTGGGTGCTGATTAGCACAGTGGTTCTTGAGTCATGGGGCTGTTCACTGAACAATCCATGAACAGCAGCAACAGCAGCATGAATGGGGAAAAGATGAATGAGGCTGTATGGACATGAAGAGTCTATGACTCAGCTTCCCTATGACACAGGGAAGCATAGAGGCTTTTGTGGGGCAAGCTCATAATGGACTGTTCTGTGTCTTGATGACCTTCACATTCCATCCCTGGCTCAAGATGGCTGCCCCTGTTGTTCTAAACCCTACAAAGCGTGCAACAGAGGACTGTGATTGATCAGGAGGCCTGTGCCTTAGTTATAATACAACCCTTGATTGCATTTGCCATGAGATTGACGAGAGAAGCCAAGATTGAAGGCACCTCTTCTGGGTTCACTTGCAAGTCAGGAAGCTGCTGGGCCTAAATCCACTGACAATGCAAGGTACAGTTGGTCATGGAATTCCCCAAAAAGAAAGGTAGTTTGAGGGTGGTGGTTGGTCTCCAGAATCAAAATCTGGCCTTTTCTCAATGATCTGTGGAACCAGATACTTCCTCACTATCAGCCCAAGCAAAGTGCCATGAGACTGGTCTGGGTTATGCTCACCTCGCATATATGCAGCACAACATACTTGTTTATAAAAAACCATGTCAGGCAAGATTGAAGCCAGTGCATGTCAGAAGCATAGAGGCACTTTACGTTCAGTGGCTGTTAAATGAGTGAACACATACTGGAACTTTATGATTTCAGTTCTTCAGAGATGGCTTCTAGAGAAAATTGCAAAGCTATAGTCCTATAATACTGTAAGAAATATGTTACTTAATAATATTCAGTGTGTGTGTGTGTGTGTGTGTGTGTGTTTTCCTGATGCTCAGTTGGAAATCTGTAGGTCCTTTTGCAGTAATTTACATCTGGACCTAACCTTTGGGGATAAATCTAACTGCTTGATTTTATATTTAATTCCTGTATAATTTGGCATCACATTCTAAATTCTGTGTAGTTTTGGGAATTGTTAGACAATAATTCAGAATCAGTTAAATAATGAACCAAAAACCAGCCAGCAGCAGCTCCGGGATGATTTACATTCAATCAAATCTCCCAAAGCATCACAGATAATATGAAAATAGATTTATTCAAGAAACTCAACCCCAGTGTGCACAGACAATTTTTTTTTCAGAGTGAAGAGATGTTATATCCTTGATGGCATGATGTCTTATGCTATGGCACAAATAATCGGCACAGGCCTGATTTGCTTTGTTGAATATATCATGTTCTCTATTTTCCCTCTGCAGATTTAGAAGCTATGCAAGGCTCCTTCACATATGGTTCAAAAGTGTAAGTGGGCACAGTAAGGCTCTAGGTAAAGTTCAGATCCTAGAATGCAAGCAGCCTGCTTTGCCTGACAATGGTGGCTTTATAGACACAGCCAAAATGGAATGCTCAAAATCACACGCAAAGCAATCAGCGGAGTTCCACCAATGCCAGCCCTTCCCCAGAACCAACCATAGGAGCGACACATCCTCCCTCGGGCTTCAACTATGAGATTCCATCTGCTATGACATAGACAGAAACAAGGCAGCACTCAGGAATCCTGCGACCAAGCACACTCCATTGCCCTGACCCACTGACTCCATTGCCCTGACCCACTCAATCTGCAGATGGAAAACAAAGGATTAGATTAGATGCTACATAGATGCATGCCTAAGAAATGCACTAGAATGCAGAAGCGCCTCTTCTTTCATAAAACACAGGGGGTCTGACCTAATCAGGACCATACAGCATAGGGAAGGGGGAGACTGACTCTTTCCCTTTGTGCCATTTTCCCCACTGAAAATTGCCCGTCTCTCAAAACACCTATTGCCAGCAATGATCCTGCCTCCCAGTTCTCTCTTTGCGATGGCTCAGTTGGCTTCCCTGTTCTTCATCCTTGCAGAGCTGAGGACAACTCAAAGGCCCTGGCTCCTGGCTGGTTATTCTCTCCAACCCACCAGCAAGAAGTAGAATGGCAGTAGGGAGTTGGGTATGGGTGACCCAGACGCTGGGGAACAGCCCCTCCTCTAGCTATCATGTGCCAAGTGTGACTGCAAAGGGCTTTGGGTGCAGAGAGTTGCCTCTGATACAAAGCCCCCTCTGTCTGCCGGAGATTGTGCTTGAGAGAATCTAGTGTGCCTCTGAAAAAGGCAGGGAGGGGGAGGTTGCAGTGCATACATTGTTTAGAGATTTGCAGTAAATTGTAACAGTGGAACATGATTACCCATCTCCCAAGGAAGGCTGGGCCAAAGGGATGCCCTGCTAGTGGAAAATTAGAGCACAGTGGAAGCTGGAATCGAAAGCCCTCAATCCTTTCCCTGGGAAGGGAATAGTGCTGTCTATCTGGACAGAAGGTTAATTGCAGGAGGGCTAAAGACATCCTTACAAGAATGCAGTGTATTGGTTACCATACTGGATTAGGATCTGGGAGCCTTAGGTTCAAATCTTAGCTCAGCCATGAATCTTCCTGTTTCACCTTGGGCCAGTTAACCACCTCATAGGGTTATTGTAAAGAAAAAATGGGCAGGAGGGAAATTCTGTGCATCAGGGCTCTTCCAACCCTTGCCTGCAGGCTGGATCTGGGGTTTGAAAAAGTCCTCCCGTCCCTCACCCCTCCATGAGCAATGCTTACCATTCTGCATCCCTGTGCCCAGATCAGCTTGAAAGAAACTCAGCGACATGGCAGAACAGTAAGTGCCGCTTGGGACGGGGAGGACTTTTTCAGGACACAGCAGTTTCTGGTTTGGAGACCACTGATGTATATCCTGCTGAGCTCCATAGCAGAAGAGCAGGATAAAGATGTAATTAATACTAAAATAGTGGATCGGTAGAACTGGAAAGTGAATAGAAGGAGAGGAGCATTTTATGTTAAGAAGTGAAGTTCTGGGAGCTGGGACTCCTGGGGTATAAAATAGTTCAAAAGGTGGTTTGCACCTTTTATTGGGTGGTGAGAGTGAAGAATATTGTAAACTTTGGGGCACAACACTATTCCTAGCACAGTATGATTGAAAAACTGTGTTGTGTGTAAAGCATTTTTTATTCCTGGCTCCAAGGCCTCTTCTTCTGTCTAACTGAACCCTACTGGCTCCATTTTCAAACCAGTTTGAAAAGTCTCCTGGGCCATGGGTTTGGAAGAAAAGTGAGTTTTCAATGCAAGGTGGAAGGCATGTACCAGAATTTGCACTTCAGTGAGCAGCCCTGATGGCCTCTAGGGTTATACTGTGGGAACTCCCCATCAGCAAGGCTTGCAGCTTGGAACAAAGTGCATTTTGGGAACCTGAGTTTTCCACTCAGGGCCAAGCCTGGCTACATGTTATGTTAACATGGTCCTGATGTCCTTAATTTTTCTTTAGTCAATAGCAGCTGCATGGAGGAAGCAATCTAGGACAGACCAGCCCAAGACCTGATGCCAAATGCTATCCCTCTTATCAGATGATGTGCTAACCCCTGCCCCTTTCACTCTCCAGGGCTCCAGCTCAGCACTCTTTCCATATTTTTTAATACTGCCCTTCCTGCGAAGAGCTGAGGGTGGTGTACATGGTTCCTTCCCTCCTTTTGTCCTCACAACAACCCTGTGAGGTAGTTGAGGTTGAGGGAACGACTGGCCCAAGGTCACCCAGGAAGCTTCATGGTTTGGGAGGATTTGAATCTGAATGTTCCAGGTCTAACACCACAACCACTGTATCATCCTTGCTCTCACATTTCCTCTTCCTCTCTCCCCCCCTCTTCCTTTTCCAATCCAAGGAGTGGATGGAGAAAGAGGAGCATAAGAATGTTGGATCAGACCAGACCTGCTGGATCAGACCAAGGCCCATCTAGTTCAGCTTCCTGTATCTCACAGTGGCCCACCAAATGCCCCAGGGAGCACACAAGTCAGCAAGACTCAACCTGCATCCTGGTGTCCTTCCCTGCACCTGGCATTCTGAGGTAGCCTACTTCTAAAATCAGGAGCTTGCACATACCTATCATGACTTGTAACCCGTGATAGACTTTTTGTCCAGAAATTTGTCCAATCCCCTCCAGGCGAGATGCCATCACCACTTCCTGCGGCAAGAATTTCCACAGACTAATTTCATCTGCATCTGGTTCTGCATCTTTTTAGATCATGAGGCCTTTTGCAACAGGGAACAACTTATTTTGCCATATAAACTGCATTGTGAACTTCTTTTACTGAAAAAATGGCAAGTGAATATTCTTAATCATCATCATCAAGGCCTACATTCAGTGCATGAATGGAGAGAGAGCTTTCCCTTGGCAAGACTCAGCGAGTGAGAAGGTGGCAAGGAGCCACTGCAGAGGGTGAGAAAATTTTGCTGGCAGGGGGCATAAGGCCATTGGCAGTGCCTCAGGGTCCCACGGGCTTCAGCAACATTGCCAGCCTTTCCCTGTGCTTGGTGGGAGGGGATCCGTGAGAGTAGAGAAGCAAGCACACAAAAGACAGATGGATAGGCGGTGGAGGCATGGTCTGTCCCAGGGGTGCGTGTTCTGATCTCTGATGGTCGGAACAAGAAAGAGCCCAAGCCTCCACTACTCATTACGGCTCTCTGGCAACCAAGGCAGGGGACCAAATTTGACTTTGACTGTTGCTGGAACCATCTGCTTCTGGCTTCGCTCTTAGCTGCTGGTATAACAGCTGCTATCATTGCATTGCTTATAGGAAAAAACTGGGACATGGGGCAGGGATGGGGGCTTACTAGAATTCAAAAGACAAGAGAATAGCAGGGCACAGGAGCCGAACTCAGACATCACCTACTTTATGGCTCAGACTGATGTCCAGCAGATTACCAGTACATCTGGCACAAAGGGTGTTTACACACATCACACTAACGACACATTTTAGTCTTTCTTGCATTATTTGTGCACGAAGACAAATCATCCATCCATACAGGAAGGGAGGAAAGTGCAGTTTTAAAACCAAACGTTCATTCTGGCCAGTGTTGTTTTTATGCTTGCAGAACTGAGGCCAGAAAAGCAAGTTGGGCAATTCAGCATCCTGTAAGAAAAAGGCCTCAAGACCCAGCACATCTGTCTTTGGCAGGGAATTTGGGAACCCGCAAGCGAGGGGTTGCGTGTAGCTCTGTGGCAGGCAGATCTCCCAAGAAGGATGCTGTTGTACTGTGCTGGAGGCTCCTGTCCTCCAGTGAATACTCCACCAACCTCCACACACCCAGCTGCCATCGCTGGCATTGCTTCAGGCACCTGCTCAGACAGCTGGCCAGCTAATAAGCCTGCAGAGGAAGGCCTGAGCTGCTTGGGATGCTCAGGAGAGGGCCAGCCCCACTGCCAGCATTCCAGAAGCTGAGGAGTGACAGCGAAAGCTGGTGACCAGCACAAAGGGGGGGGGCACCCAGGATGGAATACCTCCTGCTCAGACCACTCTTCTCACCTGAGAAAGAAAAGGTAAGTGTGATTACTAAGGGGCTTAGAGCCCAATTCTCTACATGTCTACTCAGATCTAAGTCCCATTATAGTCAATGGGGGTTACTCCCAAGTAAGTGTGGATAAGATTGCAGCCTCAGGCAGCAGGACACCTAGGTGCTTCCCTCTGCAAGGGGCAAGCCTTGGAGAGGTCAGATCTGGGGGCTTGCAATGTCCCCAACTCTGGGAAAGAACAAGTGGCTTATAGAGTGAGAAGTTGGTAGACAGGATTTCTCCCCTTCCCCCCCCCCTACTACTGTAAGCAGCATCTCCAAGCTAAATTGCCTCTTTCTCTGTGCAAGACAATAAAACAATTATCTGTAACTGGAAGAAACCAAACCCTGGCCCAAAGGGGGGGGCAGTGTGAGCACTTCTTTTCCAGCCTCTGCTTTCAGTCCCTGCTGCTATGAGCGGTCGCTGGACGCCCAGCCACATTCAAGAGCATCGCCTCCCCCGCTTGTGCTTCCCCCAATTGGTGGGGGGTGGCGGCTGAGGAGGAGGCAATGACTTTTTTCTGCAAACCTATTCTCCTCCTCCCCCCCTTGGGTCACCCAACTTCTTGGCTGGCCCCTCCCAGCCCTTGCTGAGGTCACTGCTCAGCTGTCGTCGGCAAAGATTATTTGGTGGAGAGTTTTGAATTGGAGGAAAGGAGGCTGGTGGGGGGTGGGTGGAAGGGAGGGGGCTGAGCCTTTTCTTTCGGCAGCTCCTTTCATGCTCCTTCACTTCCCAGCAGTTGCTCCCTGGACTGGACTAGAGTGGGGAGGAGGATGTCGCCTGCGCAGCCCGCTCCTCTGCCTGTGTGGTGGGGGGAACAACCCTTGCCCGGACTGGTAAGTCTCAGTGGTACCCCGGGGTTTCTTTTCAGGTTCGGTCGATCTTCCGGCGACGTGGTGGTTGGCAACTCCAGTTGCAATCCTGCACGCACTGACCTGAGAGTAGGTTTCACGGAACTTAGTGGGATTTACTTCTGAGTAGACTCGGAGAGGCTTGCGCAGACTGTGTGCCACCACAGCAAGAGTGGCGATGTGGTGAGAAGGTCTGGACCTCACTGGGGAGGGGCGTGTTTTGGCTAAGCTGGAGTTGGCCACCCTTCAGGTCAGAGTGTTTGAGGAAGGGCAGTGATGTCCGGAGGAGATTAAGAGTGGCGGAAGAACTGAGGGTGGACCAGCAAGCTTTTGATCCTGCCAGTGGCCAGGTTATTATAGATGCCTATCCCAGTTCTGTAGAGCGCATTCCTTGCTCTCATATTTGGGAATCTAGACATCTGATGAGGTAAAAGGACTTCAAAAAGAATTGGAAACCAGGAGCAACTCTCTCTCTCTGTGTTTCCCAAATTGTGGGTTGGGACCCACTGGTGGGTCGCAAACTGATTTTTGGTGGGTCATGAAATGCTTTTGAAACATTTAAAGAAAAAAAAACTTTGCAAATAACTTTGCCCAGTTTGCAGTGGAAAATTGCAGCCATGGGCAATCCAGATGGAGAGATTGCTCTTGTGGCTAGAATGCTAACCTATGGTATGAGGTCCATCTTTATACCCCCAAATTAAAATGCCACATTTTCTGATTTTCTCCAGTAGATCAAGGGTGAAATCAATTCTAACCTTTTGTCAAGTCCCACACTGCACATCTTGCTCTCCAGTTCAGCCTTCTGGGTACCCTGATTGTAAAGGTTTGGGGGGACCTTTCTAGGGTCAGTCTGGAGAACACTTACACGCAGATGCTATATGAAAGGTCTCTAGCAGCCTCGGGACCCAGATTATTTATTATTTTTATTAATAAATAAAAATATTTCTTTCCAGATCACTTTCTTGGTCAAGTAAAGCTATGTGGGTCATGATAGACTGTCATTTTAAAAAGTGCGTCCTGGTGCTAAAAAGTTTGGGAAGCACTGTGCTAAAGAATTGTCTGCCTATAGTACAGCTAATTATTGTAGATGTTTTTGGTTTTTGTAAATCTCTCTTGAACTTTTCTTAGAGATGCTGAGAAACTTTGTTGCAAAGCCTCAGTGTTGGGGATAGGTTGCTAATCCTTTCCACCCACCTCCTAAATTCCCAGCTGTGTCCTTGCCTCCCTTCCTGAAACACAAGCTGGCTCACAGAGGTATTCTAAACTGATTCTAGTTCTCTGATCCCAAAAGGAATATTTCTGTTAAACTCAGCACCGTTTTCCTGTCTGGGATCCAAGCCACAGCTGAGGGAAGAAAGGAGCCAGCAGCACCTCTGTAGCCAAGAGTGTCACGTGCACAGGAATAGCTCAGATTTGGGGTTCGCCTAAACGTGGCACACGTACATCCATTGGAGTGGAATATTAAGTAGGGAACTGCTTTGGAGGGGAGGGAAAAGTGAAGTGGGGAGGGAGAGGGCACATCTCTAATGAATTGGACAAGGGCTTAATTTGTATCAATGCTCAGCTCTGTAATCTGCTTCAGGCTGAAAACATGGATCATGGTATGGGGGGAGGTATTAATAGAGAAATGGTCCTGACCACATATGCACAGTTTCTTTCCATTCCTTCGCCTGTCGAGGAACCAGTAACAGCTTCTTGTGTGCTGTCAGTGAAGGAACAGAGCTCCCAAAGTCAATGGGCTTGGCTTCCAGCAACCCTGAGCTTGGACTTGTTTTGAAATAAAACAGCAAGTTGAACTATTTTCCATGGACTCACTAGAACCAGTAGCTCTGATCTGTTCCCATGCATATGACAGTCTTTGTATACCTTCATGTATATGTTGGGAGAGTTTGAAGTTTTCAAGATTGTGTATGTGCCGTATTTTCCTGTATGGAGTGAGTTTTCATTTTGGAAAGAAAAGAGTTGTATGTGTGCAACAGTTTCACATTCATGTGTACACAATAAATAACATTGTGTGGATTGTTCCACTCCCAGTCATAGTTTTCCAATGCACATATACATATTAGTACAGTAAGTGCATGTGTATCTGTTGCATTGAACTATGGCTGTATGGGTTTTACACTCTTTCCTGGGAAATGCTTGCCTAGTAATGCAGCCTTATGAATCGTTTAATGCAGAGAGGTGATATCTGAATCATTTTAACCATCATGTCATTCTTGGGGTGGTTACAAGATGGATTTTAAAAAACTTTTTCAGTGCATGCTTGTGGATAGTGCCCAAGAGTACAGAATTCAAACATGAACTAATTATTATGGATTCATTAAATGGGCATAATCTTGTGACAATGGTATAAAAGAACTGCAACCCACAAATACTCAGAATCTGAGCTGGCTTTGGCTGTTTCAGTGCCCTGGACAAGTCTGAGGCATTCTCTGAATCCTCTGCTCTTGCTCTCCCTCTCCCCCCAATAATTTTTCACTGCCATTTTCTCAAGAGCTTCTCCTTTTCCATTAGAAGTTAAGTGAATTCTCAGAGTCTCAGTGGCATCCCAATGCAGGTTAGTGGTTGGCTATGTGATGCCCCTAAAGGGCCTGCATTGTAGTCAAATGCTTCAGTTCCATTAATTTATGTTGGAAGTGTCAACCTTGAATTCCCAGCACACCTACTGGTCATCACCACTCACCAGTTTTTCATGCTTTGTTATTCCTGTACCAATCAAGAGATACGGCAACAGAAATAGAAGGTGGTTATACCAAAAGAGAATATTTCTTTACCCAGTGTGTAATTAATCTATGAAATTCCTCACTGAAGGATGTGGTGATGACACCTGGCCTAGATGCCTTTAAAAGGGGATTGGACAGCTTTATAGAGGAAACGCCCTTCATAGGTTACAAGTCATGATGAATATGTGCAAACTTCTGGTTCTAGAAGTAGGCTATCTCTGAATGCAAGATGCAAGTGATACAGGATACAGGTATCTTGTATACCGTTGTGCTCCCTAAGACATCTGGTAGGCCACTGTGAGATACAGGAAGCTAGACTAGATGAGCCTGTGATCTGATCAGCAGGGCTCTTTATATGTTCTTATGAGGTTGCCAAATAACTTTAAAAGTAAAAACAGGCCTCTGCAGAAAGAATGGACATCTGTGGTTATGTTATGTGGAGGCAGGTCTTTAAAAAAGGGGGTGATTGCCAACCCTAATTATAGGAGAATCCTGGGGGCTGTCTGTACTTCCTTGCCCCTCACTCAGCTTGATATAGGGCCAACATGAAACATGATGGATACCTCTCCCCTCCCCTCCCCAGCTGGGAAGACTGCCCAGAAGTTTTGGCTCCTAGTTCTACCTCCTGCTCTAATTCTCTAGGCTTCTCCTTCCTCTCCAGAGCTGGGAAGAGGACCCAGAAGTCCTGGCTGCTGACCAAGTTTAAAATAATAGTTGTTGAATTTAGATGTAATGATGGACTTCCACACAAAAAGGTGTGGAATCAGCCTCAAAGCTGCACTCTTTATCTCACCCTGGTGTAAAGCTACAGATTATTGGTTGGATGTGTAAACCTAGGCTTTAATTTGGTGAGATAGATTTTGGGGGGGGGGGGATTATGTATGTTGCCAGCTCCAGCTACTTCTGTGGGGTGGTGGGGGAGATTAGTCATGCTTTCCATCACTTGGGCCATGTGAAGAACTTAATCATTGGGGAGTGGGATGAGAATTGAGCTGCTGGATCTCGGGGAGGGGATATGGGACCCAGTGTGGGTAAATGTGGTGTGTATGTGGGATATTTAGAGATCAGGCAGGTTTGTCAGTTTCACTCATTTAATGTCTGTGGGCTGTGTCTGGCTGTTGATTAGTGGAAGGAACAAAATAAATATCTCTTTTGCCCACCAATGGTTTTATTATTTTTTTTTCTGGTGACAGAGGTGAAATTGCATGCCTAAATCCAAAGATACATCTGGTACCTAGACTGCAACAGTGCCATCATCCTCCATGTCTCCACCCTCACAACCTCCCAATCCTCTGGCACTGTTGTTCTTTCACAGCGTCACCTCTACTGCAACCCATCCAACCCACTCATCTGGCCTGCTGTGTCCCCTTTTCCCACTTTAAAGCTGCAAAGGGGAGAGTTGGGGAAAGAATGTCTCAAGTTATGTAACAGGAGGAAGAGGGGTAGGATTGGTGTCTGGCATGGTTAAATCTGTGCAAAACTCTCTACAGGCTGCCCCTCCTACTTGGATGGGTCCCAAATGCTGAGCTGCCTCAAGGCTGGTGAACATGGATTTGACGTCGCTGCTTCCGCTTGTCCTCACCCCTGACCCCCGAGGTTTCAACCAGGGGGTCACAGAGCCCAGCGAACCTGCCTTGGATCCCTGCAGCCTCCTGTCTGAAAGGCACTACGAGGTGGTGCCCTGTGTGATCTGTGCCCTCTGTTGCGTTTTTGGCATTGTATACTGCTGCTTTGGTGAGTAGAGGAGAGTTTTTGTCTCCCTGGGAGCTTTCTTTTCCCTCCCTTCTGCCTATCCATATCCTGCAGCACACAGCTCCCCCTTCCAAGCCCCCTACTTGATAAGAGAATAGGTATGTTACATTCACAAGTACAGGTGACTTCCCAGAGCAATGGAGAGAGCAGATACAGTGGAGCGCCACTTCCATGGCATTTAGTGATTGGCAACCTCTTTGGCGCTCTTTTAAAAGTTAAACTCTTATACTTTGGTGTTCAACAGTACTTAAGCCATTTCTGCCCAACATTGCATATACGCAACAGGGATCAAATGTGGACACCTGTGGGCTTGAGAGAAATGGGTTAATGCTGGCAACGCTTCAGTCTCAAAAGGCTATGGTATCGCGCTCTGAATGGTGGTTCTGGCACAGCGTCTAGTGTGGCTGAAAAGGCCGATTTGAGAGTGACAATCCCTTCCACACTGGGAGCAAGTGTAGTTTATCCCTGGTCTGTCTCCCTGGCTATGAGCCTTCCTTCTTTGCCTCTTTGCCTCAGTCTGCTGTCAAAGTGTCTCTTCAAACTGGGAAAGGCCATGCTGCATAGCCTGCCTCCAAGCAGAACGCTCAGAGGCCAAGGTTTCCCATCTGTTGAGGTTCATTCCTAAGGCTTTCAGATCCATAATATACTAATTAATATGGTGCTGTCTAAGAGTGCAAAGCGTTTTCACTTGTATTATCTTGATACTGTCCTTACGATGATCTTGTAAAGGGACACCTTCTTTCGTCCTTCTTTTTACAAGATACACTTATTCACTCACAGGTTGCACCTGGGGAGTAGAGGCTGCAGGGAAGTAGCTTGCTTGCCACCTCATGGGTTTATGGCAGATTTATTTATTTCAAAAGCTATACCCTTATCCTCTTAAAAAAATAAGATCCTGAAGGCTGCTTAAAACAATTAAAATGCAATAGAATCCAATGAAAACAATGAAGTTAGTAATAAAATTATAGTGTATAAAGGGACCTAGCTTCCTCAGGTATTCAGTTTAATTAATAATTTTAATCTTGCCGTTACTGAATATGCTCTAGTAGTAACAGAGGAAGCAGTTTGGTATGCTCCCAACAGCTAGCTCACTGAGTGAGTAGGAGTTGAAGCTATTTAAGAATGTATGTATTGAATGACTCATTGCAACCTGAGGCCATGAAGTTGTAGTAGCAGTTGTAATATTCCCCAAGTGAAATTCTAGGCTGTATCACTTCAAGGTATGGAGCTGCACTGATGGACTACTACAGCACTCATTAAATCTTATATTTGCTTCTATCAAGTGTGAATGTTCCTGGAAAACAGGGGTTGTGTCTGAAATTACCTAAAGAAGGGTTTGCATTTTGAATGCAAGCATTCTGGATTTATGACTTACAAACCAATGAGTGGCCTACCTATCAGCTGACTGTTGAACCCTTAGAGGTGGTATCAACATGAGAGTCCAATGTACCATTGGGACAGAAGGGGGATGTTATGACAGTGCCATGGAGACTTGCTGCCAGCCCTGTTTTATGGTATAAGCGCTGGAGTCCTTGTTATGATAAACAGCAATCCTGTTTAAAACCATCATTGTCCCCCTGTACGCTGCCAGTTCTCTGAAGTTCCTCAAAGTCGCTCTGTGCTCATTATTAAATTCCACTTGTTTGTGTAAACAAACAGAGGGGAAGAAAAAGCAGGTGGAAGGAGTATGGACTCCTTTTAGTGAATGTGCTCCTACTTCTGAGTAGTTTCTTAAAAGTGAGCATTGAGAGCATTCATTCCCTGAAAAATCCCTAAAGGGGTGCGTAAACTTATTTGCCATAATGTGAAACCCCCTATAAAAAGTCACGTGTGATTACATTCTTTCCTCCAAATGCACAACAACCCTTTAATTATACTAAATAGCCAGGCATTGGTCTCTCTAACAAGAGCACTGTGTCCACACTTGAGCCATTTAAAATAACAAAATCAAGGTACAAGCTTTTCCAACAACGATAACGGAGAGACTGCATCATAAAATGCACGGGGCCTTTGTTTGAAATGAATACAAAACTAGGACCCGCTGTCTCTCAGAGCCTGAAAGAGTGTTGAGCTTAATCATACTGGATTGCTTCAATCAGTCCTCAATTGCCCTGGCTTACTGTGTCCTTCCCCTGACAAAATACCCCTCCATCACATTTCCTCTGCTAAAATTTCTCTTCCTTCTGCCTCCAGGTTACCGCTGTTTCAAAGCCATCATGTTTCTCTCCGGTCTTCTCTTTGGCTCAGCGGTGATCTTCCTGCTTTGCTACAAGGAACGCATCCTGGACACTCAACTGAGCCTGGAGGTCAGCGCGGGCATTGCCCTGGGCATTGGAGTGCTGTGTGGCTTAGTCACGATGCTGGTACACTCAGTTGGGTTGTTCCTGACTGGACTTTTGCTTGGCTTGCTTGTGGCCACAGCTGGCCTGGTGGCTACTGAGCCCCTGTACACATTGCCTAGTGCATGGGTACCTGCAGGATCTCTGTTGGGTACAGCCCTCTTGGGTGCTGTTTTGGCTTTGCGCTGGCAGAAAGCCCTCACGGTGGTCTCCACAGCAGTGTTTGGGGGTGCAGTGCTGACTCTCTGCTTGGACTATGCTGTAGAGAACCTGGCTTTGGGCCACCATGTGTATGATCGCCTCCGCCTGGGCCCTTCATCTTTGCTCTGCTGGTGCGGCTGGGCCGTGCTGGCTACCTGGCCTGTCCTTGCCTTAATGGGAGTGGTGCTGCAGTGGAAGGTGACGGCAGAAGGCTTCTCCCACACAGATGGTGAGTAGAACACTTTGGGTAGTCATGAGGGAGAGGCGGGGGAGGCAGTAAGTCAAGCTGTGCAGTTCAATCAGTTCTTTACTGTAGTAGTCTTTGCTGTAGTAGCCTCTCTTCTCCCACCCCCTTCTCTCTGCTTATTTTTTTTCTTTTAAATACATCACTCATTAGTGGAAAATCATGGGTCAGGAGGGGTCATAGAATAATGGAGATTCTGTCATGGGATGGGAGGCATGTGCCGTCAAAGACATAGTAAGAAAAGGTATTGGACTACAGGCCTTCTAGTCCAGCATTCTGGAGTCACTAAAATGCCTATGGGAGAAGAAGGGTATGAAGACAACAGCCCTCTCCATGTTTGTCCCTAGCATCTGGTATTCAGAAGTATACTGCCTCTGAATGTGGAAGCTCTAGCTATCATGGCTAATAGCCATTGAAAGCTCCTCCAAGAACTGCATCGTCAGGGCAGAATTATGCACTGGAAAGATTCCAAACCATATGATCACAGTTCTGCATTCACACTGCCTGAGATGTAATGTTGCACATAGAATTCAGCACCCTGAGAACCTTGGCTTTCTTTAACCCATTTTTGCTTGGCCCACAGGTGTACACATTTGGTCCCTTTTGTGTATATGCAATGTTGGGCAGAAATGGCTTAAATAAACATAGAAGCAAGTTCCGTTCATCAAGGCTCTAAAGACAGACTTGAAAACAGTAGTTGTTCAAATCTCAACATTTGGATATGCTTGGTGGGGCGGGGGGGGGGAGAGACTACAGAGGCTGCAGGTTCAGTGCATAGGATTGTTCCTTGCTGTGATTAGCAGAATCAAAACAAATTATGCAAAATTAACCAATGTATGCACATCGGTTTTGTATACTATAGGCACTAAGTATTAGAAACAACCCTGTGGGTAAGGAGTAAACCAAGAGTCTGTTGACTGCAATATACTGTATGAATCCATGCTCATTTGCTTAATAACTGTACTTTATTCTGGTTGCATCCCTTCACCCCATGAACATTGGCTTCTTTTGTATGGGTCCCTAGTAGTAGAGGGGATGGGACTCAAAACAGTGATGGATGATGGAGTATTAATGGGCATAGGGGACAATGGAAGTATGCAGCTCTGCTGATCACATCTCTTGCCTTCTTCCTTCCCAGAAGCCTCATGTGAATCTTTTCTGATTTCTCATTCTTAAGTAAATAACCCCCATTAACTCTTTTCCCCCTAGTCACCCCCCCCCCCGTCACCATGAGAGAAATTTGATACATAGAAAAAAAGCTGAGATTCTCAGTGTGCTGACGGATAAAATGTATGTGTGTGACATAACCATTATGCAGAACGCTGTTAACTTCTCAGTCCATCAAGCTGGATTTGGGGGATCAACAAAAGGGTTTGGAAAAAGGAGTAACCAAATGCGGGCCCAGTATTGATATGAGGCCTCCTCAGGCAACTGCCAGGGCTTCAATAAACTTGAAGTGTTTACCACATTGGTGCCTGCCTCTAGGAACTCCCTCCAGCTGCAACTTGTCCAGTAGTTACCATTTTGTTTTCTCCCCACAATGCCTCAGAAGTAGTGTCATTCTGAGGCACTATGCAGAGAAAATGGGGGCTTCCTTGTTTTTGTACTCTTTCTCATTATTTTCCCCACCCAAACTGATAGTGTCTGGAATGTTGTATGGGAAAAATGATGGATGCTGAGAGGATTCTGCTCCATTTTTTGGAAAAAAAAGAAAAGAAAGAAAGATCAGTACAAAGTACTTATCAACAGGATGCAGGTGTCGGGTTGTCTGCTCCCTGAGGCATCTGATGGGCCACTGTGCAATACAGGAAGCTGGACTTGATGGCCCTTTAGCCTGATCCAGCAGGGCTCTGTTTATGTTCCCCCGTGAGCCTAGGGTGGTCCAATCACATGGGAGAAGACTCACTAGAGGGCATTTTGCCAACGGCCCCTCAAACCAAGCGCTGTTCTCAGCCAAGTGACTTGGTTGCAGCTCAAGCAGTCTCTCTACCCTTTCCTCTAAGTAATAATAAATAATAATAAAACTTTATTTTTATCCCGCCCTTCTCCCTAACGGGACCCAGGGCGGCTAAGTATTACTCAGTGGTCAAGGATAAAAGCCCACTCTGCCCAACTTCGAGTCTTAGTATCTACCACAGCTGAGGTGTGTTTGCAGGCATTAGGGGAAAGTTTTCTTTTTCAAATTTCCCTGGGCTGGGCTGCATCCTTGCAGGGTTTTGGGGTAGGTGTTGTCTAATCTTACACAGCTGTTCTCTTGCACAGTGGTTCTTAATCGGCAACAAAAGCAGCTGCAGCTCTTGCGGATTCGGCAGCGTGAAGCCAAGAAGAGGCAGAGCCAGGCTCCGCAGCAGGGCTCCTACCGGCATAAGCCCAGTGCTGTCAAGCGCTGTGCGGGCGATGTCCTGGCTCCAGTGAGTAGCTGAGAGGCAAATTGTTTCTGTTTAGAATGTTCATTATTCTAACCTTCATCCCACTTGCTACAATGCCAGCTCTTCTCCCCCCCCCCACCCCGTGCAGTATTTCTCTGCAACAATCTCTTCCATAATACTTTCCCCAGTTATCTTCCCTAGCCCCAAAAGACAACCAAGGAGAAACTGGGCTATGTGATGGAAGGTGAGCTGGAAAGAGCTTCATAGCATCTACAACGTTGTAGTGTCCCTCTATGGTTGACTTTATATGGTAGCCTTCTTGCTTGTGTCATCTTGGATCTGGTTGCACCCTCAAAAACATCTCTGTACAAGGATTGGATCCAGATGGATTAAATGCACTTGCTATGAAGCCCTGTTTCCCTACTAAGCAATGACTTTGGAAACCGTTTTGATGTAATAGAGTCCTACTGTTAAAAGAGGGGGAAGGCCACCTAGTCTGATCCCTGCTAAAAAACATCAGGATCATCTTCCTTCTCCCCAGCATCAGATCAATCCGCATAACCTTTTTTTTTTATTGTTCACTGGAGAGCAGATTCACCACAAGATAAGCTTCCCAGGGCTTCATGTCTTGAAAGAGAGATGCTGGATTCTCAGGCTTTCTGGAAACACCACCCTTTGATCAGGAAGACCTTCTTCCTAATCTCTGATCTACAGGGCTTTTGTGGTCACTCAGCGATAGAGAAAATGTACTCTGCACCTACTGAATGGTGCTTTCATCCATTCCTATTTATGCCCCAAACTTTACATTGTGAAAATGGATGCTGGGCTGAGCCTTGACAATTTCTTAATGCAAGGAAGCTAGCACTGATGCTTGCAGCAAAGGGTGCAGCAAAGGAAATTAGTGTCACAAGCCAATCAGAGCTGAACAGAGATTCCTGCTATATTTAAATATGTCTGGACCCTGAGATTTGACTTGCAATATACAGTGGGCCCTTGGTTTCCACAGGGGATTGGTTCCAGGACCCCTTGCAGATACCAAAATTCACGGATACTGGAGTCCTGGATAAATGGGACAAGGTTGTGGCATTGCATTACCTTATTTTTGAGGTTGCACTGGGCCCACGGCCACTCAGTTGGTTCCCCAGCACCTTGGAATGCCTCCAAAAAGTGACTGGAAGCGACTTCCAGTTCACATCCATGACTTCTATTCATGTCCTGAAGGTGTTCATGAATGCAAACCAGAACACTTCCAGTTGCTTCCTGGAAGCATTCTGAGGGCATGGGGAGGCACCTGTGTGGTTCAAATCCGTGGATGCCGAGCCCGCTAATAAGGAAGGCCCACTGTACAGGTGTCCCCCCATATCTGCTGGGGTTACATTCTGGGGGCCCCCATGGATACGGAAACCACAGATACAGGAGAACCCCGTATAAATTACAATACTTTGTGCTCCCTCACCCATTACCTCCATTTTTCTTTATTAGGAAACACACATTTTCTTTCTTAATAGAGGAGTACTTCCTTGCGTAACCCATTCTTGCCCAGCCCACAGGTATACTTATTTGGTCCCTGTTGCATATATGCAACGTTGGGCAAAAATGGTTTAACTGAGGAATATGACATGCAGGCAAGCAGTCTGCATGCTAAAGGGCCAATCCAGAACATTAACAGGAAGCAGGACATTCTGTTAATGTTCCTCAGGATGGCCTCTTCCTTATTGAATCTTACACCAAGGCTTTCCTTGAGAGAAACATGGGGGGAGAAGAAGAGAATCAAGGGGAGCTCAGTCATCATAGGCACCAAGGGGCAGGGCCTCTGAGAGGAATTTTATCAAGGGGTACAAAGTTTCCTTTGGGCCCCTTTGCAAAGGGGGTGTGTGAAACAGAGCAGGGGAGGGTGGTGCTCAGACTAGGGGCAGAGAGAGGCAAAGCAGGGTGAGGGGAAGGTAGAGACAGCTGGAAAAGTCTTTGGAGCCCAGGTCTACCCACCACCATGGCATCTGTGGTGTCCCCAGCATCCCATATGGGCAACAAATCTGAGTAGATAGGAAAATTTCAGATCCCAGGAAATTTCTGCCCCCCCCCTTTTGACCCTGGTCCCAGGTACAAATTACCCCCTTTACCCCCTTCTCCTAGGCCCTACCAAGGGGCTTTTAAATTCTGCTAAATTTGAATTTATTGTGGAGTGAGTGAGTGTGTGTGTGTGTGTGTGAGAGAGAGAGAGAGGGGGGGGCTGGCTGTGTGGCGTGCGTGTGTGTGTGAGGGGGGGCAGGCTGGCGTGTGTGCATGTACTTGAACATGGAATGAGACTTTCAATCCTGGTTCTCACCCTTTCTGGTTATTTTGTGATTGGGAACAGAAATAACATGACTTGCACATGCCAGAATAACTGCCCACATTATTCAGGCAATTTCTCATTGCTGCCTGTGGTCTGCCCTGTTCTCTGTCTGGTGTCCCCTTTTGGCCACTGCCTTTCAGGGAGCAGCTCCTGCTGAGCCTAAAGCAAGTGACCAGAGCTGACCTGCTGGAGCTTGCTCAATCCTTTATGGTGGCAAGGCCTCCCTTGCTGGCAGATTGCCATTGCATCTGTTGCTGAGGCCAGTGTTCATACATAAAAGCTAAATGTTTGGAATCAAGGTGGTTCCTTCAGAAATGCGTACCAGCTATGTTTGGCTGGCAGGCACAGTAGCCTTGCATGTGTCCACTGAGTGTTTGGAGACACTCTGCACTTTAAATATAAAGGTGGCAAAAGTCAAATGATGTATAAATATGCACAGATTCTTGCTCTGTGTAGCAGCTTACTTGAAGGAAATATCTGTTTTTACCTTCCTGTTCATGTGTTGACATACTTTCTTTTCCCCCCTCTGTACCCTGAAGAGTTATATTCAGAGCCTTCGTGATCGCCAGCAGCTGGGAACTGGTACATCGCTGAGCAGCCTGAGCGCCACTGCTCACACTACTGTGGATCTTGATTATGACTGTGGTTCCACTGTTCCCCTCACCACTCCTCCTGGCTGCCTCTGAAAGGGATTATTTCTACTTCCATTTGTGCCTTACCTAGGGAGGTAGGCAAGAACAACCTCTGCTCGACTCCACTCTGAGCTCTGAATATTTTTTGTTCCTTGCAGCCACCTGTATGCAATCATCAGCTCAGCATAGGTGGCTCAATTTCCCTGCCTCTTTGAAAGGGACATGGCTCAAGGCCACACATGACTGGATCAAAGTAGGAGAGACTGGATTTAAACACATACACACACATTAACTTATTGCCAATGAAATCAAGTAAATGAAGAAAACCACCTTTCTCTGCAGGGTATCTACAGCTGCCTTCCAAACAATGCTGGTATGAACTCACTACTTTTGGGTGGCTGTTCTTAACTTTGAAGTTAGCTCAGTACCTGGGTTAAATTAAGCCATAGTATTTCCCCCTTTTTAAATGAAGGGATTATTTGCCCTAGTGGGCAGTAGAGCTAGAACTTGGGGTTAGATCAGGGGTCAGCAACCATCTTCTGCCTAGGGGCCAGACATCAGGTCCCTCAATAGTAAGAACACATGTGCATTGGTATGCATGTGTGAACCTTCTGATTAGGCAGAGCTAAGAAAAAAATGGGCAGTGTGGAAAGATGCATGTCCAGACAGAGAATGATACTCAAAGGAAGCTTCCGTCCCCTTACACCATAAGGGCCCAATCCTATCCAACTTTCCAGCACCAGTGCAGCTGCAGTGTAGCCCTAAGGTAAGGGAACAAATGTTCCTGCACCTTGAGGAGGCCTCTGTGACTGCCTCTCCACCACAGAATGCAGTGCATGCCCCATTGGCACAGCTGCACTGGCACTGGAAAATTGGATAGGATTGGGCCCCTAGTCTTCCAGAGATAGAATTGCAAACTTGAATTCTTTTTCAGGACCATCGCAGTCCACATGAATATATCTTTTTTCGGTGGGCTGGATGATTTCAGGTGGCAGGCCAGATCTGGCCCACAGGCCATAGGGTGCTGATCCCCTGACTTAGCTTATGCCTTTGTCATGTATAAGTCAGCTAGGAGGTAACTTGAAACTATTCTTTGTGCTATAAAGTGATGAGGTAAATTGCTATGATTTGTAGTGCCTTTACAATATTTTGCATTTTTGATGCCATGAAAGACAGACCTTTGTGGAAATATTTGCAATTTAATTCCCCTTTGCCCTGGGGCAATTCAGTTTGCCTATATAGGGATGGAAATCTGTTGTTTTTCTTCAGTCAAGTTCAGCTCCAATGTGCACACTCTTAAATGTAATTCAAAGTGCCTTTTCTAAGTCCATACATAACCGTATCTGCACTGAAGTGTTTTTCAGCTTAACTTGACAATGGTTAAGAATGGTTGACAATGGTTGATGATCTTTTAAGAATATGTAGATGATGATTTAAACTGATCTGGTTTCCCTCTCCCCCCCCCCCCCCCAACTTGCACTCCTAATAAGCTAACTATCCAAATCCTGAGCTATTAATCTGAATTCAGTGTGTACATACTGGGTTGGAATCTTGTTCAAGAAACTTCTTTTTGTTATCGTAAGTAGACTGTTTCCTGTGAATGTTTTTTTGTTTATAACTCTTGTTTATAATACTTAACATAGATGCATTTGTGCTGTGCAATCTCTCTCCATCATCTTGATTGTGCTACAGAAGTTTTCAGGGGGCTTACCTTTGGGGTGATCTTGGAAAGGCATTCTGTCTTTCCTGTTCCATGCGGCAATCAGCCAAGTATACGCTCTAGCTCTGATCAGGGCAGAATGGTTCTCTTTTCTTGAGAATGTGAAGTTTTTTAGATGTCTTTGGAAAGGTGTGCTTGGGCTAGAAACTGACATCATTGTATGATGAGATGTGATTGATGCATCATTGCCTGTAGTTGTAATGTCACATGGCCATCAAACACCCAAAGCTTCTGCAAGCTTCCCCTTGTTCTCCTATGAACTCTTAACCCATTTTGACCTGACTCACAGGTGTACACATTTGGTCTTGTTGTGTATATGCAAGTGTGGGCAGAAATGGCTTAACACCAGCTGGTGTAAGGTCTGAAACTACTCAACTCTGCTAGCCTAGCCTTTATGCTCTAGTTTAGGAAACACAGCACTGCCTGCTTTAGCAGCTATGCCACTTCTGACCAATACTCTACAGCAGTGGTTCCTAAAGGGTGAGGCTTGGCTCACTGGGGAGCCATGGAAATCATCTAGGGGAACCACAGACTCCTCATCAAAAACTCACCACCCTAGGATTGTAGCCCTAATGGGGAGCTGTGGCCAATGGCCCAGTAGGGTCAAGGGAACTGCCAGTCAAAGTTTGGGAACCACTGCTCTATCCCTTCACTAGCAGCACTTCTAATCCAGTGAATTGAAAGAAGAGTTCTCTGCATCTTGTTGCATGTATTGCCTGCTCTTCACAAACATGAAAAGAACATCATTTTCTGCCAGTGTTTAATTTTATATCTCCATAAGCCTCATAGTGCTGGTGTTTCTCTCCCCCTATTACTCCATGAATAATTTGTATAAAACTAGCTTCCCTTTCTACTAGGATAGATGCAAAGACAGTGTTGCCTTCATTTTGTCATTCTAAATACCTAACACAGTATTTCTCAGGCAAAGAATGACTTGGATAAGTAGAAAGACAACTTAAGCTATCCACGTGAAGTTGGTTTTACAGTTAATTGCAGATGAATAAATTCCTTGGTGTTTGGTGGGAGTGGGGGACAGGGACTCTTTAAGATGTCATATGCTCATTTATTTTGAATCAAGATTTTTGGAGGAAAAACTGATCAGCAGATAGACTAGGGAAGAGGTTCTCAAACTTTGAGGGAGCTTTACTCCCTCAGTAAGTTCTTGTGGGAGAGGGGCTAGGGCAGCAACGCATGTTGCTAATGGGGGCAAGGGGCGATGCTTTGCACTCACATTATGTAGGCAAGGCTTCAGGAGGTGTGGGGAGCCCTGCACAACACTCCCCAAGGCTTGGAATGTTCGCTAAAAGTGGGCACAAAGCACCTCTTGCAAAACGGAAGTGCTTTGCGCCTGCTTTTAGCAAATGTTCCAGGCCTGGGGGAGCACTGCACAGGGCCCTCTGCACCTCCTGCAGCCCTGCCTTCTTGAAGTAAGTGCAAAACACCCCCCTCACCCCCCCTTAGTGATGCGAGCCTGGGGATCGCATTGCTGCCTTCCTCCCCTTCTCCCGCCCCTTAAAGGGACAGGGTAAGTGTTATAGAAACTGGTGGGTCTCGACCCACCAGTTTGAGAACCACTGGACTAGGGAGATAAAGGACTTGGCCACTAAGGTAAACTAGGCCCCTCTTGTTGTTACGTCAGTTCTCTGTCTTCAACTTTAATTAGAGCTGGAGTCTTGCTCCCTTTTATATGTGACTGATTCTCTGAAGCTGCCATGGAAATTGTGAAAGACATTGTGGTGTCCTGTGTGCAAAAGCTAAAAAGCAGATACTACCCCCCCCAGCTACCAGCCTGAGACTGGGTTAGAAATCATCTCAGTTGCCATTTCCAGTTAGAACACTATGGCCCAAATCCTAACCAACTTTCCTGCACTGACACAGCTGCCTCCTCAAGGTAAGGGAATGTTTGTTCCCTTACCTCAGTGCTGGAAAGTTGGTTAGGATTGTGCAGTCAACCGTCAGTTATTTCCACTTGCAAAAATGTCTGACTTAAACAAATTGAAACCAGGGCTACTGCTTTCCCATCATATCTGATTGTTTAAAATGGATCCCTCCCCAGCTTATAGCTTTCCTTGTGAAAGGCTGCAGTACAGTTGTGGGCTGTAAAGGGCTTCAGCTGCTAGACTGAAATGGACTGTTAATACAAGAACAGGTGGACCTTCTCAGGTATTCTCCTTGAAGAAGCAGGCAAGGTTCTGTGCAATGTTCCTACCACCAGATTTGAAAGTGACGCACTAATCAGGAATTCCACTCAGATGCTGTATGAACTGTATTAATAGTTCTGTACTGTACTAGTAGAGGTGGAAGCTGCTCAAAAGTGACATTAGAGTAAAAACAAAACCTGCTTCCCTTCCATACAGCAAGCATTGCCTTTATTTCTGTCTTTTCCTGAGAGTTACCAGTTGCCTCTGGTGACCAGAACTTGTTAATTCCACACTGGCCAAAAGATTTAGGTAGGCAGCTATATACTTAGCATTAAAGTTCTATAAATGTGCCTCAAGATAAAATGCTGTGTCAAGAAAAGCTTGGATTGGTGACTTGTATTAATGCAAATTTGTATATTTGTCCTTTTTAGCAAGCACAAGGAGATTATGCAAAATAAGGAAAGCACAAGGCAAAGTCACTGAAGATCTTCTCAACAATCTCCAGCTATCCTGGTTTCTAATGTTTTACTAGACATTATCCAAACACTGTCAAGTCTACCCTTGACATTTTAAGGTTTGGAAGCTTATTTAAAAATCAAACAAAACAAAAACCTGAAAGCAGAGTCCACAAGAGAGATGTACAAGATCAAACCCTTTTTATTGTGGACTGAGTAAATCTGGCAATAAATGCCATCAACCACCTTCAGTCACAGGAGTAGAGTCTTCCCGCATATTGACAGATGCACAGGATCACATGATTAATAGGCTTGAATACAATCAGTAATAACTCTCTGGTTTTGTATTAGCAATCACAAATGCATGTGTTTGTAGTGGTATGAAGGTCTGGCCCTTTCCAGCACTTTCAATTTGACATTTCAGTTTTCATTTTTTTTAATGGCTAAGCCAGCCGTTTTCAAACTCTCAGGGAGAGTTTGAACCACAGTAAGTTCTTGCGGGGGCGGGTGGGGAGGCAGCCACGCAATCTCCAGGATCGCGTTGCTCAGGGGCTGCAGGGACTGGGATGCACTCACCAGTCCCTGCAGCAGCCTTCCTGGGGTATAGGGAGCCCTGCACGAGGGTTTGCAAGGCTCCCCAGGCCTTGAAAAGTGAAAGTGCAACTATCACGCTCCACTTCTGAGTGGAGCATGAGCACGATCGCTGCGCTTTCACTTTTCAAGACCTGGGGAGCCCTGCAAACCCTCGCACAGGGCTCCCTGCACCCCAGGAAGGCTGCTGCAGGGACTGGTGAGTATATCCCTGTCCCTGCAGCCCCCTGAGCGATGCGATCCTGGGGAGTGCGTTGCTGCCTTCCCCCTGCCCCTTAAAGGGGAAGTGGCCAGAGCTCACAGGATAGGGCGCTGTGACGCCCCAGTTTGAAAAGCCCTAGGCTAAGCCCTTTCGATGGATATACCAGGAAAAGCAAGCAGTCCGTATTGTGTACAAAAACCTTCAAGCTTGTTTAACTGGACACAGCAGTGCGACAAGCATGCCCACCATGGGCAATGAGGCTTCTTATCACACCTACTTTGTCTTTCAAAAACAATTACCTGTCTCCAGCCATTGACTTTTCTGTCTCATCATATTAAGGCAGGCCCCCTGCTCTTCTCCAAAGACTCATATCCTGAAACTGGGCTAGCCCGTCTACTGCTCATGTTAATACCATGGTAAATGGGATGCTTATGGACTCCAGTATTAAAAAGTAAACATGTCTGTGGGTGGGAGTAAAGTCCAGCAGGGAGAGAGAAGGGTCACAAGGTGTTAATTATTCTTTTCCCCCATCCCAAACATGGTCTTTTCCAGAGGAGTTGTTGCTCCTGTATAGCACCTGCAGGTGTCACTGTTGGGTCTGTAAAATAAAACATCACTTCCAGCTCCAACCAGTAACTGAAGCTTGTGTGAGACCTGGGATATATGCCAGGGCATCTGTGCCAGGTGTTAGCAGTGCATCCAGCGCTCAGTTGTGCTCAGCGGGTAGCCCCTCTCTACTCGCAACTGATCATTGAGACGCCAGTAGCGGTCCCCCTTGAAAAAGTAGACCTTGCCATTTTCCCAGGTGAACGCAGCATCCAGGTGAGTCGGGGCACCTGTGAAAAGGTTGGTAATCTTCCTAGGAAGGGTGATGAAATGGCTCAAGCCCAGTTCATCCCATTGCCAATAACCAGTGTCCTAAGGAAAGAGACAGATGAGGAATGAATGCATCTCCCAGGAAACCTCCAGCCACTGCCCCACTTCCACAGTCTATTATCTCTGGTGTTCTCCATAGAGATAAAGAGACTAATGTCCTGTTTAGTATTAAACTGAAAGTTTGTCACCATTTTTTTTTTTTTTTTTTTACAGAGGAGGCCTGCATCTTTGTGGTGAAAACTAAGTGGCTGGCATTGGCAATTGGTTAAGCATACAACCAAATGTGCCAATAAGGACTGCAGTGGGTGTTCTCATCTCTAGCATAAAGACTGCTCCCACTCCCAGAAAGAAAAAATAAGCCATATATTAATTTGTTTCAATGTAAGTATATGTAAAACTGCACTGAAACAATATATTGAACTACAACAATGCTGACTGGAAGGCAAATTAAAAAAACTATTGGCCATTATAACCTTCCATTATTCTGAGGGCCAGAAGGTGGCAGTCGCTTCCCTCTTACCACCACTAGCACTATGAGGGGAATGGAATTATTATTATTATTATTATTAACTTAATTTTTACCCCGCCTTTCTCCCCAAAGAGACTCAAGGCAGCTTACAAACAAGGTTAAAACAAATTGTGGTAACGCCCCTTCCATCAAGGAAGAGTTGACCAGCCAGTCCACCCCAAGCAGGACCATAGAATGCAGTCCCCCGCCTCTGTGAAGGTAAGAAGCTGCAACAAGCCTAAACCTTGCCAGGAAGTGAACTGTCCATGACAACGGAATGAGCTTCTCCTCTACATCCAGATCACTACCCCCATGCCCAGCTGTAAACACCAGGTCCAGCACGTGTCCTGCAGTATGTGTTGGGGCCAAGATCTTCTGGGACAGGCCCATGGTTGTCATGGCAGCCATGAAATCCTGAGCTGCACCTGCTGCAGGGGCCTCGGCATGAACATTGAAGTCCCCCAGCACTAATAGGCGGGGGACTCCAATACTACCCCCGAGATCACCCCGGTCAACTCAGGCAGGGAGACTGTTGGGCAGCAGGGCGGGCGGTACATCAACAGAATCCCAATCCTGTCCGGCCCTCTCAACACAACATGCAGACACTAGAACCCAGCAAACTGCTGAACAGGGCACCTGGTAAGGGAGATGGACTCACGATAGACCATTGCAACTCCCCCTCCCTGTCCCTGAAATCTTGGAATCCCCTTAGTTTTAGTTCCAGAAGTGTCTTTTTTCAATTCCTATTTCAGTGTTTCATCCAGCTCCATACTCTACTTCTGTATGTCTCAGCACATCTAGAAAAATTGTGGTGTCCATTAAGTCCGTCCCCTCCCCCAAAAAATTTTTCCACAGTGCTCCAGGCTTGCAGAATCATTCCTGCTTCTTCCCTCCCAAATACCAGAGAATCAAGACAGAAATGTTAGGTGGATCAGCCGTAAGAGGGAATATTTATTAAAGCACCTGGAGTAAGCACGCTGTTGTGAGTAGAAAAGGTGTAGCACTCCCCTACTCTTATTATCTAAACATACTCACTTCTAGAATCCCTCAGATGAAAAATTATCTAATGGTATACAATCATTGTTGGCCATTTGAGTTAACAGATGTTGTACTATATAATGGGGAGATAAGGATGGTTTACCTTAAAGATAAAAATCTTCTTGTTTCTTGGCCAGTAGAGGGCAGCATCAATCCTGGATGGGATACGGGTGAGAGGTTTGGGGTAGCCAGGGTCCAGCTTGAATCCCTGATAACGCCAAAGCTTAGTACCTGTAGCCACAGTAAATGAATACGAATTAAAAGAAACGAAAGTGCAAGGTAAGGTTCCAGTTCACAAATGGTTAGTGACACAAACACAATCTAAGTCAGAGGTAAATCACTTGTGATTTGCCCCCATGCAGGCTTTTAGGGACCTTCAGGAAGAAAAGTTGAAAAGGGGGTGTGGCTGATGAAGCAAAAGAAAAGCCTCTGCAAAGTATATGGCTTTTAGCTGGAAAAAGGTCCCCACAAAACACGCAAATGAGATATTTCTAGGAAAAGGACAAGGAGCTCCTTTCCCGCTCCTTGCCTCTAGAATTCACAGACCTTTGAAGAAGTAGGTGCGCTCAGTACGGGGAGAATGCACAGCAGCATCTAGCCACCCGGGCAGCCCCTTCCACAGTGCTGAGATCTTCATAGGTGGGTTAATACCAAAGTCTGTCACTGTCCACACATAATCACCACGGAAAGCATAGGTCTTGTCATACGGCCCTAGAGGAGGTGACGGAGAGGAAGGGTCAATGTGAGAGCCTAGTCTAGTGCATTAGGGGTTTCCTTAGTTTGGAAAGGTGGACTTGGCACATAGCTTCGTGGCCCCAGTCCTACTTCCGTTTGACAGAATATTGGAATGAAGTCCTGGGTTCAAATTTCTGAACTCACTAGACAGTAACTTGTCCCTGGTTCTCAGATCTTACGTTTGTAATATTAGATTTCTACCTCACAAGGCTATTGAGAGGAGCAATTGAGGAACAATAGTCTAAGGCACTCTGTACGCTAAAAAGTCAATAGAAATTATTATTCTAATGACATATAAAGCCTTGCTTTGCGCTGTTACACTCCTGTGCTGCCATCTCCATGCCTCCGACACTTCATTACACTGACACTGGTGAGTAGTCCATCCTTTCAACTTTTTGTACTTTCCTCAGCTCTGACAGCCTCAGGTTGCTATTGCCTCCCAACCCAAGCCCAGTTTTGCTTTAACATTAATCCTCCTTACCAAATAACTATTTGATATGACAGCATGTCAGTGACCAGAAAAGGCCATGGAAGAGACCTTTTTCATGCAAACCTGGGGTGGGACCAATGTGTTCTATCTCCTTTTCTCCAAGTTCTGGGGGTTTGTTTGGATTTGGGATGGAGAAGGGAGACTTACCCAGCATCATAGCATCTAGCCCATCTTTGCATGGATTGGGAACTTTACTAGGTCTCAATGGGATAGCAGGGACAGTAGTCTGGGCAGGAGAGGTCATGGTTGCTGTTGTTGAGGTAGTCTTCTTGCCTGAAGGAAGAACAAAAACTCTTGTTATGGGCAGAGGCAAGGAAGATAACAGGGATAGGGGAAAAATACTTGGCCAACCCAGTCAACCAACTCCTGATATTGTATTTATGTGTTACTATTTTGCCCCTAACCCAACCAGAATGGGAGGCATCAGAAAGAAGTTCAGACCTTGCCTGGCAACAGTCTGCGCCTCTCTGACAGAAGCTGCGGTCCACCTCATGATTTGAAGACCACTGGCCCAGACCCATGCTTCTCATAATGAGAAACAGGCCTCCCCGTTGCTAGGGAATCCACAAGCTGAGGCACAGCATGACGGCAGAGAAGGGGAAATAAATGCAGACACACGCACGCACGCACGCACACACACAGAATGAGAGCACAAGAAAAGAATAACCCAGAGAAAACACAAGAACCATCTTTTAGAAGTCTTAGGATTGCCACTTATGATTTGCCATGAGGACCTTGTATGACTGACTGGCATTCATTGTGCATTAGAAGTAAAATAAATAACAAGCCTCTTCCAGTTCAAATCCTCCTCAGCTCCATTTATTTTGCTATGATTTTTGCCTAAAAAGCATTATTTTCATGACTGCCATACTAACACCTGAGAAGACTGAAACCTGGGAAGTTCATTTTGAGTCAAGTTAAAGACAGGCAGCTAAAAGCCCCAGGATGCAACCTGGTCTCCAAGGACTTCCCTTGGAGGACTTCCCTTGGAGGACTTCTGTCCTCAGCAGTCCCAGATTCCAGGACTTCCCCCTTTACTGTTATACAACTGAGCTGTATCACCCATGCAAGGCAAGGGCAGATTGGAATAAGGAGCTGAGGTGCATAAAGAGAGAGATCTGGGAGCCGAACTCAGACTCATGATTGTGGACCGACCCAGGCATTCTAACTTGACCATATATAGAAGCAAGCAAACCGTTTTAGAGAGACCACATCTAATTTGGACCTCAAAAAGCCTTTTTTGCTGTGTGAAGGAAGAAAGAGAAAATCACTGTTGTGCCTCTGAGCCCTGGTTTACGTGGATGGCAGATATTGCGCTAAAACTGTTCTTGTCCCATACTGCTTCCAACTCTGGGTGACAGTCACACGTTTGAAGATACTGCCATTAAAAAATCACAACACATAGAAAACAAGTATGTCAGAGAGAAGCTTAGACTAGACAGTTTCTCCTTGACTTCTAATTTTCTATGTCTAGGGATATACTTTTTTTTTTTTAACATCAAGAAGCATTCAATCATATAATCCCCACTTTCAATTTGAATTCCAGGAGCGGTTTTACCACCTTCATCTGCTGCTTACCACCTCATCTACCACCTCATACTGGGGAGTGAGCTGCAGTGGTATATAATAAAAGTTTGGGCTTTACTAAAACCTCTGCTAGTTTTCACCCAAGGGAGGAAGACATTAATGAGCCCTTTTGTCTCAGAGTCTTTCTACTGCAGAAGGAGATGGGAGAATTCTGGACTGTACCACTTGATGGAATGGGGGATTCTTTATTCAAAGAGCTTTTCACATGGGATGAATGTTATAAAAAGATAATAACTTTCTATCCGCATTCAGAATTGGACAATCCATAATTCTGCCACTTCAACCTCTCACTTATAAAACGTGTAGAATGGCTTTCAGTTTGTGGAGGAGTGACATGGCATCCAGAGCCAACATGAATGGGCTTTCAGCTCTTGCTCAACACATAATATGGCTCTGTTAAAAATTAGTTGTTTGCCAAAGACCTAACCTACACACTCAGATGTTTAATAAAACTAGTTATGACACCAGTGCTGCTCATGCCTCTAAGTAATGGATGTATCACAGTATTTTTAGCAATTATTATAACTAATAGGGGGTATTCCTATTATTTCTACCCCCTACTAATAGGGGGTGTTTCTATCTGCATTTCTATTATCATTATTTACATTTTTATCCTGCTCTTTCTCCAAGATGCTCAGGATAATGAGGTACACCTGGCCTATCGTTTTAAAGTACAAGGAAGTGTGCTTACAACCAAAACCTCTGATTACCTTTTGGGGTATACCATCTCTAGTCATTTTACTGCAATTTTAATATCAGACAAGATAGTCACCTGATTTACTGCTTCAGATGTGTACACACAACCAACGAACCCTCTCCTCCCATTATCTCCCCCTCCCTTAAAATTTAGATTGTAAGCTTCTCAAGGCTAGGATCTCTCTCTCTCTCTCTCTCTCTCTCTCTCTCTCCATAAAGCTCTGCAAGATAAATGTAATAAATCCGAATTGTACTTTATTACACAGGCCTACAAAATTGAGGGTCAGAAAAGTTTTCCCCAAACTTTATGGTGTTGATATGAATTTGGGGTGCAGATTCCAAAAATGGCATCCGTTTTGCCCTATCATGTCTAGTTTTGGAGATATAGTATAGCCTCATTAGTGAATGGTTCAAGCAGCTTCCTCATGAGGAAGCCATGGTGTAGGCTTCCTCATGAGGATGCTGCTTGAACCATTCACTAATGAGGCTATACTATATCTCCAAAACTAGACGTGATAGGGCAAAACGGATGCCATTTTTGGAATCAGCACCCCAAATCTACCCAGGAATTGGTGTAACATCTAAGGAAGCAAACTGTGTGTTGGCCGGCGTTATCTATAAGTCATCATTGTTATTTCATTGACACTGTTGGTATGCAGTCATACATTGGAGGGATTATTTTGAGATCTCTTGGCTTGTTGGGCAGATGTGTGCAAAGCCTGTTGCCTGTCACCCAAGAAGCAGAAGAAAGGCCTGTCCCTCTTTCCATCCCTCCCCTTCAGTTTATACATACCATATAGGGCCTGGATGCCTTCAATGTCATCAGGATGCAGCCGGAAGCGCGGCCGGTAGCCACTGTAGGAGGGTGCCATGAGTGCATTTGGCTTCCGGGAGTGACCCAGTCCCAGCGCATGGCCAATCTCATGGGCAGCAATGATGCGCAGATTGACACCATGTGAGGTCCCCTCCGTCCAGAACTCATCTGAATCAAAGTGAACTGTCCCTAATTCGGGGATATCAGCATGAGCCAGTACATGTCCTATGAGAGATGAAGAGATGGGTTAGGGAAGTGTGAGGCAGTCCAACCACTGTGAAACCCTTTTCTAAATAAGGTCTTCCTCTGTGCAGCGCAGCACCCCATCAATTCCTTTGCACTGTCCTGTGCAGTATGGAACACTTTTGTATGCTCTGCTTCTTATACAGTAGGTCATCTACCAAAATTTGCCTTTTCCCTTCTCATTCTCCCGAAGGCACTGAGCCCCCTGCCTCATGCAATATAGCAGGACTTTTCAAACTGGGGCGTTGCAATGCCCCAGCCTGTGGGCCCTGGCCTGTTTCCCCTTAAGGGGTAGGGGCAGCCTGGGGAGGCAGCAGTGCGATCCCCAGGATCATGCCGCTCAGGGGGGCTGCAGGGGTTTGGGTGCACTTACCCAAGCCTCCTGCAGCCTCCCAGGGGTGCGGAGAGCCCTGCACAACCTTCTGCAGGGCTCCCTGCAGCTTTGAAAGCGAAAGTGGAGTGATTGCACCCCACCTCCACTAAGGAGGAAGTGGAGCGCGATAGCTCCACTTTCACTTCTGAAGCTGCGGGGAGCCCTGCAGAAGGTCACGCAGGGCTCCCCGCACCCCTGGGAGGTTGCAGAAGGTTCGGGTAAGTGGACTCAAGCCCCTGCAGCGCCGCTGCCTTCCCCCGCACCCGCTGCCTCCCCCCACCCCCACAAGAACTTAAGAGTGGCTCAAACTCTCCCTGACAGTTTGAAAACCGCTGCAATACAGCAACAGACGGTTATGGTAATATGTACATGCATTTTTAAAATCCCTTTTTTATCCTACTAAATTTCAATCCATTAATTAAACAGCCTTGATTTAAACTGGATTATTAGTTGGAACCATGGGATTTAAATTTTAGACAAAAAATGAGCACATTCTATTTGTTTAAAACTCTAAACAAAATTTAAAAGACACATGGAAGCCATATGCCTTTGCCTCATACCCTATGGTAAGGGTTGTATTTCTCTAATTTTTTTTTAAAAAGGTAAGAAAAGCATGTGACTTTTTAAATAAACTGGACACTATATATGTTAAGGAGCTCTCCTATTAGGTAAAAAGAGAAATGGTTAAAGTTATTTCAGGTCAGCTATAATTTTGTGCTATGGATGCTATCATTTCTTCCGTATTGGTTATGTATAACCTCATAGCCATCAAAGAAGCTTGCTGTCAACCATTCCTATAGTAATTTGGGGCACTTCCAAACAAAAGGCTTTTATTCCTTTATATGTGATATGTACTTAGTGATTCATCAAAACAAAAACTGGATAATTTCAAATCATGCAATTGTTTAATTCATTAACATAGTTGTGGCATAGCAGAGGTGTACCCCATGGATGTTTCCTAGGTGAAAGGGAAAAAAGTTATATCAAATCCAGCATAAAGGGTTTCATGTAAAAATTATGGAGAAATGGGTAGGGGAGACATTGATGAAGCTACAAACGCCACCTCTGATGTGCCCCAATTTTAGCCAATCACGACTCCACACTGGCCTTCTAAAACATTAACTAAGAGGGCATCATAAAAGGTTGGGGAATCAGGGTGCCCCCCTCCATAATTTGAGCAATGCTGGTTAAGTTGTAAATTGGCATTTGTTAAATCAGTGATACTCAAACTGGTGGGTTGCGACCCACCAGCTTGTGTAAAGCTTCCCTGTCCCTTTAAGGGCAGAGGAAGGGGAGAGGCAGCAATGTGATCCCCAGGATTGTGTAGCTAACAGGGGTTAGCTACACCTGTTTATACTTACTGAGGTATAAGTGTTTATACTTACAGAGGCTGTTTATACTTACTGAGGGCTGCTGCAAGCTGCTGGAGTTGCAGATAGCCCTGCACAGGCCTCTGCAGGGCTTCCCAAAGCTTAGAATGTGGGGAAAAAAGCAATCACAAACCACTTCCCATTTCGCAATCATAACCAGGAAGTGGTTTGTGATCACTTTTTTTCAACATTCTAAGTCTTGGGGAGCCCTGCAGAGCGCTGTGCAGGGCTCCCCACAACTCCTAGATGATGCAGCAGCCCTCTGTAAGTACAAATACCTCATCTTCACCCCGCTTAGTGATGCAATCCTGGGGGATCCTGTTGCTGCCCTTACCCTCTCCCTTACAAAGAGGTACCCCAGGAGTTTTACATCCGAGAAGACTGAAAACCACCGTGTTAAATGATTACACCAAGAGACATATAGCAAGAATGTACCTTTTTCTTTCAAAGTCTGTTGCAATACAAAATGACAGCAAGCAGATTGGAATCAGTTACTTAGACCAAGCCTTGCGGAACAATCATTTAATTCCCTGATTTAAAGTCAATCCATCCTGATACAAGGTTCGCTACTGAGCCTCCATCCCACTCTTTACTATGGAGCACTTTCTACTCAGCCCTTTGCCAAGCCCCAAGCAGTCCCCCCAGTAACACTTGGGGTCCATACCAGGCCCATCGAAGGGCCGTGAGCAGCCCAAAAGAGAGGAACCATGGAAGGAGAGGCGGATGTCAGCACGGCCAGTCCGCAGCTCCTGGAAGGTGAGCCGTGTCACATCACTCCAGTACTTAAAAGCTGTCTGAATTGCTTTGCGTGTGGCTGCAACTCCTAAATCCTCACTGTGGCTGTAAATCCGGTAAGTTAGGTGCTTCTTGCGCCAACGACCTGCAGGGAAAGACCCAGAGTGAGGCTTCAGAGTTTGGGCAGTTTATCTCACATAAAAGCAGTGCAGAATCTGAGGAGAGGAAAGACATAACACAGCCTGAATTACAGAATGCAGATATGTCCCAGAATTAAGTGTCAACTAAGCCATACAACTGTAGGCATGGGCTTCTGACTCCAATTCTCATCTTAGGGCTGCTTTTTACAGCCCTTCTGACTGCTGTGACTCCCTGTTTAAAATCTCTGCCCCTGATAGATGACACCATGGCAACAGTGACACATGACTCAATAAAAACCCAGCTTTAAGCAAAGTAGAAGCAATCCTAATACAGGCCAGTGAATGGAATTTCAGATTTAGGGCCTAAAGGTTGCAATCCTATCCACACTTACCTGGGAGTAAGCCACATTGACTGTAATGGGACTTATTTCTCAGTAGACATGGATTGAATTGGGCTCTAAGAGAGCTGAATTTCGACCCACTGAAGTCTGACAAGTAATTATTTTCATCCTAAATTCTGCATCAGTTAAATAGAAATAATAATTTCATTTTAAAATTCATCAGCTGCTTCAAACCACAGAATTGAATTTTAACATATAAATAGAAATAATAATTTCATTTTAAAATTCATCAGCTGCTTCAAACCACAGAATTGAATTTTAACATATAAATAGAAGCACCAGTAATATACAACTCAAATCCAGAAGGCAAACAACCAACATATTTACACAAAAATGAGCAACCCAAACCAATTTTAAAACCCCAGAAAATGAAAAAGTTTTTATCTTCTGTCAAAAACTTCTCAGAGTTGGAAGAAGAGGCATTCCAAAGTTGTGACATCACAGCTACCAAAAAGGCCTTGCTCCAACAGATCACAAATCCACTCACTAGCATGCCAGGAGTCTTACCTCATTTATGCGAATGATGATTGAAGAAGATAAGAAAAGTGACAAGATTTCCCTCTATTTCTTACCTTCTCCAAATTGCCCTGCAAATGAACTAAGAGGACCCCACCTCTCCCACACCCTTCTGGCAACTGCAGAGACTTGGGAGAAAAAATAGGGTCTTATCTCACTTGTACAGAGGCTTGGATAAGATAAGAAATGGCAGGAATCTCTCTCTCTCTTTACCTTCTCCTTACCACTGCACAAATTAGATAAATCCCTGCAGTGGTTCTCAAACTATTAGTACTGGGATCCACTTTTTAGGATGAGAATCTGTCAGGACTCACCAGAAGTGATGTCATGACCAGAAGTGCCATCATCAAATAAGAAAATATTAAAATAAATGGGGACCCACCTGAAATTGGCTCACGGCCCACCTAGTGGGTCCCAAACCACAGTTTGAGGAACACTGTACTAGAGGAACTGGGGAAGTAGAGGAAATTGCTGGAGAGGGAGAGGTTGACTAATACAATTCAATATTTGATAATGTTTTCTATTAAAGAGAAGCATATTCATGTATTCATGGTGGGCAAAGAATGGCTTGGAGACTGGATCTGACCTGCAAGATCCTCCAATACAGCCTCCTGTTCACTACTAACAAAATGGCTCTTGGACCCTTGCACTGGGCAGACCGATATTGGCACTGCCCATCCAAATGGACCAACCTTACTTCCAGATGCACTGCCAAGGTCTGTACACATGTGTATCTATGTTTGCGCGCACATGCACACAATAAGAATATAGGCACATCTGACCAGCCAACCAGGCTGAGACTGAATAAATATAAGCAAAAGTGTGTCCTGTGGGGAATAGTGTGGGGCTAAAAAAACTGAGCATAAACAAGAGCAAGGCCAAGAACTATTTTTCCTTCCCAGAACCCCTCCCATTCAAGAACTGGGTGCTGCAAAGACAGACCGAAAGAAAAGTGGATGGTGAATGTTGCATGGTTAAAAACAACTAGAATGAAAAATATTTTTACACTGAGCTGGAATCAGTGTGATGATGGTAATTATAATAACAAATACACATCATGGTCCTGGGTACAATTTCTATACCCCATGGGACCACTGGGCCAAAATGTTTGTCCACTCTTGTATTAAATAAGTAAAAGTGTGAACTCCTGCCTTGTGCTGCACAGCCCCAGTCTGTCCATATAAAGACAAAAACTTTCTGAAGGCCTACGCTGCGATGATGATAGTGGAAACAGACTTACTTCGCAGGGTGTTGCAAGGATGAGTAAGACAGCACTTGCCCATTAAAAATAGAATTGAGACGATGCCTCAGCTCAGCAGTTGGAGGAATGCTCACCTAAGAGTCGATATTTGAGGGTTTTCTCATTGAAAGGGTCTTCAACACCACAACGTGGCTGCCGCATTTGGGAGAGGGTTGCTGCATTCACTCGCCCAGTGCCAGGCAGTCCTGATGCAAGCTGGAAGGACCTGGGAGAGGGAGGTGGAACAGAAACCAGAAGAGGAGGTCAGTGAGATTGCACACACTATCATGGAGAACCAGGGGTTGTTTCTATTTCCCATGGACGGAGGGTTACCAAGTAGGCCACCATCTTCACAAAGCACGTAATTAACCTTTGGAACTCACCACCAGAGAATGGAATAATGGTCACAAGCAGTTCCTTATAAAACAAGAGTGTAGATCAATTGATTGATACTAGCTGTGATAGTCAGAAGCATGACCACTGTGCTCAGAAACAGTAAGAACCTAATAAGTAGCTGATTTGTAATAGAAAGCATATTTTCAGTTTTACAAAGGCTGAAAGTTCTCCCCTCCAACTCACAGGTGGGCAGCCCAATCCTAACTTGCCCTGTAACAGGTGGGCCGGCTGGCTTGTGCTGTATCCAGCAGAGTTGGGCCTGCTGCAGCATAACTAAGAAGAATCCATTCCCCTTACCCCATGTCATGCAGCAGTTGCCCCAATAGGGCTACTTGGATCTGTGCCACCGATATCGGTGGCACAGATTTGAGCAGGCTGGTATATAAGGCCAGGCTGTTCGGGAGGGCAGTTAGGATCCAGCCTAAGTGCCGGATCCTGGCACACACCCCCGGGCCCAGTCCAGCCACTGGCCTGCCCTCCTCCCACCCTCCCCAGACCACCCATGCTGGTGGCCCACTTCCAGCACAAACTTAAAGAGGCAGAGTTTGGCCTCTTGGAATTTGGAGTCATCACAAACATGCCTTATGGCACCTTTGCAACACTCCTGGGCTGGTGTTGGACTTGTGCCGGCCTAACTGTGGGTTAGGATTGGGCCTTAAGGCTACAATCCTAACCACACTTTCCTGAGAGTAAGCCCCATTGAACAAAATAGGACTTACTTCTGAGTAGACCTGGTTAGGATTGTGCCCTAAGACATATAATTAGACAAGATGTGTGCAATGAACTCTCAACAATCAGTTTTTGGGTTATTTTTAAGGAAAAAAAGTTTTGTGGGGGTGTGTTGCACTGGAATGGAGAATGGCTGGGGTAGAGTGTTTAATAATTTCCCACATAGCCCCTTCTTTGCAGAAAATTGCTCCCCAAAGCCATTTTTCCAAATGCGTTACTAAGAGGGCACACACATATTTGGAAGCCCTGGAGTGGAGGGAGATGATTTGGCATGGAGAACATGGCAGGGAAGAAAAGGATAATAATAATATAATAATATACAGTATTTATATACCGCCTTTCTTGGTCTTTATTCAAGACTTTATTCAAGGCGGTTTACACAGGCAGGCTTATTAAATCCACGCAGGGATTTTTACAAATTGAAAGAAGGTTCTCTCTTTCAAGAACCACCACATTCAAGATGTTACACTCCGATCTGGTTTAACATTCTGGCCTCCATCCTCCCACGCTCCGAGCAGATGGAACAGCTCAGCTGCAGCTTGCCAGCTGCTTCAAGGTCGCACGGTGCCGGTGGCCTCGAACTGGCGACCTTGTGGATGTTAATCTTCAGGCAAATGGAGGCTCTACCCTCTAGACCAGACCTCCTGCCCAAAGGATGAAAACTGCAGTCCTATACCTGGGAGTCTACTATACTTGACTATACTTCTGAATAGACGTGCATGGGAGTGGGCTCTAAGGCTGCGATCCTATCCATAGTTACCTGAGAGAAAGCCCCATTGACTATAGAATAGATATGCATAGGACTGGATTTTAAGTTCCTCCTACCTCCTGCCACTTTACAATTCTAAATTACCCACCTGCTGAGGTGATTTTTCCCCTAAACAAACAAAAACTAACCTTGCCCATATGAATTTTGTTCTACTCATTTGTGTGTAGCACTTACAGCCAAACTACACATCACATGCAATACATATGATTTGGCTTCTTCATTTTCATTTGTTCCTTTTTTCTTAAAATACTAAATAGCATGCAGAGCACAGTGAAACCTGTACCATGGAGAGGTGGAACAGAGATCTGCAGCTTCAAGAGGCTGGTGAAGTCAAGACCTTGTGGCAAGGGTGCTAGGAGGTATCCAAATTTCTAGTATCAAGGACTCCTGCTGCCTGGTCCAAGAGTTTCACAAGGGATTTATGAAAGGAGCACACAACAACATGAAAATGGCAAACTGAAGTATTTGCAATGGCTTCTTTAGTTGGACTGTGTTTTTGGAAGCAGAGGGAGCTTCCTACTGGTTAGAGGGAGAATTGGTTAGAGCAGCAATTTTCAACCAATGTGTTGCAGGGTGTGGCTGTGCTGTGAATGGTTCCCAGGCATACCACAGGAGTGGGGGAGAGTCATTTATTAGTAGGATGTGAGCCCCACACCAACAGTGCAATGTGCTTTGTCAAATGTCAAAAAACTGATGGCATGCCTTGATCAATTTTAGTGACTTGTCAGAGTTCCATGATACGAAAAAGGTTGAAAATCACTGGGTTAGAATGTCGGACTAGAACTTGGGAGCCTTTGGTTCAAAACCACCTCATCCATTTAGCTCACTGAGTGTTCTTGGGCCAGTCACTTGCCCTCAGCCTACCTCACAGAGTTGTTGTGAGGACAGCAAGCTGCACCTGAGCTCCTTGGAGGAAATCAATAAATAGTTTACCTCACAGCATCTTCAATATCTTCTTCTGTGAAGCCATCTGTGAACTGCTCCAGGGGCTTCTGTAGGTATCCAAACTGTTGTAGATACTCCTGGAATAGTACACAGTAAAATATATTCTTATGCATGCCACTCAGCACTCAGCCAGGTGTACAATTTATTAGCCAGTCTCCGAGAGCTGTGCAATTTAGGTGTCTGCCAAGGGTACTGGATGGACAAGCCACAGTTTGGCCTGGCTTTTCCCATAATGCTTCACACCTCTTGAAATATTCATTCTTCCTTTTACAATAAAACCTACTGAGATCATTAGACAATGGTGAAGTCAAGCAGAGAACTTTATAATCACTGTCCCCTTTCCCCAACTTAATGCCAAATGTGGAAACATGGAATCTTCCTGAATACCAAGTCTGCACCTCTCTCCCCTTAAGCCTCATTCCCCTCTAAAGCCTTAACATAAAAGTCACTATTAACTCCCAGTGACTTCTCTTTCTCTACCCGGTTAGGAAATTCCTGCCATCATCTTGCTTACTCAGCTAAAAGAAACCCACAACTACCATCTTTGCCAGCTCTCCTGCACATACAGAATTCTCAACCATTTGTGACTGGAACATAAATTCTCTTTTATTACTTTTGCATTGTTGTCACTTTTCAACATGTGCTTTTTTTTTTTTTTTTGAACCGGTCTGCTACAACCAATAATGAAGCTCACCAAACAAACTTCCCCACCGAGATCCAAGGCACACTGAAAAAGCAGGAGCTCCCACCACACACTACTAGACATTCTCCTCAGAGCTGATAAAACACCATCCTGGGTCCTCTCTTCCATCCTTGCAATGTAGGATTTTTCTGAGTGAGACCTCTCACTCCTCAGAAGAGTACCTTAGTCTTCTACCAGCTCCAAACACTTTCAAACATTTCAGACTATCCCATCATTTTTACAGAGAGCATTATTGTTAAGAAACTGAAGTTCTTCCAGAACTTTCCACTTCCATCACACCTCCATTTATGAAAAAGACACTATGTCTTTTTATGTCATGACATTCCTAAATTCTTAGCTCTTGCAATGTTAATTTTCATTTCACACAAAGATCCACAACTCACCAAAAATCATTGCTACATTTTGTTGTTTCTAGAAAGTTTTGTTTTTTTATTTATTTCTATCGTTATATTATTTATATCCTATCTTCCTCCAAGAAGCTCAGGGTGGCTGAAATGGTTGAGATGCAGGTCCTGATTTATTGTGTTCCTCATTTGGAGGGATTTGATACATCATTTTAACATTCATGGGGCTGAGGGTTGGTGAATATATATTCCTGCCTTGCTTTTTTCCTTTTGCCTGTGACAATTCCCTGCTCTGATGATGTCTGACTTGGGTTGCTTGATGCATTTGCTATTAACAGAAACTGCCATATTGCATACCACCACAGGCTTCCTCAATGACATGTAAAGTTGCACATTCTACTCATGGTGAATGAGTCAGGTTTTCTACAAGTAAGGAATCATCAAAGGACAAAGAAAAAAGCAGCCTTCCTCATGCAGAGCAATGCTATGCACTAACAGTGAGAAAGGGGGATAGAGAAAGTGTCAAGTCTCCATTATAGCATTTCCTACATGTATCCCATTCTTAATTCCTTAGCTTGACTTTGCCCCTCAACAGAGCACAAAGTAGCTTGTTAATCTAGTCATGAGGAATGGGTTTTTCAATCATCTAGAGACTAGGCCTCAAATTTTCACAGAATAGGGCTGTTTCCATGCTATACCCCAAAGATACGGAATGTCAACACTCAGATATAGATGTCTGTACCTGGGTACACATTTCCATGTGGATGACTGCACCTAAGCTAACTTCTACAAACCAACCATTTATGTAAACTGTTCCCAGATTGTACTTATGCATTGAATGGAATGTGTGAATAACTATACAGAAGGTTGTAATTAGATAAACTATAACCTGGATACATCTGTGTAACATGTGAACAGCCCTTAGTTACAGCACAATTTGACAGATCCAAATTGAGGACCATTGGGAGAGGGATAGACTGCAGCAAGCTCAGGCTTGCAATAACAGTAGAGAATGCAGGCTGGGTCTAAAAAACAAGGAGAGAACTTTGACAAAAATAGAAACCTCAGTACTGGGAGAGCTGAAGGACTGCTTTTTCTCCAAACAATATTGCCCAAAGGATGGAAACCCATCACAATTCCCCTGCAATGTGCTCTTCCCAGCCAGCTTGGCAGCTTTTCATCTCATTGCCCACCCACATACACCCAGTTTGACTCCTAATGTTGTGGGAAAGCCCAGACAACCATTGTTGACCTTGGCTGGGAAAGTTTCCCCTAAGCTTCCTATCCCCAGTGGGGAATTCTGAGAATGTCCCTTCCTTCCCTTACAGCAGACAATGATTTGCAAATCTAGCCAGAACTTGGGTCAAGGAAGAGCTCTGGGTTAAAAGGTAGGATTTGGGGAAAGCTTGGGATGCAGGAGAAATAAGCCTCAGGATGTAAGTTTTGGGAAAATCCAAGGTCAGAAAAGTGTAGCATATGGGATAGCAGACCTTATCTCATTTGCCCACACTCTATCACATGACCCCAAACACTGCAAACACACCAACCCCAGCATCTCAGCCTGGATTCTTACAGTGCAATCCTATGCATGTCTATTCAAAAGTCTCACTGATTTAAATGACAAGTGTGCATAGGATTGAAGACTTCAAGAAAGCCAGGAACTCCCAAGCCCTACATACCAGAGCTTCTTTCTCTTCCTCCTGGTAGAGAGCAGCACCTTTGGCAGAGATGATAAAAGCACAGATGTAGAACAGCAACCTTAGTCGTGACATCCTCCTGTCCAGTTTCAGCGCAAATCTTGAGCAAAAGTTTCTTGCAGGAAATCCTGGAAAATCTGCTGAGCGCCTCAGAAACTGTTTTTCTGGAATTAGACCAAGGTAATTCTGGACCTCTTTCTCCTCCTCTCTCTGTGGCTCTGGCTTTGCTCTGCCCTCAATCCATCCATGCCTTCCCTCCCCCTTTCCTGAGTTTATAAATCTCTCAAGGAAAGGAGTGAGTCATTTTCAACTCAAACATCATGTTGCAACAACCACAATGCAGGAGCCCCCCATCCCCACCCCAGGAACATTAACCCTTTGCAGAACAAGCATTCTCTTAAGTGATGGTTCCATTGCAACAGCTACTTTTAATAACAGGCCGTGAATAGTGGCACCGGGAGCCCATTGTTACGAGGAAGGTCTGCATGTCAGTTAAAGTCAGTGGAGCAGGGCCAGCAAAAAAAAAGAAAAAGTTGGCAACCCTAGACATCATGCAAGACATGAAAGAGAAGCTCTGCAGCTGCAAGTTTTTTGTATTCCCATTTCAGCCACTAAGTAGTTCTTCCAGATATACTATTCACAGACTATGATCCTATATACACTATGATATATAGTGTATCCAAATTTACTATACACAGACTATGATCCTATATATATGATCCTATATACACTTGCCTGGGAGTAAGCCCCATTAAACACAATTGGACTTACTTCTGAGTGAACATGCCTAGGCTTGCACTGTTAATCTTACTAAAATTCTGCTACTAGGAGCAAAATGTTTACCAAATCCTACAAAGACCTAGCCAGTCTTAGGTGGCTGAGTTACTCAGTTCACTTGCACCCCCTCCTCCCCCTTTATTCAATACAGTAATTTGGGATCAGGGTTTACTAGGTCTCGGTTCTGTTCAGAATACTAGGGCTCTTCCTTGGACAATGAGAAATAACTGACACAGGCAAAGCACAGAGCATGTGCAGAATGCTCCCAAACAAAATCTCCATTAAAATTTCCCATTTTATGTTATTATTTCATTCAATCCACCTTTATTGGCATAAAGTATGTTATTATTGTTTGTTAGCTGTCCTGAGAACATTTTATATTGAAGGGTGGCATGTACATTTATTAGATAAACACTGTCAAGTAATAACAGCCTTCCATACAAAATCACAGAGTTAGAACAGACAAAATGCCATTTAGCTCACACAACCCCTAGTAAAGCAGAACCATCCATTCACCAGTTCTCTCCCCTTGATCAACCAGCTTACACAAACTACACAGTTCCATAAGCAGAGATTTATAGTGCATTACAGAAAGGTGCTTTCCCAGGAAACAGCTTGAGATGATGAATCACACAGGAGAGTAAACACATAAAGCAGTAGGTTGACTGCTGACAACTCCACAAAGTCACTGATCAAGCTGAGCTGTAGGGCAGGGATTCCAAGGGCCAGGTTTCAAGCAAATTAGTGTCCTGGTCAAACCCCATTATAGATCTATGCAAAACAGCAAAGATCTAAATATGCCAACGCCTCTAAGCGCAATCCTAACTTGAGGTTTATCCGGCATGGCCATCCCTGCATTAGTGTCACAAACTGCAAGCTGCATCCTAACCACCATTCCCATGCCAGGCAGCCCTACACAGGCTTCCCAAATTTGCCCCAGCTCTATAACTGGCGCAGATCTGAGAAGCCCCATAGGGGTGGCTGGGGCTTCACTCAGAATAAGGGTAAAAATAACCCCTTACTCCAAGGAGACCTCCAGCCGCCTCCTAAGCTGCATAGGATGCAGCACAGGCCATGCAGCCTGGTTGCACCAGCACAGTTTGGGATTGGGATACCCATTAAATACATTTCATTTCTGAGATAATCTGAAATAATTTTAGAAATTAAGCCCTGACAGTTAATGACATGTCTATGAATGGCATTTCTCTGTTAACAGACCAGCTTCAGCCAATGAATTTGACCCCTTCTAACTCCAAAGACATGAAATCATTGACAGTGAGGATCTGGCCCATTCAGTAGAATCAGCTGAATCTAGAAGTCAAACGTCTGACTGGCCACACTCCCATTGTAACACAGTGCCCATTTGCAAGCAGAGTACCCCTCCAATATCCCAAGAGGGCATGTTTCTATTTCAATAGCATAACAAGAATGTAAAAAAAAAAAATGAGGCCACTCTTCCAGACTTCAATTTTTTCTTTCCACAAAATATGGGGGGAAAATAGTACAGAGTAACTGCAGAGGCCCAACTCATCCCTCCCTCCCATCCTTCATGTCATGTTATTGTAACTTTTAGCTTTTGGCCTTGAAATGAGTCTCTCTCCAGGCCTGTGAATCAACCACCAATGTGGTAACTCACAGAAACTAAAGTCAAGAGTACACAGTTGTAATGCATAGTCAGACACTGTGACTTATCGTGAGTCAAAGGATTCACATTTTTGTACAAGAATTGTGATTCAACTTGTGCTGCACCGAATATTCATGACATTTAATTTTTGCAGTGAAGTTTGCCATGAGGGGGGGAAGCTCAGTGGCATCGCTAGGGGGGTGCAGGGGGTGCGGGCCACACTGGGTGACGCATGGGGGTGTGTGATGCGCCCTGGGGTGGTGACATTCTAAAATTGCGGCATTAGGAGCTAGCCCATCGTGCCATACACCGTTGGATGCAGAATTCCCAGCGGAACACAATGCAAAAAACAGAATTGAAATAGCTCCTTTCCTTCAAAAGTTATGGCCAAAACACCGGAAAGAAAAACTGCATGGAGCCCTATGGAAAGTGAAAGTGAGCCGTATCCCACGTTTACGCGCGAGTAGTCATACTTGCCATAGTCCGTCGGAAAGGGCAGGCTGAGAGGAATCCAACGACACAAGAATGGTCCCGATCCAATGAATGCAGCCCCCCCAAAATACCCGAGAACGTCCCTCCCTTCCAGCTGCGAGTCTGAGCCCGAAACGAAGTCACATGGCCGCGTTTACTCGCAAGTAGGCGAACTTGCCTTAGTCCATTGGAAAGGGCAGGCAGAGAGGACTCCAAACAATGTCAGAATGGTCCTGATCCAATGAATGCAGCCCCAAAAAAACACCCAAGAAGGAGGTCCCTCTCCCCCAGCTGCAAATGTATTGAGCCCTATGGAAAACAAAGCAGCCTCACGGTCGTGTTTACTTGCGAGTAGGCAGACGTGCCTTGGCTGGTGGTCAGGCCAGGCAAAGGGGAATGTGAGGACACCAGAATGGTCCTGATCCAATGGAGCTGGAGTGCAACAAGTGGTCCAGAAGGCAGCCTTCCCCCTCCCCCCACTAAAAAGCACAAAAAAAGAGGGTTGAACTGGTAAGGGGAATGTTTTCTATTTTGCACTTGTGAAGTCAGGTGGGTCTTTATCATGATATGCCTGAAATAGAAGAACTTTAAACTGGGCACTGGGGAGGGCTGGAAATCTCAGATTCTTTTTGGGGGGTATTGCAGGCAGGCTACAGAGTAAGCTCCATTGACCACTATGGGACTTACTTCAGAGTAGACATGCATAGAATTGGGCTCACAGGCTGCAATCCTACCCACACTTTCCTGAGAGTAGGCCCCATTGACCACTATGGGACTTACTTCAGAGTAGACATGCATAGGCTTGGGCTCACAGGCTGCAATCCTACCCACACTTTCCTGAGAGTAAGCCCCATTGACCACAATAGGACTTACTTCAGAGTAGATTCACTTGGTGGAACAGAACTGGCTCCCCCTTATTTATTTCTTTTATTTTAATTTAATTATTTATAATTATTTATTTTAATTTGCTAGATGATGTCACTTCTGGCCATGGCATCACTTCCAATGGGTCTTGGACAGATTGTCATTCTAAAAAGTGGGTCCCAGTGCTAAAAGTTTGAGAACTGCTGCAATAAGGTGTTAGTAAGTTGATACGGAGGTGTGTGTGTGTGTGTGTGAGAGACTCTACAAGTTTTCAAAATCACTAAAATCAGAATTTGGAGGAATAATACCATCATGTTATATATCAATCAATGCGTAGTTTCATGCAGAATGCAATGAAACAAACCACATTGAAATATCTGTGTTCTAACAAAAGGTACAGCCAAAAAACCAGTGGGGGCGGGGTGATGGTACATCACCACGCCCACCAACTGGGGCATTGCCCGCCCACTGCATGGGGTGATGCAAGGCCTCCAGCACCGGGTGACGCGAATCCTAGTGATGCCACTGGGGAAGCTACTTTCCATTCTTTCATGCCTGTTTCTCTAATCTGCTGCTGCTGGTTGGGGATAGGACAGACAGGAAACTTACACCCATTGCAATGGGAGCTGGGCTCAGAGTCCCTAATACTGATGTGCTTATGATCCCAATGCATATCCTGTTGAAAATATTGCAGTGTCAAGAAATGACATTCAGATGTGCATTTGGATATACTGTATGTACTATATACAAATGTGTAGCTGAATGAAAAGTTGTCCTTCTGTACTGCATTACTTTCAAGGGAGTGCACATTTCAGTGTGAGGGGCCAACTCTGAAGAAGGGGCGTGTTTCACAGGGATAAAATAAGTGCACATGCACTCACTCACTCACCCCATTTCAGGGCAGCACTAGGTTCAGCTGACAGTAAACAGTCCACCTATCTTCAACTCACTTGCTAAGAATGTGCAAGGTAAGCACCTGGGATAAACATTCTATCCGTCTACTGCAGGAGCAAACCCTGGCCTGGGGGCCATTTTCAGCCCTTGGGGACCCCCAATCCAGCCCTCAGGGAGCCCCCAGTCTCCAGTGAGCCTTTGGCCCATCAGAGACTATTGGAGCCTGTGCTGGCCCGCAAGTGCTTATGTCTCCATGTGTTTCTGGCTTGGTCTGTATGTTTTCACTGCACAAGAGGTGTGTGACAAACAGTTCATAGTTCTCATGGGGTTCTACATGTCTGTATTATAATTCTCACGTGTATTATAAATAAGCTCAGTAAAATTCATTCATTCATATAAGTTCCGTCACTAATGTATTCATTTATATAAATGTATTTAACTATATTCAAATTTGAAATCTAAATTAATTCTTTTTTTTCTCCGGCCCCCCTCAGTGTCAGAGAGATGATGTAGCCCTCCTGCCAAAAATGTTTGTCCACCGGTGGTCTAGTAGAAGGCATTACAGACTTCATTGATAGAAACTGTTGCCTTGTTACAGTGGTTCTCACACATTTAGCACCGAGACCCACTTTTTAGAATGAGAATCTGTCAGGATCCACTGGAAGTAACATCATCAAGCAAGAAAATTTTTTAACAATCCTAAACTGCAATCCTACCCACACTTGCCCAGGAGTAAATCCCATTCACTAACATTGTTAAAAGAATATACATAGTAGCTTGTTAAAATTACAGGTCTGTAACATTTCCCCAAATGCAGTCACAGACCATGGGAGCATCAAGTCTAATATATTAAAAATAAAATACTGAAATTAATGGGGACCCACCTGAAATTGGCTAGCGACCAATAATTAAATTAAATATACATTTATTAAGTACATATTTACCAGAAATAGCCCAATTTCTTCACTTGACACTTATGATCATGCCTTATTTAGCTTTATCGCCCATACTGGTGAAAATATTGGAATCAGCACTGAAATGCAGCCACCTCTGGGCTGGAGAAGAGGAGTAACTGTTTAAGGATGATTTTCTGGGATTTTTCATTCTGCACTGGCACACAGCCACATCTGTGGCATCATGATAGTAGCTTACCCAGAAGGACACACAACAACATTTTAGACAGATGGCAAAGTGCAAAAACAAGTTTACTGAGGGAAACTCTAAAACTGGAACAAAGTCTGAGTGCCAAAGCTGTCACCCACACCCCTTTCTCTTCTGCATGGTAATTGCTTGCTTTGATAGGGTCAGATATTTTTCCCATATGCAAACTTTGAGGAAAACATCAGTCAACTGCAGCCAGCATCACTAATTCCAAAGGCAATAGGGTGGGGTTCCGAAAGATCTATATCAGTGTCCCACAGACATTACCATCACAACATCTCAGACAAAACTATCAGAATGGGGCAGCTCAGGATTAAAGGACTTAGGAAGTCTTCTGTCAAGCCATCAGATTTTGAGGCAGCTACATGTCCCTGGCTCCTTATGCTTCCTCTTCTGCCCCAAAACATACTCAATACAGATTGACAGATCAAAAGACAATGTAATTTTACTCCTGCAACCTCTTCTTTCTCCCCTGATCTAAAGAACCCTGCTACAGATCCACATTCACTAAAGCATGGGTTAAAGAGAAGGGTGGCACCCCCTGCTCTGCCTCTCACCCAATGTGATCTGCTGAAGGTCTGAATAAGGCTGATGCACATAGACACTGTGTACACCATCAGGGACCTACCTTTTGCAGGGCTCCCAATTATCCAGAGTGAGTGTAGAAATTGCTTAGAGTAGAAATTGCCCTGTTCAGATCTTCACTTAAACACGTGGAGGTGAGGAGTGAAAGCAGAAAGCATAATCTTGATACTCCATAATCCACCATTCCACATGTTCAGTTAAAGTGCAGAGAGATTTAAGGTCACTGGCCAATTTAATGAGAAGGGAACATTTTTCCAGGCCATTCATCCAGCAGAAAAATTCTGTTTTCCCCTCCCTCCCTCAAGAAACTCAGTCTAGTTCCTGCAAACTATATTGTGCCATAAGCAAAGAGCAAGTGCCTTATATTAAGGTGTTTATACAGGAAATAGCTCAAGGGGACTCATGCACGGGAGCCAGACCACATGCCAAACCACAATCACAACTGTAGCAAAAAGAAAGAAAGAAAACAAAAAAAATCTTTTTAGGGTCACTGACAAAATTTAACCTCTGGGAAAATTTTCTTTGTCTCTTGTTCACTCGGACCTACCTTCTGCTGTACACAATATTCTACTACCTTTAATGACCAGGCTTCCACTAGTCTAATACCTGTAGTTCCCTGCAGTGAGTAATGTATAGTTCAAATTGAGAAATACGTCTGGAATACAGTGAACTTTACACAATATGCACAGATCTTGCATCTAAGTATTAGACTCACCATGGATGCCACTGATACTGGGGGAAAGCCACTTCCAATTTGATGAGCAAACTGGAAGTGGCTTTCTGAGGGGCTCCAAGGCCTGCCAGAGGTATCAGAAAGCCAGGGCCTAGGAGAGGGGGGTAAAGGGGGTAATTTGTAACCAAGCCCAGGGTCAAAAAGGGGGCCCAGGAGCCAAAGGTGGGGGCCCAGAAATTTCCTGGGATCTTCCATTTTCTAATCTCACCCAGATTCACTGCCCTCATGGAATGTTGGGGGCATTGTCATGGGTATATGGTGGCAACTCTTGCCACAAGCCAATCACAACAGGCCCAGGAATGCATACATTCCTTAACAGTGTCACATCTGACCAGGAAACCTACCTGCTACAGTAGCTCCTTTGCTTGTGGATCTGCTTACCATGAAGGAGTGTAGAGGAGCTCAGCGACACAGCTGCCGGACTGCATCTGCTGCAGAAGTCAGTATTGGTGTACACAGGACACTTTTCATTCTAGTGTGAGCCTAAATACAATGATACTAATCTCCTGCAATGATTTTCTATATTTGAAAGATTTTAAAGAGACTTAGGAGTGCATTTGGTTTTCTGTATTACTGTATCTAGCTGCCAAAGCCAGGCAAGCAGGTAGACCTGAGCTCTGCATTGGGAAGACTGGTAGACCTAGGCTCCAAAGACTGTTACCACTTTCCCTCTGTCTGTTTTACCCTCATTCTGCCCACCTCCATTGCCACCCCCCACTCTGTTTCACCCCCTCTCCCTTTGGGAAGGGGCCAAAAAGAAACTTTGTACCCCCTGATAAAATTCATCTCAGAGGCCCTGCAGAAAGTCACTTCTGGTTTGACAAGCAAACCAGAAGTGGCCACAGATTCATGGATTTGAATATCCATGGGGGATCCTGGAATGTATCCCCCACCAATATAAAGGGTGGACTGTATGGTAAACATGACAAAGGGAAGTTGAAGCTGCCCTTGGATGGAGGGGAAACTGGAGACATTGCCCACAGAAGAGCTCACGAAGAAGGAATGGGAATCACAAGACCTGAGTAAACATAACATTAAATAGGAAGCTAAGCAGGGTCAGGCCTGGTTAGTACTTGGATGGGAGACCGCCTAGGAATCCTGGGTGCTGTAGGCTTATACCATAGTCTTTCGAGACTGAAGGTTGCCAACCAAATACTGGAAGAAAGTAACCATGTGGTCTGGAGGCTCAAGACTGGACAGACATTAAGGACTGACAAAGAACCTGGCTTCTTATGGATGAGAATGCCAGGAAGGTACTCAAAACCTCTAGATGTAATCTAGTTTTATTTCTTTTGTTTATTCCAGTTTTCCTTACCACCACCTGATTGGTCTTACTCTTTCTTTAATTCACTACATAAATCGAAATATTGTATGGTTTAGAGATGAGGAACAGGAGATGAACAGGTCCATCCTGGTGCCTCTTACGCATCTAGAGATGGTATTACTGTTCCACTCACTCATCCTGAAGTGTTCTGGCTTTGGGAGGAGTACTGCTCCCCTGGCTGGTAAAACCCTTGGGGAGGTTGCTTGCATGGCAGAGCAGCTGCAATCAAAGAGGTCTGATACTCAGAAGAGGGCAAGTAGAAGCATGCCTATGCCAGTTCTGGAAACTGAAGGGCTTGCCAGGACTTGGGAATGGGAGAGGTTATGGGACAGGGTTCCATTCTACAGCCAATTTTCCATTATGAGAATAATTAGTATTTATATATATGGCACCATCTGCATACACATAGTACATTACAAAGAGACCACAGATGCCTATCTCAGGGGATAACAACCTAGGAATCAAAACAAGGGAGGGGGAAGTGGAGACAAACTGGGAAAATCTGATTATTTCAGCTACTCATACTTGGGCTTTGTTACAGGTAGGCATGGAGACTAGGGGTGTGTGCTAAAGGGTTAGTGGAAAGATAGATAAAATATAGTAAAAGTAATGCATAGCATTTCTCCAGCACCTTGGGCTGTTTCAAATATTTCACACTTATTACTGCACCAATCCTTACAACCACCTTGTGGAATATAAGAAGCTTCCTCCTGCCTAGTCAGGCCATATAGCTCAAGATTAAGAATGCTGGCAGTGGCTCTATGGGGTTTCTAGTGGAAATTTTTATCAGTCATACCTGGAGATGCAGGGGATTGATCCTAGGACCTTCCACATACAAAGCATATGCTCTATCACTGAGCTATAGTCCCTTTCCATAATATAAACCAGCATTATTAGCTCTACATTGCAGATCGGGAGCTAAGGTGAGTTATCTCCATGACTAACTTGGCTAGGAAAAGGAGGATGACACCATCTTTTACAACCAAGTAGTGGCTTCACCCTCTTACACAATAGACAAACCAATGACTTTGGAGCTGCTTTGTCTGTGGCATTCAGCTGCTGTCCAGAATGATTCAAAGGACAGTAGCAAGAACTCAACATTCAAATTGTGGGATGAAAACAGGGTAGGTGGCACAGAGAGGAGGCAATACTTCCAGGAACCGTGCGCAACATTATTGTCCAAAAACACAGACAACAGGCAAAAAAAGTGAATCACAGAGCTGACACAGTAAAGAAAGTGCAAAGAGCGCCAATCTCACCAGGAAGAAAAGAGAAGCCATGCTATTAATATCCCAGGAACAGTGGGATTCATCACTTGAACAAATTACCCACCATGAACTCTGCCCCATTCAGGTCAAACTCATTCATGCTCCTTTGCCACACAGCAGAGATCTATTTCTACAAAGAGGTGCCCTTTCTTCTATTATCGTATCAAAAACTAATGATGTTCATTTGTTCCATCAGGGAACCATGATGCCTTGTTTCTAATTATAGAATGGACAGACTGGTAGGGAATCACAGGAAATTGTCTAGCCCAGATGTTCATATCATTATGAATGCTTCCCAAATCCCAATTCAGAATCAAATGGTTTGCATCTCAGAAGACTCCCAGTTTATCAACAGGCCTCAGTAGCAGTGCTGCTAACTGTGGTGTGATATGCAGGAATAAGAAGGTTATTCAGGGCATGGATATAAATGTGGCAACCTGGAAATTGCTGCTGAGTTGCTCCAAACAAATGCAACTACAGGGGCTGGTTGAAAAGTTGGTAATCCTACAGGTTCCCCAAGCATAACAAAGGAAATACAAACTCTTATCTCAAGCATACGAGCTGATGGTAACTCTTCCATAGTAAGTTTTAAGGTAATCAAGGGAGAGACTCTGGGGAGGTAAATAATACCATCACAACCACTCCCACCAAAAGCAAAGAATTCTCCTGAGTCTAGAATGATCAGTCAAATACAAGTGGGCACACACACATTTGCATTACACTGATTGGATATAGAGGTGACAAGGTGACTGTTGAATGGCTTAATCAGGCTACAATTACGATCCTCTTTGAATATAGGAAATGACATTTTCTCTAGGTTGTTGTTTAACAGTGGCAGGGTGCTTGCTTACATAAACATGAATGGTGTGTCTAGACTCACACATCCATCCTACCTGCTTGGCTCAGAAGAGAAACTGGAAGTTGGAATGTTGCCAGTAAAAGGGTTTTAGGCAGTTAGGTGGAAAGGAGCCTTGTAAGAAAAGAATAAAAAAAATCACTTGGAAATGGAAGAGAGGGAGAAAGCCTGTTCAGGTTGCTTATAAAGTGTACAAAGTATCCTGGAAGTAAATACAGGTCAGGGGGGTGCATGTTATGAGGTGTAAAGGCATCCCATCCTGAACTATATAGGGATGTTTTACTAGTCAGGAAAAGGGGTTGCCCTTTCCCAGCCCCCAAACCACCCTCCTCACTGTCCACGCTATACAACAATAAAACATTCTGGTTCAAGCCTGGCAACCCACTCCAAACCCAACTCTCTAGTCTAGTGCAATACCCTATAGCAGAGCAGAGCAAAGGCCTGAAGGTAGGGTGAAAGAAACCCTGAATGCCTGACCTCCCCAGCCCCCATGAGGCCTATAAGACTCCTGCTGCAGCCTTGATGAGGAACTTGTCTCTTAGGAAGTGAGGATACCTTGGAACATCTTGCTTCAAGCCCACCTTTACCTAATGTAAATGGCCTTCTGGGAAAAGGAAATGCTTGTATCGCTGTGCAGTCCGTACATCTGTTTGACTTTTGTGTCCCTGGCAAAAATCATATGCCTTTAAGCCCAGCAATTTTCAACCTTTTTCATCTCACTGCACACTGAAGGTGCTAAATATGTCAAGGCACACCATCAGTTTTTTGACAGCTGACAAGGCATACCCATTGACAGCAGGGGCTCCCATCCCCCAGTGGCCCTACTAACAAATGACCCTCCCCCAAACCCTCGCAGCACACCTGCAGACCATCTGCAGCACACCAGTGTGCCATGGTTCAGTGGTTGAAAATGGCTGCTTTAGCTGCTTTTGTGAGAGGCCGAAGTGCAACAGGTGAGGCTCCCTCAACATGGAAATGCAGCTCTGCTAATTAATAGTCTTCCAGTTCAGGGTTCTAGGCAGGCTTAAAGCCCAGCATCATTTTATAAAATGTTAGCTACTGTAAAAAAGATTGGCAAGATCTGGCTTCCAGGAAGTTTTCTTCCCCTCTTCCAGAAGATGAGTAATGTGCTTCTGTGTGGAAGATGAACAGAATCTTCTCTTCTGCAGAACAGAATCTGCTTTGTTTTGCCTTGGTCTGATAAGGAAGCTACAAGTATTAGCATGTACAGTGAGAGATAAGAAGGATTTGTTTGTACAATGAACTTTATGCATGGATATTGATAGTTTAATGCAGCAATTCACAACCTTTTTCATCTCACAGCACACTGACAAGGTGCTAAAATTGTCAAGGCACACCATCAGGTTTTTTTTACAATTGACAAGGCACACCACACTGCAGGTGGGAGGGCTCACATCCCCCAAAGGTCCTACTAATAAATGAACCCCCTCTAAACTCCTGTGGCACACCTGTGAACCATTTGCAGTACACGAATGTGCCACAGTATGGTGGTTGAAAATTACTAGCTTAGTGGATGTGCACACAGGGGCAGCCTGAGCAGATCTGCCAGCTGAATTAGGACAGATCTGCTGCCCCTGCTAGTATGCACTCTCACAAACTAAAATAAAAACCTTGCGTGCACATTAGCATGCACTCTTCCCCCATTATTGCCACCACCTCCTCGCCTTTGCCCATCCACTGCTTAGGAAAACAGCCAGGCGGGCAAGGGGGAGCAAGGCAAGGAAAGGTGAAGCACAGTGATCCAGAACCCACATGCCATGCCCCTACCTTCAGCTGTGGTGCTGACTGTTCTTTGCACAGTCCCATTTAAAATAAAGAGGATGATCACAGCCGACTGAGAATTCCCAGCATGCTCTGGTCATTCTGTTTATTTCAAAGAGGACCATGCAAAAGATGGAGCTGAAGGTAAGTAGGGGCAGGCTCCAGATTGCCATGCTCTGCCTCTTCTTGCTCAACAGGCTAAGTAGGTGGGTGGACAAGGAGGAGAAGGAACAGTAGCTGGCAGCTTTTTGTCCCCTCTGCAACTGCACTGGAGGAAAAGGTGGGCAGCCACTGCCCCAATCTTCTTATTCACTCCCAACAAGTGGAAAAAGCAGGGGTGGCATGTTCTGCAGTGTTGCCCCATGCCAATGCAGCAGCTGCCCCCTCTGCAGTGCTAAAAAATGTTCTTTACCATGCTGTCCCTGTTCATAAACTGGAAGTTCTGCATTTCGGGCTTCAAGGAAAATGCACAGAGAGCAAGATAAGAATGGTGATGATCCTCTTCTCACTTGAGTGAGCAGGAAGTAAATCACTGCAGCCTGCATCAGTTTCAGGCTGGAGGGAGGTAGCAGTGGTGGCAGACTGGGGAAAAGCACCAGCTGATGCACCCTCTTCAGTTCACTTCATGGTTGAGCCAGCAGTGGGAAAGACAATCAGAGAGCCAATTGAAGTAGCTTGGGGCGGGGTCAATACATGGTGCAGGGCACCCCTTTATCAGTTTGCTGCTCCCCTCCAACTTACCATTGAAATTGAGTGTTTCATTAAGTCTCATGGCTACGCCAGAAAAATGTGCACATCCCAGGGATGTATGCATGCAGCCCCCCCATCCACAAAGACCATGCTCACACTTTTTAAAAATCCATCCCTCTCTCACCAAAAACCACTTCAAAAGCAAACTTGTTATTTGTAATAAATAGCACTTTGAGAAGAGCAGAAGAAGAGTGACAGCAGTGGCAGTGTGTGACAGGCCAGAACATTTGAAGATGGACCATAATTTAATGGTAGAGCACTTGCTTTGCACCAAGAAGGTCCCACATTCAATCCTGGGCATCTCCAGGTAGGCCTAGGAAAGACACACACACACACACACACCCCACACTCTGAAGCCCTGGAGAGTCACTGCCAGTCAGCATTGACAGTACTAAGCTAGCTGGACCAATAGTCTGACTCCATAAATGGCAGTTTCCTGTGTTCCTAAAGCAAGCAGAAGATACACATCCTGTAAATGATTCACCCAAGACCAGACAGGAAGTCAGTGGCACAGCAGCTAGTGCAAACCCCAAAGTCTGAGTTGGCACCATATTTCCCTTTAATCATCCTTTCCTTCCTTAAAGAAGAGGATGTGGACAACCAAGGAAATGTATTTGCTAGAAGAGCAAATAGTTGTAGAGTCAAAACCTGTTTTTCCCCAATGTGTAAAAACCTGGCATTTCACTATTTTACTGATATGCTGAGCAGCTGCAATGGAGGATGGCATATTGTGTTCTTAAGGGTTGTATCAAATAGGGAATTTCAGCAAATTCAGATTGTCATGCAGGGGTAAGAGAAACTGCATTTGTTGAAAGATTTAGCACAATTATCAAACATACAAGAGAGCTGTCTCCTTCACAATTATCTATGGGAAATGGCGCATTATCCAAAATTATTGGTATTAGGGACTTTATTTCATGTATTAATTTATTAATCACCCTTCAGCAGAAGCTCCCAGAACAGTGTCCAATTAAAAAAAATTAATACAATAAAATACAACAATAAAAGCATGGGGAATAGGAGTTAAAAGAGAAAATTCTCAGACTTTGTACAAGGGCACCCAAGAATACTGCAAGTAATGAATTAAACAAAAGAAAGTTTCTGTGAGCCCAATTGTCCCTCCACAGAGGCCAAGTTCAAACCTTGGATCTCTACAGGATTTGTTGCTCTGGCTTTTCCTTTTTTCAATTAACCTTACTGGGGGTGGGTAATTTTACTGCAATGGGTGTGAATTGATAATTCAACCATTCCCAATGCAGAAACATGGAAAAAGTTGCCTATTACATCACTGCATGAGTTACTGCTCAAAGCTCTCTTTCCAGTCAGGAATTGCCACTCAGAAAAGAGATTCATAATACAAAAGTACATGGGGGGAATCCTGCAAGGATAGGTGTTTGTTGGAAAGTGGCAAATAAATAAATAAATCAGGCCACGCTAAAGCAAAGTTCCCTTATCCCTTGGTAAGCCCTTTGACTGCCAATGGGTAGTCATTGGACCTGTGCCAGCTCTTTAGCTGGCTCAAATGAGAGGAGACAAAGGGGAAGTGTTGGCTCTCTCCAGAAGGGACAGCATCCCATGCAAGTCACCACTGCCAGGTGCCACACCCTCCCACCTCTGAAATGCCTGGTGGCTCTTCCCTGATCAGCCCTGCTCTGCACACACACCTCTGCCCTGTTATACTCACCCCATCAACTTACTGGCATTGGTGGGCCTTATTCACCCACAGTCACATAAGGGGTCTCCATGGTGTGTCTAGCAGTCAGCGGTCCAGAAGTTTGCGGCTACATCACTTCCGGATTGGCATTTGCAGCGGTTGTAAAGCTAGTTCTGGCAGCAGTGCTGTTGCGTAAGATTGGGGCTTAAATTTTCCTTCCTCCTCCTATGGCCCAAATTTGGATTGGGGCCCTACATAGCTGCTATTTATACTTGCATACAAACAGGACCCAATCATGCAATCTGCAGATTGTCTAGTTTGGTCCTCAGAGTAAACCTTTTGGGGTGCAAGAGTAGAGACATGTCTCAAACTTTGATTCAGAAAAGCACAGCGCTAAGATACCAAAAGTTTGTGATGCCAAGAAAGCCAGAATGTTTCAGCTCATTTGTCTGCAGAAATGAGCTGTGATATCTCAACCAGTTACCTATTTCTTCATGAAAGCCTCACACCACTTCAAGATGCTTGCTGTGTTGTGTCTGAAGTATTGCTTCAGCAAGCAACCCAGAACCTCTTTGCCTTTTGGCATGCAGATGGTTAGTCATGCATTAGTCACCATGGAAATAGCCCAAAGACATTCAGGGTTCTCCCCCCCTCCCCACAAAACTTTTTAATTAGTCACAAACTTTGTCCTTAAATACTGTTGCCACCAAAAAAAAGCCCCTGGAGGAAGTGGGAAGGAGCTGCAGATCATTAACCTTTGTGAACTGACAGCTGGGCCTTCCCACATCTGGAATTCATCAAACCCTGAAGAAGAAAAAGAACAGAGAGAAAGAATGACTTAAAGGGGAGGATGTATCATGAGACACAAGAGGCCCTGCTTAAGCCATTTCTGCCCAATATGCATTTCTGTTGCATATATGCAACAGGGACCAAATGCGTTCACCTGTGGGCCAGGCAAAAATGGGTTAATTTATTAACACTTACTTTTCAAATCTCAATATAGTTTTGCAAATAAGTTCAGCTTTACAAGCTTACAAACATTTTTATCAGCCCACACATACCTATGGTCTAAAGCTAGTCATTCAGGACACATTGATGGCCTAAAATAGGAAAAAACACTCCAGTTTACAGACATTCTTCTTCCTGGTCACGGGGAGATATTTCTTATTCACCACAGGCAACAGGACTGGCAGTAATTTACAAACCTGCCTAACATGAATGGGACATACTCATTTTTAGAAGGGAGGACTGCTCCTAACATTTGTGCATGCACACACCCCATGGGAATCTAGCAGACAACACAACTTTACAAATTTGTAGTCGAGAAAGTTTGTCAGTATGGGAACACTGTACTCATGTTACAGATATGAAATACACAGTCCAGTCAGTGGATCGGATACCTTAGTTGCAATACCAAGAGTAATCATGTATATTTTCAGCTTGCTTGCAAACATGCTTTATAAGCTTAAAGCAAATAGGGGGATATACCTTTGTCTGCAGCTAACCATCAAATACTAGCAACAAGTGTTTGAGTTAGTCATATCTCTTCCTCTATGTTCAAAGAGGGAAACCGCTAACTATTTGTTAAGGAAAATCATTTTTCTGACAAAAAGACCCCGCAAAGTATCACTATTACATTGCTGGGCTGATGTTGTTGAGATGTGCACAAAGTCAACTCATTTCTTCCCTTTTGCCTCTTCCCCATATTTTACATAGCCCCTGCCATTAATCCAATTCAAGATCCACATCCTCCTATCTTTAAAAAGTTTGCATAGCCTATCAATGTCAGCACTTTCAGGAGGGGTGCACAATTGCAAGAAATCACCTAAGCTTAAGAACATAAAAACATAAAAAGAGCCCCGCTGGATCAGGCCAAGGGCCCATCTAGTCCAGCTTCCAGTATCTCACAGTGACCCACCAAATGCCCCAAGGAGCACACAAGACCTGCACAACCTGCATCCCGGTGCCCTCCCCTGCATCTGGTAATCAGAGGCAGCCTGCCTCTAAAACCAAGAGCTTGCACATAGCTATGATGACTTGTAACCTGTAATGAACTTTTCCTCCAGAAATTTGTCCAATCCCCTCTTAAAGACATTCAGGCAAGATGCCATCACTACTTCCTGTGGCAAAGAGTTCCACAAACTAATTACACACTGGGTAAATAAATATTTTCTTCTGTCGGTCCTAACTCTCCCAACACTCAATTTTAGTGGATGTCCCTGTTTCTGGTGTTATGTGAGAGGGAAAAGAGCATCTCCCTATCCACTCTGTCCATCCCCTGCATGATTCTGTATGTCTCAATCATGTCCCATCCTCAGGTGCCTCTTTTCTAGACTGAAAAGCCCCAAATGCTGTAGCCTTTCCTCATAAGGGAGGTGCCCCTGCCCAGTAATCATTTTGGTTGCTCTCTTCTGCACCTTTTCTGTCTCCAATATAACCTTTTTGAGATGTGGCGACCTGAACTGGACACAATACTCCAGGTGTGACCTTACCATTGATTTGTACAATGGCATTACAATAATAGCTGTCTTATTCTCAATGCCTTTCCTAATGATCCCAAGCATGGAATTAGACTTCTTCACTGCCGCCGCATATTGGGTTGACACTTTCATTGAACTGTCCACAATCACCCCAAGATCTCTCTCCTGATCTGTCAGACATCTCAGAACCCATTAGCCTATACGTATGTATTGGTTCTTTGCCCCAATGTGCATCACTTTACACTTACATTGAAATGCATCTTGCCCCAGTTCAAAGTACAACTGACAATGAGAGGAAAATAAGGAAGCATACAAAGAGATGGGCAATACTGTAGCAATAGTGCAGGGAGGGGAGATGTTTTGCTGTAGCTATCTTAGATGAAATCCTAACTTGCACTGGAACAGGCAGGCCAGCAGGCCTGTGCTTATCCAGCACAAGTGTTGGGCTGGCTGTGGCTCAGCTCAAGGCAAGGGGAAATAATTCCCCTTACTCCGTGTTGCGCTGCAGTGACCCCAGTGGGTCTACTCAGATCTGTGCCACCTGAAGAGGTGATGCAAATTCCAGCAGCCCAGAGCTGCCCCAGGCTACTGGGGAATGGGGCTATGATCTGGCTTAAGTGCTGTATCCTGGCCCTGCCCCCCTGCTTGTCCACTGCTCGCCCACAAGACCACCCGCCACCCATCCTCCCTGCCCTGAAACGGCTGTCCTCTACCCTCCCCATGTCCCCCACGCCAGCCTGAAAAGGCCAGCGCAAACGTACCATGCCTGGGTCTTGTGTCGGCGCATGTCCTTGTGCCAGCCTCCCCGACTCATATGTTGGTGCAAATGTGCCATGGCATGCTTGCAACAATCTGGGGTCAGCACAAGGAATTTGTGGAAGCCCAAGGGCGTGTTTAGATTGCATCTTCTATTGGCTATGGCAGTGTTTCCCAATATTTTTAGCACTGCGACTCACTTTGTTGGCCACATCAGCCAGGTAGTGCTCCAGAATGCCCTGCAGCAGGTGGGTAACACTTCAGAATGCCTTGCGGTGTCAGTCAGCACTGACCCACAATTCTTTCACAACCCACCAAAAATTGGCTCCACAGTTTGGGAACTGTAGAGCTAGGGCATAGATAATAAAGTCAAGATGAAGCTGGCAGCAAGGAGAGGGGGGAAGCATCACTCTCAGGAAACCTATTTTGTATAACACAAAGCATACAACTCACATAGAACCAATACTTAATTACTAAATCATTCATTAAAATTAAGCAGCATCTGATCTGCTGGCTTTGCAGAAGCAAGGGTTAGGAAAGGCTCCCATCTCTTTTGCTACTCTTCCCTGCCTCGTCCTAAAGAGGAAGAGGCTTTTAAGTAGCAACTGGGCTACCCTGAGGTCAAGTCAACTTTATTTGTATACCAGTCTTGTGTGAACACACACACACTCAAAGCTTATAGCAAACAAGGGCACAATCCTATCCCCTTATGTCAGTACTTTCCAGTCAATGGGACGTGTGCTGCATCCTGCAGTTAGGTGTCATTCATGGAAGCCACCTCAAAGTAAGGGAATGTTTGTTCCCTTACCTCGGAGCTGCATTGCCCTTAAGACAGTGCTGGAAAGCACTGACATAAGCGGTTAGGATTGCATCCCAAAGCACTTAAGAACAAATAGATTTCAAACAAAGATTAATAGCCACTCTCTCTTTCATCCATCACACCTGGTCTCTAACTGAAGCAGGCCCCACATTCTTTAAATGATGCAGGGTGAGCCCACTGCCACAAACTAATGGGCACTGGTGCCAGTGATGCTGAAGAAGAAGCAAGAACCTGTGCTGTATTCAGGTGACAGTGGGCCTCTGAGATGGAGCCTGCTACAAACCCCTCTATACACTGTGAAGTATCACCAAAGATATGCATACAACTGATTGAAACATTTTCACCTAGGTCAGTGCTTTTCAAGTGGTATTCTGGAAAGTCTGCATCAAAAACTTATTCATTCAGATTTATGTCATACTGAATCTCATGGTCTCAGAGCAGCTTATGGTATTGGTTTGTTTCTTCAGAATATTAGTAGATCTGTTGCCATGGGGCTTGCAATTGTAAAGAAAACAAAATGACTAAAAGAGGCCAAATGAACTGAACATATAAACATAAAAGATAAAAGCACAAGCAAGACCTCAGAGTTCAGTCTTGAATAGTCATCAGTGGTTCCTCATTGAGGAGATCAGTAATGAAGGAAAAACATCCCTGACAGATAATGATTGACAATCCCATGCAATATGAAACTATAGGGAAGCATTGTGCATAAGGTTCACATTCAGTTCACACATGGCAAAACATAAGGTCCAATATGCCTGATGTCCCATGTGAACCATGCACTCTATGCTAGAGTCCTTCTCGAGATCCAGTCCGCTACACCAGACATGCAGTTATTCTGTGGAAAAATGCATATGTGTTAACCAATATGGGACATGTAATCACACATTCACCCCTTTCTTGGGGGGGGGGGTTCCATCATGGCAAAACCTGCACTAGGCCCTCCTCTGGCACTGTCAAGCATGCTTTGGCAGACTTCCTATGTCCATATATATCTCAGCAGCACCGCCTACCAAAAGAAGCAAGGAAGCCAGCCTCAAATGCCTTTTGAGAAGCTAGGGTTCCTTGCACAGCTTTTGGCTCTAGTGTGCCTCTTGTACTGCTCTTTTCTCCCAATGGAAGGATTCTTGCCCTGAGCATGAGGCTGCAGCTCAGGTGGTAGTGTCTTAAGTGTTGAGAGTCCTGATGGCCATGGCAGGATGGTGACCAGAACTTCTGGGGTGCTGCTGGTGGCGGTGGCAGTAGGGATCTTTCTATGTAAGAGAGGAGGGAGGAATTATACCTGCAGCAACATTTGTGCTTGCTCTTTAGAACTACTTCTCATAGGTAACATATGCAGATTCAATCCACAAAATATATACGTACAATTAGTCACAGATTCTTTTAAATCAGACAACAGCCCTAAAAAAAGATAAATAGGATACCAGCATTATTGGTCAGCTTGACTCAGGCTAAATACATTTCATCTTGACTGGCTTATCTGTATGGACTTATCTGAACAACAGTTACTGTAAAGCCTATATTAATAATTCCATTTTTGCCCAGCCCGCAGATGTACACTTTTGATCCCTGTTGCATATATGCAATGTTGGGAAGAAATAGCTTTAACATAAGATCCTTCCCCCCCCCCCAAGGAGTTCTGACCCAAGATGTACTCAGTCTGGAAGCAGAAGATTGTCCCTCACTCTCAGAGTATTAAAGGAAGCACTCTTGTCCATGGTGTAGATTAGTTGCTTTGTCCTGCTATCATGTCTAGTCACTGTTAAAACCTTTTTATCAGAGACGACAGTGAGACAAATGGCCACATCAAGGGCGACCATAGTTTTATCAATACTATCTTAACAACTGAAAAACAAACATATCTCTCTAGTTTCAAAGAAAGCAACCTTGTAGACAGAACTTATAGTGAATAATGCTCTCATAATAGGTGAAGGGACATTACACTTCTTCCTCTTCAGCATGCCTACAATTCAGAGGACAACAGCACTTGGGTAGAGAAAGGTCCACTCAATGCCCACCTACGATTCTGGGAAGGAACATATATCTGTTCTTCACCAGCAGATACTTGATGCTTCCCCTTTCAGTGTTGATTCTTCACATTCTAATCCTCTTGCTCCATTCCTGCTGGTTTACCACTAGAAAATGCCTGGTTTACTACTGAAAATGTCTTTGCCCACAATGGTTTGAGCTTTCTGTCTGGCAAGAACCCACTGACTGATCAAACAGTCAGTCTGGGCATTTCAAGAAAGACAATACCGGTTAGATGGATTCAGAATGAAGAGTACATGCCTACTTTCCATATGAACAAGGAAAGCGGAACAGAATATTTTAAAATTCAGCATCTGTACTCACTTGCAAGGATACAATGGGTAACCACAAAATGAAGTGGGGGGGATCCACAGATAATTCTCCATAGATGGTGCTCTGCTTACTACAGAAATCACTGGGGTAATCACTGGGAGATAGCAGGTGAGAGCTGTGCAAGAAGGCCTCTGTGCCTATTTGCTATTTCCATGTGTTGTGGTGAGAAATCAGAAGCTAAAGCTAAAACATTTTTCCTGCATCAGTGGGAGTTGCCGTGGTGCAAAATCAGAGGAACTGTACCAAATCCTCTGTTTGATCTGCAAAGTTGGAGCCCTTTGCTTGCGCTTTGGCTAAGACGGTGTGAGTCATGCAAATCTTGTTGGCCTTAGTGCAATTCAAAATATGGCTCTTGTTAAAAATTAGTTTTATGTGATACACAGAATCAAAGGGTTGAAGTAAGGTTGCCAGGTTGCAGTGAAGAAATTTTGTCTTTCTCCAAGACGCAGCTGCAGTTTCACCCAACCTCATGTGATCCATCAGCAATGCTTTGGAGAAATGCTTTGCTAAATGCTTTAGAGAAAGATTGAAATCTTTAAGTTACAGCAGACAGAATGGGCAATGTGAGGTGGGTGAGTGTGCTGGTAGAGGAATTGGGTGTGAGAAGTTGCAAATTTTCTCTTGGTCATTCTCTTTTCTGTCTGCTGTGGGGCAAAAGTAGAGCCCTGCTTACTAAGAGAGGTAGGAGGGGGACAAATGACCAAAAGGAGCAGCAGGAGGAACAGCAATTGCACACTCTCATCACACATCGTTTTAAAAGCATTAAGTCACTATCTTCAATTGAATATCTGGCAACCCTAGGCACCAGTAAGGGTCACTGGTACACAGAGTGAAGACTTCAGCCTCTGCTGCACCATTTGGCAACTAAAAGGTGCAAAAAGTTTGTGCCTTTTATGGCAGCTGTTTGCATTAACTCTACAAAATGAAAAACACTAATACTTCTTTAACTACAGCTGTGCAATGACTATTCTCAGCCATGATCTCAGGATCATTACCAGTGCTGGTCACCAATATGGAGCACTGGCTGCTCTGAAGGACTGGGTGGTGATGCTACTGCTGAGTGGAAAATCAGAATCTGAGATGAGAATTAGGTCAGCTGCACTCCCCCCATCCACTGCCAGCCACACTGACCTAAAAAAAGGAGCTGCCAGCCTAACTACTACTGTATTTTTCCCCTGGAAAAAGAAAGACAGATACTTCACTATCCATCCTACCGAAGTCACAGAAAAGGGATCAAGGAGGATAAAACAGCAGGCCCATACTTTAGCAGTTCTCTGCTTAAGTTTTCCAATTAATAAGACCTTTGAGAATCACCTGCTGTATAATGATTACAAGGAAGAACAAACACAAGAGCCCTGTGGCACATTCAAGACTAGCATCTTTATTAAAGCATAAGCTGTTGTGAACTACAGCTCACTTCAGCAGATGCACTAGTATTTTACAGAATTGTATGCTTTAATATGCGTGTTAGTCTTTAAGGTGAAACAAGACTCGCTGTTTTGGTGCAACAGACTAAAATAGGCATTCCTCTCTGGAAAGCAAGGAATTTAATATTCCATATCCTGATCACACTACCTCAGACTTTTAAGCGTCACCTTTGCCCTTGCTGGGAGAAAGGAAAACCCAAAATTAGCAGAAAAATAGTGGGGCAGACTGCATTACTGTTTTTATAGGAACTTAAGAGTACATAGAATTGCAGGGGTGAGGGAAGGAGAGCTACCTGATCTCAGGTTTGAGAGCAAAAAAAGAAAAAAAATATCCCAGACTCAGAGGTCACTACTGCAATTTTTATTATTGCATCTTTTAAAAATGAGGAGGAAAAGGTGGAAAGTGGAGCAGCTGTTACAGAGAACATGACGGTGTTGAGTATTATACAGGGGCAGGGAGAAGACATGGAACACTCTGCCCATTTTAGTATCCCTGAAAACCAGCCCCATGCACTGGCACTGTGACATTTCCAGCCACCCATTGCCTGCCCCAACAGGATGAGGGGAAGAAGAAGAGATAAGGACTTAGGAAGGTGGCAAAGTTGTAGTTTTAGAGTCCTCAAGTATCTAACACATCAACAGCTGGGAGAAATACTTTTAAAAATTCATACAGCACCCAACATAAAATAAAATTAAAGGTACAAAGGAGGATCCTGAAGACAGCATCTTCTGGTCTGTGTATTGCACAGTTCTCAGAATGTTCCCCTGGGGACGGTTTGTTCTATGCACGCTATGTCCGGTTGAGAATTCTAACACCCTTACAAATCCAATTCCAGGTCCTCAAGCTCCTCTTCCAAAGCTTTCCTTCGAGCCAGCTTGTCCAGCTGCTCTTTGGTCGGTTGCTTGATCTCCCCAGAGTCAATCCGTGCCTGCAACTCCTCCACCTGCCGCAGTTTCTTTTTCAGGTTTTTGACTTTCTTGTACTTCTCCAAGATGGCAGCAGGAGAAGAGGCATCACGGCTGCCTGCTGGCACAACCAGCTTCCCATCCCCACTGCTGCTTGGTGCTGCTGTCAAGGACGTTTTCTCTAGTGACTGGATCAGGTCATCTGTATCTCGCTCCCCTTTCTCCTGCTGCTGTTTTCTCTTCTCCTTGCGTTTTAGGTTCCTCTTGGCTGTCTTAGAGAGTCCTGTCTCGCTGCTCTCTGGTCCTTTTGAAGCTTGCCTGGCCATCTGGGTATTAGTCTCTGGATTCAGGCCTGGAGGTAGCTCTGGTTTGCTTTTGAAGAACTTCACGTATTTATTCTCATACCTGCACGAAACAAGAGACATCAGATCTCTCTTCTCTCAATACTTGAAATATGCAAAAACAAACAAAAACACAGGAGGAGGGATCTTTCTTCAGTGCATTAAAAGAAAGAGCCCCTAAAAATTAGAGCTGTCTCTCTATAATTCCAGCTCCAGTTTCCCCTCTCCAGAAGCAAGCAGCAGATCAGATACAGGCTTGAAGTTCTTGTTCTGTTTAATGATGGTCATGATGGGTGCAATTGCAGCTCTGGCAAGTCACTATGGATCACATTATTTACAGTATCAGACTCATCTAGAAGCAGTTGCCCTCATGAATAAGGCATCCTGTTACTTTCTGCCACTGAGCTTTGGGCTAGAGATGATGGTGATGAGAAGCACATGTGGATTCTAGCAAGGAGCAAGAGGGGCAGTGATAAGGCAGTGCCCGAACAACTGGGTTTTTTTCCCCTTTCCTAAGACAGACACTGGTTTTGTACTCATGTGTAAGTGACCTTAGCAATCCACGCCACCTTGTGGTTCTCAGATGAAAGATACCAATTGCAGCCAGTATTACTTCAGTAACCACCTGTCCCAGGCCGATAGGGATTTTCTCAATAAGAGAGCATCTCAAGGAGCCTAAGCCCTTATTTGAGAGGTGCAAGGTACACAGCAGTCCGTTTCATTTCCTGCTATTTCACAGTGATGATGGTGGTGGGAGGGAGTGCAGCAAAGCCTAAGGAAGAAAGGGGACTAGTTTTGTTCATACATCAATAGCGTCAAAAGCAAGACAGATGTGAGTAAAAACCTATGAAACTTGGGTGCCCTTCAGGGAGAAAGGCGGATTACAAATCCAATAAATAATAAACTAAACTTTTATCAGATTGTAACAGGGCATATTTTAGCAGTTCAAAACAAAACAGAAACTGAGCTGTAAAGACAGTATTTGTGGTCAAGTTTCGTTCTGGTACATGTCCAAAGCAGAACAGATTCAAATCTCATGACAAAGAAAAATCATACAACTGTTTCTGAGAAGGGGATGGGGGTCCCATCGCCCAGTGGCAGAGTACATGTTTTGCAGAACTTAGAGCACTATCCAGAAGTTTCCAGGTTCAATCTCTGGTATCACCAGGTATGGCTGGAAAAGACGTCTTTTTGGAACCCTGGAGAGCTGCTGCTAGTCAGTGTAGACATAGTGAGCTAGATGGATCAATGGTCCAGCACAGTAAAATGCTGCTTCCTATGTTCAACTGGATCAATTTCACTTTAATGGCCAACAGCTAGCTATTAGATATAATATGCTGGTAGAATGGGATAGATAGGTAATTGAGACAGAAAAATGAGACACTTATTTCTATTTTCAAAGGGGCTGGAATCCAAAGACTACTTTAGGGATGCCTAGGGCCTGGGAATACCTAGTGGGAATTTTGACCATCCCTTTAAAAGCAGATACCCATCAGGTAATATCTGCAGGTATTGCCTGATTATGAGAAAAGTGTGAACATGATCACATTTAAGTTCATCTCAGAACATTCTCATACCTTCAGGGCATTTCTAATAATGGATGCCACCAAGGGGATGATAACAATTGACCCTAAAATTCAGGAAATTAGCATGCACATGAATAAGAGAGCAAAACATACTTTTAACAGAACCACTTAGTGTCCTAACTTCACTCTCACTCAGAATATCATAACCATCTTCCTGAATCATCACGGCATGAAGTTGATATTAGAGGGAAGAAACCAAAGAGTAAAGTAGTCTTATAAATGAGAGTCATAAGATCTGTGAACAGATCTGATGCGATATAAAACAGTGGGGCAACAACCCAAGCTTCCAGATGGCACAAATGTCTGTTCCCTTATCCATGCCTCACTTTGTATTGTAAAAGAGATGCCAAGCCACACCACATGCATCTCGCAAAGGCAATTCAGTGTAATGTTTAGAGATTTCTTATGCCCCTAAAAGAAAAAGAAAAAAGAGTAGATGACAAAGATGAGAATCTAACTTACACTGGCACCTCTTCTTGGGGAATATAGCCTTCCTTCACCCTCCTTTGCTTTCTCCAGGTGCCATCTGGACGCTGTGTGGAGGCGATGTATTTTCCTGAAACATCATGAGTATTTTAGAGAGAAAATGTCTGGGTTTTTTTTTAAACCTATAATCTTGTGAATGAATGTTTCAGTTGCATAGCAGGAAAAGGACACTCAAACGTATGTTAACTGTGCTTTCCTGGGCCACTTTTTACATCACCAAGTTCTTACAGGACATATATTTGCAGAGAGAAATTAATATAAACACTTATGTAGCTTGCCACCTCTCACCATCCAACATAGGGATTTCCTACTGTGCAACAATATTCAACAGTTAGGTTACTCTCTTACAACAACCTTGCAAAGTAGGCCTGCATTATTATTTCTATATTATAAATGAAATACACAAATTTCTACCATGTACGAGTCTGGTAGCATGTGAAGAACAAACAACTCACAAAAAGCATGGCTAGGACTTAAAACTACTGCAACAAGTCAGCATGGGGAAACTTATGCAGCAACACAACTCCTCAGAACTTATAGACTGTTCCACTCACTTTAACCCATTATACATTCAAGGGAGGAACTATAGTTCAGTGCTTAGCATCTGCTTTGCATGCAGCAGATTCCAGGTTCAATCCCTGACATTCCTGGGTAGCGCTGAGAAAGTCTCCTAGTCTGGAACCAGAGAGAGCCTCTGCCAAGCAGCACTGACAATACTGTGCTGGACGGACCAAACGTCTGAATCCAAAAAGCAGCTTCCTGTGTTCCAGGATGAGACAGGGTGACCAAAACACAGGAAAGTTTAAATGTCTTTAGAAGTCACAGAAAATGAAAGTCAGCAGGTGCAGCTTTTCTCACCCTTTCATGACAAGTTGCAGGTTGCTGAAATTCCATCTCATACACAACTTTCCCCTGTCTGAACTTCCCACTTTGCATGAGGACACGGGGGGGGGGGGGGGACAATCATACACAACTTTCCAGCTCCGGTGTAGCCATAATGCAGCCCCATGGTAAGGGAACACATGTTCCTATACCTTAAGAGGGCCCAGTGACTGCCCCTCCACCACAAGATGCAGCACACACCCCACTGGCACAACTGCACCAGCACTGGAAAACTGGATAGGATTGGGCCCTTAGTGTCCTTAGGTCCACTGTACCACTTTGCATGATCCACCTATTTGAAGTACCACTGGAAGTAACTGGCAATGATGTCATCACCAGTTACTTCTGGAGTGGGAGAAGAGACAACACAACAAACTCTGGTAAGAGGCTCAGGAGGCTTTTTTGAGCCTGCAAAAAGCACATGCTAGAGATGTGCCTGTCAATCTGAGGGCTCAGTCCTGTCCAACTCTCCAGCACTGACGCAACCATGCCTGCGGGGCGTGCACTGCATCTTGCAGTGGAGGAGCAATCATGGTCTCCTCAAGGCAAGGGAACTTTTGTTCCCGTACCTCGGGGCTGCATCAGCGCTGGAAAGTTGGACAGGATTGGGCCCTGAGCCTCCTACTGCTGCTTGTCACTTCCTTGCATTGCTGGTCCTGCTGCCAGGCAGCGGGGGCCTGGGGGTCCTAAACTGAGCACCTCTGGGTACCACCTCAAGTACCGCCAGTGGTACAAGTACCAACAGCTGAGAAACAGTCCTCTAACATAAGGGGCAGGCGGACTGAGCACCAGGACCTGGTTCCTTGAAAGGGGGGTGTGCTGAAAAAGATGCACCTGCTGGCCCCTCCCTTCCTTCTGTCCTCACAACAACCCTGTGAGGTAGGTGCGCTGAGAGACAGTAACTGGCCCAGTCACCCACAGCCCAGTAGGGATTCGAACCTGGACCCTCCAGGTCCAAGCCCATCTCCCAAACCGTCCTGACACTCCTCCTGCCAGACAGAGGGTGGCGCGTGAGCAGAGGGTCGCAAAGCGATGCCACTTCTACAGAGGAGGCGTGGGGGAGGGGAGGGCCCCTACAGCGAGGGGCGGGGCTAAGCGAGCGCAGCGAGGGGGCGGGGCTCAAGTGAAGCGCAGCTGAGGAAAAGGGGGACGTGCCCTAGAAGAGGAGGCGTGGTCCAAGGGGGATGGGCCTCGGCGGGCCCAAAGATGGAGAAGGGGAGGGGCGTCATCCCGGGGAAAAAACCGGAAGGTGAAGCGGGCCTCAGAGGGGGGGCCTCGGCGGAGCTGGGTCGCGGCGGAGCAGGGGAGGGGAGAGGAGGCCCCCCCCAGCACCCCCCTCCCGGCCGCGGCTTCCCCACTCACCCGTTTCATCAGTAACATAGGGAGTCGCCATCTTGGAAACGCGACCTACTTCCGGTCGTATCGTCTCCACCTCCGGATATGACGCAGGTGGGGAGGAGGGGGGAAGTGGCCACGCCACCATCTTGTTTTTAAATCTCAGTCTTCTCGTGCCCGCCACGCCCTTGTAACCGTTGGGCTCAACGGTTTTATTTCCCAGGATGCCGTGCGTGTCTCCCGGGCTTCCCTGGGCTGAGAGGCTGATGAGTGTAGAGAGCAGCCTCAGGGCTGGGAACGAAAGAGCTCCTGTTTGAGAGCCCAAGCCTATGCCTGTCTACTCAGAAGCAAGCCCCATTATAGTCAATGGGGCTTACTCCCAGGAAAGCGTGGAGAGTATTGTGCCCTGAGTGAAAGGAAAATGCATCATTTTCCTATCCAGTAGGGCAGGTCCTTGTCTCGCTGTTGCAGCGAGGAAGGGGGCTGTGGTGGTCAGTTGCACACCACGTGAGCAAGAGTCCAGATCCCTCTCCTCACACCCCAGTCCTGTGCATGTCTGCTTAGAAGTCAGTCCCACTGTGTTCAATGAGACTTACTCCCAGGAAAGCATGTATAGGATTGTAGCTTCACAGCCCAATCCTGTCCAATGTTTCCAGTGCTGGTGCTGCTGGGCCAATGGGGTGTGCCTCCCCTCCTGTGGTGGGGAGGCAGTCACAGGCCTCCTCAAGGTGTGGGACATTTCTTTCCTCACCTTGGGGCTGCACTGCAACTACACTGGAAAGTTGGATAGGACTGGGCCCTCAGCCTCCTGGACAACCTTGAGCTAGTTGCACACTCTCCGTTTCCCTTTCCTCACAAGGTTATGTGAGATAAAGGGGGAGGAAAGAGGGTGAACTTTGTTGGAGGCAAGGGTGATATAAAAATGTCGGCAATAAATAATTCCTCAAAGAAGGGGTCCCTCAGTCTTGTAATGCATAGTATGTCTCTGTATATTGATTTTTTGTTTTAGGTCTTTCTTCCGATTTTGTAAATCCTTGTCTCTAGAAATGTCAAGTGCTGAGAGCAGATGTAATGTTGTGAAGGACACAGACTGCATCGAAGTGCTATGCTGTGAAATGTGCAGTTGCAAATTAAGTAAGGCAGGAGATAGAGTGAGGTCAAGGCTGAAATCCTAGATCAGCAATTTCCAGCCCTTTTCATCTCATTCATTCAGCCTTAGCATCAAGGTGCTAAAGTTGTCAAGGCACACTATCAGTTTTTCGGCAACTGACAAAGCAGGTGGGGAGCTCACATCCCCCAGTGGCCCTATTAATAAATCAGCCTCACCCAAACTCCTGTGACACATTGGTGGACTATTTGCAGCACCCCACTAAGCTTATGAAATGTACTTCTATGCAAGAAAGAGACTGGGTTGTAGACTGGTATGTAAATCTAGAAGTTGCGCATGACTTATACTTGTGGGACTGAGGGCCCAATCCTGTCCAACTTTCCAACTCCGGAGTGTAGCCACATTGCAGTCCTGTGGTAAGAGAACAAATATTCCCATACCTTAAGAAGGCCCCAGCGACTGCCTCTCCACCACAGGATGCCGCACATACCCCACTGGTACAACTGCACCAGCACTGGAAAATTGGATAGGATTGGGCCCTGAGTTCTCACCCCTTAAATCTATGGTAGTCTTCTGTGATAACTTGTGCACTCCTACCCATTTTTGGGATTTAGAAGGTGATGGTGTTAAAATCACATTTTAAAATGAACCACAGCAACAAAACATTTTGAAATCAATTTGAAGAGTGTTGAAGAGCCTGATTTGCAACTTTTGGCAGCTGTTCCCTTCCAAACCTAAGTCATAAAAAGGCCACATAACCATTATGAAAAGCTTTCCACCTTACCACAAGAAAGGCCCTAAGGTGGGTTTTACAGCCCCAACGTTGTTTGATAATTGGCTCCACATGAGCTAATGAGCTATCTCTAGTTTTAAAAACCAGTGTGTTAATTCAGTTATGGATTACAGCACCACATTTGACTTAATGAGGATGTTGTTAGTTGTCCAGATTTGTTTCTCAAATAGTGGAATGTGCATATATTAGTTTGCAAGATCTGTTGAAACTCCAATACTTGCAGATAAACTGGTGATAAAGTCAGGGCTAAATGCTTAGGGTTTGATACTGATACAGGCCTTGCTGAGGGAGAATCAGCATAGCTTCTGGAAGGGTAAGTCTTGCCTCATGAACCTTTTAGAATTCTTTGAAAAGGTCAACAGGCATGTGGATGTGGGAGAACCCGTGGACATTATATATCTGGACTTTTAGAAGGCGTTCGACACGGTCCCTCACCAAAGGCTACAGAAAAAACTCCACAGTCAGGGAATTAGAGGACAGGTCCTCCACATGGATTGAGAACTGGTTGAAGACCAGGAAACAGAGAGTGGGTGTCAATGGGCAATTTTCACAATGGAGAGAGGTGAAAAACGGTATGCCCCAAGGATCTGTCCTGGGACCGGTGCTTTTCAGCCTCTTCATAAATGACCTGGAGACAGGGGTGAGCAGTGAGGTGGCTAAGTTTGCAGACGACACCAAACTTCCAAGTGGTGAAGACCAGAAGTGATTGTGAGGAGCTCCAGAAGGATCTCTCCAGACTGGCAGAATGGGCAGCAAAATGGCAGATGTGCTTCAATGTCAGTAAGTGTAAAGTCATGCCCACTGGGGCAAAAATCAAAACTTCACATATAGGCTGATGGGTTCTGAGCTGTCTGTGATAGAGCAGGAGAGAGATCTTGGGGTGGTGGTGGACAGGTCGATGAAAGTGTCGACCCAATGTGCGGCGGCAGTAAAGAAGGCCAATTCTATGCTTGGGATCATTAGGAAGGGTATTGGGAACAAAATGGCTAATATTATAATGCCGTTGTACAAATCGATGGAGAGGCTACACCTGGAGTATTGCGTCCAGTTCTGGTCGCCTCATCTCAAAAAAGACATAGTGGAAATGGAAAAGGTGCAAAAGAGAGCGACTAAGATGATTACTGGGCTGGGGCACTTTCCTTATGAGGAAAGGCTATGGCATTTGGACCTCTTCAGCCTAGAAAAGAGGTGCCAGAGGGGGGACATGATTGAGACATACAACATTATGCAGGGAATGAACAGAGTGGATAGAGAGATACTCTTTACACTCTTGCATAACACGAGAACCAGGGGACATCCACTAAAATTGAGTGTTGGGAGAGTTAGAACAGACAAAAGAAAATATTTCTTTACTCAGCTTGTGGTTGGTCTGTGGAACTCCTTGCCACATGATGTGGTGATGGTGTCTGGCCTGGACGCCTGTAAAAGGGAATTGGACAAGTTTCTGGAGGAAAAGTTCATTACATGGGTTACAAGCCATGATGTGTATGTGCAACTTCCTGATTTTAGAAATGGGCTATGTCAGAATGCCAGATGCAAGGGAGGGCACCAGGATGAGGTCTCTTGTTATCTGGTGTGCTCCCTGGGGCATTTGGTGGGCCGCTATGAGATACAGGAAGCTGGACTAGATGGGCCTATGGCCTGATCCAGTGGGGCTGTTCTTATTTTCTTGTTATCGAGGAAATTGTACCATCTTTGTGTAGGGGAACCTGAAATAGTACTATACAGCAGCAGCTCACAAGAAATGAACTAATGTTCATTACTTAGTAAAGCATTTTCTATCTACAGTTCATGTTAATGCCTCCTGCACAGACTAGCTAGATTACCGGGGGCTTGCAGGGAAGAAAAAGATTGACCAAGAGAAATGTCTGCAGGCAAGGAATAAAATTTGTGTACAGTTCTGTCCTGATGAGGCATTTTTTTTAAAAGTGATAAAAAATTTTTGTGATAATCACAGTTTGGACAGTCAGCTTCATATGGGAAACTTAAAAAACTCTGATAAAATTTATTTGAAATCCAGCTCAGTTGTAATCAGATATCTGTATGGTGAGGAAGATTCTGGAAGCAAAGTCTTCTGTGACCTAAACACAAAAAGAGGACTGGTTTTGAATAACCAGATTCAAATAGATTTTGAATAGAAATTGGAAAAATGGTGGAAGGTTGCAGTGAAAAAGAAGGGCTGTGCTGGATCAGGCCAAAGACTCGTGTAGTCTGCATCTTGTTTCCCACAGTGGCCAACCAGATGCCCGGAAGCCCATAAATAGGAGAGAAAGATATACCTGCCTCTTGCTCTTGCTCCCCTGCAACTGATAGGGGAGGCATACTGCTGCTGAACCTGAAGATAGCATATTGTCATCATTATTATAGAAATTCTGTGAAGCTATTCTTTACATGGTGTGGTTTCTTTGTTACACACACACCATACAAGAGAAGAAGAACTTTGTTTAATACTCAGAAAAGCTAATCCAGAAGGTAGGAACATTTGGAAGAGGCGACCATAACAGGCTTTTTTCTCCTCCGGAAGATAGAAAAATAAGTAACCATTAAAAAAAAACAACTGGTGATACCACTTGGGGAAGCAACCATAATTATCTCACCTTCTTGCCAGAAGCCTTGGAGGCAAATCACTATCCTGTCTAACAGTGAGACTAAACTATACTGAGTCTACTTAAGCCATTTCTGCCCAATGGTGCATATACACAATGAGGATCAAATGTGTACACCTGCGGGCTGGGCAGAAATAGGTTAATTCCTCCTGTATTGCATTTTTTGAGTTTTGCAAATGGCAGACATTGGCCATTTCACATCATGCCATACCCACCAGCCCCTTTTGCTTTTCTTAACATTCACGCATATGCTTGAGTTCTTGCATAGATTTGGTTTGTCCCAATAAAGGCATTACCAGATTGTGGTTTTTGTTATACCCAAGAGAGAAATCAAAGCCACAGAAACAAAATAGCTTATAATCACAGTTCCCAAGAAAAGTTCACAGAAACAACTGCATCTCTCTTTTTGTCCAGTTATTAATGTTGAGCATAAAAGCAGGAGATGAAAGAACTTTGAAAGTTATAGGAAATGACTCTTGCATCTCTTTCTATAGTAGCAACCATATTGGGACTGACGAGAAATCTCTCTTCTTTAAAGGATGATAGGTGTATTTATTCTACTATGATATTCCACCTGGGGATAATGGTCATCTGTTAGTTCCTGTAATTAGATGTGCAGCTGTTCTTATGCAGATTTGCTCAGATGTAGAGACTAGGTTGTTCAGCTGAACTTAACAGTCAGTTCTCATTATCTGGTAGGGTAGCTTCCTGGAAAACCAAGTGGATAGTGAATGTGCAGATAACAAAGTTAGGTACAAGGGGTCCCCTAGGGGGGAAGGGGTACCATTGGAAAAAATCTAACAGAGAACTTAGGACACCAGCAGAGTGCAGCAGGAAGTGCCAAAATATTTCTGAATGCTACAGAGATGTAAAGGGACCTTCTCTGGCTGGAAACTGCAACCAGTGCAGACCCCTTTAAAATGTCTGGCGGAAGCTTTCACCAGCCATTTTAAAGGGGTCCATGCTGATCATGGGTGCCATTCTTAAGATCCCTGCAGCCTCTGAAAAGTTTCTCTGCATAGCAGATAATGAGAACAGAGGAGTGGATAATGAGAGAAGGTAGCAATTCTGCCCCTCACAGATAAGCAAATTCACATACAAACCCTTGCTAACTGGGTAAGGAACTCTTTCAAGTGGATGCTCCTCTTTTATTTAGCATGGGGAGAGTAACTGGCCCTCCTCACCCTTTCTAGTGGCTGTCTGCTGGTGTTCTTTTGTATCTTTTTAGATTATGAGCCCTTTTGGGACAGGGAGCCATTAGTTCTTTGATTTTCTCTGTAAACCGCTTTGTGAACTTTTTGCTGAAAAGTGGTATATTGTTAATTATTGTTAACTATATTGTTAATTATAGTTATAATAATATAAAGATAACTGATTGTACTTCCAAGTAAGTGTGTCCATGACAGCTGTCTGACTGGAATGTGTTTGTCTTATTTTCTCCTGAGAGATTAATAGTTTAAAACAGTGGTTCGCAAGCTTTTTGGTTTCCAGAAACCTTTACACTCCTAAAAGAAGTGTTGAGGAACCCTGCAGGTGCATGTGCAGAGTCTCAGGAGCCCAAGAGTGCTGGTGCATGCATGGAGTGGAACAGCACCATGAACAGCAGGCAGGAGGGACAGAGGAGCAAGCCAAACAGGGAACAGATGGTAGCCACTTACGGTGTGCTTGTGGATCCACTGAAGGGGTCTCAGGGAGCCCCAGGGCTCCTAGGAGCACATTTTGAAAAATGCTGGTTTTAAAAAATGGGATAAGCTTTTGTTGGTTTTTCATGGAATAATTGTTAGGAAGAATCTCAGTGAGGTTACTTAATCCAGCTCTCTGAAACAGCAGCATTCTATGCAACTAGACTAAAAACAGCCTTGGGAAGCTATTAATTTTGAATGGAAGAATGGGGGTGGGGGTGGGGGAATGATAGGTTCTTAACCCTTTCCCCTCTGGATGTTTTCCCAGCTGGTGCCCATTTAAATGCACCCATAGAAATCAGTGGAAAGAAACAATTGCCCACAGAGTCTTCCTAAATCTCACCTCCCCGATACATAACATACAACCAAGCATGGAATACAGACTATGTTCATAAACAATCACAGTACGTCCACACTAGCACTTAAACCCCTTCCATGGAGACCAAATCTCAGACTATGACAGAGCACACAGTGTGAGGCTACACCTGTCTGGTCTCATGAGGGCCAAACTTAAAGAGCACAGAGGGGAACATTTCTCATGAGAGCGATGAAGAAAGGGCACTTTGCCAAAAGTGAAACATTGTGCATAAACAGCTTGCTGCCCTCAGAACCTATTGTGGAAGGATATTCCGTTACCATGTATTCACAGCCTTTTCAGAGGACTCTACATCCAACTGGCCACTCCACCATCCTGATGGGGTGCACGGACAGAGTGCTGCAAATCTAATATATATCCCAACTCCTACAGATTTCCCAACAACATCCTTGATATCTGTGTCCTGCAGTCCCACACTCACACTGTAGCACAGCGATTTTCAATCACTGTGCCGCAGCATATTGGTGTGCTGCAAATGGGCTGCAGGTGTGTTCTGGGAGTTTGATGGAAGGTCATTTATGAGTAGTGCCATTGGGGGATGTGAGCCTCCTGCTGGCAGTGCTATATGTCTTGTCAATTGTTAAGAAACTGATGGTGTGCCTTGACAATTTTAGCCCCTTGTCAGTGTGCTGTTGAATGAAAAAGGTTGAGAACCATTGCTGTAGCAGATGTCCTCTGTTGGAACACTCAGCATCTGAGATTTGTTTTTCAGGAGAACAGCTGTCCTGACACCCATTATGACAACGGGGAACAAGGGCAGTCAGGAAATGCTAGGATGTGCCCTGGTCAAAACCACAGGGATGCTGCAGGAACTAGGAGATTTATGTGGATCCCTGCTCACTCTCAGGTAAGCAGCAATCCAATTCTGTGGATCTGTGCCCACTCCATATCCTAGGGGGCTGCATTTTGTATCATCCCCATGTTCGTTCCAAGAGGAGGCTGCCACAGATAGGATGCTTTACATCTAGCCTGCAAAATCCCCTTCCAAAGGCACTGATCTGGTCAATGAGGGGAGGCATGGTATGAGGATGGCCCACTTCTTGGGGAGCCAGGGCTACCACCTTCCACACACTTGGTTGCTACTGCTGGAGGCCTCCATTAGTCAAGAGGAGAAAGTGATGGAGGGTGACCGCTTCCTCCTTGTGGTGCTTCATCATCACTTGCAATGCAACCCTATGCAGGCTTACTCAAAAGTAAGTCCCACTGTACTCAATGGGCTTATTCCCAGGTAAGGGAAATTGCCTTGCAGCCTCACTTTCTTTTCCAATCTGCCTGGCAAAGAATTCTCTGCAGCTTTAAATCCTGCTTACTTATACCTGCAAAAATCAGCCCATTAAAATGTAACTTCCTACCTAATTTGAAACGTGGGATAATGTAGCATCACAACTATGACATTCTTTTGTTCAGACTGGCAGTGCCATAATGAATAACAATCTTATGAGCTTTCACAGTAATGAATGCATGATTATAGGAGGGCTGCCTGCAATGTTATCTTGAGAGCTGAGATTGCTGGGGTGGAGGAGGGTTTTACTCTCTGAGAACTTCTTTTCCTGTTTCTTTTGAGCTCTGCTAGAGCACAGCAAAAGGTGAAGTATTTCAAGGAGATTCTTAATGGATGTTTTACTGAATGATTTATCTTTCTCTCTGGGTTTTCAGATGCATCTTCCCCACCTCAAAGATGATTTAGGAATTGGTTGGGAATACAGTATCAGTTGTGAAATAGGTCTGCCCCATGGTTTGACACTGTTTCTACTTACATTACCATGTCTGATTCATGCTCACATGGATAAATAGTGTGTGCAGAGATTTGAGGTTGATCTACAAAGTGCTGCTTGGAAAAGAGAAACCAGCTGTAACAATGCTGAGCTCTTGTTAGCCACAGCTAGATGATGATGTGGGTGTTACAAGCACACTAGCAAGGAAAGAAGCAGCACAGGTGGAGGCCCTTATGCAAGAGCTGAGAACAGCCGCAGCCCACCTCCCACCCCAGTTTTGTACTGCACAGTTGGATGATTGTCCAGCAGGTGTCACTCTGGCTTGCTAGCAACAGGGGATGCTGGACCAAGAAAAACTGCATCTGGTTCATTTCTATCACCTAAAATTGCCAGAAAGCAATTTCTTGACAGCAGTGTTTTAATGGCCATGGGTACCCTGTGCTGAATCTTAATCTGGGGCCCCACACCTCTATAACTCGCATATTTATTGATTTATTTTAAAATATTTACAGGCTGCCTTTCAATCTCAATAAAGGGATCACCAAGGCAGCATACAATCCACACTATGGAACAATTTAAAACAGTGGTTCCCAGTCTTTAGGAGCCTGTGACCACTGAGACAAATATTGGAGCTGGTGTGGATCACATGCAACCAGGGCTTCTAAGTGGAATTTTATCAGGGGTACAATGTGTTTTTTGGGCCCCTTCACAAAGGAGGAGGATGAAATAGAGTTGGGGAGAGTGGCGACAAGGATGGGGCAAAACAGGGCATGGGAAGAGTTGCAACAGCAGGAAGAGTCTTTGGAGCCTTGATCTACTGTGCTTCCCAATGTGGAGCCCAGATCTTCCTGCCCACACAGTGTCAGCAGCTAGATACAATAATACAGAAAACCAAACACACTCCTAAGTCTCTAAAAAATTTTACATATAGAAAATCATTGCAGAAAATTAGATCATCATATTTAGGTTCACACTAGAATGGAAAGTATCCTGGGTGTACCAAAACGCACTTCTACAGCAGCTGTAGTTCCACAGCTGTGTCCTTGATACACTCCTTCATGGTAAGCAGATCCACAAGCCAAAGAGCTACTGAAGCAGGTCAGTTTCCACCCAGATTTGACACTGTTAAGGAGTGTCATGTATGCATTCTCTGGGCCAGCACAAATGCCCATTGTGCACCCAGAATCCTATGCAGGCAGCAAGTCCGGGTGGGGTTGGACAGTATAAGATCCCAGGAAATTTCTGGGGGCCCTCCTTCAGCTCCTGGGCCCCCTTTCTGACCCTGGCCCCAAGTACAAATTACCCCCTGTAACTCCCCTCACGGGCCCTGCATGTTACCCCCAGCCCTTCACACAAAAAATACAATTAAATTTGTAATAATTAGAGATTTATTAGATGCATTATTGATAATGAAGATTTGTGGGTTGCTGCTTTCATTGCTGGCTGCAGGCAGTTCATTCTCTGCCCTCTCTGGTGGTCTGTGGGGAAGCACACTAGAAATTATCAATCTTTTCCTCTGAGGCTTGTGGACCACTTCTCAGGGTCTTGCGGATCACCTGTGGACCATATCACTGGACCACAGGTTGGGAACCAGTTATTTAAAAACATCTGATTAATCAAGAACAATCCATTGCTCCTTCTTAGATGGCACAACTTAGACCGTGCCTCCTGCCGTCTGAGGGTCATAGGCACCAGAAGCTTTGACAGGATGATGGAACAAGCATGTTCTAAGCTGGGGGGGAGGGTAAAGAAGCCCAGTGATGGGAGCAAGACAGGAATTCTGCATGTTTGTTACATTATATCCCATGTTTCTTCCATCATAATGCTGTACGTGGGCATCCCAGGTGGTCACCCACCCAGGCATTGACCAGATGTAGCAAAGAAGGGGTCCTGTCAGGTAGCTTCTGATAATGCTGTGAATTCCATCCAGAGCCATACAAAGCCTCATCAGGTTGCTACAGTGTTTATTCAGTAACTGCCACCCCCATCCTAGAACATTCCAAACCTGCTGTCATGCCCTTCCACCAAAGTCTTATCTCCTTTGATGTTGCCCTCCAATTGTTTAACTCTGATACCTCTTGGGTATAGTATTTGCATGCTGGTGACTGGGGTAGAGGCACACAGGGGCTGAAACACCTTTGTTTTGCTGGCCCTATTGACTCTGTTTCTTTTCCTAAAGTGTGTAGAAAAGTAGTGAACAAATATTTCTGTGCTTATAAATCCTTTGATGTTTTCAAGATAAAAATATCTTTTGATGTTCTTGCTATCCTATGTCTACTGCATGTTTCTGGGGATGTGCTTAACTTAGACCAGGGGTGTCCAAACATTTTTTGCAGGAGGGCCACATCATCTCTCTGACACTGTGTTGCGGGCCAGGAAAAAAAGAATTAATTTACATTTAATAATTTGAATAAATTAACATAAATGAATATATTAGAGATGGAACATATATGAATGAATAAAGGTCTTGCAATAGCTCAAGCCTATAAAAGACATTGCACAAAGCAAGGTCAGCCTTTCCTTCAATGTCGCTGCTGCTTCACAGAAAAAGCAAGCAGTGCAGCACTCACCCTAAGCCTCACCCTCACCACTGCACTCACCCTAAGCCTGCAGCTTACGCAAGAGGTCAAGCATGCCCTCACAGTGAGAGCAGTTGCATTGAGCCAGCATGGGCTCCAACAAGTCTCTGGAGGATCAGGGGCTCATTGGAGACTGGGGGTCCCCCGTGGGCTGAATTGTGGTTCCCAAGGGGCACAAATGGCCCCTGGGCTGGGGTTTGGCTTAGATTCAAAGGCTAGCTTATGGGAGACCCTTAGTACAGTGGTGAGACTGATTTGAGAGATGCTATAGCTCAGTGGAAGTGCATCTGCTTTGCATGCAGAAAATCCTAGGTTCACTCTCCAGCCTCTCTGGGTAGGGCAGAAAAATCCTTGCAGAACTACTGCCAGTCACTGTTGACAATACTGAGATAGATGAACCAATCCTCTGACTCAGTAAATGGCAGCCTCCTATGTTCCTGTTTATCCTGACCAAGTAGAAGGCTCCTTGTTGATATGTAAATCCTCCCAGCCTATTTTTAATCAATGGTTCTGTCTGGAAAGGGTGAGGCTGAATCATCTGCTGACCTTACCATGAGTAAAGGGGAGGGGTCTAGTAAAATAAAGGTGAGGTGATTCTTTTCTTTGGAGCTAGTTTTTGTTTGGATGTTGGAGTTAGAAGAGGACAAATGGGTGTCTGCATACATTGAATTGCATGAACAAGAATGAAAAAGAATTCTGTACCAAGGAAAATTAGCATATGCTCTCTTCCATTTTAGGGTAGACTTTACAAGCATTGAGACTGTGTCAGAATGGAATTTATATTCCACAGTTCCACCAGTAAATTCTAGATAGGTAGAGATCTAGAAGTTATTAAACTTCAATGTGGATAATTTTCTACTGCTGTCCTTTCCCTTATCCTCCCCCCCCCACCCCCACCCCCAAAAAACTACTTATCTCTGTTGCCACCACTGATAGATGAGTTCCTCTCCCACCAAACCTAACCCCCCCCCCCTTGGGACTTCTTAGCACTACTACTAATCTTCTTTCCCAAGGTACCCCAGAAGGGTACTGCAAGACCAGTCAGGCTGACACATCTATAGTCAAAGTGTTCCCCACCCACTCCTTTTTGCAGTTAGTATGGATTAGGTAACAGAAAGACTAGAAGCCCAAGGCAGCTTACAAGATGCTTATAAACACAACACAACATAATAAAACTCACAAGTCAGTGCTATCCATGGGAACTGGTGTTATAGCCTCTGTCTGGCCTGGGCACTTTGTCTTCTTTCCTCCCCTCAGGGCAGGCAGATCTCAATCCAACCCTGGGCAGGTGGGGAAGATAAATTTAGCACATGGAAGTATCAACAACAAAAGAATAATTGAGAGTACAGTCCTATGCTTGACTACTCAAAAGTAAATCCCACTGTCTTCAATGGGGCTTACTTTCAGGAAAGTGTGCATAGGATTGCAGCCTGAGAAACAGATTTCTATTTACAGAATCTGATCAACAGATAAAGTAAAAGCATGAAATTAACCCCTTCCTTCCTTCTTAATATCCCCAATTCTCTGAGTAGAATCTGCTATCATTTTGAAAGCAGTTACAACACCAGCCACATACTTCCAGCAGAATTAGAAAAAACATGTCACTTACAGCATGTAACAAGTTTAACAAGCTTACCATGATTTGGTCAGTGGTCTTCAACTTGTTGAGAGCTGGGACTCATCTCAGCCATCCACCTGCAACATGGGAACTACCTTCAAACACTCAGTGGATAACTAAGCAGCCAGGGTTGTTGTTCTTTTCCTGTTTGGATAAAGAAGCCAATCAGTGTGCAGTGCTACAGTGTCATTTCCCCCCTTCTTTCTCTCCAGGACAATTGGAACAAGATGTGGGGCAAAGAGTGGTATGCCAACACTGGGTGCTCAGTTCTGAAAGGAAAAGGAGAAGAAGAGGAATCTGATGAGGTGAGGCAGAGTGCAAAGGAAGTGCCAGGGCAGAGCAGAGCAGTTCAATGGGTGGAAACCTGAGGGGCCAAATCAGCCAGCAATACTTTCCTCATCCAGGACCCCTATCCCTAACTACTGTTCAAACTATACTGACCTGATCCTCACAAGGAATTACTGGTGTCAGTGTGGCTGCAACCCACCTGAGGTCTCTCTTTCGCTCTCTCACACACACACCTGTTGAAGACTCCTGAATCACTGAAAGCCAGATCCTTTGCTGAGGTAGGCATGCACACAAGCCCACTGAAATAAATGGACTTAGGCACACCTGATTCTGCATAGGATTAAGCTGTAAATATATTATTAATAATGCATTTAACTTTATTTTTTTTTAATTACAAGAAAGACACTTACCTCAGTCATAAACATCATGGCAAAGGAAATTTCTGTCTGCCAGCAAGGTAAAGAGATGCCATGGTTTCATAAACTCCCCTATCCTGTCCACAGAATGAAAGCATAGTCTTGTACATAGGAGAGCAGAGACAAATAGTACGTAATGCCTGCATTGGGCATTTACTTAAGCATGAAAAATCTGAAATTTAAATTTTCTTAAATGAATAAATAGTAGAGGGAGAATGAAGATGAAGGATAAAGCAGCAACTAGAAATGCTGAAGAGAAATGATTTACATATCTTTTAAATGGCATATTCTTTCTAGGTATATGTGCCTGTGGGTGCAATCCAAACCCGTGCTGCAGCAGGCAAGCCAGGAGGCTTGCGCTGCATCCAACGCAGGTTTGGCTGCAGCAGCTCAGCCAGAGGCAAAGGGAAACTCTTCCCCTTACCCCTGGGTAAGGGCTGCTGGCCCCTACGGATCTCCTTGGACCTGTGCCACCTCTGGAGGTGGTGCAAGTCCGAGGAGAGCAGAGAGGCTTGAAGCTGCTCCGTTCTCCGCAGGGATGGGGGTTGGGATCCAGCATGGGGGTTGGGATCCAGCCCATCGCCTGCCCTCCCCCCACCCCAAAACGCTTCCCTCCCGCCTCCTCCTCCATGCCCCCACACCTGCTTTTGCGGTTTGTGTCGGCACGGGTGCACTGACACAAGTGGCGGCGCAGAAGCCACCACGGAGGCTTCTGCTGGCCTCCGTGCGTCAGCACATCTAGATACGCTGACACAGCTTTCTCCCACAGAGGCGCAAACGTGGTTTACGGCACATTTGCGACCCTCCCGGGGCACCTATGCCGGCATAAGTGCCGGTTAGGATTGCGCCCTATGTTGCTTAATTGCATCATGCTTGTGGTGCTCTTTGCTTTCTACTGTGCATTGCAGAAGACGGGGTGTCCACAATCACCATATCTGAGGATCACCAATGGTAAATCACTGTTGGTAAGCTTACTCCTGCCACTTGACAAGACTTAAAAGTGTCTTCATTTGCTTCCCTTGAAGAATATGGTAGTACAGTGGTTCTCAAACTTTTTAGCCCAGGACCCACTTTTTAGAATGATAAATCTGTTGGAACCCACTGAAAGTGATGTCATGGCCAAAAGTGATACATCATCAAGCAGGAAAAATTTTTTAATCAAGCAGACAATCCTAAGCTGCAATCCTATCCACACTTACCCAGGAGTAAACCCCATTGACTATCATTGCTAGAGCATATACATTGTAGTCTGTTAAAAGTACAGATTTGCCCAAATGCAGTCACATACCATGTTGGCATCAAGTCAAATATACTAAAAATAAAATATTGAAATGAATGGGGTCCCACCTGCAATTGGCTCGTGACCCACCTAGTGGGTCCTAACCCACAATTTGAGAAGAAGTGTAGTAGTATATATGTAGTGTGTATGTGGAAATAAAATACCACTGGTGTTAGTCTATGGCTACTGGAGGTATTTGCTTATGTGTACATATGGCGTTAAGGATGGGTTGTGTCTGAAATCTGTCAGGATACTGAAGCCTGATGGAATCCCTACCATTTTGTTACCTATTCTGTATGTAGTTTATACAAAAGATACTTTCCATTGTTCCCCAAGATGACAGAGGAACTGAAGGACTACTCACATAAGGCATTTGCAATGTATGTTTCCCCAGTGTTCATTAGCTTATTTACCTTGATGGGCCATTAGTTCAGTTACTTCCCGGGTCATACCATGTTCTTCAGGACTAATGGAACTGTTTATACTTGGCAATGCAAGTAATATAAAACAGAAGTACTTAAAACATATTAGACAGCTATTTATAGCCATTAAAGACACTTGGAAAGACAAACAATCACAAATCTCAAGCTTAGTTACAAATCTCCAGTTAATCTTGTCTCCAAATTCCAGTGTTTATTACAGAAGACCAACAGTGAACGGTGATGCAATGGAAGTCCCCCTCCCCCAGGGTTGGTTTCTCATCCCCCCAAACGTAGGAAGGGCAGAGACCTGATTGAAACAGCATATGTTACAGCAGGACCCATGAGAGGGGGGTAAAGGGGGTAATTTGTACCCAGGCCTAGGATCAAAAATTGTACCCAGGCCCAGGAGACAGAGGGGGACCAGAAATTTCCTGGGATCTTACATTTTCCAATTTCATCTGGTCTTGCTGCCTGCGCAGGATGCTGGGGGTGCTACCGCAGGCGTGAGGTGGCAGCTACTGCAGCAAACTATAGGCATCAGGAATACTTACATTCCTGATATTACAACTGGGAGGAAACAGGCCTGCATAGTAGCTCTTTGGCTTGTGGATCCACTTACCATGAAGGAGCTGTACAGGAATTCAGGGACACAGCTGCAGGACTACAGCTGCTGCAGAAGCAAGTCTTGGTACACACAGGACATTTTCCATTCTAATGTGAGCCTAAATATGATGGTGCTAATTTTCTGCAGTGATTTCCTATATGTAAAAGATTTTAGAAAGACCAAGGAGTGGTGTGTGGTTTTCTGCATTACTGTATCTAGCTGCCAACATTGCATGGACAGGTAGACCTGGGCTCTGCACTGAGAAGCCTAGTAAACCTGGGCTCCAAAGACTATTCTGGTTGTTGACACCCTCCCCCTGCCTTGTTTCATTCCCCTCCCCCTTTGGGAAAGGGCCCCAAAGTGACCTTGCACCCTCTGATAAATTTCCTCTTAGAGGCCCTCTGTCAGATTTATTTGCCCACCACTACAAAACTCTGAGTTTCACATTAACTTTGACAATTTGTACCTGCCCAATGAGTGAGCTGTGAAGGCTTGTGGCACATTTATGCTGTTGAGATGTGATGATTCCTAGTATACCACCTGTGCAGTGCAGCTGACCTTTCTGAGGTCAGTGGTGGTGTGGTGAGGTCTCTTTCCCATTAAGTATCTTGGAATGGCAGTGTTCCTCAGCTATAAAATGGGAGTGATGACTTACCTGGGTTTCTGGACTCCACCTCTGGCCCTGCCCATGCACTGGAGTGTCCTCTTTTTCATTTGTGACATACTAGAGCATATGGGTATGCCAAGCTAGGCAAGCACAACTGCAGTGCCTTGCATTCCAGACAGAGAAGAACGGTAAGAGATGAAGATGCGAAAATGTTCCAGAAAGGAAGTTGCTTTCACTTACTGCCATCAGAAAAAATGCTGCCTTGGGAAGCAAACCCAAAATGCTGCTGACCCTGGTGAGAAGAAAAAAACCAGGACGCCTGCCACTTCTTCCTACTAATGGTGTTGCTTTTTGTCTCTGCAGTTCTAAAGGTGTATGCCTGACCTCCCTGAGCTTATGCAGCTTGGCACATTTGTATGGCTATGTTGATTTCACGCATAGTTCTTTCTTCTCCTATGTTATTTTGACTGCTCTCTCTCTCTCTCTCTCTCTCTCTCTCTCTCTCTTTCTTCGTCAGACATGGGTGATGTTGCTCTTGTAAGAAGAACAACAGGTTGGAGCTGTCCCTCCTACTGTCTGTCCATCCGTCCATGTGTGTAGGAGAGCTGTGACTCATCTTTTGCAAAGAATATGTTTGCCTCTTTCTACAACCTATTCTGAACCACATCTCTAATTTACCCTGTAGGCCTCATTTTTCAAGAGGCCTGAATCAGCTCTCACAAAGCCTCAAACGTTTTCTTATGTGGTTGCACGGCAAGCCTATTGTAGCTGCTATTAAATAGGATGGCGAAAATGTTCAAAAGATGCATATGAAATATTTTTGCCCCCTCTAGTTTTTCCCTATGAATGGGAAAGTTGGCACCAGTTCATAATCATATATTTTTCAAACACTGTGGGAAAAAACCATAGAACCTGCTGCAGATCACCATATGTGCATTTTGCTATGTGTATGCATAGTGGTAAAACATGATTGACTATGGCTTCCTGTATGCACAACTAAATTCATATGTGACTACACGTAAGTTGCATGCTATTTCATACACAGGAGTGCTTTCAGTGTAGAAAAAAAGTATTATGTATGAAATGACCTTTTAAAATGCTTTTTTTGTTGGAACAGCCATATCTGCTTATCTCCTTACCCATCTCATACATACAAGTTTCATTTAATCAAATCATACAGAGCAGTGTATATTCTGCCTGTCCTCCTCTTTCGAAATACCCAGTTCTGCAACAACAGAACTTATGTTCTGCCATCTGAGTATGTTAGACCAGTGGTTCTCAAACTGTTGAGCACCGGGACCCACTTTTTAGAATGACAATCTATTGAGACCCACCAAAAGTGATGTCATTAACCTGGAAGTGGCATCATCAAGCAGGAAAATTTAACACCCCCATACAACAAAATCAAATCAAACAAGTAAATAAACTGAAAGTTTAAAATAAATATAAGTTTAGACATTTATTTAAAATAAAGAAGAACCCTCCTAATCCTCCCAAGCAGTTGCTGATCTGCTTAAAAAAAATTCCCCAGACATCCCAAAGGTTGCTGTCCCATCCACACTTACCCAGGAGTAAGCCCCATTGATATCATTGTTAGAAGCTTATATGTAGTAGCCTGTCAAAAGTTCAGATCTGTAACATTTCCCCAAATACAGTCACATACGATGGTAGCATCAAGTTTGATACTGTATATTAAAAATAAAATACGCATTGAAATGAATGGTGACCCACCTGAAATTTGCTTGCGACCCAGTGGGTCCTGACCCTCAGTTCGGGAAATGCTGTAGTTATGCAATTTGAGTACAGTTACTTTGCATAATTTACTTTGCTTTCAAAATTCAGCTGCCTGGATCACAGTGAATCTCACTAGCTAATGTTTTTTGAAATTCTGGACTCTACCAGGTCCAATCCTCCACCTAAGGATTCTAAGGATAAACTGAGCTTTCCACCTGGGAACTCTCCACTGATTTCCCAAACCACAGAGCTGAGACAAAAGATGCACCACAGTAAGATACCTACTGAGCAGACCACTTCAGGCAGCTCAAGCGGGTGACTCAAGCCAAGCCTCATTTTACAAGGAAAACTAGCCCATCTGACCCTGAGGGAAACTAGCATCCTTGGCACAGATCCTGGTGAAAATATGAATAGCAGGAGAGGAGAGCCGTCCCCAGGAACTGGGAACATACGCATTAGTTGATCAACTGAGATCTGTGGGTCTTGCTTCTCTATCTCTTTTTATCCAGACTATCAAAACACAGCTGAAGAGTTTTTGAAACTTCTATTCTAGATGCTGGTTAGTTCCCAGTGTGCACTGCTGAGGACTATGGGGAGCACAGCCACCAAACCCTAGGCACTTCATCTATTGCTGCTCAAATATGTCTGACTCATTCTTCCTTGTGTGATCTGAGCCAAAGCCCAAGGAGCAGAACAAACAGAAACAGAACTCCAGGGCAACACTCTCCACCAGATGAATAACTGGTGTGTAAGTTACTACTGTACAGTGTCTTCTCCAACAGGTGGTACTCCAAATGCAGACATCATCAAGGGGGGATTACCCTGAGAATGTGAGGAGTGGGACTGGGATATACAGGATGTAAAACCAACCAAGGGGCAGCACCCTCTTGCACATGAGCATGGGGGAGCAATAGCTGAATAGGATTAAGAGAGCTGGGGAAAATGACAGGCATCCTGGGGCCTGAATGATGGAGGCAATGAGCCTGAATATATCATCATGTGCGATAGCCAGAGCACCACTAGCAGTATTGTGGCTGCATGTGGCTTTTCCACACATACTCTTGGGAGTCCAGGAAACCAACCTGGAACATTATGTTATACCCATACTTTGCTGCTGAGTTATGGCTCCATATTAGATGCCTGTGCCCCAACTGACTATAAAGACCTCATCATGAACCTCTTTTCTGTCTGTCCCTATGGCTATGTAGTTATCCTGTTGCTCCCTGGAGCTGGAACGTAGTATTTCAACTGCGGTTCTACTTCTACTTCTTCTACTACTGCTGCCTCTCCTTTTTCCCATGTAACTATAATGTTGCCCACAGGATGCCCCCAAAATGGACTTTGACTTGTGGTGGCTACATTTACATCTCTCCTGGGTGGGATTTAAGTCTGTGTCTCCTGCTTCCCATTGTACTGATCTCACCTGCTGAGCTACCAACCAGGTCATGGTGTTGCCTCCTGAAAGTCTGCTGTGGTAGCAGTGGTGTAGCTAAGGCAGGGCAGGGGGCACGTTACCCTTGCTACCAGGCCTTCAGGGGGTGCCAACCCACACCCCGATGGCAGATCCTGAGGCATGGGAGTGCAGGAGAAGTTACTGCAGCAGTGAGGATGCCTCCTCACTGCCACAGTACCTTCTGCACCCCCCTTTGTGGGCATTTGAGGTGGTTGTGAGCCCAGGTAAGAAGCCCGAAGCTGTTGGGCATCCAAGCCCACTTGATCAGGTTAAAAAACAGGTAGGGATGCCCGGGTGGATGTCTGCTGTCCAGTCAAATGGATGTGTGACATCATTAGCTTTAGGTGTTTTAAGATAACACAAGGACACTTGGGTGAGTTGCCCAGTCTGTCACTGAAAGCAGCAGCTGCTGCTTTTTGAAAGCCACACCCATGAACCTTGCTGCATTGTGAGTATAAAGATCAAGACCCTGGAACCTTAGTCTGTTCCATGCTGCTCCGTTCTCTCTCCTACCTGATAGGAACTGTGGCTCTGGAGAAGGCTGCAGCAGTTTTTCAGTGTCTCTGTTTAGAATCTCCTTTTTGTACTAGGCCCCAGGAATCCCTTGATATCCCCTGCTAACTGGGCAAGAGGCGGTTTTTCAAGTGGTGTTCCTCTTATATTTAGCAGGGGGAGAGTAACTGTCCCTTTTCACCCCAGCACATTGCCTTTTGTAGTGGCTATTTGCTGATGTTCTTCTGCATCATTTTTAGATACCTTTTTGGAAAGGGAGCCATTTAATTATTTGATTTTGTCTGTAAACTGTTTTGTAAACTGTTTTGTAGAAAAGTGGTATGTAAATACCGTTAATTATTATTATTCTAACTTTGTAGCTATGATTCATGCCAAAACTTCCCGGGTCCCTGGCTACTCCAGAAAATTGAGACAGGTATTTAAGGCTCTGACATGCTTACAGCCCCGTCTTTTCCCCCACCAGCCCACAGCATGCTGTGCCACTGATGGAGCATGCCTTGCATGCTGTGGTGGTGGGGGGGCAGGTAGCCAGATGGCCTGGGAGAGGTATGTAAAAATCTTTTTCACTCTTTTTTTTCACTCTTATGATCCTGAATATTTGATGCTGGTTACTATAGGTAACCAAACCTATACTATAGGTCTAGTCCTGTTTATGATTTTTCCTTTGTGGAGGAAACAGAACTGGACATTCAAAAAACTCTGCTAAGCAAGGACAAAGTTATAAGAGCTTCACTTCCACCCACCAATGATTAGAAATATTCCAACTGTATCCCTCTTACCATTTTTTTTTGGCCTTTAAATATGGTCATTGTGTACGCACTCCATGAACATTTTCTGATGGCTGTGTCTGATCCTTTCCTCCTGCCAAAGCAGCTCCTCCGCAAAAGTCTGACAACTGCCAGCTATCTCAGAATTAATGAGCTATTGGAATGATAGACCATAAAAACCTTATCATCAGGGTTGCGTTGATTCATCTGAACTGTTTATATGCTACAACTCTTTTTTGCATGAGAATTAGTATCAGTCCTTTTTAAATCTACCCCCACACCCAGTTACCATGGCACCTGAGAGTCTTCAATCTGCTATAGATCACTACACCAAATGATCACCACTGCCCCAATCACCTCACCGCAGTGAAATGTGCAGAATGAAACCAGCCTCTCACTCAACACAAATTATGTGAATGTGACTGTAAACTTGCAAGTGGAGCATAAGACGTTTTCTTCTTCTCTTAAGGAATCATGTATGGTTAAACATGTATAACCTAAATAAGGAGAGATAAAGTGATCCAGGAAAGAAACTGGGGCTTTCGGCCCCCCCCAGCAGGTGGCCCATTTTCAGTACCTTGTAGCTACCAGCCAGTAAAGGCTATTTAGCAAGCATCTTCAACTAGAGATCTATACCAAAACCTTGAGAGAAGATCATGTTGCATATTCAAAGAAAATGCTTGCAGAATGACCAAACATGGTGTTTTGTGTACAGTCTGGGAAAGTCTGAGGCTTAAAGGCCCTAATATGTTTTGGCCATATCTATGACTTCCTGGTCACAGTTACACCACATTAAGGTCTTGTGCTCACTGGACAAATAGGGCATTTTACTAGTCTGCACAGTGCCTACACACTGGTTTTTACTTGTCTGCAGTGTTTGCTGCACAGCAAGGCAGACAGCTCCAAACATCCTGCATCTTTGGTGTGTGTACACACAGCCCTAGATCCCTACAAAAGATAGCAGTGGCACATTTCACCTCTCTTTTGTTCAGGTGCTATTTCCGGCAATAGGCTTGAATTTCTGCAGATAGAGGTTGGGGTGGGAAGGCAGCTTTGGCTTTTACTGTTGGGAAACCAGATGGTAAAGGGCTTCTTATCTGACTGCAATAATTGGCAATTAGATCGCACAAACTAACCTCTGTGCAATGGAGAGGGAACAGGACACAGAGTTTACGCCACTGTTTCTTATGATCTTATGTTACTTGTGTATAGGCTGTGAGATATGCCCCTGGGCTATATCTGAAAGGTAACTTGTGACAATAAAGACTCATTACCTTCAACAGTGACAACTTTTGTTTTAATCTGGGCTTGTGCTTCCTACTTAAATATTGAATACAATGCCTCCAAAAGTTCAGAAACCAATTAAGAGCCCCAAATACTGATAATCAAATCATAGGCCCTGTCCTGCTTCCTTTTTCTAATGAAAATACTATGTGAAGTTCTCCAAATCTAGATTGTGACCCTAGGAAAGGGTAGAGAGGACTGATTTGGATTCCCCCTCAGCACATGTGCCTTTACATAAGAAAAAGCTTTACAGCACGTTTGCAACAGCTAGTGCCGGTGAAGCATGTGCTCTGCTGGCGCAAATGGAGGATAGGATTGGGCCATAAATGACTCCCCATCCTGAAAGGGCTCATAACTGGAAAAAAGTGTGTGAGGTGCACACATACATATATACATACATTTATATTCACACACACACACACACACGCTCACAGTCAAATTTGCTGGCAGGTTGATGGCATGTGAGTTAGACCTGTGAAATAATAGTGGATGTGGATATGTATGTTAATCCCCATCAGCAGGAGGAGCTGTTAGCTATTCCATTTCTAGTTTAAAGGCTTGTAGGTTGGTCTCTCCTACTTCGACTAGACTTCTCATTAATCTCTTTTACTGTGCTATTGTTATTGTCTTATGTCTCCCTACAATGATTAGTTACTTCGCTTGTTTTTCAGTATATAAAAACACTTTGTGTAACTCAGCTCTGCTGTTAATGAATTTGTTTTTTTCACAGCTCTGCTAACCAATGGCATTGCTAAGGGAGGGTCACGAGGATCAATTGCCTCAGGCTTTGCTTGTGAGGGGGGTGTCACACCGGCTGCAGATAAGATGGCAGATGCTGGCATGCACCCTTCTCCTCTGAAGAGGAGACTGCAGCTTGCAGAAGGCAGCAGCAGTGGTAGATGCTTGGGGGGCAAATTGGGGTCCTGGAGGGTGAGCAGGAGGGGGCTAGTGCTGGGGGGAGGCAGAGGAACTTTCTTTAAAGAAAAAAATTGGAACTGTTTGCAAGAAGTGGCAGCAGTGAACAAAGTCTCTGGCCACTCATCGCCCCTTGCTTCAGAGGCCTGTAAGATTCACCACTGCTGCCTCTTGCAAAAAGCTTTTTTCCCCCTTTGTTGAGGCGGTGGTGAACACAGCTGCTCATCGCCCCTTACTCTGGGGGCTTGGGGGTGAGCAGGAAGAGGGCTGGGGTGGCAACTGATTTTTTTCATCTACAAAAAAACACAGGTGTGATATCGCACCCACAAGCAGCATCATGTCTGGGTGTGATATGGGGGCATTGTGTCATTTTCAACTTTTCCCCAAGCGCCAGGGTGGCTAGCAATACCACTGCTACTAACAATATTAAATGTGAATACATTGATTGAAAGCTGAAATTTGGTACATGTGTGACTCAAGACATGTTGGCTACTGAAAAATGTCTGAAGATGGAACAGTTTTACAAGAAGTGGTCAAAACGTCTGACACAAAGTGCAGCCCATAATCACAGCCAAGAAAAAGCAAGTCAAGATGCCTGTGATGGAATGCAGTTGTATAGGAATTCCTCTTTCAGTTATATTAGCCAACATTGGACTGAAAGAGGAGGGATCTGTAGAGGCAGCCAGGAACATATTTACACATGCAGAATGCTAGCAAATGATTTCATTAGCCTTCAGGAAGACTAAGAACAGGAAACATTTTTAGAACAGACACAAAGGGCACAATCCTAACCAGTACATAGGCTGGCATAAGTCCCCTGGGAGGGTTGTAAATGTGCCGTAAAGCACGTTTGCGCCTCCGTGGGAGGAAGCCGCGTCAGCGCATCCAGAGGCACCGACGTGCGGAGGCTGGCAGAACCCTCCGCGTTGGCTTCCTCACCGCTGCTTGTGTCAGTGCATCCACACTGACACAAGTGGCAACAGTAGGCATACGGGGGGCAGGGAGGAGGCAGGACGGGGGCGTTTCTGTGCGGGGGGAGGGCGGGCAATGGGCAGCCCCAGGGGCGGGAGCAGTTATGCCGGATCCCAAACCCCGTCCCTGCAGAGAATGGAGCAACTTCAAGCCGCTCTGCTCTCCTTGGTCTTGCGCCACCTCCAGACGTGGCGCAGGTCCAAGGAGACCCATTGGGGCGAGCAGCCCTTACCCAGGGGTAAGGGAAAGAGATTCCCCTTGCCTCTGGCTGAGCTGCTGCAGCCAACAAACCTGCGTTGGATGCAGAGCAAGCTTCCTGGCTTGCCTGCTCCAGCGCAGGTTTGGATTGTGCCCAAATATAGATAAAAACATTGTAAACAAGTAGTGTGTTAAAATAATTACTCTGTTTGCTTGACTCAAACACCGAATACCAGCCCAAAGTCTTTTACTACCCCCAGCAATGGTCAGGTTCTGGTGAAGAAGTAGGTGTAAGAAGCAGGATAGTTGCAGGCCAAGCAATGGGAATGTTTCTGTAAGTGTTCTTGCCTTTTTAATGTGATGAGTGAAAAGGAAGAAATGTTTTATGTTCCGATATACCAGCCTCAGATTTACTGGGGATTAACCATGGGGAACCATTAAAGGACCAGCTCACTGGGTTGTGTACCATTTTCAAATTCCAAAGTATCATTGTCCTATTTCTTGAGACCCAGGTGCTAAAGCACTTGGGATTATTTCTGGGTGAATCAATATTGTTAACAGAGTAAATCTGCATGGTGACGATGGAACATACAGAAGCAAACAGTTTCTAAAGTGCTTTTGTGGTTCAGAGAAACAAAACAGCAACCAGTGCTTTGAATGGTTCTCAGAAGGCTCCAGGGAAACCATTGTAAACTCTGGTGCTGATATGCCAAGCTCGGAGGAAGCCCCAACCATGCCACGAGCTGATTTGCTGCTGTCTGCACACCAGCTGCATCCTCTGAACAGGCTTCAAGGGCAGTTTCATGTTTTGTATTATGTATTCAGAGATGTGCATTTCTTGTTCACTTTATCCACAGGATCTGGACAAGGTACAGTACTTCAAAACACTCGTGAATGCACAAAACACTATTCATTTGAGGTTATGAGGGCATAAATGATTTTATGGGTTTGTTTCTGAGAGAAAATTACTAACTTCTCATCAAAGAAAATGTTGAAAAGCCCTTCAAGCTGATATTTTATTGTAATATAGCATCAATATACACATGCCAGAGGAGGAACTCTGTTAATCTGTTGCTGTAATAATGACTCTTGTGGCATCTCAGTGACTAACATGCTGCAGTAAACTACAATTTAAAGTGATACATGGGAACTTTTGTTACAGGATCCCAGCCATCCAGTCTGGGATAGAAGACAAGAGTACCTGATTCTGCTGATGCATTTTCATAGGTGTGTCTCCCAAGAATGCACCCATGTTTTTCTAACACACAAAGTGATCCTAAGTGATGAAGATAGTCTGGGGTTCTCTTCCAAGATGTAGGGCCTCTATAAATCAGCAAAAGTCTTCCCGCACCTATAAGCAAGACCAGAAAAAAATCCCCAAAACCAAGCTTACCAGGGCCTAAAAGGTTGGTGCTCTTTTCTAAGAATGTCGACATTTCTGCAAACCTTCTGCAGGCAGCTGTTGTCTAAGAATGCAGGCTCCCAGGAATCTGAATTTCTAGCCTTGGAGGCAAGGCTTATTGCGGCATGTGTTTTCCTAGACAATGTTCTCCTTCATAATGTGTTTGAAGCAGATGGAGAAGGCAAGAGACACATGTGCTTTTGAACACTACAAGCAGGGCCACCTGCAGATTTCAGTGCAAGCTGCCTCCATCGCCCTTCCTGTTTGGACACGAGTTCCCCAGAGGTGGGCTCAGGTCAACCTGGTTGGGCACCAGCCATAGTTAGGTGGGTCCACCAGAGGACCCACCTGACTGTGTCACCCTTTGACACTTCACTGCTAGGGCAGTAGGATTAGCTAATGCACCATCAGCGGGCTGGCGGGAAGTGCCATAGGGCTTGTCTCATGGACCTTGGGCACTTGAACCAGCATGGGCCTCCTCTAAGGTTTGCGGTGGAGCTTACCTTGGCAGATGGGATGGGAATGAGGAGGCAGTGATGAAGTGACTCTCTCATGTGAAAGAGCTGCACTACCACCACTGCACAAAAGTGAAGGCCACAGAGGTGGTGTCAGGCATCGGCAGTGGGCCCTTGTGAGGACCTTGTGTCCCAACAATGCTAGCTCCTGACAGTGACCCTGACTGCAAGATAACATAGTGAGGCCAAAAGAGGGAGGGAAAAAATCACAAAGCAACAGGATAACTAGAGTGCTAACTATGAATACAGCTCGTGGATTTAAACTCCTTGTTTGAAGCTTGGTATCTCTCCATTGTGTTTTATAGTTTCCTCCTGGCTCTTTCATGTTTTTGAAGATCATTTTGTCTTTGAACTGAACATGGAATTTTATTGAAATTTGTTCTAAGAAACACAGAAGACAAGAGAAAAAACCAACTATACAAATATGACTGCAGGGGGGAAAAGCAACAGCCAACCAGGGAAACTTAAATGGACTGACAAAAAATAGAAATATCACTGAACTCACCAATGAGTGAGCCTAATAGATTGCTTTATGAAGCAAAGTGGGCGAGAAAGGGGTCAGCTGAGGAGTTTGCAGAGATGTTACATTTGTTGAAAGATAATCAAATTAAATATATACAGTGTGTTAATATTTTATAAGAATGCTATAATGGGTCACTACATAGTCTTGGCATAAGGGACAGAGAGAAGCTATGAAGCCATTACATTGTTCTTTTGGGTGAGATTCCAAAAGAACCTGTACTTTGAGGGACAAGTTTGTACATAGTCATTGTCTGCCATATTTTGTCAAAAGCTGCTGCTTGGAGGGCTTCCAGTTCTGTGCTATACATAGCTTTGCTGCTGTGTAATGATTCCTTGTATAGGAAACCACGGCTATGTTCAGAGTAGTGAAGCAACATCTGCTGAGGGGTGGGTGGGTCACAAGATCAGGAGTGAAGAAATGCTTGGCCACAGTTGGTGACTTGGCCCCAGAATCTCTGCATTGTGTTTCATTCTCCTCAAAGGTAGAAATTGGTATATTTTTGTCCATAGTCTTTCCAGTAAGGTTGGCTGTAGTTTTGGTATATTAGGGTTAAGCCAAGCATCGTTTGGTCCTGCTTGTTTGCTTTCTTCAGCAAATAGCTGATGTGGTGAAGTCCTATTCTGGATTAGCACTGTGGTGCGGAGGGAGGAGGGGGTTTAATGGCTCCCCCAACAGCTGCTCTTGGACCCAGAAAGGAAGCTATGTAGGGGTTATATGCCACCAGCAAAAAACTGAAATATTTTTGACACTTGCAGCCCCTTAACAGAAGGACATTGAAGCAGGAAACATCTCTGTCTCACTCTTCCATTCCTCACATTAACTGCAAAGCCTCTCATCTCTGCAATTGGTGAATATTTGTTTTCTTCCCTTTCTTGTGAGGGCCCTCAGTTCTAGTTAGTCCCATCTATCCTTACAATAGCCTTCTGGGGGAAGATAGGTTGAAAGGTTGTGACCTGTCTAAAGCTGCCCAGGAAGCTATGCTGCTTCACAGGTATTTATGCCAATGTCTCTCATGTTCAAACTCAATGCACCGTTTCCTGCACCTGGTATTTTTGTAGCTGTGCCGGCAGTTTGAACACCTTTTGTTGTTATTGCTTGCTCTTCTGGTAGCAGGTGAGGATATTGTGGTGGGGAGCACTAAAATGGTGACATTTTCTTGCCACTGTGGGATTGGAAGGACTAATTAGCTAATGACTGTAATTTGATCTAGAAATGTGACTGCAGAGTGGGCTGGAAGTGTGTGCATATATGACTCTGTAACCGCAGCACCAAACACCTCCAGCCCACGCAGATTTAACTGGCGGAGAAAACATCTGCAGCCTCGAAAGGGGAAATTCCAGATGTAGCATTTTTTACATAGTGAAAGGGAGGGTGTCCCCTCCATCATTCAGGCATCCCCTGTTCTGGAAATGGCAGCTGCAGATCCTGCACTCCAGGAGCTATTAAAGAGAACTGAATCACCTGCCTTGAGGGAGTTCTCCTGGGGTTGGAATAATAAGTGTGTTCCCCATAGCCTGTTCAAAACTTACACCTTCCAATATAAGCTGAGTTGTCACCAGTCTCATGGATGGAAGCAATCTGTGGTCTCTGGAGACATATGCAGGATTACACAAGAAGGGCTAAAAAAGATCCATGTTTACAAGCAGTCAGTTCAGTAGACTATTTAGAAAGTGAAATGAGCTAAACAGCAGGTCTGTTTAGCTTCTGTAAACTGTTCAGGCCTGTGGCAGAAGCACACAGAGCACCAGCTTTACCTGTTGACTCTAGGGCTTAGTGCAAACGGAATGCCAGCTGTGCACTAGCCTTGGGGAACACCTATGGAATTGTGCTTTCTCCCTAATTTGTGAGTTTCCTTATTAACTTCCCAACATCTTTAAACACAGTTTGTCAGATGTCTGCTCTCACATGAAACCAATTAGGGTTTACCCTAAATTGGTACACACTTAGGCCCAAATCCTAACCAACATTCCAGCACTGGCCTAGCAGTGCCAATGGGACGTGTGCTGCATCCTGCAGGTGGGTGGCACTCACAGAAGCCTCCTTAAAGTAAGGGAATGCTTGTTCTCTTACCTTGGAGCTGCATTGCCCTTATGTCAGTGCTGGAAAGTGGGTTAGGATTGCACCCTTAAGGGTCTAACTAGAACATGCTCTTTCTTTCTTTAAAAACAGCAGGCCTCTAGGCCTCCTATCACTGCTGAAGTGTTTTTCTCTGATGTGAAAAATGGCAACCAGGTTGTCCTCCTGAAGCAAGGCACCCTCCCACCTCCCTCCATAAGGCTGAGCCAGAATATTATTCTGGGAATGATAGAATGAAGCTAGAAATGGTACAGGACTAAAAAAAAAAATTTCTGTTTGTGGCCTGGAAAGGGCCCTGAAGACTCCCTCTTGTCTACCTTGCATTTTTACTTTAATTTATACAACTTGCTACCACAAAATGTGGTGATGGCCACAAGCTTAAACAGCCTAAGAAGGATATAGCGAATTCAGGGGGGGAAAAGTTCTCTCAGCAACTGCTAGTCTTAACAGCTAAATTAAACCTCCATGTCCAAAAGCTGTGCTGCAGACAGTGGCGTCGCTAGGTATTGCAGGGGGTGTGGGCCACACTAGGTGATGCGCACGATGGGAGGATGATAGCACTTCTGGTCAAAGTTTTAAAAATCTTGGTATTTTTTAATAATACCGTCATGTTATTTGTCATTCAAGGTGGAATTTCATGCAGAAAGCAGTGAAACAAACCGCATTGAAATATCTCTATCCTATCAAAAACAGTCAAAAAATCAGTGGGGTGGGACAATAGTGCATCATTATGCCCACTATCTGGGGCATTGCCCTGCCCACTGCACGGGAGGAGGTCCATCAAGGGAGTGACATGCTGGCCTCCCGTACCAGGTGACACAAACCCTAGTGACACCATTGGTTGCAGACATCATTCCCTTGAGTTAAATCTTCTGGCACTGTGGTAGTGCCCCAACTCAGTGCCTCAACTCAGGAATGGTCTCTCTAGCGAGACTTGTCTGAGCTCCTTACTTCAGAAGGCAAGATAAAACTTTTCTGCATAGGGTAGCACAGGGTTTCTCAAATTTTTCACAACCCTATGCCCAGTGGGCCCTCTCATCTGCCCTGTGTCCAGTTGGTTCCAAACTGGAGCCCTCTGGATACAACTGGAAACCTCCAGAAGCAGCTGGAAATTCACTTCAGGTTTACTTCTGGGTTTGTGAAAGTGACTTATGGCTGTTTCCAGAGGCCTGCAGAGGCCTGGTACCAGGGAAGGAGGTGGGTTGCGGCACCCTCCACCGCAGAACAGGTGAGGTTGAGCATTTGTGGGCTAGCATTTGTGTTTTGATTTTTTTTTAGCATTTTAATGATGCTAACGTAGATTACATTCATTTATTTTTGGGAAGAGGTTATTTTCATGTATTTGTGATGCTATGCTTTTTTGTAGGATGCCCAGGTTGCCATTTTAGGACAAGAAAGGGAACAAATGGTTGCAACTGGGGTAGTGTAATGGCAACAAGGCTGAGCTATGACTTAGGACTTCCAGTTCAATCTTGCCTCTGCCATGGACTCATTGAGTGGGTTCAGCCTCAGGTCTCCAGCTGTAATATGTGGATGATAATAATAAAGATCCCCTGGGGATCCCCTGGGGATCTTTATTAATAATAAATATCCCCTGGGGGCTGGGGATAAGAATAGGCCCTCAGTTTGGCTGTACTTGTCGTAAGAGGCGACTAAACAGCCACCGGGTAGATGGGACTCGTCAGCCTAGGAAGGCAGCTCATCTAAGAGAAGGAAACTCTGACCTCAAACCTCCACTGCCTTGTGGCTACATCCAGTTCTGGAAAAGGCTTCAGGAGTCAACCTCGAGGCAAAATCAGGAGCCGGAGTCCCTTAGGCAGTTCATGGCTGAACACAGTCACGTTCTGGCAACTCCTGCGACGCCGCTGGAACCAACCGTATTGGCTTCTGCCTTTCCATTGGACCATTCCAGCGACGTGGAGAGGGGGGATTTGCTGCATGGGTAACAGCCTATCCTCCATACCTTCTTTACCCAGGCTTCGCGCACTGGAGAGGACACTCCAACTTCGCCATACGGCGTCGGCACAACACGGGAAGCAGCAGTTTACCGGTTATAAGTCTTTGCTCGATTGGCGTAGAGCATGACGCCAGGGGCTGCTTCCGACGGTGGGAGAGATCATTGCATCTCATTGGGCAGCTACCGCCCGCCTTAAGCTGGGCAGTCCCCAGCCAGTAAGGTGTTGCCTCGCCACGGTCCGTTAACCTCATGGGGTGCGTGGGGTTTAGGGTGAAAACCGACAAGCGGATCGACAACTCTGCACCATGCAACAGAAAACAGAAAACTACTGCCCTAAAGCTGGGCACCTGGAACGTTAGGACAATGACACCTGGCTTCTCTGATGACCTGCAAGAAATAGACGACGCACGCAAAACAGCTGTCATCGACATGGAGCTGAGCAGACTGCAGATGGACATCGTCGCCCTTCAAGAGACTAGGCTGCCAGATTCCGGATCTGTCAAGGAGAGAAATTTCTCATTTTTCTGGCAGGGAAAACCACCAAACGAAACCAGGGAACATGGCGTTGGCTTTGCGGTCAGAAATACCCTGCTGAAATCCATCATCCCACCTACTGTGGGAAGTGAAAGAATTTTGTCCCTGCAGCTCCAGTCATCAGCAGGACCTATCACTCTCATCAGTGCTTATGCACCGACTCTGTCGTCTCCAGCAGAAGCCAAAGACAAATTCTATGATGACCTGGCCACCACTGTCAAGAAAATCCCTGTAAAAGAGCCATTGTTCATCCTCGGCGATTTCAATGCTAGAGTTGGTGCTGATAACAGTTCATGGCCCACTTGCTTAGGTCAGTTTGGCACTGGGAGGATGAACGAAAATGGCCAACGCCTGCTAGAGTTTTGCTGTCATCACGGTCTCTGTGTCAGCAACACGTTTTTCAACACAAAGCCCCAACATAGAGTCTCTTGGAGACATCCAAGATCAAAGCACTGGCACCAGCTCGACCTGATCCTCACCAGACGCTCCAGCCTTCCCAGCATCAAGATCACACGCAGTTATCATGGTGCTGCCTGCGACACTGACCACTCCCTGGTGTGCAGCAGAGTGAAACTGCAAACAAAGCGACTGTATCACACGAAAAAGGAAGGAAGACCTCGCATTGATACCAGCAAGACCCGGGATCAGAGAAAAGTGGAGGAATTTGCACAAGCGCTTGAGGAATCTCTTCCAGGCCCGGCCGACGCAAATGCATCCAACAGATGGGAACATTTCAAGAATACCGTTTACAACACCGCCTTGTCCATATTCGGCAAAAAGACCAACAAGGCGGCAGACTGGTTTGAAGCCCACTCTGAGGAGTTGACACCAGTCATTGAGGAAAAGAGGAGAGCTCAAGCAGCATACAAGGCCTGTCCCAGTGAGCGCAACCTGCAGGTCCTCCGAACTGCTCGCAGCAAAGTCCAACAGACTGCCAGGAGATGTGCTAACGACTACTGGCTCCAGCTCTGTTCCGAGATACAGATAGCAGCTGACACGGGCAACATCAAGGGGATGTATGATGGTATCAAGCAGGCCCTAGGTCCAACACAGAAGAAAATTGCCCCTCTGAAGTCTGCCACAGGCGAGGTCATCCAGGATCGGGCGCAGCAGATGGAACGCTGGGTGCAGCACTATTCTGAGCTATATTCCAGAGAAAATGTAGTCACCGAAGAAGCACTGAACAACATTGAGTGCCTGCCTGTGCTGGAAGAGCTTGACAGTGAACCAACCCTAGAAGAACTTCACGTGGCCCTGGACTCCCTTGCCTTTGGCAAGGCACCTGGAAAAGACAGCATCCCTGCTGAAGTCCTAAAATGCTGCAAAGAGATCATCGTCACTGAGCTGCATGAAATCCTCTGTCTCTGCTGGAGAGAAGGTGGAGTACCTCAAGACATGAGGGATGCAAACATCATCACGCTGTACAAGAACAAAGGTGACAGGGGTGACTGCAACAACTACCGCGGCATCTCTCTCCTTAGCGTTGTAGGAAAGCTGTTTGCCCGAGTTGTACTAAAGAGGCTCCAGGTACTTGCAGAGAGCGTCTATCCAGAATCGCAGTGTGGATTCCGAGCCAACAGGTCCACCACTGATATGGTATTCTCCCTTAGACAACTGCAGGAGAAATGCAGGGAACAACGACAGCCACTCTTTATAGCCTTCATAGATCTCACAAAGGCTTTCGACCTGGTCAGCAGAGACGGCCTCTTCCAGATTCTCCCCAAGATTGGATGTCCACCCAGGCTCCTCAGCGTCATCAGATCTTTCCACAAGGACATGAAGGGCACTGTTGTCTTCGATGGCTCCACATCAGACCCTTTTGACATCCGAAGCGGAGTGAAGCAGGGCTGTGTTCTTGCACCAACCTTGTTTGGGATTTTCTTCGCTGTCCTGCTGAAGCAGGCCTTTGGAACTGCAACAGAAGGCATCTATCTCCGGACCAGATCAGACGGAAAGCTCTTCAACCTCTCCAGACTGAGAGCAAAATCCAAAGTCCAGCTGAAATGTCTGCGTGACTTCCTCTTTGCCGACGATGCAGCTGTCACTACCCACTCTGCCAAAGATCTCCAGCAGCTCATGGATCGTTTTAGCAAGGCCTGCCAAGATTTTGGACTGACAATCAGCCTGAAGAAAACACAGGTCATGGTTCAGGATGTGGACTCACCTCCCTGCATTACAATCTCTGAGCATGAACTGGAGGTTGTCCATGACTTTGTGTACCTTGGCTCAACGATCTCCGACACTCATTCTCTCGATACCGAGCTAAACAAGCGCATCGGTAAAGCAGCTACCACGTTTTCCAGACTCACAAAGAGAGTCTGGTCCAACAAGAAGCTGACGGAACATACCAAGATCCAGGTCTACAGAGCTTTCGTCCTGAGTACACTTCTGTACTGCAGCGAGTCATGGACTCTTCGCTCACAACAGGAGAGGAAACTGAGCGCTTTCCACATGCGCTGCCTCCGACGCATCCTCGGCATCACCTGGCAGGACAAAGTTCCAAACAACACAGTCCTGGAACGTGCTGGAATCCCTAGCATGTATTCACTGCTGAAACAGAGACGCCTGCGTTGGCTTGGTCATGTCGTGAGAATGGATGATGGCCGGATCCCAAAGGATCTCCTCTATGGAGAACTCGTGCAAGGAAAGCGCCCTACAGGTAGACCACAGCTGCGATACAAGGACATCTGCAAGAGGGATCTGAAGGCCTTAGGGATGGACCTCAACAAGTGGGAAACCCTGGCCTCTGAGCGGCCCGCTTGGAGGCAGGCTGTGCAGCATGGCCTTTCCCAGTTTGAAGAGACACTTTGCCAACAGTCTGAGGCTAAGAGGCAAAGAAGGAAGGCCCATAGCCAGGGAGACAGACCAGGGACAGACTGCACTTGCTCCCGGTGTGGAAGGGATTGTCACTCCCGGATTGGCCTTTTCAGCCACACTAGACGCTGTGCCAGAACCACCTTTCAGAGCGCGATACCATAGTCTTTCGAGACTGAAGGTTGCCAAAACAAATAATAAAGAGTCTTACATGGTTGCTGTCAGGATTATAAAATAATTCAAGTGAAGCTCTGAACACTCAGAAGGGCTGTACAAACACTATATATTATTATAGGGATGGTGTATCCCGTTCTGAAAAGGTTGTATCCAGCTCTGAATCTGTTCCTGTGTCTGACCCAGGTAGGATTTGTCATTGTCTGGGTTTATTCTGGAAGCAACAGAAAGCCAAACTTTTAAAACGAAAAACAAAAATGTGAGGTTTTTAGAGTATTTATATCTTTTATTTGTGTTTTGTAGCTGTGGGTCACATATTTTTCTATTGTATTATTATGTTATGTTTGTCACCTTCCTGGTGAACTGTGGCATGTTGGGGAAAGAAAAGTAGTCAACAATCACTAAATGAGAATGTGCATGTTCAGTTTCAGAAAGAAGCCACAGCTTGTTATGCACATAGACCACACCCGCCCACATGGATGAATTGATTCATGTGCAGAGCATTTATTCAAAGACACACAGGCACACTGAGTCAGGAGTGCAGATACATACATCAACACCCACGCATCCCTACGCAGAACCGCAGTTGTAAATGCTGACACCCCCGTACTGACACATAATTTGATTGATAACAGATTAAATACAGAGGAGAGTGGAGCCCATGCCAAACAGGCACCTAAGAATGAACAAATGCATATAGAATTCTAGCTTTGTATACCCACACATGCACACAGAAGAAAACTGGGAAATATGGCACCACTTAGATTTTTCTTATGCATGCACATAAATACACATTCAGATACAATCAATAGTGTTGTCACTCATAGAACGCCCACTATAGAGCATGTTTCTTTGCATAAGCTAATTCATATTTAAACAAATTGCAGATATAGATTTTGCCACTTAGCATTTGCAATTAGCTTTTTTTAAAAAAAAAAAAAAAAAACAGGAATCAAGAGAAAAAGGAATATAGTTTTCTGTTTTACCAGCAATCAGATGGAAACCCACTCTCCCCCCCCCCCTTGGTGGAGTTCTCAGGGCTGCAATCTAAGTTGGGAAGGGACTGTCTTGGCCATAAACAGTAAAGCTCTTTGCATTATAGAGAGTCCTGCTGTTTACAGCCACAGCATTCTCCTCTCAGCTTACAGTCCTGAGAACTCCACCCACTCATTGCTCTTACCTGCTCTTGTGCTTATTTTCCTTCCCTCCATAGCAGCAGGCAGATGCTGGTAATCAAACAGCCCTGCCCTGGCTCTGGGCTTAGATTTCTGCCAAGAAGGAAAACCCTGTTGAGGAAATAAACAAGTAACAGTGATGGGTGTAACTTTGGCTTAAGCTGGGGAGTGAACAGGGCATATGGAATGCATTTGTTTTTAGTTCTTTGTGGGCCAGACATTTTCAAGAGCCCAACTCCAGTTTCAGCACTGCATTAAGGGCTGAGTTCCAAACAGTCCCCATCAGTTCTCCAGGGACCAACTACTAAGCTCCTATTGCAAGGAAAAGGGACAACTTAGCCCTGAGTTTGTTGTGGGCATGCTATGCAAGACCTGCTAACTGCAAAGATAAGCATGTGAAGTGTGCCAAGGAATTGTGTGCAAGATTGTGGTCTGTCTTTGCAAGTCCAAAGAAATTGAGTACAGGTACATAGTGGCCTTCCTGCAGCCAAGAAGATGTAGAAGTGGATGAATGGAATTTGGGTTTGTAAAATCAGTCTGCTTGTGCTAACCCTTTGCAAGTGTATACCGCAAAGGAAGAAGGGCTCCACTAAGTCCAGGAGGGTGCCTGCATGGCTAACCGGCCAAGTTAGAGAGGCTGTAAAGGGCAAGGAAGCTTCCTTCCGTAAATGGAAGTCTTGCCCTAATGAGGAGAATAAAAAGGAACATAAACTGTGGCAAAAGAAATGTAAGAAGGTGATACGGGAGGCCAAGAGAGACTAGGAGGAACACATGGCCAACAACATTAAGGGGAATAATAAAAGCTTCTTCAAATATGTTAGAAGCAGGAAACTTGCCAGAGAAGCGGTTGGCTTCTGGATGGTTAGGGAGGGAAAGGGGAGATAAAAGGAGACTTAGAGATGGCAGAGAAATTAAATGAGTTCTTTGCATCTGTCTTCACAGCAGAAGACTTCAAGCAGATACCACTGTCCAAACGGACCCTCCTGACCAAGGATTTAAGTCAGATAGAGGTTAAAAGAGAAGATGTTTCAGACCTAATTGACAAATTAAAGATCAATAAGTCACCAGGCCTTGATGGCATCCACCCAAGAGTTATTAAGGAATTGCAGAATGAAGTTGCTGATCTCTTGACTAAAATATGCAATGGCCATGGTGCCAGAGGATAGCAAATATCACACCAACCTTCAAAAAGGGAAGGAGAGGGGCCCGGGAAACTATAGGCCAGTCAGCCTAACATCTATTCCGGGTACGATGGTGGAATGCCTCATCAAAGATAGAATCTCAAAACACAGACAAACAAGTCTTGCTGCGGGAGAATGAGCATGGCTTCTGTAAGGGTAAGTCTTGGCTCACAAAACTTTTAGAATTCTTTGAAAAGGTCAACAGGCATGTGGATGCAGTAGAACCTGTGGACATTATATATCTAGACCAGTGATTTTCAACCTTTTTTGTCTCACGGCACACTGACAAGGTACTAAAATTGTCAAGGCACACCATTGGTTTTTTGACAATTGACAAGGCACACTATGCTGTTGGTGGGGGGGTTCACATTCCCCAAAGGTCCAAGTAACAAATGACCTTCCCCCAAACTCCTGCGGCACACCTGCAGACCATTCGCGGCACACCAGTGGTAAGGCCACACCTGGATTCTGGTCACCACATCTCAAAGAGGACATAGAGGAAATGGAAAAGGTGCAAAAGAGAGCAACTAAAATGATTACTGGGCTGGGGCACCTTCCTTATGAGGAAAGGTTACAGTGTTTGGGCCCCTTCAGCCTAGAAAAGAGGCGCCTGAGGGGGGACATGATTGAGACATACAACATTATGCAGGGGATGGACAGAGTGGATAGAGAGATGCTATTTACCCTCTCGCACAACACCAGAACCAGGGGACATCCACTAAAATTGAGTGTTGGGAGAGTCAGGACAGACAAAAGAAAATATTTCTTTACTCAGTGTGCAGTTGGTCTGTGGAACTCCTTGCCACAGGAAGTGGTGATGGCATCTGGCCTAGGGGATTGGACAAGTTTCTGGAGGAAAAATCCACTACGGGTTACAAGCCATAATGGGTATGTGCAACCTCGTGATTTTAGAAATGGGCTATGTCAGAATGCCAGATGCAAGGGAAGGCGCCAGGATGCAGGTTTCTTGTTGTCTCATGTGCTCCCTGGGGCATTTGGTGGGCCACTGTGAGATGCAGGAAGCTGGACTAAATGGGCCTATGGCCTGATCCAGCGGGGCTGCTCTTATGTTCTTATGCATAATTGCTTTGTCCCAAGCACATTTATTGTTTAGAAAAAGGGCCTCGGAAGCTGCAAGCTGAACTCACTGGGACTTCTGATAACACATGCTCAGGCTCATGCCATAAGTGGGTTTTTGCCACAGGCACACACTCACCTCCCTGCATTACAATCTCTGAGCATGAACTGGAGGTTGTCCATGACTTTGTGTACCTTGGCTCAACGATCTCCGACACTCATTCTCTCGATACCGAGCTAAACAAGCGCATCGGTAAAGCAGCTACCACGTTTTCCAGACTCACAAAGAGAGTCTGGTCCAACAAGAAGCTGACGGAACATACCAAGATCCAGGTCTACAGAGCTTTCGTCCTGAGTACACTTCTGTACTGCAGCGAGTCATGGACTCTTCGCTCACAACAGGAGAGGAAACTGAGCGCTTTCCACATGCGCTGCCTCCGACGCATCCTCGGCATCACCTGGCAGGACAAAGTTCCAAACAACACAGTCCTGGAACGTGCTGGAATCCCTAGCATGTATTCACTGCTGAAACAGAGACGCCTGCGTTGGCTTGGTCATGTCGTGAGAATGGATGATGGCCGGATCCCAAAGGATCTCCTCTATGGAGAACTTGTGCAAGGAAAGCGCCCTACAGGTAGACCACAGCTGCGATACAAGGACATCTGCAAGAGGGATCTGAAGGCCTTAGGGATGGACCTCAACAAGTGGGAAACCCTGGCCTCTGAGCGGCCCGCTTGGAGGCAGGCTGTGCAGCATGGCCTTTCCCAGTTTGAAGAGACACTTTGCCAACAGTCTGAGGCTAAGAGGCAAAGAAGGAAGGCCCATAGCCAGGGAGACAGACCAGGGACAGACTGCACTTGCTCCCGGTGTGGAAGGGATTGTCACTCCCGGATTGGCCTTTTCAGCCACACTAGACGCTGTGCCAGAACCACCTTTCAGAGCGCGATACCATAGTCTTTCGAGACTGAAGGTTGCCAATACACAGGTGGTACACGTTGGCTCTGCATTTTTGTACACAACTGCTGCTGGGCATGCTTGCAGTTTGCATTTGTGGCAAACCAGCTCACATAATCAATCACTGTGCATTAATAGGAAGTGGGTTGGTTTCCAAAAAAACCCAGCAACCCAGTTTTAAACAACCTTCCAGATATGTTCTCCAGTTCAGTCTTAAGAAGTTGACAAATTTCAGTACACTTAGAGAGGAAGGAGGTTGAGCAAGATAATAGTGGCAAGGAATGTACTGTTTCAGTGTGCTACTTGCATTGCACTGTTCTGAAAGAGGATTGGCCTTCTTTCATACGTTGGGCTGGGCTTTTGTTTTCCTTCATAAAGGAAAGGAGGGCTAAAAGCAGGAGAGAGTGCAGGCCTGGCCATTTGAAAGTTGCACATCATGTGTAACGGCCACACCTGAACTCTTTGGGGGGTCACACTTCTCCCTATTCTTGAGGTTCTCCTCACGTGGCTGGCCTCAGCTGAGTTTCAGAACAGCAGCTTCAGGCATTGCAGGGCAGCTGCTTGTTGCCTTTTGGGACCAAGTAGGATTTTTTAAACTGAGCCTCCTCTGCTTGGCTTTTGGAGAATGCAGGGGTTTTTGCTCAGTCTGAAGAACCTCTCTCTTTACTGCCAAAGCCCTTTGTCTTTTTGTTTGGCAGAAGGCTGCTGCAAATTGGTTTAAATTTAAGCCAGATTGACTGAGTTAAGTTTAGAGTTTAGTCACAACTTTAGACCTAGATAAAGTAGGAGGAGGGCAAGGAAGTAATTAAATGGTGTGTACCCTGATGGCATCTCTTGGGGCACAGCAAGGGTTTGCTTACGGTGCTCAGGGGTGTGTGGGGAAATCCCATTGATTTGGCTGTCATGAGGTAGCCTATAAGAACATAAGAACAGCCCACTGGATCAGGCCATAGGCCCATCTAGTCCAGCTTCCTGTATCTCACAGCGGCCCACCAAATGCCCCAGGGAGCACACCAGATAACAAGAGACCTCATCCTGGTGCCCTCCCCTGAAGTTTAACAGGCGCAGTTTAACAGGCGCTTCTGGGATGGGCATGCCCTCTGAACACTCCATTTCAGTATGGCAGTGAAGAGAGAGAACCAGAGGCAAATACTTCTGCTTCCAAATCCAGCCCAGGGTAGAATTGCTGAAGGATAAGAGCAGCTTTACAGCCTGCTATTCCTTCTCCTCAGCAAGATTAGCATGTGGCACTAGTTAAAGAAAACTTCAAAGTAATGAGAGCTAGGATGGTGTAGTGGTTTGAGAGGTGAACTTAGGCCTGGATGATCCAGGTTCAAATCTCCCCTCAGCCATAAAGCTTCCTGGGTGACCTTGGGCCAATCACTTTCTCTCAGCCTCACCTACCTCACAGGGTTGTTGTGAGGACAAGAAGGAGGGGAAGAGCAGCTGTGTAAACCGCTCTGAGCTCTTTGGAGGAAGGGCGGTATAAAAATGTGAATAAATAAATAAATATCCTGTAGAGATCTTTGGTAAAGTTGTGTCCCAATTAAATCTAGATATTATCTCCTATCTCCATTTCAGTGTAGCAGAAGCTAAAGGATGCTATGGTTTCTTTGGAGTCCATATTGGAAAAAAGCATCCTATAAATATTACTATGAATACCTTGTTGTTTAACCAAGCCTTCTGATGTTATGGCCTTTTTAACATCTTTTATATATCTTTTAGTTGCTTTTTTACAGGCCCGATTCCTCTAAGAACTGCTGTTTTATGCTCTTTTATTCTGACTCTTCTGACTACTGTTTTTATGGGTTCTGCTAATGTGTTTTTTGTTTTTTTTAAATATGTTTTTATCTGTTTGTGAAATTATGTTTTAATCTGTTTTATATGTTAGCCGCCCTGGGTCCCTCTTTGGGAGAAGGGCGGGATAAAAATAAAGTTTTATTATTATTATTATGAATAAAGATATTGTCTAAGTCACAACAATGTAGAACAGTTGTGTCATGTTATGTATAGTATGGGCTAGAATGGCCCTTTGATATGGGCTAGAATGGCCCTTTGATAAGGTCTAGAATGAATTTAGCAGTTTAATTTTAAAGCCTCCTTTTTGGATTTATTAGTCATAGCTTCTGGATAGGCCTTTCTTACATATATGTCCAAGGCAGACGTTTTCAGGTTTATTCCAGGGAAACTTAAAAGTCCTCAGCAGCTTCCTTAATGAAGAAGAAGAAGAATGGTGGAAAAGGTTTTGCTGAGAAATAACTTGTTTCTCAACCTCCCTGAGAAACAACATCACTACTTCCTATGCAATCCACAGCTAGGTGTGTTCTTAGTTCATGTGGAGCAACTGTGAAGCCCCATACAGATTTACCAAAGTAAGGCTTTAATTGTAAATGTAAAATCACAAACATCAGGGAATAAGCCCCTAGGACACGCGGTCTTTTGAGGCAGGTGTGACAGAGCCTCACCTGAGCTCCTGGACCACCTGGACTTGAGCTTTCAGATGCGACTGGAGATGATCTCTGCCTGCACATGGCCTCTGTGGGCTTCAGAAAGCCCCCTGGATATATTTTAAAACAGGCTTTTAAATACCTATGGGAGCCTTTCAGGAACTGTGTTCTTTTTCTTAAGCTAGGAAAAAGGCAGAAGTGACATTTCTAGCATGCTAGAAACGCAGCTCATTAAAAAACAACAAAATTCATTGAAACCAATTGTATGGAGGTTGCCATGTTGTAAGCATACACCGTGGAGGCTGCCATGTTCCTGCATTATTTTTAATAGAAAATAAGCGGAAGTGACGTCTGTGTGAAGGTGGCTTTTCTAGCTCTGAGCTAGCTTTTCAAAATCCTAGTGTGGCTAGCATGCTAGAATCTGAAAAAAGAATGTGACCAATGATCATAGTGTGCTGGAAGCTAAAAAAACTAGCACTTCTAGAGCTGGAAGCTAAAAAGATTGCAGCCTGAGGCCTGCAGAGGCTATGTGTGGCTATGTGTGACCTTTTTGAAAACTGGAGGTACTTTTTAAGTAGAGGGCTTTCTGAAGCCTGCAGAGGCCGCGCAGCTTCTGCAAGCCTCAGAACAGCTCTGGATGTGACCAGAACAAGGTTCCAGTTGCATTTGGAGGCCTAGTGATCCAAAAGTGTTACATCGCTTCAGAGTTATATGACTTTCTGTGCCTCACCAACGCAGAATGTCACAGCATCCTGGTAAGTCCCACTAAAATATAAGAGAACTTATTTCTGGGTAAATAAGGCTGTGTGTAGTCCTGTTGAGTAATGGTGCTTACTCCCAGGTTAGTCTGCAATCCTATACACACTTACCCTGGAGTAAATCCCATTGAATTCAATGAGACTCACTTCTGAGGAGACACCCATAGGATTGTGCTTTTAGTGTGCACAGCATTGCAACTTTCATATGCACTTCAGAATGTGCCCCAGAATCCTTTGCAGCTCACAGGGCAGCCCATGCCGGAGCAACATGTTTGGAAAGGGGTCCTGCAGGAAAGAAGTTTATTTTATTTTCACATATTTATACCGCCCTTCCTCCAAAGAGCTCAGGGTGGTGTACACAGCTGCTCCCCTCCTTTTGTCCTCACAACAACCCTGTGAGGTAGGTGAGGCTGAGAGAAGTGTCTGGCCCAAAGTCACCCAGGAAGCTTTGTGGTTGAGGGGGGATTTGAAAAACATTGATTTCAAGCATGATTTTGGACTTTAAAAAAGATGTAACACAAAAAGATGCAACACAGTCACACAAGTGCCCCTCCCTTTTTATTGCCTGGGTTTTGGATTGTCTACAAAAGGAGACTATAAATGTGAAGGTGATGGCAAACCCCTGGGGACCTAGAGAGGAAGGGGACAGCTGGGCTCCCCCCAAGCCAGGCAGGAGTTAGGTGTGCTCTTTGCAACCCCATTGGAGCTCCAAGTTCCAGCCCCTCCTGGGCTGGCCAGTTCCCTTGCGAGGAAGCTGCTCGTGCCTTTTGCCAGCCTTCTCCCCCCCCCTTCCTTTGGTAATGTATACAATGAAAGAAAGAAGAAGTCGCCCGAGAGCTGCCTTCGCTGATGTCAGGAGCGGGGCTGGCTCTCAGGAGGGTGTGATTGAGTTTGGCTGAGCTTCAGGCAGCCCTCGATCTTCCGCCTCCAACTTCCAGTGCGCTGAGACGGGCTGCAGGGCAAGGTAGAGGAACCCCTTTCCGTTTTCTCTTTCCGCGCAGCCACGCTGTGTTGCCAGGAGTGCGCGCGCGTGGGAATGCACGCACGCGTGCATAGGAAGCATGGCAGGATGGGGGGGGAATGGAGGAGTGAGGGGGGGTTGCAATGAGTGTGATTTGGAAGCAGCTTCCCCAGCAGTGGTGGGGGGCACAATTCAGCCCTGCAGGCTTGCTCTGCCTGTGCCCAAAGCGGAGGGGATGCCAAGAAGTCCTGGGGGCGCGCGCGGGATCCTACTTGCTGGCCCCCCCTTTCAGTGTGTGTGAGAGCGCGCCTGCCTGCCTGCCTGCCTGCTCCAGAGCGCTGCAATCTGGGTCGGGGCAAAAATAGGTTTCTTTCAAATATTTATGACTCCCAGGCGCGTCCCTGGGCTGACGGCTTCTTATTTTAGCAGCCAGGAGGGGAGAGAGGGAAGGAGAACTTGGTGTGCTTGGGGGGGGGGGGGGTGAGAGAGGAAACTAAAAAAAAAACCAACCACCAAACGCAAAGAACCTGGTGGGGGCTGGAGTGATTCACCTTTCTGTCTGTGAGGGTTGCCAGCCCTTTGAGGTGACCACTGAAGCAGTCCTGGGCGTTTGAACAGGGCCTGCTTGGTTTTCATGACTTGGTGAAGAAGGGGGGGGGGAAATCTCCAGGAATAGCTTCAGTCAGAATTGGCAGCCCTCCTTACAGCCCAACCCTATGCATATCTACTTAGAAGCAAATCCTACTGTGTGCAATGGGGCTTACTCCCAGGAAAATGTGTATAGGATTGCAGCCTGAGGGCCCAATCCTATCCATTTTTCCCCATGTTGGTGCGGTTGTGCCAGTGGGGTGTGCGCTGCGTCCTGTGGTGGAGGGGTAGTCACTGGTGCCTTCTCAAGGTATGGGAACATACCTTGAGAAGGCACCAAGGGATGGGTGCCTTTACAAGGTATGATTCCCTAATCGTGGGGCAACATTGTGGCTACACCGGAGCTGGGAAGTTGGACCTGAGAAGGCACCAAGGGATGGGTGCCTTTACAAGGTATGATTCCCTAATCGTGGGGCAACATTGTGGCTACACCGGAGCTGGGAAGTTGGACAGGTTGGGGCCCTTACTCCCTGCCCTGCAGAAGCATGTGGCACACATTGTTGTGTGGTAAACTGCAAGCGGCAAACTTTGTGCAAGCTGCAAACCTGAGAGGAAGGAAGGAGGGCTGGCTGCTATACTGCAGCCTGTTGGGAAGAGTGTGTTTCGTACCTCTTGAACATGTTGTGCGCCTGCTATCGGTTATCTCATTCATTGAAGGCTCCCTCTCTCGGTTTATCAGACCCTGGGAAAGGCTTGCCTGGCCTCATTTCCTGTGAATAAGAGGGCGTTGATTCCTCTGGAATAATGTGGACTTGTATGCCCCAGTTTAGTCAGGAGCATGTAAAATGATCCCAGATTGGAAGTCTGACTGTGCCTTTTATGTCGAACATAGCTTTATCTCTGCAGTGCAGGAGACAGCGGCCCCCAGTTTGAGGCTGAGATGCTGTTTAGAATGTGTTAGCAACTATCCTGAAAGAAAGAAAGAAAAGGCACATTTGGAGAAGGCCCTTGAAGAATATCTGTATATTTGTAATATGGTGAAGACCCTTCGTGTAGATATACAATAATGTTTGAGGACATAAAGAAACTCCTGTTCCTAGCAAGTGGGATTCACAGAATACAATGGGAGATCTCAGGGACAGATCTTTCCCAGCCACTCTTACTGAGATCCCTTAACTTCTTAAGTGAATATGCCAGGAATGCTGAATGTTGGCCCTCCAATATACCCTATTTCCCTGGGCTACAGTCCCTTACCTTAAGAGTGTTTTATAGATCTTTACGTAATGGTGGATAATCATAATAATCCCTTCTGATTTTGAAATCCCTGTCAAAAACAGCACTATGAAAGCAAATCTGTTGCGTATAGGATTAAAGCAGACTGCAGAAGGCAGTTCCCCAGCAAAGGAAGGACTCTGAGGTTGACCCACAAGACCTTTGTTCTTGTGTCTGTAGTTTCCATGGGTCTCAGTCTAATATACTCTTTTTTATTGTTGGTGGAGAGGGCCAGTTATGAGAGTAATTGAGTTTATGAGGATGAGATGTGTTGACAGTGCGATAAAGGAGAAACGCAGACTGTCAGGTTATAGGCTAGGCCTCCAGAGACGACGTAAAGTGCAATGTCATACATCTGTGGAACAGTTGTTATCAATGCTCATTTGATCTTCCAGAATGTTAGCATGGTGCTCTTGGGTCAGGAGGCAGGGAAACAAGGTTCAAATTCCTACTCGGCCATGATTTTCACAGTGGCCTTTTAGACATTCTTCCAGCATAAACTGTCTTACAGGTTTTTGGCGAAAATAATAAGCAAAGAATTACAAAACCCTTTAGACTCTGATTTTTTTAAAATTCATAGACACTTTGAATAAAACTGACCTTTCAGTTTTTTTGGTATCTAATTTGTACTAAACCTGTTTGACAGTTCATCTTTTTTGTGTCTTGGAAGGTCTGCTGAGACGCTGACCTAACTGTGTTCTGCCCCCAGTGGCCAAATTGAAGCCTATCAAATTAGCCCTGTTATAATCTCTTGAGGTTGTTAGAGGGAAAAAACGCTAAAATCTGTTTTAAGCTCTCTAGGGCACATTCCTCAGGAGTTTTCTTTCCAGCAGTTTTAAATTATAACTAGTGATTTCTGCTCACTATTTTATGGCTTTGTGATTTTGGAAAATCTTTTCTGGTAAGGAGTCTTGAGAACATGATTGCAATGAGCAGTAAAGGCTGCAGAACTAGAAAGAATGCTTTACTGTTGCATGTGTATGTGGAATGTATTTGTATTTGTTGCTGCTGTTTGCATTTATATCCTGCCCTTAACCAAATGGTCAAAGACCATTCACTATATTATAGAAGACAGAAAGCAATTGCATAAAAATTTGTTAATTTGATGGTTAAAACCCTGGTGAAAATAAGTGAGCTTTAGCAGTTATTTGGAAGTGGGGAGAGTGAGATCTTCTTCCATTGTTTATGTAAGCATTCCAAGCCCAGGAAGCCACCAGGCCTTTTTCCATGTGCACACCAATCATATTTCCTTAGGCAGTGCTACAGAGAACAAGACCTCCTTTGCAGATCTTAATGGGCATCAGTATTTTCATATGGCAGCAGACGGTCCTTGAGGTGTTGTGGAATCTCATGAATGTGAAGGTTATTGTGTGATCTTGCAGATTCCGTCTTCAAAATTTGGTTAAGCAGTTCTAGTAAACAAGAAGCTTAGCGCATATGGGTCCAATCCTGAGCTTGGTGTCGCACATGTGCCATAAGACATGCCCACAACACCCTGAGCTGAGTCAGCAATGGCGCCAGTCCAGCAGCAGCCAGACACCGCCTGGAGCTAGATACAAGCTTCATGTGGCAGTGAGGGCTTCAGGGGTAGGGGAAGAACGGGGCGGGGGGGAGGAACCTGTGGCTAGGATAGGACCAGCGAAGTTCTGCTTCGCTGGATCCTGAACTCCATGTCAGGCCTTCCGGCCTGATATGGAATCTCTCAACTCTTTGCTGGCAAAATAGCCAGTGCAGACTGAAAAACCCCATTGTGGCTTTTCCCTGAGGAGACCTCTGGTGGCTGCTGTGGTGCCACAGGATGCAACGGTAGCTGCTTTGGCACCACTGCACCTGATAGTGGAGCTTCCTTTAGGATTGGGCTGTAACTTACTTTGTAAATGCTAATGCTGAACTTGCATTGTTATCTTTCTAAGGACCTGGATTCAGAAAGAAAGGACCAGAAAGAAGTATACTATATTACATTATATATTTTTAAAATTGCAGTTGCGTGGCATGGAAAGGAAAAGGGCAGTTCATCAACTCTCTGTGACAGTGAATTTTTCATCTTGTTCTTCTGTTTTGTACTATTTAAAAAATCCTCTCTTGTGCTAGCCAAGTACTTAATCTTTTTTTAGCTATTAGCACAATGGTGTTATGCCAAGAGCAATATCTAGTTTGGTATAGAATGTTACTGCTGCATTTCTCTGAGAATATAAAGCACTCAAAGTGAGTAAGGTGATACTTCTTACTGAACTAACATCTGGTGATTGAAAGCATATAGGCTTAGGGCTCTTCACTCAATAATTTTCATCACATTTCCAATTCCTCCAGCCATTTCACAAGTTTGGGGAAACAATCTTCCTCCTACCTTTTGGAAAGATTGAGAAAGAAGTTTGACTTTACAGAGGGAGTCAGAATTAAGAAACAGATGCCAAAGTAAGATGTGTGGGTACATTGGTGGAGAAGCCATAGATATGGGGCTAATTCATATGGGGTTAATAATCCATTTTCTAATCCATAGGTTGGGGCAGGAATCTTACACATGCACAGTACCTTATACCCAGTCAAATAACTGGTCCACCGAATCAGTATTTACAGCACTGGCTGCTCCCTGGGGCTTTGGACAGTGGTCTTTTTCCAAGTGTGAAAAATCTGGAGATGCCAGGGGTTGAATCTTTTTCATGCCAAGCACATATTCTACTACTGAACTATGGCTGTTCTTATTTACCACTAAGGGGCACAACTGGAAATATAATGAGATGGAAGGCTACAATTCATCTCCATATTGTAAGTGCACATTAGAGTGAGATAATTTGCATGCCATTTTCACCTAGTACCTATTCATGTGACATCCTGGGCATGCAGTAGCCATATGACAGGTCTTGGAGTCAGCGTACCCATATGAGCTCCCAGTCAGTGTTTGTATGCATTTGCATCTGGCATGTCACTGTAACTAATTTAACAGCACAGTACTTGTTAAACTACAGTAGGTGCATTATGCTATCAAGCCTCAGCCAGGTTCAGAGACCAGCAGTGGAGTTCAGGTTTGGTTCTGGAACGAATAGGCTTGTATCCAAGGAAGGTCACACGCAAGTTGAGGTTCATCGTGGTGAATGGAGATCTGGGGCAGGAGCAGAGGCAGGTATATCATTAGGTCAGACAGGTGGTCAGGTCCCAAAGATGGCAATTCAGGGGGCAGTGGGAGGTGGTCTGTGTGAATACTTGTGGTAAGCTGCCTAGAGAAACCAAGCTTGTAGCAACTGCGATAGAGGACCAGATAAGTCACTGTTGTTTCCACAGATCACTTTGTCTAGCTGGGCAGATGAGCAACAGTATCTTCTTTGGTCATCATCTGAATGGTGCTGTGCACTGTGGAGAGAAGGGCAATTACTCCCTCTGTATGAGAGTTGCTCCAATGGCTCAGGGAGTAAGGTGTTGCTGAGTGGTTGTAAGAAAAGCCTGGCTGAATCAGACCTAAAGTTCCTTCTAGTCAGAATTCTGTTTCTTGCAATGGTCCACCGACTGCTTCGAGGAAACCCACAAAAAGGAGAAAAAGGCGTACTCTCTTGCCATGGTGTCTCCACACCATGCATAATTTATAAGAATCAATCGTGTGTCCTTCCCTTAATTGCCTCTTTTCCAAGCTAAAAAGCCCCAAATGCTATAGCCTTTCCTCATAATGAAGGTGCTCTAGCCTTCTGATATTTTGGTTGCTCTCTTTTGCATCTTTTCCAGCTCTAAGGTATCTTTCTTGTGTGTGGTGGCCAGAACTGTACACAATACTATATGCCAAATATGGCCCTACCTATACAAGTCTAAGGGCCTTGCTTTTCAGAAACCATGCTGATTCTTCTTCAGCAAGGCTCTTCTATATACTTCATAATTTTAACTTATGCTTTTGACTAGTTTACCAGAGGTTAAACTGAGCAGCTTGTAGTTTCCCAGATCTCCCAGATCCCTTTTGAAATATCCATATTACATTGGTTGCCTTCTAGTTCTCCTGCATGGAGGTTGATTTAAAGAACAACATATATTTTTGTTAGATGATCCATGGGCTCCTCATTTCATTCCTCATGTTTTTGCACCTCTCATTGTCAGCTTACATTTCTTTTGCAAGAGTTTGTATGGATGTCCCAATAAGGAGAACAAGACTTCCATTTTCTAAAGAAAGCCAAGGCTGTTTCTAGTGCTTTGCACCTGCTCTGGTTCTTTTCAATGTTTTTGGAAGTTCTTACTCTCAAATGGGAAAAATTTGAATTTGCTGTAGGACATTTTAACATGCAGATTTAGAAATCAGGGGAGTTTGGACATGTAATGGATATGAGCATTTTGTTTGCTGCCTATAATGACATTAGTATTTTTGCCACTGGCCTTGCATTTAACCTGTGCAACAAGAAGTAATAAAAAGTAAAAATTAAACCTGGGATTTGGAGTGAGGGTGCTTAACACTTTCCCTCAATTCCATTTTCCCAATTTAAGTTGCATCTCTGCTTAAAACAGTGTATCTCAAACCTTGGGTTAGGACCCACTTAGGTGGGTCGCAAACCAATTTCAGGTGGGTCCCCATTCATTTCACTATTTTATCTTTAGTATATTAGACTTGATGCTACAATAGTATGTGACAGCATGTGGGGAAATGTTGCAGATCTGTACTTTTAACAAGCTATGTACGCGTATATGCTTTTAACAATAATGGTCAATGAGACTTACTCCTGGGTAAGTGTGGGCAGGATTGCAGCCTAGGATTATTAAAAATCTTCCTGCTTGATGATGTCACTTCTGGTAATGACATCACTTCCGGTGGGTCTTGACAGATTCTCATTCTAAAAAGTGGGTTCCAGTGCTAAAGCCACTGAGAACCACTGGCTTAAGCTATTTATCCTGCAGGACAAAACATACAAGTATGGTTTTCACTCTGGGTGAAAATAACTTTAGAACGGGCAATTTAGATAAGGAAAATGGCAGGAACATAGGTAGAAAGGGTTCCCCTAGTAATGTTCTATGATTTGATTTGGAGAGTGGTTCTAAGCTGACTTTGAACTTAAAAAAAAATCTGATCACGAATCTCCCAACGTCTTGTCTCTTTGGCCCATGGTACCCAAATAGCATCTGTATATTTTCTTTTGTCCAAGGGCCTAGCTACAGCACGCACACATCTGCGCATGCCAAAGTACACATTTACTCAAGAGATCAGGGCCCCATTCTAAGGCAAATATCACAGGCCTTTATAACCTTTCAATGAAGTTATTTTTAATTTAGGAATATAAATAGTCTTCCTGGCCAGGAATTAACTAGGAAAAACAAACCAGGTGCTAATCCGTAAGAGACAATTTTATCTCAAAGTAAATAGGAGATACAGCAAAGCCTGTAAATATTTTGTGCGTCCTTGGTTTTGCAACGCTCTGTGTGGATTCTGCTATTCATTGTGGTGTGGAACAATCCATAAAGCAGGCATCAAGGGGGTGGATTGGGGAGTAGAGGGTAGCCTGGTTACATCGAAAGGAGGATTTTAAAAATAGTTTTACGTTGGGGGAGGTAAAAAATGATAAGCACTCCTAAAATTTTGACATAGTTTATGGACCATTCCTTTATGGTATCTTGAGAGTCTTGGCATTAATGTCTTGTTTGGTTTTTTAAATGTCTAGCCTTTATTGTAGAAGAAAATTTGGAAATGTGTGCATGACCTTCCAGTCTCTCCATTCCTTGACAAAATATTGCTAGACAATTTCATCCTAGAGAAGCAGCTGTAGTCTTTTGCAGCAAAAACAACAGAGTCCTGGACCACCGTTTAATGTGTTGTTTGATAAATGGACTCATGGAAGCTGAAAAAAAATTGTACTGTATAAGGCTAAGAGAACACATGGGCATATGCATAATTTCTTTTCATTGCAGCAATTGTCCTGCAGTGAGTTGTAGAACTATTCCTAGTTGCAGAATTTTGCTGTAGCTATCACTAGGATGTATTCAGTGCAGCTGCTTCTGCATTTCACTTTAGACAGAGTTGAGATGCACCTTTATCTTGGATGTACAGCTGGAATAAGGGCCCTGCTCATGTCTCCGTCAGCAGAGGTAGCTACAGCAGGTGTTGTCAACTGTCATTGTTTTCTCAGCATGCAAGCAAAAGTTATTTTCCCTGTTAAATTGTGCAATGTCCACAGAGGGATCTACAAAGGAAGCAGGGGTGTTTGCTTTTGAATTACAGCTGATCTTTGAGACATGCTTACTCTTTGGGTAATGGATCCTATCACTGGAAGTGAGGTTTCTCAGGGAAAGTGTTCTTGCTGGGCTGCAGTTTGTAACTGTCGGACTGGAACGTGATTAATTTGTGCAGACACAACCTGTTATATTGAATAACAGCATTTTTTGTACTGTGCAACACATAAGAGAGAGAATTTATAGGGAGGGCAGTGGGAGGATGCAAAGGGAAAATTGCAGCGGTTTGACCTTCTTATGGGACCACAAAAGAGGCTGAAAATACTTGGTTGGGGCAAACAGGAACAACCAGAGAAATGCAAAGTAGGGCACTGAGTATATCTTCGTTAGGTTAGGCAGCAGAGCATTCTGGAGGCTTCAGTGGTGGCATGCGTTTCCTAAGGTTTATCGGAGAGGGGTAAATAGTTGAAGGAGGGCTTGGCAAAACCTCAGGAATATCTGTCGAAAAATAATCCTACCCAGATTTCTCTTAAATCCCATTTCCTCTTGAAAGTGCTAGGGCAGAAATGCAATTTACAACTCTTCTGCTTCTTTGTTGTTCATAGCAGTTGTCCCTGATAAGGACATACTACTTTCCTCCACCAGCCCATTGAAACCATGCTAGTCTGATGACACTGCCACACCCTCTGCCACTGTGCTGCTGCATTTGCTGACAGAGCCCTGGACTGGAACAGCAGTTGCAGGGCTGTCCGGTGTTCTGCCTGGGATACAGAGAAGGAAAAGGGGCAGCACAAGTGGCTGTGGGAGAGGAGGTGGCTGAGCAGAGTAGGAGGAGGGAAAGCAGCCATTGCAAAAGATTTCTCTCCCCCCCCCCCAAGAGCAGAAAACAGCTTGCAGGAGGGATTGCTGTGGATGATGTCTACATTCATCCATTGTTTGCCTTTGTAAACAGATTTTGCAGGTTTCTGTATTGTTTAAAAACCTGTTTGACCAGAGAGGACTGTGGGATAAGTGAAACATGTTTCTTCTCTATGAGAAGGGATGCCTCTCTCAAACAACCCTCATCTCTCTTCAGAACTCTCTGTTTCTTGTATTTATTTGCAAGGCTGTGCTAAGGGGAAAGATAACATATCGGGAGAAGAGTAAACAGCACAACATCGGAGGGGATGAGGGGTTCCTCTTATGCAAAATATGTGAGTATCAATGTGATTTTAAGTTTTCCCTGTCGGAGATTCAAATTCTCTCCGTTCAAAGCCAGTTTTAGGCACAGAAAATGTAGCCATATCCTAAGAAGCACCAGTGTCTGCCTGATGACAAAGCTGCATCTGGGGCTAGTGTGAAGCAAAAAGAGCAATATCCTTTGAATGGATGGCTTGTGCTATTTATCGAGGACTCCACTTGCTAGGAGAATGCTGGGTGGTCACTGGAAAAAAGAAAGGCATTGAAAAGGAGTCCTGGCTAATTTTCTTGTCTTTTTACGTGTTTGGATTGCAGATCACAGGACCTGTCTCATGCTTCTGTGAGGCAGAAGGATCCTGTGTGAGGGTCTTGGGAGATGAGATTCTGACCCAGTTCTTTTGCAAGAGAAAGGGACAAGAACTGTGCTGTCTTGAAACAGCCTGTTTAAACAGAGAACATACTTTAGTACAAAACAAGTCATTAGCAGCACAGGGAATAAAACCTCAGAATCCTTTCTTCCAGCCTCTACCTTTCTTTCCCCTGCTATACTGGATCCAGAAATTTATTTTATTTATTTGAAAAATGTGTACCCTGCCTTTCCCATGCCAAAGCCCAAGGTGGCTTACAAAGATCCATAATAAATGTACACCAGAATAAAACCTGGAAGACCTTTTCTGCCTTATGATTTGGCTGTTAAGTTATGGAAACATGCCATACCTCTGTCTTGTGTCTTACATGGTCTGTCACTGTCAGGATGGGGAAAGGTTGAAGAGATAGATATGTATCTGCCATTGGAATGCCAACGTATTTCCAACATCACACAGTTTCCATAGGCAGTTAATATGCAGCATAAAAGAAAAGAAAAAAAAAAAGATTTATTTACGACATATGCTGATTGGGAGTTTTACTCTGCCCTGTCTCAGGTGGCTTTGATCTGTGCCAACTCTTAAGAGTACATCTTAATTTCCTAATTACTAAATCCTGAACCTAAGACCTTTTTGCAAAATTCTGTGGGAGTTCTGGAAGGACCCACCAAAAAAGTTCATCAGTGCACTTTATTGTTATTATTCAAAACTGCAGTAAGTATCCCATTGAGAAGCTGCCAGCAGTAGGCATTATAAAGAGATAGTGCTAGTCTTTAATGCAGCGATTTTCAGCTGTTGTGCCATGAATGGTCTGCAGGTGCGCTATGGAAGTTTCAGAGAGGGCCATTTATTAGTAGGGCCACTGGGGTATGTGAGCCCCCTACTGACAGAGCAATGTGCCTTATCAACTGTCAAAATACTTATGGTGTGCCTTGACAACTTCAGTGCCTTGTCAGTGTGCTATGTGTTGAAAAAGGTTGAAAATAGCTGTATTAATGTACGTGAAATTCTATAAGATTTTGTCATTTTAAAATGGCAAACTGTGCTTGAAAAGCAATGGGTAGGACATTCATTGACAATGTTAAAGGGAGATTTTCATGCTCTTGGTAAATCCTTTCCCTGGTGAAAGAAAATCCAGCATCTACACTTTTGGTACCACAGGTGGGCAGGAGGTCCAGAAGTTTGCCAAAAACCGCTGCCTATGCATGATGATGTGCTGGAGCGTTTTGCACCCATATAATTCCTGTATTGGTGCAGACACCACTATTGCAATTGCACTCATCTGTAATTGAGACAGATGTGCAGCACTGTTGAAATTGTGAAGGTTGGTTGAGCATCTGTGAACATCCAATGCACATGGACCCATGGATTCACTGCACAGCCTATAGTTCATTATCTCAGAATAAAGGATATGAGTGTTTACTATGGCCTGTACTAGTTAGTTTACTGTTTCTCATTGGCGGGTTATGGCTCCTTAATGTTCCTGTCCCATTCAATTTTTCTGATAATATCTGGAAACTAATGTAAGTACATCTTTGTGCTGTGTGACCATGCATCAAAAAAGTTTAGGTATGACACATCGGGGTGCTGTAAAAATGTGTGTAGGTAGCAGTACTGCAAATTGGACATGTTCTCTGGGAATTTAGCTGTTTATTTTATTTCTTTATATTAAATATATTTCTTGCCTACCTTTCTCTTAAAAACACAGAACTATTTTTAGAACTGAACAGGGTTAAAAGCCAATTAAAAATATCAGTTAAAACACCATGAAAATGTGCTCAATTGAGATTAAAATCAGTGCATTTGAAATAGCAGCATATCACCGTGCCAAGCATCCTCTGAAGAAGCAGGCCGTTTGCTATTCTTTGGAAGGTAATCAAGGACTGAGCTTCACAGAGGGAGAGAGGCTTGGTGTGGTGCTTCAGCACAAGAAAGGGCCTGCTTTTTGTAGCCTCTAAACAACTTGCCAAAGGGAGTGGCACATAGAGTCAGGCGTCCCTAGATGATTTATGGGTGTGAGGAGCTTGTATGGGAGCTGACATTCCAAAAGTTGGCCCACCCCAAGTAATTTAGGACTTTAAAGGTCAGTACCAGTACCTTGAACTGAGCCCAGAAACAAACTAATAAGTTAAGAAGATTGAGGTAGTGATGGTGTCATGCTGTTGATAGTTCCCCTAGGCATGGAGAAAGTGGGTTTGGCTTCCTTTGGAGAAGAGAGAACTGTAGAGCAGTGGTTCTCAAACTCAAGCGTTGGGACCCACTTTTTAGAATGGCAGTCTGTTGGAATCTACAGGAAGTGATGTCATGGCCAGGAGTAATGTCATAAGTTTGGGCTTCAAACCTAAGCTGCGATCAGCCAAAGGACCCATTACACAGCATCCTTGTGATGTCGGAATTCAAACATTCAAGCTTGAAAGTCAAAGCAGAACAGACTTGGATCCTTCTCCAATCACACAATCCTCCCCCCTTTCCAGCATCCCATCTTCCCACCTATTCAGGGCAAAGCACCATGCCGTTCTCCCTGGTTAATGTCTTTAAATGTTAATGTCTCTAAAATGGGAATTAACTGTTAGGAGAACGTCTTTGGGTAAGATTCCTTGGGGATGGAGAAAACCATCAACACTTGGGGAAGGGATATATTCCACGTTCCTTCCAGCCATGGAGCTGAAGTAAGGTGTGTGTGTTGGCAACCTTCAGTCTCAAAAGACTATGGTATTGCGCTCTGAATGGTGGTTCTGGAACAGTGTTTAGTGTGGCTGAAAAGGCCAATTCGGGAGTGACAATCCCTTCCACACTGGGAGCAAGTGCAGTCTGTCCGTGGTCTGTCTCCCTGGCTATGGGCCTTCCTTCTTTGCCTCTTTGCCTCAGTCTGTTGGCCAAGTGTCTCTTCAAACTGGGAAAGGCCATGCTGCACAGCCTGCCTCCAAGCGGGCCGCTCAGAGGCCAGGGTTTCCCACTTGTTGAGGTCCATTCCTAAGGCCTTCAGATCCCTCTTGTAGATGTCCTTGTATCGCAGCTGTGGTCTACCTGTAGGGCGCTTTCCTTGCACGAGTTCTCCATAGAGGAGATCCTTTGGGATCTGCCCATCATCCATTCTCACAACATGACCGAGCCAACGCAGGCATCTCTGTTTCTGCAGTGCATACATGCTAGGGATTCCAGCACGTTCCAGGACTGTGTTGTTTGGAACTTTGTCCTGCCAGGTGATGCTGAGAATGCGTCGGAGGCAGCGCATGTGGAAAGCGTTCAGTTTCCTCTCCTGTTGTGAGCGAAGAGTCCATGACTCGCTGCAGTACAGAAGTGTACTCAGGACGCAAGCTCTGTAGACCTGGATCTTGGTATGTTCCGTCAGCTTCTTGTTGGACCAGACTCTCTTTGTGAGTCTGGAAAACGTGGTAGCTGCTTTACCGATGTGCTTGTTTAGCTCGGTATCGAGAGAATGAGTGTCGGAGATCGTTGAGCCAAGGTACACAAAGTCATGGACAACCTCCAGTTCATGCGCAGAGATTGTAATGCAGGGAGGTGAGTCCACATCCTGAACCATGACCTGTGTTTTCTTCAGGCTGATTGTCAGTCCAAAATCTTGGCAGGCCTTGCTAAAACGATCCATGAGCTGCTGGTGATCTTTGGCAGAGTGGGTAGTGCATCGTCACCAAAGAGGAAGTCACGCAGACATTTCAGCTGGACTTTGGACTTTGCTCTCAGTCTGGATAGATTGAAGAGCTTTCCATCTGATCTGTTCCGGAGATAGATGTCTTCTGTTGCAGTTCCAAAGGCATGCTTCAGCAGGACAGCGAAGAAAATCCCAAACAAGGTTGGTGCAAGAACATAGCCCTGCTTCACTCCGCTTCGGATGTCAAAGGGGTCTGATGTGGAGCCATCGAAGACAACAGTGCCCTTCACGTCCTTGTGGAAAGATCTGATGATGCTGAGGAGCCTGGGTGGACATCCCATCTTGGGGAGAATCTTGAAGAGGCCATCCCTGCTGACCAGGTCGAAAGCCTTCGTGAGATCTAAAAAAGCTGTAAAGAGTGGCTGTCGTTCCCTGCATTTCTCCAGCAGTTGTCTAAGGGAGAATACCATATCAGTGGTGGACCTGTTGGCTCGGAATCCGCACTGCGATTCTGGATAAACACTCTCTGCAAGTACCTGGAGCCTCTTTAGTGCAACTCGGGCAAACAACTTTCCTACAACGCTAAGGAAAGAGATGCCACGGTAGTTGTTGCAGTCACCCCTGTCACCTTTGTTCTTGTACAGTGTGATGATGTTTGCATCCCTCATGTCTTGAGGTACTCCACCTTCTCTCCAGCAGAGACAGAGGATTTCATGCAGCTCAGTGACAATGATCTCTTTGCAGCACTTTAGGACTTCAGCAGGGATGCTGTCTTTTCCTGGTGCCTTGCCAAAGGCAAGGGAGTCCAGGGCCACGTGAAGTTCTTCTAGGGTTGGTTCACTGTCAAGCTCCTCCAACACAGGCAGGCACTCAATGTTGTTCAGTGCTTCTTCGGTAACTACATTTTCTCTGGAATATAGCTTAGTGCTGCACCCAGTGTTCCATCTGCTGCGCCCGATCCTGGATGACCTCACTTGTGGCAGACTTCAGAGGGGCAATTTCCTTCTGCGTTGGACCTAGGGCCTGCTTGATACCGTCATACATCCCCTTGATGTTGCCCGTGTCAGCTGCTATCTGTATCTGGGAGCACAGCTGGAGCCAGTAGTCGTTAGCACATCTCCTGGCAGTCTGCTGGACTTTGCTGCGAGCAGCTCGGAGGACCTGCAGGTTGCGCTCACTGGGACAGGCCTTGTATGCTGCTTGAGCTCTCCTCTTTTCCTCAGTGACTGGTGTCAGCTCCTCAGAGTGGGCTTCAAACCAGTCTGCCGTCTTGTTGGTCTTCTTGCCAAATATGGACAAGGTGTTGTTGTAAACGGCATTCTTGAAATGTTCCCATCTGTTGGATGCGTCGGCCGGACCTGGAAGAGATTCCTCAAGTGCTTGTGCAAATTCCTCTACTTTTCTCTGATCCTGGGTCTTGCTGGTATCAATTTGAGGTCTTCCTTCCTTTTTTGTGTGGTACAGTCGCTTTGTTTGCAGTTTCACTCTGCTGCACACCAGGGAGTGGTCAGTGTCGCAGGCAGCACCCTGATAACTGTGTGTGATCTTGATGCTGGGAAGGCTGGAGCATCTGGTGAGAATCAGGTCGAGCTGGTGCCAGTGCTTTGATCTCCAAGAGACTCTATGTTGGAGCTTCATGTTGAAGAACGTGTTGAAGAAGGTGTGTGTATGCAGGTACAAAAGCAGCATGGAAGAAACAGGGAACTGAGAGCTGACTCAAGGCATCTTGGGATGCAAAGAGTGTTTCTTTTTGGGGGATCAGATATTAGATAGCAGATCTGTTGCCTGATAGAAATGAATGTGCTACTTGGCTCCGCCTGTGATAGATTTGTAAGTAAATCAAATATTACAAAACACCATAAGCCTCTAGCAGTGTTTCTCAAACCGTTGGTTGGGACCTACTAAGTGGGTTGTGAGCCAATTTCAGGTGGGTCACATAGAACGTAGCTCAGCTGCCACTGAAGATACAGAACTGAAAACACAGTGTACAGAGCTGCTTTGTAACAGGTGACAAAATAATGTCTTCAGAATTAGAATGTCCTTTTCTTCATTTAATTCAAGGTTCATGGAAGCCTTGTAAGGCAGAAAATCCATATGGTTCATTTTAGCATAGCTGAACATGAATTTTAAAAGTGTACTAGATATTGTGGGAGAAGGGTAGCAAGGTGGAGAGGAAAGATGGGTGAAGAACCTGAGAACTCAGATGGTATAGGTGGAGGAAGGCAAGGTAAAGGATCCTGAAGATCTGAACATGAATCGTGGCTGTTCCTGCAAATTGAAGATGCACATGAAATGGGGAGTTTTGAGCTTACCTGAGAATCCCCCTTCTTAGTAGTTCCAGTGTGGCTTGGTTTGCCCAGCCAGCCCCTAGCATCTCAACCACAGCCAGTGCCACCCCAACACACTGGAGAGGCCCCTAGGAGGGAGAACACTGGTCCATCCCAGCTGCACAGGAGAGCTAGGGCAAGGAGCAGAGCCTATCTTGAACTAGAGGCATCAGAGATGCAGGAGTGCTGCCGACTGGGAGGCCTGCCGGGGGTAGAATCGCAGACCATGCTAGATATAGACCTAACAGAGAAATTGCACTTGATTACTCAACAGTGCAGTTGATGCAGAGTTTAATAATCTTCCTGCTCACTGCTCTCTCACAATCAGGTTTGGCTCTGAAGGTAGTGGAGAGAGCCCTCATCCCACAGCTCAGGAGAGAAGTCAAACAGTCGTCCTCATGCTGAGAGCAGTTGCGTCAGGCCAGCATGGGCTCCAGCAAGTCTCCGGAGGGCCAGAGGCTCATTGGAGACTGGGAGCTCACCGAGGGCCGCAAGTGGCCCCTGGGCCGGGGTTTGGGCACCCCTGTTTTAGATCATGATGCATAAAATACCATGAGGATTAAAACTCTTTTTTTCTTCCCAAATAATAGTTACTAAATAAAGGAAGTCGTGAGAGACAGTGAGACTTTCAAAGGCTTAGACGGGAACCTGGGCAAAAACTGTCAAAATTCTCTAGCAGAGAGGCCCTGGCTCTCAATAAATAAGTGTGCACTCTTTCTCTCTTTTCCTGCTGGGTGTTTATGGGACTCGGATGAAGGGAAGGGAAGGCAGTTGGCTCAGGGTTTAGCTAGGCTGCCAAGCTCTACTGGTCTCCAATGCGGCAGCATAGACTTAGAGCTTGGGAGAAGTGCTGTGGCCAATTATTTACTGGTGATGGTTGCAGCGAGAGCAGCATGATATTTCCTCCCTGTCCTCTCATCTATCTTAACTACTTGGTTGGCCTATCTGGATCTACTTCCAACCTTGTAGGGTACACCTGTGGGCTGCTATTTAAATGTGTTTTGATGAGTTTGAAATATTTAGCTGCATCTGCATGCATTGTGTTTACATGGACATGATGTGTCCACATACATTAGTTTTATATATCAGGGATTTCTGTCCCTGTATGTTCTGTTTTGAATGAATGTTGTATCATTTGTGGTCACTGTTAAGAAAAGCAAAGGGCTTTAATTTTTTTTTAAAGTTATCATTATTAAGTTGGGTATAGGCTTTAGAGTTAAATCAATTGTTTGCTTGTATTTTTGGGTCACAATGGCCAATCAGAGTGACTAACAGTAAAAACAAAGTTAAATTAAAATGAGTAAAAATTACAATTAAAAAAATTAATGAACAGCCAAAGACAGCAGTAATACAAGGTTTATCCTCTGCTGTACCTCTTCACATGGTCCACCTGTTCGAAGTACCATTGGAAGTAACTGGCAATGACATCATCACCAGTTACTTCTGGGTTGGGAGGACAGATGGGATGTGATAAACACCAGTAAGAGGCTCAGGTTGGATGGGAGGGCTTTTTTGAGTGCAGAAAAGCATGCTTTGGAGCTCTGCCTGCCGAGCCTCCTACCACTGTTCGTTGCATCATGTTCCTGGTCTCGTTGCCAGGCAGCAGGTGTCCAGCAGGTGTCCACTGGTCCTGCGAATACCACCAGATACCACCTCAAGTACCACTGGTGGTACCTGTACCACTGGTTGAGAAACTCTGGACTAGGGTAAAATGAAAAAAACATCAGCCAGGTTTTTTATGTGTATACCTATACACACTTAGGGACGCTTAGGCTATAATCCTATATGTACACACTGTTGTGGAGTGAGTCCCATTAGACACAATAGGACTTACTTCTGAGTAGACATGCATAGGGTTGTACTTTTAGATTCTAAAGACCCTAGGTATTTTCTTTTTAAAACCTTGGGAGCTAGCAGGACCTGGTTACTGACAGTTTTACACATGAGCTGAATGATGAAAACAACTCTAGAGCAGGGCTTTTCAGCTTTTTATTTATTTGTTCGTAAGTACACTACCACCTTTTGCAGGTACCTTCACTGCCATGGGAGATGAGAGCTGTGCACTGAAGAGAGCAGCTTGCCCCACAGTTGTGGCTTAGTTCTGCTCTCCTCTTCTCCAAACCATGCCTTTTTCAAAGGGCCGCATCTTGCCCACTAGTGCACAGCACCTCCCCCGTCATCTCCACTTCCAGCAGGGCTGAGATAGGCGAACTCAGGACAGTAGAGGGTGATTTGTTGCCAGTGCCAAAACTCACAGTGCAGAAGGCAGCAAGCCTGCCTCATACCTCCTTACCTCTCTCCTTTCTTGTGCGGCCCCTTTAAACAATCGGGAAGCATGGAACACTTGCTGCTGTTGGCATGACTATGGTATAATTACTTCCACTTGGTGGTATGTGGGGCAGTTTCATGATGACACGGCCAACTCCCTTCTCCTGTCTGTCCCAGGTCATGGCCATTGCACTTTGAGCTGACACTACTATGACTTTCTAAATTTCCTAAAACTTGAACCTAGGACATTGAGGGGTTTCCTCCTCCATAGTCAGAGGTCTTGGGGGGGAGTCGGGACACTGATCTCTGACTTCCTCCCTCCAGCATCTGGTTTGCATTGTGCACTCCTGGCCCCTGGAGCCAAGGGCATCTGCCGCAGAGCTAAAATTAGCTCAGGATGTTGATCTCGTTAGCTGGATTTGGTAACTCCAGGCTCCTGGGCTGGCTCCAAAGATGAGTCAGTTCTCCTACCCAACCCTCCTGCTCAGACTTCTGTGCATATTTGATCAGATTCAGGACTTGTGCAACAATGCTGTCTCAGACCACTTTCTTTGGCCCGATTTGCTTACCCATCAAATGGTAGCTGCTGTAGTTCAAGAGAAAGGCCTCCCTCCCTCCACCCTGTTCCAATAGCTGTTGGCGGCTGGGTGCCACTCTCAGTGTTGGAGCAGCCCTTTTGGCTCTTTGGGCCATGCAGCAGAATGGGTCTCTTCCTGTCTCTGAAGAACTTGCTGGCACATGCCATCTTGACAGTTGACAGGTTTGTGGTATTTATGTAGGGCAGGATTTTTCTTGGTTCAGGCAGTTGTGCTGAAGAGTAGGGAGAAGACCTTGCCTAGTCATTTTTTCCAGTGCTGATGCAAGAGCCATCTTAGAACACATGTTGGATGAGGGACTGTTGCTTCACCTGAGCCACGTAGGGCTGGCTCAAAACTCAGGGTTGCCTCACGCTCTCCAATTACAAGACTTACAAAGGAGTTGGCCATTTCTGGCTCTGTAGAAAAGGGGCCAAAATGTCTCCTATCTCACAATGTGATTGATAGCTGCCCTAAGAGCTGTGCTAATAATGGGACAGAGTATCTGTTTTCTCCATAAATCCCATTTCCAGGCTCTACCATTGACCTCACATGTGCTACTAATTACTCTCCTGAGGGCCCAATCCTAATTAAATCCTCCCCCCACCCACCAGTTGCACCTGAGCCAGTGGAGCATGTGCTGTATCCTGCAGGGTAGCAGTTGCAGAGATCTCCTTGAGGTAAGAGAACTCTCATTTCCTTACCCTGAGGCAAGCCCCTACTGCCCCATGGGGTCTCCTTGGATCTACACCAGGTCTTTTGTTGGTGCAAGTCCAAGGAGAATAAGGGAGAGGGAAGGAGACAGGGAAGCAGATTAGGAACTGGAACTCAAACTCACTGAGATCCTCCCCACCCAGAAATTTTCTTGTTCCTCCTTGCTCTGTTCCGCACATTCCAGCTGCTCTTGGTCCCCACTGCCGGCTTACCTTTGCTGCTAGAAGCAGCTGGCAGTGACAATGGACCTCTAGCACTGTCACTTTTTGTGGTGACTCCCAAAATGGCTGCCAGCAGCATGCTGTGCACACCCTGTGTGACTATTTATAACAGCAGAACTGTGTTCTGCTGTTGTAAAGGGCAGCCTAATCCTAGTTTGGACTGGGCTGTTAATCTCTGATCCTATACAAATGTGCCTGAAAGTGAGTCCCATTGAATTATGCTATTTCACTGCTTCTGCAGCTTGCCTGAACTTGCCACAGGCACAACGTAGTCTTGTAGAAAGAGACTGGAACACCATGTTCAGCTTCAGTACGGTTGCATACAGCAAAAGCCATTCTCATGTTACTGGGAACATACAGAGCAGAAGCAACACATCGGGAAGATCACGCAGGGTTGGATGTGTCTACATTTTGCAAAAATGCAGCAATATGGATGCCGGCAACTGCATGGTATTGATGCAAAGCTGATCTGCCTTCTTGATCTGCCCTGCTCATTTGTCTAAGAAGCATGTGTAGTTTAAACTGATGCCTGTGGCTTCCATTTGCCAACTGTCCCTTCTCTGCCTTCTGTCTGAATTCTCCTACCACACAGCCTTTCCAGCCCCTTGCCACCATCACCTCGGCCCCCTTTTTATTGCCTTTGTTTTGGCAAACAGTCACTCTCTGTGGCCTGCCTTTCTGAAGTGGCAGAGGAATAGAAGGTGAAGGCACACTCTGGTATTGGGGAGGTTTTCTCATTTATGTAAACACATGAAGCTGCTTTGGTCCATCTAGTGCAGTAGAATTGTTTGCTGTGACTGGTGGTGTCTGTGTGAGATGCTGGAGAGATGTCTTTCCCAGCATCTGCTATCCAATCTTCCTTTTCTAATTACTATTCATTCTAGCTATCTAATTTCTAGCTCAAATGTTATGGAATTATGAAATCAAATATAATAATTTGACTCTCCAAAGTCCCTGTATAGCATAAAAGGTAGTTTGTTAGCCTCTTCCTTTTGCTCTCAATGGTGGCTTGCAAAGTCATAAGAACATAAGAACAGCCCCACTGGATCAGGCCATAGGCCCATCTAGTCCAGCTTCCTGTATCTCACAGCGGCCCACCAAATGCCCCAGGGAGCACCCCAGATAACAAGAGACCTCATCCTGGTGCCCTCCCTTGCATCTGGCATTCTGACACAACCCATTTCTAAAATCAGGAGGTTGCGCATACACATCATGGCTTGTACCCCATAATGGATTTTTCCTCCAGAAACTTGTCCAATCCCCTTTTAAAGGCGTCTAGGCTAGAAGCCAGCACCACATCCTGTGGCAAGGAGTTCCACAGACCGACCACACGCTGAGTAAAGAAATATTTTCTTTCGTCTGTCCTAACCCGCCCAACACTCAATTTTAGTGGCTGTCCCCTGGTTCTGGTATTATGTGAGAGTGTAAAGAGCATCTCCCTATCCACTCTGCCCATCCCCTGCATAATTTTGTATGTCTCAATCATGTCCCCCCTCAGGCGTCTCTTTTCTAGGCTGAAGGGGCCCAAACGCCGTAGCCTTTCCTCATAAGGAAGGTGCCCCAGCCCCGTAATCATCTTAGTCGCTCTCTTTTGCACCTTTTCCATTTCCACTATGTCTTTTTTGAGATGCGGCAACCAGAACTGGACACAATACGCCAGGTGTGCCTTCACCATAGATTTGTACAACGGCATTATAATACTAGCCGTTTTGTTCTCAATACCCTTCCTAATGATCCCAAGCATAGAATTGGCCTTCTTCACTGCCGCCACACATTGCGTCGACACTTTCATCGACTTGTCCACCACCACCCCAAGATCTCTCTCCTGATCTGTCACAGACAGCTCAGAACCCATCAGCCTATATCTAAAGTTTTGATTTTTTGCCCCAATGTGCATGACTTTACACTTACAGACATTGAAGCGCATCTGCCATTTTGCTGCCCATTCTGCCAGTCTGGAGAGATCCTTCTGGAGCTCCTCACAATCACTTCTGGTCTTCACCACTCGGAAAAGTTTGGTGTCGTCTGCAAACTTAGCCACTTCACTGTTCAACCCTGTCTCCAGGTCATTTATGAAGAGGTTGAAAAGCACCGGTCCCAGGACAGATCCTTGGGGCACACCGCTTTTCACCTCTCTCCATTGTGAAATTTGCCCATTGACACCCACTCTCTGCTTCCTGGCCTCCAACCAGTTCTCAATCCATGAGAGGACCTGTCCTCTAATTCCCTGACTGTAGAGTTTTTTCAGTAGCCTTTGGTGAGCGACCGTGTCAAACGCCTTCTGAAAGTCCAGATATATAATGTCCACGGGTTCTCCCAAATCCACATGCCTATTGACCTTTTCAAAGAATTCTGTAAGGTTTGTGAGGCAAGACTTACCCTTACAGAAGCCATGCTGACTCTCCCTCAGCAAGTCCTGTTCATCTATGTGTTTTGTGATCCTATCTTTGATGAGGCATTCCACCATCTTACCCAGTATGGATGTTAGGCTGACCGGCCTATAGTTTCCCGGGTTCCCCCTCTTTCCCTTTTTAAAAATAGGCGTGACATTTGCTATCTGCCAATCTTCTGGCACCGTGGCCGTTTTGAGGGACAAGTTGCATACCTTAGTCAAGAGATCTGCAACTTCATTCTTCAATTCCTTAATAACTCTTGGGTGGATGCCATCAGGGCCCGGTGACTTATTGATCTTTAATTTATCAATGAGGTCTGAAACATCTTCTCTTTTAACCTCTATCTGACTTAACTCCTCGGTCAGGAGGGGCCGTTCGGGCAGCAGTATCTGCCCGAGGTCTTCTGCCTTGAAGACAGATGCAAAGAACTCATTTAATTTCTCTGCCATCTCTAAGTCTCCTTTTATCTCCCCTTTCCCTCCCTCACCATCCAGAGGGCCAACCGCTTCTCTGGCGGGTTTCCTGCTTCTAACATATTTGAAGAAGCTTTTATTATTCCCCTTAATGTTGCTGGCCATGCGTTCCTCATAGTTTCGCTTGGCCTCCCGTATCACCTTCTTACATTTCTTTTGCCACAGTTTATGTTCCTTTTTATTCTCCTCATTAGGGCAAGACTTCCATTTACGGAAGGAAGCTTCCTTGCCCTTCACAGCCTCTCTAACTTGGCTGGTTAGCCATGCGGGCACTCTCCTGGATTTAGTGGAACCCTTCTTTCTTTGCGGTATACACCTCTGCTGGGCCTCTATTACTGTTGTTTTAAGCAGCCTCCATGCACTCTGGAGAGATTGGACTCTTTTTACCCTCCCTTTCAACCTCCTTCTAACCAGCCTCCTCATTTGAGGGAAGTCTGCCCGTCGGAAGTCAAGGGTTTTTGTTAGAGATTTGCCTGGTATTCTTCCCCCAACGTGCATGTCTAAACGGATGGCAGCATGATCATTGTTCCCCAATGGCTCAGTAACGTTTACATCTCTAACCAGGTCCTGCATACCGCACAATATTAAATCCAGAGTCACCTGTCCTCTGGTGGGCTCCGTGACTAGCTGCTCTAAGCCACAGTCATTTAGCAAGTCCCCTTTCTCTGGCGCATCTGCTTCAGTCCACCTTTTCCTTGAAGCCTTTGGTACTAGGCCTAGATGTGCAGAAACCCACATGGAAATGAGCTTTTTCCACAGAATAAATGCATGTTTGGATGCAAAACCCACATGGTTTTTCTTTTCTGTGAGAGTTTCTCACAGAATAAGCCAAGTATCTTTTTCACTTTTCATTCTGTGAGTTGCAGATCTTCCACTTGGGTTTTGAATGTATGGTTGCATAACTCACATGGCTGTTGACATTTGTGAGTTCCGAGCCACTGGAGGAGGTGAGATACTGCCTTAGACTGACTCCTGGTTGAGCCTTCCTTTGCCATAGTGACTTGACTTTCCTTGCTTTGGGCTTTTAAAGGCAGCTGTACACTTCCCCTCACTTGTGGCAAGTAGAAGAGAAAGATGCAAAAGCAGCATATGTTTGAACTGTGCCTGATTCTTTGGATCTTTTGATTGGCTTGCAGTGGAGGAAAGCAATATTCCCACTGTTTCAACAGCTCCTTTTGGTAGTGAGGGGCTTCCTCGCCATCTGAGGAATCCTTAATGGAGTGAGGAGGAGTTGAGAGCCTCAACAGACATCTGGTGGGAAGAAGCTGTCTAGGCAGTTGCTCTTAAAAACTGCAGAAATGTGGAGCAATTCTGCTACATTTCAGAGAAGCTCAAAGATCTAGATACTGGAGGGGGCTTTGAGGCATGCCAGAGCAAAGCCGAGGAAGTTCCAAGTAACTATGAGCTGGAGGGTGATATCCATTCTGGATGCCTCAGGTCAAGTGTGTCTGCCTTCAAAATCCTTGTCCAGCTCCTCTTCATGGACTGAGGAGTGGTTGTATCCCAAATGAGTGGCTTGGGGTGGTGCAGCAGAGGAGGTACACTGCCTTGCTGAGGGGTGCAGAGGAAGAGGTGGATGATGAGGAAGATATGGTCTTCAGCCTGATTCCTGAGGAGTTGACAGAGAGGAGTCTTCCTCCCCACAAACAGGACCTTCTGAACCAGGGGTGCCCAAGCCCCAGCCCTGGAGCCACTTGCGGCCCTCGAGGCCTCTCGATGCAGCCCTTAGGGAGCCCCCAGTCTCCAGTGGGCCTCTGGCCCTCCAGAGATTTGTTGGAGCCCACACTGGCCCGAAGCAACTGCTCTCAGCGTGTGGTCGACTGTTTGACCTCTCACGTGAGCTGTGGGATGAGGGCTCCCTCCACTGCTTGTTGTTTCACGTCTGTGATGCAGCAGCGGCAGCAAGACCTTCATTCATTCATATAAGTTCATCTTTAATATATTCATTTATGTAAACTTATGTAAATTTATTCAAATTTTATATGTAAATTAATTATTTTTCTCCCTGGCCCCCGATACAGTGTCAGAGATGATGTGACCCTCCTGCCAAAAACTTTGGACACCCGTGTTCTGAACTAAGCAAATCTTCCTATTTCTTATGGAGAATACTTTGGAGAGTCTGGGAGTAGCCAGTCGATGAGAGCGGGAAGGGAGGGCGTCATTCCCGTCTTTGGCATTGACTACAGAAAGGATTGGATAAGTTCTTAACTATTTAAAACCAATGCTTTGGAATGTGGAGGGGCGGCCACTGGGCAGGAAGAACAGAAAGGGGAAGGAATTCTTCTGCACCATAGTCACTGATTTCAGCAAGGATCAGACGACTACTATACTAGTGGAAACCATGCTCTCCTTTGCAGAAATTGAGCTACAGAGACCTTCCTTGGATGACCAGGGTAGGAAAATGTGGTATCTGAAGGCAGGCTTCTCGAGTTCTCCAGGGAGCTGTTGCAGGCAAACAGGCAGATGAGTGAAAAGCTCACAGAGACCCTCAACTCTGTGCCTGCAGGACAGAGATGTTCCAGTGTGAGACACATACATGGAGTCTTGGGAAATATGACCACCGGACTTGCGGCATTGGCACAGCAAAGGTCCTAGGACATCAAGATGCTGTTTGGGGCTGTTGAAGACACTCAGCCTTCATGAGTGCCTTCATGGAGAAACAGACCGCTGTGATGGAGGTGTAGCTGCCCAGGCATGAACTTCCACAAGCTGGGGGGAGGAAGCATTAGGACGTTCCATTCGTGAGGGGCCACATAACCCCCCCTTCTATGTTCCAATTTGCCAGCACTTGTTTCTGTGCTTTTGCAAATAGCTGTTGTTGCGTTGGAACAAAACACTTGTTTTCTATGCACTTGTAATATCTTGTTGCTATATTGGAATGGGGTGACCAAAACATTCCAGATTTTTAAAAAGTGCTTATTGGCAGGTAACATGGCAGTGAAATGTTTTAAAAATAAGCTCTTGCTTGTCACAAAAACAAAAAACACCCCTAGCTTTCTTTATTTGAGCCACTAATGAATCCAGATGTACATAACACAATAATACAACATAGTTGCAGGCTTTTTAATCCACAAAATGTCTTCCTTTGACACAGGTGTTCTGTTTTTCTCTAATGTGGATTTTCATATCCAGGAGAAGACACCAAACATTCATGTATAATATCTGGTGCCAGTCCCTGTACATTTGAGCCACCTTGACTAAGGTTGCAAGTGATTATCCTAACTGGTTGTAAGCTTGTGTGCTACAGGAGACAGGATAAATAGAAGGGTGGGTTAAAACAGTGTAGTTAGGTTGACAAAACCTAAACCACCTTCCAGACTGTACAACTCCTCACTGCCATGGGTAACTTGTACCAAAGCTGCTTCAGGGCAGATCAAAACCCAATCTGACTTACTTTAATAAGAGACAATGGTAATTTCATTTTGTAATGGAAAAAGAGGCTGAAGATGTATGGCACCTGATCATTTTATCTTCTAATTTACAGGAGTGTAGAGCTGGAATGAAAACTGCCTCCACAGTGTGTGTATGCGTGTGTGTGATTCAGTTTGTCATCATTCCAAGTAGCAAGTGACCATAAGTCAAGACAAATAAATTACTTACTTAAATGAGAAAAGTCGCAAATGCTGAGTAGTGATTTTCAAAACTCAAACTTAAGAAAAAGCACCAAGAAGAAGCATGAAGCAATAGAGAGGCTTGTTGACAATGGAAGAGTCAGGAAAATAAATCTAGAAGCTGTAATTTGAATTGGCTGAGTTGAAAAACATGCCAGGAAGAGAAAGAACAGTTACATTGGGTACTGCCTCACAGGCAATATTTTTGGAGCATTGAACAGCTGAATTGGCATTTTTTAATTGTATGAAAGATTTCAGTTTCTTAACATTTGTGAGAAGGAGCCCACATTTAATGTCTGTGGAAGAGCCTGTCTTTCTCTATGGTTGTCCTCTCTTGAGTCTGCAAAATGAATTCTTTCTGTCTCTATTTTTTGTTTTTGCTTCTCTAGATTGCAAGCATGCCAAGGCTTTGGAACCCTGAGACTGTGGACTGATACCCACTCAGTGGTGGCAAAAATAAAAGTGACAAAAGAGTTTCTACCCCAAACTCTGCCTTATGGTCCTGTCTGGGCTGCCTCTTGCCATTCAGTAGTTTTCCACTCCATTTCAGTCCATGTTTCCCACTCCAAAGAGGCTTCTGTGAAGTGGGGAAGGAGCCCCTCTTGCTTGTTGACTTTATGTGTGTGCAGTGGCAATGAGAAGGGGTCTTGAATTTGGTGACTGTGGTTTTGTTGGCTCCAGGTATTCATGTACCCTGGTTGACTTCTCAGAGTCTTCTTGGCTCTCCTTGTTGTCAAAGCAAAATGCTATCTCCTGCAGTCTGCATCCCTTGCTTATTTTTTTTTTAAGTCTGTATATAAAACACTGCTTTTCAGCAGAAGGATTCAAAGCCATTTCATAAGTAAAGGAATGGTTTGGAACCATAAGAAGAACCATAAGAAGACAGTTCCCTGCCCCAAAGAAGTTTCCAACAGGAAAAGAAGTACCAGGGAAGCATCAACACCAGCTGCTGGGAGGGATTGTCTACTGAGATGAATAGGCAGTTGTTCTATCCCTGACAAATATACAAAAGAAGGTGCCTCTTGTCTGGTTGAGGGATAAAAATCCCATGCACTCCTTTATCTCTCTCCCCCCCCCCCCCGTTACCTATCTGCATGTGGGAGAAATTACAGCTCATTCTTGGGTTGGTTGCTTTGCAGGTTGCATGGAAGGGCAGTACTACAATAAGATCACAACTGGGAGTTTCAGAACACCCTTTGTTGGCTTTTAAAGTGGCTTTGTAGTTTAGCACCTTCAAATTCCTCAAAGGGAATTGTGCAGGTTAAGGGTGTAAAGTTTTCAATTGTATTCTCTCTCTCTCTCTCTCTTGTGTGTGTGTATATATACGTATATAGTAGGTATACTACTGACCTTAAAGTATGAAACGGTGATTGAGGTCATAACCAGCTAGCGACTCCCAGAATGCACTGGGGTAGCCTGTGTGTGGCAGTATTGTTTTAGCAGCAGGAACTGTGTTCTTGTTTCCAGAGGCCAAACTTGTGTTATTTAGTGGCTACAGTAACCTTGGCAGATGTTGTTCTAGTTGCCAGGGGAACATTTCCTTTGTCGTAGCCCACGACCTACTGCATGAAATTTATTGTCTTATTTAGTTTCAGGTCCTGACAGGCAGGTCGTGGTGGGGAGAGCAGAACTGAATCCTAAAAAGGAGGAGCCATTGCTAAAACCAAACTAGGATATGTAGGTTTAGCTCATCCAAGTCCTTTTTATCTCCCACAAGCCCTGGGCTTTGGCCAGCTTTATGTCTTTGAGTCTCTGTGAGTTCTTAGCTCAGAAAATCTGACATTCTTTGCTTAAAATCCATAATTCTACAGTCACAAAACCCAAACTCCAGCTCTTGGGGGAGAGATCATGCGCGTGCGCGCGCGCGCACACACACACACACACACACACGTTTTACTTAGTGGCAGACTTCGTACACAGTTTACGTAATTTTGTAATTGGTAGGTTTTCAAATTAATTTTTTGTTTTTACTTCCTTTTTTGTCAGAGACTAGAAAGGACTGGCAGGGAAGCAAAGGGATACTTAACTGGGGAGGAGCGACTGAATGAGCATAAGAATGAATGCAGGCATTACTTCTTGCTCCCTCAATTGTCGACTTATGTTGACTGTCACAGTGTGCACTGTAAGCAACTTGGGGCAGGGACCTGTCTTTTTTTTATGTCCCTCTAGAAGATACAATATTAACTCCTGGCATTCTACAATGATGATAGTGACCAATATCTGTGCTGCTGAAACAAAGAAAATATCATATTACCCCAGTTACTGAGACCCTCTAGGATTGTTCAAAAGTTATCTTTTAGCTTTTATTGTCCACAAAACCCATATTCATTTTGCTCTAACCTGCCACTTATTTGATTGTATTTATTTTGGAAAGATCTAAGCTGTCCTTCAGCACAAGGCTTCCAGGGCAGCGAATGCATTACAGGGCAGAGCAGACTAAGGAAATACGAAGAGCCTTTCTGGATCAGGCCAAGGACCCACTTAGTTGAGTGTCCTGTTTCCAGAGTGATCCATCCACCAGGTGTTTCTGGGAAGCTCACAAACAAGACCAAAAGGTAGGCTCCTCTCCTGCCATTACTCCTCTGAAACATGTTTTCTGGCCCAATTCTATTGAAAGGAAGATCTGATAGAATGTGTGTTCCGCCTTTTTTTTTTTTTTTTTGGGAGTCTTCGCCCATGCGATGGTGGAGCAATGGAGGCCCGCTGAAGCATGAAAGTCTGGTGTGGGGAGGCAGAATAGGTCAAGAGGCAGGGAGGGTGTTGAACAAGGAGGAGATGGGGTAGGGGGTGGGCGGATTGGTCCTGGGGGGTGGGTTCAGCAGTGGCGCACACTGAATCCTAGCCCCCTTCCTGGGCCCAGTCTGCCTGCATGGATCAGCTCAGACATGTGCCAGCTATCTCAAGGGATCTGGTCAAATGTCCCCTTATCCTGAGGAGACCTCCAGGAGCTGGAAGCTCTTCACTGAAACTCAAGCCCCCCCCCCCCATTGTAATGGTACCATTGATGCAATGCTGGAGCAGAACAGGTGCCAGGAAGAGTTATTCTTGAGTGACTCGGCAGAAATAGCTGTCTATCCACAGCTGAAGTGGTCGTTTGTGATAGAAGGGGATGCCTCTGTCTTTTTGTGGCTGCCCATCCATTGGAAGTATTTCTTAAAAATCGGGAGCTGTGGCCTCAAGTGTTACCTGTCGTTTTTAGCACTGGGTCTGAAAGGATTAGCCTGTGTTGCTGGTGATTTCTTCTGCCCATGAGAAAAGCTACATGTGCCACAATTCTCCCTCCTAGAATGTTATCTGTGATTTGGTATTCTTGACTTGTACTTGCTGTGCTGATGAACTTCATGGAAGTGAGGAGCAGAGAGGGGGTTGGAGCAGAAATGTCTAGAAGTAGCAAAAAAGAATCCACGGAGGGACTGAAGCGTATTGGAAATGCTTTGAGTAATTTAGGTAAGGTTGGCAGGAGGGAAATTTGTGTGGTCGTGGAAATGGATGTTAAGAGTTGGAGTGGGCCCTTCCATCTTGTCCTGGTCTCTAAGCAGTGCTAATTGCAATTAGTTCTATTAGCACTAATGGGCTCTGAGTATAGGGCTTTTCCTTCCACACCCAGCAGGGAGTATGCAGTTTTTTAGCTCTGCAGAGTGAAGTGGGGATCAGTTGGAGCATGAATTAATGATACTTATGGGAGGTTCCTGCCTGCAGGGCAGTAAATACAAGAGACAGACCAAGTACGGGAATGAAATGGAAAAATCTGACACCAGAAAGTGTTGGCTGACATTTTAAGCAAAGACGGAGGGTGGGAGTTGGCTCAGGAGACAGGGAAATGAAGACAGAGAGGGGGCAATAGCGCAACAAGTTAGCAGCCTCACAAACCTGACTCCCAATTTCCAATACTTACTGTAGATGCTAATTCTTTTTTTCCCCTCCTGTGACTGAGCACTGGTACCAGAAATCCTTGCCTGAAGATTTTGGAGCCACCCCATTGTATTGCCATCTTCCCAACATCCCTGCCTCTCAGAGCTTGCAGCAGTCTTAGACTCTTCATTGTTCATGTTATAACCAGTCAGAAACTCTTCTTGATAACTCCCTTATAAATATGATGCTGTTCTTGCCATGTGGTGGACTTGTTTGGAGGCACTGTGCTCAGAAATGGAAGATAGATTGCTATCCTGGGCAGATTAACTTTTAATTAGACTAGAGAATGTTTCCATTTTCAGTTATGGTGATAGCATAGAAGCAAATTGAAGGTCCTGAAACACAGTTATGTTCATTGGGAAAACAGTGGTGATCACAAATTTCAGAGCATTCAGATATAGTCTGTTAGTCCTTTTCAGGGAAAGGGATTGTGGTGGATGTAAAGCTCATTGGTAACTAAGGGCGATGCAGCTCTGAGGTCAGGGAACAAACATTCCCTTACTTTGAGGAGGCCTCCGTGAGTGGCACCCAACTGCAGGATGCAGCACATGTCCCATGGGCACCGGCACCGCTATGCCAGTGCTGGAAAGCACTAACAATAAGGGGTTAGGATTGCGCCCTAAGCCTCACAAGTGGGGCATTCCCAGTTTTGTATGTGGCATCCACTGAAGTGAGTTCATCGCATTGACACATGTCTTAGAGAAGAGGTCAGCACAGCATTGTCCTTAAAAGGACAATAAAGGGTTCTTGTATAGAAGTGTAGATATGCAGTCAGCCAGGGGGCAGGCCACCACATCTGAACTGATCAGAGCAGATGCTTAAACTTGATCTGGGAGAAGAAATGAAATCAAATGAAAGATTGTCCTTAAGAGGACAAATAAACGATCTAATATAGACCCACTCATATGCAGCAAAACTGGGGACATCAAACCACATCAAACTTATAAGAACAGACTCTGTTTATAATTATGGTGACAGCACAGAAGCAAATTCAAGGTCCTGAAATACGATTACGTACTTTGGGGAGATAATGGTGATCACAAATTCAGAATATGAATATGTAGTATGTAAGTTTGTTTCAGAGGATGGGACAGGGATGAATTTGAAGCCCATTGGTAACTGGGTCAACCCTAGAGAGCGGGGCATGCCCAGTTTTGCCTTTCATGTCGCTAACTGTGCCAAGCCAGTTGTTTTCTGGTGATGGCAGCCTCTGTGCATGGATCCTTGATGGCAGGGGATCTCCTCTGGGTCCAAGGGGTCCTCTGTGGATATTCTCAGTGTTCGTCTATGGCAGTGTTTCTAAAACTGTGGGTCAGGACCCACTAGGTGGGTCGCAATCCAATTTCAGGTGTGTCCCCATTCATTTCAATATCTTATTTTTAATGTCTTATACTTGATGCTCCCATGGTATGTGACTGCATTTGGGGAAGTGTTACAGATCTATACTTTTAACAGGCTACTATATATGTGATTTTAACAACGATAGTAAATGAAACTTACTCCTGGGTATGAGTGGGTAGGATTGCAGCTTAGGATTGTTAAAAGTTTTCCTGCTTAATGATGTGACTTCCGGTCATTACATCACTTTCGGTGGGTCCTGACAGATTCTCACTCTAAAAAGTGGGTCCTGGTGCTAGAAGTGTGAGAACCACTGGTCTGTGGTGTGACCAGCTTCTGACACCAGAAAGTGTTGCATCGCAACTATGAAGCACAGTCTCAGAGTACAAAGTGACATATGGAGTAACAGTTTGTAAAAGGGGCGAATAGGGAGAGAATAAGGCAAAAGATGGTGTATAGCAGTCCTTCTCCAGTGCTACGTGCAGGCAGGTGTGGCAAAAAGATTTCTGTGGAACTGACTGTTGTGGGTTTTGATGAAATGTAACAATATAAATGGGCTAAAAAAGAGAGAAAGGGCTGGAGGTTTAATGGAGAGTAAAGGTATGTCTGGCTGTTAGTGTGATCAGAGAGAGCCGCTACCTGCTTCCACCTGCTCTCTAACGTTAAGTTGCTGGGAGGTTATGAGTGATGAGCAGAGTCTGGGGTACAGTCAGTGCCTTGCTGCTGAGCAGGTCCTCTGAAGCAGCCAGGATTGGCTGCTTGTTGGCAACAAGCTGTTGGCCTCGATGGGCTATGAATCAAACCCAGTAAGGGATTTGCTTGTGTTTTATTCACGGACACCTTTCTAGCATTGCTTTCAGTTTCCAATTTCTAACTTTCATTGCCGAAGTGAGCAATCGCAGCATGCTGACTCCTGCTGACTCCTTGCGACTCCCCACCCTCATGCTGGCTGCCAGAATCACATCTTTATCAAATGTGTCGTGCTTCCGGGAATAATGCACAAAATCTCGGCTTGTTGATTCCTTGCCATGAAATATTAATGGGCCTAGGGTTGGCACCATCAGCGGCAAGAGGGTATAAATTACCAAACTGTTCCTGTTCCTGTTCCTCAGCCACCTTACTGGATGGTCTTGCCGGCAGCCCTTTGCCCTACCTGGGGTGGCTCTAGAGGAAACCTTTCTAGCCCTGAGTGGGTCTGTGGCAATGGGCTCGCTGTGGGGTAAGCAGTGCAGTAATTGCTCTGCCGGCTGCCCACCTACTTCCCCAGGTAATGAGGGAACTGTCCCTTTAAGAGGATGCATGTCAGGATTAAAGGGCTGTAGTGCAGAGCATATTAATGTTGTGGATCTCAAGAGATGAGGTGCATTCCAAGCTTAGTGATGCTCCTCTATTCCTCAGCTCCAGTCAGGATCCCAGTGGGATCACGAGCAAAGGCAGTTGGATGGCTCTGCTCCTCCATGGGTTAAAACCGCCACTGGTACTTCTCTCTTGCTGACGCTGTGCAGCTGGAGTCTCGCCTGTTCTGTGGCTGCATGTGCTGTGGCGAAATTCCCAGTCGCTGCTCTGGAAACCAATTGTGCCAGTGAAGAATGTGCCGGCTCAGCGAATGAGTCAGGAGAGTGTGAGAGCGAGAGAGCCCAAAGCACCCTCTCTATGATCCGTTTTCATCTCCATCCCTGGCTGCCTAACGAGATCTCCTTGACTCTCCTCTTCGTTCAAAGGCGTAAAGTGGAGCAAGGACAGCACCATGTCCGACAGCAAGGAGTGGGCCACGCTCAGCCCAGAGGAGTTCACCCAGCTGCAGAAGTACATTGACTGTGAGTTGTCATTTTTCCTTTTTCCTCGGATCCCGCTGCCCCAGAGGGAGGAGGCATCTCTGAGGGAATGACCCTTTTGGTGACAGTGCTGAGTTATGGAGAGGGCTCCCTCTCCAAAATGAAAGGGCATTGGGGGACATGGAAACCCAATCAGTGGCAGGTCGGCTCAACAGAGTCATTGAGCTGTGTGACAGCAGGAGCAGCCATCCCTGTGCCAATCCAGGTGATGTGCATAGGAATATTTATTATTATTGCTAGTATTTATTATTAAGAATATTTCTATACTGCTTTTCAAGAACAATCTGCAAAGAGGTTTGCAGATCAAACAGCTAAATAGTTCTCTGTCCCAAAAGGGCTTGCAATCTTAAAACAAACAAAAAATTCTTGAAAGGTCCCTTTGCTTGCGCGCGCGCACGCACGCACGCACACACACACACACACACACACACACACACACACACGCCAAAAGGTTATTCTGACTTGCTGCCTTATGCAAGAGGGAAACCACACTGGGTGTCCGCAGAAGGATGTGGAGGAAAGTGACAGTCTGGCTGGGGATGGGGTTGTGGAGAAGGGGCAACCCCTTAGATGCTGCTGGACTTGAAAAGAGCATGATGATTTTAAGCTGCAGACTCCCTTGAGCTGAAACTCTTGCTCACCCATTGCAAATGGTTCATGGGCAAATGTGGAAGTTGGATGTTGATTCTCATGTCTCAGGATCAGGACTGTTAAAACCCAACTGTGAAATGATTTGGGCAGTGTTTGCTGTTTTACTGCAGCCCATGAATGCCCGTTTTCCCTTTCATAATCCAGACGTCCCAATTCCCAGGTATCCTTCTACCTACTGTAACCCATCAGCCCATGGGCATGTCTCTGACTGGTATTCCTGGACTGCATAATTATCTCTGTTTAATTCTTTTTTCCCCTTTACAGACAGTAACAAGAAAGTACAGGATGTACTGCAGGAATTTTATGGAGAGGGTACCTTGTCCCAGCACCTGCAAGGAGATGTACGTATGGTCCTCTTCCTCCTTTCTCCATCTTCCATCTTTTTCCTTGCCAGAATAAGGAGGATGCCTTTTGGGAAAATCTCTCATTCTGGGAATGGAATTGGCCCTAACACTGTAATGTAGGCAAAGTGATCTTGCAAAGCAGTTCATCCAGATCTTTCTGTGCAACGTCTCCCACTACAGACACTCCCTGCCCTGAATCTCCCACACACCATTTCCTTCTCTCTTGCTGCTTCCTTTTTCTTCTCCTCCTCTCTCCCATCCTCTGTCCTGACAATCCAAAGCTCCCTTGTGGCTGCTCTCAAACCCATCCAACCAATCCTGTGCTGCTGTCAGCTTGATTTTTCTTTCCAACTCATGTGATGACTCCTCCCCTTACTGTAACCACTGTTCTGGTGCATCATTGGACATCTAATAATGGGGAAGGGACTTGCCCTCAGTAGGTTGGGGTGGCAGCAGATGCGGGAGATTTTCCATTATTCCTCCTTCATACATCTAGCATTGAAATGACCAGGTATTAGTCAGGTCAATGCTCTGTGACCTTTGCCTCAATTGAAGATGTGACATTGGCTCCATTTTAATGTGCCCACCTTCTTCTCTTTCTTCTTCCCTGCCAGTCAATAGATTTTGAGGGCTTCAAGTTGTTCTTGAAAAGCTACCTGGATGCAGAGGAGATCTCAGATGAGCTTTGCCGCCACCTCTTCATGTCATTCCAGACCACAGCAGGGCAGGCCACATCAGAGCCAGGAGAACAGTCTGGTAAGTAGACTTCTAACAGAAAAACTGCTAGATGCATAGGGTTGTCATGCTTCTATACTGAGAGGCATGGGGTTGGGAGAGGAATTTGCACCTTCTCTGACATATCGTAACAGAATACTTAGAAATTGAGGCAGATGGTAAGCGTCTCTTAGGGTGAGGGCTGAGCTTGTAAGCTGAGGATGCAGCGAAATATGCAACAGCATTTTTGGGAGATGGAGTTGATGGGGTTAAGAGCTCTGTGTGTATGAGAGAGAGAAGGAGGCCCTCAGGTAGAAGAAGTGGTCTTCTCACCCTGAACCTCTCTTTGCTTTCTCAGCTAGTGGATTTGTTTGCGTCAATGATGTCTCTTGTTACTTCTCACTGCTGGAAGGTGGGAGGCCAGAGGACAAGCTGGAGTGTGAGTATGGCAAAAAATCAAGAGAGCAACAGGCAGCCAAAGGCCTGATTTCTTGCTTTGTTGTGTGGGTGGGAGCAGGGCAGAAAGAATGTGTCTAAGTGTTACACACACACAGAGAGAGAGAGAGAGCAATTTCAACACCCCAGGGATGCCCCTAACATTTTATGTATTTGTTGTAAGTTTAGCCCTAATGTAATGTTTACCCCATTTTTCTATACAAGATATTCAGAAAGCTTGATAATAATAATTTCCTACATGTCCTGGAAGTCACATTAATCCTCTCATTGCACGATGCACAACACAGCCACATTTTTCTCTGAATAGCCCTACTGCATCTGTAAAGGTCTATCAACAAAGAATGCTTCTGGCATTCTGGATTGCTGTAGCTGCTTCTTAAAAATGACAGTATTTAGTGCTTTGGGGATTGGAGTGTGAAGGCAGCAATGAAACTGTCTCCAACGGTGGGGAAAACTGCTTCAGTGATGGATTTCCCTTCCAAGGAATAAAGCTAGGCAAAAGGGGCAGGAGGAATAGGGACTTTGTGGCGAATGTTTGGATCAGAAGGGTGATGATGAAGTTGCATGCCCTTGGCAGTGTCTCATCTAGAAGCTTCCATTTCTGACCACTTTTTTCTCTTCCCACAGTTACCTTCAAGCTCTATGACAAAGATGGGAATGGGCTGCTTGATAGTTCAGTGAGTAGTATGACAAATTCCGATTCCCCTTGTGGGATTGAATTCAGTCTCCCCATTCTTTTCCTCTTTCCTCCATTCCCACAGATATGCTGGTTATTTCCACCCCTGCACCTCCATCCCACAGACAGATAATTTCCACATAGGAATTATGCCACAATCATCACGAGATGCTTTGTTACCTGAGGCAGAAAAGCTGAAAGACTCCATCCTTAAATTTACATGTGTCAACTAACTTCCTCAGGGACTGTCTCCTGCACAAGCTTCATTTCAGTGGTACTTGCACAGGAGAACATCTTTGCAGATTATGCTTTGTGGATCGGATCTGTCTCTTGTTATGCATGTCCTCAGTGGGACCTAGAATCCATTGCCTGAGGTGGCTTTCATACATCTCTGTCTTCTGCTTATGTTAACCTTTTCTCTCTGAAGACCCGTTTTTGATACCCAGATACAGAAACGCTTGCTCCAGTATCGTTTCCTGCTTCCTGTGGGACTTTTCCATATTACTGCATTTGTAGCTTGAGGTGGTCCCAATCCTGGTTATGAATTCAGCCCCTTCTGCTCTTGCCATTTCACTAGTGCTTTATTTGGAAGAGTCAATTTGACTTGTATGATGCAATAAATACAATCATTTTGGGGTGTTTTGGACAACCCAGCCATCCTCCTGCAACTCATGAAATGCATGTCCACAGTCTGCGCACACCCTGCCCCTTCCTCTTTTGTTTGGGTCAGTTTTCTTAATTATGCGGGAAGGGGAGGGATTCCTGTGAATCACCCATTTGCACGTATTGCTGCACCTACATAATAGTTCACCACCCTCCTCCTGTATTTAAGGAAGCTAATTGGGAAGTGAAGTGGGGGTCAGGGCCTGCATGTACCATTATGTATGTCCTTAATTGTGTGGGACGGTCTGGCAGCTAAGGTGTCATCTGAACTGGCTTGCTCTGCTTACAAATATCCTCCTATCCCAATCTAACTGATGTCAGAGACCTGACCCACTTCATATGCATCTGCCTGATTAGTTGTCTAAGATGGCCACATTTTTTTTTTTCTGGCAGGACACCTGTACCTCTAAGTAGCTACATGATAGAATGAAAATCAGTTGAAATTTTTCTCTGTTGCTGCATCTCTTGCCACAATAAAGGCAACTGTCCTCTTTTTATGCTGGCTGGAATACTATGCCTTCTTTGGCTTCTCCCTACCCCCTGATGAGGGGACATCTTTTGTCAACTTGAAGCATATGCACCCCTTCCCTAAAAACTCTCTTTTCTTGCAGGAGGTGGACCGCATCATCACACAGATGATGCGTGTGGCTGAATATCTGGATTGGGATGTCACTGAGCTCAAACCAGTAAGTGCGGTTCAACCATGGCCCGTTCTCATTGGGCACCCCCCCCAACTCTTACTCAGTTCCCATCCTTTGCTGAGAATTGCTGTCTCTGGCATATGGGTACCACTGAGATCGGGCTTAAGGTTAATTGGAGCACACAGGACAAGCTGTGCTAGCATTTCACATTGGCACCAGAAAGTGGAGGAAGCAAAACTGGTTGCTTCTGTGGAGGAAGATGAGGGTTCAGCCAGAAAGGGGGAGGAGGAGGGGGAGGAGGAGGAGGAGGAGGAGGAGGATGGGGTTGCTCTAATGGAGTGGAGCCTCCCAGCTCTATTTGTGCTGTGCTTCTTAGGACAAAGTAGTTGAGAGTGCAGGCCCCTATTCACTCTCTCTTCAAAGCCTTTGTTGCCTCAAAGCCCTGGGATTCAGATTTCTTCCGCAGAAGAATGAAAATGCTCAGCAGGCTCAAGAGAAGGTTAAAATCTGCCATATGTTACAAATAATTATGGATACTTAAATAGACATCTGGTGGACCTACTTTACTGTCCTTTAGGGGTTTTTCTCTTCAAACTAAAGGAGTAGGGCCTAGCTTACAAACTAACCAGGACTGAATAGAAAGGGCTAAGGAACATATATTGCTCCCTTCTGATGTCCTCTTCCCCAATCTCTCTTCCACGCAGATCCTGCAGGAGATGATGCGAGAGATTGACTATGATGGCAGCGGCACTGTTTCTCTGTCTGAGTGGCTTCGTGGTGGTGCCACCACTGTCCCTCTCTTGGTTCTACTGGGGCTGGAGGCTGTAAGTGCAAGAGGGTTAAGGGTGGAGAGGAGAGGTGGGCAGAGATGGAAAGACATATACCCCTGCTGCCCCCATCATGATAATATATTGGTTGAGAGTGGCAGGGGTTGTTCTGCCAGATTCCCAATCCAAGCCTCACTTAGGGAACTTATGCCACTCTAAGCTAATTAGCTCCCCTTTCGTTCCCCAACAATGGCCCCAGCTCTCTACGGCAGTACTGCTAGACTCCACCACCAGGGTAGCTTGCCTATTTAAACTGCAGGGACCCCTCCTCCCAGTTCCTAAGGCAGCAGTCCTTCCAGGTATAGCAGCACACCTCAGCTCTCCAGCTCTCTGCAGCCTGTTTGAGTAGTCTGTTAGTCAGTCCATTAGTCAGTGAGCCAGATAATTAATTAGCCAGAAGGTCAGTCCACAAGGCAGAGTATCCAAGTCAGAGTCCAAAGTCAATTAATATCCCCTTTCGTAACAAGAGAGCAAAGCAAATGGATCTCTGGCAGATCTGGGAGGCCCTGGACCTTGCTATATGGGAAACAAATGCTCCTGCCCTGTTATGGAATGTCTGGGCTACTTTGAGCATTTTTTGGACCATATTCCAGATGGTGCAGGATATGGGAGGACTCATTAAATATGGTATCCTTTCCCTGAAAAGGCTCAGAGGGTCAGGTGGGGAGGATGTGGAGAGGAGAACTTTGAGAGAGGAAGTTGCCAAGTTAAAAGGGCTAATTTGCTTAGAAAGAGAGAAAAATCTCACATATGTGGAGGCCTTGGCAAATGCCCATAAAGATATAAAGGCAGCAGAAAGCCTCAATAAGGCACAGGCAGGATGCCTGGCTGACCTTAAGTGCCAGTCTCAACTAGAGATATAGGGATGTGGGCAGCAGAAGGAGGAAAGCTTGAGGAAGGACAGACTGGATTAATGGACTGAGGAACTGATGGCTAATGGACTGATGTGTGAATGGACTTTGGAAGCTGCTGGAGCAGAAGCTGCTAGAGACACTAAGACTGGTGTTTGGCTGCTGTGCCCAAGACCTGCTGAGGATCAAGGGGCTGCTGTAGTGGCGGGAGGCTGCTGGCAGGAAGGAGGACCTCTGTAGGTTAAACAGGTGAGCTACCCTGGTGGTGGGGTCCAGCAGTACTGCAGGGCACAACCAGGGTCGTTTTTGAGGAAAGAAGGGGAGCTAATTAGCTTAAAGTGGGCATAATTCTCCAGGCAGAGCTTGGCCTTAAAATCTGGCAAAACAGGGGTTTTGTTATCTGATCTCAGATTTTTGCCAAAACTACCCTGTCAGTTTGGTTCAAGGCTTCACTGGAAGCAAGACTCAAACTGCCACCTTATATAATGAGTAAATCACAGAGCAATTTTGGTTGGCTCTGTACGGAGCAAAACTGACATCCCATGTCATTGCCCCTAAAGCTCAGGTACACATAAATGCAGTTACTTCCACACTCCCAAGCAAACGCCCTTTTCCTTGAGGAGTTTCAACAAAATGGCATGATTCCTGTAGGGCTTGGTTCTTAAGGTCCAAAGCTGTGGGCCCTTGGGAATTGGTTTGTTTGTGGGGAACTGGTTTGTACCTTTGCACAAAACCTTGACCCACTCGCAGCTTCTCCGCATCTCTCAGAGATCCCTCTTCTGCCCTGCTCTAGCCGTCTAGTCAGCCAAATAACGGCACAGCCCAAACAAGCCTCTCTTAACTGTCGGTCATCTCTCCATTGCTTCAGACCATGAAAGATGACGGTCAGCACCTCTGGCGCCTGAAGCATTTCAACCGCCCTGTTTACTGCAATGTGTGTGAGACGCTGCTGTTGGGGCTGCGCAAGCAGGGCCTGCGTTGTACTTGTGAGTGAGTCACTGGGTCCTTGGGGTACAGGTGGGAGGGGGATGCAGGCACATGTCATTCTTCCCTGGTTTGGTTCCACACTTGCCTTGAAAAGGGCTTGGGAGTGTTGTGTCTGTAAGTGAAGCAATCTGGGGGCAGGGAGAGGGATCCGCAGAACACGAAGACGTTTTGCAGCAGAACTGGATGTCAGGAGAGGCCCAGAACTGCACTATCTTACGTCTCATTTTCCCTTCTTTGGTTAATGTCTAGTATAACAGAGCACGAAGATGTGTTAAGGCCTGTGTTGTGTTAATACGAATTGAGGAGAAAGTGGCAGGGGGCAACTAGCAGGTCTGTGTCTCTTGTAATGTCTCCTTCTGCTTTTGTGAAGTTATCTTTTAGCAATATGAGCCCATGTCTTGACACAACTCTTACCTCTGCAGTATCGCTATATCTGTAATACCTAGATGCCTATTTCATTCTCAGCAGCATGGGACCTGCTGCCAAAGGGCTCTTTCTCTTACCACTTCAGATCACACTGGAGGAGCAATAAATGCAGCTCCTTCCCACGCCAGCACCATCCCTCCCACAATGTGGGTCTATGCTGATTTCCACTAGAACTCTGGTGTGTGGAGTCCTTTCACACATGTGGCCTCACACTACAGGGGTAGTGTAGGTCAGCACAACATTGCAGCAGCTCCAATGCTGGTCAGGTAATATCAGAAGCAGCTCTAAGAGTTTGCTGTTATAGACTTTTCCACCTGGCTAGGGGAGTGAAATATACCTGACAGTGTCAGGCAGCTAGCCAGTCTGAAGTGACTCTGACATGGATGGTGAGGTATGCAATATCCTTTAGTTTATAGCTGGTTCAGCCAAGAATTCTGTAACTTGAAAAGTCAGATCTTGGAAGCTTGTTGTGAATGAGATAAATGTTCAAGTGTTTGGCTTATTAGATGTTGTTTGTTAAGAGCAAGCTCAAAGTCGCTGTCCATATCCCATGATATTCCTCCTCCTTTGCACTCTTTATACAATTAGGACATGGTACCTAACAATTCCATAGAAGGAATATCATGGGATGTTGTTACATTCAATTAAGGAATGGGCTAGGATTTTTGAATCATGTTTTGTCAAGGAAGACAGGCCTGCTTAACTGTGTACAGATGATAATTTTTGGTAGGTTTTAGAGAGAGGGTTGTACAACTGCCATTGCCCATGATATGCATATTTGTTGGTACATATCCTTGCACAGTTTATTGTCAAACTGTGTTTTCAAGATGTGTATAGCATCTTAAGTGGTACCTAGGGAAAGCAAAAACTAATTTCCAGCTCTACTGCAAGAGATTGTGGGTGTGTATATGTCCATTTCCCTTATCAGTGAAATTGACTGGACCAGAAACAGCTTCTAAAACCTGGAGATCAGATATGTATACGATCCCCTTAAAAGCAGAGTGTACATGTTTCTTTGCTCTCAAAGCTCATTCCAATTTCACTCTTGTTTCAAAATCATTACAGATACCTCCTTCCTTATTTCAAAAAGCTTCTCCACAACTACAAATATAAAATCTAGAAGCCTGCCTTTTTAAACAAAGCAAGCATGCAGGGAGTCGAAGAAACTCCTGATACTTTGTCACTTTAAAATCTAGAAATTTTCTTGAAGCTGGTTCATAGTGGATTTCTACACTAGAGTCCTCTGCACTGCTGAGGCATTGGTTTTGCTGTGACTAACTGGAAGTACAATTAAAATGGTGATTCCAGAATGCACTTTGTATAGAGCTTTATTATTATGTAGCAGTACCCATCTCTGGCCAAGATCCTTCTGTAACATTTACTCAGTAAAGAGCAAATCATAAGCCTCCTCTTAGCAAGCTGAGTCCATTTGATTATGTCCCTATTCAGTATGGGTGGGACATGAGTGCTGAATAGCCTCTGATTTGCTCTGTGAATAGCCTCTCTGAATTACCATAATGTCAGTTTCTTTTCCCAGAGAGCAGAGAAGGTCTTTAATTACTTATTTGCTCTCATTTTTAGTTTTTCTTTTCTTCTCCTAATGGTGGAATAGTGCTATTTCACTTTTAAGAAAAAAAGAAAGAAACTAGAGGAGAAAAAGTAATTAAAATCTCATTTCCCATCCCTCCAGGCAAAGGAACTGACATTAGGGCAAACCAGAGCAGCTGTTCAGCATGAATCCTCCCATTTGTGCTGAATAAGGAAGCTGAGGGTGGCTGGGTGTTAGTGCCTTACTGGTTGCCCCTCAAATAGCCTCTCTGAATTGCCCCAATGTCAATGTCTTTGCCTTTAAGGGGGGGACGGACTTTTTCCCTCTCATTTTAAAAATAGTAATATTTTTAGTGCAATTTTGTCACTAAAAAAAACACAAAATGAGAATAAGCAATTAAAGCCTCCTCTTTCCCCCTTTGCTGCCCCCCCCCCCACACTAGGGCAAATCAAAAGTTGTTTAGCAGTAATTCCCTAGCCACACTGAATGGGAGAGCAGCTGATCTTGCAGTGAGGAAGTGTTTTATTTCAAGGCTACAGGAGCTTTTCAGGGCTCTTGTGCCTTTAACCACTTGTGTCTACACTGGACTGGATGATACTGATGGCCTACTCTTTAAAAAAAAAAAAAAAAAGAAGGTCAGATTTTGTGAGCTCCCACAGGAAAATCACAGACTAAGAAAAGAGTGGCCAATTCAGGGTAAGTGATAGTTCTGAAGCAACCAAAATGAAATGTACATGGGGTGTGCAGGGAGAGCCTGTGATATAATTAGTGATGTGCATCACTAATTACATCACAAGTATTATCCAGCAGTGGGTTGACACTCATGCAACTACATTCTACACAGCAACCAGAGTCACCATTAATAGAAAAAAAGTACTGCATAATCTCAGATATAGAGTATGGTCATTGGCATACTGAGGAAATGTGACATCCTTTCACCAACGAGATTTATGCCATGCGCAAGAAAGGAGATACAGTACAAACATATTCTGAGAAAAAAATCCATCCATCTATGATGTTCCCATCTCAAAGAGGTTCTCTTTGGCTTTGAGCTTTCAAAATGCTGACAAGGAGGATTGGGGCGGGAGATGGGAGAATGAATAGGGTCAGATGGTCAGAGGGAAGGTGAGGGCAGCTTGTAGCTGGAGATGTTTTTTAATCCCTGCCTCCTGGCTTGTCAGTGAACCTACCCTTCCTTCTCATCCCTGTGCGTACAGTCTGCAAGTACACAGTGCATGAGCGTTGTGCCCGCAAGGCCCCACTCAGCTGCATCAGCACCTATGCCAAGAGCCGTCGTGACACCAGTGTGAGTGACGTGGGAAAGGGGAGGGCATTGCATCTATAAACCAGTATTCCCCCATTTACCTCCATCATGAGCATGTTGCAGTCTTCTTGTGTTTACTTTTCTGCTCTACCCTTAAACTCTGGAAAGACTCCATCTCTAAAGCTGAAGAACAGGCACTTTGATTCCTCCGTAGACTCTCCAGTCTTCCTTTTAGATGCTCTCCCTATCCATCCCTCCATTCTTGTAACTGTGGGTGGCACTGTCTCCCTTCCCAGAAAGTGGGGTTGTAGCTGTCATCCCCTGCGTTTCTAGCCATCATTCCTCACTTGAGACTTTTAGGGCTCAATCTAATCCAACTTTCCAGTGTCAATGCAGTCACAATGCAGTCCTGAGGTAAGGGGAAACAAACATTTCCTTACCTTGAGGAAGCCTCCATGACTGCCCCGCCCCAGTGCAGGTTGCAGCACTCACCCTGTTGCCATAGTTGCATCAGCCCTGGGAAATTGGATAGGATTGGGCCCTTCATCACTTATTACCTTCATGTCTTCTTCGCTCTGTTATTGGAGTAACTATTCTTTGGTTCCAAAATCTTTAGCTTAGAGTCAGGGTGTCCAAACTTTTTGGTAGGAGGGCCACATAATCTCTCTGACACTGTTGGGGGCCGGGAAAAAAAGTTAATTTACATTTCAAATTTGAATAAATTTACATAAATGAATACATTAGAGATGGCACTTATATGAATGAATGAAGATCTTGCAATAGCTCATGGCCTATAAAAGGCCTTGCACAAAGCAAGGCTGACCTTTCCTTTGCTGCCACTGCTGCATTACAGGCGTGAAACAACAAACAGTGGAGGGAACCCTTGTCCCATAGCTCACAAAGAGGTTGAACAGTTGGCCGTCATGCTGAGAGCACTTGCGTCAGGCCAACATGGGCTCCAGCAAGACTTTGGAGGGCCAGAGCTCACTGGAGACTGGGGCTCCCTGCGGGCCGCATTGGGAATCTTCGAGGGCCGCATGTGGCCCCAGGGCCGGGCTGGGGTTTGGGCACCCTGGCTTAGATGAATAAGTGAATACCCGGTTAATTCTAACTCCTTAGTCTTGCTCTTGGTCAATGAGTTACATTAGTTTTATTAACCATTCCATAATAGTATGCAAGAGTTTGCAGCGGATGCATTGGAGAAACCCTGGAACAAATGCTCAGGAGTCCTGGCTCCCATTCTTCCCTTCCTATCCTAACTTCTTAGATCTTGATTCCTTCTATAGGCATAGAGTTGGGCCTCAGCAGGGGTCTGCTTTGGATTGTTGGCTGCAAGCCAGAGTGCAGTCTAAACGGACAGGGTTGAGCTGGAATAAGCAGATCAGGACCTGAGGGGTCATAGACAAGGGCAGTCAGAACTGGACCAGCAGTCTGTTGTGGCTACACCTAGCAGCTGGTTGCTCAGATAGTGGAACTTAAGCTAGAAGCAAGAGTTACACCAGCTCTGTCAAATCCAGATTGGTTCTTCAACAATGGATACTAACCATCATCTAAGTGTTGCTGCAGTGCAGCAATGATAAGGCAGTAACTTACTCTGTCTGAGAGCTGTCCTGATGGGAGTAGGGCACCTGAAGGCACTAGTTCGAGGCCCTGTCTGGCACCTTGTAGATAGAACCCAGGAGTTGTGGGTTTCTACTCAAAACCATCCCACCCTTCAGCAGCAGCTACTTGTTATTGCTCCTCAACAGGTGCAAGCCCATGTCTGGGTAAGAGGTGGTTGTGACGGCAGTAAGTGTGACCGGTGTCAAAAGAAGATCAAGAGTTTTCAGAGCCTGACAGGCATGCACTGTGCATGGTGTCATCAGAAGGTGAGAACTTTGTACCATCTCTCCCCTTGCTTCTGATAGATTTGGTGTCAAGATTGGCTCTTCAGTAGGGCCCTCTTCTGGCATTTTGTATTGCTTCCTCTTGTGTCTGTCATGATTGAGAGAGAAGGAATATATCCCTGTTCAGCGGAGCCCCTGGTGGGGGGGGGGGAGTCCCCTGCCCTTGAAAAACAAGGTTACTTCCATCCAACTCTCATTGCTGTTTAGTCAGCTGTGGAGATGACAGGAAGAAACTACCACGAGAACAGCTGAGATGCCACCAATGTACCAGAATTGATAAGTGAATCCATTGCTGTCCCTTAGAATGTGGCTGGTATTTATTTATGGCGGTTTTACCCCACTTTTCTCCCTGAATAGGCCCAAAGCGGCTTACAGAAATAAGTACAAAAAATAATAAAGGTCACAATTAAAAACTAATTATACTATACCTTAAAAGCCCATAGAAAACGCAAAAACAATCTTAAAACAACCATAAAACATAATTACAATTGGACAGAAGAATGGCATCAAACACCTTATAAAAAGGACAAGCCTGTAGATATTATCCTGCCTGTAGACTCTCATCCTGCCCTCTGGAATCGAAAGAGGTGATGGAGTAGGAAGGATATTTTGGGCTGGCACAATACCTACCTTTCTATTATGAGACTTCCAAGGCCTCTACAGGAGAAGTAAAAAATTTCTCCCAGGGCCTCTGGCAAGTATGGGCACATACCACCCTCTTCCCCTTTCCCAGCAGTACTGAGAGCCAATTCACTGGTCAGTGGAGGTGATGTTATTTCTGTAGCCCTCCCCAGGTGTTCTACACCTTGGTATAGTTTTCCTGACTAGCAAGGAAACAGGAACAAAATTGACAATTCCTGGTAGAATTCTTATCGTTCACTATAACTTAATAAATCTTCCGTGTGGGTGTGTTGAGGCAAGAAGGTAGATGGACAACTTGAGTGTTGATTTGCAGAGTGCTTTTACAACCAGAATAAGAACATTACAAATAATTGAAGAAGCTACGGAAATATCAGGCAGTAAAAACCCCTGCATAAACAATGGAGGAAAGGGACATTATTTTGGCAGCAAATAGCATTTGTCCTTATAAAGTACGTTAGTTTCAACTCTAAGACAAAACCATGTCTATGATCTATTCTGTACCCTACTTGCATAGACGACCATGTTATAAGTAAGAGCCATATATTGCTGCCACTAAGTGAAATTTAAATCTTTTGATGTACTGGCCAACTTTTCATTTTATCAACTGACAGTTCTAATGATGTTTGTCCTGCTTGATGATACAGAGGGAAGAATTACAAATCCAGTACTGGTGTGTTGGAAGAGGGAGGGGAACAGGCTGCATTAGAAGCTTTGGGTGGGTATTTCCACTTTCTCATGCTTGGGGGCATGTGTGAGCCTAGGCTAGTACTCTTTCTGTTCTCCCTAGATTCATGATGAGTGCCTGTCCCTCATGTCTTCAACCTGTGACTGTGGAATCCTCAAAGACCATATCCTGCCACCTTCCGCAATCTACCCTGTTGTGTTGGTGAGAGCAAGGGGCTTACTGGGATATATGGAACACACACAGACAACGGCTTTTTGAAAACTTGGAGGCAGTGTTGTGCATTGTCTTATTCAGAGAAATGGAGTGAGTTGATCCATGATTGACGCTAGAACCAACCAGTCATTGCTGTGCAAATCCAGCTTCTGCTCAGACTGGAGGAACAGGGTTCTCTTGAGGCCTATCCTGAGGTCTAGGCTGTAGGCACTGTTGTTGACCATAATGAACATGTTCATTTTTATGTCCTGCGGTGATATCTGGTCTACCAATCAATAAGGGTACATACAAAACATAATTTCTGCAGGAAATGCACTGTGGAAAACGCATGTGCTTCTCTTCAGATATTCCTATAGTCTTCTCCTCAGGATAGGCCTCAAGAGAAATGTCTGCCTCCAGTTTGTGCTGAAGCTGGATTTGCACAGCACTAACTGGCTGGTTCTTATGTCAATCATGGAGCAACTTGCTCCCCATTCTCTGAATAAGACAGTGCTGATTGCTGGTCTTTATGTCAGCCACAATTCCGCCATCACCCCGAGCAGATTTCAAAGCATACAATAACGAGAGGGTAACTTTACAAAATGTAATAAAGCAGCAAGCAAACCATGATCAGAAAATGATGCATTTTTTTAAATCAGAAAACTGTGCAGACCTTTTAGCTCAGAGGTGTCAAACTTGTTTCATACAGTGGGCTGAATAGCATTTATGATGCCTGCTGAGGACTGGAAGTGATGTCATTAAACATGTCATGTCCAGAAATAAACACTTTTTTCTCACTTAGAAACTCATTAGCTGCAAATGACAGAAGAGACTATATGTAAATATTGATCATATTTGAATATCTGGGAGAGCGCAAATATGCGGGCTGCCTCTTCAGGAGTGACAACTCGGCACAGCTCAGCAGCTGGTGCTGGTGCTGGGCGAGCCCAAGGGCCGGAAAAAGAGCTTCCATTGACCGTATCCAGCCCGTGGGCCTTATGTTTGACACGCTTGTTTTAGATTGAGTGGCAACTTTAAATGACTCGGAGCAAACAAATACATGTAACATTCTTAATTCATGTTGCAAAATTGATTTTGGTGACTTTGAAAATACATATTGTCATCTTTTTGTCACAACATACACAAAACAATATGTGGTATCTAGAATCTCAGTTTGACTATACACATGTTTGCATAGAAGATAAGGGGCTGAGGGCCGTGAGAATAGGGAAGTGTGCAGATGCAAAAGTCTTGTTCTTCAATATTGAAAACAAAAGATGCATCCAGGTCTTTTGGTCTTTAGAATTTAACGTTGTCTTTTGTGTGGTGCTCAGGTTTGCTTCATAAACAATGAGGACTAGAACCCTGCTGGGTATGGGGGTGTTTTTTGTTTTTTTAAGAAGGTGTTACTTTTTCTATTTCTATTTTGTATCATGCAGAACCTCTTCTACTTTCAGCACTTATTTATATATTCGCTGTGCACTTGTGCAATAAAGAATTGCGTATAAATAGGTGCTGAAAGTAGAAGAGGAGGAAGCTGCAGTCCTGGAAACATGGCCACCAAGACTATACTCTTACAGACACAAAGGTTTGCACCCAAGCAACAACTCTGCCTCCTCTGAGCTGTTGTGATGCCATCTCCCCAACTGACGTTTATGTCTTCATGTTCCAGGAACGGCAGAACAGTCAGAAGAATGGGGTCTGTGGGACCCCTTCAGAAGAGCCAGTTCAGCCCTTCACCACACCTGAGGGACAGGCCTTGCGGGTGAGCTTGGGGTCATAGGAAGGGTTTGTCAAGTTTCTTCTCCTCTGTTAACCTCTGTTGGCACCAAGGATCTGTGTTGCCTGTTCAGTGTACGTGACTAGTACACACGCTCCCTGACTTATGGGAGGCTGCATTGGTGTTTTTGCGCAGGCACAGTACGTCCTTTGCTGATGCATCTCCACAAGTGCAATAGCACTAGGCTGGCAAGAACTGGCAGTTCCTTCCGACATCAGTTTCAAGTGAGCAATAGAGTCTGGGAACTAACTGCTCTGTAAAGTAGGGGACTTAGTGTAATCCAGCAAGGTGGTGCAGGAGGCAATAGTTGGAGCTTCCTTTACCCTGAGGCAGTTTTTCCATATGGAAATAAAAAGACCTTGCAAGTGTCTGTTGTGCTGTTTGTGCCATGCGTGAAAGTTGTTGTTGCAAGATAGAGAGACTGAATATAGGTTTGATATGCCCTTTCATTGCTGACTGATTTCAGCCAAACACCGTACATCTGAGGCTGAAGCTTTTTAATCTCAGACCACAGCCTGCCTTGCTTAGTTGGTTGAAACATGACATTAAAAGCTGTCATGTGTAACTTCTGTGGAGTTATTTTAAAACTAAAAGTAACCTTGGGAGGCTGTGAGTTTAAGAGGAGGAACAGGTAGAGGATGGCTTAGCTCTTTTTCCCTCTGACCATTTCCCTGCCTCAATTCCCTTCTCGCTCAGTTGTTTTTTCACCTGTAGGAAAAAATTTTCTCCCACATGGGAGCAGCTCAGAGGGACAGTTCTGAGCAAGAAAATTGTCAGAGGGGGAAGGAAAAGTAGTCCCTCCTTCACTCATTCCTGAGATAGCTTGTGGTTGTTGTTTTTTTTTTAAAAAAACCAAAGCATATGAATGAGGAAGGTGCAACTTGTGGTTGTTTTTTTAAAAAAAAACACCAAAGCATATGAATGAGGAAGGTGCAACTTGTGGTTGTTGTTTTTTTTTTTTTTAAAAACCAAAGCGTATGAATGAGGAAGGTGCAACTTGTGGTTGTTTTTTAAAAAAAAAACAAAAACCAAAGCGTATGAATGAGGAAGGTGCAACTAACTGCGTGTAATCTCTGCTCTGACACTGATAATAAGCTTCAGTTCCAAATCTCTTCATCTCTCTCTCAAAAAAGTTCCCCCACCCCAGGAGTTTATAAATGGCTCCAGGGCTCCCCCTGGTGGTTCACAAGGAACAAGGGAGTTCCTTGGCCAAACCTTTAACAGCCTCTGTTCTCTGCCATGGAAGGCCTGTTGGATCTGAACGCTCAGTTGCATCACAAGCTAGTTTCCCATAGGGACCCTGAGAATTGGAGTTTAGTAGAGAAGAGTGATCCGGTTTTTGTCATATCCACCTTAGAGTAACATACCTACCTGTTTCTCAACCCTTGCATGTGCTACTGCACTTTTCACAGTAGTGGACAACCATATTTGACCATTGGCCAAGCTCCTCCTCTTAGCCTTTTCTTCTGTCCATTCCTCTTTCCACAGATTATCCCTGTTCCTGACACTCACCCTTTGCTTGTGTTTGTTAACCCCAAGAGTGGCGGAAAGCAGGGCGAGAGGTAAGAGAGGAATGGGACTCGCTGCATAAAAGGGGAAGGGGACTGTGGATGCTCTTTTTTCCAGGACCTGTGATCTGTGAAGAAGAGCCTTCAAAGGGCTGGCCAGCCAATTGTGATCAGCCAGCTGTCTCTGGGAAGTCCACACACAGTACATGACAGCTGTAGTGCGCCTCTGCTCTTGTCCCCCACAACAATTGATATTTAGTGTTATACTGCTCCTGAATATGGAGGTTGGGATAGTTAAATCCAGGACATATTTCAATTAGGTTTTCTGAGACATTTTCATAAATTTTTTGGAAGTTTAGTTCACATCCAAGATTGAGGCATCCTGGCATGCCTCAAATCACACAGAAGTGAGGTTGACTCATCTTTTAAATTCCCTAGGTTTTAAATCTGTGTTTGATACAGTGGGATGTCAGAGGCTCCCAAGGTAGCATGCTGTTAGTTAGCAACTAGGGATTATTAATAATGTACTAAAAAACGGCTATCTTAATTTATAGCAGTGATGGTCAAATGTTGAATTCTTGAGGGCCACTTTATTCCTCAGAGACTATGAAGCTATGATTCAGACCACTGGACAGTATTGTCTGCTCTGTCTGGCAGCATCTATGTAGAGTTGGACTTGGAGTCCTTCCCTGTTCTACCTGGATATACCAGGGATTGTACTTGGGACCGCCTGCATGCAAAGCATTTGCTCCACCACTGAGCTATGGCCCCTCCTTGTTTGCCTCACATATAGTCACCCTTATGAGTGATCAGGTTCAATTAAAAACAAAACTCAAGCCATTCAACAGTAAAATCTTCACCATTATGGGGTCAATGCATTAAGGCATCATGCATGAAATCCAAACACGAGCTGTCCCTGTCTTTTCCAAAGGAAAAAAAAAAGTACCACTTTCATTACAAGAATGAAGAAGGTAATCTTTCTGTCACACCACAGTTAAAATTGAGTGGGGCTGACTGGAGCCTGAAACATTTATCTGGATGGCCAGATCTGGTCTGTGGGCTGCTAGTTGACCACCCCTGTCCTTTGGGATTCAGTTGCCTTTAAACCTGTCATAAAGATGATTGGCTGTACTCAAAGCCTGTTGTGGGCTTCACTTAGGTGGTCTCTAATTGGTTGTCTTTGTCTCACCTCACTGGAAGGGTGCTTCGGAAATTCCAGTATCTCCTCAACCCACGGCAGGTCTACAACTTGGTGAAGGGAGGCCCTGGACCTGGGTGAGTTGCTGTGGATTTGGGTGTATTCCATTTCCATGTTCCAAACCTTTTTTGCAGGCAAGAGATGAGGGAGATTGCTAGTGGGGAATGAGGAGCATTGGCAGAGCTTGGGAAATCTGAGATCCATGGCGGGGGGGTTCTGTGAGTTAGGACCAAGGGGCATCTGTGGAATGGGTGCTGAACTGTCTGTGTTATCATTTTTTCTTCCGAGGCTGAATTTTTTCCGGGATGTACCAGATTTCCGAATCCTGGTTTGTGGTGGTGATGGCACTGTGGGATGGATCTTGGATGCCATTGGTAGGCCGCACAGCAGTTTTATTTACTTAAAACGTTTCTAGGTTGCTTTTTGGTTGAAACAAACACCCAAAGCAGTTTACAAAATAAATACAGTGAAATGAAATCAAACCGTTAATAAAAGTTAATAAAACATCACTTATGATTATTACCTCAGTGCCCAGGCAGAAGGATACAGTCCTCTTTCAGATACTTTGCTCCCAAGCTGTGTAGATCTTTAAAGGTAAAGCATCTTTCTGACCACTTGCTATCAGTTGACATCTCTAGTATTGCCACTCGTGTTGTAAATAGAGGACCAATGCCAAACTTCAGAGGTGGTGCAAACACATGACTTATTTTCTTTTGCTTCCAGATAAAGCCAACCTGCCAAGTCGGCCTCCAGTGGCTGTGTTGCCTCTGGGAACAGGCAACGATCTAGCCCGCTGCCTTCGCTGGGGAGGAGGTAACACCCACCTTTTTTTTTTTTTTTTTACCAAAATGGTCTGTTCTAACCAGTCTTCACTCCTGCCAACCACTTGAACTCAGACCTGTAACTCTCTGAAGATGGGCCTTTCCCCTGTGTTACCTAAGACTATTTACAGTGCAGTCCTAAGCTTACTTCGTCATACATAAGTCTCACTGAATTCAGTGGGGCTTACTGTCAAGAAAATGTGCAAGGATTGCATCTTTAGCCAAGTAGCATTTCTGTCATAGTCCTGAATATGATCAGTTGGCCCACCTAAGACGTTATCAGGTCACTTTCCCCATCATGGAGGCAACTGCTGAGCCTAACTTCTCCCTCTGATTTCAGAGTCTAGGTTTGAATGTGTCTCTACCAGGTCCTTGTTTTCTTTCTATTTTTAAAATTCATCCTTTGCAGTTTGAGTTCAAAACATTAAAAACAACAACTATCTATAATGAGGCATAGTGGATTGGATACAGATTAGTGACATTCCAGTTTGAGTCTCTAGATGGCTATGAATATCTTAGCATAACTTGCTTTGCAGGGTTAGAATAAAATAGGATAAAGTGCATGTTTAACTCCCACTGAAATGAATGGGATTCAATAGCGTTAACTATAAACAGAGTGTTCTCAGTGCAATTTGGCCCTAGTGCAACAAAACAGCAAGTTTTAAGTAATACTTCCAAAATGTTGTTAGTAGGCATGAATCATTTGGAAATCTGAATTTACTGAATGGTTAGACCATCAAGATGCTGTAGATGCTCTGGGAAGAAATAGAAAAAATAGTCTGACATTTCCTCTTTCCTTTTAACTCTTCCTCCTCCTCCACTACCCAATGTACAACTTTCAGGGGCATAGTGGGAATGCGAGAAAAAGGAATGTGACTCACTGAAACTTAGTCCAGTTATGTCCCTGTCACCTTGATTTGTTCTTATCCTGAACCAGGCCGTTCTAGGTAAAGAACTAGAACCCACAGCAGCAGATTGTAGTTGGCCTCTGACCCCAGATTCCAGTCTAAAGTGTATAAATCAGTATGCCTTCTCCAAATAATGAATTCTGAACTCTTGCCCTCCTTCTTTCCCCTTCCCTTGTCCAAAACACCCATTCCTGTGCAGGTTATGACGGTGAGAATCTGGGGAAGATACTGAAAGATATTGAGGCCAGCAGCATCCTGCAGATGGATCGCTGGTCAGTGCAGGTGATACCTGATAACCCTGATGAAAAAGGTGACCCTGTTCCCTATGAGATCATCAACAACTATTTCTCTATTGGTGTAGTAAGTATGACAGGGGCAAGGGAAGATGTCCAGGAAAGGATTGTTTCTCATTTTACACTTTAACAGAGGGGAGAGAGGGAGAGAGTGGTGTATGTGTGCGCGCACTGTGAGAAATGGGGAGAGTGGGGTTTCACTCTTGTGCCCTGTTGCCATACTATTGCAGTTGAGGGTTGTAGTGGCAGTAGGAAGGGAAATGGCCATAGCTAGAGATGGGTGCAGGGTATGGGAGACTTGAAGCAAGGAGACTTGTAGCAAGAAGGATACATTGGGTTAGTAAGAAGACAGGACAAACTGGAGGAGAATCCGGGGGCTTTAGAGAGGGGAAAGGAGAGCTTTGGGCTGCTCCACTCTGGAAAGCTGCAGCGGATGTGGAAGATGCTGAGATGCCTGACACATGCTCCCATCCCCTGTTGCCCTGTGCTTAGTTGCCTCCCCAGCTCCATGAAATGAAGTACTCCCTCATCTCTGACTTTCTCTCTATTTCCAGGATGCCTCCATTGCCCACCGATTCCATGTCATGAGGGAGAAATACCCAGAGAAATTTAACAGCAGGTTAGCAGGGGCAACCAGAATTCAGGACTTGCTGTGCTGCTCAGAATTAATGAGTCCTTTGCAACCAGCCCTGCCTGGCAGTGGGAAATTCCTTGTGTTCAGGAAGCTCTGCTACTGGGAAGGGGTGTCCCTGGTCCCCGACCTCTCAGTGGCCACTGGGCAGTTGCCAAAGCAGTTAATTCTGTGGATGAGGGTGGGGGTATGTATGCCTTGCACAGAGTAGTTGGACGATGGAAGGGATACTGGTAGAATGCCTAGAGAGACAAGTCCTGAAGGTGGGTGTGCTCGACTGGAACCTTTCTAGCAAGAGGAGGACTCCAGCCTCACATGCCTTTTGTATTGCCCTCTTCTGAACAGAATGAAGAACAAGCTCTGGTATTTTGAGTTTGCCACGTCTGAGACCATCTTTGCCACATGCAAAAAACTCAAGGAGTGCCTGTCCGTGGAGGTGAGCTTCTCCCCTATGGAGGTGCACTGCAACTGGGGTGCCTGAGATAAGCCACTTACTGGCCCTTTTGTATGTTATGAGTTCTTTTTAAGTCAGGGCTTAGCTCTGGAACCTCTTGTGAATGCCAGGACTCGACCCTGGCACTTAGGAAGAACTGTGCCTTTGAGCATATTCAGAGTGCCTGTCCCTCATCCTTGAGTGGCCATAAACAACCTGGGGCCACTGTGCAAATGAGATTAGGGCTTCTAGATCAGGCTGGGTGAGTGCCAAGCAGGCTTGAACCCAAGCACTTTTTGTTTTAAAAATATTTCCTGGCGTCATCCTACACATGAAAACTTTCATTGTACCCTGCTTCTCTTGGTCAAGGCTAGGTATAGAGCCAGACCATCTCAGCTTTGTCCTAAAGAAGGAATTGCTTTCAATACACTGTTTGCCTGGTTACTCCTTTTTCCACATGTGTCTGCTATTCAGTGCTGTGGGCAGACCCTTGATCTCAGTGGAGCACTTTCTGGAGTCGCTATGCTCAACATTCCCAGCATGCATGGAGGCTCCAACCTTTGGGGAGAGACCAAAAGACCTTTGGGGGAGGCAGCAGCACGAACCATAGCAGGCGGGGCAGCACAACCCCAGGTGATCACTGATGCTGAAACCCTGAAGAACTGCATACAAGGTGAGCTGAAGACAGGGCAACCTTTGTGCTCTGGCAGGTGGGGAGATGTAGTGGGTGTAAAAAGTGAGGGCAGATATGGCTTGAAAAGTGCAAAGGAGAAATGGTGTGAGGCAGGCACTGTTGAAACATCCCAAAGAGGCTTGGTTAGAGCAAATATGCACAGTAGCAAGCTGCTTCCATTGTGCTTTCCTCCCTGCCATTCTCTATTCAGATCTGAGTGACCGGCGGATGGAGGTGGTGGGCCTGGAGGGTGTGATTGAGATGGGACAGATCTACACAGGACTGAAGAGTGCTGGCAAGCGACTGGCAAAGTGCTCAGAGCTCACAGTGCGGTGAGTAGGTGGTCTGGCTTCAGCAGTCTCTTCTCTTGCAGCTGTTGTGTTTAACGTGACAGAGAGAAATGAGGCTGGCAAGTCACTGGGCCTCCTCTCCACCCTCCCCAAACCATTTTTACCATACCAGGACTTAGTTCTGGGGCATGTGAATCAGAAGAGTACCTTTGAGCCTTTGCATGATGACTTTCTGGCAATAATGTTTACCCTGTTGGTATAGTACAGGGGTGTCCAAACTTTTTGGCAGGAGGGCCACATCATTTCTCTGACTCTGTGTCGAGGGCCAGGAAAAAAAAAATTAATTTACATATCAAATTTGAATAACTTTTATTTACATAAATGAGTATGTTAGAAATGGAACTTATATGAATGAATGAAGGTCTTGCAATAGGTCACGGCCTATAAAAGACCTTACAAAAAGCAAGATCAGCCTTTCCTTCACTGCCGCTGCTGCATCACAGACATGAAACAGCAGGCAGTGAAGGGAGCCTTCATCCCACAGCTCATGCAAGAGGTTGAACAGTTGCTCTTATGCTAAGAGCAGTTGTTTGCAGCCACAGTGGGTTCCAGCAAGTCTCTGGAGGGCCAGAAGCTCATTGGAGACTGGGGGCTCCCTGTGGGCCAGATTGAGAGTCCCTGAGTGCCGCAAATGGCCCCCGGGCCGGGGTTTGGGCACCCCTGCTAAAGTATAATGGCAAGCTGGTATCTTAGACTCCACATCTAGCATATGGGGATAATAATACTGGCTCAACTTACAGGGCAATGTGCTTTGCACTGAATGCGCTAAATAGATGCTTATGTATATTATTAGCAGTGATACTGGCTGGTCAAGGCAGGAAACTAGTCCTCTGGCACTCAGAATTTAGGTGTCTTAGGACCAAACTGCATGTTACTTTCAGAGTGTGTGTGTGTGTGTGTTTGGCTCATTTATTTATTTTTAAGGAACTGTGGGAATGTCATGCAAAATTCCACTAAACCATGGTGGGACATGGTGGTGGTGGGGTTTGCACCACCCTGGTTCTTGTGCCCTCCACCTGCTATTTACGGTACAAAAAATCTTCATTGGACTTTCAATTGAATTTTTTTTTCTATGGTAAACTGTGCACAGGGGATGGAAGCATGATCAAAGTACTAGAGGCCCCTAAATTGTATTGTACATTTTACATCCAGTGACCTGCACTATTTGTGCATTTAAATTGACCAAACAACACTTTTAAACATTGTGCATAGTTAACATAAACATGTTGGAGCTTTGATCTGCATAATGTAACCTTCAGACAGTGAAATAAATACCCCACCAAAATGTATGTGCTTCCGAGATCTCATGCTGGCCTCCTTGCATTTTATCTCTGTAGGACCCTCAAGCACCTCCCCATGCAGATTGACGGGGAGCCCTGGATGCAGGCACCCTGCACGGTAAGGACCAAGGGAAACATTGGCTTTTAAGGGTTCCTAGGACTGGTATAGGCAAAGACCTGGCTTACTGGGGGAGCAGATTCCTAGTCTGGGCTCACTTTTCCTGGTTCATGAGTGCACTTGTGGCTGGGATGTGGAAATCGTTAGAGAACAATATGAACAGGACTTTGCGCTCCTTCCACTGCTGTGGAGGCTGTGTTTGGATAGAGAAGAGGTGCAGCCAAGTTCCTGCTTCACGGTTGGCACATCCTGTACTGTATGCTTTCAGATCAAGATAACCCACAAGAACCAAGCTCCAATGCTCATGGCACCACCTCCCCGATCTTCCAGCTTCTTTGGCCTCAAGAAGGGACCACAGGAGGCCTAAAAGCTTGCTGGGAAAGAAAAACTGTCTCGAGGATGATGCAACCCTGGAGCCTGTGCCAGGATGTCAGGTGCCAGGATGCTACTGGGGGCAACCCTTCTCCCTCATCACCACATACCAGACAGACTGAACCAGACAGGCTCCTTTCTGCCTTGTACATGACTAAGGGATGGGCTGCTGTAGCCAGTACCTGCCCCACAAATGCACAAATCAGCCTTGCCAATTCCCTGCTCTGGAGTAGGAATACTTCGGCATTCTACCCACTTAGGTTTTATGATGCCCAACCATCCAGTGCTGGCCGTTGGGCTGCCTGTCTACCCTAGTGTCCTCCTAAGGTCAAGTCCTTCTTTACTTCCTACCAAATGGGCCTCATCAGTTGCCAGCTTCTACCCTTCAGGTTCCACCCCTTGTAGATTTCCCCTTCTGCACTTGAGGAAACTACTGAAAGACTGTGGTGGCACCAGCTCTTCTCTCCCAGTTCTCCCCTCTCCCATTTTATTTATTGCATCTCCATTCCAAGTCCACCACCAACAGCTAAGTTATCGAAGTGCCTCAGTGTGCTAATAAAGGAACAGTCTTTGGTTGTTGTTTTTTCCTCCTCCTGTTGTAGTAATTTTCTGTGGATTTGGGTGGGAATGGGAGCTGGGCTGTGGGACCCCTAGTTTCTTTGCACTGGCCAAGCCTCATGACAGATGAGCCAAGCTGTGACGTTGTGTTTGGAAAACAGGGTCTGTGTGTGTGTTTACATATCCCGGTGTGTAACTACACAGAGTAGTAGATTTCACTGCATTTTATAGGACCTTAGTAGCACAAAACAGAAAGAGCTCAGTGTTTTCCTGCCACTTAGGCCATTTCTCAGAACCTCTGGTGCATGTACACGTTCATACTATAGAAAAATGGGTGCTTGTACGTCAGTACTGTGCAACAGGGTCTGCACTAAAGCATGGAATGTTTGAGCATTTCATTTTGGTCCAGTAAGCAAAGAATCCACAATATAGCCATCATGTTTGCTGCTAAAACTCACAGCTAAGATCTGCATTGGAACCAGAGCAGTGTCCGTGCACATTCCTCCCTTGCCACGCCTTTCCTGCTTTGAGGAATATGACCCACAGTTCTCTCTTACCATTGCATGCAAAGTAGCAGTATGAGATGGTGCAGGAACAACCTACGGTCAACTTCAGGTACCTACTCAGCAGAATTCATTCTTCAGACAATGAAATGTACCTACCCTCAAAATCTGTTTCATCTGTTTTTAGGGTTTCATGCTGGCCTTCGTCCTCCCTCTTTTTCTTTGTTCTATGCAGGATTTACACTGATGTTCAAGGGCTCTGTTACAGTTGGCAGGCTGCAATCCTATGTGCACTTACCTGGAAGTAAGTCCCCTCAAACCCCGTAAGGCTTACTTCTGAGTAGATGTGCCTAGGATTGCACTGTCAGTCTTGTACCCTCAGGTTTGCATATCCTAGTTGCTCTTGGATCCATTGTAGCATTTGGACCCTTCAGTCTGTATACATACAGTGATGGTTCTGTCTTACCATTCTTGGGTTACTAGCCCTACTCTAACAATACTAGCTTGATGCAGGAGGAAGTAGTGGTTTCAGTTAGGAAAGCAGGTTTACAAGGAAGGGCTTCAGCTGGGAAAGCAGATTGCTCAGTTTTCTCAATTTCTAACCGAAGCCATTTCTCTTAGCTCAATTGAGTGGTGAAATTGGCTAGATGAGATTACAAGCCATGTTTTGTCTGTCTAGTCACTTTCACTGCTAAAAGGAAAACATGAGAGCAAGTATGGAAATACACCCATCCCTTCACATACCCAAAACAAACACTTTTAAAAGCAGTTTCAGAAGTGTGCAGAGAATGATAGGAGAGGAAGGATGTTATTCATCCAGAAAGTGGTTCCTGCGCCAGTCAGACCAACTGTACATATATATTGCAACAGTGGGGATAGCCCTTCTGGAGGTTCACTTTGGCTTGAACCCCCTCTGAGAACCTGCAGTTGGATTCAAGGGTATGATTGGACAGGAAAAAGGGTGTATATCCTATGAGAAGTTGCAGCTCTATAACTCCAAGTATCTGAAAAGCTGCTGTTGTCCATAACCTCCAGTAGGTTGGAGGTCAGGACTGCCTTTACCAGCAGAAAGGTTGCCATGCTAGACTACACTTATTTGTTCCTTTGTAGCCCCAAGGTTGGACTATTTTGCTGTGTTCTGTCTGGATCTCCAGGTAATTATTTTGAAGTGGATCTATATAATGATCTGAAGATGTCTGGCATTTATATTTGAAGCTCTGAGGCAAATTGCATGACCTACTGGAGCATTTGTAATTAAGGTCTAATGTCCCCTTCTCCATTGCAAAACACCCACAGGAATGAGCATTTTGCAGTATTAAGCTTTCCCTCCCCTTTGGTAAAAAGCACTCTCCTGGGGGAGCTTTCCCATAATGCAAGCAGTGGCAGTCCCTTGATCTGTAGCAGTATAATCTGTTGTTTGTCCCCATGCTGATCCCTACTTGGCCAACCCATGGATGGGAGGTCACTAGGAAATCCCATCTATGCTACCACATGTTCCCTGAAGGAAGGGTGAAATGCAAATATAACAATTTGCTATGAAGATCTGCGTCAATGTCACTTTTGAATGAATTTCTACACTATTATTTTTCGGCAACAATCCTATCCACGCTTACTTGGGAACCAGTCCCATTGACTCTAATGGAACTTACATCTGTGTAGACATGGATAGGATTGGACTGTTAGTGCAACCACAGAGTTGTTTGCCTATGGCATGGGTCAGAGGCCTTTCTGGAAGAGGAGTGGGTATGTCTGAGTCTGTGACAAAGGAGAAAAATGCCGTTATGCCCCCTGAAGCCCCTTTGATGTGTGTTAGTTTATACCTGTTTTAAGTGTGCAGCTGACAGGAAACGAACAAGCTGTTTTAAATGTGCAGCTGATGTGGCCCAAAACAAGGTGTAAAAAACCCTCCCCCCCATAAAAAAGATTATGGTACAAGAAGAAGAAGCTGAGACAGGAGCACCGTGAAATGAGGGACATAGAAATTTGTGCATACTAAGAGCATTTTGAGTTACTGTGATGCTCCATTGAGATTGATGGAATTAGGGATGGTCATTTAATGTCCTAAAATAAGACTTCTCAAAAATTTGAGTCCTCTTTAGAAATTCTAGCATCAGATGAGTAGAAAGGGAGCAGTGGATCCTTTTTGTTACTGACTTTGCTACCATATGTGACAGTGAGAGAGGAGATGGCTCCTTGCACCAGGAAGTAAGGGTGGTACAGAACCGCTGCTGCTTCATCGTCTGCTGCTATCATAAGAACAGCCCCACTGGATCAGGCCATAGGCCCATCTAGTCCAGCTTCCTGTTTCTTACAGTGGCCCACCAAATGTCTCAGGCAGCACACCTGATAACAAGAGACCTGCATCCTGGTGCCCTCCCTTGCATTGGCATTCTGACATGGCCCATTTCTAAAATCAGGAGGTTGCACATACACATCATGGCTTGTAACCCGTAATGGATTTTTCCTCCAGAAACTTGTCCAATCCCCTAGGCCAGATGCCATCACCATATCCTGTGGCAAGGAGTTCCACAGACCAACTACAAACTGAGTAAAGAAATATTTTCTTTTGTCTGTCCTAACTCTCCCAACACTCAATTTTAGTGGATGTCCCCTGGTTCTGGTGTTACGTGAGAGTGTAAAGAGCATCTATCCACTTTATCCTTCCCATGCATAATTTTGTATGTCTCAATCATGTGTGTCCCCCCAGGCATCTCTTTTCTAGGCTGAAGAGGCCCAAACGCCGTAGCCTTTCCTCATAAGGAAGGTGCCCCAGCCCAATAATTATCTTAGTCGCTCTCCTTTGCACCTTTTCCATTTCCACTATATCCTTTTTGAGATGTGGTGACCAAAGCTGGACACAATACTCCAGGTGTGGCCTTACCATCGATTTGTACAATGGCATTATAATATTAGCGGTTTTGCGGTATACACTTCTGCTGGGCTTCTATTACGGTTGTTTTAAGCAGCCTCCATGCACTCTGGAGAGATTGGACTCTTTTTACCTTCCCTTTCAACCTCCTTCTAACCAGCCTCCTCATTTGAAGGAAGTTCACTCGTCGGAAGTCAAGGGTTTTTGTTAGAGATTTGCCCGGTATTCTTCCTCCAAAGTGCATGTCAAAACGGATCGCAGCATGATCACTGTTCCCCAATGGCTCAGTAACATTGACATCTCTAACCAGGTCCTGAGTACCGCCCAATATTAAAGCCAGAGTCACCTGTCCTCTGGTGGGCTCCATGACTAGCTGCTCTAAGGCACAGTCATTTAACATGTCAAGAAATCTGGTCTCCTTTTTGTGACCAGAACACAAATTGACCCAGTCTATATGAGGATAATTGAAGTCCCCCATGATTACAACCCTGTCCCTCCTTGTCACCTTCCTGATCTGTTTCCTCATTTCAAAGTCCCCTTCTGGTTTCTGGTCTGGAGGAAGATAGTATGCCCCCAGTATTACATCGCTCCTCAGGCCTGGCAATTTAACCCACAGAGATTCTATGGTGGAGTCAGACCCGCCTTCAATCTCTACCTTGCTGGATTCTATCCCTTCCTTAACTTAAATGGCCACCCCACCTCCAACACGCCCTCCCTGTCCCTCCTGTAGAGTTTATAGCCCGGGATTGCGGTATCCCACTGACTTTCCACATTCCACCAGGTTTCCGTTATGCCCACTATGTCAATGTTTTTCCTTGTCACCAGACATTCCAGTTCTCCCATCTTTGCTTGGAGACTTTTGGGCATTTGCATAAAAGTATTAGTACACAGAATGCCCCAGGATGGGCTGCTTATTTGCTCCTTTGTCCCCTCATTCTCTCACTGTACCAAACCGTCTATCACATCCCATCACGCTACCATTCCCAATTTCTTTTCCTACTCTGCCTTTACTTTGTTGTTCTCTAACCTCCCCATCCTCGTCCCATAGGGATGAGGAGTCCCTAACTGGATGCCCCTCGGCTCCTGTTGGCTTTCCCCCAGGGATCAGTTTAAAAGTTGCTCTGCCACCTTTTTAATGTTATGCGCCAGCAGTCTGGTTCCATTCTGGTTCAAGTGAAGGCCGTACCTCTTGTACAGGCCCCGCTTGTCTGAAAACGTTCCAGCGCCTAATGTATCTAAACCCTTCCTCCCTACACCACCATCTCATCCACGCATTGAGACCCTTGATCTCCGCCTGCCTCACTGGCCCTGCATGTGGAACAGGTAGCACTTCCGAGAACGCTACCTTTGAGGGTCCTGGCTTTCAGCTTCCCACCTAATAGCCTAAATTTGGCCTCCAGGACCTCCTGGCTGCACTTGCCCACGTTGTTGGTGCCGACATGCACCACAACTGCTACCTCCTCCCCAGCACTGTCTACCAACCTGTTTAGATGAAAAGTGATATCTGCAACCTTCGCACCAGGCAGGCAAGTCACCATGCGGTCCTCACATCCATCGCAAACCCCCCTCTCTATGCTTCTAACAATCGAATCCCCCACTACAAGAAGGCCCCAACCCCCGTCCCGCTGAGGAGTATCCTGAGTGCACCCCGCTTCCAGGTTGTGATCACAAAACCAGAAGTGAGTCGCAGTTGCAACTCACACTTTTTACAAGCCGCAGGGAGCTCTGTAGAGCACTCTGCAGGGCTCCCTGCCCCCCCAGACCCTGGCAGCAGGTAAGGCAAGTTTACAACAAGCCCTGCTTTCCCGCAGCTTTGCCATCCTGAGGATCGTGTTGCTGCTTTCTCCCTGCCCCTTAAAGGGAAAGGGGCAGTGTTACACAGGCTGGTGGGTCGCCACCCACCAGTTTGAGGACCACTGAGATAACTAATTGCCTCAACCCTGAGACTGTTCAAAAATCAGGCACTGTAGCTAATTACTCTGCAAAGAGCTCAGCTCCTGCAGTTTGCAAGCATGTGTAGATACAGTACAGGCAGATATACGTTTGAGGATCTTTTTCTGCTTATTATAAATAAATAAAATATTTTTCTAGATTTTTTTTAAGTCTCTTAAACCTAGGTGGGTCCTAATAGAGTGTCATTTTAAAAAGTGGGTGCTGGTGCTAAAAAGTACTACTGTTCTTGAAAGAAGGTGAACATGTTTGTGTTTGTTTTTCTTTGCCAAACCTTGTTCTGAGATACAGGACCACAACAGGCCCTCCCCTTCTGTTATCCAGGAAGCCCTATGCCACCCTGTTTCTTATAAAGCTGGGATTCTTTGTCTTGTCTCCCCCTTACTCATTGCCCTGCCTTGTCCTTTCAACCAAGTCTGTGGTGTTGCAGGAGTGCTAAACAGCTGCAGATGGTCATACTTTGCCCACCCGACTCTACAGCGTCACTGTCCCACCATCAAGTCAGGCACACCCTCTGTAGGAGTATTATACTTGAAAGGCCTGTTCTGCAGTAGGCAGCCCACCTCATTCCAGCTTCTCCAACTGTCCTGACAGGCCTTTACCTTTTCTGCTGCTTCAGGCCTGGCTGCAGTGTGCCAACTTTTAGTACACTGACGCACAGTATTGCACAAGGAACACGTCAAGGGAGCTCTCATTATGCAGCATGTGGTGGTAGAAGGATGGGCTTTATGACTTCAGGCTGCAAGTGGGGTGTCATATTTTGGACTGCTTTCCACACAAAATGCTCCCTGTATGTACGAAGTCAGCACATCAAGAGAGAGTTCCTTTCAACCTCCCTCCAGTGCATTAACTGACTTCAGATTAGGGAGTGTTTTTCAGATGGCCAGTCAAATACGCACTCCCCAACCTGCTGCCTGCAGGGATTTCATTCAGGATTCTAGTGCTGCATGCAGGGCAGATGTACAGATTGGCTGCATGACTAGCATGCTAGTAGCCACTGGGAGCAGGTACTTGGGACAGGTGCTGAACCCAGAGGGACAGATTTGTGCTGTGGAGCTTGACCACTGACAATTGAATGAAGCCTTCTGCGGTGTCCCTATCTCCCTCTCCCCAGGTAGGCACTGAGATGGCAGCATGAAGGAGTCTGGGCATTTACTTTGTGGGACGTTAAAAAAAGAACAGCAATGATGGGAGTGTAGGCTGAAAGAATTGTGGGGGAGGACATCTTTCCCAGTACTGGCCCCATGGAGCATCTGGTCAGTAGTTGGCAAGAGCAGGTGGGTCCCTTGGCATTTGTCTCCATCTAGATGACATTGCTGCTCAGCAGGGGGCTGCTCTCCCCACGGGCCCCCTGCCCAAAAGCCTGGCGTAGAAAGAGGCGAACACTGGCGCGGTCAGGGAACCAGCTCCTGGAGGAGGTTCTGGAGGAGACTGCAGCACGTAGTGGGACATACTTTACACGCCTGCAATGAAAGAAGAGGAGGCAGCAAAAATTCAGGGGCAGTGGGAGACAGAGCTCCAAATGCAGTTCATTACCTTGAACAGAGGGACCTCTTCACTGGAGAGAGATGGGCATCTGCCCAACAGATTCAGTCGACTACCTGAAGCACATTCAAAGTGACAATCCCAAGAAGGGCGGGAGCCTGAGGCGGCAATTCTAACCACACTTTCCTAAACCCCATTGAACAAAATAACTCCTGAGTAGACCAGGTTAGGATTGTGCCCTTAGTCAGGTGGACAGTTCTATTCCACTAACATTGTCCATGGAGGACTCAAACCAGTGAGTTGGCAGCTCAGAGTGGTCATGTGGAGATATGCTTTAGCCTCAGGGGGGTAGAATGGCCACCTGCCCACAAGCTCTGAATCCAGTTAAGCATTTGCTTTGGTGTACTTTCTGAATCCACTTGGATATTTGCCTGCTACTCTGGCAGGCCTTAATCAGCTGAGATGAAGTTTCCCAAAACATGAGTTATTGCACTGCTAGACCACATGCCTTGCATATAAAAGTGCTCAGGTTCAACCACTGGCATTTCTAGTTAGAGATCTCAGGTAGCTGGGCTGGGAAAAGACATCCCCTGGAGGCTCTGAAGAGCCGCTACCAGTCAGCACTGGGCCAGCTGGGCCAACAGTCTGACCCGTATAAGATACCAAAATGCATTAATTCCTGTTGTGGGGATGTTGAAAGCACAGGTTCTGGAGGCCTTTCCCTGCTCCAACATGATTGTGATTCTTAGGGCATGTGTTGGTAGGAGGGACTGATGTAGCAACTAGTTTTGACTCATCCACATTTGACTGGAAGGTTTTTAGAAGACTCTTGTACTTTGCCATGTCTTGCCTGACAAATGTGCTCCTGGCTCAGAACGTTTGAGCTCGGTATGGCTGGGCAGAGACTCACCTGTAGGTATAGGCAACAGCACCCAAAGCAGCAGCAACCAGCACCACTCCAGCTACTAATGTAATTTGGGCTGAGGCTGAAGGTCTTCCTGCTGCAAAAGAAAGAGGGAGAAAGTAAGTGATGGTGCCCATTTGTGGGGAGGGCTGGATAGGATGGACCACTTTTCCTTTGGATGGAGGAGAGGTTTCTCCTGCAAAGTAACTCTGCCACTCCCGCCAATGTACATATCAAAGAGAAAGGGACCCAGGGCCACTCCCAACCTTCTGGGTGTTGGAAGCAGGAATGGCCATTACTGTCCTGCTTATACATAGAGAGAGAGAGAGAGTGAAGATGACTTTTCTTTCCCCAGTTTTAAGGCTTGGGAGATTACTTGAATCCCAGTAGTGTCAGCTCCCCGTAGCTCAAACCTTACCCTGGACGCTGACTTGGGTGCTGGCTACAGCCAGGCTGTTGGCATCAGCAAGTGAGATGTTGATACAGTAGAGGCCAGACTGGTTGAAGGCCTGGCGCAGCACCAGCTGGCAATCAGGGCTGGGCTGGATTGGGCTGCACACAGTCTCCTGGGCTGTTACACACTCAGGGTCTGCGATGGTCGTGCAGACTTCTTCAGGGAGACTACAAGTGAGATAAGGCTGTTAGCCCGGATGTCAAAAGGCCAGCCCTCCAACTCGTACGCTCAGAATTCTGAACTCCCCTTGGGTATCCATATTACCGCCTTGCCATCTTATGACCCAATCTTGTCCATGGGAAATGTAGGCACAAAACATGATCCACCAATGCAACGAGAGCTCCGCCGGCGGAAGATTGCTTCTGCCAATGGACACAAACCCAATGCTTGCACAATGTGCCTGAAACCCTGTGCTGACACCAACCTGGTGCAGACCAGCCCCCAGCATCACTGGCACGGGGGGGGGGCATTCTGTTGGAGTTTCTTGAGCATGTCATGGATGTAACATGGGCAAAGCATCACAGTCAAGCAGTGTCAACTCCTATTCCCACACTGCAGGGCAGGCACACCCTGTTCTGTAGAAAATTGCTATGCTAGCAACAGACCAGGCCTAGATTAGAGAACATAAGAACATAAGAACAGCCCCACTGGATCAGGCCATAGGCCCATCTAGTCCAGCTTCCTGTATCTCACAGCGGCCCACCAAATGCCCCAGGGAGCACACCAGATAACAAGAGACCTCATCCTGGTGCTCTCCCCTACATCTGGCATTCTGACTTAACCCATTCCTAAAATCAGGAGGTTGCGCATACACATCATGGCTTGTACCCCATAATGGATTTTTCCTCCAGAAACTCGTCCAATCCCCTTTTAAAGGCGTCTAGGCTAGACGCCAGCACCACATCCTGTGGCAAGGAGTTCCACAGACCGACCACGCGCTGAGTAAAGAAATATTTTCTTTTGTCTGTCCTAACCCGCCCAACACTCAATTTTAGTGGATGTCCCCTGGTTCTGGTATTATGTGAGAGTGTAAAGAGCATCTCCCTATCCACTCTGTCCATCCCCTGCATAATTTTGTATGTCTCAATCATGTCCCCCCTCAAGCGTCTCTTTTCTAGGCTGAAGAGGCCCAAACGCCGTAGCCTTTCCTCATAAGGAAGGTGCCCCAGCCCCGTAATCATCTTAGTCGCTCTCTTTTGCACCTTTTCCATTTCCACTATGTCTTTTTTGAGATGCGGCGACCAGAACTGGACACAATACTCCAGGTGTGGCCTTACCATTGATTTGTACAACGGCATTATAATACTAACCGTTTTGTTCTCAATACCCTTCCTAATGATCCCAAGCATAGAATTGGCCTTCTTCACTGACGCCGCACATTGGGTCGACACTTTCATCGACCTGTCCACCACCACCCCAAGATCTCTCTCCTGATCTGTCACAGACAGCTCAGAACCCATCAGCCTATATCTAAAGTTTTGATTTTTTGCCCCAATGTGCATGACTTTACACTTACTGACATTGAAGCGCATCTGCCATTTTGCTGCCCATTCTGCCAGTCTGGAGAGATCCTTCTGGAGCTCCTCACAATCACTTCTGGTCTTTACCACTCGGAAAAGTTTGGTGTCGTCTGCAAACTTAGCCACTTCACTGCTCAACCCTGTCTCCAGGTCATTTATGAAGAGGTTGAAAAGCACCGGTCCCAGGACAGATCCTTGGGGCACACCGCTTTTCACCTCTCTCCATTGTGAAAATTGCCCATTGACACCCACTCTCTGCTTCCTGGCCTCCAGCCAGTTCTCAATCCACGAGAGGACCTGTCCTCTAATTCCCTGACTGTGGAGTTTTTTCAGTAGCCTTTGGTGAGGGACCGTGTCAAACGCCTTCTGAAAGTCCAGATATATAATGTCCACGGGTTCTCCCGCATCCACATGCCTGTTGACCTTTTCAAAGAATTCTATAAGGTTCGTGAGGCAAGACTTACCCTTACAGAAGCCATGCTGACTCTCCCTCAGCAAGGCCTGTTTGTCTATGTGTTTTGAGATCCTATCTTTGATGAGGCATTCCACCATCTTACCCGGTATGGATGTTAGGCTGACCGGCCTATAGTTTCCCGGGTCCCCCCTCTTTCCCTTTTTAAAAATAGGCGTGACATTTGCTATCCTCCAATCTTCTGGCACTGTGGCTGTTTTGAGGGACAAGTTGCATACCTTAGTCAAGAGATCTGCAACTTCATTCTTCAATTCCTTAATAACCCTTGGGTGTATGCCATCAGGGCCCGGTGACTTATTGATCTTTAATTTATCAATGAGGTCTGAAACATCTTCTCTTTTAACCTCTATCTGACTTAACTCCTCGGTCAGGAGGGGCCGTTCGGGCAGCGGTATCTGCCCGAGGTCTTCTGCCGTGAAGACAGATGCAAAGAACTCATTTAATTTCTCTGCCATCTCTAAGTCTCCTTTTATCTCCCCTTTCCCTCCCTCACCATCCAGAGGGCCAACCGCTTCTCTGGCGGGTTTCCTGCTTCTAACATATTTGAAGAAGCTTTTATTATTCCCCTTAATGTTGCTGGCCATGCGTTCCTCATAGTCTCGCTTGGCCTCCCCTATCACCTTCTTACATTTCTTTTGCCACAGTTTATGTTCCTTTTTATTCTCTTCATCAGGGCAAGACTTCCATTTACGGAAGGAAGCTTCCTTGCCCTTCACAGCCTCTCTAACTTGGCTGGTTAGCCATGCGGGCACTCTCCTGGATTTAGTGGAACCCTTCTTTCTTTGCGGTATACACCTCTGCTGGGCCTCTATTACTGTTGTTTTAAGCAGCCTCCATGCACTCTGGAGAGACTGGACTCTTTTTACCCTCCCTTTCAACCTCCTTCTAACCAGCCTCCTCATTTGAGGGAAGTCCGCCCGTCGGAAGTCAAGGGTTTTTGTTAGAGATTTGCCTGGTATTCTTCCCCCAACGTGCACGTCAAAACGGATCGCAGCATGATCACTGTTCCCCAATGGCTCAGTAACGTTTACATCTCTAACCAGGTCCTGCGTAGCGCACAAAATTAAATCCAGAGTCACCTGTCCTCTGGTGGGCTCCGTGACTAGCTGATCTAAGCCACAGTCATTCAGCACGTCAAGAAATCCGGTTTCCTTATCGTGACCAGAACACAAATTGACCCAGTCAATATGAGGATAATTGAAGTCCCCCATGATTACAACCCTATCCTTCCTTGTCACCTCCCTGATCTGTTTCCTCATTTCAAGGTCCCCATCAGATTTCTGGTCTGGAGGACGATAGCACGCCCCCAGTATTACATCGCTGCACAAGCCTGGTAATTTAACCCACAGAGATTCTACGGTGGAGTCGGACCCACCTTCAATCTCTACTTTGCTGGATTCTATCCCTTCCTTAACATAAAGGGCCACCCCACATTTTTTTTTTAAGTTTTGAACCACAGAAGTTTATTTTAAATAAAATGCAACACAGATGCAGGCTTTGCACACCAGTGTCTGTGATCCAACAGGCAATGCATACAGGGAATGGGTCAAGGCTGAGCCTGTGTGGCAATCTTGTCAGAACAGCATGAACTAAACCTCGGTGGGGCCAGAACCAGGGATGGGGGTAGAGGCCTGGCCCTCTGCAGTGGGCCCCAAGTGCAATGGGTGGAACTCAAAGAAAAAATGAGTTTCTGGGAGGGGAAGCTTCCACACACCAAAGAGCAAGGAGGAGGAGTCCCAAAAGGGGACATGCACATGTCACAAGCACCAAAATGCACAGCACCCTCCAACCTTCCAAACCACCCCTCACCCCATGGACTGTAGGATACTGCGTAACTGGCAGCCAATCAATCCATACCCACCTCACCATATAGCTCTGGCACCCACGCCTTCAGAGCACAGGGTGCACGGCATGGGGCGATAACACCCCTCTCTCACAAAGGGGGACTTTGGTGGACAGGAGCACTTGCAGCACAAGCACCCCACTCTGCACTAACAACCATACTTTACAGCAAACCCCATTTGTGTTCATTGCCATCACCAGTTGGTACAGTATGTATTGAACATACCAAACTTAGTGGGACTTGTCTCTAAGTAAAGATTCAGAAGTCAGAAAGAGTAAAGCTTTCTGGGGTGTCCCTCCTTACCTTCCTTGGCAGGTCACGGTGAGATCTACTGTATTCTCAGCGACAGCAGACGCCAACGGCATCACCTGCACAATCTCCACACTCTCAATTCCCTCTGCAATGAAAGAGAACAACCCTGGGTCTCTTCTGTCCTCCTTCTCAGCCTCAAATATTTTCCTTTCACTCCCCATTTTGAACATAGTTGCTTTTTTCCCACTATCACTCCTGGCAGCAAAGAAAGCCGAACTGCATATTAGGGTTGCCAAACCTTCCAGCAATCTGCATCAATCTCCAGATGACTACTAAAAGCATGCCTGGAGATTTCCATAGGGTCTCCTGAAAGTCCAGCCTTCCATCATGTTGGGAAAATAGAGCTTCAGTCAGAGTTGGAAACTCTACTATGCATATTTAAACCTTTTAGGTGCATGCTCCTATTGAGGGTGCTGAAGTCAGGTAGATGGGGGGGGGGGGAAAGATTGTACATTTTCAGTTCCTGAAATTTGGAATTCAACTGTGGAATGGTCAGGTTCTTTTTAAAACTTGGAGAGGCCCATGGGCTGGACTATAAAGGGAGATCCCTCTGCTGAAGCCAGGGTCCTAAGAAGCGCTGTGTTGAGCAAACCTAAAGTATATAAACTGCTTTTGATTCCAAGGTCACATTTGACTGACCAGGGCTACTCTCAAAGAAGGGGAATAACCCGTCCAGCCACTTCCACCTCTGTGCCTAAAACAGAGATTTGTGGCCTTGTGTCATCACCTACACTCCTAGCGTCTGCTGGAACTATACTTTTACAGCCATTGCAGCACTCTGTCACTGTCTGTTGGTGGACATGAGGTTGCAGGTTTTTGTGCCTGTTGGTTGGCCTGGAAATAAACAGAGGTGGACCATTTAATTCAGATAATCAAGGCCTCTACATAAGGATTTAATCTGCCTGACCATCTTCCCCTTGCCTTAACAATGTCCACCTGCAAGTGCACTGCCATCCAATCATCATCTTTCTTGAATTTGCACTATGAGTGGCCTGACATCGGTCTCTTATCACCCCATCCCCAGAACTCACGGACAATGTCCAGCGCAGTGGCGAAGGTCCCATAGCGGTAGAGGAGGCAGCTGGAAGGTGCCTGCCGTTTCACCAAGATCTGGATTCCTTCAGTTACAGCTGTTCCAGAATCAGGTGTCATGTCTGCAGTCAAATTGAGGGTTGTTGGGTCTTCAGTGGCATCTGGGAAGCAAGCCATGGGGAAATGTCACTTTTCTCAATTTCCCTTTTCCTATGCTGCTGCTGAATGTATGTGATATTGGCTGGGAAGGGGGGAGGGACAATTTGGCCTAAGCCCCAACAGAACTGAGTGAGAAGATGGATGCTCCTGAGTTTGCACACTGAAAAGCCACTGGTCTCTCATTCATAAAGAAAGACAGAGCAGTGACATGGATGGTGGCAGCGAGGAAGGATATCAACTGAGAGAAAGGTAAGAAGGACTGGTGAGTTCAAAGAGGACAATCTGACTAAGGAGGGCAGCAGAAGCATCACAACATGTGATCTGTAACAGGAAGATGAAAGTTGATAGAAATGGCAGGTGGGTGATGTTTCTGGGCAGGGGGAGGGCGGGCGATGGACAGCCTTGGGGGCGGGCACGTGGGGAGCCGGGGCGGAGCTGGGACCCAGCGGTTATGCCAGATCCCAACCCCTGTCCCCAGAGAGAACAGAGTGGCTTCAAGTCCCTCCGCTCTCCTTGAACTTGCGCCACCTCCAGAGGTGGCACAGGTCTGAGACGACCCATTGGGGCGCGCAGACCCAGGGGTAAGGGGAAACGCTTCCCCTTGCCCCTGGCTGAGCCACTGTAGCCAACAAACCTGTGTTGGACGCAGCGCAAGCATCCTGGCTTGCCTGCTCCAGCGCAAGTTTGGATTGCGCCCTTATTTAAAGAAAAAAAAAGGGGATTGCAGAGTCTAAACTAGGGGATCTTCCACAGCCCAGGCATGTGCTTTGCCACTTAGTCACAGTCATCCCCCTTGTTGGATGATGGGGCATCCAAGGTGAGAAATTTTATTCTTCCAACACCTCTGTGTTCCAGAGACATCTCTACCAGGAGTTATATCTGTTGGGGGAAACTTCTTAGATGCTCCCATTTATCCATTACTTTGACACAAGGGGAGATACTTCTGATCATGAACAGACCATTCAGCCACCACACACCTCCTACTGATCTGAATCCACTGGAATCTGTCAATTCCAGTTTTCAAGACCATTTCATCTTCCAGGGCCCTGGTTGGAATTCCCTTTGCCTTCAGCAAGGTCACTGATAAACCATCAGCCCACTCTCCATGCAAAGAGACAACCACAATGGATAGGTATGGGTAGGGGCATGAAGATATCCTATTGAGCATCTCAGGGAGGCCGGGAAATTCCTGCTAGACCCACCTGCTGCTGGAGAGATAGCAGTGTTCGCCACGCTAGAGGGGATCACAGATACCCCAGAAATCACAGTTGTAAGTGCCACAGGGGACAAAACCATGGACACCACAGTGCCTGGGTCATCCTCAGGTGCCACGGTGGATGAAGAAGCAGATGTGACAGTGCCTGGTAGAGATGCCGTCGACACAGGTGCTGGGGCCACTGTGCCTGGTAGGGACACAGGTGCTCCAGTGGACACAGTTGCAGGGACCACGGTGCCTGTCGGATCCTCAACTGAGGCGGTGGAGGCAACAATCACAGGGTCCACAGATGCAACAGCTAAATCAGTCGCAACACTGATTATTGTGGCAGGTGCTGCAGTGGCAGAGGAACCTGCTCCTGTCGCTTCAGTTTCTGCTTCTTGTTGAGTCGGGAGTGCTGCAGTTTCAGGGGCTGGTTCTACAAATGCAAAGAGAGAGAGAGAGAGAAAGAATGGGAGATAATACACAGGAGTCAGTATACAAAAACGTTTCCAGCCTGCCTATAACAGCAACATTACAGGAAGAGGGGTCAACCTGCTTTCAGTAGGTGATTCAAATAAAAACTATGTGGATGTTCAACAGCTTTACAGAACACTATTTAGTGACAATATGTTGAGGCTTTGTTCCTCTGTCATCGTCCAAAGGATATGCCATGTCTCAGTGTGTCTGGTTTAGGTTTGATGCACCCTGGTCAGGGAGGAAAGACCAAGGCTGTTCCAAGCACTTGGAATGTTAGGGGTCTCGCTTGGGAGTTTGTGCACCTAGAGATCTGACTGGAAAAAAACAGAAGCAGTTGGGGGGATTTGAGAGCTTGAACCACATGGCCCCCATACAATTGGCCCCATATACATGGGCCCCATACAATTTCCATTGGTGGTGCTCTATTTCCATTGGTGGTGTATATAGATTAGAGATTTGTGGTGCCCTCTTTAATGGTGCCCTGAAGCTAATCAAAGTGAAAGACATTGCATCGTAAAGCTGAATCTCCGCCATCTTGATCTTGCCATGATCTCAGGATGAGGATATTCACTATACCAGTGGTTTTCAAGGTTTATTCCTTTAAGAAACCCTTTCCACAAGATACCAACTGCCAAGGAAGCCCTGCACATTGCAGAGAATTCTGGGGCATATTCCAGGACATACTTAGGTACAGGCCAGGCCTATTTGCTGCACTCGTGCCATATGTGAATTGAAAAACTGTTCTAGAACATATCCAACACTCTTCTGTGGCTGAACAGTGCAGGTAAGATTTCTTTCAGGATAGTCTTTCAGGGAAGCTTGTTCACCATGACTGATCTTCCTACTGAGAACCCCTATGAAACTTTAGATGTAACTCAGGCAACGTTTGAAAGCCACTGTACTAAATAGCCTATAAGCCCTATGCTGGTCAATTTCTTGTAGAAAGCCCATTTCCCCCTCTGAAAATTCAGTATTGAGAGCAAATAAATGATACCGATTTGTTTTGAAAGTACAGTTTGTTGTCAGTGCAGAGCCCAAATTTGTTTGTCTGTGCAGATAGAAATCTGAAGGGGATGCTGACTAGACTAGAAGAGCAAGCAAGGAGAGGCACCTGACACTTACTAGTAGTTGGAACACTCCCAGAGCTTGACCCAGTTGTGCTGCTAATGACGGGGGAGGCAGTGGTCATCTGAACCGTGGTGCCACTCGGATCCAGTGTGGGAACTTCTGAAGTGCTGCTTCCACAGGAGGCCATAGGGATAGCAGCCTGAAGCACTACACGTGGGCTGAAAGTACCAGCAGCGAGGTAGGTGTGAGTAACCATGGCTGCCCGAGAAATCAATGTCCCGCTATCATCACCAAAATCCCAGGAGTAGGAGATGTCAGCATCACGCAGGTATCGGCTTGGGTCATGGAGCCGAACACCAAAGGAAATGGCCCGATTTCGCAGAAAGCGATCATCTGCCCCGTCTATATCTAGCACCTGTGCAATATCCACATTGAATGGGATCTGGTCTGGGTAGAGAAGCAGAGTGTCAGCATGAAAGAGAGGATATGAAAGTTCACTCAATAGCAAGAAGGGAGCCACTATATGCCTGCTCCCCAAGGAAGGATGCTTGGTCTCCCATTCCATCTATCCTCCTTTTCTCACTGGCCCATTGTGGTTCCTGTTTTAGTAGGCCCCAGCATTGAATCTAGCCATTCAAACATACCAGTGATGCTGAACTGTGATGAGGTGTCCCCCAGGGGGATGAATTTTTCACGTCCTCTGTAATGGTAGACCTCCACTTCCATGGTGTAGGAACCCAGTGGTACATCTTCTGTCTCAATGGTCAGCAGAGAGGAGGGACCATCTACTACCTGCCAATAGCGCCCTGTAGGGAGGCCAGATTATGGGAGAAATGCCAAGAATGTGGACAGGAGGCCTGGAATGTTGCCACCAAACAAGGGAAGAGTACACTGAAATGGAGAGGTGTCTTGGGACAAGTTAAAGCATGATAACCCTGAGCGCCACAGTATTTTCAGTTCAGATAGCAAAGACAGACACATGTTAAAGGAATAACCAATCGAAACTCTGGAAAAATCCAAGGGAAACAAGAAAATGGCCTATGAATGTGGCAAGAAGCTTGAGATCACCAACCATTCTCTGGCAGACCTCCTCTGTCTTTAAGAGCAAATTCAATGGAGAAAAGTGTCTGTATCTGCATACACAGAGAAAGCAGCACCTTCTGAATTTCTGCTCATCATATAGGCATAGGAGCCCTCACAGAAAAAATTGGCATCTGTAATTATGGGAGCCAACAGCCGTCATGGTTTCAAGATGAACATAAGGAAATGAGAATTTGCAAATCAGAATGAATACAGACTGGGAATTTTTATTGAAGAGACCTTGTCATATCTTCAGACTGTATACGGATGTTTCAAGAACAGAGGTATGTAACACTATTGTTTTCCTCCCTGAAAAATCCTGTTCTGTAATATCATGAAGGGACAAACAAGTCCCAGATATTAGCGCTGATTTCTGTGGTGCAAATAACTGTACTCTATATTCCAGTTTCTGTGCTGAATGAAACATCTGAGCAAGGGGAATGGAGCCTCCTATCATTTTCCCAAGGGGGAAAAAGTTCAGATGAGTATTACTTCTCTTCAAGGAGGAGTATATACTGCTGTTCCTTTCTTACTTTATTGTGCCTTTTAGTGTGAATAAAAAAGCATGAATAGCACAAACCTGTGCATATTTACTCAGAAGTAAGGCCCACTGAATTCAGTAAGGCTTACTCCCAGGAAAGCATGCACAGAATTGTGACTGAGAGCACTTCAATAATGTACAATTTTCAAAAAACTGTTAATAAGAAGGAGACATATAAGGTGTTGTGCCGTCTATGTGTACGGATGGTGGATGATAGACTACCCCTAACTAGTCCAGAAGCAGACACTTACCCCATGTCTGCCAAACATAGACAAACTTGTCACGTTTGCCACGGTCACTGGAGGGAAAGGGTTGCCCATCAGGAAAGAAGTTGTCAGCACCTGCAGTCTCCTGCTCAGGGAAAACAGGGTCTCCTTGCAGGACAGGGGTACCTGCAAGGCAGCAACGGAAAGAATGACAGGGGGAAATGGGAACATGAGAGTAATGTGAGGCTCTGAATGTTCTCTAGGACCACAGCGGAAGACAGCTGTGCCACACGTGCGTATTCACTCACCATTGATGGAGCAGTTCTGGCTCCACACAACGCGTCCGTCTGGCAGCACTGTCTGGTTGCCAGGGAAGCGCAGAGCGATGCTGAAGGTGGCCCTGGCGCCTGTTATGGTTGGGGCATCATTGCTGATCTCAAATGTCACGTCACCACCTGGAAGGAAAAGGGGTAAAAACGCCACAATTCCACCTCCACTCCAAAGGCCTCTTGAGTGTCTACCCGCAGGTTCCCCTTCTACTGTGGAACTGCTGCCCTTTGTTCCAAGATAGGCCACACCTCGCCAACAGTTCTGCTGCCTGGGGTCTCCCTCTCTCCACTGGGGGTACAGCCGGGAATTCCAAGACTTGTAGGCCGAGTGCTTCTGGTTCCAGTTTTGCCCCCATCTGTTGTTCCTGCCACTGGACCCTAAAGGGGAAAAAAGGACTTGGTACTAATAAATGTTTCACAAATGATGAGGGGCACTCTTGCAAAGTAACACCCCTACTGTCACACCAAGGATTACTATGGATTGCCGCCCCAACATACTCGACCTGGCTGAAGGTTTTTTCTCCACTGGACACTATATTCAATCACTCCACAACAGCCTTACCGCACCAGCTTCTGAAGGTCAAACACATAAGGTTAAGTGTGTTGTTGGACTCAGTGAGCTTGGTTTTGTTTTGTTTTGTTTTTTGTAAATAGCAGTGGTTCTCCATCTTCTAGCACCGGGACCTATTTTTTAGAATGAGAATCTGTCAGGACCCACCAGAAGTGATATCATGACCGGAAGTGACATCATCAAGCAGGAAAATTTTTAACAATCCCAGGCTGCAATCCTACCCACACTTACCCAGGAGTAAGTCCCATTTACTATCATTGTGAAAACATATTCATAGTATCCTGTGAAAAGTACAGATCTATAACATTTCCCCAAATGCAGTCACATACCATGGTAGCATCCAGTCTAATGTATTAAAAATAAAATATTGAAATGAATGGAGACCCACCCAAAATTGGCTCGCAACCTACCTAGTGGGTCTCGACCCACGGTTTGAGGAAAAACTGGTAAATAGGATTCATTGGTGGGTGTGAGTGAGACACGTAGGGAGATCATGATGTTGAAGAGGGGCATTAAACTTCTGCCTTATTTGTCCCTGCCTTGGTTCTAATCTGGATTGGACCCTATGCTGCTATTTGTTCCAGGAGAAGACCTCCCATGCAATAGCAACCACATGATGCCCCCAATATAGATTAAGATTGTGGTGGAGGCAAAAGGTTAAAGCCCCCACCATCTTCATGCCGCAGTCCTGACCCAGACCAAGCCTGCCCCCCCATGGGTCTTATTTAGAGGGGGGAGAGAGAACTGAGCATGTCAGCTCTAGTAATGTGCTTAACACCATATGGAGTCTGGCCCTGTAGCCGAGTGTGTTAGCAAAGTGATTGTAACAGTTTACTTTTAAAGAATTATTTTTTGACAGAGTGTTTTATTGCGCAATGATTCTGGCTGTGATTATTATAGAATGGCTGAAACTCAAACACATTCAGCCACACTTACTACCAGAATACATAATCGTCAAAAGATATTTACATACTGGCATATGTAACTGTCATTCCTGCTGGAGATGCAACTTGCGGGGGGGGGGGGGTTCTGATATTTGAACAGTGGGAACTCTGCCAATATATATGAACAAAAGTTTTAAAAGTGACCCCCAAATTCCCCCACGGGACAAAATAGCAACAATAATTCACAGGGACAAGGGCAAGAAGAGAAGGATGATCCTTGTAAAATAGGGAAGACTGTTAGACCAGTAATTCCCAAACTTTTTAGTATCGGAACCCACTTTTTAAAATGACACTCTTATCAGGACCCATCTAGGTTTGTGAGACTTTAGAAAAGATCTAGAAATAAATAATATTTTTATTTATTTACTTACAAGCAGTCATATTTTATTTGTTTATTTATTTACAACAAAACTCAATCCAGTTGTCACAATGAAGCAGCCCTGATGAACTTTAATGAATACTCTCCTTCCTTTTCCACATTTCTCTCCAGAAAAAAAAAAAATCTTATGATTTTTAAAAAAATTATTTATCAACTAAAGGCCCAATTCTACCCAATTTTCCAGTGCCAGTGCAACTGTGCTAATGGGGCATGCACTGCATCTTGCAGTGGGGCAGCAGTCACAGAGGCCTCCTTAAGGTATGGGAACATTTGCTCCCTTACCATGGGGCTGCATTGTAGTTGCACCGGGGCTAGAAAATTGGATAGGATTGGGCCCTAAAGGTGCAATCCTAACCCCTTATGTCAGTGCTTTCCATTGCTCTTTCCAGCACTGACATAAGAGCAATGAAGCTTCAAGGTAAGGGAACAAACATTCCCTTACTTTGAAGAGTGACACCCAACTGCAGGATGCAGCACATGTCCCATTGGTACCGCTATGCCAGTGCTGGAAAGCACTGACATAAGGGGTTAGGATTGCACCCTAAGACACATTTATCTCCCTATATTTACATATGCTTGCAAACTGCAGGAGCTCAACTCACTGCAAACTGCAGGAGCAAAGCTGTTTGCAGGCTAATTAGCTTCTATCTGATCTTTGAATAGCCTCAGGGATTGAGGGAGGGCCCAATCTAATTTTCCTGCACTGGTGCAGCCATGCCAATGGAGTGTGCACTGTATCCTGTGGCAGGGAGGCAGTCACAGAGACCTCCACAAAGTGCGGGAACATTTGTTCCCTTACCTCAGGGCTGCATGATGGTTGCACTGGTTCTGGAAAGTTGGATAGGATTGGGCCCACAGTTATCTGATCTTGCCATTACCTGTGTTTACATTGGAGGCTCTGCCAAGCCCTTCACGACCCACCAAAAATCAGGTTGTGACCCAGCAGTGGGTCTCGACTCACAGTTTGGGAACTACTGTGCTAGGCTATATGCAACAGGTTTCAGATCTGAAGCCGCAGCAGAAATGATGAAGACAAGTCAAAGACTTCATCATTCCTGCCGCGGCTTCAGATCTGAAACCTGTTTTTGGTGGGCTTGTAAGTAAATCAAAGCCTTTGTTTTATTAGGAATGTCATTATCTTCTGTTTTGTGGGAGCAACCTAGATACATAAAATTCTTTGCTTAAATGGCAGGGCAAGGAAACAAAGCGATGTCTAGGTGGGGAAAGGCTATACTGTATGTCATGTCCTTTAAAGTTACATGCACATCTAACTGTATCTAACTCCAGAGAAATTAGCAAAAATGTATTCTGGGTCATCAAACAAGTGTTGGAAATGTAAAGAGGTTGAAGGAACCTTTTATCATATGTGGTGGACATGTGAAAAAGCAAAGAAATACTGGAAAATTACATAAACTGTTGCAAGAGATATTGAATTGTGTATTACCATTCAAACCAGAAATATTCCTCCTAAATGTGACATCGGAAATTAAAGACCAATGTAAGAAATACCTTATTGTACATATTGCTACAGCGGCAAGAATATTGTTTGTGCAAAAATGGAAATCTACAGACATGCCAACTAGAGAAAAATTTAATAGACAAAATTTATGAAATAGCAGAAATGGAAGTTTAAACAGAAAGAATGAAAGAGAGAGATTTAGAAAGAGTAAGAAAATATTGGAAGCCTTTTTATGACTGGATAGATAATTTTAGTTAAACAATATTGAGTGTTTCAATAAATCTAAATTTTTATACTGATAAATATTATAGCCTTTGTATTGATGATTATTGTGTGTTTTTTCAGTCGTTATGATTCCTTTTTTTTTTTTGAATGATGCATGTTGTAATCTAGGGCCAATACCCTCATGTGTAACCTGTGTAGTACCAGCCCCAAGTATAACCCATTTTCCTTACCTGTATCTGTAATAAATAAATAAATAAATAAAATATTTAATTAAAAAAATAAAGTTACATGCCCAAATGAACAAATGAAGCTTGCATCTTGTAAGTGGGGCCTCACATTCTGGACTGTTGATGGATCCCTACATCCACCTAGCCCCTTGGGTGATTCAGTCATATGCAAGGGGCTTGGAAGAACAGCCACAGACCAGGAATCCATCTCTGGCGTGGTACTGCTTGCTCTGTGTTGGTATCATCATGTCTCACGTTTGAACTGTGAGGTGTAAACCGTTCCATTTTCAGACTGTGCTAGGAAACTGAGCCTGTATTTATTTGTTTAATATATTTCGGCATTGGCTTTCCTTCACTTACATGGATCCCCAAAGTGTCTTACATAAAATCAAAACACACACCTAAAAACCATAGAATATCCAATATAATGAAGCAGCAACAGCAAAACTAAATATTAAACACTTAAAAAAAAGTTTTTAAGAAGCAGCAGCAGCAGCACAGACTCTCATAAAACAATCAACAATACATAAAACAAATACAGGAGCATGAAAACAGAATAGATGGTAATAGAATAGCAGTAAAACACATCAGAAGTGATGATCAAAGTGGACATATGACACAATAAAAGCCTCACCCCACTGTACACAAATGCCAATTGGAATGAAAATGTTTCTAACCCACTCTGGAACACTTGTACACTACCTTGCGCTCTTTGGAGAAATGATATGAAAAAATATACTGGTAATCTATCCCATTCAGCTAGCGGGACAGAGCTTACTTTGGGATGAAGTTCCAATGTGGTTTAATTCCCAGTGGAAGCTGCAACATAAAAATTGGTCTCTGAAAGTCTCTATCAGTTATTCACTCAAGCAGGACCCTGTAAGTAGAGTTAGAATTACTGTCTCATCTGTTTTGACCCCTTCAAGGGAGTCTGTGATTTCTCAGGGTCCTGACATAATATAAAGGAACAAAGTCTAAAGGTTGGCGGCAGCTGTTTCTCTCCTTGACACATGTTGACAGTTGCGCAAGAAGGATAGCTTTACACATATTCCTGAATCCACTGCTCGCAGAGCACTGTTGAGGCAGCCATGGCAATGCCAGCAAGCAGGAAAGGGAATGTCATTTCCCCTCTAACAAAATGTTAAGGTTGAATAATGGAGGATGGGTACTGTAACAGGGAGGCAAAAGTTTTATCCTTCACAACAACAGAGTACCTTGTGCAATAAAGCAGTCATCTGGAAAAGTCCCAAATGACCCTCTTCACTCACTCCAGCCTCTCCATTTTCATGGGACTGGAAACTCATTAGATCCATCCACTATGAGGCTCCCCTCTCATTACTGTATTTCTTTATCTTCTTTCATGACTTACATGGTAAGACCTTTGGTTATAATTCACCTTTCTTCCATGTTCTGTGCTGCGTGAAGCTGTAACCTCACATTAAGGGCACAATCCTATGCACGCCTACTCAGAAGTAAGTCCTAATGTGTTCAGTGGGGCTTACTCTCAGGAACGTGTGGTTAGGACTGCAGCCTAAGAGCTGTGCATACAGTTCTTTCTGATACTGGCTGTCCAAATTTCCAAAGGAGGCTCCTATGGCTGCACAGACAAGGGAACTGTGGTGTGCTCCATAATATATAGGCACCCAAACCGAATGTAACCATTTAGCCCTGTACATACTTTTGCTCTGCCAATGAACAAACGGCCACCCACCTAGCACCACTCAACCAACTGCTCTTCTTGCCGCAACTTTCCTTCAGTGTGATGCGTGAGGCCTTGTTGGAGGGGGAGGGACCACAGACACAGACCGTGTCTTGTTAACCTGCTGTTGAACTACAGAGACCTGCCCTCAGCTGAGAGTCACATGAAAGAGCTTGGGCAGAGGCTGCAGAGGCCCATGTGACGGAAGCCCCACGGCACTGTGCTGGGCTGAGCCATCACATGCTGCCTGCACCCAGAGCAGAGCAGAAAAGTCTTGGGCTTCTTGCCAGTGGAGGGAGGGACTGCAAAGGCAAGTGAGCGGCAAGGAGAGTCTACTGCCATACACACTGGGAGACTCAAAAATATGACTGGGGACCATCTGTGGACCCTCAGAGGAAGGGGGGACTGGTATCTACATGTCTGAACACAGAGTTACACATACTAGCAACATATTAAGCTGCCTTCTCCTGAACCAGACCCATTGGTTCATCCCCCGTAGTGTTGGCCACTGACTGGCAGCGGTTCTCCAGGGTCCAGAGCAGAGTCCTCTCCAGCTCTACCTGGAGATGCCACCAGGGATTGAACCTGGGACCTTCAGCATGCAAAACAGGTGCTCTAGGAGTTGTAGCCCCTCTGCAAAGTTTGGGCTCCTGATTTGGACACTGCTTGGTCTTTGGACATTTGGATCACTTTGGATGTTGAGGGTTTGCATTCTGGATTGAGACTGCACAGGACACTGCTATACATAAAAAGGAAAGTATTACTTAAAAAATCCTTGGTTTTACCTAGTCATAAAACTTGCTCCTTCCTTCTAAACACTTTTACTTCAGCTCTCCAGACTGAATGAAGAGAAGTGGGCTTCCGTATGTACACTGTTCAAATCATTAGAGATGACCAGAGTGCATTAGCTTTCCCACCCCATTCTTAGTGAAGTTACCTTTACTTGGGTACTGGGCACCATCCAAGGAAGGATCCACTGCTGGATACTTCCCTCGGAAAAAGGAGGTGCTAAACCTGAAGGGCCTAAATAAGCCCCACAGATGTAGAAACGTCCCACTCTGGTCACTGCTCTAGTCCAAGATACAGAGTGATCTTGCTTGCCATAGGCACATGGGGCTTGAAAGCAGCCACATCTGAAAGCCACCTGCCGAAAACCTGTTGGAAAGAGACACAACAGCTCTCTGAGTGAGGACTTCAGTAGATGAACAGATTGCCGTTGAGAGGTCAGCACACAGCACAGTAACTATTTTCAAAGAAGCCTTTACAAGGAGCTTGTGCTCAACATTATCCTCTCCTGATGTGGAATAAACCCAATCCACATGAGTCAATCACACCGCTGTGGTTCATTCACTCCTTCATCCTGTTCCTAATGGTGACAGCACCTGATATTTTAGAGCAAGGGTCTCCAAACCCCAGCCTGGGGGCCAGATGCAACCTGCACCAAGTCTCTTTCTGGCCCACAGCCAACCTCTTGTCCCCTGAAAGCCTCTGGCCCACTCAACTGAACATGACCAGAACTGTGCTCTGATTGTGTCTGGAGGGTGTTCTGAGGGCCAGAGAGGTTGAATGAATGAACCCATTGATTCATTTATTCACTCATCTAAGTTCTATCTCTAATTTATTTATTTAAATTTTATATTTAAATTGTTTTTCCAGCTCTCCACACTACGCCACATATTTGTTGTGGCCCTCTGGTCGAAAAGTTTGGAGACCCCTGTTTTAGAGGATGATCCTACCCCACACTGGCAGGGAGATTCATCACAAGGAAGCCTTTTCTTAATTGTTAGAGGCTGGGTATAGTGATTAAGGGCTGATTTGGTATATCAATTACTTTTGTTCTGACAATTTGACTGCTAACAAAGCACCCTCAAGAGAAAAGCAAACCAACCAACTGGCTACTACATCTAATCCAGTCACACAGCTGTCCCTTTAGAAAGTGGTGTTACAGAACTGGGAAGGGGAGGGTGAGATGAAAATGGAGCTACGATCACCACGGGGAGTGAAAGACAATGTGCAAGATGGTGTCAGCCTTTGCTGTTGCTGGAGGCAGAAGGAACAGCTTTGAGGTCCTGGAATAACAGGTCAGGAAATACGACATGGGATCAGCAATTGCTCTAGTGTACAGTCTGGGCCCTGTGGTTTGATTACACATGCATAACTGTGTAATCAAATCACAAGACCCAGACTGTCAGCCTATGGACAACTGACCCACACACCATGCTGTGCTCATTTCATGGATTCTTTGCACCTTGCGGTACAGCTGATGTTAACAGTAACCTGTGATTTTTTACCAGTGCTAGTCACAACCTAGTGCACATGCACACACAAATCTTTGGGCACTAAAAGGATTGTGAATCGGGCTGAAGAATGCATAACCAACAGGACCAGCTGGGAGTGAAAAATTGGTTGGATTTCACTTACAAGTTGATTTTTCTCTCTAAATTAGTAATTACTGTGTTTGGATTGGACAGCCAAGGGCTGAGATTCACTAGCATCTGTCTTCTGCACAGCAAGTACACATCCCAGACAGCACATTCCACATCCCAGACAACAAGCGCAACCACAAGGGGATTAGGGAGGTCTTGTCTGCCCAGATCACAAATCCAAATCACCACGAGGTTTGGCTTTAAAAGAACAGGCAACAAAGTGTGTGTGTGTGTGTGTGTGTGTGTGTGTGTGTGTGTGTGTGTGTGTGTGTGTGTGTGTGTGTGTGTATTCCCTGGTTCTAGAGTTATGTGAGAGGGAAAAGAGCATCTATCCATCCCCGCATAATTTTGTATGTTTCAACCATGTCCCCCCTCAGGTGCCTTTTTTCTAGACTGAAGAGCCCCAAATGCTGTCACCTTTCCTTGTAAGGGAGGTGCCACGGCCCAGTAATCATCTTAGTCGCTCTCTTTTGCAACTTTTCCATTTCCACCATGTCCTTTTTGAGATGTGGCGACCAGAACTGGACGCCATACTCCAGGTGTGGCCTTACCATCGATTTGTTCAACAGCATTATAATATTAGCCGTTTTGTTCTCAATACCTTTTCTAATGATCCCAAGCATAGAATTAGCCTTTTTCACCGCTGCCACACATTGGGTTGACACTTTTATTGAGCTGTCCACCAGCACCCCAAGATCCATCAATTCAGTTCATTTGGGGGGCCACCTCTGAGGCAGTCATAATGTCTATTTTTCACACATTCACACTGATGGGAGCCAAAGGAGGCTTCAGAGAGAACTTTATACTCGTCCTCTGGTTCAGATTTAGACCTATAGTTGTGTAAGTACAATTGGCTTTTCTTATTGGAGGTTCCATGTCCACATTTTGGACCACATTCATGCTTATGCTCAGAATTAAGTCTGTGCTCCAGATTCAAGCTACTCACTGCTATCTGTACGGATAAATTGTTACAGTTTATACCTATACTTTAGTAAGACAGAAGGGCGAGGCCTTTGTCCCTGCCCTGTAAATACCTTTGTATCATATTCCATTTTGAATTGAGTGACAGGCTGCAATCCTATCCACACTTACCTTGGAGTAAGCCCCATAGACTATAATGCAATTTACTTCTGAGTAGACATGCATAGGATTGGATTTCTAAGAGGTCTTCTCTTTTGGCACAACTGAAGTTTGGTACAACAATGGCAAATAGACATAGAAATTGATCTTGAGTTTTGAGATTAAAATGGCTGTCATTACAAAAAAATTAGGTTCAGTCGTTAAGTCGTGTTTGACTCTTTTTGACCCCATGGAACACAGCATGCCAGGCCCCCCCATCTTCCACTAACTTTCAGAGTTTGTCCAAATTCATGTTCATTGCTTTAGTGACTATCTAACTATCTCATTCTCTGCAAAAATAATAATAATAATAATAATTAAAAAGTCTTTAATATAAGAAGGTGAGAGGCTCAACCACACAACAGGAGTGCAGAATTTCGGAAAAATGTTGTAACTGCTCCAGCAGTTATCTGAAACTATTTCCATGCTGTGGATATTTTCAGATGTGACCCAAAAAGTAGAAGAATGGCTCAAAGCACATTAGAATGTGATTAATAAGGGAAAGAATTTGGAAAATAAATCAGAGGCAGACTGCAACCAATGAGGGTTTTTGTTCGGAGCTGATGGAAAACAAAGCTTATTTAAGCTGCTTCTGTGAAAATTCCTTTACTGGAGATTTTTTTTCCTTAGGAAAATTGTTTAACCTCAATATAAGGCAATGGAAATCTACAATATGCATGTATCAACATGAACTAGCATACGAAAAATGATCAATAGTGGGTGACTTCAGTAAATGAAGATGAGATAGCAGTTGATAGCATATATAACGGAAAGTAAACTGGGGCAAATATTAATGTAAGGTTCCTACACTGAGCTGTACTATGAGGTATCCTGTTGCTTTGATTCCTGGTTCACACAATCTCTCATGCACGCACACACACATATAGGCACATGCAGACAAAGGCAAACTTACCTTTCTGATGTTTCACTCTTATGTCTAAAATCGAGCCTGACATGGTTGCATAGTACCCTTATTACCAGATTATTCTTAAATATGTGATAATATTACAATCAAATCATTCAATTAATCATTTAATCAATCAATTAACCGCTCTGGATTAATAAATAAGAAAGACATGCTGTCCTGCTTTTCACACCTGAAAGGAATGCATTTGGGTGCCTTTCTGGCAGAAAGGCAATATAGGAACTTTAGTAGTAAATAAATTTTGAAAATAGGAAGCACAGCCTCCATTGATCAGTAAGGCGGGAGCAGCCACTACTCTTTTGAGTTGCAGAAAACTTGACTGGGGCCCAATGCAGAGGTTATGAAGATGCTCAGGCTCTCTGTGTGGATGGATGTTTGAATGCTCACACTATCGCAGAGTCCGGGACCCCAGTTTCGTGGGTGCTCAACCCAAGAGCATACTTAGGGTCATGGTTTCATGACCTAACCCTGTGAAATAAATACCAGCATTTGAGATCTATTATCCTGCAGTGAAACAGATATAATCTAGTCAAAACTGTTAAAATGGGGTGGTACTCACTGCGCTGAGCTGCTGCCACAGCTAGAAGGACCCAAAGGGCAGCCCACAGGGTCCAGAATCTTGGAGTCATTTTTCTGGGTTCTCTGTAGCTTCCTGAGCTTCTAATGGTAAAGAGGTGAAATGGTGAGTGACTGGTTATAAGAAAGGGACCTGATTTGCATACACCCACCCCTCTTTTGGCAAGGAGCCCTTACTCCCCCCCCCCAACTTCTAATAATGCAATGTGTGATCTAGTCACAAGTTTGTATAGTGAACACACTGGGGCTTCATTATTTTATCCCTTCTCTGGAATTTCCGGGGAGGAGATGGGCTAGCTCAAACACTAGCGTTCTTCACAAAAGAGAAAGGAACCTGGGGATAATCAGAGAGATGATAAGCGAGCAAGAAAGAAATGGCTAGTTATGGAACTTCTTTAAAGGGTATTGGGGTGAGATCAAAGGGCATTTCAGCCGCCCACTAAACCCATTCACCTCTTTGGCTGTCACTCAAATTCTTTTGCATCCAGTTCAAGAACAAGGATGAAGTTTGGTGGGTTAGGAAGGTCATGAATCAAAGGGAACAAAATGATACAACCAAAGGAAGAAAGGCACATCAAAGGTACCCCTTCCAGAACAATAGTGGACATAGTAGGGAGTTGAGAGCTTGCAACTGTTTCAAGATCAGTCCAAAAGCGACTCCAACAGTCACTTATAGTGGGTAGAGAGTTGACTTGGACTTGGTCTCAGATCCCTGCTCCCACCATAAGCTTCCTGGTGACCCTGGACATGCTTTCTCTCAGCCTACCTTACCTTATATAGGGTTGTTGTGAAATAACCACCCTAAGCTCTTCAGAGAAAGGAGGCCATAAAGAGATAAATCATAATAAACTCTCCCATCTGGCTGCACAGTTGCAGTTTCTGAAGAGAGATTTGGGCCTTATAATTTCAGTACCTACTTATCACCTATTGTAATTTGTGATATTCTGTCTTAGTTTTAAATATGTCACCATTGGCAGATAATATCCTCATAACATCCTGGAAGTGGGCATTAGGGTGGACATTAGGGTTAGGGAGATGCAATACTATGTTGCAGGTTCTGTGTGTGTATGTAAACATAGAGACAAATCATTTTGCAAGGAAGGATTAAAGAATTAATGTATGTTTTAATACATTGAAAACAGACATATATGAGACAATCAATTTAAGCAAACAAGATTCAGTAACAAAGTGTCAATAAACCCATGGATGAAGATAGGTCCAGGCACATCCACTCCCTTATGGCTCAATCCTAAACACACTCTGTGCCGGCGCTGAGCTCCAGTACCTGTGTTGGGTGTTGCAAATGTGCCATAAGGCATGTCTGCTGCACCAGGAGAGGAGGGGCCACTGGCACAGTGTGGAGGGTTGGCCGATATTCCAGTAGCACCAGCCAGCAGAAAGTAGTTTCAGGGTGGGGGAGGAAGCAGGGAGTGGGCGGAACTGGGCAGGGGCGGGGGAGGAACTGAGGCAAGAGGAGGTGGGACTAGAAGAGCTTTGATCTGCCGAATCCTGAACTATGTGTTGGGCTGGATGGCCCAATACAGAGTCAAATCTGCACTGGCAAAATAACCAGTGCAGATTCGAGAAGCCCCATTGCAGGACTTGGGGCTCCCCATGAAGAGATGTACAGAGGTTTCCCAGTGTCTGCTGGATACAGTGGTAGCTGCTTTGGTGCCACTGGTCCTTTGGGTACTGGGAAGCTCAGGATTGGGCTGTTAGGCTTGCACTTGACTTGTATGTCACCACAAATATAAGATATTTACTGCTTATGGAGACAGAGGCTAGAGTCCAGACCACAATTCATCCAAGAAGAAATTGCATCAAATCTGTCAGTGAAGTCCAGCTCAAACACATCATGCTGTCTCTACTTCTAGGTCTCGATGTGGTGGGTTGTAGTTCCTCATTGGTGACAGGAAGCATATTAGAAACATTCAGAGACCTTTTTTTACCATTAATTCTCATGCTGAAGGACTTATCAGGTCTTTCTGAACAGGTCTTTTTGGTCTGAACCCCAAGTCAAATTGTGCAATTGCCGCACTTCAGTAGCTGAAGGCACAATCCTGACCAGGTCTACTCAGAAGTAAGTCCTATTTTGTTCAATGGGGCTTACTCTCCGGAAAGTGTGGTTAGGATTGCAGCCTGAGGCTCCAATGAACACTTACCTGGGAGAAAGTCTCATTGAACTGAATGTGACTTATTTTTGAGTAGACATGCATAGGACTCCACTGCCTGTCTTAAAAGTGGGGAAAAAATGAGAACAAACTCTCCTTAAATCACAGCAGACAGCATCACCATCTGAGGACCCAATCCTATCCAGTTTCCCAGTGCTGGTGCAGCTGTGCCAATGGGGCATGTGCTCCATCCTGAGGTGGGGAAGCAGTCACAGAAGCCTCCTCAAGGCTTGGGAACATTTGTTCCCTTAGCGCAGGGTTGCACTGCAGCTACACCAGTGCTAGAAAGTTGGATAGGATTGGGCCCTGACTCTCCCCTCAGATTGAAATAAAAACCAAGAAAAGGGGGCTACAATGTACTAGTTGAAACAAACAGCCTTGCCTGTCTAAGAATCCAGACAGCAAAAATACAGAGCCTTCCAAATAACAGCGAAGCAAGGTGCATGTGTTGAATGGCAGCATTTTCATTTTAAGTCACAACATATTTTACACACACACACACACACACACACTTACAAACTTCAGTTTTATACGGTATGCATACACACCGCATATATGCAAGTACTGTCTATCATATAATTATTGAATATCTATCTGCCTTTACCCTCCCATCTGGTGGTATTCAAGATGGCTAATATGACACAAGGATAAAGACAGTATTTAAAAAATCATTTATTAAAACAGCAGCTTAAAACAACTAAGCAAAGTCACAAGACTTACAAATCTTGATGGAATAAAAGTATTTTTGGCTGGTGACCACTGCCCAACATAGGAGTAAACCAAAGTTCCCGTGGCAGAGAGTTGTGCATGCTGGCTGCCGCCATTGAGGCACCTGCAGTGGGCAGGGGTGGCCTTCTCATACATTACCCCAGCGATGATAGAATATGCAAGTCCATTTCCCTAGGGCAGCTTTGTATCTATGTATATCATTCACGGCATGTTGCATTCTCAGTTAAAATGGCAACATTAACATTATTTCTAAAATCAAACTCTTTGTCCCGTAGCCATGAAATTTGGTACGGAGGTTTTCTTGGATGAACAGCAACTACCCATTTTCAGAGATATCAAAGAATGGGTGATTTCCAGAAGTTTTAACATTGGAGCTCAGTGACGATGATCTCTTTGCAGCATTTTAGGACTTCAGCAGGGATGCTGTCTTTTCCAGGTGCCTTGCCAAAGGCAAGGGAGTCCAGGGCCACGTGAAGTTCTTCTAGGGTTGGTTCACTGTCAAGCTCTTCCAGCACAGGCAGGCACTCAATGTTGTTCAGTGCTTCTTCGGTGACTACATTTTCTCTGGAATATAGCTCAGAGTAGTGCTGCACCCAGCGTTCCATCTGCTGCGCCCGATCCTGGATGACCTCGCCTGTGGCAGACTTCAGAGGGGCAATTTTCCTCTGTGTTGGACCTAGGGCCTGCTTGATACCATCATACATCCCCTTGATGTTGCCCGTGTCAGCTGCTATCTGTATCTCGGAACAGAGCTGGAGCCAGTAGTCGTTAGCACATCTCCTGGCAGTCTGTTGGACTTTGCTGCGAGCAGTTCGGAGGACCTGCAGGTTGCGCTCACTGGGACAGGCCTTGAGCTCTCCTCTTTTCCTCAGTGAGCAACAGTCTGAGGCTAAGAGGCAAAGAAGGAAGGCCCATAGCCAGGGAGACAGACCAGGGACAGACTGCACTTACTCCCGGTGTGGAAGGGATTGTCACTCCCGGATTGGCCTTTTCAGCCACACTAGACGCTGTGCCAGAACCACCTTTCAGAGCGCGATACCATAGTCTTTTGAGACTGAAGGTTGCCAATACATTATAACATTGGAGACAGATACAGTACTTATGTCATGCAAGCACAGTGATAACTACCACTAGTGCCACCCTATCGAACTTCCTCTAGCTCTCCATAGTCCTGCACCTCCCAATATAATTGCTTGAAAGTGATTAATTAATGAAGGTAGCTCGGAGTCACCTGTCTCCTCCCTTTTAAATTCCATGTTGTGAAGGCAGGATTCCCAGTGATTCAGCATGCACAGAACTGACAACTCAGTTTCGGTGATTTCCTCCTCACTTATCTGAGCCACTTAGGGCGCAATGCTCAGTGCTTTCCAGTGCTTTTATCCATCTTTTAAATGTTTGATTTTTTAGTCATGTTCTGTTTTTTTGGGTAAAACATCTTATAGGTGAGAATGGCGGATATAAATGGTTTTAAATGTAAAATACTACTAAACCAAAAGCACTTCCAAGGGGAATTCTGCTGTGAATTTGTTGAATTAGAAAACAAATAAGCAAGTCTGATTCTGTTAACTGTGAGCAGGGATGATGAAGGGCGCAATCCTAACCCAGTGTCCCTTGCACCAGCCTAGGAGGGTCGCAAACGTGCCTTGTTTGCACCTCCTCCAAAGCAAGCCACGCCAGCGCGCGGAGGTGAGCTGGAACATGGAGGATGCATCCAGCCTCTGTGGTGGCTTGCACCAGGAAGGCTGTGCTGGTCAAGCTTGGTATTTTCCAGGGTCAATGCAGGGGTCTGGGGAGGGCGGAGAGGAGTAAGGGAGGAGACAGGAGGGAGGCATTCCGGGGCAGGGAGAGGGCAGGCAGAGGGTGTTCCAGGGGGCAGACAGGCAGGGAGCAGGAGGCGAGGCTGGAACCCAACAGTTATGCTGGATCCCAATCCCATTCCCTGAGCAGTGCGGAGTGGCTTGAAGCAGCTCCTTGGACTTGTACCACCTCCTGAGGTGGTGCAGGTTCGAAGAGACCCACTGTGGCTGTGGTGGCTTACCTGGGGGTAAGGAGAAGAGTGTCCCTTTGCCTCAGCTGAGCCAATTCTGACCCCAATCTTGCGTTGTGTACAGCGCAGGCCTCCTGGCCTGCCTCTTCCAGTGCAAGGTAGGATAGAGTTGAAAGTCATTCAGCGGGCCAAACTGTTTTCATGGTACTTGTTTAGGGCCGGAAGTGACATCATTAAGCAGATGATAACCAGAAAGGAACACTTTTTGATCCCATGTAGAAACTTGTTAGCTGCAAGTCTGCCAATCTGGATCATATTTTCAAGATGCGGGAGAACCTAATTATCATGGTGGAAGGGCTCAATGCAGGCTGCCCTTTTAGCAGTACCACTTCTGCTAAGGCTGTGGTTTTCAAACTCTCAAGGAGTTTGAAGACCCCAGTAAGCCTTGCAGGGGAGGGAAAGAAGGCAGGGGCGGCGGGGGAAGGGGGGCTGCAGGGACTGGGATGCACTCTCCAGTACCTGCACCAGCCTCCCTGGGGTGTGGGGAGCCCTGTGCGAGCATCTGCAGAGCTGCCCAGTCTTCCAAAAGTGAAAGCGGAGTGATTCTGGGGATCCCATCACTACCTTCCCCTTGCCTCTGCCCTTTAAGGGGGTAGAGGCCAGGACTGTCAGGCTGGGGTGTCACAACTCCCCAGTTTGAATAGCTATGCGCTGGGGCATCACTTCACTGCTCACCAGCTGAGAAGTGGCCTGTGAAGTAATTCCTCAGCAAAAGCAGCACTGCTGAAAGGGTGGCCTGCATGTTAATTGGGTTTTCCCGGCACCTTGGCAGCATCTCCCTCACTCACCCCTCTTGGTCTGTCCCTTCTTGTGTAGCATTTTTTGCCTTCTGAGGCTTCCTTCTATCTCTTTCAGAGCCTCAGTGGAAGCAGTGCTGCTGAAAGGGTGGTATTGGGAGAGCCCAAGTTATCATGTAGGCCAGATAAAGAGTTTCCATAGGCCTTATGTTTGACACTCAAGGTTTAGGGTTTAATCAAAGTCTGGCAATTCTCTTCCACTGCAGATGCTGGAACCTAGGGAAACTGTCGTACTTTCAGTTCCTGCAGCTGTGAATAGTCACTTGCTGCACTTATTTTGTACGCATTTGGGCTTGGCACAGAAATATCACAGACTTTCTATTTCATGGCCTTTTGAACCCACTGTTAAACTTTTGGCTCTTACCTATATATCCATTCATGTGCATCTGCTCATTTTCATCTGATGAAGTTCTGCATCACAAAAGCTTAATATGCCATAAGAAACGTATGCCATAAAAACCATTTCTGTTGAAACAGATTGAGGGTGCAATCCTAACCCCTTATGTCAGTGCTTTCCAGCAGAGGGTGTTCCAGGGGGCAGACAGGCAGGGAGCAGGAGGCGAGGCTGGAACCCAACAGTTATGCTGGATCCCAATCCCATTCCCTGAGCAGTGCGGAGTGGCTCGAAGCAGCTCCTTGGACTTGTACCACCTCCTGAGGTGGTGCAGGTCCGAGGAGACCCATTGCGGCTGTGGTGGCTTTCCAGCACTGACATAGCGGTGCCAACGGGACATGTGCTTCATCCTGCAGATGGGTGTCACTCACAGAGGCCTCCTGAAGGTAAGGGAATGTTTGTTCCCTTCCCTCAGAGCTGCATTGCCCTTATGTGGGTGCTGGAGAGCACTGCCATAAGGGGTTAGGATTGCGCCATAACAGCACCATCCTAATTTGCAGTGGGACGGAGAGGCCGGTAGGCCTGCCCCGTACCCAGTACGGGTTTGGTGCTTCCTTCAGATTGCGCTTGGATAAACAGGAATTGGTCTTTGCAGATTTGTCTTCCTGTCGTATACTTCGTCACACTCCCAGGGTTTTGGGGTGCTTAGGGTTGTTGGTTCTGAACCCTAGAGCCCTCAAAGATCCCTGTTCGGTAGTACTGCCACCACCCTGTAAGAGCCAGTGCCTCAGTCCAGGGACACTGAGACCCTCTAGGCTTAACTATATCCCTTGTAGGCACTGAGCACTTTCTTTAAAGTCTCAGTCCTCAAGTTACTAGTCCACAATGAGGATTTGGTAGCTTGCTGAATGGCTAGGCAGGATTCTGAACCTTTGTCCCCAACAGACAATGAAACAACTTAGTAAAGGGATTTTTACTTTATTAAGTACATAGGGTTACAAAAAGTTACAAAAGGCAACAAATGCTAGAGGCATAAAAACTTCTAGGAAACATATCAGCATAAAACAACAAAGCTAACTGGCTAACTCTATTATTCTCCAAATCTCACCTGGGTCAGCTTCTGTTGTAGACCTTCAGCTCCCAGTTTACCTGTGAGGCCACATGGTCCTGGCGGGGCATGATGTTGCACCCACGCCAAAAGACAAAGACCCAAGATGAAGACAAAGACACTCCTTTGGGCTTTGTTTTTTATACTTCACAGGCTACCAGGATGGGGTGACTCTGTACTCATTTTAAACTGTCCAATCAGAAACCCCTGAGGACAGAATCTTCCCAAAGTGGGGTTGAAAGCTATCCTCTTAGTTCCCCCCTCCCATTGGAGGTCTACAGCTGCATTCCACTCTGATGGGCACCTTGTAGTCTACAGAGGTGCCACCTTGTCACCATCCATCGAGTTGTAAATTCCTTGCAGCTAGGATGCAAGCCACTTCTATGTTACTGGGTTTCTTTGGTTCAGGCTTTGCAATGCTACTAGGCCTAAACTGCACATATTCATGACACTTCCTTTGACTAATTCCAAGAAGGAGAACTTCAGATCCTCTCAGTTCCTCTCAGGAGGAACTTCTCAGATCCTCTCTCCCACAAGCATTTCACATAGATAATGCACACTGTTGGGAGAGGTGGGTGAAAATGGCAATAGCAAAAGACACACATAATGCCGCTTTCTGCACTTCTCATGTTTATTAAACAAACAAAATCCACCTTAAGAAAAAAGAACAACCGTTTTCTTGGGGTTTTCTTTATTACTTGATGGGGGGGTGCAGGGTCATGGCTGTGGCTGCATCTGCTGACACTATTCTGCCTCTACAACCTGCCTAGTATACTTTCAAAGCCATTATAAGTTTTAATTATAATGTAGCTTTTGAATAAAAAATAACAAATAAAACCACTTTTTGCACTTCTGTGCATTGCAGCCCCAGAGCCCAATCCTATGCCTGCCTACTCAGAAGTAAGTCCCATTTTAGCCACTGGGGCTGACTCCCAAGTAAGTGTGGAGACAGAACCCAATCCTATGCAGTTCTACTCAGAAGTAAATCCCATTATAGTCAATGGGGCTTCCTCCCAGGAAAGTGTGGGTAGGGTTGCAGCCTCAAATCCTATGCTGGTCTACTCAGAAGTAAGTCCCATCGTAGTCAATGGGGCTTACTCCCAGGAAAGTGTGGGTAGGGTTGCAGCCTCAGAGCCCACTCCTATGCTGGTCTACTCAGAAGTAAGTCTCATAGCAGTCAATGGGGCTTACTCCCAGGCAAGTGGGGGTGGGAGGGACAGGACTGCGCCTTCAGTGCCACCCCAGACCACCCGCCTCCTCCAGATTCCTGGGACTTCACTCTGCCCAGCAACGGCCCCTTTAAGACCCCTCCAGAGCTCTTCCCTCCGTGTTCCGCAAGGCGCGTCGTAGCCAATGGGGTGAGAGAGGAGGCGGGGCGAGTAGAAAGCGGGAAGCGGTGGGGAAGGAGGAGGGGACGAGCCGCGAGTTGTTTCGCGTCGCGCGCGGGAAGGAGGAACGACAACAACCAGCAGCCAACGGCCGAATCCTAGCGCTGCCCGGCGTTGTGGCCGTGCTGCGCAGGCACGTGGGCGCCGCGAGCCTTCTCCGTGCCGCGCTGAGGTCGGGTGGGCGGCTGGCCGGCTGGCTGTTGCTCTGCGGGCCGCTCGAGGCGAGCCGGGACCCCGCGCGGGCCGCCTCTCCTTCCATGGAGAACTTCCAGAAGGTGGAGAAGATCGGCGAAGGCACCTACGGCGTCGTCTACAAAGCCAAGAACAAAGTCACGGGCGAGGTGGTGGCGCTCAAGAAGATCCGCCTGGACACGTGAGTGGCTCCCTCCGCCCCGCGGTGGCTTCTCGGTGGAGCCCTCGGACTGGCAGGGCAAGAGCTTCTCTGGGCACGTGCAGAGTGACTTTACTCCCGCCGCTGTGTGACCGTAGCCAGGCCCCGGCGCTCCGCCTGGGTGGCTCTGGGAAGAAGCCGAGGGAACGGCCCATTCCGCCGCAGCAGGAGCAGGAGGGGCTGGGAGTGTCTCCCTCCAATGGCTGGGAGAAGTTTCTGTGCCTGCGGTCCGTCCCTCCTCCGGCTCCGACGTGAGGAGGGAAGCGCCCTTGGCTCCTGCCCTGCGGGACCGAGTCCTGTTTTTGCATTGGTGCCCCCAGAAAACCTCTGATCGCGATGGGGGAGGGACTGGAATGGAGTGTGGCCTACTCAGTGGCCTTTTGTGTCCCCCCCCCCCCATTTTAATGACAGAGTAACTTTTTTCACCTGGGTGCAAGTACTTAGTGGCTGTAGGGCAGTGGTCCCCAACCCTTTTTCCACTTGCAGACCCCTTGGTAGCCCATTTCCATAAGTGGGTCCCTTCCTATTAGCTCAAGTTTTGTAATTAATAGTAGTAGTAGCAGCACTCATACTACTCAACACAAACGTTTGTAATTAATAGTAGCAGCAGCATGTGCTCTTGTGGCCTGAGAAGTTCTTGGTGATTGATCACTTTCCACATTATGTTTCAGCTTTTTTACTGGGTTGGTTTTCAATCACTGATTCATACATGACTTGATGACCAAAAATTAACTATTGGTGGGGCTTTTGCAGCTAGCCACCTGCCTTTCTGGTCTGAAAGGCATTCTGGGGTACTACCTGCCTTTTTTCTGCCATTATTAAATTCTTTTTCAAGTACCCCTAAAGGTCCTGTCAAGTACCCCTCGGGGTACACGTACCCCAGGTTGGGAACCACTGCCATAGGGCAAGGTGCTCTGGCTCTTGGAACATGTAGATGGCTCACCTAGTTGTTGAAAAAACGAGTTGGGGTCCTTGGGGGTGGTGTTTATGTTTTAAGAGAAGTCAGGAACCGGAGTCCTTAGGCGGCCTGATTTATGAAGCCCACAGAGGAATTTGATCCTCCAGAAAGGGTTTGGGGGGTGGGGGGATGGAAACAGACATAACTGGTACCAAGCTTGAGTTGGGTGGTAGGTGTCCTTCATTTCAATCTGGTACCGAAACTGCTTGAGGGTCCTGTATTTTCCTTTTCATTGTGGACCCACACACCCTTTCAGCCTCTGGGGTTGTTTCTTTGTTGAACCATCAGATTGGCTGGAGAAGAGCTTCTCTGGGCATGTGCAGAGCAATTTTCCTCCCACTGCTGTGTGACTATAGCCCAGCCACATATATCTAAACAGAATAGGCCAGCCAGGTGTACCTGAGCTCCCTTAATGCTACTGGCAAGAGAGAACTTTGCATGAGTGATTTTGAGAATGTTCCATTTTGTTGATGTTATGTAGACCACCGGCTGAGAGCAGGCTCCACCTCTTTCATGTACTGTACAACACCAGACACATTAGAGCTACGTATGCTAAGCTTTGGTTAAGGTTAATATTTTTACCTAATTTTGGGGGGGCATCAAAAATAATCATGGTCGTTGATCACTGAATGTGTGGACGCTGGATAGCAAAACAAGACTCAGTTGTGTAGTTTTGAAAGGCCATGGAATCAATTGCAAAGTGATATAAATAAAAGTATGGTGCAAACGAGCAGCTCACACCCTCAAATTTGGTTAATTTCTAAAGATGAGAGGAGCCAAGACTACATGGGTGGAACTCATTTTGTCTGAGTATAATCCACCACAGGATTCAAGTTGATGCTGAAATATAATTTTGGAGACTAGAGGTTACAGTATAAGTAAGAAGACATTAGCTGCATTTACTGGATCAAATGTGTCAGTTTAGCCACATGCAAACTTTTTGATTACATAGGTAATTCTGCCCAATAACAGCAGTGTTACATGAAAACATGTGCACTGTTAGTCTAATGTAGTGGTTCTCAAACTAATGCCATTGCCCCCTTAAGGGGCAGGGAAAGGGGGATTGCAGCAAGATGATCCCCAGGATTGTGCTGCTGTGGGGGACCTAGGGGCTTTTTAAATTATACCTGAGTGCCTGCCAGCATTCAGAGAGTGCAGGGAGCCCCACAGAGCTCTCTGCAAGGTTCCCTGCATCTCTAAATACTGAAAAAAGTGATCACAAGCCACTTCCAGTTTTCTGATTGCAACCAGGAAGTGGGTTGTGATAGCATTTAGTTAGTGTTTAGATGTGTGGGGAGCTTGCAGCGGGCTCCATAGGGCTCCCCGCACTCTCCAGATGCTGGCAGGCACTCAGGTATATTTGCTATGACGTTTGAACCCAACAAATCCTGGTTTGCTCTAAGCAGATTTTCCAAACAAGCAGTATATCCTAATTTCCCATGTTGGGTTTTTCAGAAACTCTGCTTTGAACAAACTAAGATTTTCTGAATTCAGTTGTCACAGTAAATTATTTTAAAACACTTCTTTCCCTTGTATGGAAAGTGGAGGGAGGAGTGTATAAGTCTGTGGCTTGGTAATGCCCTATGCCCATAATTAATTAGATGTTCAGTGTGACATCTAAACTGACTCCCTGTGCCTTTAAGTGAGTGTATATAACAAAATCCTTTCACCTATAATCTGATGTTATTGTCTAGTGTGGGAACATCTCATGGTGTCAATGGAGCAAAGCCATGGGGTAGTTTAAACTGCTTCTCTAGTTTTACCCTGTCTTCCCTCTTTGTTTACAGAGAGACGGAAGGTGTCCCAAGCACAGCCATCCGAGAGATCTCCCTGCTCAAGGAACTGAATCACCCCAACATCGTCAAGTAAGTCTGTGGCAGGCAGAGAGAAGTGCTTGAGACTGGAAGTGGACAGAAGGTAGTTTGGGATCTACTGTTAGAAATCTTGAGTGATTTGCAGTAGATTACTGAAAGTTTGTGACTTCAAGTTGTTTCACAACAAGAAAACAGTAGTGCCCCCCCCCCGCAAACGTGTGTGTGTGTGTGAGACTGAGAATTCCTGGGCTGAGATAAGTTCTGGTTCTGAAAGCAAATTCCTGGACTGAACATTTGCTCAGAGGCACTCTGTTCCTTTCTTCTATGTGTATGCCTGTCTCCAGGCCCCTATTTTTGTGGCTGGTTCTGGTCAGTGGAGATTCTACTGGGGGGGAAAAAGATCCCACAACTTGAACTCTGGAGGGTAATGAGTAAAATCCTATTTTTGGGAAGATGCTCTCAGTTTCAGTCAATTTGTCAAAGATAGACATTTGAGAGAATAGAGTTGTAGTTGCCCAAGTGTATTATGGAAGATGTAGGTCTAGCAGCCAGCTTTCCCCCTTTTTGCACAGCTGCATAGAGCTCTTCCATAGGTGCACAGTAGTGTCTCTGGACCCTTAGCAATGCCATCATCGCTGGCCTCTGGGTTGCTGAGCTCCAAGTTGTGTGGAGCTCAGTTTCAATTTGTGCAGCTTAGGGGGAACCCTTCTAACAGCCCATTCCCGTCCACTGTCATTGATCCAATAGTATGCAACATTGGATACTTCAAAAAAGCCCAACAAATGGATATAGGTATCCTTTTTTTTTTTTTTTAGTAATTTTCTGCTAATTTTAGAGGTATAAGGGTGTGCCAAACATCCTGACCCTCTTGGCTAAAATTACAAGGGGCCAGTTCTTCATGAGTTGGGCAAACGTCTCTTCAATGCTTCCTTAATTTATTCCATTTTCTGCTTTCCAGGCTGTTGGATGTGATCCACACTGAGAACAAACTTTACTTGGTCTTTGAGTTCCTACATCAGGACCTTAAGAAGTTCATGGATTCCTCATCTTCCATCAGTGGCATAGATTTGCCCCTTATCAAGGTGACTAGCTCAGAATGGAGTGGGAGATGGCAGCAAAACTGTGCAAAACCCTCTTTTTGGTTTGTGAATCCACTGGCTGCATTTATTTGTTCCAGTCAAAAGAGCTACAGGAGCGCTAATGTGTTCTTGTATGCACAGACTTGTCCTTTTTGTTAAGGAAATGCAACAGGATGCACACCCAGGGTTGCTGCCACTGAATGAAAAAGGTCTTGCATGTCCAGGAGTTCCTGAGCCTGTGTGCCTACATTTTAGGCCTTAAATGCATGTATGGATCAGATGTGTGCAAGTGTGAATGAAAGCTGGATCCATTTTGCTCTTGATTCCTGCTGAGTTGAATAAAATCTTTGTATATACCTGAGTGAAAATCATGGGAAATGTCCAAGTGGTTCCCCCTTGATTGTGTGTTTAAAATATGACCTAAAAACAAGGACATGATCTGCACGCACAGAGACCCTGTAGATGCAGCATAGGGCTCAGTAGTGCTTTGGATCAGGAGTTACTTGCAGTCTGGAATTGTTGTGAGGGTGATTTGCTATAGGTAGATTTTCCTCAGCTATCCATTATCAACAGTGGCAGATGCATTAAGATCCACATGTGCTAAAGGATTGGTGGGGAGGAGAAAGGGTTCCATTTAGACTTGGGGCAATTCTTTCAATGGTCACAACAGCACCTTGGTAGCTGGATTATGCCTTAAGATTATAGACCTCATGTCAGTGACAGGAAAACCAATCTAAGCAAATAAACAAATTCTGTCAGGTGATCAGAGGGGACTCTTGTTCATTCTCAGGAGCCTATCAGAGTCAAATGCTGAGACCTCATCTATAACACAGCTGGCTTTTGCTTCAGGGTCTGTCTTCATCCTTTCTGTATCTCTTTCTCCTTAGAGCTATCTATTCCAACTTCTGCAAGGCCTTGCCTTCTGCCATTCCCACCGGGTGCTCCATCGGGACTTGAAGCCACAGAACCTCCTAATCAACGCAGAGGGAGCAATAAAACTGGCTGATTTTGGCCTTGCCCGTGCATTTGGTGTACCAGTGCGAACCTATACCCATGAGGTGAGCATCTTCACCCATGCCTTTCTGTCTGTTGTCTGACTTGGAAAATAATAATTGTTGACTTTTCGTATAGTAATAGTTGAAGAAGTATTATCACCATATGAAAAAGTAGTGCACTATTACAATTGGTCATCTTTATCTGTGGATTCAGAACCTGCGAATATGACCCACCATGGGTTCCAAACCTGCAACTGGAGGACCCACAGAGGACCTCCCAGACATGACTCGAAGCACCTTCCACTCACATTTGGGAAACTCTCTGAGGCCAGGCCTCAGAACACCCCCTGGAGGTGTCAGAAAGGCAATTCTGGTTTTTGTAAAAAAAGAAAAAAAAAATGGAAGTGCTGTTCCATCGTCTTGGGGGGCCACAGAACATCTCCAGTCACAACCAAAAGGTACTTCCGGTCTTATCTGGAGGTTAGGTGAGGGCCCCAACCCACGGATTTGTGCATCCATGGGGATTCTAGGAACGGAATCCTGAAGGATGCCGAGAGTCAATCTGTATAAATGGTTATGGGATTGTCATTTAAAGGAGAATTATTGAGTGTGCCTTGCTTTTTACTAGGTGGTGACCCTTTGGTATCGAGCTCCAGAAATTCTCCTTGGTTGCAAATATTACTCTACAGCTGTGGACATATGGAGCTTGGGTTGCATCTTTGCAGAGATGGTGCGTATCATTTTAGAAAATGACAATGGTATAGGTTGGTGAACTGGGCTTGAGCTGGCTCTGGTACAAAGTAGGCAATCAGAATCAGGAACAAGCATACATCTGTTCTGCTTAAGAGCTTGAGGCTATTGCAGAGTCTTGGATTTGGACTAATGTGTGAAAACCAAAACAATCTCACCATGGAAGAGAGAGATCCTGATGGTGTAAATGCATTGCATTGATGAAAAGAAGGTGAAAGTACAAGCAACTGTATAGATGCAGAATTCTTGGGGAGAAGATGGAGGAAATTATTCCACTGTTGGCAACCCACGAAAATCTGACCTTAAAGGACTAGGATTATTGGGTGAAGACACCAAACTGGAACTGTAAAGCTGCAATCAACCCAGTGTGTGTAGGTTACTGGATTGGGTGAAAAGTTTGAATAAGTTCATCATTTGTATGACTAGAATAGTAGCGTTAGCAGGCATGCAAATGCCAACTAGTCTAGCATCCACACTTAAGGCTACATCAGCCAGCTACTAGACATTCTAATTCAGTGCAAGTAGAAGGCAGTGGCAGTTTCTGTAAAAGATGTAGTAACTACAGGGCATGGGTCAGTTGTAGTGCTTGCCCTGGTTTGTTTCAGACTATCTCTTTGTAAAATTGCTCAAGTGGGAAACATGCTTGCTTGAGACCTCGGAGAACCAGAGTAATGGTTTATCTGAATACATACGTGGCCACTACATGTTTCTGTTGGGTGCAGTTTTTGGTCAGGGAACTCTCCCATTCTTCCCTCTATATCTAACCAGGCACTTGTTGCCCCAGTACATCTTCCACAGCCCAACACAATCACATTCTGTAATAAACACCAACACCAATGGGACATAGCCAAAATATGAAGTCTGTATGTATACCTATGTTGCACAGTTTATTATCATTGAGTAATTTTTGGTGTAAATCTCAAAATGTTCCTTCTGAACTGTTTTTTAATGCTGTAATGCATACTGCCCCAATATTAACTTGGGCGTCAGAGCATTAGTAAGGCATGTTAATTTCTATGTGTGATGTAGATGTTGGCCACATCAAATGCTTCCTGCTTCCTTCTCCTTTGCCTTGTGAAGAACTGCTGACAAGATCAGTTGACTTGGCATCATCTTGTGGAGGGAAAAGCAATTTATGTCATCCCCCTTCCCCACAGCAGAAACCTCCATGGAACTGGGAGTGGGGAAAAGAAAGATCTCTTGTGTGCTCACCTTTTGAGGCCTCAGTTAGGGTTCTGGGAATGCTGCTTCCTTTCTGCTAGGGGGCATTTGTATTCTGCAGAGTGAGTGAGGAACATAGCACATGCAGAGGGCTGTGCGTCATGCAGGGAAGAGCTGGTAGAATGATTCTCATGGGAGCTTTCTGGATCAGATTCATTTGCTCAGTCTTAGCCCTTGGTGGTCTGGGTCAACTTCAACTTTTCTTCGAGCATCTGACAAGGCTGTAGATTTGGCTGCAAAAACATGAATGTTTAGTGTTTAAACTTATTAGTCACTTTGCCAAACTTGGTATACCAAGAAAAAAACACAATACAAAAATATAGTTAATGAAACTGCCAAAATAAAAAATAATCACCTCTTCACAGAGTTGCTGTAGCATAGTTCACTTAGCTACTGATAGTCAGGATTTCCCTGGCTTGAATCTCACTTCTGCCATAAACTGATTGGATAGCCTCAGGCTTGCCACTCTCCAGTTGCAATATGGGTATAATACTTTACAGTTGCATTTCTGTGGGTTGTGATGCAATGCTGAAATCTGCCCCTAAAAGCCTCCTGGAATCCCCAGAGGCTGCTGCTTTATCACGCCAGCCTGTGACCCACTCCCTTGGTCTCAGAATGCCTCCTGGACATGACAGCAGGTCATGAGAGGAAACTGGAAATAGCTTCTGTGAACCAGAAATGGCTTCCGGTCATATCTGGGATGAATTCTGAGGCCAAGGGGTTGTGGGCCGGTACAACCTGGAAGCAGCCTCTGCAAAGGGGTGATTGATTAGAACAGTAGAATTGGGAGTACTTGGTTAAATTGTATTTTGAGCCTGCACAATCTATTTGGCAGATGTGGTTTGATCTGGTTGATTTGGCAGATCTGCCTTGTGTATGTCATGCTCTGTTTGTGTGGCCTCAAGCGACTGTCTTGGAGTCTGTCTTCTCTCTGTATTGTAAGACTTTCCTCTTAGGGCTGTGAGGAAAGATGAACACATAAAAACTTGTATGGCCCCTTTGCTCATTAAATATGTTGTGTAATAGCAAATAACAGTAGGATTCCTGCCATTGATGCTTCACCTTTGGACAAGACTCTGATTCCCTATCTCTTGCCAACAGATAACTCGTAGAGCACTCTTCCCCGGGGACTCTGAAATCGACCAGTTGTTCCGTATCTTCCGCACACTGGGTACTCCAGATGAGACTGTGTGGCCTGGTGTCACATCCATGCCTGACTACAAGTCCAGCTTTCCCAAATGGGCCCGACAGGACTTCAGTAAGGTTGTACCACCCTTGGACGAGGAGGGCAGAAAACTTCTGGCTGTAAGTTACTAGGTGGTGTGGAGGGCAGTAATTTCAACTCTTGCACAACCTACTGCTAGACTAGCTGGGTGAGCGTTTGCTATGCAAGCCTCCTGAGGTACCAGAATACCCAGCAGTATTTGAGTATGGATTTATATTTGCCATATCCTTGGAAAGCACATCCATGCATTGGCATTTCTTGCTTTCAGCCTGTTTTAAATGTGAAATGCTTGTGTGTACTGTAGTTGTCAATCTGGTCTCCACCCAAATCCTAATTGGTATATCTCACCACCTCCCTATTTTTCTTGGCACTGCTGTTCTTGTGTAGCATTCAGTCTTCCTGCTTTTGGTGCTGGATAAAGTGTTGAATTATGTCTGTATTCCATTACTGAGTCACATGTGTGTGTCCAGCCAGGCATTCTTTGGGGGTCCCATGAGAGGAAGAAATGTTGGCCGTCCATGTTTGACTTTCTCTCCGCTGCAATGACTTTCTCCTTTCCTCTTTAGCAAATGCTGCATTACGATCCCAACAAGAGGATCTCGGCCAAGACAGCACTCAACCACCCCTTCTTCCGAGATGTCACAAAAGCTGTGCCGCACCTTCGCCTCTGATATGGGAGCAGGACCTGTAAGCCTGTCCTGCTGCAGATTCTGCAATTGTCTCTTCTTTGGACTACATCAGACACTTGCACTTAACTTCCCACTTAAACAGAATGGAAGACTGAGTGCCCAGTTGGGCACTGCCTATACCTTTTGGGGTCTAACGCCTGAATCCATGTTAAGATGCCAGCTGAACTTGATGCACTGGTGCTTCCAGCCTGACTGGCTTGAGGAGAGATTGGAATGCAGAAGAAGCACCTGCAGGAACCGTTTTTGCTAAGGGAGAAGCAATTTAATTCCTCGTACTTCTTCCAGAAGCTCCATCTCCTTTCTCATGATGTCTTTTACAAGATGTCTTCTGTTCATTCTTCAGTTGCAGCTTTTGTACACGGATCAGCTCTGTATTGCCTAGAGCAAACCTTACTGCCATCAGGAGACAGTCTTTCTGATTTGGACCATGGATATTAAACAGGACCATGGATTTTAAATAGAAGACTGGAGCCTGCATAATGTTACAGTTTTTGGTGCTAGCAAAGTGACTTTCTTTCCATCCAGGTTCTTGGTGAAGACCAGGCACTTGGCTGTCTGCCTTTCATAAACAGGAACAACTTTCATGTAGAGCCCAGGAACATTTGCAACATCTGAACTGGGGCTATCCTTTGCACCTGTGACATCAGTCAAAATAGCCCAGTAGTTTTTTTCTGGATGACAGTGGTTTGTGATGCCAATTAGATGAGACCTAGAAGAAAGCCTCAGAAAAAGATGGGCTTGATTGCCAAAGTTGGTGGAATAGAATGGCTTGTTAAGCAGTCAAATAACAGCTTATCTCTTCACTAGATCCTTCTTGATGTCTCTTAAACACAAAATGTTTAAAAATGATCTTCAGAAGTGTTCATTGGGGAAAATGTATGCATCATGCTACTACCTTCTTCACTATCTAACAGCATAGTCTTTCTCTGATATGTGTATTTCTGATCCATGTCAGTGAGTTGGCAGGTCTTTCCCTGTGTTTGTGGCCAATTTTAAAGGCAGTGGGGGGAAGTATTAGCATACATCTTGCTGCTTTCTCTGTTCCATGCATACTACATCTTCCAACAATGGACATAAGCATTACTTCTCTTGGAGCTCAAGCTTCTGAAAAACAAGTCATCAGGCTATCCTGGGATGGATCTGCTAAGTTGCCTTTACTTCAAGCACTATAGAGTGCTTTAAAAATTGTATGTAGCCTTTGAAGTTCAGGTGTACAAAAGAAATTTCAGTTCTTTTCCTACCTACTCTTTTTGCATCTTGCATAGATTTTCCTCAGCCAAAATAATGCAATTTTCCCCCTCAACTAGAGAGTTCATTCATGAACTGTACTGTCTGCAGAGATGGGAATGTCAAAGCCTCTATCTCTATACCCTCATATCTTGAAAACATTTTTTTCAGGTTATTTCATTTAAACACAGCACAGAATCTGAACTGAAGCTTAAAGCAGTGACACTCATCAATAGAAAATAAGCTAAAGAAAATCATGATTGGTCTGATAAAATTTTTACTATGAAAAGTTATAGTCATCAAAACTTTAGAATTATAGTTAGAAAGGAAAGCCCTAAGGATACCTGGGTGAGCTGGAGATTAAGGATGAAATCTCAAATCTCTGTGCCTTACCTTTGCCAGCATTTGAATGGCAACTGGATTGGCAATTCTATACCAAAAGTGTCATATGTCCAAAATGAAAGGCTATTGTAATGCAAGGAATCAAATTGTACACTTGAATAGGTTTTCCACTTAATTTTTTTTTTAATACAAGCTTCTGTGTTGCAGTGACATTAATCTATTTTAGAAAGAAGTAGCTATTCAGTGTTCTGAGAAGTTGAAGTATGATTGCTCCTTCCTCAATTTAATGAAGATTGTATGGGATTTTATAACCATAATCCATGTGGTCTGTATTCATGGATGAAGTATCCAGTGTTTCAGATATGGATGGAATTTTGATCTTCCATGTATAATGCTTAAAGATGTTCTCTCTTTGGACAATATATTCTGTGTCAGAATACTAAAATGGCTGATACGCATACCAGCTTTATTGTGGAAGCCAGACATTTCAAGGCCAGTAAGCTTTTACCAAAAATGCCAGAATGGACCAGCACAGCATTATCAAGGAAACTTCAACATCAGGAAGGGTTCTATTTGCCATATATGATCCACATGCAAAATCTGTACACATGATTTTATATTCATTCTCTCCCACCCCTCTCCCTTTTGGGGTGGAAGAATCTATATTTATAAGTTTTTAGAGAAGGTTTTGGATTTGTGTAAAACATATTAGCCTAAAGCACCTTGAAATTTTTTGTAATGTAATCTTTTAAAGAAAAAACCTATACATTTGTGTTCTTTTTGGTAGCTTTTTGTCTAACAACAGTTTTCTAAAATATTTTGAAATTAGTTTATAAATCATTAAAATATTTGTAGTTTTAACATGTACTTCTCTTTCTCTTGAAGCAGAATTGCTCAAATGCTTCTCTTGGGGTCTTGTCTGAACTGGCCTCTTGCAGACTGGATGCTAAGTAACCAGGGCTGTTGCCTGCCCTACATTTCATTGAAGCAGGAATCCATGATAGTGCCATCATATTTCTAGCAACTCCTTATCAGAATAAGTTGGGTTTTTTTGAACCACTTTGAGTCTGCTTAAACTGAAGTATTTGCTTATATATTTATTTGTATCTAACTCGTAGAGGAAGGAAATTAATGGAAAGGGACTTTGCCACCTGCTGCTCACCATTTCAGCCCCCTGAAAAGCCACCCCCAAGAATTGGGGCCATCAGAAAGATGGCGCATAGCGGGGGGGGGGGTGCAGAGGAATTTGACTAAATAAGTGGTGTCTTGCACAAGCAGCTGCTGCTTGCCCATGGTGCTTCCATTTGATTTAGATTGATTCCCCCCCCCCTTCACCTCTCATGTTACATGCCAATCTGATCCTGGACCCTCAGGAACGACAACTTGGGGAGTGCAGCAGAGGAGGTAGAAAAGCCCATCCATGAACTCACAATTTTTTGGGCTGTCTAATGTATATAGTTTTTAGTTATTTGATGCATCTTTGTGCTCTGCTTTTCAGCTGATAAGGCTCTCAGAGCAGCTTACATAAAATCAGAACAAGGGAAAACTACAATAGAAAAGATGATTGTGAAGATATGCCTTGCTGGCCTCCTCGCTCGTCCTAACAGCAGTTGTGTGACTATTGTGAGGGGCACAGAAGAGGTACCAACAGTGGTTTTTTGCTTTATTGAAGCCCCAATACTATTTATAGCTTTTCAGCACCGATGCAGCTGTACAGGGGGGTATGCACTGCATCCTGCGATGGGGAGCAGTCATGGAGGCCTCTTCAACGTAAGGGAATTCTGTTCCCTTACCTCAGGGCTGCATCGGCACTGGAAAGTCGGATAGGACAAGGCCTAAATTTTCTTTCTTTTCACAGAGCAAGTGGTGCTTCTATGGTAGTATATGTACAAAGTAAAGAAAAAACTGTCTCCTATAAAATAATCCCAGTAGGTGACACTTTCTTTTCCAGCCCATAGCAGGAAGGGGGCAGATGTTTGAAACTGGTGACTGGCTGTGGTGAAGGACTGGATGTGGGTTAATAAAACGAAACTTAATCCAGACAAAACAAAGGTACTGTTGGTCAGCAAGAGAGCTTATTAAGGATAGGAGCTACAACATGTTCTGGATGGGGGCGTGTTCCCCTTGAAGGAACAAGTGTGCAACTTGGAAGTGGTCCTGGACTCAGGTTTGACTTTGGAGAACCAGGTGATGGCTGGCCATTCTGGCTGTAGACTTGCAGGAGTATGATTGGATGAGGCAAACTAGTGTAGTTTGATACTTTTCTGTAACCAAAATAAAGCTTTTACTAGATCAGGCTTGATATCTTTTGAGACCCATTCTTCAACTGAAGCTATTGTTGCAATCCTGTACTGTACATGCATTCCTGGGAGTAAGCCTTTGAACATTGTGGACCTTACTTCTGAGTCTACATTGTACGACCCCTCCATAAGATTGCTGTGCTAGAATCACCTGTGAACTAGCCTTAGCTAGAAGTGTTTGTTTTCAGTAAGGTAGGATTACAGCCTATGTCTTTCTGAATGCAAAGGGCCTACTTCTGAATAAAATAACACAATTTTCAAGCACCATTAGCCATAGCAAATTTTGCATGATGCTTTGAAGGAGGCAGATTTTACCAGTGTTGTTCAAGCACTAGTTGCATCCTGTTTGGGTTGCTATTATATATTCTAGTGGGGGCTGCCCGTCAGGTTGCTCTGGAAACTTCACCTGGCATAAAATGTGGCAGCCTGGGTCCTAGTGAGGGCCTGTTGTTTTGACCACAGTGTATCATTTCTTTTATCATCTTCAGTGGTTACCAGTATATTTCCAGGCCCAACACAAGGTCCTGGTTATGTCCTTTAAAACCCTACAGGGAGGGAGAGCTGGGTCACCCAGCTGGTTAGAGTTGCTCTTATTTCCTATTTATTTGTTTCCTACCACTGGTCCATATCTGATGGCGATACACGAATTGATGAGCAGTCAACGGGGCTTTCGCAGCCAGCCAGCTGCCTCCCTTCCTGCTTGCCTGCCCTGCGAGACATTCTAAGACAGACCTGCCTTTCCCTGCCCTTATTCAGTTCTTTTTCAAGTACCCCTAAGGTCCTGGCAAGACCCCTGGGGGGTCTTTGTACCCAATTGGGAACCACTGAATCAAGGCCTTCTACTGCAGCCCTGCCCTTATTCAGTTCTTTTTCAAGTGCCCCCAAAGGTCCTGGCAAGTACCCCCTGAAGGGGTCTTTGTACCCCAGGGTGGGAGCCACCGCTGTATGGCACTGGCAGCCCCCTGCCCTGGCTGGCTGCAGGGGGGCTGCTTATGCCGCCAGGAGCGCCTCCTGGCCCCGTGTGCAGCTGCCTGGGTGCGAGGCCGGCCCTGCGCGCTGTCCCGGGCCGCCGACGCTACCAGCGGGCTGGGGAGGCGCCTGCGCTGAGGAAGCCCACGCACGAGACTGTGCTGGCGGTTGAGGAGGCCCAAATTCCAGCCATTGGGGCCCGTTGGCACAGCCGCCCTTCCGCTGAGGAGGTGGAAAGCCGCACACACCCCGCTGTCCTCTTTCCCTCTGCTATTCCAGTCCCGGAGCGCCGGCTACCGGTGACAGCGTGATCGTTGATTGGGCAAAAAATAGTTCTGGCCACGCCCACCCGCTCGCTTGTCAATCACTTCGGCATCGAGGATATCTTGGCCAGGGATTGGGCCTTGGCAACCGAAGCGCGGGTCGTGATTGGTTGGAGACGGCAGACGGCCCCGCCCTATTAGGTCACCTTATTTGTTGTTTATGAAACCCCTGGAGGTGGTGACCTTTTTACTGGCTGATGCGCTTGTCAGTTAACGAAATACCTGTCCCTCGGCCGGGTTGGGTGCTTTCTAATTGGCCGTCTCACCTCTTCTACCCTATTGGTGCAGGAACCGCTGCCCGTTCTTCCCTCTCCTGCGCCCCAATTGGCCAGGCTGTGCAAGGGTGCGGCTTCGCGAAGGATGATTGGTTGCGAGGGCGTGCCCGCACTCCAGGTGCCCACTGCCGACTGGCTCGGAGTGTTCTCTTGCTCCGCCTCTCAGCACAGAGGTGGGTTTGGTTGAGGTAGTTTGTTTGTGTGCGAGACAGTCGGGGGCCGCGGAGGGGGGAGGAAGAGGCGTCTCAGGTACCCGGTGGGGGCCTTAGGCCGCAGTGGTTGCCTGGGTTACTCGAGGGAGCGGGGGTGGGGTTCCTTCGAGCACTGGTTGCCTGGTAACCCTGGGAAGGGGGTGGTGAGGAGGAGAACTAGTTGGGCCCTTTGGGTGGGGATGAGACGGGGGTGGGCTTGGCGGCTCTTGGCCATGAGGGAGGGCAATGGCTGTGGGGGCGAGACGGGGAGTGGAGTGGGAAGGTGGCGTGCAGGGCTGAGTGTGGACGCAGTGGTGGGGCCTGGCTCCCTGCTTGGCCCCTCAGAGCTGTGCTCTTGGAAGCTGCCTGGACGTTGGCAGGAGCAGTGGAGCTACCCCTGCGAGATGGGGAAGGGGAAGGGGACGACGACAACTGAGAGTCTGGCTCCTTGGCTGCCTGGGCCTGGTGGTACTTGTTCTTTCCTTGAGGAGCTGACTGGGACATAGAGAGTGGCATGTGGGCCGCAGGGGGCCTGGAGAGTAGAGCGAGGGCTGTGCTCAGCGTGGGCCTGCACTTCATGTGTTCCTGTTCCCTTTGAGGTCCCACTGGGGCAGAGGTCTTTAGGCTGGCTGACTTTTTTCCAGTGGAAATGGTGCAGCGACACCTAGATTGTTAGGGTGGCTGTATTGATGGTTTGTGGCTGCAATCCTAACCACACTTTCCTGAGAGTAAGCCCCACTGAACAAAATAGGACGTACTTCTGAGTAGACCTGGTTAGGATCATGCCCTGTGTGTGTTTGTCTAGTGATGTTCCCAAAAAAACTGGTCCTTTGGTTAGCCTTGACTTAACTCTACCATGTATTTTTGGTGTTCAAGGATCTTAAAGGCGATTGCTTAATACAGGGGTGGGCAGACTTTTGACTTTAGGGATCCTCGACCTTTAACAATTGTGTAGGAGTGAGAATTTCAGTAGGTGCAGCTTGTCTTCTGTGAGAGGACAAGCTGCACCTGCTGAAATTCCCTATTCCAGTGTTTCTCAGACTGTGGGTTGGGACCCACTAGGTGGATCCCCATTCATTTCAAAATTTTGTTCTTAATATATTTGTATTGGTGCTACCATGGTGTGTGACTGCATTTGGGGTAATGTGGCAGATCTGTACTCTTAACAGGCTACTATGTATATTCTTTTAACAATGATAGTAAATGGGACTTATGCCTGGGTAAATGTGGTAGGATTGCAGCCTAGGATTGTGAAACATTTTCCTGCTTGATGATGTCACTTCTCATGGGTCCTGACAGATTCTCATTCTAAAAAGTGGGTCCCGGTGCTAAACACTTGAGAACCAGTGTCCTATTCTATATAATTGTTAAAGGTCCAGGATTCCTAAAGTTGAAAGTCTACCCACCCCTGACTTAGTTTCACCAACAATTTCATGCTTTGGATGTGTCCCATCTTCATTTTTAGAATCTTGATCTGGCGGCACTGACAGATCTTATTAAAGCTTCCTGAACCTGCTTCTTCAAGAGTTTTGACATCTGTAAGCATCTTGTGTTTTGTGGAGATTACCCCCACATATAAAACTAGGATAGTTGTCCTAAACTGATTGTCACAAGATCTGGGCTCAGCTGCTTGAATGGTTGAAGCTGCTGTGCTCAGCCCTTTTCATGTATTAGTGATGTTGAAGCACCTCTGTGTTCCCCTAGTCAACTAGAAACTGTTTGTTTTTTAACTGTGGGTACCTGGGGGAAGCAAAATACATTCGAGGCTTCATTGTGCTCTTCAGAGCAGAGCAAAGCTGCCTATTGTGATCAGCATTCATAGAGAATCTTTTGATTCTGCTTAGTTCACAGTTGTGCTTGGGTGTGTGTGGTGCTTCCTCTAATCCTAGTAATTATCCCCCTAGATATTCTCGAGATGGTGGCATAAGGAATTCATAGATATTTCTCTGCTTTAAGGGGATGTATAATCTGTTCTCCTTACAGCTTCTTATTAAAAATGCATTGATGCAAGGAAGCTGCCCAGAAAACCAAACTGAAGAAAAATGAGATTCTTTGTTGATCTGGTATGGGAAAGAAGCAGAAGTACTTGGCTGGAAGTACTTCATGTATCATGTATGTGCTTCATAAGGTTTAATAGAGTTCTATTATCTGGTGGAATTTGCAAATGTCAAAGCTAAAAACGTGCTTTTGGACACTGAATTAGTTAAAGTGAATGCTTGTTTCCATATACCACATCATGGCACTCTTAACTATTTAGGATTTTGTGTTCTTTCTCACATTGGATTTTCTTTCCCATGTGGGACTTCCTTGGTATCACTAGGGTGTGGAATCCAGTACAGCATCAGTTGCAGAACACTGAAGGAAAGGAAGTGAATCATGGAAGTTAGATTGCAGAGGGTTGTGAGGTCATTTGGTGTGGGCTTGTCCTAGAATTTTTTTGTCTGTTCTGAATATGGGAAATGATAAGCCTTCTATTGTTTACTGATAGTACACTTTTCCTTAAGAGGTTATCTCTCCCTAGTTTTGTCCTAATTGTTCCTAGCCACTGTTACCACTTACTGTTTTGCTTGCCTGAAGACAGTTGAGTAACTTCAAAATGTTTTCTCCAAGTGGGTGATTGTATATGCTGGATGACTTACTCAGACCATGTCAGCTGTTTATGGTCTGTGAGTTCTTAAGGGCTGGATTTTTCCGTATTCATTGTGGTATTGTGCCCCTCAAAGCTTGATTACTAAGGGGTGTAATTCAAATCAAGGAACCGATTTGGATTAAAACTCTCTCAATACTAAACCAATTCTTAAGCTGAGTGGTAAATGCTTTTGAAACATTTTTGCAGGTACTCTGTATATATTTTTCCTATCCAATTTCCTATCTAAGTTGGAATTAATAGTTATCCATGTTTGTTTTGCTACCATTCTTGAGTGTACAGTACAGTGTACAGTACAGTAACCCTGCTAACTGGGTAAGAGGCACTTTCTAAGTGGGTGCTTTTCTTTTTAGCGGGGGGGGGGGGGAGAAGAGTAACTGGCCCTCCTCACCCAGCACTGTCTTTTCTAGTGGCTGTCTGCTGGTGTTCTTTTGCATCCTTTTAGATTGTGAGCCCTTTTGGGACAGGGAGCCATTAGTTGTTTGTTTGTTTTTTCTCTGTAAATCGCTTTGTGAACTTTCTGTTGAAAAGCAGTATATAAATACTGTTAATAATAATACACATACAGAACAAATTTGAGCTTTTCCTCTATGATGGATAGAGCAGTTCCAGAAATGGGGAACTTTGTTTGTTTCCCCATTGTTTGTTTGTTTTCTCCATTGTTTTGTTCCAGTAGTCTGGTTGGCTGAAAATGGATCAGCCTCTTTCTCTACTTGTCACAAATCTTCATCTTTTCACTATATAAAAAGCTTTCTGTTGTCTTGCCCGTGAAATGTTTTGGAGCCCAACAGATTATTGGAAGGAATGGAGGGTTTTTCCATTTTCTTCTTAGTGAAATATCCAGCTCTCATGGTTACAAGGATAATCTTGGTAGTTTCGGTGGAACATATGCAAAATGCTGTGAAAGCAAGCAGGAATCCTAGATTTTTTGTTTTGTTTATAAGCCTGCTCTGCTTTAAGTACTACATAATGGAGCTGAGTTGTCTTCCTGCCCTGCTTATGAACTTTCTTGAAGTCTCTTTCCACTTCTGGAAGTAGAATGCTAGAATTGATCAGGTCTGGTGGAATAGCTCTCATGATTTACAGTGCTAGGGTTCTTGATTGACCCATATCAAAATCCAGACCACTTCCTTCCTTGCATTGCAATGCATTGAGAATTGTCACAAGTGATGTCCTTTGCCTGACTGCAAAATTGAAAATAAGTCTCACCCTTAAGGAAATGAGATACTCTCAAAACCTTAAGTTAAATCACATGTACTGTTCCGTTATGGTTTATTTTTAAGTAATTATGGACTATATCATTATCAGGTGTTCTCTGTTGGTGGGAATTGCATTGAGGTCTAGGGAAAGAGGTTCTCTCAGTGGATTTCAGAGCCTGAGGTGTTTAGAGATTTGTCACTGCTTTGATTTGAACCCGAAAGACTGTAAGTCATTGTAGATTTTTGAGCACTAGGGAAATGGCTCGCTCTGTTTGTCTATCTCAGAAGATGTTGCTGCTGCTTCTCTCATTTGCTGCCCTTCAGGTCATCTCTGTGTAGAACCTATTATACTGGCTGAGCCTTGAGGTTGGCAAAGGCCTGCAACATGACTGCCAGATCCAGATAGGGAAGAGAATTGCTTATACCAGTAGGTTGAGAGTTGAAGGCAGTTGGAAAACCAAGCCGGTTTTTCCCCCATGTTGAAGTTGGCAAACTGCTCACCATCCAGAACTTTGTCAGTGATAGTAAAAGAAACATCTTGGGCATTGCAGTAATTCTTTCTTGAATCTTAAACAAGTTATTAAATAACCTCTGTGCTTGCTTTGGACCATGTGTTGTACACACCATTTACAAGTTAAGACTAATGTACGTATGCCTGATAACACTGGTATTTAAGAGTTTGCTCCTGTTTTGCGAGAAAAAGGTTGAGAATTTATTAGGGCTATGCATATTGCATTGCATGCCCATACTTGACTCTTGCATGTTATGCTTAATTTATGTCGGCGAGCAGACCTGTTGGTTTTGGCACGCAAGTAAATTGTGGAAGGGCCAGCATATACAAACCTGTGTCCCCATTGTGTGATGAGCGTATGTACACAAAGATGGGGCTCATCCTTTAGAATTGGAAAATGTCAGTTCTGCCTTGCTGGCAACAAAATAATAGTATAAATAGTGAAATTCTGGTCTGTATGGCTATACACTTAGTATGTGCTTCAGTTCTCTCTTAAAGTTTAATATGGGAGACAACTGTTGGATATCACAGTTATCAGTCTGATAACTAGCAGTGTAATCATTGAGGATCTAGAATAAAAAATTCTGTTAAGAATGAATGCTAATTAGTCTTTTTAAAGCTTTGTGAGTTAGCACAGAGAATATCCTCTGCACTATCATCTATCTGAATCTTATATTGATATGGTGGGCAGTCATAATCTTTAAAGAGCACTCTTTTTGTGTGTGTGTGTGTGTGTGAGAGAGAGAGGGGGGGGCTTCATTTACCTGTCTCTTATGGCACAATCTAGCTCCAAAGTTGAGCATGGAAAAATTTGAAAACGAAAGGGCCTAAGAGTGATGCTGGCAAGCTTGTAGAAAAAATTGGACTGAATATTTGCTTTTGCTTAGCTGTCTATAGCCTCCTGCTGCCTTACTGTGATGCAATATTGCTGGCAAACTTCAGTTTCCCATCTTGCTCTGCTAGTATTTAAAGACTTTCCTTTCAAGCCTAGAACAATAGGATGGGGTAAACATGTAATCTCACCTCTTCCAGGCCTGTCCTTGAATTGGTGCATGCAGACCCAGTGCAAATAACTCTGTTTGTAACTATTGTACTAAACAATTTACTTGCTTAGAGGAATAAAGGGGTAAAGGTACCTTTAAAGGACTTTAGATCAAAGTCCCTCAGTTGGTGGTACTTGCCAGTTGCATGCTCTGAGATCTTCAAAACATTTAGGAGCCAATGGAGCTGCAGGAAATATTTGAAAACAGAAATTAGTTGTAGTAGCAGCTACTGGTGGCAGATTGGGTTCAGCATGTTTTCCTTTAACCAGACAAGATCTGGTGATTTTGTTGAACTAAACATCTGTGAGGGAAATCAGATTATGTTGCATGAAGAATAAATGCATAAAGATGCTTGCATAACCATTGCCGTTTGTGAACTGGGTGACAGGGACTAGATCAGAGAAGGTAACACATTCACTAGTTGGGGGAACTGTGCAGGTCTGTAGGATAAGGAACTGTGCAAGGCGCAGAAGGCCAACCTATAACTCCATCTGGTATCTGAGCATTTAACAGATTTTCTGCAACTGTATGGACTACTACAGAATTAACTCTTTTATTGTGTGAGAATGTAAGAAGAGCCTTGCTGAATTAGGCTAAAGGCCCATCTGGTCCACTTTGCTGGATCTCAGAGTGGCCCACTTATGGGAGTGTCGAAGAATATATGATACCTGTATCCCTGTTGCCACTCCCTTGCATTGGGCATTCAGAGATAGGCTGCCTTGAAAACCCAGAGGTTGCATACAGCCTTCGTGACTTGTAACCTGTGATTAATTTCCTCCATAAATCTGTTGAATCCAATTTTAAAGGCATCTAGGCCAGGTGCCATCACAACATCCTGGAGCAAGGAGTTTCACGTATTAATTATGTAATGAGTAAGGAAATATTTCCTTTTGTCTCTTCTGATTTTCCTCTCAGTCAATTTTAGTGCATGCCCTTGGTTCTGGTATAATGGAAGAGGGAAAAGAACTTCCCTCTATCCACGTTATCAGTCCCATGAATAATTTGCATCTCAATCATTTTCTTCTTCAGACACCTTTTTTTTTGGACGAAGTGCCCCAAATGTTGTATCCTTGTTAAGGGAGGTGCCCCAGCCCACTAATCATTTCAGTTTCTCTCTTCTGCACCTTTTCCAGTTCTGCTATAGCCTTTTTGAGATATGGTGATCAAAACTGGCCACTATACTCCAGATGTGGCCTTACCATCAATTTGTTCAATGGCATAATAATTGTTCGTTTTATTCTGTCTTTTTTAATGATCCTGACCACTGAATTGGCCTTCTGCACACTGGGTCTACGCTTTGATTGAGCTATCCTCCACCACCCCAGGATTGATCTCCAGAACCATCAGAATATATGTGACATTTGATTTCTTTCCCCAATGTGAATCATTTTACACTTACACTGAAGCAGATCTACCATTTTGCGACCCATTCCCCTAGTCTGGAGAGATCCTTCTGGAGTTCTTCACAATTTTTTCTAGACTTCACCACCCAGAAAAGTTGCCTGCCAAACCTGGGCACCTTGCTCTTTATCCCCAACTCAAGGGTATTTATGAACAAATTGAAAGGTGTCAATCCCAAGACCAACACTTGGGGCACACTGCTTTTTACCTCAATTCATTGTGAAAATTGCCCATTTATACCCACTCTGTTTCCTGTTTAGCCAGTTCCTAATCTATAGGAGAACCTGTCCTCTTATTCCCTGATTGTTGAGCTTTCTTGTTCTGCATCTTTTGAAATTTTGTGAGCTGCCCTGGAAATACTTGGGTGCTAAAAAGCAAAATTTAACATTTTTCAGAACTGAAAACTGAGATTCTTTTGAACTTCCTAAAGATCTCAAAGATCTGGCCTGCCACCCAGAGTCATCCAGCCTGCCCAGAGCTTGGCTTGGGAGGTGAGGTCTCCTGCCCTGCTCGCCATGCGCTTGACTGGGAATGGCAGAGCCGCCATTCCCCATCTGGCACATGGCAAACTGGGTGGGAAGCCTCACCTCTCAAGCTAACTTTGAAACAGCTACTTCTGGATCTTGGCAACGACATGATGATGTCATTGTCAAACATCTGGCCACTTTTCCCACAAAGGTTGCTGAAACCATCTGTCTCTGGGCAGCGGCATACTTAGGGTAATTGACACATGGGGCAGAAGCCAGGTCTACTCTGTTCAAAGTCAAAGGTAGACCTGGTCTCTGCTTTGAGGTTCCCTGGAAGAGGCCAGATCTACCAGCTATTTGAAGTGAAGGGTAGACCTGGCATCCACCAGAGGGTCTCAAGGCAGAGGCTAGGTCTACCCTTCAAGTGTCTGCTCAAGGCAAAGGCTAGACTTGGCCTCCACCTTGAGATCTGTGGTCATTGGTCACCTTGAGGGCCACTGCTGTCCCCACCTTTGGTACGCCACTGGCTCTGAACTTGCCTGACTTATTTACACTCATGGAGACTTCTGGGCATGTAAGGCCTTCATTTGATACTTGGCCATCTTTTTTCCTGTGTATCTGGTCAGTCAAACCAAGTGATTGTGCTGCCAACGGTGTGTGCCTCACTTCCATATGAGTGAGAGCATTATTTGGGAGTTAGCAGAACATCCAAGTTGTGGTACTCTGCGGCGGCTAACACAGGACTCTGCCCTGGAGATAATGGTATTTCTGTAACTTTTTATTCAAATAATATGCTTCCAAGTAGTAGCAGTAGAAAAGACTCTTAAACCTCTAGGCCAGAGAAATAAACCCAACTTGTGTTATGAACTTTTAGGAGTGAACTGCTCTTCTTATCCTTTATGTGGTTGCTGTAAGTTCCTTCAAGGTGGGAGTGATCAAGAAAGAAGAGACTCCTTTGAGGTGGAGACCACTGTGACCTGCATCTTAGTATGTTGAGGCCTCATGCCAAAGTATTAGCAAATCAGATTCTCATGGCAAGTAAATGCACACAAATAGAGTGAAAGTTATTGAATCACTCTTTACATCTATTTAATCAGAACTACTTGAATGTCATAACTTGGCCTGCCTGCACTAGTAAGTGTTTGAACCATCCCTGAACCCTCCAAGACTTTTGTTCTGTTCTTTATATGCAGAGTGTTCCATATGATCTGTGTCTGCAGTATCCCTGCTGCTCATAGTTAGCTTTCTCTTAACCTCCACAATTATTTGCCCTTGCTTACAGCACTGCTATGGGGGTAGGGGAATATTTCAGGCTTGTGGTGGCTGCCCTTTCAGCAGTGCCATTTCTGCTGTAGCGTTGCTTTGCAGAACACCTATCAGCTGCTGGACTGTGAAGTGTGCCTTGGTAAATGCAGTGCTGCTGATAGGGCAGCCTGTGCAATAGTTGCTCTCTTCCTTATCTTGAAATTATGATCAAACCCTGCATATTTTCTCTTGTCATTTACAGCTAGTGAGTTCCTAGGTGAGAACAAAGTGCTTATTTTTGGTCATTACCTGCCAGGATATCACTCTCTAATTAATGACATCACTTCCAGCCCTCAGCAGGTGCCATGAAAGCTATTCAGCACATTTGCGACTGCCATTGCAGGAGCAGCACATTGCCAGACCAGTGCTTCAGTTTCATTACTCGAGCCACACTGGAAGGGTTGGTTAGTAAAGTTTTTAATTTATGTAAGGGCTGGTGTTGATTCATAAACATTAATGAGACTGCCCTAGCAAAATAAACTATTTTTTCCCTTCTGTGACTAAATGATGTCCTGTAGAAATGCAGTGATAATAGAATCACTGCACACTGGGGGAGGGGGGAAGAAGCAGCCTGTAGGGTATAGCATCTCCCTCCCCCACATCCTTTCTACTTCAGTTATTTTCTGATTGATTTTTTTCCCATAAGTTGCTCTAGGAGCACTGTTGACTGAAGATCAGGGTACAAATGCTTTATATAAAATACCACAGACACCCGCCTATAAGTCACTCTCACAGATAAGTTGAGGATAGGCTTTGAACCAAAATCGTTGAATGTGGCATGACTCTTGGATAAATCAGTGGGAAACTTGGGGGGGGGGGTGTGCCTGACAAATTTTTGTCTGAATCTACCGGAGACCAAATCCTGAAAAAATAACCTACCAGTACTTGTTACCTAAGACCAGTGGTTTTCAAACTCTCATGGAGAGTTTGAGCCACTGTAAGTGCTTGCGGGGGTGGGTGGAGGCAGCGGCACGATCCCCAGGATCGCACTGCTCAGGGGGCTGCAGGGGCTTGGGTGCACTTACCCAAGCCTCCTCCAGCCTCCCCATGGTGTGGAGAGCCCGGTGCGACCTTTGGCAGGGCTCCCTGCAGCAGTGAAAGTAAAAGCAGAGCGATTGTGATCTCTCAGCTTTCACTTTCACTGCTGTGGGGAACCCTGTCAAAGGTCGCATGGGGCTCCGGGCACCCCAGGGAGGATGCAGGAAGCTTGGGTAAGTGCTCCCAAGCCCCTGCAGCCACCTAAGCAGCATGATCCTGGGGATTGCGCTGCTACCTCCTCCCTGCCACCAGGCTGCCCCTGCCCCTTAAGGGGGCAGAGGCCAGGGCCCACAGGCTGGGGCGTCCTGACACCCCAGTTTGAAAAACCCTGCTTAACTCTGTTAGGTAGCAACTGTTACCTACCAGTACAGCCTCTAATTTATTTAAAAAATTCATAAAAGATCCTAAGATACACTTTTATTCATTAACTTTTTAAATTCTAGTCTTCACAACCTTTTTGTAAACACTCCCAGAGTAAGAACACTGTAAACATACCAGTAGAACCATTCATCAAATCCTTCTTTAAGGTTCCTGGTGTGTTAAGCCAGAGGCTTAACATATAACACATAACTGGGAGTGTGCAATTCAATCACAGCAGAGAGACAAGCAGCAAGGAATGACTGAGCAAGTGCAGCTGCACATAGTTGCAACTCTGTTTACTCTGTGGACAAATTGCTTTCCATGGGTGTTATTCTAAAGCAGGGGTATCCAAACTTTTTGGCAGGAGGGCCACATCATCTCTCTGACACTGTGTCAGAGAACAAAAGAATTAAATTACATTTCATATTTGAATAAATTTACATCCATGGTGTAGGCTTCCTCATGAGGAAGCTGCTTGAACCATTCACTAAAGAGGTTATACTATATCTCCAAACCTAGATGTGATAGGGCAAAACGGATGCCATTTTTGGAATCGGCACCCCAAATGTACCCAGGAATTGGTGTAACGTTTAAGGAAGCAAAATGTGTGTTGGCCTTCGTAATCATTCCGGAGGCACCGCTGTATTGTAAATTGAATTCAGTAGTGCAGTGGTTCCCAAAATGGTGAGTCACAATGCACCAACCAGGGAAACACGTGCCCCTGTCCCTTTAAGGGGAAGGATGAGGGAAAGGCAGCAGTGTGATCCCCAGGGTCATGCTACTGCAGGTAGTGGAAGGGATTTATTTACTTTTCAGCATTCTTGTGGAGTGCTCCCCTTGCTTGCAAATATCTAAAAAAAGAAAAAAGGGGCACTTCTGGTTTTCATGATGAAACAGGAAATGCCTTTTTTTCTTTTTAAAGGTTTTTGCAGGCCTCCCAGGACTGCAGTGCTGGCTGCAGGTAAGTGAAAAAACCCCTACCAACCCTGGTAGCAGCATGATCCTGGTGCCTTACATTCAGAACCTTATATTTGCCTTCCAGCCCGCTCCCTCAAACACACAGAGCCATGGTTAAACATGCTGCTGTTGGCTGAGATGCCACCAGGTGTTTGTAATTGTTGGTTGCCTTATCAGTCACCCACATGCTCTGTTGGCAGCAGTCATAAAGCCAGCATATAGTGAACCTTGTTTTACCTGGAGAGTTCATCATAAAGTGATTTAAGTTGCAGTCTTGTCCACACTTACTTGGGAGAAAGCCCCACTGACTATAGTGGGACTTACTTCTGAGGAGACATGAATAGGATTGTTCTGTGAATTGCATTGGAACCCCATCATAAAGTGGGGACCTACTGTACTATGTGAGGAAGACTTCAGGATGTAAAACCATACTGTGAAGTTTCTTTGAGGATCTTGTTACAAAAGACTAATGCCAGAACAGGTGTGGTGGTAAATAAGAATTACTGCAAAGTATTTCTGTGTAACAGTATAGCTTACAAATGAAAGATGCTCAGAGAAAAAGGAAGGAAAGAATAAAGTAGAATAAGGAAAGAATCCAGATTAGATTAAGGATTAGTTTGATCATTTTAGTTAGCTTGGATTAGTTGATTTCTTAACTTGATTTTTAAAATTCTGAGAAGGGAAGGACTTGCTTTGTAGAGTGTATATATACCTTCTATTTCTGCCAAAAACCAGAAGAATTCCCTGGCGGTGGTAATCCTGGTGTCTTAATATTGGGCTTCAGTTTGCTATCAAGAACAACCAGTTCATCTTTTCTGATTTGATAAGTGAGAATGTACATCAAACATCAGAATACATTTCATACCTCAAGAGTTTACAATAAGGCTGCTCTGAATTTTTTTCCCCTGGCAGCGATAACTGTCATTTTGTATGTCTGTATGCAACTTCTTTATTCTGAAAGGAATGCTTCAGAGGCTGGGAGCCTTTCACTGTGAAATCAGTCCCTTCCCATCTCCTGGCAAAGCATGTACCAAGAAGAAGTTTATTGTAGACTGCTTTCTTTTAAAAGTGGCAGCAACCAGTCTAAGGAGGTGAATGTTCGCATGCCCTCTTGAAAAACTACTGAAACAGAGCCCCATTGTGGCAGGAAAAATATTTTGTGAAAGAGTCCCCATCTTAACTTGATCTAGGTTTCTAAGATGGGAAGTTATTTGCTGACACTCAAGAAGCTGTATTGCTCAGGGATTCTCTGGGTTCTTACAGAGTTGTCTTAAGGGAACATGTATTGGTGCATGTGACTTTTAATAAAGCTTTTGGGCCCAAACCTATCCAGCTTTCCAATGCTGATGCAGCTGCAATGCAGACCCAAGGTAAGGGAATGAACCTCCATGATTCCCCCCCCCCCACTGCAGTATGCAACATGCACCCGTTGGCATGGCTTCATCAGCACTGGAAGGTTGGGTAGGATTGGGCCCTTTTATTGCACACATCCTATAGGTTATCTTAAAATTTACCTAACTTTATGAAGAAGGCAAGTGCTTTCCTTTTGGGGTGGAAAATTTCAGTCTGCTGGTAACTATTCTGTGTGTTGACTGTGGGGCACACTTGGTACCTATGACCACTTTAAAAAAAAAATTGTGGACAGGCAGTGATCTCTGCATAAAACCAAGTGCTGTGTGACACTTCAGCAAGCTTCCCCAAACAGGCTGGAGCCAGCTGTTCTGGCCTCTTCTCTAGAAATGCATAGGGTTCTTCCAACGAAACTTGGACAGGATGTCTGCAAGGTCATTGCTCAACTACTCTCTTGGGAAAAGACAAGAGCTTGAAGAAGCCTAAATGCGTAATATTTGCTTTGCTACTTGATAACATCTATGCTCGGGTTTTAACTTTGTTGCACATTGATCTTGGTGCATATTGCAGAGAGACATCTCTAAGGAACTCGTCTTTTTGTTATCCAGACTTGGATAGCTTAAATAAGAGGGCTATTTTGTATTTGACAGGGAACACTTATGTGAATCCTGGAGTGTTTCCTGTTGGGCTTTGACTTTAGCTGTAGTTTTGGAGGGAAGATAAATTTGGCAGCAAGCTTACTCAAAACTAAGAACGCTATTGGTAGTTAAGTCTTGCTGTCAAGGCTGGTATCAGAAGTTGGACACTAGCCAACAGATGATACAAACAGGCTCCAAAGCTCCCCAAGCAGCAGGGAGTGACAATTCAAGTTGCTCAGCTAAGCAATGTGCACTGTCACTGCTTTCTTCTGCCCTCTACCTGCAGTTGGGCTTCCTCAGAGGCCCATGTGGTGCTGCAGAGGCCCTCCAAAGAAGCCAGTTCATGGAGGACAGAACTCTTGTTAGAGGAGGTTGCTGAATGCTCCTCTGCCTGCCCTGATGGTACTGAAGAGAGCACCCTTCAACTGCTCCATTCTCCTCTCACCCATCTGAGCTGAGGAAGAGTAAGTGATCTTGGAAGTCATTTCATCTGGGTGGGGAGCACAGAAATGAGTGTGCACATACAGGGGCTGTAAGAGCTTCAGACAGGGCTTAATCTGAGGGGGACCCCCAGACCCTGGTGCTGGCACTACCTTCTATTCACTCTATTTTTAAAGCACTACTACTTTGTGGATACTAGAGTTTCTTGAAATTAAGGGCAACAGACTCTGCTTTTGTACACATGTTTGAAAGTGCCCTCTGAATCAAATCCAACCCGCTTGAAAAGTTGTGTTAAAGAAGTCTAGTCTAGCTTTTCACATGAGTTGTATTTCAGTTGTATTGGGTCAATAACAGAACATTTTATTTGGCCTTGGGTTTCCGTTACTGGAAAGAAGCTTTGTCACCTCACAGTGGCAGTATCTACAATGTGAACAATTTCTAAGGCCTGAAGTCTGGAATGGTCTGGCTATTGTTTCCAGCCACCTGATGGTACTTCATTTGATTCAAGTTCCAGTCCATGTTCTTCTATACATATGGTGTGCCTGACTTGTTCTGGCCAGCAACAACATACAGTACTGCAACTAACTGTAAAAACAGTAACACAACTAATATTATCCAGCTGTCAAAACAAGTATGTCCCAATCTTTAGCTCAGTTGCAAAATTTTTCTTCTCATTGCAGATTTGTAAGACCACCTGACAGTTTCTTGTACATAATTATGCATACAAAATTATGCTTGTCATGGATAGAGGGATGTTCTTTTCCTTCTCACACAACACCAGAACCAGGGGACATCCACTAAAATTGAATGTCTGGAGAGTTAGAACAGCCAAAAGAAAATTTCTTTACTCAGCATATAGTCTGTGGAACTCCTTGACACAGGATATGGTGATGGCTTCTGGCCTAGATGCATTTGAAAGCAGATTAGATAGATTCTTCTATGCTCTTATGTTCTTGCATAGCCCTGTAGATAATTTGAGAAGCTGACTGTATTTGTGTGTGTTGGTGGGGCCTCATCTTGCTTTGTTTCACACCAGATAGTTGTCTCCAAAGCATCTAGCTGAAAAGTGAAAGTTTAGATGTACTGCTGACTCTCACGCTCATGTACTGTAGTAACAGATTTTCACTTAAACCAGCTTAGTGGGTCTGGTTTGACCAGCATTTTGAGATAGTTTTTGTACTCTAGCAGAGTTAAATCTGTAGTCCTGTCAAATCATTTCCAATATCCAGGGGAGCTGCAAACTTGACCTTTGACTTGCATGTGCGGGTGTGCTAAGTACTTTAGTCCACCTGTTGGTATTACTGGGGATCCACAGAACAGCTCCCAATTTTATTTGACCACTTTCACTTTTTGCACCTCCATTGTGAAATAAAGTATTCTGTAAACTATTATAATCCTGCCCCTTCTGTTTTTGTGTCCAGAATTTGAGGTAGCAAAAGCTAAACATGGAAGGGAAAACGTTGGTGACTTTGCTCATTATTGCCTCCATCACAGAGATCAATCTCTGTTAGAAAAAGCAAGTAATATGATGGGATACTTGTTGCATCAAGTATATACACTGGCAAGTAATGCATGTATTTCCAATAAGTGAATTGGGGGGCAAAATAAACACTCAGAGCAACTTATACCTGAGTTTAAACATATTCTTAAGTATCTCGTCACTTAAGCTTCTAATGGTTTGAAATCTCCATGCCTTTGTGTTGAAATTCACTTTTGCTAGTGTGGTGTTTAATCTATAAAGCAGACAGTTTGGTGTGAAGAAAAACTTAACAGAGGATTAAGAAAGGAGCACAAGCATGTAGCACTTGACTGTGCGGCTTCTCAACTGACAGCTGCATGTAGGCCTCAGTGGTGGCCTGGCTTGAGCTCCTGGTGAAACTGAGATGTTAAGCACAGTCGCAATGTGCCATTCTGGGCCAGGTCAAGGTTCTTGCCCTTGCTCTTGGTACACATGATGTGATGAGCACTCCAGTTCAGGAGCTGCTTGCTACATCTTGAGGAATGTGAGCAAGAAAAACATCTGCAGGAATTGCTGATTCATTGGTCATAGAGCTCTGCTGCACATGAAAATGCTCTGCTCCCCTTGTCCTGAAGGTAGAGACTAGCTTGCTTTGGGCTATATGTGAATTTAGAAAATAAAAATAAAAACACTTGCCTCTTCTGCAGTAAGTTCTTGGAATTATGATGTTTTGATTCCTGAATATGTCTGTAGGTAAAATGCAGGTGATACTGGGAATCAGACTGTCTCCTTGCTGAGTGTAGTGCAACACTAGATCGTGTGGTCTCTGAGCATGGGGTTACTGTGTTCATTATGGACCGCATGTTGTCCTTCCCTGCTTGAATATTCACCAGGCATCTATTTTGAAAGAATGCATGCTCTTCTCTTAAGTTTCCTTTTAGCAGGATTATAGTGTTCTGTTTCACAGATGGAGGCACTGAGGTCAGGTATGTCTTGTCTCTTCCATGTTGTTCCCATTTTTCTGATGTTGTTTGATTCCTCAGTCCTACTAAATCTGACATACCTTTATTGTACTTGCATCCAAGCTTCCACAGTGTGATTCCTATGTCAAGTACATTAACCAATCTTTCCTCTTTTTTTAATTTCCAGAAGGCACTGTTGACTGTTTTTGGAAGAAGTGGTCCTTCTGTTCCAAGCCATCCTTCCCTTGTGCTCCCAAGATCTGGTCAGTGGCTGGTAGGCTTTTGCATCGGCTGGGGCACAGGCTGCTCTTGGAATTCAGGCCATGACCAGCAGAGGAGCCACTAGGCCGAATGGTCAGTCACAAGCCAGCAAGATCTGTCAGTTCAAGCTAGTACTACTAGGTGAATCGGCAGTCGGCAAATCTAGCTTGGTGCTGCGTTTTGTCAAGGGACAGTTCCATGAGTATCAGGAGAGCACTATAGGTGGTAAGTGAGTTTTCAGGCATCTCTTCCCTGCACTTATCTTTTTGAGCATGTGCACAAATGAGCATAATGAAGATTTTTTTGTAAATATGTCCCAATATTTCCCTGTAGAATGCTTTATTTAAGCCGTTAACGTCATCAGGCATCCTGTATCATAGTTGTGTGGCTGTTTTCTGGGGAAAGGAATTTTTCAGAAGGTGCATTTGTTGAAGGAAGAGATGGACATCAAATCCAATATTAAGCAGGGACGGGGTAGAAGGGAAATGTTACTTTTCAACATCAGAGTTTTGAATGTAGGGAAATGTTCAAACATGAGGTTCATGCACCTACAGTTTGAAGTGACTACAGTTTCAAGAAGGCTGCTCGTTTGTCTTCTGTGCATAAACAGGCTGGATTTGGCATGTGCTATTTGTAGGTCAAAAGATTAACATGCTCCTTTCACATATGTGTACCTGTGTATTACCTATGACTCAGTTTTGTACTTGGGTTTTCTAATGTTGATATTATAACGTCATAACTGTATTTAATAGCACACTGTGCTCTGTCTTATGGTGATATGGTAGCTCAGGGTTGTCAAACATAAGGCTCGGGAGCCGGATGCAGCCCACAAAAGCTTTTTATCTGGCTCTCAGGCTGTCAGCTGCTGAGCAGTGCTGAGGTGTTACTGCTGAAAAGGCGGTCCACTTGAAAATTGGGGTGTTCCATATCTTGAAATATGATCAAGAGTTGCATATTTTATCTTCTGTCATTTGCAGCTAATGAGTTTCTAAGTGAGAAAAAGTGTTTATTTTTGGTTATGACCTGTTTAATGACATCACTTCCTGCCTAATGACATCACTTCTGACTGTCAGCAGGCATGATGAATGCTATTCAGCCCTCTGTATGAAACAAATTTGACAACCCTTTGGTAGTTAGTTCATGTTAGCAAAATTTCAGTGAATTACGTTCAAAAAAAATTCATGACTAACTTTCATTGAAAGTTATAGGACAATCTAGTCACAATTTAACTTATTGATGCTAATGGTGCTTAGTAATGACTAAGTTAGTCATATTTAGAGCACAGTGCTTGAAATTCTGATGTTTAAGCTTTAATATATTTGTTTTGGTGGACTTCTAAGCCAACTCTCCACCTTCTTGTTTCACAGCGGCCTTTCTCACGCAGTCTGTCTGCCTAGATGACACAACAGTAAAGTTTGAAATCTGGGACACAGCTGGTCAGGAGAGATATCACAGTTTGGCCCCTATGTATTACCGAGGGGCCCAAGCTGCCATTGTGGTGTATGATATAACCAACCAGGTAAGCCAGCTCTGTGTGCTCACTAGTTGGGTTAAGAGTCAGCCTCAAGGTCAAAACCCACATTTCATACAATCACAGTACTGGACTAGGCCCACTTTACATTTTTTTGAGATCCCACTTAAGAGGAAAATTGTTGGAAGGCAAGATCATCTACAGCATAATGGATTGTTATTGCTTAAACTCAATGGGTACCTCAGTTTATTATTCACAAGTAAGACCCTACCTGACTGAGCTGACAGTCTCGTCCTCATGAAACATCTGATATGGAATCAACTTCCTCACTTATCTGGTACCTTTATTTTCTAAAGACCACAGATTCCAGTGTGTGATTTTTGAAGCAAGCAAAACATAATCTGCTTAATGGGTTGTGTTAATACAACTCAAAGAAGTATTCTGTAAGGCAGATTGCTTTACTTTACAACTTACATCCTGATGCTTCCAAAGAAACTTGTTCAGAAAATCCTGTTGAATTCAATGGGATTTACTTTAGCAGCCTCTTCTCCCCCCTCTTGCACAATCCTATGTATGTTTAATTGGAAGTTATCTCTGTTAAATGGAATTTACTGTGTGTGTGTGTGTGTGTGTGTGTGTGTGAGAGAGAGAGAGAGAGAGAGAGAGAGAGAGTGTGTATAGGATTGCTGCACATTTTACCAGGGAGTAAGTCTTCTCAGTAGTATTTCTGAGTACTGTAGTAGTACTGAGACAGACTTGTGCTATCTGTCTCTGATGTCATGTTATGCCTCTTCATCAGGGCCAATTTCCTGCTCCTCTCCCTCAGCTCTAGTGGGAAGTTGGGAGAGGGGGATGGGTAGGAATAGTCCTTGTAGGTGTACTGGATTTCAGAGGATCCTGGAAGACCTGGGCAAATGTAGGTACAATCTCCTCCTGCCATTCTCTCCCACTCCAAACAGCTATGGAAGGAGAGCAGGGGCTTGTTTTGGTGCTGGGTGAGCAAGCAAGATGCTCAGAATGTCTCTGTAGCTTAGTGCTCAAACAGCAAACTGCCAGTGGGTGGGGGAAGCATTCTGAACACCTCTGCTGCCCAGTGTCAAAATGACAAACTCCAGCTCCTCAGCTTTTTAGCAGGAGATGGGAGTAGGGATTCCCCCTGTAGTTGCACTGCAGTCCCTGAGACTAGGTCCAACTGCTATGATTCCTACCTCCTCCCTTGCCCCAAGGTGGGAGGAGAGCTGGGACTACTTTTGCCTGAAGGTGAGGTACACGTAACTTTGGAAGGATAGTGAGTGGAAATGTGTATCCCTGACAAAATTGTGTACTCTTTTTTTCCTTGCTGCTTGTTTATGGAGTATACATATAGCAGTGAACCATGATTTCCCATGTATACACATTGTGTGAATTGTTCATTTCTTTCACACTGGGGGGAACACTATAGGAATTCACGGTGGTAGAAGTGTGTTTGCTAACTCTCATAAGTCACTTCTAGACTTGATAATATGAAAGGGCTGCTGAGATTACTCATTTTGGCTCTTTTGTCAAGAATATTTTTTTCCACAGTCTTTAGGATCTGCCTTTCATGATGTCTCATCATTGTATGTTGGACAAAGCCCTATCCTGTGTGTTGTGCTGAGGTGTACGACAGAATTCAGGAGCAAATCAGAAGTGTCTTTTGATTGTATTCCTAACACTTTTGGCTCTTTCTCCTCTGGTAGGAAACATTTGCACGAGCAAAGACATGGGTGAAAGAACTCCAGCGGCAAGCAAGCCCCAACATTGTCATAGCCCTAGCAGGAAACAAGGCGGATCTTGCCAACAAGCGCATGGTAGAATATGAAGTAAGTACAGTTTATCAAACCCCTTGGCTGCATTTAGTGCTTTTTCTGGGCAACTGGAATCCTTGATAACTTGGCTTCTATAAGCCCGAGACATGTGCTCAGCCATATAATTCCCTCTTATGTTACAGAAGAAACTTAGATACTCTGTAACTTTGCTAGTCTGGCCAGTTGCGACTCCAACATATTTCTTCTGTTACCCTGCACATCCCTGATCTTGTCTGATCTTGGAAGCTAAGCAGGGTCAGGCCTGGTTAGTACTTGGATGGGAGACCGCCTGGGAATACCGGGTGCTGTAGGCCTATACCATAGTCTTTCGAGACTGAAGGTTGCCAACCATATTTCTTCACAGTTTCTGTTCTGGTGGGCAACGGTCAGGTCAAACATAATTGCACTCACCTTATACTGAGTGTGTTAGTGTTTAGTGTTGGTGTTTATATACTGCTTTAAAAAAAGTTCGCAAAGCAGTGTACAGAGAAAAATCATATAACTAAATGGTTCCCTGTCTCAAAAGGGCTCACAATCTGAAAAGATGCAGAAGACTACCAGCAATAGCCACTAGAAAGATGACTGTACTGAGGTGAGACAGTTACTCTTCCTCTGATAAACAGAAGAGGAGCACCACTTGCAAATGTGCCTCTTTGCCTTGTTAGCAGGGTATGATAATTAGTCATATGAACAACATGGAGGGGCTAGGACCTATGTTGAGGGAAGAATCTCCCATCTTTTAAAAGTAACTAATGGCATGGGCTATGTTTGAAATTCTGGTGTTTCAAATTCTGGATGCAACCACATAGAAGTAGTAATATCTAACAGGATGTTCCCACCATTATAGGCACCAATTCCCAGAGACCCTTGTGATTTCCCATTAACATAATAGTGCACTGCCACATTTGCTGGCATTGCCAGGAAATACAAGCAGTAACTGCGGCAGTGCTAGACCATATGTTTTCTCTATGAAGAAATTTCAGGTATCTGAATTAGTTCATGGACTTTTGTGGTGACTATCCTTTTATCTTTAAATGTTTTTTTAATGCACAGGTAGTATCTTTTTTAAAAACCTATTTCCAGCTTCACATCTTGGTCTGAAGACTGGTGCACGCCGTACACTCGTTTGCATAAGTGCACACTTTCCTGTCTCCGTGATCAAGTTTTCTTGCCTGGACCATTTAGCAAATACTGCTTTCATGATTTCCAAAATGTTTGTCACATGTAAAGGGCTGGAAACTTTGCCTTAGTAAAATCTGTGAATCTTAGTATTCTGTGAATAATTCATGTTCCATCTGACATGGAGGTAGAATGCAGTCAGTGCTCGTTATACACAGTGTAATAGGTAGCATACACTAAAGGTAGCATTCTTGAAAGTGCTACCTGTTCCACGCACAAGACTAGCTAGGCAGGTGGGGCTCAGGGATCTCTATGTGTGGATGAGACAGTGTGTTGGGGGCAGGGGTTTAGATTTGTTAGGCACTGGGGAATGTTTTGGGACAAGCCAGGCCTGTACAGAAAGGATGTGCTTCTCTTGAACCAAAAAAGAACCAGACTGCTGGCATGTAACATTAAAAAGGTGGCAGAGCAGCTTTTAAACTGAACACTGGGGGAAAGCTGACAGGAGCAGAGTGTCTGGTTCAGCAAGGGGGCTAGAGAACAACAAAAAAAATGAGAGTAGGAATTTATACTGGAAGCATGATGGGACATGACAACTGGTCCAGCAAAATGAAAGGCTATGAGGATAAAGGCTCAAATAAGCAACCCTTCTTGGGTGACCCCCCCATACACAGGCGCTTGTACGCAAATACCCAGTCTCTGAGCAAAGATAGGAGAGTGGGATTTTTGATGGCTGGGGAAAACATTGATATAGTGGGCATATCCCCCAGCCCCCATATCCCCTGGGGGCTGGGGATAAGAATAAACCCTCAGTTTGGCTGTACTTGTCGTAAAAGGCAACTAAACAGCCACCGGGTAGATGGGACTCCTTAACCTGGGAAGGCAGCTCATCTGAGAGAAGGAAAACTCTGATCCTAAACCTCCACTGCCTTGTGGCTACATCCAGTTATGGAAAAGGCTTCAGGAGTCAACCACAAGGCAAAATTCGGAGCCAGAGTCCCTGAGGCAGTTCATGGCTGAACAGAGTCACATTCTGGCAACTCCTATGATGCCGCTGGAACCAACTGTATTGGCTTCTGCCTTTCCATTGGAGCCTTTCAGCAATGTGGAGAGGGGGGGATTTGCTGCATGGGTAACAGTCTATCCTCCATATCTACTTTACCCAGGCTTCGTGCACTGGAGAGGACACTCTGTTCCAGAACCACTATTCAGAGCGTGATACCATATTCTTCCGAGACTGAAGGGTGCCAACCTAAGTGGGCCTAATGGAAACCTGGTGGAATGCAGAGAACAGTGGGAAACCACAATCCCAGGCTATAAATTCTATAGGAGGGACAGGGATGGGCGTGTTGGGGTGTGTGTGACCATATATGTCAAAGAACGGGTAGAATCTAGCAGGGTTGAGATTGAAGGGGGGACTGATTCCACCATAGAATCACTGGAGGTTAACCCATTTCTTCCCAGCCCACAGGTGTACACATTGTTCCCTGTTGCATATATGCAGCATTGGGCAGAAATGGTTTAAACTACCAGGCCCAAGGAGTCATGTAATAGTGGGGGCCATGCTATCGTCCTTTGGACCAAAAACCTGAACAGGACCTCAAAATGAGGAAACTAATCAGGGAGGTGTCAAAGAAGGATAGGGTAATAATGGGGGACTTCAATTACCCTCATATCAGTTGGGTCAATTAGTGCTGTGTTCATGGAAGAGAGGTTTCTTGCATGCTAAATGACAGCTTAGAGCACCTAGCCATGGAGCCCACTAGAGGACAGGACTCTAAATTTAATATTGTGCAGTACGCAGGACCTGGTTAGGGATGTAAATGGGTGTTGAACCATTGGATCAGTGACCATGCTGTGATCTGTTTCATCATGCATGTTGGAGGAAGAGTGCCAAGCAAATATGCAACAAAAACCCTTTACTTCCAAAGGATTGATTTCCCTCAAATGAGGAAGGAGGGTAGTTAGAAGTTGAAAGAGAAGGTAAAAACAGTCCAGTCTCTCCAGAGTGCATGGAAGCTGTTTAAAACAGTAATAAAGGCAATAGTTGTAGAGGAAGTGTATATCACAAAGAGAGAAGGGCTCAGCTAAGTCTAAGAGGGTGCTGGTATGGCTAATGAGCAATGGATGAGATGGACAAGGAATGTTCTTTTTCCTCTCACGCAACACCACAACTAAAATTGAGTGTCGGGACATCCATTAAAATTGAGTGTTGGGAGTGTTAGAACAGATAAAATAAAATATTACTTTACCCACTGTGTGATTGTGGAATGCCTTGCCACAGGACATGGGTATAGCATCTGACAGATTTCTGGAAAATCTGTGATGGAAAACTCCATCACAGGTTTCAAGCCATAATGGGTATGTATAGTCTGAGATTAGCTGCTTGCTCATCATGAGGGCTGGTGTAGTCCAAGTTAAACCGAAGTGCAATCTGGTGTCTTTGTTGGGGGGGGGGGGCATGCAAGGGTAAATAGAACACCAGATGCAGAGGAATGGCAGTGAGATGCAAATACCTTGTGTGCTCCCTGAAGCATCTGATAGGCCGCCGTGAGCTGGACTAGATGGGCCATTGGCTTGATCCAGCAGGGCTTATGCTATATATTGAGAAACAGTAACACAAAATGCCCGAGACAGTAACTTGTAGACTTCATGGCACCATAATTAATGGAGCTTATGTAGGAATACAGAATAATGGATAGGGTAGAGCTTTGGCATAATCAGATCCTCTGACAGCTTAACTGAGAGAACAAAGAGCATCAAAGTCTTCCCTGGAAAGAAAGTCTGCTCCCTCTGGTTTATGTATATCTTTAGACTGCCTTGTTCAAGCCTCGGTGAGGTTGTATTATCAGAGCAGTTTACTTCCTGTGAACACAGAATTATAAATCTAAGGTAGAAACTATGGACCAATTACTGTTTGCTCTCTGCCGAGACTTCCTATACTTTAACCTTGGAAACTTATTTGTATTTGGTTAACATCCAGACCCCATAACCATGCAGGATACCAGCTTACATGTTGGACAATATGATCTGCCTATTGTTGGAAGTTTCACTCTGTTTTGATAAAATGTATTTTTTTAGTCCTGGCAGCTTGCTATCGAGTGCCTTGCTCTGTCCCTATTTCTCCTTCCAGTTTTCAGATCTGCTCCATTGCTGCTGTGTAGAATTGGATACCCCAGTTTGAGGGTATATTTTTGTGTATTGAAGATGAAAATTTAAAAACTCTGCCTGCTCACTTTATCCTGTTTAATCCACAATGTGCAATCCTGTCTCTTCACTCTAGCTTTTGCTTTTGTCTCCAATTCTCTTCTAGGAGGCCCAGGCCTATGCAGATGATAACAGTCTATTGTTTATGGAGACATCAGCCAAGACAGCAATGAATGTTAATGATCTCTTCCTGGCGATAGGTAACTAAGATTGCCTCAACATGTTTGTTAGCGGGGTGCTGGCTCTACAAAAGCTCCCATAGTTTCATATTGGGGCCAGCACTAAATCCTATTTCTCTTGATTTCCACAGTTGTTACCCCACAGCTCCTGGTTACGACTAGCACAGTGCTAGATTCCCTTTTAACTTGTTCTGGTAGATGCAGATAATAGTGGAAGAGAATGAGAGGCTACTTGCAGATATTCCTTCAGACCTCATCTTGCGCGTTAAACTTCAGAGCCTTTCTTAGCATACTCTTTTCAGACATTATGTACCATATTCAGACTTCAGATATTGGACACTTGTGGAAATGACATGCAGGCCCTAGGCTGCACGGAGCACTTTGTATAGCTACTGTGCCATTGATAAGGTGGAAGTTCTCAGGGCTGTTTTCCCAAGTCTCAAGGACTTCAGAATTGGGAGTGAGGGAAGAGGAAGTGCAAAGGACCATGGCCTGTTTTGACCCCATTGTTGGAGAGTTGAACCTTGCATGAGTCTGTTCTGCCATGCACCACCATCAGGGAAGTACTGCAATAAATAGTAGCCCGATTAGTTCCAGAGCAGAGCTAAGCTGCTGCTGTTGATGGGTGTGGAGTTTGGCTTCTTCTAGTCTGATATTCTATTAATCTCCCACATTCTTCAGAATAAGAACATATCCGTATCTATAACATGAAGGTCAGAACTACTGTAGCTGCTAGCCAGTGCTGAACAATCTTATGTTGGACAATAGGTATCATTAAATAAATGTTCATGGTACTATGCACCATTGAACTGTGTTGGAAAGAAGGTAAGATTCTTAAAACTAGTGAAGGCTCTTTCCTGTAAGTCCTAGGGTTACAACCAGCTCTGCCCGTTACAGGTGAAAAGAGTCACTGTCCCCACGTTGGTCACACCCAGTTTGGTGGTAGTAACACTGTGCATCTCTGAGCCTTCCCTCTATCTGTGTGGCTGGCTATGAGGTGACATGCTGTATCCACAGCTGATGAGGAAGTGGAAGCAGGCCTGCATGGATCATCACTCTTCCCAGTTTCATCTGCAGGCATTTCTGCACTTTGGGGCCTCGGTATCTGCGGGGGTTCTGTTCTGGAACCCCCCCAGATACCTGAATCTGTGGATACCAGGGATGCCCCCTGCCCTCTGGAGGTTTTTCTGTGTCCTGCAGAGGCTGTGCGTGCCTACCCATAGCCTCTGTGGGGCTCAGAATGGCTGTTTAAGCAAAAAGGTCACTTCTGGTTTTACAAAAAAACTGAAAGTGATGTCGTAAGCCTTTCAAAGGCATGACGACTGAGCAATCCTCCAGAATGTGGGGGGCATGGGGGGATCACCCTACATCTGTGGTTATATAAAATCTTGGATACCGAGGCCCCCCTTGTATTACATTTTCCCAAAATAACGATTAGATTCTGCAGCAGTTTGATAGGTTGCATAAGGGAGAGAGCTATCCTAATACTAATCACTCTTCTGGCAGTTTGATTATCTGTTTGTCAAGCTAAGTTGGCACTGCTGAATTCCTCATCTGTGAGTAGTACAGATTGCTGGTCTTGCTCTGTCCATCTGGGGAAGTTGATCTACTGTCTTCCCTCCCCCCTCCCCCGGTTCTTTAGAGTTTTTTCAATGCAATCGCAGATGCATTCTCATAGAATTTAACCTCTGGTGGTTATTTTGGGATTAGAGGAGGATTTAGCTGTTCTCTTTTGCTAATGTGTCTTTTTCCCTTCCAGCTAAGAAGCTGCCAAAGAGTGAGACCCAGAGCACAGGCGGTGCCGTGGGTCGGAATCGAGGTGTGGACCTTCATGAGCAGTCCCAGCAGAACAAGAGCCAGTGTTGTAGCAACTAAACAGTGGCATAAAGCAGCCAGCGAGAGATAAGATATAACCTCCATTCCCACCCCACTCCACCACACCTCACCTCCAGTAACAGCATCGGTGCACTTGGAAGCCGGCCCCCTTCCTTCTCCTGAGAGTTCCATTTAACTGCACTTCTAATGCTTCAGAAACCACCACCAGACGTCTGTTACCACCACCCCAAGGAAAGTGGAGATAGACCGACCGGGGACTTAACTTCCAAAAACAAACTCTTCTTCACTTTGTATTATAGGTGCAAATAGCTACCTACTTACTTGGATTTCCCTGCTCTGTTTTTCCCCAGATAATATTCCTTCCCCTCCTTCCCCTACCCTTTGCTCTGATAAAATCTGTGTTCTCAGTCCTATAACATCCACCTTCTGGTCACCTCCACCTCCCTTTTTTTGTTTAATGCTGTGGGAGGGTCACAAGTGAGGAGGGAACGTAATTCTTGTAGATTTATTTTTATGAGTTAATGGATTTTCTCAGAAAATGCTGAATTTTTTTTTTTTGAGGCAGTCCTCCAAGTTCGTTTTTATTTCATTTTTTTCAGTGTTCACAAAAGCTGCAGTGTCCTTAATTATTTTTTCCAGGGCAGCCTTTTGCAGCTGTGTTGGAGAGGGAGATTGTATCTGAACTCTCACTTGTGTCTGGCTAGCTATGACATTAATATGGCCCTAGGTCTCAGTGGTGTGAATACAGGAATCATGTAGTTTGAGAAAACTATTTCATAGACTTTATGTTCATATATGAAATACTTTTCTCAAGCCCTCTGATAATACTTGACCAATGCCTTAGAAGTTTTATTGGCTGGGACAATAGTGGAGGGAGATAACCATCAACATTGATGTATGTGACTAGTGTTCAAGGCTACTGTGTTTCTCTTCTCCTGTCCTGCTGCTATCCTGGTTATTGTCTGCAAGTTGCATTTCAGTTATTGGAATCCCATCAAGGATATGCTGTACTCTGCTCAAAAGATGTGACCAGCTATTTGAAGAAAGAATTTGCAAGGGAGACAGAGCTCTTGGCTTGTGATAGGGGAGCCTTACCTATCTTTTGATAGGTTCTGCCTGAACAGCTCACACCTGGCTGTAACATACTGGATGCACAGCACTGTTCGTTAGTAGAATGTTGTTGCCAAATGGAGAAGGGTCACTGCATCCTTTGCAGGGCTGGGGGAAAAAACTGTTCCTAAGGATGGGGAGTGGTGCAGATTTGACCGAACATTTTGAGCAATGGGGACTGGGATGGGGGGGCTGTAGGGAGAGCAAAGAAACAACTTGCTAGAAGAGAGGGGAAAAAGAAGCTAGTAGGAGGACCAGCACTGTACGTTCTGTACCTTTTTCCCTGCCAGGGAGCACACAGCTCGCCTTGTGACTCCTCCCCCCATCCTTGTGGAATCTCCTTGTGTACAAACTCAATCTTATCCTGTGTAACAGTGTTGAGGTGTTGGTCTGGAGTGGTGGAGCAGTCCCATCTGTCTTCACCAGTTGAACTCCAAGGGCTGTCTAAACTTGAGGACTGTTCGAATTAAACATACTCAGCCCTGTTGTGTTCAGTTTTCTCTGTAAATAGTACAGCACAAATTTGTATGTAAAAAAAAATATATATATCAGGGACCGGGTTCTTGAGGGATTTTTACTTCCCTGCTATTAGCTAAACAAAGTAATAGCTTTTTAAATTTAGCTGTAGATAGTGCTGATCTGTAGGACTCTGCATGCTGCCATCTCTCACCCACCACCTGCTCTTTAGACAGTTATTCAGTATCTTTGCAAATAATGGCTCCTCTCCCAACAGTGGCCTTCATGGGGTCAATAGCACCTTCTCATCTCTCCCTGAACTATTTCCAGACTCTCAATCATCCAAACGGCTTCTAAGATTAAAAAAAAAAAAGACCACTGGCCATATTTGGCTCCAAGTCACCTATTGATCAACAGGGGTATATCATAGGTATAGCCTCATGTCTCCCTTATACAGGCTTTTCATAGTTCTCTGTCCCTGTGGTTTAATGTTGCTGTGGCAGAGTTTGGAACAGATCATGCACATACCTCTTCCCATTATTTCTTCAGCTTTTGTTTCATGGTCTAATTTTGCACCTGTAGTCTAAATAGCCTTAGGCCTGCCTATCTACTCCCACTCAGAAATGCAACTTGGTCATTTCCACCCAAGCAGTCTGTATGTTTAGGACTTAAACATGTTGCTCTTGGCCACTTTTTGTAGTTGTACATTGGAACTGTTATGCACTGTTGTAAACCTGTGGTGTTATTCTGTTGCCTTTGAAATGGCTTTCTAGTGGTGACTGTATTGAACTAGGAGCAAGTAAGGAAGAACCCAGACTGACTTGTCTCCTCAAGTCTGTAGCAAGAATATTCAGAAGCTAAACTGATTTTACATGACAGGTGCTGTAACTTCTTGCGTCATCCATTTGATATGGGTAGAGTTGCCTCTTGAGTTGTAGTTTCCTTCACCACCACTGTGGAGCATTCCAACTCATGATGACATCGGTTGGTAGTAAAGACTAGATTACCTTAGGAGTCCCCAGTACTTTCACATTGTTTAAAACTCTCCACCTCCTCTTGTCTCTTAAGGCAGAGCTCTGTAAGAGAGAATCCTAAAATGTTGCATTTATTGTCAATCTACTTCATTGACTATTCCATGTTTTGTTATGCAGATGTAACTTGACATTTGTAGCCACCCAAGAGGATCTAGGAGTGGAGAATAAGTATACTCTTTCCTTCCAACAAAGCTAAGGTGCTGTTTTGCTCTGTCTGTTGGCTCATGACAAAGCAAAAATAGACTCTGTATTTAAATACAAAAAAACTAATGCTTTTGGTTATTACCCTCAAACATTTTGTTACTGCTTCCTGGCTAGATCCTGGACCAAGTGAGGACACTGCAGCTTTTTCTTTAAAACAGACTCTACTCTTTTCTGATCAGTTTTCTTTTTTGCTTTTGAGAAAGCTCTTACATTGCATTTAAAATAACAATCATGGTAACAGAATTCAACTGCTGATTTACCGATGTATTTAATGTAAGTAAACAAAAAAAATCAGTGTATTAGATGAACTTGCTGCTTTATTGTGATTTGAGAAGTGGCTTGAATGGATCTGAATAGAAGGTTGAGGTCATTTGATTAGCATAATAAGCCCTTTTGTAAGGGGCAAAGGGTTGCCAAGGTGGGCCTGTCCAACCATATGGGTCAATGAGATGGCTGACTGGATCATCTCAGTTGAAGAAATGCCTTCCAAATTACCTAGCAGCCAGCACTTCAATCCACTGGAGTACCTAGGCTCCATATTTTAGATCAGTGAACATGAATTGGTATCCCCTTAATGTCAAGTGTACTGATGGCAAAAATTTTAATTGCCTAGAGCAACAAAAGCAAGTTTTAGCCAGGCCTGTACCTTGAGCCATACCAAAGGGTACATATAGCAAGAAGTGCAAAAGCATCAGACCTGGAAAGTACATCTGGACAAAATCAGTTTAGAAATTGATAAAACTTAGACACAGGTTTGATCCAGTAACACACAAAGTGAGTTGACTGGGCTAGGACACAGAGCTATCCTCCAATATGCTGAAAGAGAATGCAGTCTTGATAGCCGAACCTTACCTATATTTACTTAGCAGTTCCACTTAAGTGAGATATACTCCCACTTAAAGTGTTCATAGGATTTCAACCATAGTTGGCTGTCTTTGGCTGTTTTCTGGAATGTGGTTCCCTGCAGTGTGGGCACGGGAAAATTCCTATTCCCTCATGCTATGGAAATATCTGCCCCAAGTAAACTTGCCTGGAAAAAGAGAAGGTGATTAAAAATGAAATCTAAAAGAGGTCATGGAGTTTCCTTAATGGTGATCTAAGCTCCCAATGTACCCTTCACTCAAAAAGTACTGTGTGTACAATTTGTAAATGAAAATTCTTCCATTCAGCAAAAGTATGCTCAAGAGTTGTCACTTGTTCTGGATAAGGAGTTTAAGCTTCTTCCAAGGGTTCTGGTGGTGAGAAACTGAATGTATATACAGGGATCTAAGCTTTCATGCCAGCACTTTCCAGATGTTTTAGCACCTCAACACTCCTCCTATGAGGTGGGTTGTGATGCAATGCTCTCACACTGCAGAGCCACTTCTAGGTCATGCTGGGTCTGTGACCCACTCCATTGGCCTCTGGTGGACCCCAGAATGCCCTGCGGAAGCAACAGGAAGTGGAAGCAAGTCTCTGGAGGTTCCCAGTAATTTGTGGTGTGAGAGAGCATTGCATTGCGACACATGCTTTAGGAAATGCTGTTTTAGAAAGCGATTCTCAAACACTTTAGCAGTGGGACCCATTTAAAATGACACTCTATTGGAACGCACTTGGCTTTACAAGACATTAAAAAGTGATCTAGAAAGAAATTATTTTTATTTACAAGTTATATTTTATTCACAATGAGGCAGCCCCAATCTATAGCCTCAAGGCTTGAGGGTCTTAGTTATGTGACCTAGCCTTCACTTGCCCCCACTACCTGTCATTGAAAGACTTGGGGGGGGGGGGGGACACACCAGAAAAAAGATGCTCAAACATTTATCTCCCTGTTACACAAACTTGCAAACTGCTGGAGCTCAGCTGTTTGCAGGGCAATTAGCTATCTGATTTTTGAATAACTGCAAGACTTGAGGCAATTAGTTATCTGAACTTTCCATTATCTGTGTTTTCATTGGAGGCTCTGCAGGATCCACCAGAAATCAGGTCATGATCCACCAAGTAGGTCCCAGCCCACAGTTTGGGAAGCACTGGTTTAGAGAACACAACCCAGGACCATACCCACCCTGAACAGGGAAGATTATCTTCTAGCCTTCTGGTGTCAAAACAGAAAAGCCATTGTGTAACCTGGACAATAGTTGATTTCCAGCTCCTTGCTAAGTACAGTGGACCCTAACTTTGCAATCAAATCACTTTGCAGTGGACTTTGCAAAAAAGCAATGCTCACTATACAGTAAGTTAATCACTTTATAATAGGCACACAATTGCCATTAACAGACCTTGTGGGAGACAGATAAGCCAATCTGTGACATTGTGTGTGTGACACACAATTGTGACAAATGCACGCATTTGGTAGCATCTCAGCCAATAGCAGCAATTTTTAACATTGTGCTGTGTGTATGGAAGGAAAGACACAGCCTTATAATTTACTTAATTTATATGAAGGGCACCCAAAGCAGCTTACAAATCCATAAAACCACATTTAAAACAGTAGTTTACAATGTAGCATTAAAATATCATTAAATATTAAAGCAACATTAAAAATAACACAAAACTAGCAGCAATCACCTCTTGAAGGGCAAAGCCTGTAAAATCTAGTCAGCATGGAAATGTTTGACATAAAACCCAGATGTCCAGTATTAAAGAGTCCATGAACTCTGAAGGCTAATTTGAAATGTCTTTTGGCCCTGCCACAAAGCCTAAGGAGGAAGCAGTTCATAGACTGAGAGGGAGGGAGGTCCATAAGGTGGTTGTTCCTGCTAGGTGATGGCATCTGTCAAAGTGCCTTCTTGGATTGTTGGAGGGGATGAGCTGGATTATGCAGAAGAAGGCTTCTCAAATACCCTGCTCCCAAGCCAGAAAGAGCTTTAAAAGTCAAAACCAGCATCCTGGATTGGGCCTGGAAATGAATTGGCAGCCAGTGCAGCCACCAGAACAGTGATCCAACAGAGTCGAACCATCTACCTCCAGGAATCACATGGTCTGCCATGTTCTGCACTAGTTATGGCTTCTGAACAGTTTTCAAGGGCACCCCACATAGAGCACATGACAATAGTCTAATCTTGTTTATCACTGTGGCCAGGTCTGCACAATCCAGGTATGGTTACACCTGGTGCACCAACTGAAGCTGGGCAAAGCCCCCCTAACCACAGCTGCTATCTGGGAATCCAGGAGCAACTATGAATCCAGCCAAACCCCCAAGCTGCAGACCTGCTTCTTCAGAGGGAGTGCAACCCCTTTCAGAGCAGGACAGTACTTGTTAGCAACTTAGATTGTGGATTTCTGAACCAGGAGAACCTGTCTTGTCCAGATTTAATAGCTCTCATCAAGGTTTCAGCAGCTTCCAGGCAGCACACCAGGGAACCCAACAGCCACCTTTCTGGTGGAAAGGAGAGAGAGAGAGAGAGAGCTGGGTGTCATCACATATTGATGGCACCTCACTCCAAATCCATGGATGACCTCTCCCAGCCATTTCATGTAGATGTTGGACAGGAGGAGTACAGGACTGAAACCTGTGGCACTCCATACCTCAGTCAACAGCCAGGATGTCAGTCATCCCCCAGCACCACCACCTGGGACATATCTGCCAAGTAATGCCCCGAACCTCCAATTTGGCCAATTAACCCAGGACACCATGACTGATAGTGTCAAAAGTCATTGAGAGATCCAGAAGGACTTGTAACAGGGACACACTCCCCCGTCCAGTCTCTGGAGTAGGTCATCCACCAGCATGACCAAGGTTGTTTCCATCCTCAAGCCTGGCCTGATACTGGATTGAAAGGGATCTAGATAATTTGTGGGATCTAGGTAATTGTGTTTTTTATAATTACAACTTTGTGTACAGTGATAACCATGGCCTTATCAGAAAGAACACTGTAGGCACTTTTTAAAATCTTCATTTTAGAGAGTGTAATAGCATAGTTCTGTTGCAGGGACTTCAATTTATGAGGTTTTGTAATTAATTCCCCCCCCCCCGAAAAATCATTACTGTCAAAATATTATAATGTGAACCAAATACAATAGTGTCTTCACAATGGATTACCATAGTAAGCCGAGGGCCTACTGTGCTCAATACTTTATTTAATTTTTATATACCCTTCTGTTCTTAAAAGCTGCCTTGTCAAAGCATGAGAGCGTTTTCATTAGCTAATGCACGGTGTTCAGATAAGCAACTTAACATTCCTAGTTACCATGATCACTGGATTGCCATGGTTGACATTCTACACAGTGTGTACTCAAAGCCAAAAACACAAATTGCTTCACAACTGGCAGAGTGCTAGGCTGTATTCATTTTTTACCTAGATTTCAAAAAGTGTCCTGCAGCATGATGTTGTATATGGCACTGGTTGCAAGTGCTTGCCCCACAAGAGAGAGATGGAGCAAGAGGACAAACCATTACTGGTCCTCGGAAAATCTTGTTTGGCTGATAGAATTGCTCAAATGGAGAGCTTTGGTTTTAATTCTATGTCGTGGACAGTAGAGGGCATCGCTGAGTAATTTTTTCAGTTTGGGATGACGGTACAATACTTCACAAGGGAATACAGTTCTGTGTATTCCTTTTTCATTTCCTTTTTTTTAAGGGCATGAGGAAATTATTTTAAAAAAGAGGGATGAGGAAGTAAATTGGCCAGTTGACTGCATTTGGTAGATTTTCACTGGAGTCAAGCAAGGTACTTGCTTAATGTCATGTCAGTTGTACGGTAGGGACCTATGTTTGCCTTAAAACAGGGGTGTCCAAACTTTTTTGCAGGAGGGCTGCATCATCTCTCTGACACCGTGTTGGGGGCCAGGGGAAAAAAAATTATTTATATTTCAAATTTGAATACATTTACGTAAATGAATATAGTAGAGATGGAACTTATACAATTGAATGATGGTCTTGCAATAGCTCAAGGCTGGTAAAAGGCCTTGCACAAAGCAAGGCTGGCCTTTCCTTCACAGATGTGAAACAACAAGAAGTGGATGGAGCCCTCATCCCACAGCTCATGTGAGAGGTAAAACAGTCGCGCCCCCCCCCCCACACACAGAGAGCAGTTGATTCGGTCCAATGTGGGCTCCAGCAAGCCTTTAAAGCGCCAGAGACATTGGAGACTGAGGGCTCCCTGTAGGTGGATTGGGAGTCCCCAAGGGCCGAAAGTGGCCCCTGGGCCAGGGTTTGGGCACCCCTGCCTTAAAAGGTAGAATTAGAAACTATTAAGATGTGTCAAGATGTTGGTTTCAAAATGTTAGTACTTACTACAAATAACAAATCCCCATTCCCTGCCATGGTGGAAGCTTTGTTCCATTCTATGTTGGACAATGTTGTTACATAAGTAGCAATAAATGCTGGAATAGTGCATATCTGTTATGGGCAAGAGCTAAACTAGGGATCAGAACAGGTTTAGTAGCTTTCAAACAAGCTTGGCAGGTTCCAGTCTCTGGCTCAAAGGGGTCTGTGGCACTGGGAGTTACTGAAGAAGTTTCAAGTGCCAGTTTTTCCCTATTTAACTCCTGGTCAAATCTCTTCCTTCTTCTCTTCCCCCTGCTCCATTTAAATTTAGGGAATAGCCCTGCAGTCAAAGTTTACCACAAGGATTAATTTCAATATGTATGCATTTTAGGATGACCCCACAGCAACCAAAATTGGAGCATGCATAGGAAAGCCAGTGGAGGCAAAACAAGTTTAAATGCTGTGTTGAACCAGACCTTTGGACTCTTAAGGCAGTGGTTCTCACATTTTTAGCACAGGGACCCACTTTTTAGAATGAAAATCTGTCAGGACCCACTGGAAATGATGTCATGACCAGAAGTGACATCATTAAGCAGGAAAATTTTTAACAATCCTAGGCTGCAATCCTACCCAGGAGTAAGTCCCATTTACTATCATATACACAATAGCCTGTTAAAAGAACAGATCTGTCACACTTCCCCAAATGCAGTCACATACCATAGTAGCATCAAATTTAATATATTAAAAATAAAACATTGAAATGAATGGGGACCGAACTGAAATGGGCTCGCAACCCACCTCATGGGTCCTGATCCACAGTTTAAGAAACACTGCTCTAAGGGGAGTCTTCTCCATTAAGAGGCACAAATATAATTGATGTTGCATGTATATAGCTTGTGTTCCGAGAAAGCTCCAATCTCAGCATAACTTTCTTGGAATTAATACTTCTATTATAGTGTCAGTTCTTGTAATTAAACTCCTAGGCACTCTTTCTGACAAATGACATTCAGGCAATTAATAAATATAAATACTTACCCATGTTTCTCTACGTGTGTGTTTGAGATTAGCTAATTGAGATTTCTAATCTGATTTTATACAGTACAGTATATATTTTTGAATTCCCATTTAGTTCAACAAGATGTCCACCACAGATCCGTTTATGGGATTGCAAGCAAAGACCCAACACTGTGTTGGGATGGAAAACATTTCTCATTAAGGCTTCCATCAGTCCCCTTCTGGTGTTGATTCCCCCCTCTTTTTTGTTTTGTTTGCATAAGTGACATACTTCTTAGGATTGTAGGTGGTCAGTGATCTGAATTTCCCATTTGGATCTCATTCCAGTTAAGGGCCCGTACTAGAGTTCACATGTATAATATTCCTAATTGTTCTGAATTTCCTGAGGAGGTTCAGAGCCTGGCAGCAAACCCCTGATATCTTCTGGTGAGTCTTATACTTACTCAGCTTTTCTTGAATCAGTGGTGTTAACCTGTTCAGTGCAGGAATAGAAAGGATGTCTTTCAGCACCAGCAGCAACAAAGCTGGTTACCAGCTTCCTGGAGGAAAAGGCTGCCTTTACAGGTTCACCTTGTATGTTTTAGGGAACAATCCTGTCTACTCAGAAGTAAGTCCTGTTGTGTTTGATGGGGCTTACTCTCAGGAAAGTGTGGATAGGATTGCAGCCTTACAGCCCAATCCTGAGCTCCTGTAGTATGCGGCTGCGGCAGCCCCCAAAATGGCTGCTGCCGCATCCTACACACCAACTGCAGCCACGGGTGGCACCTCGGGAGAAGGGGACTTTCATCCCCTTCTCCCAGGTAAGGGAAGTAGCCCCACAATGGGGCTACTCAATTCACCGCCAACCAAAAGGTTGGGCACCGAGCCCCACATGAAACTGCCTCCCTCCCTCCCCCCAACCTCTTCCCGCCTCTCCTCATGCCTCCTCCCTGCCCTCTCTCCGCCCTCCGCCAGCCTCCCTGCTCCTCCCCCCACCCCCGCTTACCTTACCGGCGGTCTGTGTGACTGCCTAGCAGAGAAGATGTAATGCAGGCGTAATGCAGAGAAATTCCCTTTTGCTTAAAGAGGAGACTGAAAGATAACTTTCAATAAAAGATTATGGTTTATTACAAAAGAATGAAGGTAAACATAATCCACAAGAAGAACTATATTTCTTGGTCCTAATGCTTGAATCCAGTGTACCTAGCTTTCATGGTGGTTGCGTGTGAAGAGTATTTGGTGCATCTGAGGAAAACAAAAGGAAGGGGGTTGTAGGGAAGGATTTTAGGGGTCCCTGCTATGCCAATCCCAGCTGCCAACTAAAGATGGGGATAGAAGGGGAGAAAAAGGGGGGGAAGAAGGGAAAGAGTTCCAAGCACAAGATAGTTACCTGTCCTGTGGAGCAGTTGGAGGGGGTGGGAGAGCCTTGTGGAGAGGACCCTCTGACACAACACAAATGTGTTGGGCCTTGGAGAGAGAGAGAGAGAGCATGTGAGAGGGCAAGACCTCTCTTATAAGGGGTTTGGAGATAGACTGCACAGGAAGGCAGCTTGATTGCTGGTTGCTTAACTAAATGCTGGGTGCTTGGAGTAATGCTTTCATATGTATACGTTTGAATGGGGATCAGGATGTACTTATCAGTTATCAGCAAAATTCAGTCAGGGGGTGATGGCTGGCTTCCTAGAAGGGGGAACTGAACAAAGACTGTGGAAGACATACAGGATGTAGGTACAACACAATGAATCAGAAACAGAATTTTAACACCAAAAGGCAATTCAAGTTTGCATACAGTAATGTAGGAGATGCTGAGATAGTGATTGGATTAAGACACAAGACTTCCTCCCATACTTTGTGACTGTGGGGGTGGGGGGGTGAGCGGTTGTGTAACAATGAGCTTGACCATTTCCAGGGCTTGACCAAAGTCCTGGAAATGTGGCCTGTATGCTGGGAGAACAGTTTGGCTTGCATGATATTATAGTCCATAATAGCATAACTAGAGATAGAGAAAATCATAGCTAAAAGGCAAAAGGGGGGATTTTCACATAACAGGGCGCCTGTCTAGTGCTGGCCAGTGTTGGGCTAGCACTGGTGCTGGTCCAGTGTTAGGCCTCGCAAACGTGCATAAGGCACGTTTGCGACAGTGCGCGCTAGTGGTAAGCCGGCACGTTGAACCCAGGATTGGGCTCTTAGTCTACTTCAGAACAAAATCTAATCTCCATAAATGTAAGGTTGCACGTAACACAAGGGTCTTTTTTCTCCTCCTTTTAGTTTAATTTAGAACATTGATCCCCCAGGTCTCCAGAACAAATTAAAATCACACAATCAACAGTAAAATCCACCAAAAGCACCAGCAGCAATCTTGAAAACAACCATTAGTATTGTTTCAATGCTTCTCCAGAACTGGATGCTGAAATTCAACAGGAACATTGATAGTTCAGGGAATGGGAATGTTTGACAGTTGATTTCTTTCCCTAATATCCTGAACATATACCACTGAATGCTCACGTGCATTTGGTGATTCGGTCACTGATGCATCTCAGTGGGTTTTGGATATTCACAAAACATGTCTCAGATTGTTAACATTCACTGGAATTTAACAATTAAACTATGCTAAATGGAGAGCTTAGTCACAGCCCTATCCTATGCATGTCTACTCAGAAGTAAGTCCCATTAGAGTCAATGTCGTTTACTCCCAGGAAAGTGTGGATAGGATTGGGCTGTTAGCCCTGTACTTCTGTCAGGTAATCTATATTAACATATAGCCTGTAAACCACTGGTACAACCAGACATGTTCATAACATTTTTGAGGAAGTGGTCTAATTTTATTACCTAGTTGAGAGCATAAAGTGCCTCACAGTACTGAATGTGTGTAAGTCCAGTACATGGAGCTGCATAGTCATGCCTTTATCTTGGAAAAGGATCTTTTTATCTTTCCTAGTCTTCTCGATATCACAGGGCCCATTAGTGCAGCCTATCAATAAGGATATGGTGTCATATTTTATTGTCATTCTCTTAAAAGAGGGAGGTAGCTCCATTTTCCTGAGTCAAAAAAATTCAGAGCCAGTTTCCTGGTTCTGGACCCAGTTTTCATTCACACTGGTTTTATTCTAAAATCAAGATGGTGATTTAATGGCTCTGTAAACAGCTTTGCTAAGACTGGCAAAGGCAGTGACTTCAGATTCCAGCTCTCAGAGTAGGTTGGAATTGTTTGGTTTAAAGAGGGTTGGGGGGGGGGAGGCTGTTTTTTTCAGTAGCTGAATTATCTCAGCCATTACAAAATGGATCCAGCAAGTGTGCTAAAGCTGCAAGCCCTAGGGTTGAGAGGAGGTAAAAATGCCCAGTGGTGTTCTTTGTTGCCACAAGCCACCTCTCGCATGGAAACTGCTCCTCACTGCAGAGCTGTTACAGGAGCTTTAAACAGCTGATTTGGGTTGAGCTTTTAACAGCTGATAGGGTCAGTAACCCCACAGTTTCAAATGAGGTCATGTTATTCCACAGCATTGTATGGTAATATCCAAGCAAATGCTCTGAACTGGCTCCCTGTGCTAGTGTAAGCACTTTGCAGTCATTGGTTATTTGGAGGAGGAGAGGCCTTCATATATGAAGGAGTTGGTGCTATTGGAAGGTAAGTGCACTGGAGCCTTACACTTTACACACACCTGTTCCCAAAAATAAACATAGTGGCATTCAGTGTGACTTAAGTTCCCATCCTATGCATATTTAACTGGCATAAATTCTATGGAAGCCTATTTCTGAGAAAACAAATAGACCAGTGATTCCCAAACTATGAGCCGTGGCTCCCTGGGGAGCCATGGAATCCTGTATAATGTTTAGGATTGTAGCCCAAATGGGGAGCTGTAGCCAATGGCCCAGTAGGTCAACCACCAGTCAAAAAAAATTGGGAACCACTGATATAGACCAGGGATGGGCAAACTTTCAACTTTAGGGACAAGCTGCAACTGCTGAAATTCTCTCTCCTGCACAATTGTTAAAGATCAAGGATCCCTAAAGTTGAATGTTTGCCCACCCCTGATATAGACAATTGTGCTGTTACTCTCAAAGTCTGCCTAGAATTACAGCCTATTCTGCTGGACTTATCTGTGAGTGTGCATTCCATAACTGTTGCGTTAAGCTCAGGTCTGGACTACCTCAGTGCAGTGGCATAGCTAGAGGGGGTGCAAAGCACCAAGTTGTGCAGGGAGCCTCCCCTTCAGAGCCATTCCAGGTGGTGGGAGCAAAAGGGAGGCAAAACCACCTGGAATGGCTCTGTAGGGGAGGCTCTGTGCAAAACTTGATGATTTGCACCCCCTCTTAGCTATGCAACTGCTGCAGTGGCTATGAATTGTTCATGTCAATAAGGACTGTCAGTTCTAAGTTCGGAAATGACAACATCACTTGAAGGCTTGCTTCCTGCTCTAAAGACAACTTCTCCTTCCTTGCTGATGACATAGTTTAAAATTTTGTATATATATTATATGGAGAGAGTGTGTATATATATGTGTGTGTGTGTGTAAACACACACACACACTCTATATGGAGAATGTAGAGAATATGGAGAACACACACACATGCACGTACATACATTCTATATGGAATGAGTGTGTGTATACAGGTTCAACCTTGTTATACACAGATTTGACTCAACACGAATTGCTACTGCAAGTGAGAAGGAATGTGCTGATCTCTGGAGAAGGGGAAAAATGCACCCCTTTAAAATCCACAGTTTAAAAAAATTGCTTTTCTTACTGTAGTAGAGAGACAGTCATGCAAGTGATTACAGGTATAACCTAATTATCCATGGATTTTTCATGCTTGGAAAAATCTATTGATTTTTCTATCTCAACGCAATGAGAAGGGCCCTTTAAATTAAAGGAAAACAGCCATTTAACCATAGCCTCCACCATGGGAGAGAGGGCAGACAGCTGACAATCCATCAATCATTTTCTCTCCAGGCACTTAGAACCCTCCCTTCCCCCTGAGCAAGTCATTATCACCTCCTCCATTAGGGCCTGGAGAGAGACTGATTGCCTCTGTGTGCATCACAAAGGTCAGCAAGGCTGTTTTTAAATTTCTGAGCAAAAGAACATTGTTTTAAATGGATTTGCTTTAGTGATTTTTGCCATCCACCTGGGAACACACTAAGAATAATGAGACACACACACACACACTTACTTACTTGTTGGCAACCTTCAGTCTCGAAAGACCATATATGTGTACATATATATATGTACATATATGTATACATATATATGTATACATATATATATATGTACATATATGTATACATATATATGTATACACACACATATATATATGTACATATATGTATACATATATATATATATGTACACTATATATATGGAGAGTGTGTATATACACACATACATATATATACACACATATATGTGTACATAAATATGCATATACACACATAAATTATATATGGAGAGCGTGTGTATATACACGCACATTGTATAGGGAGAGGGAGTGTGTGTGTGTGCTCTCGCTCTCGCTCTCTCTCTCTCTCATCTGCTAGGCTTTTGCTCCTCCAGTACAGAGAAGAGCCTCTAATGGCTGGACTGCTGCGGGGGGCAGGCGCGGGCCATTCGCAGCTGCGCTATCAGGGCCACTGCCCGCGGGCGTCTTCCAGGAACGCGCCGCCGGCTGCGCCGAAACCCGCCGCAGGCTCCTGTCCCGAGGCGGGCGGGCAGGCGGCCTTCGAGGGAGGCGCTGCAGTCCTGCCAGCCCTTTAACTCCTCCTGTTTGGTGCCGGCGGGGGCGGGGCCTTCTGGAGCTGCTGTGCGAGGAATCCCTCTCCCCGCCATACTCTCCAAGGCAGACGCTGCGTTGAGCTGCGCTGGCCGCGCCTTGCTGGGAGGACGGGCTGCGCTCGAAGGTGGGCAGAAGGCGCAGGGATCCCCGAGGGGGAGGAGGCAGGGCAGAGGGGGGGCGGAAGGGAACCTGGCTTGGCTTGGCACTGCGTCACCTCGAAGGGTCGTGTGTGTGAGAGCCTCGGCATTGAGGCAGGTTCCTGGGGGTGGAGAGGGGGCTTGGGAACAGCCTGGCTCTGAACCGCAAGGGGGGCGCCTGTGTTCAGGCTTTGGGGTGGAGGTAGGTTTGGGGGGAGGAGTTTAGCTTCCTAGGGGGCTCAGCGTGGAACACCCTGGGAAGACCAAGTGGCAAGCAGTTTGGCTTGTGCTTGGAAAATGGTGCTGGGGATCCTCCCCCCCAAAGCGACCCCAGCCTCTTGCTGGGGAGCAGCCTGGGCCTGAGGAGTCTTAACCTTACTTACCATACGGCAGCGGCTCCCAAACTGTGAGCCCCGGCTCTCCAGGGAGCCACAGAAACCAGCCAGGCGAGCAGCAGAATCCTTGCCAAAAAAAACCCCACCCTATACAATGTAGCCCTAATAGGGAGCCGCAGCCCTATACCATGTATAGGATTGTAGCCCTACTGGGGAGCTGCGGCTGATGACCCAGTAGGTCAAGGGAGCTGCTGGCCAAAAAAGTTTGGGAACCACTGCCTTACAAGGATGTTGTGCGCTCTTGATGAAGTCGTGAATCTCTTACCATGCTCAGAGAGCGTCATGCATGTGTTAAGTATACTTACTATCTATATTCCCAGGCAAGCTGCTGCAGCATACCCTGTCAGTCATGGGCCTTGGTCCCAAATTCAGAAAGGGTGTTTCTCCCGCCCTCCACAGTGTGTTTGTACAGAGAGACTATCCTGACCCAGAGATCAAAACCTTTGGACCTTATTATAAGGCTGCGTAGAAGATGCGTATTGGAGCCAATTTGAAGCCATCTGGCTGTATTTTTTTTTTTTTTTGCAGGAGAGGGTGTTTGACCCCTAAAGAGATGGTGAGAGCATGCAAGCAGGTTGCCATCTTTTTTTATTGGCCTGGACCTTCTGCCTTTAAGCCACTTCTGCCCAACCTGGTGTATATGTAACAGGCACCAAATGTGTACACCTGTGTGTCAGGCAAAAATGAGTTAACAGCAGAACCTGCCTAATTTGTATGTTTTGGGCTGTTCTCAAAGACACAGCATCAGAGAGAGTAAAAGGAACAAACAAAAACTGGTTATCTTTGGTGTGAGGGAAACTTTAACAACCTTTCTCTTTTTTTATATGACATGAGTCTTGCTAAGACAGGCAGGTCAACCCTGACTGACAGTAGTATCTATCTTGTTTTTCACACAGCTGGATGTATAATAGTTTGTTGGGGAAGTGTTTCTGCCAGAAGTATGAAGCTGAGAGGCTAAAGCCCAGTCTTTATGTTTTAGATCCACACATAGAAGTAGCTTAACTGGTCTTGGAAATTGCTAGCAAGTAGCTTGTTGATGATTAATGTGGACAAAATTTTTAGGAAGTGATAGATTAAAGGTTGAAAACATGCATGAGGCTCTGTTCCTGTGCACTTTCATCAAGTCAGTCCCATTGAACTCTGAGGAACTTGTGTTTTAAATGTAGGCAGGATCAGGCAATGAGTCCCTGAGAGTTCCTCAAAGTGGAAAGAAAACAGCACAGGCAAGCAAGAACTTTCCTTGGCCTGCTCATGTTTGAGCTGCTGGAGGTGAACTTTCAAGCAGTATAAAGCTTGGTTAGCTTTCTGTAGCACAGCTATAGCTTAAAGGAGAAAAAGAAAAAGAGCTTTTGATTGTGATTCATGCACACTAATAGGCAAGTGAGTACAGCACAGAACTTGCAAGCTGAAGTTGGTTCACTGCTCCTTTTTGTGTTGACGGCCAGTGTGACCATTGCACCTACTTACCATGCATCCTAAGCATGCTTACTCAGAAATTAGTTTCATTGTGTTTAGTGGGGCTGACTGTCAGGATATGCACTTACCTGGGAGTAAGTACATGGAATTCAATGAATAGAAATGCACAGAATTACGCTGTAAGACTCCCACCTACTTAAGAAGAAGCTTTCTGCATTTAATCTTAGCACTGTACATGAAGTTCATTATGAACTACCATGTCATCTCTCCCTACTTTATCGACCAGAAAGAGAGTCATTGTTTTCCAGTGACTAGAAAGCTGGATTATCCTGAATTGAAAATTGTTCACATGGGCTTTCTGGATAACTTTGGGCAAGTTGCTCTCCACCTCTGAAGAATTTCCCATCCGTACAATGAGAAAAGCAGTGACCCACCATGCAGTGAGTAGCAAGTAGGGTAGCATATCACAACCTGAGATCTGCCTAAAAAATTCCAACAGCTAGGAAGCAACTTTAGGTATTTCTCCTCCAGCCCCTGATCAGCCTCCTCCCCCTTAGAGCAAGCAGTAATCTCCTGTTGTCTCACAGCAGGGCTAAATGTCTAAGGGTCTGATCCTGTCCATCTTTCCAGTGCTGGTGCAACAGCAGTGCAGCCCTGAGGAAAGGGAACAAATGTTCCCTGACCTGGAGGAGGCCTCTGTGACTGTTTCCCTACTGCAGGATGCAGTGCATACCTCATTGGCATGGCTGCACCAGCACTGGAAAATTGGATAGGATTTAGCTCTGAGAGTCAAATCCTATGGCTGTCTACACAGAAGTAAGTCCCATTATAGTCAGTGGAGCTTACTCCCAGAAAAGTGTGGATAGGATTGCAGCTTGAGAGTGTAGTGGCTATAGTGGTGTGGAAAAGACAAGCAGAATCTCTGCAAGCCAGCAGTAAGCCACTTGGATGAATTGTTCCCAATTGGACCCCACATCTAAGGGTGCCCTCCCACTAGGATAATCTGCTCTAATCTTGTCAAATAGACACATTGCAATGGCTCTCTAACACCATATTCTAGGTTTTAGAGAGAACAGCAATGATTTGAATTTTCTTCTTAATTGTTAAAAAGTCAATAATGTTTATTTATACTGTTTAAAACTTTTACTGTACTTGAACTGCATAATATGTTATGCCATTTCTGTCCAATGTTGTGTTCTGTCCAATGTAACAGGGATAAAATCTGTACACCTGAGCGGAAATGGGTTACTTGTGTTATTATGTGAATTACGTAATGTGTTAATTAGAACAGCGATGCTGCTCACTTAATTTTGAATTTTTTCCAAAACAAAAATAACCTTAATGTTTTTACTTAATTACTAAAGTAATTACTTTAGTGGCTTACTTGAGTAAAGTAATTACTAAAACAAGTGGCTTTGTAACCATTTCCTTTTCAAAGGTAATCTACAAATTTTGTTTATTTGTAGGCTTACATGTATGCAATGTTTTATTTAAAAGTGCTTAGATCCGTCTGGTCCATTAATTTGAAATGCACATTTTGATTGCTTTCCGTTCTAGGATATATGAAGTCGATACAAATTTTATTTATATCACTAAGATTTTACAGACGTCGTAAAAATTTTACATGCAGTGAACCTGGGGCCCTGCAAAAAATGTTTCCAATTGGACCCCACAGCTTCTAAAGCTGGCTTTGAATCTCTGGATTTCAAATGGGCAACCTGGGAGGCCCAAGATGGGAAAGTTAATCCAAAGTGCTTTCCTTATTTCATTAAGACAACACCAGAGGGTGATAACCTCCTTCACTAAAGCTCAGCTGTGTGTTCTCGTACTCTGTCTAGATTCTGGCAAAGCCCAGGCAGATACCATATTTTTATAGGAAAGAGAAAACATCCCATAGGAATGGGAGCCCTTCCTGCATAAAGATGAATATACTGTAAATTTCTACACTTGGATAAAACCTTAATGTCCAGGGTCCTTTAGGGGCCTACTTAAAATTGGGGTTTCCTTTTACTGTTCTCCAAAGGAGCCATTGAAAACATCCAATTCCATCTTGTAGCTGAACCACCACGTATCTGACTGACAGGTGTTGCAAAGGTGTCACTCTGGATATATGGGCAACCAACTGCCAAAAATTCCATTTTTAGTTACCACTCACAAATGTGTCTGCATTTCAGTTCTTCCTGCTATATCTCCTGTAAACTGTACTTGAAAGTTTAGCAAGACCATGCACTGTACCTCCCTTGACAAGTGCCTATACAGGCGTGCGCTTCTTAACAACCTTCCATTTAATGATGGACCGCATATATGACAGTGGTCAAAGCGTGACAAAGAGGCTCTTAATGAGGCAATCAGATCTCCCATAGCTGCAGCAGAATATCTGTTTACGCAATAAAGAGGCTCTTAATGCAAAGAAGAGGCAGTCTATCTCCAGTAGCCTATGCAGCCAGCTGGTGTCTGGCAGGGAGTGTCTGTTTACACAATGTGCAGCCCAATCCTGAGCTGCCCAGTGTGTGGGTCTGTTGCAGTGCTGAAAATGGCTGCCACTGCATCTAGCGCACCCTAGGCAGCTGCTGCCACCTCCTTGGGAGAAGGGGATTTTCAGCCAACCCTGACCCTTTAATGAGAGAGAACTTATTTTTTAGCCTTGCCTCTGATGGACAGCTCTGGGACTAGTACTGTGTGGTGGAATCCAGTGATGTCGCTAGGGGGTATGGGGGTGCGGGCCGCACTGGGTGACGTGCCGGGGGGGCTGATGTGCTAAAATCGCAGCATTAGGAGCTACCTCATCATGCCATACACTGTTGGATGTGGAATTCCCGGCGGAATGCAATGTAAAAAACAAAATTGAAATAGCTCCTTTCCTTCAAAAGTTATGGCCAAAAAACCAGAAAGAAAAAATGAATGGATCCCTACGGAAAGTGAAAGTGAGCCGTATCACCTGTTTACTTGACAGTAGGTGTTCTTGTCATGGTCCATCGGAAAGGGTGGGCTAAGTGGAATCCAACTACACCAGAATGGTCCCGATCCAATGAATGCAGCCCCCCAAAAACACCCAAGAAGGAGGTTCCCCCCTCCCAGCTGCAGTTTGTTGAGCCCTATGGAAAGCGAAGCAACCTCATGGTTGTGTTTACTCACGAGTAGGCAGATATGCCTTGGCTGGTGGTCAGGCCAGGCAAAGGGGAAAGTGAGGACACCAGAATGGTCCGGATCCGATGGAGCTGGAGTGCAACAAATGCTCCAGAAGGCAGCCTCTTCTCCCCCCCTCCCACTAAAAAGGACAAAAAAGAGGGTTCAACTGGTAAGGGGAATGTTTTCTTTTTTGCACTTGTAAAACCAGGTGGGTCTTTGTATTGATATGCCTGAAACAGCTTTAAACTGGGAGGGCTGGAAATCTCACTGATTCTTTTTGGGGGGCTGTTACTGCAGGCAGACTACAGAGTAAGCTCCACTGAGCACTATGGGACTTACTTCAGAGTAGATATGCATAGGATTGGGCTCACAGGCTGCAATCCTACCCATACGTTCCTGAGAGTAAGCCCCATTGACCACAATAGGACTTACTTCAAAGGAGATTCACTTGGTGGAACAGGTCTGGCTCCCCCTTATTTAATTATTTCTTTTATTTTAATTTAGTTTATAATTATTTATTTTAATTTGCTTGATGATGTCACTTCTGGCCATGACGTCACTTCCAATGGGTCCTGGACAGATTGTCATTCTAAAAAGTGGGTCCCAGTTATAAAAGTTTGAGAACTGCTGCAATAAGGTGTTAGTAAGTTGACATGGGGTGTGTGTTTGTGACTCTACAAGTTTTCAAAATCACTAAAATCAGAGTTTGGGGGAATAATACCATCATGTTACATATCAGTCAATGCATAATTTCACACAGAATGCCATGTAACAAACCACATTGAAATATCTGTGTTCTAACAAAAGGTACAGCCAAAAAACCAGTGGGGGTGGGGCAATGGTACATCACCACGCCCACCACCTGGGGTGTTGTCTTGCCCACTGCATGGGTTGACGCGCAGGCCTCCCGCACTGGGTGACGTGAATCCTAGTGACGCCACTGGTGTAACCCCTTTCTTTCTCTCTTCATGTAGGTTTGGGGAAGATGCTGATCTTCAGATCCAGCAGAAATGGCCTCTGCAACCTTCATAGAACATACTGGTATGGAAAGTGTGACTGCGTGCATCAAGTTTGTGTTTCTATTAAGGGAAAACTTGACCATCTTGACTTGCTATCTTGACTTGATAGCAATCGACTTGCTATCCTAGCCCTAGATTCCAAATGTTCTCTTATCTGCCAGACTCCTGACAACGGGAACTCAAAAAAAAAAAAAAAATCTGCCATGTAAAGAGTTCTTGCAAATGTGTAGTGATCACAATTACAAAAATGAATAAAGATGTCTCCAATTATGTGGCCAGGCCACACTCTTCTTATATCTTAGTATTAAAAACAAAAGCAGAGGCATCTCCACAGTATATTCCTAAAGAGCCTTTTCAGAGTATTTGTCTTGGCTCGTTGCCAGGGGTGGGGCCTCTAATCTTATCTTGAAGTGCATTGGCTTCCCTTTCAGTGTGACTTCTGCTTCTAAGATCTCAGGTTAAGGGTACAATCTAGGCAAGGAGATCCTTTTATAGGTATATAACTCCTTCTATCACATTATTAGTGGATACAGGAGTTAATGATTCATCATCAGCTATGGGGAAGGCAGGAATGCGTGTTTGCTACTTAGAATTCTATGCTGTAGATCTAGACTGGAGGGTGTCAAGCTTGTTTCATACAGTGGGCCGAATAGCATTCATGGTGCCTGCTGAGGACTGGAAGTGATGTCATTAGACAAGAAGTGACATCATTAAGCAGATGATGACCAGAAACAAGCATTTTGTCCTCTTGTAGGAACTCATTAGCTGCAAATGACAGAAGAGAAAATATGCAAATCCTGATCATATTTTCAAGACATGGGAGTGCCCAATTATCACACAGGCCATCCATTCAGCGGTGCTGCTTCTGCCAAAGAGTCACCTCATAGCTCAGCAGCAGATGGTGGTGCTGAGAGATCCCAATTATCACAAGGGCTGGATAAAAAGCTTCTGGGGGCCATATTCAGACTGCAACCCTCATGTTTGACACCTCTGATTTAGACTCTGCCATTTATCAGCAAAAAGTATATGATGATAATTTAAATGGGAACTTCTATATACAGTATCCCCCATTCTTTCTCATTTTGTTTGATGGATTTATTCTGATTGTATATATTTGCTTTGGAGTTGCTGGGGTAAAGGAGAACATGGGAAATACATACACATTATAGTTTATGTGAGGTTGTTACTACCTGATGGCACTGAAGGGCTGGGCACCCTTTGTGTTTGTTCTATTGAGTGATGCAGACTTTGGAAGGCTTTCTGGAGAACTTTGATTCTGAAAAATTTTCAATGCCCCAAAGAGAGTATGATCTGATATAGCATGCTTCTTTGACTTATATTTAGTAAACAAAGCCAAAGACCAACCCATTAATTTTATGTCCCAGTGGCCACAAGCATTTTAACGAATATAAGGAAAATAATAATAATCAACTGTAGTTTAAATATTATAGTCAAACATGTATTTATATCTACCAACTTTTCCTTCTTTCAGCAAGTTCACAGTAATGATGCCACACAGAATTTTTTGTCCAGGTTATTCATTATCATGATTACTTCAGAGTCATTAAAAGACAAGCTAACTGATCGAATACAAACATGTTCAGCTTTCCCAGCTCAATAAATGAGACCCTGCTTTCCATGTTTGCTGAAAGCGATACCAAAAAATAATTGCGTTTTAAAATTTTTGCTTTCACTTTCAGTCTGAAATGAAACGAGAAATACCATGGCAACTTCCACCACAGCGTCTTACTCCCTTCAGCAGTTTATTGGCAAATATATACCCCTGGCTTCCCAGTCAGGAGATTGCTGTTTTTATTGCAAGCTGGCTTGAGCAATGAAATTCAAGAACTAAAAACTTTTAAGTAGTTATTTCTATGGGGTGTGTGCTCTGCATTTTGTTTGCAGTCTGCCTTCCTGTGTTGTATCATGGGGTTTGGCAGGTTGTAACAAAGTACATCCTTCTGGTAGAGGTGTTTGAAAACTCTGGTTTGTTCGTGTTACTCAGATGTAAACCCATTGTGTTCAGGAAGAATTAGGCTGTAATCTTATCTTACTGAAAACAAACATCTCTGCCTATTGGGATTTTTCTGGTCTGTTTTCCCTAGCAGCCACACACACCCCTTTTGGCTGAACAAGTGCCCTCTAGCATCAAGGGCAGAACTCCACTACAGGTTTAAATAAATTTGAAAACAGTTTAGCTGACATCACTTTCCATGAAGAACTGTGAGCAGGGCTGCTGAGAGGAATTTTATCAGGGGGTGCAAAGTTTATTTTGGGCCCCTTTGCAAAGGGAGGGGTGAAATCGAGTGGGGGTGGTGATGGGCAAACAGAGTGGAGACAGGGAGGGGTGAAATTGGGTGGGGGGATTGTGGAGACAGCTGGAGAAGTCTTTGGAGCCAGGTCTACCCACCTGTGTGACATCAGCGGCTAGATTTGGTAATATGGAAAACCAAACACACTCCTCTCTAAAATCTTTTAAATCTAGTAAATCATGCAGAAAATTAGCATCATCACATTTAGGCTCACACTAGAATGGAAAGTATCCTGATTGCACCAAAACATACTTCTGCAGCAGCTGTAGCCCCACAGCTGTGTCGCTGTGCTTCTATACACTCCTTCATAGTAAGCAGACAAGCCAAAGAGCTACTGTAGCAGGTCAGTTTCCTCCCAGATCTGACACTGTGTTAAGGAGTGTCATGTATGCATTCCTCAGCCCAGCATATATGACTTGCCAGTAGCTGCAGTAACTGCAGCTGCATGTTTGTGGCAGTGTCACCAGCATCCCGTGAGGGCAACAAGTTTGAGTAGACCGGAAAATGTAAGATCCCAGAAAATTTCTGGGCCCCCTTTTTGACCCTGGGCCCGGGTGCAAATTACCTCCTTTACCCCCCCCCTTGTCCTTGACTGTGAAGATAAGTAGTTTTGTGAGGATGTTGAGAATTCTGATCTTTAGTCCTTTAGATTAGAACAGGGATCTCCAAACCCCGGCCCGGGGGCTAGATTTGGCATGTGTCGAGCCTCTATCCGGCCCATGGCCAGCCTCTTGTCCCCTGAAAGCCTCTGGCCTACTTGTCCAAACAAGACTGAAACTATGCTCTAGTTGCATCTGAAGGATGTTCTAAGGGCCAGACAGGTTGAATGAATGAGCCCATTCATTTATTTAGTCATGCATCTAAGTTCCATCTCTAATTTATTTATTTTATTTTATATTATGTAATTTTTTTTCTGGCCCTCAACACCGTGCCAGATATTTTACGCGGCCCTCTGGCCAAAAAGTTTGGAGGCCCCTGGATTAGAATATAAAGCAGCCCTGCTGGATCAGATCAAAAACCTGTTTAATCCTTCATCCTGTCTCCAACAATGGCTAGCCAGTTGCCCACAAGCAGTGCAGTGAGGCAATCACCCAGCCAGCACCTGATATTAAGAAGTTACTTCTTAGAAGTTTACCATCTCTAAACATGGATGTTCCATTTTGCCTTCTTGGCTGATTGCTCTCAGTAGACGCATCCTCCATGAATTTGTCTAATCTTTGTTTAGGCTATGTGAGCATGCTGCCACCACATTATCTTGTTTTCACTGAGCTGTAATTGTGTATAGTTTAGATATTCCTTAAGATGTTTCAAATCGTTGTTGTATTTACAGGTTGAGGCCCATGGCCTGGAGTATTCACCCTCCAGCCTCCTTGGCCTGGACATCCTTCTATTCCCATGGCACCTGGAATAGCACTTACAGCAGAAGACACAGACTCCTGGTAGCTGCGGGTGCTGGGCTTGGAATAGGCACCATCTTTGCTTATGGGGATTACCGCAGGCGGGTGAGTGGTGTACCCAGTGTCTGGAGATGGCAGACAGGAAATGGGGTGGAACATGACCAGAGGAAAAGTTGAAAATGGAATTTTGGGGTCACTGTAAGAGGGAGTGGAACGTGAGTGTCTGGAAAGATGGTGATGCTCCTCAAACTCTCAGTATGGGTAGGCTAGAATACTTTGTAAACTGAAAGTGTGTCTTTAAGTTGAATAGCCTGCTTATGTAAACAAGCAGGTCCTTCCAACAGGGCTTTTGGCTCAATTCATCCTTGCAACTTCAGTTTCTTTCTTGCTGACTTTTCCCTTCTATTTCCTTGCAGGCAGCCGAGATGGAACCCTCCGAGTCCACACCTGGGTCCCCCTTTCCTGTCTTCACACGGCAGGAAGTGTCTCGCCACCATACTGAGGCTAATAGGGTGTGGGTGACTTATGGCAGTGATGTTTTTGATGTCACAGATTTCTTAGACCTGCATCCTGGGGGCAAGAGCAAGATTCTTCTGGCAGCAGGGGGTGCTTTGGAACCATTCTGGGCCCTCTACGCTATGCACAACCAGGAACATGTGCTGGAGATCCTTCGCGGGTACAAAGTGGGAGAGCTGAGTCCTGAGGAGCCTCCTCAGCCAACCCCAGGAGATCCTTACGCTGAAGATCCTCCACGACACCCTGCCCTGAAAGTTAATACCTTAAAGCCCTTCAATGCAGAGCCTCCTTCAGAACTAATAGCTGAGAATTACCTGACTCCCAACCAGCTCTTTTTCAAACGCAATCATCTTCCTGTACCAGTCGTGGACCCTGCTGCCTACCGGCTGTGTGTACAGAACCACAATGGGCGGATGTTGTCTCTGTCCCTGCAAGACTTGAAGAGAAAATTTTCAAAGCACGAAGTGATCGCCACCCTGCAGTGTGCTGGCAATCGTCGTGCAGAGATGAATGCTCTCAAGAACACCAACAGGCTAGGCTGGGACATCGGGGCCATTAGCACTGCATGCTGGGGGGGCGTCCGGCTTCGGGATGTCCTGATACACGCTGGATACAAACCTAGTGATGAGGGACACGTCTGCTTTGAGGGGCTGGACAGGGATCCAAGTGGAACAGTTTATGGTGCTTCTATCCCTTTTAAGAAAGCCATAAGTGTTGAGGGGGATGTCCTCTTGGCTTATGAGATGAATGGTGAGGAGCTTCCCCGGGACCATGGGTTCCCGCTCAGAGTAGTTGTTCCAGGTGTTGTAGGTGCCCGTCATGTCAAATGGCTGGCCCAAATCACGGTGGGTCCAGAGGAAAGCAAAAGCCACTGGCAACGGAGAGATTATAAAGGATTTGGTCCCTCTGTGACATGGGACACAGTAGACTTTTCCAAGGCCCCTGCCATCCAAGAGATGCCAGTCCAGTCAGCTATCACTGAACCAAGCCCAAACACCTCTGTCACCCCTGGGGAGCTTACAGTGAAAGGCTACGCCTGGAGTGGAGGTGGGCAAAGCATAATCCGTGTGGATGTTTCACTAGATGGTGGGAAGACCTGGCATGAGGCTGAGCTTCTTGGGGAGAAGCAGCTGCCTGGCCAAGCCTGGGCATGGAAACTGTGGCAGCTGAAGACTTCTGTGCCTCCTGGCACCAAAGAACTGAACATTATCTGCAAAACAGTGGACACGAACTACAATGAGCAGGGGGATTCGGTGGCTCCTATCTGGAACATTTTGGGAGTGCTCAACAATGCTTGGCATCGAGTGCGGGTTCATGTGGATGAAGAGTAAGGGACTGGATCGTCCCTCATTGCCTGAAAGGTATGAAGGGGTCATGATTCACCTTACTTGCTCTGCACCGTCTCCCTCTGCAAGTACATCTGTCACTGAAGAGGCTCAGAAGGAGAGCTAAGATCTTCGTTGGGAGTCTTGTGACTTCTGGAGTCCTTCCACACTTGCTCTTGGGCCCAGTTGCTCACTATTGCAATTACCAAGCCTTCTCTTACTTCTAACGGGTGTGGGTGGGGTAGGGCCAGAGGAAGAGAGAGGTTGCTCTCTGCTTGGCTGAATATCTTTAGAAGGGAAACCCATATTTCTCAGGAGTTTAAAACTGGTGACTGTCCTTTAACCACTTGGGACTCAATCCTAACCAACTTTCCAGCACCGAGGTAAGGACAATGCAAATCTGAAGTAAGGGATCAAACATTGCCTTACTTTGAGGAGGTCTCCATGACCTCCCCCCAACTGCAGGATGCAGCACGTGCCCCACTGGCACAGCTATACCAGTGCTGGAAAGTTGGTTAGGATTGCTTCCTTGATTGGCTTCTAAAATCTTTCCTGCAGCCTTATAAGCAGAACTTTTCTTTATTGTGGGCTTTCATTATCTATTGGTTTATGGCAACATAGGAAGCTATCCAAACATTTTAATGCTATGTTCCTTGTTGCTTGGGGAGTGCCTCTTTCCCAATTGCCCAACTTTCCCTTTTGAAGGGTTTTGAGTACTCAGCTATCCTGCCAAATTCAATATGGTGCTAGGATCATGTGCTCATAATAGTTCTAAGCACCAATTTCTGCAGCAGATGGTCCTCTAGCAGTGGCAGAAACTACTGAAATTCAGTCTCCTTCAGATACTAGGAAGCTTGCCTTGGCCTGTGTCTTGTGTGTGTGTCTCTGTATATGCATGGACACTCTCCTAAAATCCCAGTTGCCTAAAAACCCTCCTACAATTTTTTTAAAGTCCTGTATGTTTTGGATAATTGTCCTTTAGAAAGTCTGGTAACTTTTTGTTTTGAGATATGAACCTGCGCTGCAACTCTGCTGAGTTGCATTTGTTATCCCCTGCCTCTTTTGCTCTTTCTCGGGTCTGGGGTTTGTGGGCACAGAGGTGCACATTTTTACGGCCCTCTGGGCTGGTACACGAGCCTTCCATTGATACAATTCCATTGGTACAAGAGTCTTCCATTTCCAATCAAAAGCCCTACTTGGAGTGATTCTATGCCAGGAAACAAAAGCAGAGCTCCTGTGCCTTTTGTTATTTGGCTAGAAAAGGAGATTTCGGCCATTGTTCCAGATACAGGAATACTTTGCACCTGGCTATGCTAGCTCTGCTTTATACATGTACAAAAGGGTACTGGTATTCCTGTTTGGGCGTAAAAAAGCTGTTCTGAATGAAGGTTTGGGTTTGAGGGTTGATGAAGATTTGAAGAAGGAATAAAGGTTTGATGTAGCTCCTGGCAAGGCTGAAAATACTATTGAGAGAGAATGGCAAGTGAGGTTGTATGTACAAATGAACCTTGGAATAATGGAAAATTGTGCATCTGAGCTTGGAGGTTGGAAAGGCACCTGCTTTGTGTGGCTTGGGTTTCTGACAATAGTAGGCATGTGGCTACAATAGTTCTGCAGGGGCATGTGGCTACTGCTGCAGCATCTCATGGTCCTAAGTGATTCTTAAATAACTTTCCTTCCAGGCCATGTTGGAATTTGTTTTCTGTAGCTGCAGTTAACAGTGTTGCCTTGAACACTTTGTGCCTTCTCAACATCCCCCCAGCTACCAGCCATTTCAGGATTGTCCTTTTTCTCCCTGGCCAAAGCTCAGGGTTATGGTTTTTCTACTCTGTTGCTGAACCTTTCCAACATACTGGGCCTTGTACCCACACTTCTTCTTGTCTGCACCTTGTATCTGTTCTAGGTAGCATTAGCAGCTCTCATGCAGGATTACCTTGCTGCTATAGGCAGACACAAAAAGCTGGCGACTGGAACGAGTCTCCCAGGTTAATTCTGAGCTTGTTGCAGCTGGATGGAGTGTTGGTGCCATAGCACTGCCTGCCAATTATCACAATAGATGGGGGGGGGGCTGTGAGAAGGAAAACATGACTATGGATGTGTTGTATGTTTCTCTGACCAGCACCCAAAAATCTGGAATGACAAAGCAAGGCAATATTTGGATAGTTTGGAAAATGTTAAGATAGGTACCATGTCTAAACTCCCCCCCCCCCCCATTGTCTGCAGTTTCCTTACAACGATTACTAGGCTTTGCAAATCCACTTTGGAAGGGAAGGGTGGGGGGAAGCTTTCAATCTACAACAAATGACTTTTATACAGCATCTCCAACTTTTCTCCATTTGATGTTTCCCTCTGCTGGTCATGTTGCGGAATGTATTCGTCACGCTGATTTTTTTTTCACTCTCTCCAAAGCTTTTCAATATCCTACCTCAGACTGTATAGAGAGGCTGAAACTGGATGGTGTCCTCCTTCTTATTCCCCACCCCACAAACCATGGCTGCACTGTAGTGCATGGCTCCAGCAGTTTCTCTCTCAGAAGTAAACTTTGGATTCCATTCATTTTAAAAATAAAGGGAACTGTGTTTTGACAGCTGAGCATTTGACTCCCAGGCTGAGTTACCTGATAATGGATTGTAGCCAGAAAAACAGGATGCCTGTGTACACATAAATGGCAGGATAAGGATAAGGCCAGATGAGCTCAAGAAAAAAGGTAGTTGAGAAGGGAGATACCTGTCTGTTACAAAGGCGTAAGGAGCAATGACCCAGGCAGAATGTTTTCTTTTAGACTGTTCTTCCTGGAGGTAGTTTTCTGAAGTGCAGGGGAGAGGAATAAAAATGTCCTCATATTGTCCGTGAGCAATCTGCATCTTTGGCCCATTTGAAACCTACCTCCCACTGAGGCTTCATGTTGCCATGAGATGTTCAACTTCAGTTAGCTACACAGAAGAGATGCAACAGGGTCCCATTGTGGGCCAGTCTGCACTGCCCTGTGAATGTTGGGGCCTGGGTAGCCATTCAACTAGCCTAACTGGTGATTCTGAGCTGATGGAACAATGCAAGAGCTACCATTGCACTTACCTGCTTTGTCTATAATTTTTGCTATGAAGCTCAGTGTAGTACAGGTATATGAGCCATGAGTAGATCAAAAACAATAGCCAGAGTTTGTTTTAAAACAGCTGTTTTCTGATTGCCTGTTAAAAACAGGTGACATTTTCATAGCTAGTGGATAACTAAAGTTTGTGAGGAGCTGGTGCATGTGTACACATGCACACTTTGTAATCAATTTCTGATAGCAATCTTACAGGCCTGCACATTCAAAACAGTGGCTGGTAAAATAACCAGTGATAACATATAATTATTTTTAGTTGCATCAAGCAGTATTGAAGGTAGGGCATGTGTTTCCAAGTAGTTTCTTTACTTTTTTTTTTTTTAAATGGGGCCTGGTCCTTTACCTCTAACAATTCAGATTTAGTGTTTGGTGAAGGTTTTGCATCTCTTATGTCAAGACTTCAGAAATTCAGACTTTGTGGTGACAAATCATATTCTGTTCCCTTGGAAGAAAGATCTATAAACTGGGTTGTGCCTAGACAAGGTTTATTACCTCTTCAGATACCAAACTTAGTCCTGGATGAACAGCATAACAATTCTGTTTATAGTAATATGCGTTCTTAGCAGGCTGATGCTTGTGCAGAAGTTAGTATAAGTAGGTCTTATGATCAAGTGAGCTTTAAAATGTCTGCAGTGCATAAGGAAAATGTTAGATTTGAAATTTGTTCTGGCTCCTCCAGTTCTTTTTTTGGAAAAGCACTACAGGAAGCAGAGGATTTTAATGCAAATGTTAGCTGTATTTTGTTTTCTTGGGTAAAGGGTGATAGTCTATCTTTTTCCCCCAGTGGTTGGTGCTTAATAAAAGCTCTAGATTTTATTCAGATTTCATGTCTCTTCTTTTTGTTTCCACCTAGTCCCTTTCTCAGGGTGACCAGATGTCATAACTGTGAAAGAGGACAAAAGAGGATTTTGTCTTACTCCAAAATGTAAGACAGCCAAGAAAAATCCAGGACATGACAAAATAAAAGTTAAAAACATTTGTATATTGATTTCATGCGGTTAATTTAAACACTATATTGCTTATTAAATTTAAAAGTACGGTATATTACATATAAAAATTACAGGAAGGCTCTGTGCTGCCTGCATAGGCTGTTCAAAGGGACATTTAAGTTCTGTTCCAGGACATGAGGCTAAAAAAGAGAACACATCCTGGAAAAAAAAGGACGTCTGGTCACCCTGCCCTTTCTGCTGCAGATTGATCTCCAGGCCCATCATCCTACTTTAAAACCCTTGATTTCCAGTGCTTATGCAGACATGATAGCCAAGGATGAGTTAACAGGGCTGAGACTTGGGTACTCCTTGGCCAATACCTCTCCATTTGAGCATTCTTTATTTAATGACCTCTGTGGAGGTGTACAAAAAGGTTTATTTCTGCAACATCAGGAGTCTCTTGACGGTGATGGTGGTTGTTTTTCATTCTACACTAGGATTTGAAACATTTAATCTGAAGTACATCCCATTAATTTCAGGGGAACTTGCTTTCAGACTACAAAGTGGATTTCCACTGTAACAATAATTACATAATTAAAAGTTAGCATGCTTGAAAATGGTTTACATATTGCATCAGCTTGCAGATTGCTTTTAGTAAGTCATATATCAATTTATTCACTCAGAATTCCTTTTTCAGGGACCCCAAATACCCCTGCCTATTCTGTCCTTGTCTGATCATGTTTCTAGAAGTCAGCTGGTTACTTGACATGGTTTATTTTTAATTACTTATTAGAATAAAAAGAGGGTGAAATGAGAGCAAGCTCACAGCCCAATCCTATCCACACTTTCCTGGGAGTAAGCCCCATTGACTCTGATGGGACTTACTTCTGAGTAGACATGCATAGGATTGGGCTGTCAGGCTCCAGCCTGGTATATCTATATTTAAATATTGTACCCAAATGGCTGAGGCCAACCCTCAATGCAGCACACAGAAAGCTAACCTGATTTATAACTTACTGCCAAGTCTAGCTAAGCCAACAAATTCAAAAACAGACTAGGCTAGGTTAGCACTACTAAACTCGTTTTAATATTGGTCAAATAAAATTTCCAAGAGGACTACTGGCAGAGATAAAAGAAGCTGATCTCAACAGCAGCTTAACAATCTGGGGACAAATGTTGCTGGTTAGCTCCAATGTATTAATCACCATGAAAGGAATAATGAGTTGATTGAATAAGTAAATAAGGGGAGTTATGACACAATTTGAGGACAATGGTGATGTTGTTCCCTGACCAGCATTATTAGATGGTTTTTGATGTGCATCTTGCATTTAGATCAAAGAGATTCTCAGAGCCAAAGGTAATTTGTATCAGTGCTGACTCTGTCCTATTTACATGTGGGATAAAGGGTTTAATTAGCTAATTCGTCAGCTATAAGCACCCACAGGGTGAAAACAACCAAATTTAATGTGTTCCTTAGATACTGCTACTAGCTTCAAAGAGAATTTTAAATTAAAACTGACTGGACAGGAAATGGAGTTCAAATTTATTCTTAACTATAGCCCCATGTGAAGTGCTTTGTTTAACCCTGCCTATCCTGTGATCACTCTTGTGATTTAGGCTCCCATTATTTCCATTTCACAAATGAGGGAAACCCAGTGTCTATGGCAGGGGTGCTCACACTTTTTTGGCTGGAGAGCTACTTTGAAACCCAGCAAGGCCCGAAGATCTACCAGAGTTTTTTTACAATGTTCGCGCCATCATAACATATAACATTTATGTGTACAATGTATGTTGGTGTACCTTGAGCCCCACTGAGTATAACAGGACTTACTCCTGAGTAGACTTGCCTAGGATTAGGCTGTGAGGCTGCAATCCTAGCCACACTTACCTGGGAGTAAGCCCCATTGAGTACAATGGGGCTTACTCCCAGTGTTTCCTCCCAGAGGCACCTGAAGGGGGGGTCAGCACTCCACGATCTACTCATTTTGCCTCGCGATCTACCGGTAGATCACGATCCACCTATTGAGCACCCCTGGTCTATGGTTGAAAAGGAATTTGAAGCCATCAAAACCCAGCCCAATACTCAAGCCCAGGGGTGGCCAACCTTTCAACTTAAGGGCTCCTGGACCTTTAACAATTGTGTAGAGGAGGAGATTTCAGCAGGTGTGCTGCTTTGTGAGAGGACAAGTGGCACCTGCTGAAATTCCCTCTGCTACACAATTGTGTAATCGAGATTGTCTAATAGTGCTATAACTGATACCGATCTGAGCCTATTCAAAGTAGTACTAAATAACAAGAACATAAGAGCCCTGCTGGGTCAGGCCAAGGACATGTGCCTTCTTTTCAGGACATGTCCTCTTTTTTAGCCTTGTGTCCTGGAAAAGAACTTAAATGTTCCAGGCAGGCAGGCAGGACAGAGTCCTCTTGTAATTAAGAAATTATATGTAATTGTTTTAATTTTGATAATAACTAATTCAGTGTATAACCACACGAAATCAATATATGAGTGTTTTTAGCTTTTATTTTGTCATCTTCTACATATTTCTTGTTTGTCCTACATTTTGGGGTGCTTTGTCCTCTTTTGTGGTTACGACATCTGGTCACCCTGGCCAAGGGCCCATCTAGTACAGCTTCCTGTATCTCACAGTGCCAAGTACTAAATACTAATACAAATATTAAAACCAGTTTCTTAAGGTGCAGTAGTTTAAATGGGGGGGGGGTGAGGGATGGCCTGGTCTCACTGCATCACAACATGAAAGACAGAGGATGTCTGGTAGGTTTGCACCTATAGGCCTGTCCCTATCAGTGGTGCTGAGGGAGAGCCAGCTTGATCCTCTGCTTCAGGCTGAGCAAGAGTTGCCTTGCCAGCTCCCTATCATCCTTTGTACAGGTAGTTGTTTGGTTGACATCCATACACTGAGTTCAGTGGCTCCGAAGATCTGATTAGGCTTATGCCCTAAAGCCTTAACGCGTGCCTGCCCAGCCCACAGGTGTACGCATGTGATCCCTGTTGAGTATATGCACCTTTGGGCAGAAATGGCTTTAAACAAATACAGCAACTGCGCAGTCTTAATGTGTTTACTCAGAAGTAAGTCACACTATGTTCAGTAAACTGACTCCCAGGTAAGTGTGCAAAGGGCTGCAATCCTACACACACTTTCCTAGGAGTAAGCCCCAGTGGGGCTGAATTCTGAGCAGACATAGCTAGGATTTTGCTGTCAGTATCGTTCAGAGCAATGGAACTGATGAAACCTGCTTAGGATAGGAAGAGGCCTTTTACACACACAAACACACACACAGCAGCTCCATGCACAGCAATTGTCACCTGATGACTCAGAGCCCCAGCCTCTGCAGGTCTACTCAGAAGTAAGTCCCTTTAGAGTCAGTGGGGCTTACTCCCAGGAAACTGGAGGGATGGCAGCCTCAGTGGAGTCGGGAATAAAGAGCAGGAGGCGCAACGCTGCGTTCAGCTCCTCCAGGACCAGACACGCCCAGTCCAGCTCTCGACGTGCACGTGCACGGGCTGCCCGTGATCGATACGGTAGGCGCTCGGAACGTTAGTTCCTGGCATTCTGACCGTCTCCTAGTACACATTCAATCGATGCGCTCGGTCCTCGACCGCGTTCCCCTGCTGGTCGAGTCCTTCGGGGTGTGTTCGACGTGCTCGGTAGGCGGCTCCCCCACCCCCCTGTCGGAACGATGCCCTGGGCGCTTTCTTCTATCACTCGAGCCGCTCGATGCTCTTCTCCCCACGCCTGTCTCCTAGCAGAGGGACCGGAAGTGGCTCAGGGAGGGGAGGGGGGCTCGGTCCCTCCTCAGGTGGAGACGCCGCTGATGGGGCCGCCGTTGCGGAGCCATTGAGCCCCCCTCCCAGCGGCTGGGCTGGGGGGCCCTCCCAACAGCGAGGCGACTGGGCGCGGACCCTCCCCACTCAGGTGAGTTACGGGGGCCGGGAGGGGACAGCGAGCGGAGAGCGGGGCTGGAGGCGATGGGGGCAGCAGTTGTGGTGGAGGTGCCGGGGCTCCCGGCGGCGCGGGCGGGAGGAAGGCTACGGTGCTCCGTTAGGAGGGAGTCCCCGAGGGAAGGCTCGGAGGAGAACTTCGGTTGTGCCTTGGAGAGCCTGAGGAGCGTCTCCAGAAGGGGTCGGGGGAAGCCCGGGACTATCTGGAGGAGTTGCCTGGGGCCACTCAGAAGTGCAGCTGTTGCAGGGTGGTGGCAGTCGCCGGCGGGGGAAGTTCAGCAGCAATTGAGAGATGCAGGCGCCCAAGGCTGCAGTCCTCTGCTCACTTACCCGCGAGTAAGCCCCATAGACTCTAATGGGACTTACTTCTGAGGAGACAGGCATAGGCTTGGGCACACAGGCTGCAATCCTCTCCACACTTACCTGAGAGTAAGCCCCATTGACTAGCATGGGACTTACTTCTGAGGAGACACCATAGGGTTGGGCTCTGAGGTTGCAATTCTATCGATATTTACACAGGAGTAAGCCCCACTGACTATAATAGGATTTACTTCTTAGTAGCGTCATCATAGGGTTGGGTTCTGAGGTTGCAATTCTATCCACATTTACCCGGGAGTAAACGCCACTGACTATAATGGAATTTACTTCTGAGTAGACATGCATAAGGTTGGTCCCATTGACTAGGCTGCAGTCCTTCCCACACTCACCTGGGAGTAAGCCCCATTGACTAGAATGGGGCTTGCTTCTGAGTAGACATGCATAGGGTTGGGCTCCCAGAGTGCTGTGAAAAAAGGAGGGAGGTAACTGTCATTTCAGTAGAGTGTAGCATGAAGATGGGGGAAAGAAACCAAAGGAAAAACAAGCTGACAGTCTCTGCCTTGGGAAGCTGGTTGAGTGGTGCCTTGTGTTTTGGTATTTTATTTCTGTTCAGGTTTTGGAGATTTGGTGAAAGATTTGCTCCTCAGTATGGTAGTATGTTGCCATTAGAGATGTATTTCTCCAGGTACCAATTCTTTGTGTTGTGTTCTTGATGTGCTGTCATGTTATCCCTTTAATAATCAAAAACCTGTTTTCCTCTAAGGGAAGGGACTTGGGAAAGCATTTTCAGTTGCATAGTACTCAGTGTTGCCTTCTCTCTGGAAGTGTCTCCTATTATGCTTCAAGGCTAATCAAGTGTCTCCTATTATGCTTCATGAGAAGCTTTATATGAGAAGCTTCATGAGAAGCTTTCATGAGAAGCTTTATATTATGCTTTATGAGAAGTGTCTCCTATTATGCTTCAAGGTAATCAAGGCTGAAGGTTTGATAGATTTGGAAGTGTGCTAGACTCCTCCTCCTCTCCTTACATAGTTTTGTAGGGTTGGGACTAAAAGATTCCAGCTAAGGCTTACTCATGCAATCTGATTATCTGTGGTTAGTTCTGAAAGCTGAGAAATTCCCAAATTGACAAGAAACTTTGCTAGCAGCTCGGTTACTCCAAACTCCAATGATTCCCAGATTTTTCTAGACTGGAGCTGTTTTTCCTTCTAGCAAAATAAGTCATTTTACCACTACAGTGGCAACTAAAAATTGGCATTTTCATTCCTGGATTAAGGGGGGGGGGAGGAGAGAGAGAAAAGTAGTGAGAACATCCATAAAGTAATTTGCATTAAGCCATGTGAAGACTTTGTGGAAGTGTGTTATTTTTACTGTTTTGTTCTTTCAGTTGTCTTGTATGCTGATATGCTTTGTATTTGAATTTTTGGAGAATTTTCATTTTTATTAAAGTATGTCATTTAAGTCATATTCAGAGAAAGAAGCTACAGTGGGTGTCTTGTTCTGGAGGCAGAAGTTTATCAAGGTAGAGATCAAGGTAGTGGCCTGTATCTAGGACTAGATTGCAAATGTACCTAGTTATGGTGTTTGGTTGCTCTAGCACAGTGATTTTCAACCTTTTTCATCTCACAGCACACTGACAATGTACATTGTCAAGGCGTGCAATCAGTTTTTTGACAATTGACAAGGCATATGTGCTATTTGTGGGGAGCTCACATCCCATTGGCCCTATTAACAAATGACCCTCCCCCAAACTCTCGCAGCACACCTGCAGACAATTTGCGCACACCAGTGTGCCAAGGCACAGTGGTTGAAATCTAGCATCTCTAATGAATGAAGTATTTGTTTGGAAAGATGCTCAAAAAACTTGTGTCTGTTAGATAATTTACTCCACACATATTCTCTATTAGTATGAGCTCCATTTTTTCCTAGAAATTCAAGACACATTGTAGTCAAGTGTGACATTGTGCATGGTTTTATGACAGTGTTTTCCATGTCATCTTAACAAAGTTATGTTAGAAAAGGTGACTGACATGATTTTTCATGCAGGCATTTGAATTATTGGCCTTAACTTTGTACCACCAGTAATATTGCAAAGTGGCAGCTTCTATCCCAGTGATGGGTGTTAGGCTTTCTAATCAATGTAAACATTGAGTTGTTGAATCCTTGCAGGCAGATTCTCTGAACCAAGCTGACTCACAGTGCCATGAATGCAAGGATATCTGATCACAAAAAAGCAGTATTCATGCCTGCAAAATTCTCTTTCCACACCAGTTGAGGCTTATCAGATAAAGGCAGGCCTTCATTCATTCCCCAGCATATGTTTAATGTTTCTAAATACTTATCAGGAGAGTGCATCTGAGGAAGGTTTTATGTTTCTTAGCTTGGTGCAGGTTAGTCACATGAGCTGACACTGACTTTATAGATAGACTTTTTATCCAAAACTAGTTGTTAGGTTTCAAGATGAACTTCCCCCACTGCCTTATTCAGTGGTATGAACTGCAGTGATATGTACTGCAAAAGCCATGATACTTTCTAATCCATGGTAGTTCATTTGACTGAAAGGCAATCATTCTCCTCTAGCCATCTTCAAGAAGCTAGTGTTTAATCATTCTTAATCATTATGGTGTGTTGGGTATATTCTTCTTACTGAGTTCTTTTTACTGTGAAATGCGGGCAGTGCCTGTTCCTGGCTCAAAAATTGAAAGGCTATGTAATAACTTTTAAGTGCTTTTAGATTCTTCCAAAGTCCTCTATCATCAACTGATCTTATGTATGTACTTGATAGTAAACCCCACTGTGTTTAGGGCTTACTCTCAAGGTAAGTAACATTTCAGCCTAAAGATAACATTTAGCATTTATTCATCACTTTAGAGTTTTTTAATTGAAGGCACCTTAAAACAGCTCTGTAAGGCAGAGCAACATTCTTGTATTGCAGATTGTGGGCCTGAGTCTGAGAGAGTGGGTTGTCTGAGTTCATTATAGAGGCAAGATTCAAATAGGACATCCTGATTAGTTGCTCAGTCTCCTAGCCACTATGTTACGCCAGCTCTCCAAGGAACACTTTGTTGCTAACAACCCTGGAAACCACAGCACACAGCTATTGTGTTCCAGGCTTATTTAAGGTGAAAGCTTTGTTTCTTATGAATGGTACTGATTATGCTTTGACAGGTGAAAAATCTGTAATCAAGATAAGTACTGAAGGACTGACTTAAGTGTGTAGTGGAAAGCTCAGGAGCAACAGGCTGATTCTCTAGTTTTTCAGCTTTAGTGTTTAGCCTTGGACTCTTCCTGTTTCAACCACCACCACCTGTCTGTGGGTGGTCTCTCAAGATCATCCAAAAAACCCAATCCACATGACAAGAACTATACCACTTCATTCTTTGTATTTGGTCTATAGCTGCCCAGTTGCTGTCTTCTTGAGACTTGGCAAAGCCATGAATTAGGCAGCAATCTTTATGTTTGATCTGAGTGGCCTGGGTTAAGTCCATCTTGGGAAGTCTTTGCCCACAATATTGTATCTTTTACTAAGCTCTTATCCTTTTCATGATCCTTAGCAATTTTGTTGTATCACTTTAGGTCTGAGATGGTGTAGGCTTTAGTGACGCGACCAGTTACACAGGCCTACAAAATTGAGGGATTGAAGGATTCAAGCATAAAACAGTGTGCTCTAAGCTAAAGTTGGCAATCGCTTCCCCAAGTTTTTACCAAGAAATAGGGTCAGCCAGGTGATTTTGGTTTTTCTGTTTAGATTGAGGTCCTTGGTTGAAACCCTTTCTCCTGGAATTAATTCCTGTTAGCTCCTTTGTTGGGCTGCATATACAACTTATCCTATCCTGGAGATTTAGGATTAGTAATATTTTTAAAAAGCAAAAATTTAAAACCTGGGAGCTTTATATACCCATTCCTAACTATTCTTCCCCACCAAGTGCATAACCAGATTGAAAGGTCTTCAAGGCTTGTGACATGTGTTCAGGTTAGGATGCTTGAGCTTCTGTGTGGGAAGAGTTTCCTAAATGTGGAGCAGTAATAGAGAGTGCTTTTCTACATGTCCTTGCTGTTCAAACTTGTTTCACAGAGCTTATTGCTAACTGGGCAAAGAGGCACCTCCTTAAAGTTGTGGCCCTCTTATATTTAGCAGGGGGAGAACTGCCTCTTTTTATCCTAGTGTAGCTCCTTTGCCAGTTGCTGGTATTTCACTTTGTATCTTTTTAATTCTGTGAGCCCTTTTGGAGTAGGAAACCATTTTATTCCTTTGCTCTGTAAATTGCTTTATGAACTTTTTTGTTGAAAAACGGAAGAGAAGTAGTCTTAGTAGTAATAGAATTGCTAACAGGATGTAGGTGGTTGGTCCTGGGAATGGTGGTAGGAATGAGGCAGCCGGAATTGTTCACTAGAACATCTTCTGTCTTTCTGGTAACTCACTTTGAGTTTGCTCACTGTGATTTTTGTAACTGCCTTTAGGAAATCTGTACCTTCGGCCCTGGTGATCTGTGGCTTCTGTTGTGGAGCGAGAGCATTTGTTTGGCCACAGATCTTGATATCTGTCACCGTTTATAGTTGGTGGCAGCAATGCCTAGTAGTTTACTCTTTCCCAAGAGGATGGCAAACATCTGTGAGATTGATTTAGCCAGGGCAGCTTGTAATGGAATTATAGGACTGCAGATATTTGGCCTCCCACCCTCTGAGATGGAGGTTATGTGAGGTCAGCAACAGGAAAGAAAGCATAAAATGTCAGAGTGAACTAAATGGTAGGTGGGGGAGACAAAGAGACTAGGTTATTTCTCACTGGTTTCTGTGGACCATTTCAGTTAAAAGCACAAGCACTTGTATGCCTATCATTAGTATTGTCTGTTGAGCTCATCGTGTTTCTGCCCTATCTTTCAAAATATTACGTGTCCTGGAGTGGCATATACCTCTTTAGCTTGAACGGTTAGCTCTGCTTTGCCTCAGGAGCTGGGTGGAAGTGGGACTGCTGTTTGTGAATCCATCTAGCTTGACGCTGAGGAAGTTGTGTTTTTCATTCTCTTGCCTGAAAGAACAGTGATGGTAAAGTTTTAATTTTATCCCAGCAATGCTGCTAGTTAATTGATTGTATGGCAGTAGAACCTTAAAAGCCATGCATGGATCTTGAAGGTGTAGTGGGACACCAGGCAGATGCAGTCCTTGTTCAAATTAAAGCTTCCACTCAGCCGTGCGAAAAGAGCTTTGGATATTAATCCTGCTGACTGTGACATAGGCCTAGGGAATCCTGTGTGTTAGCTGCTGTTCTGGCATTGAGGATAACAAGCAGGCCACCCTCAAAATAGCTCGTTGTTCTGAAGGGGGGAAAATGTCAATCTTCAGGAACCATATTGATAAAAAGTTAAAACATTCTCTAATTTCTTATTAAGAGACACAGGGGAATTTTGCCTCCTTCTTTGTGCGTGCGCGCCACCTTTTTTGGTGTTCAGCTCCCTGACTTGGAGAGCACCTACTTGTAACCATTTTTGCACTTCTGTTTCTGTGATCCCCCACTGATATAATATAATTATAACTTATACTAATAAAATGGGGTGCAATCATATATAGTCAGAAGTAAATTATGTTGATTTCAGTGGAACTTTCTCTCAGGTAAGTGGGCATAGGATTTCAGCTTTAATGTACAGTATTTGCAGAATTTGGAATTTTTATTGTAGAATTCAAGTCACTAGATATAAGATGTGTGCAGTTTTAAGTGGCTATTTCCTATAGAGGCTTTTCCTCTTGGTGGTTTGTAATAAATATGCATAAAAGTTGTAAGTATGAGGCCCAGTGCTTAGGTCACTGAAGTGAGAGCTTAAAACACCTGTGCTTCTAGCTGTACCACTAAATTGCTCTATTACATTGGACAAGTCATTTCAACTCTCATGCCTTGATGGCTAACATAATCATTTAAATCGGGTTGCAGAAGTGTACGCTACTGCTCTTAGCTCTGGAAGAGAATGATGTTACCAACTCCGTTGGACTGTTCCCAAGTTGTTTGCCACTTCAATTTGGTGTTGTTCATTCATCTAGTCCATGTTTCCCCATTGCTGACATCCTGTCCTGATTAAAACCCATTATTTTAGCCATGTGACTGTTAGATTGTACATTTTATTTGTGGCCCATTGTCGCAAAACATTTTGCCTGCTCAGGATTTTTCTTATGGAGATTATTATGCAAATCTGTTGAGAAAATGGTGTTTAATGAAGGAACAGCATGCTAACATTCCTGGGAATGGAAATTCTCTGAAACTTGAGTTTCTTTCCTGGGATTGCTGGCATGTAAATCCCATGTCTACCTTCCACATTTTTTTTTCACATTTCTTTTTTTTATACCGCCCTTCCTCCAAAGAGCTCAGGGCGGTGTACACAGCTGCTCCCCTCCTTTTTTCCTCACAACAACCCTGTGAGGTAGGTGAGGCTGAGAGAAAGTGACTGGCCCAAGGTCACCCAGGAAGCTTCATGGCTGAGGGGGGATTCAAACCTGGATCTTCCAGGTCTGAGTCCACCTCCCAAACCACTACACCATTGCATAGGAACCCACATTGGAATAATCTATTAGTGAGTAAAATGTGATATGGATCTTTATAATACAGTATCTGAAAAGTGTATCTTCTTCCCACCAAATTTCCATCTCTATATCTACAGGAATTGGAAGAAACTTTGAGGCCTCTTCATATTTTCTTTGTGACCACTTGAAACTCTCCCATGGCCTCTTATAAATGTACTTTTGAATTGGTTTCTGTCTTGTTCTTGTGACACAAGCTTCGGCTGCTAAGAGTTTCTTGGGGATGTGAAAATAGCATGGGAAACGGGGAAGGATGGCTGTTCACCCCTCCTTTTAATTCCCAGTAGCATCTTTCTGGGAATTGTTCTGCAAGTTTCCAGCCAAAAGAGTTGTGGGGGGGAGTAAGAGTGTATGCCTGGATATTTGGTGCCACTGTGCATGAAGGCACAAAATAATACCAGCGCATGTGTCTTTGGCAGTGGTCTACAAATCAATTTAAAATCATCGATATTGTCCTCATTCCTAGTCTTTCACTTCATCCCGAAGTATCAGAATCTGTTGGGTGTACTTCATTCTTTGAAGAAGTTCCCTGGTGATGGCTGTTTGAGAGAATTTGTACATAAGTCTTTCAAAGTGCCTTCACTTCAATTTTAGCCTTCAAAGATAGGCCTAAGACATGTAGAAATTGAAATGAGCACCCAAACAAATGCTAAATGAGAATTCTAAATATTTTTTAATATTTTTGAGTGAGGAAAATTAAGAGTTGTAAAACAGGCTGATGTTGGCTGATGGAAGGGATAGACACCCTATTATTTGGACTACAGAAGAAGTGTATACAGTAGGAAACAGTAGGACCAATGTGCATATTATGTTTACAGGAGTTGACACAAAAGTTAAAAGTATGCTTAACACTACTGAGGCTTAATGGTGCACCCATCATTTTGTCTTAATGTGACCAGATCATTTGTAGCACATTAAGTCTTGCTATAACAGCTTAGTCTTTCAACCAGTTTGGTAATTGGAGTGCGAATTCACAATGATCCGTAATGGTTCAGCCCTTTAAAATCATAACATGGGCTAAGAAATCTTTTCCAAACCCCTACCTCTGGGTTGTATCCAAAGTGGCCCAGCAGAATTTGACTCACACAAACAGGCCTGTCCTAATCATCCCTTATGCAGCCCCCAATACCCCCAATAATAATAATAATAATAATTAATAATAATAATAATAATAAAGGCATTTATATACCACCTTTCTTGGTTATCAGATTTCTCCTCAGACTTTAATTCAAGGCGGTTTACATAGGCAGGCTGTTCTAAATCCCCGTAGGGATTTTTACAATGGAAGAAAGGTTCTATCTTTCAAGAACCGCACAACATTTCAGATGGATCTTTTATGGTCTGTTATCACTTTCTGGCCTCCAGATTCCTCCTATGCAGGCTGACAAGCAGCTCCTTCATCTCTCCAAGAGCAGGTGGGATAACTTGGCTGGGCTTGTCATCTGCTTCAAGGTCTTGCCATTCACGGTGCCGGTGGCCTCGAACTGGTGACCTTCGGATGTTATCTTCAGGCAAATGGAGGCTCAACCCTCTAGACCAGACCTCCTGCCCAATCCACTTTAAAGGTTGAATAGTGTTCTGGAACAATGTGGGAGGGGCTGCAGCAGGATAGAGGAGTCAGAGGAATGAGGGCAGCACCTGTACAAATTCCTTTCCACTCTCACCAGGAATCTTTGGTTCCTTTTCCTCCCCAGTAAGAGATCCTGAAATATTTTGTGGTGAAATCTGAGATTTTAAGATTCTCAGAATTCTAGCTATTGAACAGATACCTAGCATTGGTACCCTCTAGTAGCAAGGATATCCTGTCAGAAGCCCATAATGAGGGTGCGACTGAATCCCCTCCAAGTGATCTACTTCTGCAGCTGCACATGGAAGGAGACAAGATTGAAGGTGATCTCTGCCTTTAAAGATCTGACTGGTGAGGAACAAGGGAAGATAATTAAGAAATTGGACAATCTTAGATATGAGCTTATCAACAATTTGATGGGATCCACAAATTTTAAGATCTTTGACCCCAGCATCTAGATGGCCTCTTCGATTGATACATTGAGGGGTGTGTGTGTTTCCTTGCCACTTCTGTTTGTACATAGAGCATCCAAGGACAAACACACTAACAATGTGGGGTTTTTACTAGCCAAGTTCAGTATTTAATAGTATTTGGTTAAATGGTTTAACTGATTTTAAGGAGGCTTCTGAGTTTACTTGTATATCTGTGCAAGGTTGCGGTATAATTGAATACATGCTGATTTCTATTTTGTTTACTGGAATTGTGCTCTGACTTGCAGATTGGAGCAATAAGACATTTAGGGGAAACCCACAGAGGAGGCTGCGGGTGTCCCAGACCCTCTCCGAGGCTTGCAGACCCATCCCCCCCAGACAGGGAGACAAACCTCTGGCTGCTTACAGTGCTGTGATTACTGTGGAACTGCTGGGGCACCCATTCCTAGGACACTCCCCTTAAGGGGGAATGTGCCTTTTTCAAGCCCTGTGGTGGGTCACAACCCACCACTTTGAGCACCAGTGCTCTAGAGCAGTGGTTCTCAAACTTTTAATATCAGGACCCATTTTTTAAAAGGCTAAACTGTTGGAACCCAGCAGAAGTGATGTCATTAACTTAGAAGTGATGTCATGACTGGAAGTGACATCACCAAGCATGAAAATTTTTCACAATCCTAGGCTGCTATCCTATCCACACTTACCCAGGAGTGAACTACATTGACTATCATTGTTAAAAACGTATACATAGTAACCTGTCAAAGTACAGATCTGTAACATTTCCCGAATACAGTCACATGCCATGGTAGCATCAAGTCTAATATATTAAAAATAAAATATTGAAATGAATGGGGACCCACCTGAAATTGGTTCGCGACACACCTACTGGGTCCTTACTGACAGTTTGAGAAACACTGCTCGAGAGGGATTTTAATTGGGTCTTTACCAGCTCTGCATGGAGTTTCCTGGGATTGAACCTGGCACCCTCTGCATGCAAACCATGCACCCTCCCACCAGCTATTGCCAGTGCCTGGGACGGGGAGTGAGAGAGGAACAGCATATGCTGCCTATGGCTTTGCTAATGTGATCCTCCTTTGTAGCCAACTCTGGAAAACTCTGAAGAGCCTTAGTGTTGGATGTTGACACATGGAAGTTTGCAGTGTGCTTCCAGTCACACAAGCTAATCCAAGATCTCCACACAGTCATCAGTCTGCCCTGCCTTTCAGCAGTGATGTGATAACAGATGCTGAGCAATGTTTGCTAATGTGCTGGAGAGCATCAGCATTAATACAAATGGAACAGCAACAAGGCAGTGATACAGTGCTGTGCAGACTTTCCTCTTCTCTCTCATTTGCCCATTTACAAGTTTGTGTGCCACTGCCAGAAGCTCTTTAGTGTCAGCACTCACAGGGCGCTGAAGAAACACTTCGGTGTTTAATGTACTGCTAGCTTGATGGCTGCATTAGCTTTGTGTTTCAGATACAAAAGATTTTTTTTTCTTCAAGGCTTGCTTTTGGAATATTCCTAACAATCGAGATTTTTTCCCTTTTGTTCCAAATGGTTATTTCATCTGACTAACTTTTCTTTGCAGCAGCTGTGGAAAAGAAGTCATCACAGAGGAAAATAAATGGCTGCTCATGGAAGCAATGGGTTGGGATAAACAGCAGGGTCTTTATAGAGCTTACTCAGTTTTCTTTTTAGCTTTAGGGTGGTAACTGCTGGCTGCCAGCAACTCAGGTGGTAGCAAAGGCTGACCAAAAATCCATGCCCTGTTCCCTTCAGTGAAATCTCTGGTTAGAAGCGTATGATTGTCTAGTTGCTTTTAGTGAGAACTGGATACTTCATTGCCCATTTTTTCTCTCTTGTGCAGTGCCTGGCTTTGTATGTCACTGGTTGGCAGCTTTTGGTGGAAGTTGCAGAAGGGCTGCTTTTCCCCACAAGTGCATCTCTGAACCCTTTCTTCTCTTGCCTCTGCTTGTTTTATTCCTTGATAATGACCATGGTTGTTGCCCTTTCGTTCCTTAATATTGACCATGGCTATTGTCCTTTCTGTCTTGCTGAATTCCAAACACTCTGCCTCTCAGCCTTGTTGTGAGGTTGGTTTAGTCACTATGGTCTTCTTGGTGATGTGGGGGGTTCATTGTCAGTAGTGGTGGGAATGGCACCCATTCATAACTTGTTTTAATGATGCGTTTGTTTATTCTTTGGGGGCTACTTACTGGTATGATCAAGGTACTGTTTGCTTACTTTTGTGAAGGCAGAACTGTGTGTTCGAAGTTAACAAACTTTAATCAGTTCGGCCTTTTAGAAAGCTTTTTTTATCAAGTGTATTGAAACCTGGCTCATGCAACCCATTGCTTACCTGATAGTTTATGTTGGAGGACCTGCTCATGGAAATTGGCAGCATCTACATCTGGGAAATTCTGCACTTGTTGAATGTGCTTTAAGCCTGACTGCTTCACTGATGTTATAGCATAGAATATGAAGAAAGGCATGCTGTCTTTTTCTTAAAGGACAGGCAGCCTATTTGGGACACAGAAGGTGCTGCAAGAAGTAGAGTGATGCTTCTTCACATGGGTAGTAACTTGTGTTTGACTTGTTGGACTGTATGTCTTCCATATGTCTGTAGCACATGCTGTGAATACAGGCCCATAATGATATGCACTTAATTCTACTGTAACTGTAGTAAACTCCTTTATTGTCCTTAATTGATCCCATTGTATGGTTTAGAAACCTAGTAGCTATTTGGAATTCAGTGCAAGGGAAGAACAAGTTGACAAACTCTTTCAAAAGTATTTAAAAGTATACAGTTACCTTTATGACAGTGTTCAAAAGCCATATATTATGCAAACTGAAAGACAAAACATAAAACTGTTGCACTTGGTCCTTGGTTACCTGTTGGCTCTACTTGTCACTGGGTACAAAAAACCTTTTTTTGTTCTATCACCTGCTAATTGGTTTGTGTTGGAGTTGCTACTCAGTGTTGCATTGAGGTTAGATTTGTAGAAGCTTGCCCATTTTACGTGTGAGAAATGTCAAATACCTCTGATTTCTCCCCCCCAAAACCTGAATGTATTTACTGTGTACAAAACTGCAACCAAAATGGCTTGCTTGAGGCTGTCCGGTTCTGCTAACTACAAGCCAGTCATTTCAATTGTATAGCATAAACTTTTAGTAGATTAAAGGCATCCCCCTGTATCCCTGGGGTATGGGTTCCTGCTGCTACTACAGAGACCTGAAACTGGATAGCTGCGAATCCTACTCAAATCCCCCTGTCGAACTCATGACTCGCCTGTTTGCGAATGCTTTGCAAAAGGAAGATTATTCCTTTCTCTTTGATATAGGAAGCAAAGAGAAAGAACCTGCTGATCTTGCAAGGATAGCAAGAATCTAGGCCCATAACTGCTAGAGAAACATTACAGGAAGCGATAATGAGAACGCAACAGGAGGACTTCCTGTTAGCATTCTCACTGGCAGACAATTGTCCATAAACTGCTTTTTTCATATTTTATTGAAAAGTGGAATATAAATATTCTTAATGATATTACTATAGATGGGGCTTCAGTATCTGCGAGGGATCTGTTCTTGGACCTCCTCCCTGTGGATACAGAAAACTGTGGATAAGGAAATCCACTGTTTCAGCCCCTTTCGATCTTCCTATGGGCTTTCTGAAACCCACAGAGGCTGTAAGTGTCTGCCCGCAGCCTCTATGGGCTTCAGAATTGCCATTGCAGCTGAAAAGACGCTACTTCCAGTTTCCCTCAGGAAACCAGAAGTGACGTTCTTATGTCTTTTAAGGCATTCTGGGGCCTGGGGCACGACTTACTAAAAACCTTCATGCATTGAACTAGATACAAGATTGCAGCCATAGAGTGAGGATTTCTGATGGCTTTTAATTTAGATTTTAAAAGTATACTGGATTCTAGTAGTAGGAAGCTGTTATTGGTTGAACCTATATCAAATAGTACAAATCCTTCTATGATGGTAATTCAGTGCCAGAATGCTCAAGGTTGTTTTTAAGACATATGGTACAGTTTGACCTGAAGCATCAGTACTGATACAAGGTCACTTTTTTAGATGATTATTACCTGTTCCTGTGTTCATAATGTTCCTGTGCTCACAATGCAATCACATGTGTTCATAATGTTCTGTTTTTTTTTGTTCTTGACTCTGTCCAAAGCAGTTTGTAGTAGGATGATCTGGTGCAGCATAGCAGCTAAGAGACTAAGCTGTGAATCAGAATTCCCCTGGTTCAGATTTCCCTTCTTTTATGAATTCTTACAAGGTGGCTATAGGATAGGCAAACAATGCTCTCTCAGTCCCTCTCCCCTGCAGTGACGGTGGGGTTAATAATCCTTACATGGCTGTTGTAAGGATAGCATCAAGATAATATGCAGTGAATCATCAGTAACTGCACACTTGGCAGATTTGCTTATCCAGTATACAAGGTGGTATGCAAATACTCAAATAGGGTGTAGCAGTTCTCAAACTTCTTAGAGGTCCTAGAGACGGTTGCCTGATATATGAATGCCAAAGAGTATGGCTATAATGGTGACTGTGCTGCGGTGCTCCCCTCCTAAGTAGCAGCTTGTTTAACTCTTGATGCGCATAGCCTTGATGTGCACTGCCCTGTCAGTTTCCTGAACCACCTAAAAATGAGTCATGACCCAGTTGTGGATCCCAGACCCACAGTTTGAGAACCACTGGTGTATAGCATAGCTGTCTGCGGAACCCAACCCTGTTAATCCCATATGATTAATGATTCCGTTAATTGTGATTTCTGTATCCACTGGGTTTTTCAGGAACCTAACCCAAGTGAATAAAGAGAATTGACTTATGTGAAGCATTTTGTGTACTCAAAGAGCTATATAAATCTTAAGTATTATTAGTGTGGAACATACCTCAGTATATGACAGAATGTCAGCTCTGTCCATTTAAAGACCATTTCACTTTTGTTGTTTCACCCTCCGCTTAAAGAATGCTCCTTTTTTTGCCGTTTTTTGTGGACCTCGTTAAAACTACTGTTTGTGATTTGATGAACAAGAATGGTTTGCTTTATTTTATTACAAATCAAGTACAGCCAGAGAAAACCAGGGGAAAATATTATATGACTCAATACAAAGATAGTACTTTGACTAAGGAGTATCGAATAAGGCAGTCCAAATCTACTTCTGATATTTATGGAAGTGTACCTACAAGTCATGCTGGTGTCAAGTTGTAGCATTAGAAAGACTTGGTGTTATTACGTGTGCCTTAGAGTACACCTGATATGTGCACACGGAAAAAACTGACCACATGTACAGGGAGCAAGTACAGTGGCTCAGAGCACAGCTCTGGGAGATTTTCCTGCCACTAGGGTTGGTGACTTGTCTGAAGCCCTGGATAACCACTGGAATGTGGAAATGACCAGGCTGTGGATAAGATTATTCCCAAGGGACCTCTGCCCTGTTGCGGAGCCAGAGCAGTTTCCTGATTTTTCCTAGGAGCTGTGGGCAGTGAAGCAGCTTGTTCGGTGTCTTGAGCAATGGTGGCATAAAGCTCACAATGAGTCTGATTGAACATGGGATAGATTTCATGCTAGAGCCTGTTCAATGTCATCAAGAAAGCTTTTTTCTTTCTTGCATCTGCAAAAAATAATCCTGTGGACCTGTTCCCAGTCACCTGGAATCTTCTCCATCTGGTTCCTGAGGGGGGAGAACAACTTGGTTGTCTGTTAATTTCAGTTTACTAACTAACTTCACAGATTAAGTTGTGGCAGATGTGAGCAATTTTGACTCCATGTTGACTGTTTCTTTTGCTGTCCTCATGACACCTGTTGGTTCTGTTATTTGGGTTTCTTTTCAGCTTGTACAGCCTGATGTTGTGGATAGGATCCTCAAGAGTGTGTGGCTGTCCTCTTCCTCGCTGGACCCTTGCCCAGTTTGGTTTATCAGATCTGCTTGGGAGGAGGGTGGCAGGTAGGAATGGACAGGTAGGGTTCTTAATGCATCCTTGACGGAGGGGGTTTTACCAGTGGCATTAAACCGTAAACCTCTGTAAACCGCTTTGTGAACTTTTAGTTGAAAAGCGGTATATAAATACTGTTAATAATAATAATAATAATAATAATAATAAAACAGACAGCCTTAGAATACAATCCTGTGCATGTTTACTCAGAACTAAGTCCTATTATGTTCAGTGGGACTCCCCTAGTTTTGGGGAAAGAAGCAAGGCAGGGGAACCAAGATTGCTTTCCCAGGGAATAGTTTTATGGAGGGTGGCTCAGTGGGCACTTGAAATGTGGTAGCAGGTGGAAGAATGGTGTGGAAGAAAAGGCTAGAAAGGGATGAGAGCAGCCTGATACATATTCTGGGTGCCAGCTGGCATGGTGTTCTTGGGTAGCAGAGGGAATGAAGGTGTGTGTTTGGTGCAGCACTAGTGAGTATCTGAGCAATCTATGAGCAGGGGAATGGAGACACATGAGGGATCTGGGACTTGGCTTTGGATAACCAAAATCCACAGGGCAACAGAGGCTATTGTGGGGTGAGCTCATCAAGGGCCGTTTCTTTGTGCCTTGATAGTCCATCCCTGATTCCAGAGGAGTTTCCTTTATTCTTTTGCAGCCTAGTGCAGCAGGGGACTTCTTGAGCGCTCTGAAGACCTGTGCTTCAATTAGCATACAATTAGCATACAAGTCGTAATTGAACTTGTAGTGAAATTGGTGGGGGATTCAAAGATTGAAGGTATTTGTTTTATGATCAGTGATGATCATGTTTTTCTCAAAGTTAAGAGGCTTCCAAGATCTGGTCTTATTTGCAAGTTTGAATTTGCTGACCAGTCAAAGTGGTGACTGCTCAAGAAATTTTGCAAAGGCATGGCTTCTCCTTAAACCAGCCAGTTAGAGCACCTGTTGTTTATTTTATATCTGTGTATATTATACTGTTTGTGCACTGAGCTATAGAAAAGCCGCATGACTTTTTAAAAATAAATAAATATTGGGAGGGCATTAGTTCTAGAAAGTGGGAAAAGGAAAGGGTGTCCTTTCTTTTCACCTGAAAGATCCTTATATAGTGTAAGGAGAGGATGTGGTTTTTGTGAATGTGAAGGGGGGGAATGTGAACTTTGTGGTTCACATTCCCCGTTTCTAAGAAACTTACTATAAGCTCCTAGAACAGGACTGTTGAGCCCAAGGAGCGTTGCCCAAGGTGGCATACAAACTTTTGTTGGCATGTGCCATGCTGCTTGGTTCTTTAAACCCCACCCATCATTAAATAATTATAACATTTATTTTATCATTACTGCCAACTGAAGTAGTAAATTGGTTGTCTAAACAGACTCATTAAGTATGCTTTCAAGCATTTTGTTTCTCCAATAAAGAAATGTAAAATAAAATACAAATATAATCTGCTGCTCAAAATTCCCATGGGCATACGAGATAATTTTTTTTAGAAGATTGCCCATTTGGGTTATAGTTGGCAACCTTCAGTCTCGAAAGACTATGGTATTGCGCTCTGAATGGTGGTTCTGGAACAGCGTCTAGTGTGGCGGGTACACACTCTCAAAAATGCTTGCCACTTGGTCCTAGGAGCTCAACTAGGTCAATTTCTTTCTTTTTCCTCTGCTTTTTCTTTTACATGATACCTTCAATATTCCATGTCTCAACTGCTCCCAACCAAAGATTTAATTTTTTTTAAAAATTGTATCATTTAAAAACATTTCTACCTCACTTTTCTTGCCCTTTGGGAACCCGAGGTGACTTACAATAGAATAAAACCAAAAATAGCACAGAACCTTAAATAAGAGAAAAACAGTAACAAGAAAAGTAGCATTAACCAAGCCAAAATCCACAACTGAAAGATTGGACTACATAGCTGCACTAACATGTGAGCAGTCGATCCCCCTCCAGAAGCTGAACAAAAAAAACTAGGTTTTGACAATGTGCCTGAAAAGATGAGGAGTAGGGCCACGCAAACCTTGGCAGTGAGAGCATTCCACAAGGTTGGCGCTGCCACCAGGAGAGCCCTGCTCCTTTGAAGGCAAAGGCATCTGGAGCAAGACCTGAACTGAAGGCCAGAGCTTAAAGGGAGTCCTTAATCATGTATCCTCCCTAAATTCTAGTCCCTTTTAGGCTTTTTTCCCCCCCTCTCTCCTGTGGTGGAAGTGAGACCTATCTGTAGAAAACAACTGAGAAGTCAGGATCGCTGTGAGTGGATGTCAGCAATGTTTTCCCTTCCTTCCCCTCCCCATCATATGATAGCAGCAAAGACAGGAGTTTTCGTCTCCAGTCAATGAGATACATTGCTCTAGTACAGTGGTACCTCGCATAACGAATGCCCCGCGCAGCGAAAAACCCGCAGAACGAAAGCGGTGTGCGAAGTTTGGTAACTCACATAATGAATTTTTATGACTTATGCTTCGCATAACGAATTTTTTTTTTATTGTCCTGGTTTGTCTTAAGGGGGGGATCTTCATGTCCCTTTATGATCCCATCCACCCTAGTAAGGGGAGGATCTTCATGTCAGCTTGCTCCCAGGAAAGTGTGCACAGGATTACAGCCTTCAAACTCCCCACTCAGCACCCCCCCCATTGCTCATTCACCCTCTCACTGCCCCATTTCCTTCACGTTTCCCCCCCATGATCACGGCAAAAGCAAGCAATTGAGTGCAGCTGCTGTGTCCTCTCCAGCTTAGAGCACAATCCTGTGCGTGTCTCCTCAGAAGTAAGTCCCATTGTGCTTACTCCCAGGAAAGTGTGCACAGGATTACAGCCTTCAAGCTCCCCACTCAGCATCCCCCCTGTTTTTGAAATCCTCTGTACAGTATGTATGCCTTTAAAGAGCACTTAATAAACACTTTGTAAACCAAATTTGACTTTGTTCTGACTTTTCTTGCCCATAGGAATGCATTAATTAAATTTCAATGCATTCCTATGGGAAAACGCGCTTCGCAAAACGAAAAACTCGCATAACGAAAGGACTCGCAGAACGGATTAATTTCGTTATGCGAGGCACCACTGTATTTCCTTCTCTGTTCCCCTCAATATTCCTCAAGGTCTAGGAAGCTCACAGAATCAATCTGGTTTTTTGATGTTAATTTACAGGTGCAACCTATTTATCCACGGATTTTTTATCTGTGGATTTATCTCAACTGAGAATGGGGTGGGGGGAACTGAAAGTCACACACAACTTTGCCCTTAGCTGGCTTCTCGCTCAGTTTCAAGGCAGCCCAAAACACTGCAAAAAGGCTCCACCTTGCCCAGGCAGGGAAATAGCCCTGGAGCCATGGAAGAGGCTCCCCTTGCGAAGGAACAGTAACACCCTTGGAGCCCCTGAGCCAGCAAAGAGGCTGAAGAGGGGAAGGGGGTGCGGAAAAGCTCTGTAGCCAGAGCAGCAAGGTGGAGCTCTCTCACTCTTTCTCACACACACACAGGGGAAGGTGTGGTAGCAACAGAGGGGATTGCTTTAAAAAACCCAGGGAGTGTTTGCCCAATTCCCCCCTCCCATGGTGCAGGCTCTCTGTGCTCCAGCCTATGGAAACAAAACAGCCCAGCAGGCAAGTCTTCCCAGCAAGCCAAAGCATGAGATTTAGGCTACAATCCGATCCACACTTTCCTGGGAGTAAGCCCCATTGACTACAGTGGGGCTTACTTCTGAGTAGAAACGCATAGGACTGGGCTCTTAAAAGCTCAGCATCCTACCTATGAAAGGGGGGAGGGGAGGGGATTGATAACAGCTGCCTTAGTTTCCTTCCAGCTCCAAGTGTCAGGCTGCAGCCTGTCAGGCCCATTTGCTTAACTCTATGGAATTTAGCACAACGTGTTTTTTGTTAATAGTGCCGGGTCACGGAATGGAACTAACGCGTATAAATAGGCTCCACCTGTATTTTGTTTTACTTTACAAACCTGTATGCTTCTGTGTATCCATGGAGCCCCCTGAATATGTAGAATATCTTGAGGTGACCCCATTCTGCTTCCAAATGGACAGATACCCACCCAAATTTGCTATGAGAGCGAATAAGACCCACTCCCATGAAAGAAAATGGTACTACTAGAAGCAGTCTGTCACCTGCTGCCCAACATCAATTTGCTCACTAGCAGACTCATTAGAAGTTAATAATGCCTGTAACCTTCCCATCTGCCTTTCAGGTAATGCTGAGTAATATGTTTGGTGTGTCAGGCTCTTGTGTGCTTCCATGCTGATGGTTTTCAGACAGCTGACAATGGTTCTCCACTAACCTTGCTGTCTTTTAGATGAAGCACTCCACCTTTTACAGAGCTAGTTAATAGAGAGGAACACTTAAGGATGGCCAAACGGTGAGGACAAGACTTGACTGACTTGGAGAGTGCCATTTCAGTTCTCAGACATAAGCCTCAGTACTGGCAGCCAACCTATGAATGCTTACGAGAACTGGTGCTTGCTCCAGTGCAAGGTGATCCTGCTTGAAATGCGATTTCCTGCTTGAAATCCTGTTATGTGTGAAAACTATAGTTGGTGACAGCTGTTGAGTTGAACACTGAGGTTTTGGTTGCAGCACTGAATCTTCTTTGGCCCTCTTGACATGAACAAGGTTGTCCTTGCTACGCAATTCCTCTGCCCACAGAGCATATTGGCTTCTATTTATTACATTTTTCTAAAGGTAATATCTTCAAAAGTACAGTTCAGGATTCTTGATGCTTTGTACAGGTAGAGTGCCTTGACATTTTGCTCCTTTCACTTCTTCCTTGCTCAGCAGGCCATAGAACTAGGTTGTTGGGAGTGGTTTGGGAATATCTTGTTGGGACCAGTTGCCCTCTGATGAGGGAAGCGACCTACATTCACCTGATATGACTCTCCTAGTTCTGATATTTGGACACCGTCCCAAATGAAGATCTATGCAATGGTCATGCTGGATTTTTATTAGTCAGTCTGTTCAGATCCAGCATTTCTCAAAAACTGCCTGTCTTTTTTACTTTCATTAAGGATGTGTTGTTGTTGGTGTGTGCATTCATATATATGTATGTTTAAAATAATTGGACCACTTCTGAAGGTTTTTCTTATTCCCTAAGTTTTGTCACCTGGGAAAAAAAGTCCTGATTTCAAAAGTGAAAAGGAACATCAAGGGCTTCAGAGAAGCCACTGTGCTCTACTTTTAGAGTCTAATGTTCCTAATTCTCAGAGCCTTCAGGGGATTCTAGACACTGGCCCTGTTTCTCTTTTGCAATACAAGAAATCTGGAAACTTTCCTATTGGATCCAAAGTAATGTGAATTTTTCTGTCTCCTGGGAGATGAAATGTTGACATAATGTGTTTTACTATGGGCTTCCCCTACAAAGCATGTGAACACAAAGAAGCCTCAAAAAGAGAGATTACTTGATCTGGGTTCCATTTATGTTCTCTCTGGAAAGTAATGATCCCCCTCATTTCTCAGGCAAAGTAGCAGAATACTATCTACATAACCTACAAGGTCTTCTGTCTTACAGAAGTCGCAAACAACAGTGTTTTATTTCCCAGTCGTGCCACTCCACAAAGAACATATTGACTTGCATTTATTTTGTTCTCTCTGGTTATGTTCGAATAGTATTGGATTAGGCTTTCGAAGTAGGTATATTCTGTTCCCTTTATTGTTGCAGGCTGACAAACTAAATTCTTAAGAACATAAGAACATTCCCACTGGATCAGGCCATAGGCCCATCTAGTCCAGCTTCCTGTATCTCACAGTGGCCCACCAAATGCCCCAGGGAGCACACCAGATAACAAGAAACCTGCATCCTGGTGCCCTTCCCTGCATCTGACATAGCCCATTTCTAAAATCAGGAGGTTGCACATACATATCATGGCTTGTAACTCGTAATGGATTTTTCCTCCAGAAACTTGTCCAATCCCCTTTTAAAGGCATCCAGGCCAGATGCCATAACCTTATCCTGCAGCAAGGAGTTCCACAGACCAACCACACGCTGAGTAAAGAAATATTTAACTCTCCCAACACTCAATTTTAGTGGATGTCTTAACAAAAATGGGATGGTTTTTCCTAATATGATTGGCAACAAAGGCTTGTGGCAGCTTAAATTTATACAGAAATTTCTTACATGTGTAAATTGTTATCTTCTGTTTGCAGATATATTTTATTTATGTATAATGTATAAAAATATGCACACATGTAGAGAAAAAATAAATGTGTTTGCTGCAGCAGACTAACAAGACTATCCTCTGGAAGTGAAAAGCATTGCTTCAGCCATAGTAGCCAGAGCATTCCTTTTCCCCCTGAACTGGGCTCATGTTTTGTCCTAGACTAGGGGTCTCCAAACCCTGTCCTGGGGGCCAGATGCGGCCCGCAGCAAGCCTCTTTCCAGCCCGCCGCCAACCTCTTGTCCCCTGAAAGCCTCTGGCCCACTCAACTGAACATGACCAGAACTGTGCTCTGATTATGTCTGGAGGGTGTTCTGAGTTGCCAGAGAGGTTGAATGAATGAGCCCATTCATTCATTTATTCACTCATCTGAGTTCCATCTCTTATTTATTTAAATTGTTTTTCCGGCCCTCCACACCATGCCATATATTTGATGCGGCCCTCTGGCCAAAAAGTTTGGAGACCCCTGAACTAGACCCTGGGGAAGGGTCACTGTGAAGAGAATGCATGAAAAGCCTCTGAGAAATACAGCAGCTTGGGAAAAGAAAAACAATGCTGGTGAAGTACTTATCTTCCAGTGTTGTCAATCATCCAGTCATTGAGTTGCTAATTTAACCTTTGTCTGCTTGTGTTCATTACAGTTGGCTCTTGAATATATTGACAAAATGATCAAATTCACCTTTGGCAACTACAGGATTTTCCCCACAAAACTTGTGAAGCTTTACTGCATTTTCAATAATAAATGCTCCCATCGATAGTATCAGCTTAGGTGGCGATTGCAATGAAAGAAACTTTGGGGGAGGGGGAAATCTCACTTTTCAACCTTTATCAGAGAAGTAATATATACTGCCTGTTTCTAGATTTTTTTTTTTTCCAGGAACATGACTCTGAAATTGAGGGGAAGTATTAAAACTATTAAACCTCCATTGAAGTTTTTCTTGTTAACCAATCTTCTGTTTTTGTCTGACTGCCATGGACAGATCTGAGTAAAGTCGGGCCCAACTAAGTCAGTGGTTCCCAGCATTTTTTCACTTGTGTACCCCTTAGAGGCCTATTTCCATAAATTGTACCCTTCATATTAATCCCACAAGGCATTCTAATACAGATCTGCCCTTTTCTGCCATTATTCAATTATTTTCCAAGGACCTGGCAAGTTCTCCTGGGGGTACACATTCCCCGGATTGGGAACCAGTGATCTTTAAACAGAAGACTGCTGCATCCGGAAAATTGCTTCCCTGGAGTGAGTGGAGTTTTCCGTTCCACCGGTGAGCCTCCTCCTCTTGCAGTAGATCACCCCCAAACATTGCTCCGGCCAGTGATATGGTGCAGGGTGCAAGGCAGGGTGCAAAGCCTGCTAAGGCAACTGAACCCAGAAGTGGCTGACTGGTGTGATATTTGGGGGCACTCTATGGCGAGAAAAGGAGGCTCCCTGGCAGAATGGTAAACTCCATTCACTCCGGGAATGGATTCTGATGGGTGCCGGATCCGGCCTGCAGGCTGTAGTTTGGCTCCTGTTGGTCTAAGTCAGGGCTGGCCAAGCCCAGGCCCGTGGGCCATTTGCGGCCTGCTGGAAACTTGCGGGAGCCCTCGCTGGCTTGACATGGCTGCTCTTCACAGCATCAGTGTCAGTGAGGGAAAAGCTGCCCTGCCCAGTCCTCACAGGAGAGCTCTGCAGAAGCCCTGCCTGTCCACAAACACTCCCCTTAGGTTGGAGAGGCTGCAGCTGAGTCCAGGCATCGGATGGGGGTGAGAAGCCCTGGGCCTGATTGTCCTGCTTGAGTTTGGCTTGGAGGGTGCAAGGGAGCGGGCATGGAGGAGGGAGAGAGAAAGTGCGGGTCTGGTTGTGCTGCTTGAGTGTGCTTGGGGTGAGGGCGGTGGCGCTGCATTGGGGAAATCCTGGGATGTTTGAATGTGGCTGGAGAGCATGTCTACTCAGCAGTAAGTCCCATAGTCAGTGGGTCTTACTCCCAGGAAAGTGTGGATCCAACTGAGCTGTGAGTGCTTGGGGGGGGCAGGCGCTGCAGGGGAGAAGTTGTGGGGTTGTTTGAATGCTGCTGGAGAGCATGTCTCTTCAGCAGTAAGTCCCATAGAGTCAGTGGGGCTTACTCCCAGGAAAGTGTGGATCCAGTTGGCCTTTGAGTGCTTGGTGTGGGGGGGGGGGATGCTGCAGGGGAGAAGTTGTGGGATGTTTGAATGGGGAGGAAGCACAGCTGCTTTTGCTTGTTAGGTTTGCTGGCAGGAAGATGGGGGTCCCTTTGTGAATGGGGAAACACTCAGCTCTCTGCCTTCTAAGTTTGTTTGGTGCTGGCTGCGGGAGGGGGATGGAGAGCCCAATCCTATTCCTGTTTACTCAGAAGAAAATTCCATTATCGTCAGTGGAGCTTACTCCCAGAAAAGTGTGAATAGGATTGCAGCCTAAGAGGGAGACAGACTCCCTTCTGTGTGTGAATGAGGAGAAACAAACTCCTGCCCTGAGGGGGGAGGTGCCCACCAGCCCCCAGGCTGACTGTGTTCATTTGCTGCTGCTGCTTGTTGCCAGGATTGGGGGGGGGGGAAGAGAGTAAAAACATGCTCCTGCAAGGAGGGGAAGGGAGCCCATACTTGCTCCTCTTAAGTTTGTTTCGTACATTTCCCTGGGAAGAGGTGTGTTAGGTGTGTCAGGAGTTATTTTAACACCCCCCTTTTCTGTATCTCATGTGTATTATAAATAAGCTCAGTAAAACCCATTCATTCATGTTCTATCTCTAATGTACAGTGTCAGAGAGATGATGTGGCCCTCCTGCCAAAATGTTTGCCCACCCCTGGTCTAAATAGCAGTATTGTGTGGCTCTGTTAGAGCATTTGTTGACTATAGACCCTGTGAAGGACTTTCACTAAGAGCTGTTTCCTATGTTCAGTTTGGGTGATCTAGAAATGCATCTGCTAGCTAAATTGTGGAAGCCAGTTACCTTTCAAGAACAACGTTCAGCAAAAGATAAATTATGAACAAATGTTGGATTCTTCCCCCACCCTATCCTCTCTCATCCACTCTGATCTGGAATGTTTGTGTAGCACTTTGATTCTTGCCATTGAATAACTTTGAAGAGGCAAGGAAAGGGTGTGTTTTTATGCAGAGGTAACATTCTATGGAAGTTCAGTTTGTTTTCAGTGTTGTCTCCTGCAAGAAAGTTAAGTATGTAATCTGCACAATGCATAATTAAGTCAATTAATTCATTGTTACATAATGCTCTGAGGAGGGCATTAGGGGAGGAGAACCCTGGGGAGGCTGCAGGAGGCTTGGGTAAGTGCTCCCAAGCCAAGGTGTGATCCTGGGGATTGTGCCACTGCCTCCTCCCTGCCTCTAGGCTGCCCCGCCCCTTAAGGGGGCAGAGGCCAGGGCCCATGGGCTGGGGCATTGCGATGGCCCAGTTTGAAAAGCCCTGGTTTAAGTACTACAGGTTGATTCTCATTATTCTCGAGGGTATGGATAGCAAAAATCGAATTAAAGTAAATCCATTTAAAGAACAATGTCCCTTTGCTAGGCGATTTAAAAACAGTTTTACTTACCTTGGTGATGTAAGATGACTAGGCAAAAAATTCATCAATCAGTCTCTCTCCAGGCGCTTAGATAGGCTTCACTCCAAGCCAGCAACTGCTCCCTTCACCCATAGTGTAGCACTAGGAAAGAATACAAAGTGATTATCTTTCTTTCATGTGTTCAGGGGGAAGGGAGGGGTGGCTTGCCTTGGAGTGAAACTGTTCTAAGTGCCTGGAGAGAGAATGATTGATGGATTGTCAGCTGCTGCCCTCTCAAGACTATTGTTAAATAGACTAAACAAGACTATTGTTAAATGACTTTTTCCCTTTCATTTAAAGGGCCCTTCTGATCACTTTGAGATAAAACTGCTGGTGAAAAATTGGTGAATAATTAGATTATACCTGTACATGACTTTTATTTGGAAGATATTTGGGTTTACAAGTTTAGAAAGCAAATGCAGCAGGCTATACTTGGTTGCTTAAAAAATTGGTTATGCTTAGCGCAAAGACAGAATTGTATAGGCACTGTCAGCAGTCCTTTTTGACTATGACTGAGTAACAGTTCATTAGCATAGTGTCCAGTTTGATAAGGTCTCATTTTGCAGGTGTTGGCCTAATCTTGTTCAGTCAATCATAGCTTCCTTTTACTATTCTATGACAACTGGAGTTCAGTTCCATCTACGTGGAGGGCAGGTTTCCAGACACAATAGCCATTTGCCTTGTTGCTTGTGTAAACCAAAATTTATTTCCTGGTAACGAAGTAAGGAAGGTTGTCTCAACTAAATGAGAGCATTTGTTTCTCTTGTGCCATGGATGTGTCAATAACTAACATATTATAAAAAATTTTGTTGATTTATTTGGAAGGCTGTGCTATGCCGCAGGTGTCAGAGATAACAAACTCTGATTGTCCAGTGCCTTGACTTAAGAGGGAATGGCTATTTCCAGTATGCCATGCTTGTGAGCCTCTCTGACTTGCCTACCTGGCCAGCATCTCAGACAGGTGATTTAGGTGGATACCTGAATGACAAGTATTAAATCTCCAGATAAAATCTTCCGAAGTGTTCAGTTAGCAACCCCATTTGTGCAGGTGCTGCATTTCCATAAGGAGATCCCATACGGTAGCGGTTTGGTAGGAGCTCTACTAGAGAAGCACACATAATCCATCTTGTCAAGACCCCAGCTATGTGGGATCTTTTTGAGGGAAAGCAGCTCCTGTGTGGCCAGGGTTATGTCTAAAGGGTTCCTTTAGTAATTAGCTCAAATGGACTAGTGCAGTGGTACTCAAACTTTTCCAGCCAGTGGCTCCCTTGACCCCTGTGGCTGTTGGCCATGACTCCCCATCATGTTCTTGAGGGCTGGAAGTGACATCATTAAACAGGAAGTGGCCAGAAATATTAACTATATTAAATATAATATAATTATTATAATATAATATTAAATATATATTAACTATATTAATGTTAATTATATTAATATCATTAATTAAATGCAGATCTTAAAAATATATTAATACACAGCAATATACATGCTTTATAAATGATCAGCTGCTGATCACTGTTGGAGACAGGATGCTGGAGTAGGTAGATTTTGTCTGGTCCAGGACGACTCATTTTTTTTAACTTTGTAAGCATACCAATAGAATGTTTTATCAAATAAACTTTGTGAACAACCAGTCTGACCAACATTACACACACACACACTGTCCCTGTGGACCCCAATCCAACTCGTCATTTCTCCCATTCTCCTTGGATAGGATTGAACCCTTTATTAATTTAATGAAATTTTTCCAGTTCATTCAGTGAACAATATTTCTATACAATGGAAGTGATCAGAATGGGCCAAACTGTCATGATGGTTATTGCTGTGCTGTAACTTAAAAAGACCCTGTGACTAGATCAAAGAATCAAGAGAAGGGAAATGGCTCTAACCTCTGAAAGTTGTGTAGATTATTCTGTGTTCACTGTTATCTGGGGACTCCATTTTAAGGAGTAAAAATATTGGGAAACTGGACTGTGGGGGGGGGGGGAAGATTCCAGGAAAAATGTAAAAAAGAAGGGGTTGTCTTATTCACAGTGCCATCTGCCTGTTCAGTATGTAGTAGGGCACACAGGTGCATAGGATCCATTGAATGGTAGAGGATAAAGCAGGGGTATCAAACATAAGGCCCGTGGGCTGGATGCCCCCAAGAAGCTGTTTATCTGGCCCTTGGGCTCACCAAGCACCACCATCAGCTGCTCCCAGCTGCTGAGCTATGCTGATGTGTCACCGCTAAACGAGTGACCCACATGATAATTGGACTCTCCCATATCTTGAAAATACAATAAAGATTTATATATTTTCTTTTCTGTCATTTATATATTTTCTGTCATTGGCAGCTAAGAGTTCCTTAGTGAGGGAAAAAGTGCTTATTTCTGGTTCTGACCTGCTTAATGACATCACTTCTGAATGAATGTGATTCAGAAGTGAATGGCATCACTTCTGGCCCTTAGCAGGCATCATGAATGCTATACAGCCCTCTGTATTAACCAAATTTGACACCCTTGGGATAAAAGGTGAATTCCTTTCCTTTTCCAGTGAAGGTACATACAAATATTAATCTGGTGGCTGATCATGTAAAGTCTCACATGTTCCCTGGTTGTTGCTTATGCTGCCTTCTAGAGCATGCTGACAAAAATCTGCTTTTCTCAATTTGCCATCTTCATAGCAGAACCAGTTTCATCTAAATCTATCATTCTCAAAATAGGAGATTGGCTTGGGTAATATATGGAGGGGAGCAAGGCCCCATTTGGCTGCTCTTCTCAGTTTTGATGGAGTTAACAGTAGTCACTATACATTACAGTAAGGGACTATGTAAAACCTCCCTTTAGCCATAATGTGGGAGGAGCAGATTGTTATCTGTCGCCTTTGATCCCACACTCCTACAGCCAGCAGGATGGTAATGCTCAACTTTCCACTTGACCAGTGGCTGCAGAAGGCAGTTTGGGTCTTCACACACAGGAAGGACTTGAAAGCCATCAAAAGCGAGTGGGGGTTTGAATTCTGTTGGCAGTTTGGGTATTACTTGGGCTTGAAGGAGGAGGCTGGAACAGATTGTGTCCTTCCATTTTCCTACAATGTTTGGAGATTAACTTTCCAGGGTACTTCACTTAATTGCCTTTACTGTATGCTGTCAATCCATGTGATTCTGCACTATTCATTCTCTTTATAATATGCTTTTTCCTTACCCTGAGACCTTGGGTTTACTGCAAACATTCCCCCCACCTTGAATTGGAAAGATTTAATTTGATGTGTCCTAAGCTGTTCACTGATGAAGAAGGATCTGTGGCCTTCATTGGTAATTGGTTGTTCTGCTCATATGATTGGAAATCTCTTCCAATTCTTTTTCTTGTTTTTACATTCAGCTGCTGTGAAGAATGGATGTAATGGATTGTCTTCCATGTTTGGGAACTATTCTAGCACCCATCTGTCCCCCAGCCACCTTTTTTACTTAAAGTAGTAATATCCCTCCTTTTGCCTTCCCATAGAAACAAAACAGTTTACAGTTTTTTTTACTGTACATTAGTGCTATACAAAATGAAAAGGAGCTTCTCCTCCTCATCGGGCAGTTGGTATTTCTCTGTGAGGGGGAATGGGCACAGTTCAGTGTTAAAAGGCACCTGCAGGTGAGAGAAGGTGATGAAGGTGACTCTTTGCCTTACTTTCTTTTCCTCCTCCTTGCAAGGGCAGTTGGTATAACCCTGCCCTGTGGCAGGGATGGCACAGTACAGTGCCTTTAGACCTAAGTGCATCCCTTGACTTTTCTCCATGATCTTTCTCCCCTTCCCTTTATAATGCAGTAATTGTGTATGAAAGCTGTTAATTCATAGGTGTACCATCTTTACCATCTGCAAGTAGGGTTAAATGCTGTTTTTGTTTTTCCTTGTGTTCTGCCGCTGCATCCATATTTTGGTTAAAGGATCCTGTTCATCTCAGCAAATTATTGCTTTTAATTGTTTTTCTTAGTAAGTTCTCATTTCTGAACTTATCAGCAGGCACTTACAATAAGAATTCAAAATGGTAAAATTGTGGTGGTTTGTGCTCATCTTTGTTTTTTAAACATCAAGAGTAGTTGTGAGGGAGAAGGCGTTGGAATTTATAAAATGTTCATTAACTCCATGGGGGGCTAAGTAGCAAGAAATATATACAGCAGACTTCACTGCTACTCTAGAGTGTGATCTTTGAAAATGCCTGCTGCTTTCAAGTCTGCTCAGTGATGCAGTGAACTAGTTTTCAGTCTCATTGCCCCAAGAATGATTCCTTTTCTTTGATAAAGTGAAGTTGCACTTCTGTGTCTAGAGCTCTGCATACCTGCTTCCTGTACCCTCTGTATAGCAGCATCTGTTTTCAGTTCAGACTTGGCTCAAAGAGGAATGTCATCAGGGAGTCAGATTTGCTGAACATGAATTGCATGGACAGTTGCTACTCTACCTTGCCACTGAAGGATTCAAAATTAGCCGTGGCCTGTGGCCACTTCTGTTCTAGACCAATGATGTTTGAATTAGGTCTTGCCTCCTTGGATGCAAGACTGACAGCTGCTCCTTCCTTGCTACATTTTGAAGTGGTGTTAGGTTCTGTTTAATGAACTAATGCTGTTTGACAGCTTTCTTCCTCATATAAAGGGCAGATGAACACAAACAATGGCTAAGAAAAAACCTGCTGAAACTTTATTATAGTGACTCTCCTATACCAGCTTACAAGCCAATATACAGTATATGTCCAAGCTTTTTTCTGTGAGAGCAGCTTTCTTCTCTCCCCCTCCCCCCCCCCCCCCCCACAATTTGGTAGACTCGCACTCCCAGGTTAGCTGTCGGGTAGCTATCCACTTTGTTTCTCTATTCAAGCTGGAAATATTTTTTGCTTTTTCTTTTGTTGTAAAGCATGTCTTTTAAAAAATTGGTTATAAAAATAGTTCACTGTAGCATTAACAATTGCATTGATATTGTGGTGTCAGCCCTGCAGGTAATGTGCTTGATATCGCTGAAGTAGCTTGGTTAATTCGGATAGCTTAAGATGATGATGGTGTTGTTGTTGCACCTTGTGCAACAGAGAGGGGAAGGAATAGCTTGTGGAAAGCCTCCTGTTTTTGGCTATTCTCTGCCACTCTGACAGCTTGCTTTCTTTTTCAGTGTGCCCTAAAGATGGATATAGAAGACTGCAATGGACGCTCTTACATATCAGGTATGTTCTTATTTTGCCTTTCTTGGATCTTAAATGTATTTTTAAAATGACATTTTGCCTTGGTTTTCTCCACTGCATAAATAAATGGCAGTGCTTGACTCCTATCTCTTGGTAATGTTGAACTTCCAGCTTTCACATTTGTGGGCTGGAATGTTCAGCATGGCAAAGGGATTTAGGAGCCACTTGCCTTTCTCTGGCAGCTTCTTGATTCCTCAGTCTTTTCAGGGAAAGGTGGCCTCCGGATGCAGGTTTCTGCAGCAGCAGCAGCAGGCTTCAAGATCTGAGAAGGAAGGGAAATAACTTCCTCTTTACCTTTCTTTTCCACCCACTCCCAATGTGGTGGCTAGAAAGCCATTGCCGGAAGGAGTGGAGCAGCCAACCAGGTCAGCTGTGCAGTGACCTGGAGATTCATGGCCTCTTCCCTCACTGCTCATGATTACCTCAAAGCAGCACTCCAAACAGAGCACAGCTAGAGAGCTGGTGTAGCGTAGTGGCTGGGCTGCAAATCAGAACTTACTCAGTTTGAATCTTGTCTCCACCATGGATGCCTTAAGCAAGCCATTCCTTCTCAATCTCAGCTCCTCAGTGGCAATATGGTATAATACTTATCAGTGTCATTGCAAGGCCAAAATCAACACTATACATGTGCAAGGCTTTGTACACTCAGAAAGCACAATATAAATGTTAAATATTATTGACCTGAGATAAGATGCTGTACCAGGTTACTCCATGTTGATCTTATATGGCATGATGTTCCCTCTGTGGCTGCTGTTGGCTTGCAGCAGTGTTCTAAATTCAGCACAGTTGGGGATGGAAAACCATATCCTGCTGGGTCACAGTTCATTGGTCTGGTGGAGAGTGTTACAGGTAGTAAGAAAGCAGGAGCCTTATTTGCCCACCTGCCAGATTTAGTGAGCATTTTGTTAGTGTCAATATAATTGAGTCTTGCTTGATGATCAGGACTGTAATCAATAGCAATGAAATTAGTTTCTGTTCATCTGATGATATTGTTCTCTAGAAGGTGTGAATATATGTATGTGCTTTCCAGGTTGAAGATGTTACATTAGCCAAGAATTTAGAACAAATCTTTGTGCAGAAACTACCACTCACACTGGTGGAATCGGATAAACCTTTGGAGACTATTCAGTAGTGCTTGGAGCTGCTAGAGTACATATTTGATATGCATCTTAAGAAACAGTCACACTGCCTCCATATGAACTGAACTGTCCCCTGAGGTCAGCTGAGGGGACCTTGCAGTGCATGCCACCTCTGGCAGAACATGATTGGTAGCAGTGATGGATAGGGCTTTCTCTCTGGTGGCATGTCTATTATGCAATTCCCTCTTGGTTGCATTAAGAACTACTGCTTCCCTGCTGGCCTTCCAGTGAGGGTTGAAAACATTTTATTTTTTTTCTGGGTTTTCCATCCTAAATGGGGGGGGGGTAGGGTATGGGGTTTTTTGTTTATGGTTTTTGCTGCTGTTTTGAAGGTATTTTAATTGTTTTAAGTCTTCCACTGCTGTAGTGGTGGTTGTGTTTTCTTATTGTATTGTTTCTTATTGTATTGTGTTTTCTTATTTTATTGTTGGTATGCCACCTTTCCTCTTTTCAGGAGAATAGTGGGATAGAAATTATTTAAATAAACAAATATTGGGTGATATGCATGTAATAAGACTATGGATTAATTCTGCACCTTTGCGCAGGTATGTGAAAGTAGTCAAGCTATGGGAGTATGGGAAATCAGTGATTCATAGACTGTGGTCTATGACTACACAGTAGTCAGATTGTGGCTGTCTTCTAATTCATATACATAACTGTTTGTGGCAAACAATTTTTGCAAAATGCTGATTAGCCTTTCATTCAATGCTGCAAAATCATCCAGACCAGAGAAGGTCAAATTTATATTCCCCAGGAGGACAGATTTTGATAAAGAAGCCTGCTGGGGATCAGATTCTGGGAACAAAGAAGTAAAGTACTAATTGTTATGGACAAATCAAGGTTTAGTCATTGACTGCTTTGAATCTTGGGGGCTTTATGATAATAAAATAGAGAACTAAAAGAAACTCCACTAGCTTAAGTGCTGTAGGTTTATGTGTTTTGTACAGAACTTTGTACAGAGGTACTATAAGATATTAGATCTTAAGGGTTACCATTCGAGCTGTAGCTGCATCGAAGGATAACTAAGGAGGGTTCTGCTATCTGGCTGATTCCTAATGGCAAGGAAACTTGGTTCCATGTATGGAATGTGGCCCCATGGTGGGGTTAATATATTCTGTAACGGGCAGTCTAGAACAGTGGTTCTCAAACTTTTAGCACTGGGACCCAGTTTTTAGAATGAGAATCTTTCAGAACACACAGGAAGTGATGTCATGACCGGAAGTGACATCATCAAGCAGGAAAAAATTTTCGCGGTCCTGCCCACACTTACCTAGTAGTAAGTCCCATTTACTATCATTGTTAAAAGCATATACATAAGTAGCCTGTTAAAAGTACAGATGTGTGACATTTCCCCAAATGCAGTCACATACCATAGTAGCATCAAGCCTAATATATTAAAAATAAAATATTGAAATGAATGGGGATCCACCTGAAATTGGCTCACGACCCACCTAGTGAGTCCTGACCCCCAGTTTGAGAAACACTGGTCTGGAAGTTACCTAATCTGCAATTTTTTCAGCAATATCTGTGTGTGCCTTTTCCAGTGATTTCCACCAGTAAGGAGGTGGGTAATTCATTTCCACACACCTTTAGCAGGTGGAAAGTGGATCAGTATGGGTTGCATCCAAAGCAAGCTGGAGGGGAGGCAGTGGTGGCAGCAGACTTGGGGTAAAGGGCACTCTGAACCTGCTGCAAATGCAATCCTCATCGCCTTGCCTAATGAATGGGCTGCTCTGTCTCTATCTCTTCCATGTGTGTGTGTGTGTTTGTGTGTGTGTGTGTGAGGGAGGGGGAGGGAGTAAGAGTGTCAGGGCTTCTCTGCTTTTTATTGTCTGTTGGGGGCACAAGAGTCTGATCTCAGGCCTAACATACATTTGATTAGCCCAGCAGATCCTCTTGAGTAGGGGTGTTTCATGCAGCAGTCTGAATAGCATTCATGATGTCTGTTGAGGACCGGAAGTGGTGTCATAAAGCAGGAAAAGATGTCATTAAGCAGGTCATGTCCAGAAATAAGCACTTTTTTTTGCTTAGGAACTCAGTTGCAAATAGCGGAAAACATGCAAATCTTGATCGTATTTTAATGTATGGGAGAGCCTAATTATCATGCAGGTTACCCTTTCATCAGAGATGCCGTGATGCCCCAGTCTGAGAGCCCTGGGCAATTATCCTTTAAGGGGTGGGGAGGAGGGGAGGGCAGAGACATGATGCCTAGTATCACGCCTCTGATCTTGGCGCAGGTGTGCACTGCCATTCACCGTCGCCTGCAGCAGCCTCCCAGGGGTTGGGGGAGCCCAGCACCAGCTTCAGCAGGGCTCCCCACGCAGCACAGAGCCCTCCAGAAGGTGATCGCGACTACTTCTGGTTTTGCGATTAAGAAACAGGAAGTGGTCATGATCGCCTTCTGGAGGGCTCTGCACTGTGTGGGGAGCCCTGCTGAGGCTGGTGCCAGGCTCCCCCAACCCCTGGGAGGCTGCTGCAGGCGGCGGTGAGTGGCAGCGTGCCCCTGTGCCCAGATCAGAGGTGCGATACTGGGCATCGCGTCTCCACCTTTCCCCCGCCCTGCTGCCTGCAGCAAAGACTTAGTGGCTCTCAAACTCTCCCTAAGAGTTTGAAAACCACTGGGCTACAGAGAACCATTTCCAAACACAGCCTTTATCATAATCCAAGCCACCTGTAACCCATTCCTTTTCTCTTAATCCCTCTGCTTTTCTCCCTATCTTCTTTTCCTTTCTTCCCCCATGTTCCTCTGGGAAACCTAACTAATCTGCCTATGTCCCTTCTCTCCCCCCCCCCCGACTTACACCAGTAAAATGCCTATAGGTCTCCTCAGACCTACACCAACCAATTAGGTAGCCTACTGGGAGGCTAAGTAAAATAGTTATTAAAATTATTTTTACTTGTCTCCTGCTGGCTGTCTGATTGCCCCGTCCCATCACTGTATGCCACACATGCTCTGTCAGCACCATTGCATTGGCACCAATGTTGGGGGGATAGGATTGGGCAGCATAGTGAGTCCCAGTTCAGACTCCCCATTTTAGTTGCTGAGTACTTCTTAATAAACTTTGGTGCACCGTAACTTTTGCCTCTGTCATCCTTCTCTGCCGAATCACATAGGCGTGCCACATTAACTTCGACACAGGATCTCTGTTCACATGATTCCTGCTTCCCCTCTTTGTGTGCATGCGTGTTATGAGTGTTTTGAAAGAGCACTGATGGTGATGCAGGGAATTGTTCTCATTCCAGTTTGATCAGATTGTGGAATCCATTCATTGCATTCTTAGACTTGGAATCGCATTCTGTTAGGTTTTTATATAGATTTTTCTGGGACAGCTGAACTGCTCCTTGATGTGGTTTCCAGTTTGTTATCCTCTTGTCCAACCCTTTTCTTTTTCCAGTAAGAACTGCACAGTTGGTTATTCCTCTTGTCCGTTTTTGTTCTTTTTGGGGACCGTTTTGTGCATATGTATCGTGAGCAATTGTGAGCAAATCAAGGAAAAGAAATAGAACTTTTATGGCCGGAATTGTGGTCACAATTGCTCTTCCACTTCAGCTAGTAAAGTGATGACAAGGAAGCAGCCTAAAGTTCTTAGTTCAGAGGACTTCTGTCCAAGCAGACGTTTGTTGCAGGGGATAGGGCCATCTGGCAATCTCTCCTCATTGGCTTGGGCAATGCACGGCAGCAGAGTGCTGGGACCTGCTGTCTCTCCTGTCTTACCCATGTGAACTATACTAGGCAGAAGTGGAGATGATATATGTTGCTGAGTACAACCGACGGGTCAGAAGCATATTATTAAAGTGTGGAATCAGCACTGACATGGTAAATGGTACAACCAGAACAGGAAAAATCTCAGAAGCCCGCTCATCCAACTTTGAAAAATCTAATAGCAGCATCAGCTAAGGGTCAAAGTTTCCCCCCCCCCATCTCTGTTCAGGGCTGACGATTAGAAGGCTTAGGTTAGAAGGCTTAGGTTCTAATTCTAAAGATTGGTTCTATTTTTCATATCCTAACCTTAACCTATCCTAATCCTATCCTAACCTATCCTAACATATCCTATCCTAACATCCTGACCTATCCTAACATATCCTAATCCTAACCTATCCTAATAAGGAATATCCTTATTCCTAACCATATCCTAACCATATCCTGACCTTTTGCTCCTTAAGCAAAAACTTCAGCTTGCCATAAAATAACTAGAGCTGCAACTTTAAGCTGATGGATCAACCCCATTGATTGCCTTAAAACCTTATGATAAATTTTCAAAAAAGTGCCTTTGATTGGCAGCAGACCTTTTAAAAATCTATTAATTAAGGAGACATTTTTAAAAGTTCACTTATATTTAGCAGGGAGGCAGCAATTGTCACTTTTTGCACCATCATAGTATCTTTTCCCGGGGCTGTATGCTGGTGTGTCTTTTTGTTTTAGTTTATGAGTCCCTTTGGAAAAGGAACAGTTTTTTCCCATTTTGCTCTGTAAATACATTTGAACTTTTTATTGAGAAGCAGCATATAAAAATTACTAGTATTAGTACAAATACCGAAAACCATGGGTAGTAGGTGCTTGTACCTGAGTAATAAGCTTTATAGGTAAAGGTTTCCTCTGCACAGTCATATCAGACTCTAGGGGTGGTGCTTCATCTCCATGCTGAGGGAGCCAGCATTGTCCAAAGACATATTCTGTGGTCATGTGGCCAGCATGCATTAAATGCCAAAGTGCACAGAACGCTGTAACCTTCCCACCAAAGTGGTACCTATTTACTTGCATTTACATGCTTTCAAACTGCTAGGTTGGCAGGAGCTGAGGCAACTAACAGGAGCTCACCCTGTTCCACAGCACCTGGGTCTCGAACTACTAACTAGGCTGTTGACCTTCCAGTATCTTTAACCACTCAACCACCGTACTTCTAATATTCTTTATACACCTATTAAAAAAAAAAATTCACAAAGCAGTTTACATGCTTGTGTCACAGTAGACACCATCCTTGAAGGGACATGCCATCACAGGAAGGAATGCCCTTTCAAAAATGTCTGCTGTGACACAAGTGTTTATCATTTAAAGATTATGCAAGTATACCTTTTCCATCAGAACTTATTCTGCAGTTTGATTAAATCTGCATAAATGAACTAAAACTCATACGTCATGCGCATTTTTCTTTTTTCTTTTTTCTTTTCAAATGAGCACGGTAGAAGTATAATAAGCAAATAGCATATTTTTTCATCAGAAAATAAGTCACTTACTTTTGTGCCCCCCACTAAAAATAATAAAGTGCTTTTTCCAGCAAGTTACTTAAACTTTTAGAAGTTATTTTGAATGGGAATCTCAGCGGAGTGATGAAATCAGGGCAACTTCCAAGGTGTATGTTTTGAGTGAGTAGTAACTTTTTGTATCTCCAGGGTTTATCCAAAAGAGCAGAATTAATCCTTTTACTTTGTTCTTTACACCACATCCTTAACTGTGTGTATTTGTGTGTGTGTGTATATACACGCTTCTAAATTTACACAAGTGCAGGGTGTTGGTGTTGATCATGCATGTATAATTTTGAGATCTGGCTATTGCTTGTCTAGGAAAACTTCAGTTAGACACACAGGCTCATGGATACTTTATTATTACAGGATGAATTGGTTGTGTAGAATGTGAAGTGATCCTGCACACATACCTTTTTTTCCCTTTTGAATGCCTCTGGAGTCTTTCATTGTACTTGTGCAGTTTTTGCTGACAGTTTCTGGAGCGTTAAAAGCTCTTTGATGGGAGCTCTTTATCTTTCCAGAGCAACACATCCTTTGCTGTGCAGCATCCATTTTTTTTTTGCCAAAATGATGCAGTTTAGACAACTGAGGTGTTTTTACGTTGACCTGGCTAGATGGGGCAAGGAGGTCCTTTTTTAAAAAAACAAACTGAAGGGATGCAATCCTGTAGTTGGTGCCTCTGTTAGAGGACACAAAGCAAACCTGAATCTCAGCGAAAGGGGACACTGCAGCCATATGGATTCCTGCTCTAACAGTGCTGCTTGACTGTAAAATGACGGCCGTTTCTCTCACTTCCAGGAATCTCTTCTTCCTGGAAGGTGAGTGGCTGAGTTCACCCTACTGCCGAGATGCAGCCACACACACTCACAGTCTGTATTCCAGTGCTGTTTCCAAGGAGTTGGCTGTGATAACACTCCAGGGTATCTTCAGCAAGGTAGAATAATGTAAGTTAAATGGGAAGGGGTGGTGATCTGAAATAACCTCATGCTGTTCCTGTGTTTGTTTACACTTGGCACCATTTGGGGGTGGGTAGGGTGTTTCTTGTGCCATCCTGAGCAGCAGTCACTTTATTTGCAGATGAATTGATCGCTAGATTCCCTTATCTGAGCAAAGGGGAAGATGGCTATTTGAAGTGCTACTGCAAACTGTTGGATATGGATGAACAACAAAAAAAGAAAGATAAGAGCAGTACGTGTGATAAAAGGAGCTGCCAAGTCCTTCTTACAGGGCTCCCTTTTTCTCTCCCCCCCCCCCCCCACTATATTCAGTCAAAACCTGGAGAGAGGTGAGGAGCATAATCCACAGCGCTTGCTGGCAAGGAGCTGAACAAATCCTTGGTTAATGTCAATGAAGCTTAATTTGCTTTGGTGAAGACTGCTTGTTGTTGCTGGCCTATTTTGCTTAACCGTATTGTCATTAACTTCAAATTTAATGTCTGTTTCATGTGAGTTGGTGTACGCTTGTGGTCACTCACACACTAGGGTCAGCATACCTTGGGTTCCCTCAGTTCCTGCATCTGAGCAGCAGAGGGGGGTTAGGGGTAAGGCTGAAAGAGAATGTTCAGAATCCAAAAGAACTCATCTTTGACAACCTAAGGAGGAAAGAAAGGGGGAACCAATGGGAAGTTATATTCATAAGGCAAAGGCATGCCATGCTTATGTCAAACTTGAGTGCACCTGGTTAGAACAGAGTGCTTCCTTTATCATAGTGTGAGAATGACAAGTGTGAGACTGACAGTTCATTCAAGGAAGCCACCTGTCTGTGTAACCACTGATGAAACTTTCTCCATATCTGCTTCCTACCTTTCAAGCTTTCATTCCAACTAGATAAGAAAGATAAGGGAGTGGCAGCAGAGAGGGGGAGTACCCAGTTGTTTAGCACAATTGTTTCAGTATTTGTTTCACAGTGGGTATTCTACCTATATAGATCTTGCTAGTCCAGACACAGTATCAGATTGGCAGTATCCACATGGATAAGTGTGCAGCATTGCTTGCAAAATCCTCTGTTTGGAAGTCCCCTAAGTCGTGGGAAAGCTTAGGGAAGGGAAGCTATTCACAAATTATAGATAGAATAAGGTCTTTAGCATTTGGCTAATGAGATGACATAATAAGGTGAATCAGTTAGAATACTAAGGAACATCTTGTCCCTATACTCAAACTGGATTTACTAACAATGATCTAGCCTTCCCTGAGTTGGTAAACTTGGGTCTAGGTTACAGACTGCTGCAAGTGGGTGATGGTGGTCACATGACTGAATACTCTCCTGTACAACAACATTTCCATCACATAGAAGTTGATGGAAAGAAGGAATCTAGGCTAACCTTCACCTTGACATGCTCATTCCCTATGTCCAGGGAACTTTTTTGTGTGGAGAAGCATTCAGTCATGTGAGCTTCCACCTGTACCCTAAAGTGGCATGGTGGTGAATTGAAGCTTATCACCTCAGCTAAGAACAAAGCCTGAGAAAGTCCTTTGAAAACCTTCACTGAAGAAAATTGAAAATGAAAAAAACCACTGAGGGGAATATTCCCTAACTGCCTACCTACAGTTACATTTTCAGAGTAACTGCTTTGCTTTTCTGCAGCTTATATGCTTTGTTCATGCTGTGGTAGAGAGCCATTGCTTCCTTCACCTCTTGCCCTGCTTAGCTTATTTAAAACAACCTGTAAAGTTCATCACATCCCATTGTTTAAATAGCTTCAACATTAAAATTTCTACTGAAGTCTTGTTATCAACACTTTCATTCAACACTTTTCACTAAGTGTTTTCCATCCCTGTCCCTTTCCAACCTCAATGTGAGGTGGCCATCTTGTCCGCATTAATTCAAAGGAAAATTTAGTTAAAGCCAGTGAAGCTTCCCCCCACAAAGTGCTTGGGAGCTTGAGATTGCCTGTTTGAGACAAAGACTGCCCAGCTTGCTGTTTGGTGCTGAATGTTTATCAAACAACTGGATTATAAGTGTGTGACCAAATAGTGGTCCTACTGTAAGTTAGATGGTGCAGTAACTTACAGATCAGTGGTTCTCACACATTTAGCACCAGGACCCACTTTTTAGAATGAAAATTGGTCAAGATCCACTGGAAGTGATGTCATGACCAGAAGTGACATCATCAAGCAGGAAAATTTTTGACAATCCTAGGCTTCAATCCTACCCACACTTACCCAGGAGTAAGTAGTAGTAAAGAGTTACTATCATTTTTAAAAATATATATAGTAACCTATTAAACATACAGGTCTGTAATATTTCCGCAAATGCAGTCACATACCCTGGTAGCATCAAGTCTAATATATTAAAAATAAAATATTGGAATGAATGGGAACCCACCTGAAATTGTTTCGCGACCCACCTAGTGGATCCCAACCCACAGTTTGAAAAACACTGTATATAGATAATTTACCCTGATGATTTTTTGAATGGAGGAATTTGGGCAGGTATGGTTTTTTCATGCCACAATGCTGCAAGAATTGGAAAAGCTATCCAAATTCCATTATTTGCATAATTTTTAAAACTATTGGTGGGGGAATAAAACAAAAACACCCTCCCTTTTGGCATTAAAACACAGGTCTTTGCTTGTTTGTTGCACTTGAAGAATTGCAACCTAAAAAAAGCATAATTATAGCAACTTTTGAAATATACAGGTATGGGTCAGCAATATATGTTATGATAAATTGAAGTTCTACTGGAGAACCTGAGAGCTATAACTGAAATATTGACTGAAAAAAGTAGCCCCTTTCAGCTGAAAGACTTGAGGAAACTCTGAGGTGGAGCATGTGTGGAAACTCACAAAGCCCAAAATACAGAGACGCTGTAAGCATTCTTAAAGAGATTATTTGGACTGGTAAGCCCAAGAAAGTGACTCTTGGAAGGACTAGATGAACCTGATGTCCAAAGGAATTGGGAACTAGCAAAGGGTGGACATAATACAATTTTGCATCAACGCACAACATGTTGACATTACAATAAGCATTTATGGGGTTGCAGACAAGTACACCACTGCAGAAATTTATGGATGGATATGTCAAACCCATTGTTAAACTTAAGAACAAATATGCTGATAGTTTTGTGATAAATATGTAAAGGAAAGGCAGAAATGTCACTTTTGGACTATGGCTCTGACGTGACTAGATGGAAAAATAGTCATGAAGAGTTACTGAGCAAGCACTTTTGGTGTTCTTCCTTTCAGAGGCTACAGCAGTGCAGTAGAAAGATCCTTATAAAGTGTATATTTGAAAGGAATACTCTGCAAATAATGTAGTTATCTTGAGCCTGGATCTAGCATACATCATTTTCTTCTGAGAAGTGTTTGTGGCAGCTCTTCCATTAGAGCATGCATTGAAACTCTGTTCTGTATGGCAAGTTCCTGCAGGGTGCACAGACATAGCAAAGCCATGTCTACACTGATCTTATGTATGGTAACTTGGATTTAAATTTTACCTTTATCTACAGCTGCCATGTAATGAGATGCTTCCACATCTTTGAATAACCCTAAACATGGCTGATGTAGGTAGCCTAGATGATCACAATTATTTGGGTAATTCATGTTGAATTTGTGCCATAATTATAGAAAAAATGAAAAGACTGTATATAGTTTAATTGGTTGTGCCAATATCCTCCTAAAAATGGATCTGACATTGACTTTATGAATGCTGATCTGGTACTGACTTCATAATCAATGAGCAGAGGTGGATTTTTGGTGACAACGAAATAAAAACGCGTAACATTGCTTTCTGTACTTTTAACTCTGGGAAACATCGAAATACACCAAAAAATAAAACCGTTTTCACCCACCTCTGTCAAAGAAAGATGGACCCAAATGAACCTCGCATTCAGTTGAGCAGGTTTTGTGCCAACTATCCGTAACAAGGTACTGTCTTATTAAACCTTTTTGATTATTTTAAATAGTTTCATTGATAGATGTGTATATTCCCCTATTTGCCATACTTTAGAAGGTATAGGATCATGACTGCATGACACATGACGTTTGGATTCTTTCTGTATTGCTGTTCACTAGGAGCTTCAGTGGGTAGTTGTTTTTATTCCTTCAAATGCTGCAGAGGCTACATCCTACTTGTGTACTTCAGAAGAGCCACCTTTCTACTTTTTTAGTCTTCTGCCCTGGTGACGGGGATCTAAGAATGTTTCTTGAAGCAAACTCTTAACAACAAGGCAGCTTTAATTTACCTGTGCTTCTTGCTTTTTTCCCCTCTTCTAAAGGTAGTGGGGATTCCTCTTTGGAAAAGGAGTTCACCTCCACAATTGTGGGACCCACGGTGAGCACACCAAACAGCCAGCACTCCTCACCGAGTCGCTCCCTTAGTGGTGAGTTATACTCTTCTAATCAGTTGTTTGCCCCCAAAATGTATTGTACCACGTTGTAATCAGGACAGACGACACCTCTTGTATCTAAAGAAATACTTGTCTCTTCAGTTTGTCCTCCAAGTTCATCAGGTTTGTTGAGAATTTCACCAGAATTCATTCTGGAGGAGACCTGAGAAATAGGCAGCTTTTGGTATACCAGTAGTTTTGGATTCTTTATACTAACTGTTAGATGGTCTTTATATTTCTCCATCCAGTATATTCTCCTGGTCGAAATTTAGACTGTAAACCAAGGAAGCCCTCTGCTCCAGACAGTTACAAAAGAGATTTTGTTCAGAAAGACAGTCATTTTTCTTATGTTAGCATGGGAGAAAGCAACTCAAGAGCACTTCCTATGGAAGGCTAGTTACTAATATTGTTTGGCAAAACATAACTGATGCTAGGCCATGGAAGTAAAATATTTGAGGTGTGGACATGGGGAGCAACCACTAGTCCCTGAGAGTGCTGAAAAGGAACTTTGATATACGAGTATCTCTTCGTTACATGTGCAGCCATAGGCATTTCTACTGAAAATAATAGCCTGTTGCTGTAAAAAAAATATATATTCTACACAGACATTTGGAGTCACCAAATTGCAGAATGAATACATGAAAATAAGTTTTCTCAGAGTAGTCTTTGATGGCTATCAGCGGATAGTTTAAAAAGTATATTTGTGTGAAGCACGTCCTCTGAGTTCCTGGTCTGAAGCAGAAGAGTTTACATTCCAGTTCAAAGTTGGTTTGGAAATATGGTTGGACTCTAGTTTTTGTCATCTGGAATGTTCCAAAATTAATATAATGCATCCAACTGTTTAAAGTCTTGTTGATGGAATAGAAAGCATAGTCTTGCTTGTTCAATGTAACATGAAAGGAATGCAGCATATGGACTGAACAAGAATATTTTTCCTTTAACAGGGAGGCACTGGCTGATGGCATTGCTTCTGATCAGACTTGATTTCATTGCTAGTCCAGCTAGCAAGCTTCTGCCCCAGCAGAGCAGGCATATTACATAACCTGTTTTGCCAGCCTGACCAGACACTGCTTGGTTCTGTAAGGAAGGTTGCAGAACAATAACCAGCTCTCCTTTCTCTGTCCAGGGTGGGTGGGGGAAAACTGCTCATCCCCAGGGGATGGAAAAACATCAAAGTTCAGCCAGCATCAATGTATCTGGGCAGCTCCTGCCCCAATGAGCAGGCTTTCACTTCCTATTTGTGCACAGAGGTGTCAGTTTGTGCTGAATCTCCAAGATGTTCATAGTGTTCTTTAGAGGATTTACAAACTCCCAGTCTCTCTCTGGCCCAATCCCTCACAAGAATATGTTATAGTCTCAAGTGCTGTTTCCAGCTAGCCTATGGGTTAGCATGGTAGATTTGCTGAAATGATTTTCCAGAGACCTTCCACCTGCATGGCTTTTGATTGGGATAGGATACTGAGAGCCAAGACTCCTGAATGCTGTTATACCCTGCCTTGCCTTAGTCCAGGGGTGCCCAAACCCCAGCCCTGGGGCCACTTGCAGCCCTCGAGGCCTTTCAATGCGACCCTCAGGAAGCCCCCGGTCTCCAATGAGCCTCTGGAGATTTGTTGCCCACACTGGCCCGACGCAACTGCTCTCAGCGTGAGGGCAACTGTCTGACTTCTTGCTTGAGCTGTGGGATGAGGGCTCCCGCCACTGCTTGTTGTTTCACATCTGTGATACAGTAGCAGCAGCAAAGGAAAGGCTAGCCTTGCTTTGTGCAAGGCCTTTTATAGGCCTTAAGCTATTGCAAGACCTTCATTCATTCATATAAGTTCATCTCTAATATATTCATTTATGTAAACTTATGTAAATTTATTCAAATTTTAAATTTAAATTAATTCTTTTTCCCCAGCCCCCGACATAGTGTCAGAGAGATGGTGGCCTCCTGCCAAAAACTTTGGACACCCCTGCCTTAGTCCATAGCACAAAACTGGCTAAATCTTGATTTGCAGAGAGTGTGCAAATCACCTTTTAACCTACAGAAATGTCAGAGTATTGTACATGCCATATTATGTGCTGCCCTTTCTTTGACACAAAAGTGTTTACTCTTCTAGTACAAAGTAGTTTGAGTTGTTGCTTGGGAGAAGAAGTGTGAATTCTTCCCTGGCCCTTCTGGGTTGGGGGTGTGTGTGTGTGTGGTAAGTGATATAACATTTGGGGGTAGGATTCTGACCTGAGCTACCCAGACCTGCTTTTGTGTGCGTGTACTCAGTGGGACAGCTATGTGCCTCCCATTTGTTCTGGCTAGCTGGGGCTCTGGGCAAATGGAGTTTCTCTGTATATTTTTGAAAGGGATTTTATGTACTGCTGCTGCCTTCCATGGAGAATGGAATAAATGGACAAGAGCAAGATGCTTGAGTGCCAAAGCCTCTGTTGCTATTCTCACAGAGGCTCAAGTAATTTTAATTAAAGAACCTTCTAACTCCTTAATTACATGGGGCAAAAAGGGTCATTGGGGTCTGTGGCAGACCACATGCTTCATAAACAGAAGGTCCCCTGATATCTTCAGGTATGGCAGATATACATTTCCACCTGAAACCCCAGAGAGCCACTGGCAGTCTGTGTTGACAAAACCGACCTGCATGATCTAGTTCAAATGTTATATAAGTCCATGTATTATATGCCATACGCTAAATAAATAAAAGACCTGCATGTACTGATAGTCTGAACTGGTATAAAGCGGCTTTCTGTGAAGAAGAAACTGAGATTATAATGAAGGGCTCTTTGGAATTACAGGTCAGATAGGAAGCACTGGCACAAAGTGGGCATGTTAAACCCCTGTTTAACAGGGGTTTGTCACTTATGTGTCTGTCTGTTCATGTATAAAGCTGGGTGTTTTGCAGTAATATGGAAGGAGGCATCTAAATGAGGAGAGCTGAACCCTCTCCCACTCAATCTCCCTGCACTCTGTCATCCCAGGCACTTCCCCACAAGCCCTACTCTGCTAGAAGCTGATAGAAAAGTTCTTGAGGAGGCAAGGAGAAGTGTTTCATTCCTTTTATCCAATGCCCTTTTTTCTTTTAAGATCAGCTGCCCTGTGTTATATATGAATGGCCCAGACACATGAACCACAAATGTGGTTGCCCTCTCATATCTAGAAGACCTGTATTCCTGCACAATTCCCAATGAGGCAAAATGCTAATTAAAGGAGAATACAGTAAGACAGACAGGTCACGAGGGAATTTGAGAGCCCTTCATTATAGAACATTCCCACAAATACATTTATAGGGCTAAATGATTAAGCCTGGCCATGGACCAAAAGTTTAGGAGTGTTTATTTTGTAAAGACTTCTAACTGCATTCCTTTTGGAGCAAAGGCTTCTCCATGTATCAGAAGATGGAGACAGGAAAGTCTCACTAATCATACATTCCATTGATTGCTAAGGTGGCAACCAGGAGTTCAGTATTCTTCCCTTTCTAAGCTGTCAGCATCCACTACCTGGCTTGAAAAGGGAAATACTTGGTCTGCTGGACATATGAAAAAACCTTGCCATCCTACAATTTGTAGTTACTTATCTCGGCACCTGTGTGCCTTGTGTCTAAAACATGGTGGTCTAAGGGCATTATTTAAATCCTGGGCTACTTTCTACCACTGAAGTTATTTGATTTGTCCATTTTCTTTAGGCGTGGGGGGAGGAGAGGAATGTTTTGCAAGAAACTAGTGCAAAACGCCCCACAGGCCTTCAGCAGCTTAGCCATTGATTATGAAACTGGGTCTCATTTCCAGAGGTATTGTATCACTATTTTGTTGGGTTTTCCTGTCTTTAAATATTTGATCGAACATTTTATACCTTTAAATGGGATAAACAGTCCCACCCACTTCCTGCACAGCATCTGATGAAATGGAATTTACTAGCCTGCTGTATATTCTCCCAGCAGAAATTTTCATTACACTATAATAGCCCTGCTATTGTATACTTCCCTGACTCAACTGATGTGGGCTTCTTTTGGAGATCTGAGCCTCCTTGGTTTAAGACTCTCAACCTAGTATGGTAGGTTTTATGTCCATATATATAAATATGAATTTGTCCCAAGGTGATAGTGGAAAAGTGGGTGACAAGGAATCCTCTGAAGGCTGCTCCTCAGATGGCATCCCTTTGTTTTCATAGAGAAGACTCTCTCAGTTTTCACTAGCTTGCTGGGGCTCTGAAGATAGCATCAACTGTTATGCCTTTGATACTAAGAACATAAAAGCCTTTCTAAATCAGATCAAAAGGACCTTCTAGCCCGGCATCCTATTCCTAGCAATGGCCAGTCAGAGGCTTCCAGGAAGCCTATAAGCAAGAGCACGAAGGCAGTAATCTTACCTGCTTTTGCTCCCCAGCAACTAGTATTCAGAAATATATTATCCCTGCATGTAGAGGTTCCATTTAGCTATCATGGTTAATAGCTGCTGGTCTAATTCCCTTTCTGAGCTATCTAAGCTATAAGTCCTTTATGCACTGTGTGAAGAAGTACTTGCTTTTGCCTGACTCGAATTTACTGCTGGTCAGTTTTATTGGGTAGACTCAAGTTCTAGTACCATGAAGGTGGGGGGGGGGGATTTTCATCAGTGTATAATTTTTATATACCTTCCTGCTCCCTGCTTTCCTTTAATTAAATTGGGTCAGCAGCTGAATGGAGGGAAATCGGGTAGTTTTGGCACTGCCACCATCCCAGACTACAGAGACCTGGCAGGGGGGTTTTGTTTGGGGAACAAAATCCCTTCTAGAAGAGCACTTACCCCCAGCAGAGGTCCTAGGACTAGGCAGGCAAAGATTCAAAATGTAACTAATTTATTGAAAATCCAAAAGAAAGGGGATTAAACCAAACTGAGAAGAAGGGGAGGAGAGGCAAGTACAAGAAAGCTGATGGAAAATGCCTGAACTCGGCTGGATGAACACAAAGAAAAAACTTGACAATCAGATCTAGTAACTGTAATGCTTAGCAGATGGTTCTGGGATGTTCCTCAAGAGCAAAGTACAAAAACCCCTCTCCAAGCCAGCTTGGAGAGAAAAGAGTAACTCAATGAAATAATCCCTGGATGCATCCAACTAGGATAATAGTTCCTGTCATTAGCTATTCATATTGTTAAAGGAATTCTGGTCCCTGCGCTTACTGTTGAGTAAGTGCGCGTTCACAAACCAACAGATTTCATAGCAGACTTGGAAGAAAACACCCCTAGGAATCCCTGTGAGTGACCTTAGGTAAACTAGGTTTGATAATACCATTACCTGATTAGAGGAGTGGAGCCCATTGGCCATCCCACCCCTCTGCCTAGACTAGGGGTGTCAAACTCTTTTCATAGAGCAGGCCAAATTGCATTTATGATGCCTGCTGAGGGCCAGAAGTGATGTTATTAAACAGGTCATTACTAGAAATAAGCACTTTTTCTCACTTAGGAACACATTAGCTGCAGATGACAGAATATATACAAATCTACTCTGGCCTGGCTAAGATTCTTGAGATTTTGGCTAAGGATTGGCTTTGAGGCAAATCAAAACATCATGCTTAGCAGTATTCTTGCTGATGTTTCTTTTTCCCCTGGTCTAACTTTATTTCACAAAACACTTCAGTTGCTAGGTTTATCACCTGATCTGATAGGAGTATTATCCATGTCTACTGCTTAAAATCTTATTTTGACCCGATTATTCGATATAGACAAACAGGATTTACAAGCTGCAGCCCATAATTCTTGTTCCCCTCTATATTTTGGTCTTTCATGGCCCTCTGATTCAGGTTCAAGCTATCTATCATTCATGCGTTCTCATCAGATTTGTAGAGCCTTTACGCTGGGTAGGTTTAATATCTTGCCTACAAACGTGTTGAGAGCAAGATTTAATAGGTCATTGGAGAGTCCCCAGTCATGTTCTTGCGAACTGACCTCAAATGAGTCCTTGACCCGTGTATTATTGTATTGTCCCCACTATGTTGATTTACGCCATCGATTTCTATTCCCATTTCTGGAAAACTTTCATGGTTTGAATAAGGACCTGGTTCGGTACCTGGATATTGTTTATGCCAATAAAGTGATATGTCAATGAATTGAAATGAAAATACAGGTCCAGCCTTGTTATACACTGATTTTTTTATACACAGATTTGACTCAAAACAAATGCCCACTGCAAATGAAAAGGAATATGCTGATCCCTGGAGAAGGGGGGGGGGAAGGGATTTCCCATCCCTTTAAAATCACAGTTTAAAAAACTGAACAGTCCTTTAACAATAGCCTCCTTAATGAGAGAGAGAGAGAGAGAAGGCAGTTGGCTGACAATCCATCAGTCCTCTCTCCAGGTGACCCCTCCCTTCCCCCTGAGCACATGAAAGAAAGGTGCTCACTTTACATTGGTGAAGGGAGGGGCTGAGTGAAGTGCATTTCTAAGAGCTTGGAGGAGGACTGATTGATGAATTGTCTTCTTAAGGACTCATCAGCAAGGCTGTTTTTAAATCACTGGAGCAAGGGAACTTTGTTTTTTAAATGGATTTGCTTTAGTGTGTTTTTTGCCATCCACATGTGTTCTGGGAACGGAACCCACACGAATAATGAGGCTCAACCTGTATACAAATCTTGATCATATTTCAAGATATAGCAGAGCCCAATTATCAGCAGTAACACCTCAGCACTGTTCAGCAGCTAAGAGCCCGAGGGCTGGGTAAAAAGCTTCCGTGGGCTGCATCTGGCCCCTGGGCCTTGTGTTTGACACCCCTGGCCTAGACAGACAGGGTTGGCTGCCCTGTCCAGTGGTTCTCAAACTTTCTAAGAGGCCCTTGAGGCTGCTGTTCAATTTATGAATTCAAGGGGGTGAATTTATGAATTCAGGGGGGTTTGGTTATAACAGTGATTGGGCAGCCATGTTCCCCCCCCCCCGAGTAGCAGGTTGTTTAACCTTTGATGCACATAGCCTAAGCCTTCATGAACCACCAAAGCTTAGGTCACAATCCACTGGTTGGTCCTGGACCCACAGTTTGAGAACCACTGGGTAGCTAGCTACTCCAGACAAGGAAGAATGAATCAAATCCACAAATGCAGGTGACTGACTGCTAATGTTTCAAACAAAGGGCAAAACTGATGTAGGAGGAGGTCCTGGCAACTTTTAGCCTGCTGAGCATGCACAGGAGCTTCTGGAGAGTTAGAAGTACCCAAAAATAAGGTAAAATAGAACATTCTATCACATTATGTTTCTTTTTTCTTCCATAGCAAATTCTATCAAGGTGGAAATGTACAGTGATGAAGAATCAAGCAGGCTGCTGTCGCATGACGACCGGCTCCTTGAAAAAGAGGACAGCGTGATTGTGGAGGATTCCCTCTCTGAGCCACTTGGCTACTGTGATGGGTCAGGGCAGGAACCACACTCCCCTGGTGGCATCCGGCTTCCAAATGGCAAACTGAAATGTGACATCTGTGGGATGGTGTGCATTGGCCCCAATGTACTGATGGTGCATAAACGCAGTCATACAGGTGAACAGGCCTGGATGCCAATATCCTTTTGTTTTTTACTGCTGTGCTCAGTGTTTAAGAGCACTTTAAGGTCTTAATAATCCCGAGTCCTCACTTTTCACACTTGGGCCCTTTTAATCTGGCCTGGTATAGTGTGGCTGTGAAGTGTTTTAGAGACAGGTAGTAAGTAGTTCCTTACAGAGTCTGACTCTATATCAGTACATGTAAATACATGTTTTGGGGAGTGTTCAGAGAGCTTTGTGTACAATATCTTAATAATCCTTCAGACAATCCAGTAAGGTTGTTATAGATTGCAGTTGGCTAGTATAGATTGCAGTTTGAGTGCTGCAAGTGGCTTGTCTAAGGTCAGCAAGATTTGAACTTCCTGGCTCAATGTCTTAGCCTCCAACAATCTCCCATCTCTTAGTACAGGTGGGCTAAAGATGTTCTGACTATGGTAAAGTAGCCAAGAAGGTCTTATTATTAATGGTTATAGAAGACACAACCTTAGTTAGATTTTAGACTGTTAGAGAAGGCACAAAAACTGAGTGTAACTTATGGGTAGAGGTGTCTGTTTCTGGTGAGTAAGTAGGATTATAGCCAGAGTCTTACTACATGAACTTACTTCTGAGTTAAAAACGCACAGTTTTCAGACTGCTCTATTTATGGGGCAAACACAGCTCAATTATTGCTCAGAGGCAGTAACAGGTAGAAGATAAATTTCAAGAAAGATCATAGTTCAAGTGCAAAGACCAGACAACTGTGCATGACAGCATGCTCTTGGTAGCTGTTGGCTCTTCTGCTCACCTGTGTTTCCAGTTTCCTGTCTGTACTACAAGGATAATAATACTGTACTGGCTAGAAAGCATTTCAATTGGATTAGGCTACGGTGTTTTCTTAAATATTAATTTTTCCAGTGTATGAAAATTGATCATATGTAAGAACCTGGGTAAATGCTCATAGCTTGGCTTAAGGGATGTTGGATTAGGCAGGGTTATTTAAAGAAAAAGCAAACCAAATAACTGACTTTAATTTTTTTAAGAACATGGATGTAAATTGAACTGGTGTAAAATGCACCAGGATAAAATGTTTTTTCATTGTAGGATATTGTCCAAAAGGAATGGAGGTGAGGGCACTGCTTAGTTAAAATCAAAGCTGACTTTCTTGGGCACTTACCAGTGCTGATCTGCTTTCTAGGTGAGAGGCCATTCCACTGCAATCAGTGTGGTGCCTCCTTCACCCAAAAAGGTAACCTCCTGCGCCACATCAAGCTGCACTCGGGTGAGAAGCCCTTCAAATGTCCCTTCTGCAACTATGCCTGCCGGAGGAGAGATGCACTCACTGGCCACCTCCGTACACACTCAGGTGAGTTGCAGGGTTCTTGTCACATCTGAAAGCTTTGATGATGGAGAGGGTGGGGCTTGAAAAAATGAGAAATGGGTTGGTAGTACTATTTTGGGCTCTGAGACTAAGCCACTGCCTGATGATAAAGGTAGATGAAACCGCCCAGCCATCCTTTTTTTAGCCCATATTTTGGTTCTGTCATGTCATCACTTGTCATTGCCCTCCCTGGTAATTGGTTCTGCCCACTCATGATCCCTCCTCTTCTGCAGCTGTCATTACATTTGTATCCCACCTTTCTTCTCAAGAGTTCATAATAGCGTATATCGAACTTTTTGAAGGGTTTCCCAGGCACTCCCCAAATGCAAACCTGATGAACTAAATCAAGCTCTCAGGTGCCTTCACTCCATTCTTAACCTTTCTAAGATAATTTCTGAAGCCAAACTGCAGACTACATTAAATAGAAAGTTCAGTGCCAATTAAACCTAGACCCGTACTCCATATGGTATTAATAACATGCTTCGCCTTGACTTTCTTAGGTTTTCTTGATTCGGTGGCAGCAGTTATGAGGGCTGATTAAGGATCTGGGTCTCAGCATAGGAAGAGGGAACTTTAACTCTTTGCCCCTGCAGTGGTTCCAGTCCCCACCCCCCTCTGTTGTTTGGTCCAGGAGAGAAACTTCCATTGGCACCTCTGAAGTTTTCCACCTGATGCAAATAGCAGCTACAGGCAGGGGTAGAATCCAGATTGGGATTGTGGTGAGGCAGAGAGTTAAAGCCCTCTCCCACCATCATTGTCCCATTCCCAGTCTTCCCCACAACTGCTGAGTGGGGGGTGGGTGGGCGGAACTAAGTATGTAATTTAACTTGGTTTAAATTTGGTCCTAACTTTAATTGGCATTGAACTTTCCAGCACCAATGACACAACTTTAAGGCAGTTCTCTAGTGGTTTCAAAGGGAAACACTCTTTCCTTCTGGGAGGTACCCCCTTTTGACAGACAGCGTCCATCAGCAAAAAATGACAAGGGAAGGGGCTTCCCCTAGCCTGCTAACCAGACTACCTGGTTAGCAGGCCAAATGGTTCTGGCTTATCTTGTTTCTGAGCTGTTGCAACACTGTTTAAATTTTTCTTCAGCAGTTTTTTTTTTCTGAAAATGAAGCACTTTCTCATGCATGGCTCTTCCTAATCCTAGTCAGTCTGGGCTACCCTTATTGGTACTTCTGCAAAAGGGAAGAAGCATTTTCCTCCCCTGGCTTGGTGGAAAGTATGATAATCTGGGTATATACATCTCCCTCTACATGTCCTGGGGTGTACAGAACCCACTCTGCTGGGGCTTTTTGGTTCATCTTGAGAAAATCACTTCCTTGCAGCCTTACTAAACTTTGAGTTACAAGTATACAAATATGTTCAGTAACCTAATCCTCAAAATAATAGTTCTTCTATCAAATAGGCCTTTGAGTAGAATTTGCAGTATGGCTGTCCGCTGTAGGGGAGGGGCTTTCAGTATTGCTGTGTAAGGCTAGATATTTCCCTTAAAGATGTTGGAGGTTTTGGTTGTATTACTAAAGCTTTTTTGAAGTATCTTACTCTTTTATATATATATATATATATATATATATATATATATATATATATATATATATATATATTTTTTTTTTTTTTGCCTGGGCAATGCTGTGCAAGAATGAAGTTCTTATGGAAAGTAGGGAGGTGTTTTCCACTGCAAGCAAGCTGAACAAGTGTATGTACAGCTTCTATTAGCATGAATACTTTAGCAAACATCTCCTCATCTGTTAAGGAGAAAAACTACTCTCAAAATTTAGCTTAATACTGGCTGGCAGTGACATATTTAACATGGTTTACAGCTAAAATATGCACTATATAAAAACAATAAATAAAATCACAAAAAATAATAAAACCATGCAAACTATTTACAACCAACGTACAGGAGGCAGACAACACATCAGCCAAATGCCAGATGGAGCAAAAATGTTTTGAGCCCTTGCTGAAATGCCATAAGGGAGGGGTAGATCTTAATTCCCCTGGTAGGGAGGAATTCACTAGGCACTATGTTACCTTCTCTGATGCATTTGCTTTGGTTGATGCATTTTCCAGTGCTGGTTCTTATACAAATACTTGTCTGCATAGAAAAAGTTGTTGGCATGGAAATGAGTTAAGAGACAATGGTCTCTCAGTGTCATTTGAGCTGTGACTTTTGATTCAGTCTGAGGTTCTGTGCTATAACAGCTGTCATGCCTTGGGTGGAGAGAATAAAATCTGTCTACCTACTGAACTTTCATTGTTTTCCTTTGTTTTCTGTTTCTGCATTGCTTTGGGAGCTTTTTAAGTTCACACAGGTGTTTGTGGCCTTCTGTGACTCTTCTCCCTTTTAATGTTCTAAGACAGGGGTCTCCAAACCCTGGCCCCGGGGGCCAGATGCAACCCGCAGCAAGCCTCTTTCCAGCCCACGGCCAACCTCTTGCCCCCAAAAGCCTCCGGCCCACTCAACTGAACATGACCAGAACTGTGCTCTGATTGTGTCTGAAGGGTGTTCTGAGGGCCAGAGAGGTTGAATGAATGAGCCCATTCATTCATTTATTCACTCATCTAAGTTCCATCTCTAATTTATTTATTTGAATTTTATGTTTAAATTTTTTTCCAGCCCTCCACACCATGCCAGATATTTGATGTGGCTCTCTGGCCAAAAAGTTTGGAGACCCCTGTTCTAAGAGATAAATAGGTGGGGACTGTTCAGGCAATGATCTATTTTCATTGTGACAACAGTTTTCTTTGATGCCCTTCTTCCCGCACCCCTCAAAGATCTGTAGTCCCAAATGCAGTTACTTCCTCCTTGGACAAAATATGTATTGGTAGGTTATTGAGCATATTGAACATATTGACATAGTGGGCATAACGGAAACCTGGTGGAATGCGGAGAATCAGTGGGATACCGCAATCCCAGGCTATAAACTCTACAGGAGGGACAGGCAGGGGCGTGTTGGAGGTGGGGTGGCCGTTTATGTTAAGGAAGGGATAGAATCCAGCAAAGTAGAGATTGAAGGTGGGTCCGACTCCACCGTAGAATCTCTGTGGGTTAAATTACCAGGCTTGTGCAGCGATGTAATACTGGGGGCATGCTATCGTCCTCCAGACCAGAAATCTGATGGGGACCTTGAAATGAGGAAACAGATCAGGGAGGTGACAAGGAAGGACAGGGTTGTAATCATGGGGGACTTCAATTATCCTCATATTGACTGGGTCAATTTGTGTTCTGGTCACGATAAGGAAACCGGATTTCTTGACGTGCTGAATGACTGTGGCTTAGATCAGCTAGTCACGGAGCCCACCAGAGGACAGGTGACTCTGGATTTAATTTTGTGCGGTACGCAGGACCTGGTTAGAGATGTAAACGTTACTGAGCCATTGGGGAACAGTGATCATGCTGCGATCCGTTTTGACGTGCACGTTGTGGGAAGAATACCAGGCAAATCTCTAACAAAAACCCTTGACTTCCGACGGGCGGACTTCCCTCAAATGAGGAGGCTGGTTAGAAGAAGGTTGAAAGGGAGGGTAAAAAGAGTCCAGTCTCTCCAGAATGCATGGAGGCTGCTTAAAACAACAGTAATAGAGGCCCAGCAGAGGTGTATACCGCAAAGAAAGAAGGGTTCCACTAAATCCAGGAGAGTGCCCGCATGGCTAACCAGCCAAGTTAGAGAGGCTGTGAAGGGCAAGGAAGCTTCCTTCCGTAAATGGAAGTCTTGCCCTAATGAAGAGAATAAAAAGGAACATAAACTGTGGCAAAAGAAATGTAAGAAGGTGATAGGGGAGGCCAAGCGAGACTATGAGGAACGCATGGCCAGCAACATTAAGGGGAATAATAAAAGCTTCTTCAAATATGTTAGAAGCAGGAAACCCGCCAGAGAAGCGGTTGGCCCTCTGGATGGTGAGGGAGGGAAAGGGGAGATAAAAGGAGACTTAGAGATGGCAGAGAAATTAAATGAGTTCTTTGCATCTGTCTTCACGGCAGAAGACCTCGGGCAGATACCGCTGCCCGAACGGCCCCTCCTGACCGAGGAGTTAAGTCAGATAGAGGTTAAAAGAGAAGATGTTTCAGACCTCATTGATAAATTAAAGATCAATAAGTCACCGGGCCCTGATGGCATACACCCAAGGGTTATTAAGGAATTGAAGAATGAAGTTGCAGATCTCTTGACTAAGGTATGCAACTTGTCCCTCAAAACGGCCACAGTGCCAGAAGATTGGAGGATAGCAAATGTCACGCCTATTTTTAAAAAGGGAAAGAGGGGGGACCCGGGAAACTATAGGCCGGTCAGCCTAACATCCATACTGGGTAAGATGGTGGAATGCCTCATCAAAGATAGGATCTCAAAACACATAGACGAACAGGCCTTGCTGAGGGAGAGTCAGCATGGCTTCTGTAAGGGTAAGTCTTGCCTCACAAACCTTATAGAATTCTTTGAAAAGGTCAACAGGCATGTGGATGCGGGAGAACCCGTGGACATTATATATCTGGACTTTCAGAAGGCGTTTGACACGGTCCCTCACCAAAGGCTACTGAAAAAACTCCACAGTCAGGGAATTAGAGGACAGGTCCTCTCGTGGATTGAGAACTGGTTGGAGGCCAGGAAGCAGAGAGTGGGTGTCAATGGGCAATTTTCACAATGGAGAGAGGTGAAAAGCGGTGTGCCCCAAGGATCTGTCCTGGGACCGGTGCTTTTCAACCTCTTCATAAATGACCTGGAGACAGGGTTGAGCAGTGAAGTGGCTAAGTTTGCAGATGACATCAAACTTTTCCGAGTGGTAAAGACCAGAAGTGATTGTGAGGAGCTCCAGAAGGATCTCTCCAGACTGGCAGAATGGGCAGCAAAATGGCAGATGCGCTTCAATGTCAGTAAGTGTAAAGTCATGCACATTGGGGCAAAAAATCAAAACTTTAGATATAGGCTGATGGGTTCTGAGCTGTCTGTGACAGATCAGGAGAGAGATCTTGGGGTGGTGGTGGACAGGTCGATGAAAGTGTCGACCCAATGTGCGGCGGCAGTGAAGAAGGCCAATTCTATGCTTGGGATCATTAGGAAGGGTATTGAGAACAAAACGGTTAGTATTATAATGCCATTGTACAAATCGATGGTAAGGCCACACCTGGAGTATTGTGTCCAGTTCTGGTAGCCGCATCTCAAAAAAGACATAGTGGAAATGGAAAAGGTGCAAAAGAGAGCGACTAAGATGATTACGGGGCTGGGGCACCTTCCTTATGAGGAAAGGCTACGGCGTTTGGGCCTCTTCAGCCTAGAAAAGAGATGCTTGAGGGGGGACATGATTGAGACGTACAAAATTATGCAGGGGATGGACAGAGTGGATAGGGAGATGCTCTTTACACTCTCACATAATACCAGAACCAGGGGACATCCACTAAAATTGAGTGTTGGGCGGGTTAGGACAGACAAAAGAAAATATTTCTTTACTCAGCGCGTGGTCGGTCTGTGGAACTCCTTGCCACAGGATGTGGTGCTGGCGTCTAGCCTAGACGCCTTTAAAAGGGGATTGGACGAGTTTCTGGAGGAAAAATCCATTATGGGGTACAAGCCATGATGTGTATGCGCAACCTCCTGATTTTAGGAATGGGTTAAGTCAGAATGCCAGATGTAGGGGAGAGCACCAGGATGAGGTCTCTTGTTATCTGGTGTGCTCCCTGGGGCATTTGGTGGGCCGCTGTGAGATACAGGAAGCTGGACTAGATGGGCCTATGGCCTGATCCAGTGGGGCTGTTCTTATGTTCTTATGTTCTTATGTTCATAGAACTGTTCTTCATGCAGGTATGATTTTTTTCTTGTCTGAAGGACTCTGCAATGCTACCAACACAGTTGGTCCACTAACAGATATCATTTGAAAACAGAACAGATTCAAAATAGCTCAGTGTCTGCACTTGCAGATTCCACCCTCACTGGAAGTTTAATAATGCACTTTATGACCTAGACACAGGAGGCTTGGAGATCGTACTTTCTGTCTGACATACCTGCTCTTAAGGGAAGTGAGGATACTGCCTCCTATCTTTAGCAAAGTTAACTGCTTCCTCATTGCCCTCTTTCGGAAACTTGAAGGTTCTCTCTCTGTGCTTCTCACTTGTGAAATGAACTCTTGAGTTTTGTGAACCTTGAAGGAATGTGAAGTTCTTATAGATGGTTAGCATCAGTCAGAGTTGCACATTTAACACTTCTGAATTTTGGGGAAGACACTTTGCCACTCACTCTGTAGGTGAAGGCAACTTTTAACTGCTTAAGTGGACAGAAATGCTTGTGAAAGCAATACAGGTCCAGCCTTGTTATACATGGACTTTTTATACATGGATTTGACTCAATACAAATGGCCACTGCAAATGAAAAGGAATGTGCTGATCCCTGGAGAAAGGGGAAAAATGTATCCCTTTAAAATCAGTTTGAAAAACTGAACAGTCCTTTAACAGCCTCGTTAATGAGAGAGAGAGGGCAGCTGGCTGACAATCCATCAATCCTTCTCTCTCTAGGTGACCCCCCCTTCCCCCTGAGCACCTGAAAGAAAGGTGATCACTTTGCACTGGAGGAGGCACTTGGAGGATGGATTGATGGATTGTCTTCTTAAGGACTCTTATCTTACATCACAAAGGTCAGCAAGGCTGTTTTTAAATCACTGGAGCAAGGGAACTTTGTTTTTTAAATGGATTTGCTTTAGTGCATTTTTTTTTTTTTGCCATCCACATGAGTTATGGGAATGGAACCCAGAAGGATAATGAGGCTCAACCTGTATATCTGACCTGCTGCAAGATCCTGCATTTTCATCTGAAACTTTGGGAGTTCTTGTTAGGTTGAACTCCCTGGGTCAGGTTGGACTGTGGATAAATGGGATCCTGGTGAGCCCCGTTGAATAAAGAATTATCTTTTGAGTCTTCCAAACACAATTAAATTGGAGCTGGGTTAAAATCTGTGGGATGCTTACAAGAAAAGGAGTGTCCTGTTGGCTTGTGGCATGCTTTAAGGTTTGGGGGTGGAAGCAAAAAGTCTTCATAAGCACTGCCCCCCTCCTTCCATCATTGTCAGCAGTGTTTTTGCTAGAACGGCACATAACTATTTCTTTTGCATTGATGGGAGAAAATTGGCACTCATCTGCAACTTATCATTAGAAATGATTAAAGTGAGTGGGAGAAAAGATCAGGGCGAAACTGAGATCTCCCTTGCCATTGCTTGTGCTATAGCAAGACCTACCTGTCTCTTTGGCAACCACGGCTCTGGTGAACTCTTGTGTGGACAATTTTCCATTCCAATTTTTGTAAATATTGTAGGGCTACTGCGTGGTTCCATCTACAGGCAGAAAAAGTAATTTGTGGGGTATGCAGGTAAGTTGTGGGTGAGAAAATACAGGCAAAAATCTCTCTGTGTATTTACCCACCTGTCCACATAAAGACACACCCCTGAAAGGACACTGTTGCCAAAGTTAGGAAGTCTTAATTAGCTGCCGTGTGAGCAAAGGGACTCAGCATGTTTTTTCACAAGTTGATATGGAGGTGGAAGAAAGCTGTGGAGCCATGACAGCTCTCTTCACAGATCACTGTGCATTACCAGGATGTCGCTGCTTTGTGCCTTGAGGCCTCTGGTCTTCCTGAAGAGTCCTTCAGTCTCGAGCAATCAAAATCAGCTGTCACTTCCCCAAACCAGCTTCCACTTGGGTTGTTCATGGCGACAGTTAACAATGGTGACAGCTCTTCCAATTCTGACCCTTCAGGGAATGAGCCTTTAGGTACTCATGGTGCTTAATGTGGACTCCATAGTATTTTGAATATAATATTTTCAGACTGAGAAAGAACTTGCAGTTTTGGGATTTGTTCTGTAGCAAAACAAAAGGTGTTGGCATTTGCCACCAAGTGAGACAGTGCCTTTTTCAAAGAGCACTTTCGGGGTCAGTGTACTCTAGAGCATCAGAAAAGGCCTTCTAGGCCCAGACTGTTGAATTGTGGGAATTGACATATAACTTCAGTTCAGTCACTGTTCTTCAGAAGCGGAAGAGTGACTCTCACTGAAGCGCTAGCCAAGGTTGACAAAGTCCAGGTTTTAATCTTTGTCTGCACAACCCTGCTGAAAAGTTCATTGCCATAAAAATATTTTCATCTTGGGTTTTAATATGATTGGGAACATCTCTGCTCAGTCTCAGTGCAGTGGAGATGTGATGAAAAATAGATCAAAAGCTGAGCAATGGTTGCATGGTATCCCTATTAAATACAAATGATGGCCCAATCTCCATTTTTTGCCCCCCTCTGGCCTAGTTCTCCTTTCCAGGGTGATAAATCTGTCTGATCTGTGCCATTATCAGACAGCATATGAGAAGGTGACATGACTGAATTGCTCCTTCGTACAGAAGATGAGTGTCATTCCAGACATGCTTATTCTCTGTGTGCGGGGATTGTCATGAGTCTCCTCCTGCAATCTGAAGTGGTACAGCCCAGGTAAAGCTTTGCCACTTGAGTGAGTATTAAGCCTCTCATGCGTACTTATTAGGAGATGCTGTGGCTTCTTGAGGCTTTTTTGTCCCAACCACCAGCATTTGATGGATACTGAATAAAATGTGTAGAAATGGATAGGATTGGCTTAGGTATGTTTTCTTAGGTATGTTTCCCCTCTTCATATATTTTAGATTTTAATCGATCCAAAAATTTGAGATGGAAAACTGCTATTGCAGACATAAGATGACAAATGGATCTATTTCCCAAAGGTTCACAGCTTAAAACAATTTTTAGCTCAGATTCTGTGCCAGTTGAGAAGCAAACTTAAATTTGTAAAAGGCCTTTGGTGATTGACCCAAAAGGTAAAATAATAGTGACAGAGAGGCTGCCAGACCAGTCCAGGGGCTAGCCTACCATAGCTCTTATACATACAGGTTGTGCCTCATTATCCACTAGGGTTCTGTTGCTGAATCCTCAGTGATTAAAAAAACAGTGGATACCAAATCAGTGGAAAAATAACTTTGAAGACCCACTTCCAGGTTTCTTGCTTCTCCATTGTTGCCCCAGAATGCATTGGTATAGCAGCTATACTGCATTCAGCCACTAAATGGGGTGAATAATGGAATCGAATGGAATGAAATTATAACTAACAGCGTGAAGGTAGGAAATGGGATTTTGTTGCTTTTTTCCCTTGCCACAAGGCATTTAATGGTGGACCCTGGCATCAATGGTGAATCAAATCAGTGGATAACAAAGCATGACTTGTGTGTGCTGTTGAACTATTGTGGCAAGGATTCCTGGTATGTCCTGGGCCCTCAGTCAGTGCCTTGTCAGGCTGACCCCCTGATACTACTTCTAGAAAAGAAGAAAAGTCTTTCCAGTAGTTAGAGTTGGGATGGGGCTTCAGTGGCCTGCCTTGTTCCTCTCTATGACTAATGGGATGATGATGATAAGTTATGCAAAATAAACAAATATGTGTGAATGCGTTTTGCATTCTTCATGCAGGACATGGAATTCCATTTCCTAAGCTCAGCACTCCAATTACCGTGGTGTAGCATTTTTTTTTCTTTTTAGTGGATTCAGCCATCTATAGGTCAAGCTGCCTGTGCTAGTGTGAATTTGTGCTGTGTATGCAAGCAAACCAGCTTGGCCTGTGGTTAGCATCGGAACATATGCAGTTTCAAGAAGCATCTAGGAGTGAATGTGCCAGTCCACAAAACACAAGTGACCCTGTTTAATATTTCTGCAGTGCTGAAGAAGGACTTCTTCCTTTCACTCTTCTTTGTTCCTAGAGTTATATCAAAGTCAGACAGTTATGATATCCTTTGAATTACCATTGGCCCACATCTTGTGCACAGGTTGTGTTCCGAGATTGGAGTGTAAAGCCAAACACGCATATAGTCAAAGCTGCCTTAAATCCAGAAAATACATACTATCTCTCTAAGAATGCTCAATACTGAGGTGACAACAGCTTCATTCTCCATCTCAGGCTTACTCTGGGGCATATATTGAGCAAGTGGAACAGTATGTGGAATTACGTGTCCTAATTAAACTGCCTTTCTTTTTTTGGCCAAGCGCATATCCTTGAATTCACACAAGTAAGACTTGTGTAAGATGCGGGCCATCTGTACAGTATATTAAAGTCACTGCACTGAGAGTCCCAAGACCGCCTTCCTCTTCAAATCTATGTGCCTCTGAAGATGCTTTTAAAATTTACACTAGCAAGATAACTATTTCAAAAGTTAAAAAGCCCTTTTAACAGTGCAGGGGGGAGGGGAGAGAAATGTGCTTTCTGTAGCACTTCCATGTTTGTTTATCAAAATATGCCAAGGTTTTATCTGGGAAGCAGAACTCCACCCTGAAAATTCTAGGGCATCACTGAAAATGTGATGGAGAGGATACGGAGTTCGTAGCACTCTCCTAGCAAGCCTCCTCTGAATTTGAGAACCATCTTGACATTCAGCCCTGAAGACCATGTTTCAGTGCTCAGCTGTAACTTTCCTCACTCTGGAGACCATATTGGGGAGCTTCCATTAAGGTATTTGATGCACTGCTGTACTCCAACCTGTGTAATGGGAGGCAGAAGGAAATGGCTTAGCTGCGCATTGCCACTTCTGCCAGCAGCACCAGTGTTGACCAGAATGCTGAGGAAAGTGTTGCTCTCAGAAGAACAAACTGCTTCTGTCCAGAGGAAGAAGAAAGCACCTAAGCACCAACTTTTCTAAGCCTCAGTTTCTAAACTCTCAGTTTCTCAAAGTTCAGAATGAGAAATAAGCATATTTTATAGACCTGTCATCAGCCACACTTGTTTGTAATATCAAAGTAAATTAAACCTGCATAAAATCAGTTTGTTAAAATGGGGGGGGGGGGAAGGGAAGCATGGCCTTCTCCACAGTGTTCAGATTTTACAGCTATAAAAATAGTTTGTCTTACCTGGGGAGGGAGAGCAAGGAATGTTTCTCTTTCCCCCTCCTTTCTCCGACATATGTGTTTCATGCTGCCCCCGTGGGTGATGCTGTTGCTTTCATCTCTGAAGATCTGCCGCCAAAAAGTGAGGTTTTATAACCTAGATCAAACACATCGCATCAGTTAGAAATAGATCAGAAGCTACGTCTACACATGGGATCACTAGGATGACTCTCCTCCCATGGGGCTGCCTCTCTTCAGTGCATTTCTCTCTCTGTAGCCCAGTAAAATAAGCACATTAGGAATTTACATTCAGCAAATTTTACCATCCTCCTGTTTTTTAAAAAAGTTCATCTCCCCCCCCCCCCTTCCTGGATTTTTGGATAGCTGGCTGTCCTAACCACCACCCCTGTTTGAATATAATGTTGATTTGGACTTTGAAGAGTCTCTTGCCCAAATAGTGAGTGGAGTTGTAAGACTAAGTACTTAACAGCATGATTTAATGAGAAAACATCACGTTTTCAGTGAACCTCCCTTGGGAGACATGCTAAGTTGCTAGAAGAAGTGCGGTGTTGCTTTCTGAAACCTTTCCCAGCTCGGGTTCTCTGAATCTTGGTTGGGTCAAAAGGCTGCGTATTTACCCTTTTGGTATGTTGCAGATAATTGATAACCACAATTTTATTTGGTAGTGCACAGGCCCAATGAGGCTCTATTTTAGGGAACCTTTTGCCACCTGGAAGTACCTTGAAGAATGCTTCTATCTTGTGTGGTCCTGATCCTTCCCTTTTCCTTGGATCTTCATGCCCTGAGGCCAGGATATGTGTATTTGTGTTAAAAATCTGAATAGCTTTGTTTTCATTGACTTAGGATAATAAAGATGAAAAAAGGCTCTTCCTGCTTGGTGTTAGGTGTCTGTAACCAAACATTCTCCAGGCATAGCAGATCAAGGGAGGCAACAGTGGTAAAATCTCCAACCCAAGCATCTTTCTTAAGATGCTTAAGGAGACTCTAATCAGATGTTGTCCTGTGTCCTACTGCAAATGTTCAGTTAAAGAGAAAAGGCAAATTAGAGCTGCTTCCTCTTTTTCAGAATAATTTTCCTACCAACAAGGATAAATAGTAGTCTACCAAAAGCAGCCTAGAAGTCATTCACAGAACTGTTTCCAGGAGAGTTGAGTACCCAGTTGAGACTAACACGATATCGTGGAACCCTCTAGTCAAATTGCTAGTGTCCAAATTGGTGCTGGTTTTAGGGAAAATAAATTCTAATTTGTAATGCAGAGAGATTTGTTTTAGTTTGCAGACTGCTTTATTCAGTTTCCCCCAGGGTTGGATTAAACAGTCCTTTTTTTGAAGTTTCTGCAGCATCAATATAATGCTACTTACAGGAAGCTTTTTGATCTGCCACCAACTCCTGAGATTTTGACAGAGGAAAAGTACAAGAAGGGGCTTTAATGCTTTAAATAAAAAATAAATAAAAATACTTGCTTATATAGCTACCAGGAGATGAGGACTGATTGAGCATCCAGACCAGGTATAGAAAGCATGTCAGTGTTTTGAATTTTTTCCCTGGTATTAGCACCATTTGCATTATGTGTGTCATGTTGAATTACCTCTGCCACCTTTTCATGACTGGTTCCCTAAGGATGTCAAGAACCAAATATGTTCGTCTTTGTGAATTGCCAAACCCTGTGTACTCTTAGATCAGCAGTTTTCAAACTCTCTTGGAGAGTTTGCACTGCTGTCGGTCCTGGCGGGGGAAAGGCTGCGACGCAATCCCCAGGATCGCGTTGCTTGGGGGGGAGGGCTGCAGGAACTGGGATACACTCACCAGTCCCTGCAGCAGCCGTCCTGGGGTGCGGGGAGCCCTGTGCAAGCAGCTTGTTAGAAGTGAAAGTGGAGCGATCGCCCTCCCTGCCCCTGCCCCTTAAGGGGAAAAGAGGCCGGAGCCTTCAGGCTGGGGGATTGCAACGCCCCAGTTTGAAAACCGCTGTCTTAGATATATCTCACCCAGCATTCTGTCTCCACTAGTGGCAGCATCTCCATATGGCTTCATAGGTCTCTCTTCCCCCACTCGCATGTTTTCTTAGGCCCACTTAATTCAACAAAAGCCCTGATGTGCAAGGTCTAAATTAAAGATCAATAAGTCACCGGGCCCTGATGGCATACACCCAAGGGTTATTAAGGAATTGAAGAATGAAGTTGCAGATCTCTTGACTAAGGTATGCAACTTGTCCCTCAAAACGGCCATGGTGCCAGAAGATTGGAGGATAGCAAATGTCACGCCTATTTTTAAAAAGGGAAAGAGGGGGGACCCGGGAAACTATAGGCCGGTCAGCCTAACATCTATACCGGGTAAGATGGTGGAATGCCTCATCAAAGATAGGATCTCAAAACACATAGACGAACAGGCCTTGCTGAGGGAGAGTCAGCATGGCTTCTGTAAGGGTAAGTCTTGCCTCACCAACCTTATAGAATTCTTTGAAAAGGTCAACAGGCATGTGGATGCGGGAGAACCCGTGGACATTATATATCTGGACTTTCAGAAGGCGTTTGACACGGTCCCTCACCAAAGGCTACTGAAAAAACTCCACAGTCAGGGAATTAGAGGACAAGTCCTCTCGTGGATTGAGAACTGGTTGGAGGCCAGGAAGCAGAGAGTGGGTGTCAATGGGCAATTTTCACAATGGAGAGAGGTGAAAAGCGGTGTGCCCCAAGGATCTGTCCTGGGACCGGTGCTTTTCAACCTCTTCATAAATGACCTGGAGACAGGGTTGAGCAGTGAAGTGGCTAAGTTTGCAGATGACACCAAACTTTTCCGAGTGGTAAAGACCAGAAGTGATTGTGAGGAGCTCCAGAAGGATCTCTCCAGACTGGCAGAATGGGCAGCAAAATGGCAGATGCGCTTCAATGTCAGTAGGTGTAAAGTCATGCACATTGGGGCAAAAAATCAAAACTTTAGATATAGGCTGATGGGTTCTGAACTGTCTGTGACAGATCAGGAGAGAGATCTTGGGGTGGTGGTGGACAGGTCGATGAAAGTGTCGACCCAATGTGCGGCGGCAGTGAAGAAGGCCAATTCTATGCTTGGGATCATTAGGAAGGGTATTGAGAACAAAACGGTTAGTATTATAATGCCGTTGTACAAATCTATGGTAAGGCCACACCTGGAGTATTGTGTCCAGTTCTGGTCGCCGCATCTCAAAAAAGACATAGTGGAAATGGAAAAGGTGCAAAAGAGAGCGACTAAGATGATTACGGGGATGGGGCACCTTCCTTATGAGGAAAGGCTACGGCGTTTGGGCCTCTTCAGCCTAGAAAAGAGACGCTTGAGGGGGGACATGATTGAGACATACAAAATTATGCAGGGGATGGACAGAGTGGATAGGGAGATGCTCTTTACACTCTCACATAATACCAGAACCAGGGGACATCCACTAAAATTGAGTGTTGGGCGGGTTAGGACAGACAAAAGAAAATATTTCTTTACTCAGCGCGTGGTCGGTCTGTGGAATTCCTTGCCACAGGATGTGGTGCTGGCGTCTAGCCTAGACGCCTTTAAAAGGGGATTGGACGAGTTTCTGGAGGAAAAATCCATTATGGGGTACAAGCCATGATGTGTATGCGCAACCTCCTGATTTTAGGAACGGGTTAAGTCAGAATGCCAGATGCAGGGGAGGGCACCAGGATGAGGTCTCTTGTTATCTGGTGTGCTCCCTGGGGCATTTGGTGGGCCGCTGTGAGATACAGGAAGCTGGACTAGTTGGGCCTATGGCCTGATCCAGTGGGGCTGTTCTTATGTTCTTATGTTCTTATGTCTCCTGAACCCCTCTGGATCAACATCTCTTGATCTTGCTACAGGATTTTAAACCGGGAAAGGGTTTTGGCTTCTGAATCCCTGCTCTCATGAGATTTCTTTTCAGGGGACCTGGAAGGCCACATCTTTAACTTTGCTGGATGAGTGGCGCAAGAACATGGTAGGATTTGCAATGAGGAAAATATGTAATGTTTTGCAGATGAGAAACACCTGTGAGGGGAATTTGTATATTTGGTCAGCATAAAATGTTGCTTTTGACAAAAATTATGACTGAGACCAGCTGGCTAGAAAAGGCTTATTTATCCATCCACCCAGACCATTGTCTTTTTCCCCATTAATTCTGTTGTGCCAGTTAACCTGTTACCGCCTTTTCCCTCCTCCGCAATTCTCTTCACCAAATTTGAAGTATTATATGTTCATCTTCATGGTGGCATTGACACTATGGAACACCCTTCCATTAGAAGTCCATTTGGCCCCCATGTTATACTCCCTCAGATGCCAGTTTAAAACATGACTTTTTTCATTTGCATTTGGGGGTGGTGGAGGTTGTATATTGTTGGAAGGTGCTACTATAGGATCTATATGCTGGCTGGCAGGTTTTTTGTTTTACTGTTGTATTGCCTGTTCTCTATTGTGTGTTTCATGTGTGGCGTGTTTGATTTGTATGGTAGTTATGTTTATATGTTTTCATTTGTGAGCTGCCTTGAATTGTCTTGACAGGCAGATGGGGCATAAATATTTTGAGTTAAATAAATACGTAGAACAAAAGCAGTGTAGGGTGAAAAAAGCAACAAATCTTTAAATGCCTGGGCAAATGGAAGGGAGGGGACCCTTGATCTGGTATCTAAAACTCATTAGATAGGTGCCAGGCAAACAGTCCTGGGAAGAGCACTCCAAAGCTGGGACACCATCACTGAGTGAGAGAGTCCTTTCAGTTAGATAGCCACCCATCTAACTCCTGGTGGAGTTGCCCAAATAGTGCCTCTGGTGATGACCGCAACTAGCAAGCAGGTTTATGCAGGAGCAAGAAGTCTTTCAGATGCATATTTGTAATTTTGGCAGTGGTTATTGAAGTGGTGACCAAAAAAGGACTCCTTCCAACAGAACATCCACATCTTGAAGCAAGCCCTTTTCCATCTGTATTTCAAGGCAGAATCTGTGAGCATTATCCTTGTTGATTTTGTCCATGCTCAGTAGCTGACTACATATGAGAAATTCCTCTTATTCCAGTTGTTTGTTTGTTGCTAGTCTTCACCCAGAGCAGTCCTTTCCAGTGGCGTAGCTAATGATCGTGTAACCATGTTGCCCCGGAAGTGATGTCACAATCAGAAGTGACATCATGTCTGGTCTTTTTCAAAAGTGAAAAGACATCTATCTGCTATCTGGGGTCAAAGAAGATTTGTAGGCCCCCCCCAACAAAATCAAATTAATTAAGTAAATAAATAAAAAGTATGCCCCTGATAGGTTCAAGACACTGTATTGGGGTGAAGAAGGATGGTTATTCTTCTCTTGCTAAATATAAGAGGGGCACTTCTTGAACAACAATCAGTCCCATAGGTTGGTTTTGAGTTAAGAAAATCCATTTTTTGTTCTATAAGGCAATTGTGTTTTTATTTTCTTGTTAATTAGCCATACCTTTTGGTAGAATACAGATATTCCAATGGGGTTTGTTTCATTGCATTCTACATTAAATTACCTTTCCAATGATGTATAACTTGATGGTATTAATCATATATAGCAAGATTTTCACAATTTTGGTCACTAGTGTCAAGCTCAGCTTGATGCCTGGTGCAACTGCTACCCCCTGTGCCCCCTTAGCTGCGCCACTGGTCCTTTCATATTTTAAATGACCCTAAACAATTTGGCTGTTGAGAGTCTCACAGGAGTCTTTTAGTACAAAGTCCAAACAGATGGAATTGGCAAGAATTGTGAAGTCACGTTGTAGCACTCAATTTTGGAAGTTGGGCTGCAGCCTTCCAGCCGTGCCTGGATAGGGTTGGGTCTTAGTATGATCCTGTCCAAGCCAGAGGGCAATGTCCTATCAAGGATTTGTACCCCATCCTGTGTCTCCCTGAACAGGAGCGCTAAGTTCTTACCTTGCTGGGGGCTAGGGTGGGCAAGCCCTTGACTTTTCCACCTTGGTCAAAAAAGAGGAATCTAGGAATGGAACTTGGCTGCTTGCAATATATGCATTTGTTTGAGGGCTGTAATCTTAGGAAGGTACCAGTTTGTGCCTGCCTCTTTCCTGTGGCTGTAGGCAGGCTGTCAACACTTCCTGTTCTTACTGACCCATAGTTTGCTATGATGACTCCAGAAATTTGAGTTTTATTCGTGGGTCTTTTTTGTGTGTGTTTGCTTTTGTTTCCATTGTCTAGTATCCTCCCCCACAGTTGGGAAGCCCTACAAATGTAACTATTGTGGCCGCAGCTACAAGCAGCAAAGCACGTTGGAAGAGCACAAAGAACGTTGTCACAACTACCTGCAGAGTCTTAACACTGAACCACAGTCGCTGGCTGGCCAGCAAGGTAAGTCTGCTGCCAGGCTGGAATAGGCAAATTGAAGGAATGTGTCCTCGGTCATTTAAGAGGTTTATGGAGAGGAGCTTTTGTAAATTTCCAGAAAGACTAGACTGACCAAAGTCCAAATTGCAGAAACCCTATGCTACTGAAACTACTTGTGTTGGTACGTTTCCCTTGACCTTTTGAGTGCTACTGTCGCTGTTGAGAACTGCTCTCTGAACATAAGTTATTTTAGTCAGTTTCATAGAATAGGATAGGTTGCTGGATAGCAAACAGGAACCAGACTTCAGTTCCTGAACCATGTGAAAATTGGGGTTTGGTGGGAGACTTGTACAGTGCTGGTATTCAAGCCATCCATTAGGAACATAGAGCCTAAATGGGTTAAGTGCCCTTGGTACCTAGAAGAGTTGAACTGCAGTTAGTGTTGAGAGCCAGATCTGTCCTTGCTGATTTTGCTGTGTGAATTTTTCTCTCCCCCGCAAGTCACTTACTATGAGCATCACTTGTCACTTTCACAACACAGTCCAGACCCTTATAAGGGATGAGACAGAATTTTCTGGTCAGCTGAAAATAATCCCAGTTTTGTTTGTTTGCCAGGTGATGAGATACGAGACTTGGAGATGGTGCCGGATTCCATGCTTCATTCCTCAGCCGACCGACCAGCCTTCATTGACCGACTGGCAAACAGCATCACCAAACGAAAACGCTCCACACCTCAGAAATTTGTGGGTAAGGAGCTCTCCCTAGATTCCTGAAGGAGGATTCTTGGATGTGGTGATAGAGCAGCAGGGTGTCTTTGCTTAACCACTGTCGTGCTTTAGACAGCCTTGACTGTCGTTCTGTGAGCAATCCTGTGTACTCACCCCACTGGCTTTTAGCACCTCTCCCTCTGCTGGATCTCTAAAGATTGCTTGGGTTAGATCACTAAACCAGTAGCAAGTTGACAGCTGGTTCTGGGATGGACTTTGACAGCCAGCAGCTGCCATTAGAGTGCTTTGGCTTCATCTTTGGATTTGGATTCATCTTTTGGCTGCAAAAGTGTTGCAGAAAGACCAAAACACAAAAAGAAGTTGCTAATAGGCACAAATTTAAATCACAAAAACTCAAGAAGAAATTAAAACTGAGTGCAAAACCATTTTCTAGTACAGTGACTCAACCAGTGTGCCATGGCACATTGATGTGCAGTGAATGTGCTACAGGAGTTTGAGGTAGGTTCATTTGTTAGTAGGGCCATGGGGGTTGTAAGCCCCTACCAGCAGTGGTGGTGTGCCTTGACAATTTTAGTGCTTTGTCAGTGTGCTGTGGGATGAAGATGGTTGAAAAATTTCTGTTCTAGTATGTAATTTTAATATACAGGTATAACCTAATTATCCATGGATTTTTTTATCTCAATTCGATGAGAAGAGCTTTTTAAATTAAAGGTAAAGTCTAATAGCTTCAGTAATGTGAGAGAGGGCAGCAAGCTGACAATCCATCAATCCTTCTCTCTCCAGGCACTTAGAACAGCTCCAAAGCAAATGACCCCTCCCTTCCCCCTTAGCATGTGAAAGAAAGATAATTACTTTGCATTCCTTCCCAGTGGGTGAAGGGAGGGGTCACTGGGTCAGAGTGAAGCCTTTCTAAGCACCTGGAGAGGGACTGGTTGATGGATTGTCTGCCTAATGACTCTGTCTTGCCTCTCAAAGGTCAGCAAGGCTGTTTTTAAATCACCTAGCAAAGGGGCATTGTTTTTTAAATGGATGTGCTTTAATGTGATTTTTGCCATCCACTCTGGGAAAGGAACCCTTGTGAATAATGAGACTCCCTTAATGGGTATGTTGTGATTTTTCTTTACATGAAGCCATTTCTTATCATAGCAATCACTACTTGTCTCCAATTCAGTAGAGACCAAAGAAGTTGCTCCCCATCAATGGTGGCAGCAGCCAGGGCTCTCTTGGTTGGGGTCTTCACCAAGTGATGGACCCCACCTGCCCTGTTTGTTTTGTATCCTTAAGAGGCTTGCAATCTGACCTTAGAGATAATTTGTATTTTGATACCTTTTGTACTTTTGCCTTAGGAGAGAAGCAGATGCGGTTCGGCCTCTCTGATATGGCATTTGATGTCAACTCCAGTTTTGAGAAGGATGTAGAGATGGTGGCTGCCCACCACCCCATGGACCCCAGCTTTGGTGGTTCACTGTCATTTGTAGGGGCAGAACACTTGCGTTCCCTCAGACTCCCACCCACAAACTGCATCTCTGAGATCACGCCTGTCATCAGTTCTGTCTACACTCAAATCCAGCCTCTACCAGGCCGATTGGAAATAGCAGGAAGCCGGGAAACTGCTGAAGGCCACGAGGACCTTCCCGACGGGACACAGATTGTCTACCGGGCATCCCGAGAGCCAAGCATGGTATCGCCTAGCAACGGTTGCCAGGATTCCACAGACACTGAGAGCATCCACGAGGAGAGGAGCTCACAGCAGCCGCTGCTGCCCGGCATTGGGAACTGCACCAGCAGCCGGCAAAGTCCGGCCTACGCCAAAGAGGACCCCAAACTGCAAGAAGGTATCATCCCCACCACTACTCGATCAACTCCCAGCTCAGCCAAAGAAGCCCTGCGTGTGGTGAATGATGAAGGGGAACAGGTAAAAGCCTTCAAATGTGAGCACTGCCGGATTTTATTCCTGGACCACGTCATGTTTACTATCCACATGGGCTGCCATGGCTTCAGAGACCCTTTTGAATGCAACATCTGTGGCTATCACAGTCAAGACCGGTACGAGTTTTCCTCCCACATAGTGCGAGGGGAGCATAAAGTAGGATAACCCCAAACTCTCTCCCATTCTGTTGCCCCCCTTCCCCTGAACTCTTGCCCCATCTCTAGTGCTCCATCCTAATTGGGCATGGAACTGTTTGTTTCTTTTGTACTCCTTTGCACTGACTTTGGCTAAAAAAGAGAAATATTTAAAAAAAAATCCAACAAACTTGAGATGGGGAGGAGCTCATAACATTTGCCTTTTTCTATACTGTGTGTTATTTAAATATTGTTAATTGATTTTAAACTTCTTTTGTGCTTTAACTTCTCTCCTATTTGTAGTTATTTATTAATCTTTTATTTTCCCCTCTCTTTATTTTCTTGGTAACCCTGTCCTGTGAGCTGTTTTTGCTAGGAACTTTCTCTGTTGAGGGACACACAAACCTCTGGTGCGTATCAGCAATGTGCTCGTGTGTCTAAGTTCTGAGTCATTCTCCATTAAAACTTTCTTTGGGCTTGTTTGGGTTTCGGTTTCGGTGTCTCTGTCAAGCCACCATGTTAGACATTAAGAACCTCAGATCAGGTGCTAAAATATTATAGAACTTTCCCTGTTCAAGGGGCTAGGTAAGCCACAACTTGAGCTACACTGAGATGGTGATATCAGGATAACCCGCATATACCCTCTTTCTGGGTATTTGTGAAATGGGCGTAGAATGGTATCCTACTAGGAACTCTGTGGTCCCAAGAACTTAATACCTCTGTGCTTCTGCTTATGACAGCTTTGAAATGAAATGTGCTCTCTCCTGAACTGGGGCACAAGGGAGTGGCAAACATTTGCATCTGGTGAAGATGAAGGGGTTGCAGTGCCACCTAATTTGAAGGAAGGTGGTGAGCACTTCTTATATGAAGCTTACCAAGGTGCTGCCTTTAGAAATCCCACTGAGATTCAGCATTAGGAAAGCAAATGCTGTTTCTAGGATGCAGTGAACAAACTGTGGCATTCTCATTAAGGCTGCATTCTGCTTCCTGCAGTTATGCATCTGGGATGCCCTCCCTTCAAGGACATGTTTGGCAATCAGCCTGACCTTCTCTCCAGAAAAGTTGTCTGAGCTAACTTCTTCCTGAGCTTCCTTCTTTTAGCTCTTACAGAGCCGTTCCTGCTGGAGATCTTGTCCCTTAAGTGACCATATGTCACTGATGTCTCTCTCCTATTGGAGGCAACTTCCTTTAGGGTGACTAAACAAACATGACTGTGACAAGGACGTGATCCCAAAGAGAAGTTTGAACTTTCAGATTGTGAGAAAGATGTTAACAAAAGCCTCTATGGGGATCAGCCTAGCAACCTCATAACTTCTAGAGCCAGGATATTCTTCTAGAGCTGGAAGCTCAAGCCCTGCCACTTCATCTTGTGGTTCCTGTGTCTGACTACTGCCTCTCCAGTTAATTTCTTAGAAACCATTCACCACTGAGCAACCTGGGCTTTGACTTCTTCCCAATGGGCATGTTCATCTTGGTTTGCCCAGATCAGTCTTATAGATCTGTGCTTAGAAAGCAAATACTTTTTGGGCCCATTAGCCAGATCTGACAGGAGCAACTATGATATGATAGAAGGCCCATGGAAATGCACACAAATGGATATCACAAACTAAGAGGATATAGACGTTTTGTTTTTCCTTTAAAGGGAGGGTCTAAGAAAAGTGAATTGCTTCTAGACTGATTTAATGCTGTAATTGCATTGGTGAAGTGGTAGAGAGCAACTGTTAGCTAAGGCATCTGCTCAAGTTATGTACAGTGATGAGAATCTCAGCTTTCTCACAGGTACATAGACAGTGGTTTCAGAGAAGGCAGTTGGCTTGCTGTGATGCAGGGAAAGCCCTGCAATGTGTACTTAAAACCTTGTTCACAGTGAAGGGCTGGAACAAATTCCATATATTGGCTGAAGGTTGCTGTCCATAGTGGTTTGTAGTCAAAGTTGGTAGCTGTGCTGGTCAGGTTTCTGCAGTCATTCTTACTAGTCAGACAACACAACTGGCTCTTTCCAAAAGGTTATGTTGATAGTCCAATAAAAAAAACACACACACAGTGAAACTGCAGAAATCCTGTTGGCACTTGTTTTTAGGAGTGTAATCTCCTAAAGTGTAAGCCTTGACATACAGACCTAATGTGGGAGCTTGCCCTTCTCCAAGACTTGATCTCTTGACCTGCTGAAAACACCTTGCCTGACAGACCAGACAGAAAGGGATGTAGATCGAAGGCTTAAAACTGTTTCTAACTTTAGTCGCTCAAGGGCCACGGCAAGGGGGAAGAGGGCTTTAGGTTTTACGTTAATGCCCATCATGCATAAAAATAACTTGCTCAGCAGCAGCGCAACAAACTGCTTCCTCGTGGGATAAACCAAAGGCTGTTCTTTTTCTACTTAAAAACAAAAACCTCAAGTTGTAACACATGGTTTAGTTTCCCCCTTTATTGCTTTTTGGATGTGAAATGCTGAACTTTCTCAGCTGTGTGTGTGTGTGTGGTGTTTTTTTTAAAGGCCAACAGACTTCTTAGGTGAAAAGGCCTTATTAAATGAAAGATTTGGGAGAAAGATTCAAAGAGCCAAGGAGGGTGGGGAAATGCCTTCCTCTTTACTAGTTGTATTCTACTCTCCTGCCACTTCTTCAAAGCTCTTGGCCATTTTGGTACAAAGTCACTTTTTCCTCTCTGCTCTCTTACTTGGGTTCAGCTTACAAATGGTATCTTTTAAATTCGGATGGCTTTTTGAGCTGGTCCCAGTAATGCATTCAGTAGGTGATGAGAGAATGACCTATTGAAAACCCTTCTCATTCCAGTTACCATTGTGCAATACAATTGAAGCATGCTGAGCAGACTTACTGAATTGCGAAGGAGGCTTAAGAGGCCAGTTCTTGTCTTTCTGTGAACATTGCACTTCTGAATCCCTAAAATTTCCTTAGGCCCTAAGTTAAAGAATTTTGATTTTTTTTTAAAAATGCTTGTATTTCCTATTGATGTACATATAAACTATTCAGCACTTTTTGTGTGACTGTAATACCTAAGAGCCCTTTCACATGACACAGTTTTCCCCATAATAATTCCTAAGACTTGGATACTCTTTATAGTGTGTTGTGCAAATGAAGTGACTGTGTCCTGGGAATTGTCATGGGGGCTCACTTGTGATCAGCAAAGATCATGTGAACAAGTCCTTAGACAGCATACTTCTGAATGTGATTTACTTCATACTACTCTAAAGGTTAGGATTTCTCCTGTGCACATTTTGCAAACTTGAAGATTTAGGTCATGCTAGCACAAGTAGTTTGATAAGATGATGATCTGTGTTGAATGAATGAAGGTATTACTCAAGTGTTCCATTTGTGCACCCAGAAATCTGAAAGGGCATATCTAAAAGATGCTTCTCATGTTACTTTTAAGAGTCAACATTGGGCTCTCAGGAAGATTTGTGGAAAGCCCAGGAAGACCAAGATATTGGAAATCTAATGCACATTTATTATTTGTAAGAAAACCTCAATGCTGATTTTCAGCACCATGTTTGCTGCTCACCCAATGACTTTTCATTGACTTTGTGAGTGGGCATAGACAAATGGCTACTTCAAATGAATTGAAACACAATTTTTCCAGAGATAGCTCAATGGGCCAGGATTTTCAATTCTAGTTGGATCAGGTTTGTAAGATTTTTCCATGGGAAAAATTGCATGATGTACCCAGGAAATGTAACTTTTTCTCATAAATGCACTCAGAGAAAGACTTAAATGTCAGAGGAGCACCAAATATGACAGTGGAGTTGAATCTTTGAAAGAAGATGTTTGCGCATCTTCAGATTCAGATAGCCTTGTATTTATAAGAGAAAGGAGAGAAGACATTTAAGTTCAACCATGTGCATGTTTTCAATGTGGATTTTAGGCCTAGTCAACTTCCCAATACGTAGGTTGAATTTCTCTCTGTAGTATCTGACAAACGGCACTTCCCTCCTTTACATGAGGCTGCCTGATAGTGATATACATGGTTTTGTACTGTGCCTGTAAGAGCTCCACCAGAGTGTTTTGTGTAAAACTAGATATGTTTAATGAACAAGAAGACATTTTCCATAAGCTCAAAGCAAAACAAAAATGGGTATTTGTGAAATTATCCAGCCAAGACCCTAAACTGTTCAATCTTGTATGGAAAGGGTGCACTTCTTCCCTGAACCTAAGCAAAGATAATTAAATCTGGCTTTTATGCATTCAGTCTTTTAAGCATTATAGGAAATAAGCAGACAGCAACACATTGTATCTACTTCCTTTCTACTTAATCAGCCACTTGAAGATTTAAAGTGAGAACTTCTGACACATGATGAGATGAAAAAAGCTTAGATTGAAAAATTAACTTTGAAAGACCAAGTGTAGAGTTGAATTTCACCATGAAGGTCTATCCTGTTGTCTTCTGAATCACAGAAATGATCCTCAATGACCTGACCTTTTCCATGTATGATGAGAGTTTCCAATAGACACAAGTTCTGGGAAGCTGTATCACTTTTCCCAATGCAGAGACTAGTATTACCAGAAACTGTAATACATAAATTGAATTACTGTGCAGTTGTGCTTGTCACCTTGATACATTTATCAAGAACTCGAGGTACATGTATCAGCTTCCTGACACATAGCTTTGGAAGAAAAGGCACTGGTGCAGTTATTGTGCAACTTTTTTAAACACAATTTTTCCTGCTACGAGTATACATTTCTGAAAGAAAATAGTCGAATCAGCTTTCATAGTTAAATACTGACTTCTTGAAAGCCAAAGATGGCCCTTGGGTGCTTGGCTTCAGTTGGCAGCCACACTGAGAAATTAAAGCACCTGAAGTGTCATTTTTATTATTGGTTAAAACAAATAAATAAGTTACCCTTTTGTGCCTCCATACAAAACCCACGTTTAGAATTTTGCTGCTTCCTGTTTTTTAGTGGGAGTAGAACCGCTCTGTGGAAACTCTTTTTAGGTTTATTTTGAAATTGAAAATATGGGCAGTTCTGGAGCTACAAAACGGTATCCAGAGCATCGTATTTACTGCACTGTGGATTGGTACGAATCTGTCTTTGCCCCATTTCTGTGATGAACTGGGGAGCAAGAATCTTGTTTTGGACTTCACACCATACCTCCTGTTCTCCCCTTTTGTGAAAATGAAAACAGGTTTGTTTTTAAGATAAACAGAGCTCTGAGATTTCTAAGAAACCAGTGTTCCTTTTTTATTTTTACTTTCACCCATATGAAGAGCCTAAAAAACAAATGTAGGAATTTTGTAAAACTCCAGGTCTCTAACTTGTGTATATATATATTTTTTAACCAGATGTATGAAGAACAAAAAGATGTGCAATATCCCCAACCCGCTACAATATTCTTCTTTCTAACAAGCTTTCATTTGTATATCGTTATTGGATTTGCTGGTGTCTTTCCCCCCTTTTTTTCCTTTTGGTGGGGTTAAACTTGCTTTTAAATAAAAGAAAAACCTCTTACTGCAAAAGCTTTTTTGTATCTGTAATATATTGTAAGTACATATTTGTGTAATGGAGATTATACTACTGTTAAGTTTTGTACTGTACTGGCTGAAGGTCTGTTATAAATAAACATGAGTAATTTAACAATCTGGTCTGTTGCTGTTCTAACTACATTGTTGCCTGTTTTTGTGCTGTCTTCCCACGTTTAGATCCGCACTCTGATCTACAGCCATGCTGGTGAACTTCAGTGTGTGCTCAGGCATGCACAGTCTCCCTTATTCATTTCAGCAGAGGGAACAGATGGGCACATACACAAAGGAATATGCATGTCATGCTGCTGCCTCTGAAGAAATGAACAGCACAGCCCTTCAAAGAGGACACTCTCTCCATTTCTGTGTAACCACAGCACAGCGGCCAATGCTTGGAGTGGCAAACATTTGAGAAAAGGCCTCTCTTTAAAGCAAATGTGGAATTTAAATAAATATCAAGTATGCTGTAGAGTAGAATTTGACCTTGGAGAATGTTGCAGACACCCCATTGGATTTTGTCAGAATTGAACAGCTAGTCTTTTTATGTTTTAACTGAAATGCAGTGTCCATGTTTCTACTTATGAAGAAACATCAGTTTTTTATAACCTGTCTGGCATTGGGTTTGAATGACCAAGTGTCTGTCTACGTGTTTTGGCCATGACAAAGAAAATTATATGATACAAAGCAAATTTATTACAAAATTTGGGTGCCTCAGCCTATCCATGGCTGTGTTTCCACTATACCTTTAATCCACTTTCAGTGCACTTCTCTTACCCCAATGTTTGGGATTTGTAGGAAAATTTAGAAAAGAGGAGGGGGCAATGTCAGCTCTCAGCAGGCCCTGAGGAGCAGTGTATGTTCTTGAGCGATTGAGTGCAAATCAGGCAAAAGGCCTGATGCTAAGCCCACATTTGAAACTCATCCAATTACTGCTTTAAAATTAGGGGTCTTGTTAGACTGAACTGCCATTCTGTGACATCTTCCATATAGTTGGGTCATGCTCCTCATGGCTGCCCACCCTCTTCTGAACCTATGCTTGACAGGGACAAGAAGACAAACATAAAAGCTCAGAGTGAAGCAAACTATATTTTAATAGGGGAAACGAACCAACAGAACAGACTATTTAATCTGCAACACTAACAATGCAGCTTAATGGTAACCAATAGTAACCCCCCTCCAGTGTCATGGATTCCATAGTACTGCCAAGTAGCTAAGCTTTCCACTCTGTCCTAATATTCTGCTTCCCCTCCCCACCATTGTCCACCCAGCCAATAAAGAACTTGCACAAGACCTCTGCCCCTTTAAATTCATCTTTAACTGTGAAATTCATGTCTGTTCTATTTACTGATAAAGGGGGGCATTCCTAACCCTTCAGGAGATGCCCTTTTCAACACCAGGAGGCAGGGCCAATCCAGAAGGTTGTTCGTTCCTGCTGTAGAGGGCATCCTATCTTCAGACCAACCCTGCCTCTGCTAGCTAATTAAGCTCTGTGGCGCAGTGTTTTTCTCTTCCTTTTTCCTCAGCTTCAATAGAGCAGCCACCTGGTCTTCTGTTCTTACCTTCTCTAGGTGTTATAAGATGGATGTGGCAACCTTGGCTGAAGCTGTCTTGGTAGGAGTACTCTACAGCCTGAAAGGCTGAAAGCCCTGAAAGGCTTCTGCCTCATCCGGCCCACTCATTATGTCGGCTGCTCAGGTATATCCTGAGGGATTAGGAATGCTCCCCTTCCTGTACCAGAGAAAACAGGAATTTCTTACCTGATAATTCCTGTTCTGGGGAGAGAAAGGGGGGCTTTCTATCCTTATACCAAGTTTGGTGTTTCACTTCTCTGGGTAATGGTCTACATGTGGAGTGACTGCTTGGGTTCCTAGGAGATTCTAGTCTATGATGATGGTGGCACCGCTACATCACCCTATGATGGTGGTGGCAACATGCCTTTGTTGCCTTCCCTTTTTTCTTTATCCTTCCTCTCAATATATAAAAGATTGTTGCCCTTATATGACCTATTTTCTTTCTTCCTAGGATTCTCTATTGTGGCATCCTAATTGTTTTGGTGGGGTTAGAGGGATGTTTCAGGATGGTTTGGGGGCACAATGCCCTCTACAGCAGGAGGAGACAAAGCTTTGAATTGACCCTGCCTACTATTGGTGGGAGGGGTAATCCAAAAAGGTCAGGAAAGCCCCCCCTTCCTCTCCCCAGGAATTCACTTAAGAAATTCCATTTTTTTACCTCTCAGTTGGACAAATGAAGCCTGACATAAATACTGCTTATGCTTTTCTAGCAGCTTGGGTTTGTCCTGGCCAAAGTCAATTAAGGCAGTACTTTCTAAACTTTTTCAATAGGAGGGGTCCACTCACAAATTATGGAAGGCTTGAAATCTGTTGGTAATTGCATTTCCAAATCCTTTTGGCTAAAGTACCTTCTTCAGGCACACTAACTAGAAAGAACAATGTAACTGTGACTCCTTACCCTTTGTGTGCTTTCCCCCTTACTTACTTTGTAGGAAAGTCTATATTTTATCAGTGCCTGTTCCATTCACATACATCTAGCACTGTTTGTACTATTGCAAGAAGAGCAGGCAGCATTCACAGCTGAACACAATGTACAGTCCTGAATAAAGCAAGCACATGAAACATTTCAATATGCTTGAATTTTCACAATCACTTCCCTTTGCCTAGTTATGGAGAACAGAGCACTGCTGCTCTCTTCTGGCTTCTGACCAGCAGGCAAGCTATAGATTTTCAAGTTTCTCTCCACAGCCATAAGGACTAGAAACTTATTTTAAATGAACGCTAAGTTTGTCCGTTTAACTCTATATACCAAATGCGTAGATGCCCTTATACATAACCAAATTAGCACTCCTGGGATGAATCACCATTGAAGCTTCCTGTGCTTACAACTACAATGGTCAAGATGCCTCTGTCTGGGGTACCCTGCACAAGTCAGCCCTAGCTTTGATCTGAAAGCCACACACACCTCCCGTTTTCTGTCCCCATCTTGCCCAAGACAATCTGGTATCCCAACCAAACAGGTTCTGTGGGCACAAGTTGGAAATTACTAGGCTATAATACTGAGGTGGAAAACATCTGAAAATTGAATTCCACTTTGACTCTTATGAGGGAAGAACTCAAAAATTGATATAAAGCTGGCTAATACTTAAAGAATAAAGAATGTATGTTGAAAACATATTGGGTAAGACAAAATCAAATTGAAACTACTAATTGTGTATATGAAGCTATATTTTCACAACTATTGTTATGTAGCTACTTTGAAATCATTCCAGTGTTCCACTCTCTCTTTATCTCAGGACTCTGAATTAAGGAGCGGAGATATCGTACCTAGAATATTGACATGATGCACTGCAGCATGGGATGTGATACATGTTTTAAACTGCCACATAAGCTTCCAAACATTTTTTAAAATGATGGATCAAACTAATACTGTTTAGGAGCGCAACTCTGTTTATTAAAATCTGAAGTTGATAATATTTCAATTCCCATATCCCTAGAAGTAGGACTGTGTGCAATCTGCATTGCAAATATCTAAATTCTATTACCTTTGTAAATTATTCAAATTAAGCAAACTAGCACCCTTTTGCATCATTCTGCTTGTGCTTGTCCCGAGGAGAGGCAAGAAGGTACACATAGCACCAAATACTTACCCTGGATGACTAGACTTCTGGCTCAGTTCCCTCTCCCCAAAACACACCTTCAAGTCATGCCTCGGCATCCACAGGGGTTCTGTTTCCGGAACCCCCATGGATAATCAAATCCGTGGGTCAGGCACCCTGTTGCTCTCCAAACAGGGCCTTCTGAGGGCTGGGGAAGCTGCATATGGCCTCCCCGACCCTGAGAATTTCTTCTAAGTTTTTAACTTCTGAAAACCAAAAGTGACAATTTTTAGCCCTCAGAAGGCATTCTAAGGGGCGGGAAGGCCGTGTGCAGCCTCCTTGGCCCTCAGGAGGTTCTCCAGACATGACCGAAGCAGAGTTGTATCTGGAGAGAGCTCCGGTCATGTTTGGAGGGTATAGGTCTGACCAATTCTCTCGTTTGGAACCCACGGTTAGATAAAACCACAGGTCCCGAAACCGCCGATAAACAATCTGGACCTCACAAAGTCTTTGTCTGCTAGAATCCCAGAAGCAATCTGCTTTATACTTTTAAACTTCTCTTTATAACTATGAAGGTTAAAAACCTGCTTTTAAAATGAAAGCAGAGATTCTCAGGATGGTAATTTTTGCCTTTTTGCAGAATCATGGAATACATGCAGCCTTGCCTAGTGTTATTACTTTTTTTCTTTTGCCAGTTCCATACTAAGGTTTTGAGTTAATTCACTCTAAAATATACCTCGCAGCTTTGGAACAAATATCACTAACCTAGCTAACCTCATCCCCTATCCTCAAGAGCAACCATATGGCTGTGACCTTACATGACTCATTTTTCAAATTTTGCATCCACTATGTTAAATAGGGATGCCAACAAGAAAAGTATTGAGACACTATCCACTTATTATACTGGATTGCCAGCAATTTTTCTGGCACGGCTCCAACAGCAAACAGTGCAATGTGTCAAACTTTTCCTATAACTGTTTCTGCTTAAAGCCACAGGAGCCCTCCCAGAAAGAAAATGTGGGAATCCTATAATGAACCAAAACCAAACAGAGCTATGATGTTTGTTCCAGGTTCTTACCTGGAACAAACTTACACACAAAGTGTTATTATTGCCCAAATTCTCTACCACTATTTACTCCTAAATTAACACTGCAGTGGTAAGATAAACATTTTTCTCCTGCCCATATCAGTATGGCATCTGAATGAGCTGGATGCTAGAGGACAATCCTTAATTTGAGGATTGCCTGCTTGCTAGAGTTCACAAAAAAATGGTCTTGGGGCTGAACTCTAGCCAGCAGAGCTCACAGGCCAAAACACAGCAGTGGAGCCAATCTTTGCATGCATAATGTCCCAAGTCCAATCCCCACCATCTCCAGTAACAGAGTGGAATGTAGCAAGGCTGTGAAAGACCCCTTCTTGAGATCTTTAGAGAGCTTGCCAGTCAGGCCCAATGACCTGATTGATGAAAGGTAGCTCTGTATATTGATAACCAGCTGTAGTTCAAATTGTCCCAGCTGCGGACAAGGAGGAGCTGAATCTAAGGAATGAGGTGAGGTCTGGCTGCCCTTAGTCCTGTCTTTATTGATAGGCTGTTGGTTCAGGGAAATAGCTGAGGGAAGAAGTTGAAGGAAATGGACCTACCACTGCCACCAGCCTGGGGTGATACCGGAAAGATTAATAGCTTATGATGTATTATCCTGGTCCCACTGGTTCTATAGTGAGTACAGCCCCCAATCCTTGACTGTGTATTCCCTGATAGAGAGGTGCTGTACACACTCATTCTCCAGCATCAGTGTACAGAGTTCAGTTAACACGTGTACACCAATGAGCCTGACATGCCCTAGATCAGCAATTTTCAACCAGTGTGCCATGACATGTTGGTGAGCTGTGAATGGTTCGCAGATGAGCTGTGGGAGTTTGGGGGAGGGTCATTTACTAGTAGGGCCATTGGAAGATGCGAGCCCCCCAAAAGCAGCATGGTCTGTCTTGTCAATTGTCAAAAAAATTGATGGTGTGCCTTGACAATTTTAGCACCTTGTCAGTGTGCTGTGACATAAAAGTTGAAAATCACTGCCCTAGATACATGAGTAACAAGAGATTGTATTCAGCCATGTCTCTCTAGGTGACAGGGAGCTATTACTACAAAGGGATCCTCTTCCTAGTTCACCAAGCCTATGCAGACAACCTGGCTACTCAGACAGGTTTATTCTACTGAATGCAGAGCAAACAGCATCATCTCAGCTTCTTCCAAGGGTGCAAGCGTCAGCAAACAACTCAGCAGGAGAAGGGGAGGATGAGATTAATCCTTACTTTCTTTCTCTCTTTCTTGAACCAACAACTCAGTCTGCAATGTAGCCCCATTTGCAATGTTCATGACAGCCCAAGCAGGAGATGGTAATGGGCAGTTCTCTAATCCACTTAACCTGCACCAAAGGAAAGGGAACTATGAAAAGAGTAGAGCATGAAACCTTCTGTAATCTACAAGATCTTTTCTCTCTCTGCCCAGCATCATCAGGAGCTGGGTAAAGGAATCGAGCTGGACTCTGCCAAGTTCTCAGATTCTTCTTTCTCCTGTTTGATTTCACAAACTTTGAATTCACTATGTGCTGGTGACTCCACTGGCTGTGCAGGCTCACCTCCTTTTGGATTCTCTTTTGAATGGCACTTCTGGTGTTTTACCAACACTCCCCTCTGCCGGAACCTTCGCCCACACTCAAGACAGCGATATGGTTTTTCTCCTGTGTGGATTCGCTGGTGTGTAATAAGGTCAGATAGCCTGGTGAATCTTCTCTCACACTCATCACAGGGGTAGGGCTTCTCTCCTGTGTGGATTTTTTGGTGTCTAGTAAGATCAGAAGGATAGGCAAATCTCCTCCCACACACCTTACAGGAGAAAGGCTTCTCCCCTGAGTGGGTTCGCTGGTGTGATACGAGGTTAGAATGCTGGATGAATCTTTTGCCACACACCCCACAGGCATGGGGCTTCTCTCCAGTATGGATTCTTCTGTGGGTAGTCAGAGAAGAAGAGGAAACAAACCGTTTCCCACAATCAGCACAGGCATAGGGTTTCTGCCCCATATGGTTCCGCTCATGTATCTTAAGCGCAGACTGATGGCTGAAGCATTTCTGGCAGTAAGAACATTGGTAGGGCTGCTCTCCAGAATGGCTCCTTTGATGACTGACAAGATATGCCCGCTGGCTGAATGTATCTCCACACTCGGAGCAGATGTGGGGTTTTTCCCCAGAATGGATTTTCTGATGTCTTGTAAGATGGGAGAGCTGGCTAAAACTTTTTCCACACTCAACACACAGGTAGGGTTTTTCTCCTGTGTGGACATTCAGGTGTTTTGCCAAGTCTGATGGCCGTGTAAAGCTTTTGCCACATTCAATACAGAGATGAGATTTCTCTTTTCTTTGGGTTCCCTCGGGGGCTATGGGTGCCGCCGCCTCCCTGGGTTCTTGATGTTCAAACTGCTCCTCGACTCTGCTTGCTGCCTTGGCACCTGCTGGATGAGGAAGAAAAATCATTGTTATTTCATGGACCATTGCTGAGGTGGGCTGGTAATGGAGGTTCCTTGAGCCATAGCTCAGTAGCAGAATACATGCTTTGCATTCAGAAGGTCAGGTTCAAATTTTAGCATCTCCTGGTATGGATGGGAAAGAACTCTGTCCAAAGCCCTGGAAAGCTGCTGCCAGTCATTGTATACAATTCTGGGCTAGATATACCATGGTCTGATGTGGTAGAAGGCAGCCTCTTGTGTTCTCTGGAGACAAGAAACTATTTAGATGTCCTTACTACAGCAACAAGTGCTGTGATCTATGGGGCAGTCCATGCCCAAGGATCTAGAACTCTGTACCAAAACCAAGTATCCTACAAACCAAATTCTGCAGTGTTAAGAATTATGAAAATTCAGGAAAATTGTCTTGCATATCCTTTGCAAAATGTTTTATTATAGTTTATTATAATATAGCTTACTACAACAAGATTGCTAGGGTGTTTTCAAGCTATGGTGGCTTACAACAATAACAGTCCAATAGAAACCATTATAAAGATACAGAACACTTTTGTTTAAAATCTGTAGATAAATTTAAAACTAGGATAGCAACGAAAGGAAAGCAAAATCCAACAGTGGTCTCAAAAAGCTTGTTAAAATAGTTGAGTCTTCACCATCTGCCAAAGTTAGCCTGGAAGCAGTCTGTTTGCCAGTGGAGCTCAGGAAGGAACAGTACGATATGAGCCTTGGGGTCAATTCTAGAATAAAGCCAAGCTGCTGCATTTTACAGCAGTGCACATTTCTGAACCATTGTCAAAGGCACTCCTGTGAACAGAGCATTAAATAGTCCAGGCAAGCTACCTCCACCTGTGGTTTCATGTAGATGCTGAAAAGTAAAAGAGGTAAGAAGGTCCTCTGTGAAACTCCATGCAATGATTCCCACAGGGAGTCATCCCAGAATCATCTTCTGGAGCTGCCCAGTAAGATAGGACAAGAGCCAAGCAATGCCCCCAACCAATGCAAGAGGTCCAGAATGCCATTTCAGTGAAAGGACCAGTCTGTAGTGTTCCCAGGAAAGATTCATCAGCTCAGGTCATATATACCTTTGCCCAGTGTGCCACTATTGCTGTTATCCTGCTTCCTGGTCTCCTTGCCAAGCTGTGTCTGCCTGGCATCCAGTGGCACCCTTTGTGCTTCAGAAAAATCCACAGCCAATTCTTGGAAAGCTTCTGGCCCCTGAAATGATATCAACAGTTTTGTTCAGAAAGGGACTATGGCTCTGTGAGAGAGGGGGTGCTTTGCATGTGTGAAAGGTTCAAACTGAAACATAGCCACTTAGGGCACAGTCCTAACCAACTTTCCATCACTGGCATAGCTGTGCCATTGGGGCATGTGCCACATCCTGCAGTTGGGGAGCAGTCACAGAGGCTTCCTCAAGGTAAGGCAATGTTTGTTCCCTTACCTCAGAGTTACATGGCCCTTACCTTGGTGCTGGAAAATGGGTTAGGATTCCGCCCTTAATGGATCACAGGTAGCCGGGCTAGAAACCACCTCTTATGAGCCCGATAAACTGGGTAAGATACTTCCTGCAAGTCAAAATTGAGTTAAATGGATCCTGGTCTATCAAGGGTCAACCTTGTATATGTTGCTTTTCAGTTCAATAATTGTGGAAGATAAAGACTGGGATAATGAGGAGCAGAAGAGGGAGGTATTGGATGCTTTCCTACCATATTATGGCCCACTGTTGAAGCAGGTATTATTAGCTCCAGGAGGAAAGTGTCCATTGGTGCAAAACACCAACAACAAAAGCCTCCATCCCACTATCCTGATCACGCACCACATCTGTGAAAACTATAACTAACACACAGAGCCAAGTCACAAGTTTACTGTAACGTAGGCCCTCAGATCAGTTTTGGATATTCTAAATGGAATGAGAGAAAGTTCAACAGAACATCTATTGATGAGCTTGTGCATCTCCCCCAACCCCAGAGAAAGAAGCAGAGACAGCTTGTGCACCTCTCAAGATGAGCTCTGCTGGCTGGCCTTACCCCTGCGAATAACACAATGGCTAGTCTCCACATTTAGCAATTGTCCACTGAGGCATCCTGAACAAGGAGAGAATCTCCCTTTTATTGGAACCCCGGAATGTTCCAGGATTCAGTGAGGGGTAGAGGGACTTTATGTCCAGTGTTTGTGCCTGCAGACAAAGGCTGAACACAGAGCATGTGGGACCAGCCAGAGCGACCCCCTTGCATAGTAGATGGAGAGGAAATGTCTACATAGGGCTTAAGTGAGGATGAAACACACAATCTTAGCTTCAGATATTCTAAGCAAACATGGAAAGAGGAAGCACAGGTGAGTTGCACTTCCTCCTGCTAGCTAGTTTAGAATGCCCATAGCCATTCTCTCTTGTAAACTTCAAGAAGAAACATCAGGATCAGTTTCCACCACTTATCATCTGTGCTGAATAGCGTCATACTCCCAGCAAGGTTTTTTTTAAAAAACTATGCAGGCATCTCCCAGTATCTGTGGGGAATACTTTCCTCCCCCTGAAAAGGGGAAACCTATCTCTGTGCCCCCCATGCCCCATCAACTTTGTTTATGTTGATTACATTCATGCTGAAGTAGTAGTAGTAGTAGTAGTAGTAGTAATAATAATAATAATAATAATAATAAATACAGGTATTTATATACCGCCTTTCTTGGTCTTTATTCAAGACTTTATTCAAGGCGGTTTACATAGGCAGGCTATTTAAATCCCCATAGGGATTTTTACAATTGAAAGAAGGTTCTTTCTTTCAAGAACCACAATGTTCAGATGTTTCTTTCTGATCTGGTTTCACATTCTGGCCTCCATCCTCCCACGCTCAGAGCAGATGGAATAACTCGGCTCAGCTTGTCAGCTGCTTCAAGGTCGCACGGTGCCAGTGGCCTCGAACTGGCGACCTTGTGGATGTTATCTTCAGGCAAATAGAGACTCTACCCTCTAGACCAGACCTCCTGCCCAAGTAACAAATGTTGCTTTAACAAATGTTAGAAGTGGAATGGTTGTAGCATGATGAGCAGCCAGGCAGCTTGTAGCCTAGAAGGGAAACTAAGAGCAAACAGGAAGCAGGAAGTTCATGTTCACGCTCTTCTAGGTATGGGGTGCAGGGTGCCATGGGGGGCGTGGGGAAACGCAGATAACCTGATCAACAGATACCAGATCCGTGGATACTGGGAGATGCCTGTATACTGAATTTGTATCCAATATTGAACCTTATCCATACATCTGGCACAACATCATCTGTCATGGAAATTAGAGTTCCCAACACTGTAAGTGTGTAAACATCTGCCAATTTTTAGAATGATATGCATGATATTTTCACAACTGCAACAAATTTAGAATAACAAAATGTGATTTTTTTTTTAAACCTCTGAGTTGTAGGGAAATGTTTATTCAGATATCAAGTGTTTCACTGGTGTTCCTGGAGGTGGGGGGGGGGGAACAATAATTTTCTTCAGGCATCTGGCCGCTGGTGTAAAGTGGCCCCTCCGCTTTGCCTTCAGAGCCAGTCACGACTCTTAGTGGTAATGGAAAAGGTGCAAAAGAGAGCAGCTGGGGCACCTTCCTTATGAGGAAAGGCTATGGCATTTGGGCCTCTTCAGCCTAGGAAAGAGACGCCTGAGGGGGGACATAATTGAGACATAAAAAAATTATTCAAGGGAAGGATAAAGTGGATAGAGAGATGCTCTTTACACTCTCACATAACACCAGAACCAGGAGACATCCACTAAAATTGAGTGTTAGGAGGGTTAGGACAGAGAAAAGAAAATATTTCTTTACTCAGCATGTGGTTGGCCTGTGGAACTCCTTGCCACAGGATGTGGTGATGGCATCTGGCCTGGATGCCTTTAAAAGGGGATTGGACAAGTTTCTGGAGGAAAAATCCATTATGGGTTACAAGCCATGATGTGTATGTGCAACCTCCTGATTTTAGAAATGGGCTATGTCAGATGCAAGGGAGGGCACCAGGATGCAGGTCTCTTGTTATCTGATGTGCTTGCTGGGGCATTTGGTGGGCCACTGTGAGATACAGGAAGCTGGACTAGATGGGCCTATGGCCTGATCCAATGGGGCTGTTCTTATGTTCTTAGGTGAGGAGCAGTGGCCACTTTATACCAGCAGCCAGATGCCTGAAGAAACTTAGTGCTTTCACCCCCTTCCAGGAATGCCAGTGAAGTAGTTTAGAAGAGGATTGGCCCTCAACCCTATGAAAAGTGATTTGTCTACCACAGCCACAGGTATGTGGATTGCAAGCCACATTGATTGCACACTGCTGCCTTGGAGAGCTCAGGCATACAGGATAGGAAGACCAGCCTGGCAGGGGGAAAGTGGCATGTTTCCCTCTGAAGGGACACATTTTTCCTTCTCTTCATCCCCTGTGAGAAACTAAGAATATGCCTCCTCATATCAAACCACTTATTCACATAGCAGGTACCCCAGTGTCCCTTCTCAAATGCTGAAAGAGCATACAACGGGCACCCCCCATTCATTTTGATGTGTATGTGTACACACGCATAGAACCAGGGTTTAGACTCAGTGCCCACTGTGCCCTCACACTGGAATTCAGCTTGCTCACCTGCTCTTCCTGCTGTTCGTCCTGCTGCCTCAAGATGAAGCCTTCAGCCAGGGCTATTGCTTGAGCACAGGTCTCTGGGCTACGCTCCCTGACCTGACTTTGGATTTCCTGTGGTAAAATGGTCAGGAACTGTTCTAGGATTAGCAGCTCTATGATCTGCTCCTTTGTATGGCTCTCTGGCTCTAGCCAACAATGGCAGAGTTCCCGCAGTCGGCTGCAAACCTCTCGAGGCCCCTCAGCCTCCTGGTAGCAGAATTGCCTAAAGCGCTGGCGATGGATCTCTGTGCTGGTAGAGTTTCCTTGCAGAAAGACAGCCTTGACTTTCCCATACTCAGTTTTGTCTCTGGAATTCAGGCTTTCAAAGGCCTGCTGAGCTTCTGCATTGAAGGCTGGCATGAGACGGGTCACCGCATCTCCTCTAGACCACTGGCAAGCACCAAACATTCTCTCAAAAGTGACCAGGTCATCCCAGGATGCCAATTCAGGCAGCTGTGGGTTTCCCCATCCAGTGGGAGGAGACTGCATAGTCTTCAGGAAATCCTGCCAGTGGGACTCCAAGTGATGAGGTATGCCCTCTTGTCGTGGCACTGCCCAGCGAGGAAGCTCCCGGATGGTCCCAGACTGAATGGCAAAACTGTCTCTTCCTGTTCCCTCCAGCCCATTCCCTTGCCCAAGGTCTGCTGGTGCCTGCTTCTCCATTTTCACCACTGGACTTGCCCTCTTGTCAAGGTTTCTTTGAATTTGGAGACCCAGGGCTGTCACTTCCCACAGCTATTTAGTCATTTTGTTTTCTAGGAGATAGATTTAAACCCATTCATATCTAGCTTCTCCACCCATCTCTCTTCTATGGCTTTCTTGTCTGGGAGTATGCCCTACTTGTGTTCTGTTTTGTGTGCTTGCAGCCTGCTATTGTTAGCATATGACTCCCTTCTGACTGATCATAGTGCACACAAGTTTGAAAAGTGGGGCCAAGGCCTATCAGTGACAGCACAAGAGTTCTTTTTGGTTACTCGGAGCTTGTTCCTGAGAAAAAAGAGAATTACATTAGTAAATACTATATTGTATATTGGCAACCTTCAGTCTCGAAAGACTATGGTATCGTGCTCTGAAAGGTGGTTCTGGCACAGCGTCTAGTGTGGCTGAAAAGGCCAATCCGGGAGTGACAATCCCTTCCACACCGGGAGCAAGTGCAGTCTGTCCCTGGTCTGTCTCCCTGGCTATGGGCCTTCCTTCTTTGCCTCTTAGCCTCAGACTGTTGGCAAAGTGTCTCTTCAAACTGGGAAAGGCCATGCTGCACAGCCTGCCTCCAAGCGGGCCGCTCAGAGGCCAGGGTTTCCCACTTGTTGAGGTCCATCCCTAAGGCCTTCAGATCCCTCTTGCAGATGTCCTTGTAAATACTATAATAATGTATTACATTAGTATCCCAACCTTCCTCTGAGGAGCTCAGGCTAATATACTAAGAATTATTTTTTTGTTGCAACAATCCTGTGAAGTCGGTTAGGCTGAGAAATAATGACTAGCCCAAGATCATTCAGTGAACTTTGTGACGTCTCTGCATAGATAGGTAGGAAAAAATGGCAAAATCTAGGCTCAATATATATGTATGTCATCACAATATAACTTGTATACACACTATCTATTGCAGAATACAGTTAAATTCCTGGTACATCAAAATGGTTCAAGATACAGCAAGTTTGGTACAGCAACCGGAAAATAAGTAAAGGTATTGAGTTATAAAGGCAACAAAATTATTCAGTTACCTTTATGTGGAGATTTTACACTTAAAACTTCATGATTACTTTTTTCTGAGTTAGCATTTGTTTTATTTAGTCCGCAAACTTTGCGTTATAATGAAGAATGATTTGTGCCTATTTACTCATTCTGACTGATCAACTCTCCTCAAGTCCATTGCTTTTGTGCTGGAAATTTATAATGCTTCTGGATTTAATTTATTTTTATAAATTGTTGTAGTTTTATCAGGGAATTGGGGACCCAATCCCCAATCATTCATTGCTCATCTGTATTATTATTATTATTAGTAGTAGTAGTAGTCATCGTATTGAGAGGGAGAGAGTACGGTCAATGTATATGGCAATTTACATAGAAAGAGAGGACAGGTGTCTATCCCAAGTGGCTTATAAACTAGATAAAGAAAAGGGAAACAATAGAGAAGGGTCCAATCCTATCCAACTTTCTAGCACAGGTGCAGCCACAACACAGCCCTGAGGTAAGGGAACAAATGTTCCCATATCTTGAGGAGGCCTCTGTGACTACCTACCCACCACAGAAAGCAGTGCATACCTCGTTGGCACAGCAACACTGGCACCAGAAAATTGGATAGGATTGGGCCCTAAGATGGGGGAATGAAGACTGCGAAATTATGTGATTGTTTCAGTTACCTGTACTTAAGCTTAGGGCCAAATCCTATTCAACTTTCCAGCACCAATGCAGCCAAGCCAACAGGGAGTGTGCTGCATCCTGCAGTGGGAGGAAGAAGCCTCCTCAAAATAAGGACACAAAATAAGGAAATTTGTTCCCTTACATTGGGGCTGCATAGTGGTTGCATTGGTGCTAGAAAGTTGGATAGAACTGGGCCCTTAGTACGGAGGAAGACTAAGGCCCAATCATATCTGATTTTCCAGTGCCAGTGCAGTCGTGCCAATGGGGCATGCACTGCATCCTTTGGTGGGGAGGCAGTCACAGAGGCCTCCTCAAGGTATGGGAACATTTGTTCCTTTACCTTGGAGCTGCATCCCGGTTGCATCGGTGCTGGAAAGTTGGATAGGATTGGGCCCTAGGCCTGCAATCCTCTGCATGCTTACTCCTGAGTTCAGGTTCAACCTAGTCTGGCCCTGAGTCTCTGAAGAAGAAACTTTGGAAAAAATAAGAGTGGTAGCAACCTGTGGTTAAAAACAGAGCAGGGCAAATTCTGAACTTTCTTTTTGTATTTCTTGGCCATTTACAATTTGATTCCTCCATGATGGAAAGTGGGTTCCTAAGAGGCCTTATTGCACTAAATGGTGTTACAAGGCAGACAGTATGTTAGATTGTTTCATTTATTTATTCCCTAGAAGCAACACATGGCAGCAAGTGCCTGCCAAATGGCTGCACAGATGGGTCTTTTCCCTCCCTGCTCTATTACAACCACACAGGTGTTGGAAAAAATCATTCTCAGTTTTGTTAATCAGGCAGTAATCCTAACCACACTTTCCTGAGAGTAAGCCCCATTGAACAAAATAGGACTTACTTCTGAGTAGACCTGGTTAGGACTGTGCCCTTAGTCTCTGACAGTGACACTGGATACCAAATTACCCCAGATGTGGCAGCAGTTTGCAGATAGGTTATTATATTGCCCCTAGGTATCATGTATATAAGGGATCTGTTGGTTAGTGCTTGCATATTTCTGCGTTGTTAGTGGTGTGTGTGTGTGAGAGAGAGAGAGTTTGTGAGAGACTGTGTTTGCATGGGCGAAAGACAGTGTTTGTGAGTTGTGTGTGAGAGTGTGTGTGTGTGCTGTGTGTGTGTAAGAGACAGTGTGGGGGGAGGAGAGTATGATAGAGACAGAGCGTATGTGTGTGTGAGAGAGGGAGACAGAGAGCGTGTGTGTGTGTGTGTGAGAGAGAGAGAGACAGTGTGTGTGTGAGAGAAAGTGTGTGTGAGAGAGACAGAAAGTGTGTGTGTGTGTGTGTGTGTGAGAGAGAGAGAGAGAGAGACAGTGTGTGTGAGAGAGACAGAAGTGTGTGTGTGTGTGCGCGTGAGAGAGACTGTGTGAGACAGAAAGAGTGTGTGTGTGTGTGAGTGAGTGAGTGAGAGAGCGGTTCTTATTCATGAAAGAGACGGGCGCTTGAGGAGTGGGCCTGAAGCAGAAGGAACACAGAGCTGTTGTTGTCTGCGGGGACCAAGAGCCGGCTGGGCACGCAGGTTCCTTAATCGGCTCAGGAGTTAAATACGCCTCTGCAGAGCAGCAGCAGCAGCAGCAGCAGCGAGACCTGGGAGCTGCCTCGCCTTCCCCCTCCCCCACTGCAGGGGCGCCCTCGCCCACCCCTCCTGCAGCCACTGTGAGCAAACTCGAGCCCAGCCATTTTTCCTGCCGCCCCCCCAAAGGAGCAAGGTTGGATGGTCTCTCCCTCCCTCCCCTCCCCGGTGTGCAGTGAGTGGCTGGCAGTGGGAGTCAGAGGGAAGGGGGGTTTGGGTGGAAAAGTCTGGGTGAGCAAAACTGGGGGGAGGAAGGAAGGGGCTCCGGCTCAGGAACCCTGCAGTGCCCGGCCTGGAAGGAGCGAGTGAATGGAAACCCTCGGGGTCAAAGAAGGTCCCTCCCTTCGGCTCCGGCTGCTTTCCTGCCGCGGAGGGAGAAGCCAGGCTCCGCGCTGCCCCACCCGCCCTCCTTGCCCACACTGCTGCATGGGTGCAGCGGCCTGGCTGCGACTTGGCCTGGCCTTGCAGCCCTCTGAGTGGAGGCGGAGGGTGTGCGGAGCGGTGGCGAAGCTGCTGGACAAAGGGGAGAGCAGCGGCACCACAGCAGCACCGCCCCGCGGCTTGCAGCGCTGCCCAGACCCCCAGCTCCGTCAAGGGGAAGCGATTCCTCGCCCTCCCCCGGCATAACTGTGCACCGATCTGCGGAGATCCGTGCAGGAGAGAGAGCCACTATCCCCCCCCCCCCGTGCACCGTGCACCACGTCCCTCCTCTCCCAGCCCTCCCTCTTCCCCCACCCGCCTCCGCCTGATTTGCTCCCTTCCTCCCCTCTGCAGCTGCATCGGCCTCCCTTTGCCCAGATGCTGCCCCTGGAACTCACCGCTCCTGCCTCCGCGCGGACCCCTGAGGATCTGGAGCCCATCAGACAATCCCCCACCCCTTAATAAAATTCAAATCCCGAGGTTTTTTAATCCAGGGCGGAGCAGGATGGAGCCTTGGCGATTGCGGCCCCCCCTCTCGGCTTCCTGGGCCTCTCCAGGGCTTAGCTCGCACTCAATAGGACTAAGCCGGCTTAAATCCAAGTGCTCCTGTTTAACTGGTTTGAGGATCGGGCTGCCAGTCAATTTGTGGCGCGTCTCCGCATTAGGGAGAGGAGAAACCAGAGTTGAGGATGACTTTTATCTCTTTGACAGGGTGAGGTATCCTGGCACTGCCTGAGCACCAGCCTGGGGCTTACACAGCAACACTCCTTGGAGTCCCATTGCAAAAAATATTTTCTCCTACAGAGCCAATGCAAGCTGCACTGCAAAGAATTTAAAGAGTCACAATCCAGTCCCCACCCTTCCAAAAACTAACTAGGCACCACTTCGGGAAAACTAACAAACTAGGCACTAGTTACTAATTGTCCCATGTCCTGACATAGAATCTTATGGCTCTGGGTGCACCCCTGAAACCTGTTTTTCAGTTCCCCTTCTTAGCACAGAACAGGGGAGAGGGAATAGAGCAGTGATTTTCAACCTTTTTCATCACTCAGCGCACTGACAAGGCACTCAAATAGTCAAGGCACACCACAAGTTTTTTGCAAACTGACAAGGCACATCATACTGCTGGCCAGGAGCTCACAGCCCCCAATTGCTCTACTAATAAATGACCCTTCCCTCAAATTCCCATGGCACACCTGTGGACCATTCACAGCACACTGTCTGAAAATAGCTGGAATAGAGTCTAGGAATCTTTGGCTGCAATCCTAATCTCACTTTCCTGGGAGTAAGTCCCATTGAACACACTAGGACTTACTTCTGAGTAGACCTGGTTAGGATTGTGCCCTTTGGGGCAGAAATCAAGTTTACATAGTTCTTTATTCTGTTGGTTGGTTTTATCCTCCCCAAAGCTGAATACAGTAATACAAAATAAAACACCCATAAATTATACAACAACCAATACACCATTTAACTACATTGATCATTGACAATGTTGTTAAGTCATGAAAGATGTAAATCTAAAATGTTAGGGACAATTGTTGCATTGCAGTGCTGGTTTTGATCTGCAAACATTCAAAATGGCTCAAACTACTACAAAGAATTTCCTTTCACCTTAAAGACAAAAAATGTTTATTGAACCATAAGTTTTTGTGCACTACAGTCTACTTCTGATCAGATAGTCCACAAAAGGTTTTACTACAAATAGATTTGTTGCAACAAGAACAGGGACTGCAACAGCAGTCCTGTAGCATCTTAAATATGGCTACCCTTCTGGAACCCAAATCCTTCTCTACACTGTAGAAAAGGTCACTTCACTCTTTACTGTGTTGCACTTCTAAGCTGAAATGCCATTTTACTACTACTTTTATGGGCTGGCCCATCCATGAGGCCAACTGGAACTGCTGCATCAGGCAAAAGATTGGTGGGAGTCGGCCATCTCTTTCCACCTACTTGCCTCCACTACTCCTCCTCCTATTCCCTGGATTGTAAAGATGGGGACAGAGGAAAAGGAAATATGGAGGGGAGAGAAGCGCTGAGCTAGAACACTAGAGAATGGGGGAGAGCAGAGGCTCACACATCACAGGGTAAAAGGGGGAAGCATTTGGTGTGCTGCCTTAGGTGTCAGGAGGTCTTGGGCCAGCTCTGCTACCATTAGTATCTCAAATCATTATCACAACAAGGGCAAGCAAAGAGGTATTCTCAGTGGCTGCCCCACAACTGTCAAAAGATCCTTTCCATTGTGATTTTCCAAAGTCTGAGCAAGAATATTTTGATGATGAAATGTAGAAATTTGGGTTGTCTTTTGAATGTGGGGTAATTCAAAAGTCAAAGATTGTTTATTGTATTAGCTAATAGCCATCACAATAAGATAAAACATGTAAATCCAAAAATTCATCAAAGATACGAACAATGATAAAATGATAAAATTAGGTCAAAATCAAGCACAAAAGGCACCTACACCCATCATATTAAGGAATCTCCTTTACAATCTACCGCTATTTCCCCCAGGTAGTTGGCACGAATAGTTCTGTCAGCTTTGGCAAACAGCGCCATGCTATAGGTGACCGATGGGTCATAATTGGAAAGTAACCAATACAATTTCGTGTGTTCTCCCCTTGAAGGGTAGCCAAAATAGGCTCCAAAAATCTTATCCTAGGATTTTGATAAAGCTGACAATGAAGCAGGTAATGTACAATATCTTCAATCTGTCCTGCTCCGCAAATACAAAGCCTCAAATGCCTGGGAATGGACATATATCTGCCATCTAGAACTGAAATAGAAATCCTATCCAGGCCCTGTGCAGCTGCAATGCAGCTCCAAGGTAAGGGAACAAATGTTCCCTGACTTTGAGGAGGCCTCTGTGATTGCTTACCTACCACAGGATGCAGTGCACACCCCATGGGCATGGCTGCACTGGCACTGGAAAATTGGATAGGATTGAGCCCTCAGAACCTTAAGTGATGCTCACCACAGTTGATTTCCCCTTGAAATGTTTCCCTTCGGGGGAGTGTTGGATGTGTTGGGGGTAGCACCTACACCCAACAGGTTTGGCTAGCTGGCATCCCATGCAAACAACATCTGTCATAGTACATGGCCTGGAATAGTCTTCTGTGGGTGGGAGTTCTGTGTTAGCTGCAACAGGCTTTATCTGTAGACCAATAAATCTGGAAGTGGTTTCTGAAAATGGGAATCTTAATTCATCTCAGCACAGGGGCGCTGATTTTCTAAAATCAGTGTGCAAACAAAGCAAACGAGGCAAGAAAAAGGAAAAGCTGGTTCTGCCTGCAACTCCACTTGGCCTGGGTCCCCACATGACGTCACGGTCACGGAGAAAAATAAGATTGACTCCTTGCACACACCACCTTGTATAAGCAGGGGGAAAACTACAATTCCCAGGATGCATCCCTCCAGCAGAAGCGCGGCGCTTTCCCGGTGCATCCTAGGATTCTATAATCACTCCCTTCCGTTACGCATAATCCTTCCGCAGTGCCCGAGATGGTATATAGTCCTCCTTGAAAGCGCTCTGGAATCGAGTTCGGCTGGGAAGCATCTCTCCCTTTCCTTAACCCAGCGCCAATAACACGGTGACATACTGTACACTGGCTCCCCCCGGCTGTTTCGTTGGCAACTGCTTTTAAACGTGAGAAGCCTGGTGACGCGCTTCCGCCTGGCGGAGGGAGATTATATAAGGATCGGGGGACGGTGGCCGGATCCTCTTTCGCCTGCTCGGTGCCGAAATGGTGGGTGCTGCTCGCGTGAGGCTGCAGGGCCAGGGAGCGGGAGGAGGAGAGGGAGATCAAACAGGCATCACGGGGGGTGGAGGGGTGAGAGCGGAGGCCGTTAAGGGGTCGCTGGCCCTTTAAGGTGCGGGGTGGGTGAGCAGCCCCTGCTGCGCTCCCGGGCATCGCGGCAGAGAGCCCCCCCTTCTCGGTGCTCGCCCCCAGCACCCCTCGCCGGCCACCCGCCCGTCGGCTCTCCCGTCGCCAGGCCCGCTCTGAGGGCGGCCTCAATGGCGCCCGGAGCGTGTGCGGCGGCAGGCAGGCAGGCGGCCCACGTGTGGTCTTCCTAGGCGCGCCCGCCTTAGGGCACAGGCCGAGGCAGGTCTACTCAGAAGCAAGCCCCATTGTGTTCAGTGGGACTTACTCCCAGGAAAGTGCGGCTGGGATTGCAGCCTTAGTCCTTTCTCTGCCTGTGGAAGGCTTCTGTCTGCGCCCCCACACAAAACAACTACTGTTTCTCAAACTCTGGGCCGGGACCCACTAGGTGGGTCGCGAGCCAACTTCAGGTGCGTTCCCATTCATTTCCATATTTTATTTTTAATATATTAGACTTGGTGCTACCATGGTCTTCAGTGCGTTTGGGGGAATGTGATAGATCCATTCTTCTTAACAGGCTACTAGGTATATGCTTTTAACAACGATAGTAAATAGGGCTTACTCCTGGGTAAACGTGGGTAGGGTTGTTAAAAATTTCCCTGCAGGATGATGTCACTTCCAGTCATGACATCACTTCTGGTGGATTCTGTCAGATTCTCATTCTAAAAAGTGGGTCCCAGCTAAAAGTTTGAGAACTGCTGAAATAAGCAATTCTTTGTGAAATCTAGATAGATAGGTAGATGTGTGTATCTCACATATCTATGTGTTATATATGGATCTCACATATCTATGTGTTATACACACACACACATTTAAAAATGTGTGTGAAACATATTTATTTATTGGATTTGTTATCTACCTTTCTCCCCAAAGGGCACCCAAGCCAGCTAACAACAGGCAACAGATAAAATACATAGTACAAAAAGTGTTAAAATACAAACTATTGGAAAAACAATAAAAACAAATATAAAAAAACAAAGCAGTCAGCAATAAAACATACAAATAAAAACATTAAACATAAAAGCAGCCGTTACAGGACTTTAAAGTTTTTCCTAATATTTACATAGTGTTTATTTTTATATATATAAAGTATAATATAAATACTATATAAATAAAGTATATAAGAGGTGCATGACAAGTGGGTGTGTTTAATGCCCTTCAGCAGATGACAGTAAATACTGCTTTTTTTGTTGCTGCACTAATAGCCCCCATCTCACTAAGTCAATATCCATCCACCCACCCCATGCACTGCTGAAGGCTGATCTGTTTGCTGTGTCTGTTCAGGCAGTTACAAGAATGGGATGGAAGAGAAGCAAGACAGTGGGGAGCTTTCCAGTGATGGGCCCTATTGTCAGTGTGTATCCCTGCCCCCCTGTCCTGGATGGTTCAACTAGAGCAGGGCCATGAGTGGGATCCAGGGTTTGGAAAAAGCCCCTGCCCCATGAGTGGCGCTTACCATTCTGCATCCCGGTGACCAGATCAGCTTGAAAGAAAGCGAGTGCCACAGCAGAATGCGCTGCTTGGGGCAGAGAGGACTTTTTCGGGACACAGCAATTTCCAGTTTAGAGACTTCTGAACTAGAAAACCTGGGGAGAAATCCTCAAGAATGCATGCATATGGTGGTGTTAGTCATTCTCAGTGTCTTTCCAAAAAAGTAAAAGTGGATATAGTGCTTTATCAGGAAACGTCAGGTATTGGAAAATAGGGGCATTAGATCACGGTTGTATGTAAGAGAAGCCTTTTCAAGGCAGACCAAAGATTTGTCCAATCCATCGTTCTGTTTTCAGCAATGGAAGCCAAGGAGTCCCAGTGTGGTCCGAGAATGGTATTTGGTAACTCTTCAGGCTATGGAACTGCCTATAACTTTGGACCCATTTTAGCTTTAATCATATATGTCTGTATCTCTGTTTCTTTTTATTTCTTTTCCTTTTTTAAAAAACCTTTAAAACAAAATCAGTGGTGTTATTGGTGCAGCTCAGTTTAGAATGAAACATATATCACACATGAATGCTGATTTACTCTTTAAATTATAAGGGTAACTCAAACCAAGGCTCATATAGTTAAAGTGCCCAAGAGATCTGGCATAACATAGGGGCTAGGAGACTGATTGTGAACTAGAAGAGTTTTCTTGGTTTAAATCTGGTCTCTGCCATGAACTCTTGGTGATTTCAGGCAAGCGTATTGCATTTTTAACTTCCCAGTTCCAATATGGGGAAAATAATATTTTTAAGGAGAACATCAAAATCATATAAGTGTTTTGCATACTCAAAAAGCACTATACAAACATCAAATATTATTGGTTCAGCATTCTTGTTGCCTATGCTTCTGGGGAGCTAGCAAGAAGGGTGTGAAAGCAGCACTCTTGTTGTTTGTCCCCAGCATCTGGTGTTCAGAGCATCCTGAGCTGGCCTAAGGCATCCTGATACCTGAGGCAGCATGCCAAATGCTGCTCCCCCTTTTCCTGGTGATTTTCCAGCCTCTCCTTCCTCCACTCTCCAATGTCCTAGCTAAGCATTCTTCTCTCCTCCACATTTCCTCTTCTTCTCTGTCCCCTCTCTTTTCTAATCCAGGGAACGGAAGGAGGAGGAGCATAGGAGGTAGGCACTCCCCACCACAACCTTGCTGCCTGAGGCAACTGCTTCAGCTTATCTCATGGATGGGCTGGCCCAGGGGATACTCCTGTTTAATGTAGTTAAGAGCTGTTGGTAAAACTTGCTTTTGTGGATGTTTTATCCCTGTCATAAGACCATTTAAACTACTGGCCATCAATCTGTGGAAGTCTATTGTGCTCAAGAGCCCACAAGCAGAGGTTGGTGGTGATCATGGCCATTGCACATTTACACTTGGGTATCAGAAGCATGCTAAACATAAAGGCTTAATTTTTAGTTGCAGAGTTGATTGGAGGATATTGAGGCCTGTGCTTTACTTATACTGTGAAAAACAGGAGCGTGTGTGCCTTCGGGGTCCTGTAAAAAGATACAGAATGTCTGTTGATTGCAGAGTATACTTGCAGTCTGCCAGTGTGCATAGTTCTTCAAAAGAGAGAACTCTTTCTCTGATCAAGGACATAAGTTCATAGTCTGTCCAAACCTGCTTGTACTAGTCATATAGGGCAACAAAGGAAAAATACATGTCTGTAATATTTCCTTGGCTGAGAATTGCCTTGATTCTCACCATGGGTAACTAGCACAGCAACTGATGATTGCACAGTGCACAGCTCCATTGACAAGAATTCCTTTCACAAGCGGAAGTTGTCCTTACTTGAGCATGACACTTTTGCCTGTTGAAAGACTTTCCAACAGTGGAGTTGTGCAATCTTTGGTGGCGATCCTGGGTGAGGAGTAGTTGTCACTTATTCTCCAGTATTAAACAGTGTTCTGGAACAGTTGAATTGCATTCTGGAGCTTCAGTGCCTTGACATGTCTTCATAACCCTCTCTCCTTTAAACAGACCAAGAAGAGAAGGAACAATGGCCGTGCCAAGAAGGGCCGTGGCCATGTGCAGCCCATCCGCTGCACCAACTGTGCCCGCTGTGTCCCCAAAGATAAGGCCATTAAGAAGTTTGTCATCCGAAATATTGTGGAAGCAGCTGCTGTCAGAGATATCTCTGAAGCAAGTGTCTTTGACTGTAAGTATGTGTGCCTTCCATTTGCCACTGTTTATCCTATTCTGCAGTTTGAGGTTCAAAGAAGGGGTGAAGAGAAGACTGTTACAGAGAAGACTGCTTGTTTGAATGAGGGAGCACAGGCTGGGTGCTTTGTTAACCTTCTCTGAAATTGTTTTGGAAGTTTGCCTTGGGTCTTGCTTAATGTCTGAGATGGCAGAACCATGACATAGAACAGGGGTGCTCAATAGGTGGATCGCGATCTACCAGTAGATCGCGAGGCAAAATGAGTAGATCGTGGAGTGCCGACCCCCCCCTTCAGGTGCCTCTGGGAGGAAACGCCGGGAGTAAGGCCCATTGTACTCAATGGGGCTTACTCCCAGGTAAGTGTGGCTAGGATTGCAGCCTCACAGCCTAATCCTAGGCATGTCTACTCAGGAGTAAGTCCTGTTATACTCAGTGGGGCTCAAGGTACACCAACATACATTGTACACATAAATGTTATATGTTATGATGGCGCGAACATTGTAAAAAAAAAACTCTGGTAGATCTCCGGGCCTTGCTGGGTTTCAAAGTAGCTCTCGAGCCAAAAATGTGTGAGCACCCCTGACATAGAAGGTTTTGACCTTGTTTCCCCCACAAAAAAGAATTCGTGGTGGTCTGGATTATGAGGCTAACTCAGACAGAGGGCATTTTAACTGAAGGCATCAATACCATGTAGGTCCCACACTCCATACCATGTGTGATTGTGGATGTTGTAATCTTTGCTGGTTAATCTTCCTGGAAAAGCAAGAAAAGAGTGAGCATGCTGGAAATGGAAACTGAACAAGTCATGATCTGGTGTTTGACTGAAAAGTTTACAGTGGTAGAATTAAAAAGTTTAATACTTAGATTTTTTCTGTTACAAATTTAGGGAGTATGATCTAGGGGAATATGACCTTATAATCTGAAAAACCTTAAAGCAGGGTGTCAAACATAAGGCCCAGGGGCCGAAAGTGGCCCCCAGAAGCAATTTATCTGGCCCCTGTTTTAATTGGGGTTTAATTGCAAATCTTGTTCATATTTTCAAGATATTTGAGAGCCCAATGATCACATTTGCGGCTAATGAGTTTCTATGTGAGAACAAAGTACTTATTTCTGGCTATCACCTGCTTAATGATGTCACTTTCTGCTTAATGATGTCATTTCTGGCCTCAGCAGGCACCATGAATGCTAACTTTGACCCTCTGTACGAAACAAGTTTGACATCCCTCCCTAAAGGGTATGATGGAAGAACAGTAGTTCTTATTGCTGCTGAGACTCCTAATTGAGACACTCATTCAGTGGCCAGAAGAACCTTGAGGCTTGTTTCTCTTTTCTGCTCAGCTTCTGTTAAGAACATGTGAGGACAGGAGCATTTATTTATATTCTACTCTTGCTTTTGGGAAGCTCAGAGCTGGTTACGTTGGCCTTTCTGGGAGTTTTTCATCCTTTTTGAAATACTAGGTAGCATATCTCTATTGTTTTCACATTAGCGCCTCCTTTTCTTCCAGCATATGTCCTGCCCAAGCTCTATGTGAAGCTTCACTATTGTGTGAGCTGTGCCATCCACAGCAAGGTGGTGAGGAACCGCTCCCGTGAAGCCCGGAAGGATCGTACCCCTCCACCTCGGTTCAGGCCTGCAGTAAGTAAATGGTCTACTTGTTCATGCTAAACTTGGAAGTCAGTTGCACATAACCAACAAATTTTGTTCTGAGAGAAAACTGTATGCAAACATTGGGTTGCCATGTTGTACATATAGTGAATTGTGATGCAAATAGGTGTTTTGCAAGGATCTAGAAATCTGAAAGCTTGTGTAAAGATTTTAGAAAATTGCTGCAGTACCATCAGTATTGGAATTCCTGCTTTTTAGTACTTAATACCACCATGTATTTTTTTTTTGCATGATTGTGTGAGCACATGTGCCAAACACAAAAATTTAGTCCTTGCCTTCTTGCGATACCATAACTTGGAAAGGGGAGGAGTTACTGCCTATGTGTTTTTGTCAATTAGTGCTGCATTGGTATTGCAAACCCTTGTATGACAGACCGTTATTTTAGATTGTGTATGAAGGAGTCTTCTGGTTGGCTGCAGTATAGTGATTATTGCTTCCTTCTATTCAGCATCTAAAATAGAGTAGATTTTTACTTCTCTGATAAACTTTGAATGCAAAAATAAAACAATTGGGAGTTGAGCCTGACTTACTTGGTCATTTGCCCCAAGCCGAGGCTTTCAGGCTCATTAAAGAGAGACTCCTGGATATTCACTCCTCCAATATTTTATCTGCAGCCAATAAAACTTGTTCACCTTTATTTTATCACTTACCAGGTAAAGTAGGCGAAATTCCCAATTATCTCTATATTTTGGAATGCCCAAAGATTAGAAGGGCCTTTTCTATGGCCCGTTGTAATTCTATTCCATCTTCTGTTCTTTGGGGTAGATTTAATGGCATTCCTTTCCAGGAAAGAATTTGTCCCTGTCCTCAGCGGGCTGTAGAAACGTTAGACCACCTTCTTCTTCATTGGCCGCTTCACAATGAGGCCAGAAGGAAATGTCTGGCCCTTCAATTTCACCCTTGCTGAGGATTTTGCTAGATTGCAATTTTTATTAACCTCTACTGATTTTGACATTGTCTCTCAGATAGCTAAATTTATCTCACAAATCGTGGCGACTAATCTGAAGCGTGCCCCTACTCTCTGAAGTGTTTGGTTATAGGTGTTATTTGTAGTTTGCTATGTTATGTTTGTGCACTTCTGTATGTTTTTTTTCTGTTGTATGCTTAATAATGCCTAATAAAGGTGTCTGAATCTGAAAAAGAGTAGATTTTGTACAATCATCGTAGATTATTGCTGCTTGCAGGTTTACAGATTTAGAAGCAGCATAGCGCAAAGGAAGGGGCTGGGACTGAATATCTGGAGTACAGACACCTGAGTGTTGGACAGTCTAGTCCTGTCAGTCAGTTGTTGCACCACTGAGCCCTTTACTGAGGCTATCTCAGCAGGCAGTTGGGTTATTGTGTGTATAGTACTATCCATGAACCTGAAGCTGTCTAAAGTAGGGTGTTTGAGTGTTCATTGAGTGTTTGACCCAACAATTCAGCGTTAGTTCAAAAGGGCAAAGCTAGTTCTCTGTATTGCCTATCCTTTGCATTGCAGATTCACTGCAGTTTGCCTATAAAGTACCTGATGGCTATTTGTCTTGTTCTTAAGAGAGCAGCAAGCAGACTAGATGAATCTCATCTTAATGTGTCTTTTCTTTCTTTCAGGGTGCTGCACCAAGACCACCCCCCAAGCCTATGTAAAGAGAAGTTTTGAGAGATGTCAATCTTTAACATTGCCTCAATAAATAACTTTTCAGATGGTCTTTGTGTAGGTAATTGGGCCAGAATGGGGGTTTTGGTGTGTTTTTAAGAAGTTGGTAAAGCTGAAAACGAAATATGAGTCAGCAGTAGCATAATCTACCACCCTTTCTGCTGCCACTGTTCTTTTGATTCTTTTCTCACCTCTTGAAATTACTTGAAGACAGCCATAGATCTGGGCTGTTCCAGTCTCCCTTTCCTCTTGTTCCGTTCCAGACCAGGGAACTGCCTCCTCCTGCAAAACATGATCTCTTTGCCCAATAGTAGTATACCATTTTCAAGTAATATGCAGTAAAAAAATATTTTTGAAATAAGTGAAATATATGCTACATTTTCTTACTGAATCTAAACTTAAGAACATAAGAACAGCCCCACTGGATCAGGCCATAGGCCCATCTAGTCCAGCTTCCTGTATATCACAGCAGCCCACCAAATGCCCCAGGGAGCACACCAGATAACAAGAGACCTGCCTCCTGGTGCCCTCCGTTGCACCTGCTATTCTGACATAGCCCATTTCTAAAATCAGGAGGTTGCACATATGCATCATGGCTTGTAACTCGTAAAGGATTTTTCCTCTAGAAATTCGTCCAATCCCCTTTTAAAGGTGTCCAGGCCATTTGCCATCACCACATCCTGTGGCAAGGAGTTCCAAAGACCAATCACATGCTGAGTAAAGAAATATTTTCTTTGAGAACACTTACTGTGTATAATTTGGCACATAAAATTGTACTGTTTGGTAGGTTTATGATAGGAAAAGTATAAAATTAAGGTAGAAGATGCAAACTCAGCATTTATTACCAATATTACCAACAGGACATTTTTGTTATCTGGGTTTAGAAATAGCCTTCTCTTAATTGGTTAGTATTATCCTGAAGACTTATCAGTAGAAGTGGAAGAAAATGTTTTGTTTTTTTGTGGATTTTGGTGTTTTCCAAAAGTTAGAATTGTGGACAATGGTGTTATGTGTTTTTATTCAAAGTTACAAATTATCACTTCAAAAGTGTACTTGGTAAGTGATACAGGTTGTATAGTGTCAGCAGATGCAGCCACAGTCATTACCCATGCATTCCCCCATTAAATAATAAAATCAAATAAAATGGGGTGTGTTTTTTTGCAGATTTCAGGGGTTTTTGTTTGTTTTTTTACAAAAATGAGAAGTGCAGGTGTTATGTATTTTTATTTTGTTACCACCATTTTTTCCCACCTTTACTTATCAGAAAGTCTTGCTATTGAGTTAAGAGTTCAATTTTATTATACAATTCAGTGGTAGCATAATCAAAGTAGCTGAATAAATAAGACATAGGAAGCCCATTGTTATTGATATACTACCTTCAGTGCTTACATGTTTTACCATGGTGCTTTACACAGAGTGAGAAAACAAGTCCTACCTTGGAGAGCGGCAGTGTGGCTTACTTATGTCATTTAAACCAGTTTTGAAAATCTGATTTCACTTCAGGTTTCATGAATTGAAACAAGCTTCTGTAAAGTTTCCTATTTGTTTCTTGATGGGGGGGGGTATATATTTTCAAACATGCCTGTTCCTTTCACATCCTAGAGAAGATGGAAGAATCTGAAGCAGAGGAGGATTTGAGTGTGGCGCATAACAACCGTAGCCAGCAATTTCAGTGCTGTGGATTGTCTTGCATAGTGACTAGATGCACTTGAGAGTAAAGGGCTGCTAAAAGTAATTTAAAATCTTGCCATTAACCCATTTTCGTAGTCGACATGTATACGCATTTGATCCCTGTTCTGTTTATGTAACATTGGGCAGAAATAAGTTTGAAGCGTTTGACCCATCATTCTAAAAGGAAGTTTTATTCAGTATCTCCCACAATTTCATTTTCCACAATTTTTTTTAACTAGGTCCTTCATTGTGGGCTAGTTGTAGTGTGTGCAAGAATACTGAAGCAATGGCTTTGATTTGACTTAGAAGTTCAGAAACTTTTCAGATTGCTTTCTGAATGTTCAGAATGCAGAGTTCAAAAAAAAAAAATTCTGTTCCTTGTAGCATTTTGAAATTTATTTTCATATTTATATCCCGCCTTTCTTCCAAGGAGCTGAGGGTGAGGTTTGCATAGTTCCTCCCCATTGTTAAGATGTGCTTTTTTTCAACATCAATAAAAGTTCACAAAGTGGTTTACTTAGGGCACAATCCTAACCAGGCCTACTTAGAAGTAAGTCCTATTTTGTTCAATGGGGCTTACTCTCAGGAAAGTGTGGTTAGGATTGCAACCACAGCTAAATAAATGAATGGTTCCCTATTCCAAAAGGGCTCATTCATTCTCTTAAACGCCAGAGGGACACCAACAAAAGATCACTGGAAAAGATTCTCTGCTCTGGTGAATAGGAACAGTTCTCCCCCTGCTAAGTGTAAGAGAAGCATCACTTTAAAAGATACCTCTTTGCCTAGTTAGCAGAGGTGTCACAACAACAGTGTGGGCTGGTTAGGGTGAGATATAGTGTCTGTCTCAAGACTACACAGTAAGCTTCATGGCTAAGTAGGGATTTGACACCAGTCTCTGATTCCAGCCCTAGGCACTAAATACTCCACTAATTTGGCAGTTGTGTTGTTTTTTTGCTACTGCTCAGGCCATCTGTTGGACCTTCTTAAAACTTGTGTAGTGCAAGTGGACAAATACTAACTGCACAGAAGCAAAATTTAGACTAAGTACTTTAATGTAGAGATACAGAGATGATAACAAAATGTAAATATAGGAAGGAAAGTTGAGAACTGACTTCTGTATAATATTAAGAGATGTTACTCTGCAGTCACTGGGAATACACCCTGACTACGTGTAGGGAGGTGCGCACACATCCTGCTCCACTTCTTGATGCCAGCAGCCCTAAATATAAGAACCAGTTCTGTTCATCTTTGAGTCAGACACTGGATGTGCCAGAACACTGGCTGCACTTTTAAGTGGTAGAGCAAGTGCTGCAGCTAAAAAGCATGTTTGTCAAAGTCTTAATGTCAGGTATAGATGTAGGTGAGTCATGCCTGCTGGTCCTGGCAGTCTGGGGCAAGGATTGTGTCTTGCACCTCATCACCCCTTGTTTACATCATGAACCTATTTGCAGATTTCCCTTGCAAGATCAATTTGCCCTGCAAAAACAGGAGTGGATGTTGTCTGTGCTGCACGATTTTGCTTATGGTGCACCTTGCGTATACTGTACATGACAACTTTTGTCATGTTTGTGACCCAGCCTGGGTAATTCCTATAACTAGGGCTTATGCAAGAAGCTATTTATCAGACTCTTGCTAAGTACAGCAAAAGGATGAACTACTATGCTTCTTTGGGTCTAGTAGAAACTTGGTTTTTATTAATGCCTATCAGCCATTTCTTAATTACTATTCTTGACTATCAGACTAGTAGAAACTTGGTTTTTCCATGATGGACTTAAGAAACACCCCTGGAGGTGTGTTACACATTTATTTAGTTAAAGCTATTTTTATACTGCCTTCTGAGCTACCATATCTATAAGGCAGCTAACAAACGCGTCAGTTCAAAATTGGAAGCCATAATAAACCACAATAATCAGCCGAATTGTCCAAACTAATCGAGCAGTAGAGAAAATAAAAAAATGACAATAGCAAATCCACCCAGATTAGAAGAAAAGGAAGCCCCTAAAGCTCTCTGAACATAAATCTGCCAGATACATGAGCACATGAAGCTCCCTGCTATTGAGTCAGGCGACTAATCTCATTTAGTGCCACCTACACTGACTGGCAGTAGCTTTCCAAGTTTCTGGCTAGTTCTTTCCTAAGCCATACCTGGAAATTCCAAGGCATGAACCTGACACCTCTGGGTAAAGTGCATCCTCTACCATTGAGCTATAGCCCCTCTCCTGAAAAGTAAATATGGAGCAGAACAAGCCATAGGAAGGGCATTCTATGTGCCACTCTAGTAATGGCCATGTGTCCCATCACTATGGTTGCCAACCCTAGTATCAGTATCCAGGTGACTACTGAAAGCAAGCCTGGAAGACCTCTTTGGCTGAATTACATTATATCATGTGGGGGGGGGGGGATCTCAGTCACAACTGGCAGCCTTACCAGTAAACACCTACCATAATGTCAATGGTAGGAGCGGAAACAGAGGAACCGGAAGCAATGCCTCTGGGGATGATCATCATGTATTGGTAGGTTCATGTGAGAGAAGGTGTTCCTTCAGGTGTTTTGATCTCATACTATTTGGGGCTTTACAGATCAAAAACAGCACTTGGAATTGGGCCTGGAAACCAACTGGCAACCAGTGAAGTTGTCTTCAAGACAGCATGATATATTCTCAGCTGTCTGCCCCAGTTAACGTTGTGGCAGCTACATTCTGTACCAGTTGTCATTCCCAATAATTCTTCAAAGGCAGCCCTGCATAGAGAACGGCACGGTAATCAAATCTGGATGTCACAAAGACACAAATTACCTTGGGAAGGCTTATGTTTGGTTGGCTGTTTTCCCACGAGTCATTCCTGCCAGTCGCCACAGGGAGGCATCAGAAGGCAGGAGCAGGTGCTTCTCCATCTGTCTCCCTCCACATTCCAATAGGCAAGGATGATGACTGCATTTTTACTATCAACAGAATGTCCATTTATTTTCTAGCTGCTCTTTCTGAACAAAAAGAGGCAGCTAATGGGATAGAATGATGAAGGAAGAAAACGGGACCAGAGGCTAGGCTGGAAACTCTTTGGGGAGGACAGAAAGAAAAGTAGAGGTATTATAGAGCCAAGAAGATCAAGGCCTTACAGATGCAAGGAGTGGTGAGGAAGCGATTAGATGCTCTCTCATGCTGAATGGTAAACCCTGGCAGAGTGAAACCATGTTATCTGCTTATAATATGTTGTGAAGTTTCCATGTGGCTACAATTGTTTGGATTCCAGGCTAAGGAACACTAAGAGGTCTGTTTAATTAGATCTAAGATAATCTTTTCCTCTTTGGTGTCATCTGCATGTTGTAATTCAGCTTCTGGATGGGGTAGAGGATACATTGAGGTTAAAAACAGCAATGCCCCAAGGAACAGGCTGGGCAGTCTTCAGTGTAGAGTTGCTCATCTTTGGGTCACCAGGGCAGGGCTTGGACTTGACCTGGGTTAGCACTGGGTCTTGCCTGAAGGCTGTTCTAATTTAGGAGCAGAATCTAGGCCCTTAAGAGCCCCAGGTTCAAGGAGATTCAGGGTACCGCTGTCTGAGCAGTGCTTCTTAAGCACTTGACAGGATCCAGACTCCCCACCCCCATGTTTGTACCCCACTTCCTCCTCCCATTAGGAGCTCGATGGCCACCTGTTGGAAGCCTGTCTCAATGTTGTGCTTCAGCTTTGGTTATGGAGGAGCAGATTCCTGGAAGCCGATAGAGATACTGTCCTGTGTCCTGTCCTGTGATTGCTAGGCAACAGTAAACTCCTTTCATTGAAGGTGTTTTTCTTTGGATCCTATACTTGGAAAGTCTGAAGTGTAAGAATGTTTACAATTTAAAAATCAGTTTTGCAAATCCTGCAGCAGCATGGCTGTGCAATGAGCAGCAGCAGTACCATTGGAGGATGCAGCCCACCGTTCCTGCCTTGTAGCCTGAGCAGGTCTTCCACCTCTGCCTAGGCTTGCTTGGCTGCAAATCACTAGATCTGTCCACAGCGTTGCTTTGGCCAGAATCATGGAGCTGGTCAGGTGAATGCTATTTACTATTGTGGCTCGAAGGGCATCTGCAAGCGAACATCCATGAACTCAGCTTTTTTCTGACGTTATCTCTGATCTCATTTCCTCCCACTCTTCTCCTGACTGTGGCCATTGTCCTGAGTGCCCACTCTTGAATCCCAGCCATCGTCTCCCTCCTTCCGTATCATGTGCTGTAACAGAATGACCTTGTTGCTCCTTCCCATGCAGCATCTATCTTCTGCCAAAGACTCTGTGGCGCTTACAATCCCTGCACACAATTCCACCCTTTTGCAAGGACGCCACGCCTGTGAACAGCTATGAGTACCACAGGCACAGGGCAGCCTTTAAGTGTTGAAGAGCTATCTTCCAAAAACTGAAGAACAAACAGAACTATAGTTATAATTTGTTTGAAAGTGGCCAGGTGGAGGGGGGAGGACATCAAGTGAATGCAATAGGGAAGTTGAGATGCAGTCTAATGTTCACCAATCCTGTCACTAACTATATTGACAGAAGGTTTCTGTTTCCTGATATGTGACCTAATTTAATTCTTCTTACTCTAACTGGAGAAGAGCACAGCATTGTACTCTTGTGAGATCTTTGAAGTTCTGCTGACAGTCTCTGGAAGGAACTGCAATCTGGTGTGAGTCTCAGGACTATGCACCAAAGGTTCTGAGAATTCAAAGCTGCCTAGAATGCACACTCTTTGCCATTGAAAGTTCCTTGTTCCAAGACAATACTAAAACATGCAGGGGTGGTTACTGAACACTCTGCATACACCTGAAGTGGCCTTCTTCGTGTGTTCAAGAGTGAAGCCCTGACACTGTAAACAGATCTGAGGCTGAGCTGTTATCTCAATGAAGCTCTGGTAACAAACTAGTTTACTAGAGCAGTGGTTCCCAAACCTATTAGCACCGAGGCCCACTTTTAAAAACAACATTCTATCCCACTGGTTCCCAAACCTCGTAACATCAGGGTCTACCTAAAAAAAAGTTCCACTTTTCCAGCCGCTCAAGCCTTTGTAGCTATAATGGTGATTGGGCAGCAGTCCTCCCCCTCCCTTGATGCACACAGCCTAATCTACCCTGTCAGTTTTGCGAACCACCTAAAATTGGGTTGTGACCCGCAAGTGGACCACGGACCCACAGTTTGGAAACTGCTGCTCTATTGGGATCCAGCTAGCTTTGGTAGATTTAAAAAAATGGTTTCACTTTGCTCAAGCCTCTCTTTTTATCATGGTGCACCTTCTGGAGCATTTGTTAAGCTCCACGTTTATCAGTTTGGAACCATACTGGCGGCCTTGCATTCCCTTCAGCCTGCCCTATAAGAGCTGAGACACATTCACCTACTCATGGTTTACACACATAAGTGACTCTGTTTCACTTTCCATAAGGCTCAATTAATTTTCTTTGCCAGTATGGATGGAAGGACTTCCTTCTTGAGAGTTTGTTGGGGCCTGTGTTCATCAGATCAGGATGTCAGATGCATGTCAGATGCAAGGGAGGGCACCAGGATGCAGGTCTCTTGTTATCTGGTGTGCTCCCTGGGGCATTTGGTGGGCCGCTGTGAGATACAGGAAGCTAGACTAGATGGGCCTATGGCCTGATCTGTCGGGGCTGTTCTTATGTTCTTATTCTGGTGGCCTTGCATTCCCCTCAGCCTGCACTTCAAAGTGGATCAAGGCATGTATATGTACTCACAAATGAATGTGCATGTGCTGCTCTGTTTCGGTTTCCATAGGACTCAATACATTTTCTTTATCAGCTATCAGCTTGTCAGTTTCATGACCCACTGGTGGGTCCCAACCCATAGTTTGGGAACTGCTGTACTACAGCATGAAAAGACTGCCTATTAGGATTCTTGGATATGCCTGCTGATAACCAAGCACATGTCTGGTGGGCAGACCTTTCAGGTGCCCTCCTTTGGTTGTATCACTGTATTTCTTCTCGAGTTTATTGATTTATTTTAAAGCATTTTTACCCTGGACTTTAGCTGTTAAGGCCCAAGGCTAAACTAGGATGTGAACCTAGTTCTTCCACAGCCAAACTCAGCATTCCAGCCATTGCGCTACTGACAAAAAAATGATACTCATAAGAGTTAGGAAATTTCAGCTTATGATGAAAGGCAAGGAGGTGTGAAAGCAGAGTTATCTCCTGCTCCCTGAAAACCTCATTCACTGCTTGCTGTTGAATGAATTGCCTTTCATCGTTTCAGTTTTGCACAATGAAGACTAGAATCTTGCTTTGTAGCTGCCCTTGTTGTTGTGCTTGTTGCAAAAGTCTGTCCTGAATTCCTTACTGATGGCTATGCCAAGAAACACCTTAGGGCATCCAAGATGAACCAATAGTGTACAGCTTTCCTTACAGAGATCATATTTATTTATTCAGATTATTTCTAACAGCTTCCCTCCCAAAAACCCTCAAGGCAACTTATAATAAAAATATGTCAAATACAATAACGCTGAAAAACAATTATAAAGCAATAAAAATAGCAGATGATGCAAGGGGAGGAGAGTGTTCCAAAGTTTGGATCTCATGTACTAGGCAATGCCCTTTCCGTTCAGCTACCTTCAAGGATGGGGACCCTAAGAGAAGAACCTTGGAAAATCTTAGTTGGCAGGCAAGTTCATCTGGGAGAAGGCCATTCTTTTAGGGTACCATAGAGAATGTTGCTAATATTTGACAAAAACTAAGGGCCCAGGCTTATCCAACTTTCCTGAGCCGATGAAGCTCTAATGTAAGGAAATAAACATTCCTGTTGCTAATACTGCATCAGTCCTGGAAAGCTGGATAGGATTAGGCACTAAATGATGGGGACACTGTTGACTCTTCCACCCTGGCTTTAGGGGAGTGCTACAGGGAGCTGCCCCCCACCCCCATGGTCTGGTGCTCAGCCCTGATTTTAATGCCATCCTTCCTCCAAGGAGGTCAGGGCGGTTTACCTGGTTCTCTCTTTTCATCATCACAACAACTCTGTGAGGTAGATGAGACTGGCCCAAGGTCACCAAGGAAGATTAATGGCTGAGTGGGAATTTAAACCCGGATCTTCCAGCCCTAAGTCTAGCTATCAAATCACTGTTACACCATCCTGGTTCCCCAGTTTCCTCTCCATTACAATGTATATTAATCACTCAGCTCCTCTGCTCTTCCTTGAATAACAGGATGGTCACTGAGGTGTCAGAGTATGCCTAAGGGAGAGCACCCATATTTCAGAATTTTTTTTTAAAGATAGAGCCAGAAGTCAGGAGAGGTGATGGATCAGTTTGTGGTGGCAAACCTTGCACATGCCTGATCTTGTCAGATCTTGGAAGCTAAGGAGGGTCAGGCCTGGTTAGTACTTGGATGGAGACCGCCTGGGAATACTGGATGCTGTAGGCTTATACCATAGTCTTTCGAGACTGAAGGTTGCCAACCAGAAGGCTCATTCTGCTTCAGTTAAAAACTAGAATGATGGTGCCGGGGGAGGGGACACACACAATCCTGCTGGTGGGGGCTTGGTGTGGCTTTTGATGTCAGCCATTGGCACATCCCTGCTTGACCGAGCAGTTGAATGGGGGTTATCAGAGCATGGAAGGATTTGCTGGCAATTACTTTGCTCAAAATGTTGCAAAGTGTGTCTGATGCACAAGTCTCTCAGAGTACATCCCATGAAACATAGGAAGACTTGAAGCACAATCCTATACATGTCTGCTTAGAAGTACCTCCGATTAGAGTCAATGGGCATTGGCATAGCTAAGGAGGTGCAGGGGGTAGCAATTGCACTGGACAACAAACTTTAAGGGGGGGCAACAAGCTGAGTTTGAAACTAGTGGCCAAAATTGTGAAAACTTTGGTGTGTATGTAAAATATTGTCATGTTATACATCATTGGAAAGGTAATTTAATGCAGAATGCAGTTAAACAAACAGTGCTGGAATATCTGTATTATATCAAATGTTATGGCCAATTAACCAGAATACTACTTACTTATTTACTTACTTAGGGCCCAATCCTATCCAACTTTCCAACTCTGGTGCAGCTGCAGTGCAGCCCCGAGGTAAGGGAACAAATGCTCCCATACCTTGAGGAGGCCTATGTGACTGTCCCCCCATAAGAACATAAGAACAGCCCCACTGGATCAGGCCATAGGCCCATCTGGTCCAGCTTCCTGTATCTCACAGCGGCCCACCAAATGCCCCAGGGAGCACACCAGATAACAAGAGACCTCATCCTGGTGCCCTCCCCTACATCTGGCATTCTGACTTAACCCATTCCTAAAATCAGGAGGTTGCGCATACACATCATGGCTTGTACCCCATAATGGATTTTTCCTCCAGAAACTCGTCCAATCCCCTTTTAAAGGCATCTAGGCTAGACGCCAGCACCACATCCTGTGGCAAGGAGTTCCACAGACCGACCACATGCTGAGTAAAGAAATATTTTCTTTTGTCTGTCCTAACCCGCCCAACACTCAATTTTAGTGGATGTCCCCTGGTTCTGGTATTATGTGAGAGTGTAAAGAGCATCTCCCTATCCACTCTGTCCATCCCCTGCATAATTTTGTATGTCTCAATCATGTCCCCCCTCAAGCGTCTCTTTTCTAGGCTGAAGAGGCCCAAACGCCGTAGCCTTTCCTCATAAGGAAGGTGCCCCAGCCCCGTAATCATCTTAGTCGCTCTCTTTTGCACCTTTTCCATTTCCACTATGTCTTTTTTGAGATGCGGCGACCAGAACTGGACACAATACTCCAGGTGTGGCCTTACCATCGATTTGTACAACGGCATTATAATACTAACCGTTTTGTTCTCAATACCCTTCCTAATGATCCCAAGCATAGAATTGGCCTTCTTCACTGCCGCCGCACATTGGGTCGACACTTTCATCGACCTGTCCACCACCACCCCAAGATCTCTCTCCTGATCTGTCACAGACAGCTCAGAACCCATCAGCCTATATCTAAAGTTTTGATTTTTTGCCTCAATGTGCATGACTTTACACTTACTGACATTGAAGCACATCTGCCATTTTGCTGCCCATTCTGCCAGTCTGGAGAGATCCTTCTGGAGCTCCTCACAATCACTTCTGGTCTTTACCACTCGGAAAAGTTTGGTGTCGTCTGCAAACTTAGCCACTTCACTGCTCAACCCTGTCTCCAGGTCATTTATGAAGAGGTTGAAAATCCCCACCACAGGATGCAGTGCAAGCCCCATTGATATAGTTGCACTGGCCCTGGAAAATTGGATAGGATTGGGCTCTTACTTACTTACTTACTAAATTTGATTTTGTCATGGGGTACAAACTCAGCTGTGATCAAGGATAGGAGATGCCTTAGTTACGTCACTTTGGGGGCCTTGTTTTCCCCTTGGCTACACTTTCATTAGCTACGCCACTGTTGATGGGACTTACTCCCAGGCAAGTAAGTAAGACCTACTCCCAGAAACACTTACACAGGGGTAAGCCCCATTCCCTGTCCTACTTCTGAGTAGACATGCCTGGGATTGGGCTCTTGCTTCAGGTGAAAGGTGCAGTTTTAGAGGTCATCTTTTCCTTAATCAATTTCTGTGCCACTCTTTCAGGAAGACCCTCCCCAAAGGGTTAACAAGGTTGAAAACATAACTCCATCTAGGACTGCAGGGAACAGAAGATGCCTTTGGACGAGAGTCCGTGCCTTTGGCAGGTGTTGAGAGGCGCACTGGCTGACGAGCCGTCCTGAGCACAGGAGGGAATCCCCGCCGAGAATCCCCCCCGCGTCCCGGCCGGGTCAGAAGCAAATCTCGGCGTTCCATTCCTCCGGTGCGGGCGCTGCCGCTGCTTCCTGCGATTGGCCGGAGCGGGCGCGTCCCCAGCCAATGAGCGGCGAGCTGAGCTTCTCCCTGAATGAAGTGTGTGTAATTTGGCGAGTTTGTTGTGTGTAAGTGAAACTGATCAAAGCGCCCCCCGGCCGGGGTTCTTGGCTCCGCGGAGGACTCGGCCACGCTGGGGGTGAGCGGGAGCAGGGCGGCAGTGGCAGGGAATAAAGACCCGCGGAGCCAGGAGAGAGGCTGCGGGGCCTGGAAAGAAGGGGGAGCAGGTGGCTCCGGAGCAGCATGCCCTAGCCCGGAACACGCCGTCACACGCCTGCAGGAGAAGGAAGGGGGAGAGCAAAGAAGGCGCCGAGCGCACATCTGTGAAGAGCTCTCCAGCATGGGAAGCCACCCGGCACGCGGCGTCCTGCTTGGGCTGCTCTTCCTCCTCGGGAGACTCCAGCCTGCCGCTTCTCAAGCAGGTAAGGCCAAAGGGTGTGTGATCCGCCTGCCTGCTCTGGGCGAGCAGACGTTGTCCTGTGTTACAATAACACACTTAAGGCTCTGTTTGGCCCCAAACACAGCCTTAAGTGGCGAGTGAGTGAGAGAGCGAGCGAGCGAGACTGCAAGCCTAGCCACACTTTCCTGCGAGTAAGTGCCATTGTTTATAATGGGACTTATTCTTGAGTAGACAGGCATAGGATTGGGCTCTCAGTGAGTGAGTGAGGCTTCAATCCTAACCATACTTTCCTAGGAGTAAGTCCCATTGACTAAAATTCGACTTACTTCTGAGTAGGCAGGCAGGACTCTGTCTACTGGACTGGGCTCTCAGTGAGTGAGGCTTCAATCCTAACCATCCTGTCCTGGGAGTAAGTATCATTGACTCTAATGGGACTAACTTCTGAGTGGACAGGATTGGGCTCTGCACGTCTACTCAGAAGTAAGTCCCATTATGGTCAATGGGGCTTACTCCCAGGAGAGTGTGGCTAGGATTGCAGCGTGTGTGTTTTCTTCCTTGCCGTCAGAGCGCTCCAGGGCCGGGGAATCTTTCTCTTCGTTTGTCCATCGTGTGGGGAGGGGAATCGTGGGCTGGTTTCGTGCTGGGGAGCGACGCCTTTGAACCTGCGCTGAGCGGCAGAACCTGTTTGTCTCCCCGTCTCTCTCTCTCTCTCTTCTCCCCCCCCCCCCAAGAGAAGAGAGTGTCGTAGACGATGATCGCTTGTGTTCTCAACTTTGTACGGGTCTGAGGAGCGTGATGTGAGCTAGTGTGATTGCGGGGTTTGAAGGCGGGAGTGTATGCGTTGGGGGGCTCTCTCTCCCACGTGCAAAGGGAGAGCAGAAACTCCAGGCAAACTTTATGGAATCTGTAAAATGCTGCTCTGCCAGCGTAGCTGCTTGAGAGATCCTTGGCCTGGAAGGGGTTGGGTTTGGGAGTCAGCTCTGGTCTCCAGGGAACTTGTTTGGTATCTTTAGGGATACTGCTAACCGGAGCTGTAGGACAACCAGGGCTTAATCGGAGTCAGGCGCCAGTCCCTGAGCCATCACATTCATGCCTGATACCTGTTTTCAGTGCCAGCCTTTGAACATGTGATGATAAATTAGAGCATCTGAACATATACCAAGTGCAGTTTCTCCCCTCTGTTAGATAGCTATCACCCTCTTTCCTATCCCTGGGATTTGGGGTTGACAGGCCATAGAAGTTGCACGTATGATGATAGTGAGTCACATGCTAGGAGTGGTGGCCACAGCTCCCTACCACACAATCGTGGTGGAGAGTTGCCCTCATGTGCATTACCAAGCCCCTGACCTGAGTGCAAGACACAAAGGAGAATCTCTCCACAGGGCTGCGACACACCCACACACATGTGGGGTTACCACCTTTTTCAATTGCATAGACTCTGTGTTGGTCTCGGGGTCACTTAGTGATGATCAGTTTTAGTGATCTTTAAAGACCTTGTTCTATTTGTTGTCTAAAAATGTTTGAGGAGTGGATTTCTTTCCCGATTTTATGAGTGCCTTGGAGATTCTAATTCACAGGGTAGTGATTGTGCCTAAATTAAGGGGTGGCAGCTACACCAGACTAATTAACAGAGGATGAGGGAGTGAGCTTGTGTGTGTCACATTCCAGTCACTGTCTTAACCAGTTGAGAATCCTTGACCCACCCACATCAAAAGAACAGCAACAACAAAAATGCTCCCTTGCCCCTGTAAGGAAACCTGATGATGAGTAGAAAAGAGCCGTTAAAGTGTCCAAGAAGGTGTTTCAAGTCATCATGATCACGAAGGGCTTATGCAAATTCTGAAACAAATGATCACTGGAATATTTTCCAATTACCCTCTGTTGAAAGATGTTCAGTTTGCCTTATTGACACATGAAGAGGTTCTCCTGGGACCCCTTATATCTTTGGGTCTTGTTGTCCCTCCACTGGGGAAGGAAGGGGAGGCCAAGTGGTGGATCCCCCTCCATTCCCACTTGGCGTCAGATTCTCTCCACACTTCAGACAGGGCGGTTCCAAGTGCAAAGATTAAGCATAGCCAAGGGAGAAAACAATTTGGTTTGCAAAGGGCTAAGTCCACACTCCACAGCCCTCTCTTGCTTTGTGGCCCCATCAGCCAATGGACTTGGGGAAAACAGATCAACTCCATGCTGTGCTGAAAGTCCACTTCTCCTCCTAGGCATGCAGACTGAGAATGTTTTGTATAGCCTTGTCTTCCCTTGGCCACCTGCTGGAAACTAAACATGGGGGAGGGGAAATAAAGAGCTACTGATGCCCTCCTTTCATCCACTCTGGACACAGAGGCCAAAGAAGTGAAACCGTTGCTCAGTTATTGTCCCAGTTGTTTGAGGCCAAACTAGAAAGTGCATCTTTCTCATCTTTTGTTCTCACACTATTTGTGTGAACAAAGCCCCTTGCTGAACTCTTTCATTAGAAATCACAGAGAGTCTTGTAGCATCTGAAAGAGGTGACTAATGCGTTTATCAGCATACACTTCTGTAGACTACAGCCCACTTCCTCAGAACTCTGGACTCTAGTTCCTAGAAACAGATACATTTGTTCAGTTTGAAGGTGCACTGTCGGCATCAAAGCTGACATCAATGGATGCAGGACCCTCAGAAAGGCCTACTGCTAATCTCTGAGCCCTGCTCTGGTGTAGTAGTGGCAGAGCAATGCTGGCAAGGCCCCCCTGGTGAGAGGGGTTCACAGAGGGCATTTTGTCAAGGGCTCCCTGAAATCTGGAGCCAGCCATGTTAAGATGCCACAAGACTGTTGTTCTTGCTGCAACAGAATAATATGGCTCCCCCCACCCCGAACCTTCACCAGCTTCCCTTTATTATCCTATCATTGTCTGGAAAATAATTTCCCTGCTGTATTCTTGAGATTACCATACTTAAGGGCATGGGTAGAAGGTAGGGTGGAGGTGATTGGGGACAAGGAAGAAGCAACCAGAACTGGAAAGGATGTTGTTGTTTTGTTTGCAAATGAATAATGATGTTTGGATTACTAAGATGGTCTTAGAAAGAAATTTGTGTAATGTACTGGAGTCGCATCAGAACAGGCCCGATCCTGTTTGAAGGCTATTAGATAACATCCCCTGGCCAGCCAACATTAGAAGCTTCATTAATACCTGTCAGTGGTAGCACCCAATGAACCATCAAGGGTTAGATAGTGTGTGCAGTGGTGGTGATGGAGGGCCTGATGCGGAGGTTTGTCCCAGGTCCCTCAACACCCCAGAGCCAGCATTACAATATGCAGTAATTCCACAAAGGGGGATCAAAAGCACAGGGCCCCCTCGAAAGGGTTCACTAAGGCAGGTAACCCAAATTTTTCTTGGAATGAAGGAGTAGGAGAGGAACACTGACAGACAGGATCTCACATTGGTCTGATGTAGAGTTGATGTTCATTTCCCTTATCTATTGAAATCATTAGATTATATCTTTGCATCCAACTATAGAGCTTGAAGTGGATTTTCTCTTAAATATTGATATACACCGATGTGACATTATATTACATTTGTGATGAGAAGGAGGAAATACATTTTTTTAAAGAAAAAAATAAGTCCTAGAGAAACAAGAAGTGTGGTGTTTTTCTGGACCCCACTACAAGGAGTTAAATCTGAGCTAAACCTGAAAATACATAAATCTTTGGGACTTTCCTTGTTTTGTCCAAGGAGGTTTGTCATCAGTTCATTTCTGCTTCCATTTATAGTGAGTACTTCCACTTGCAAAGAGTACTCTGAGTGGGGGAACAGAGGCTGATAATAGCTACTAGAGAGGTGAGGTGCTTGCCATCTTTAGATGGGCCACTTCATCCAATGATCCACCACTGTGGTACTGATCTGCCCCAAGAAAGAGTGCTCTGCACAGTCCACTCTGGCACTTTGGTTAGTGCACTTGACTTGAGTCATGTAATGCAACAGCAAAGGAGGAAGAATGAAGTGGCCTGCCTGGAAAGCAATTGCCCATCATTAAATCAACGTCATTTACTTTGCTTGTGGTGCAGCCTGCTTTGTAGAATGCTTTTATGATTATTGTTCACGGTGTGAACCGCCTAGGGTTACCTCTGGTAAGAAAGGGGGTGTGATCTTCCAAAATGAAGAACTAAATAAATGAAATCAAAAGAGTGGGGAATTTGTAGGAATTGGCTGGCTTGTTATCAGTACTCCCACTTCACCTGTTTTGGTTTCTGAGGGTGTTGCATTTGGCAAGGCACTTACAGGGAGGGGAGGACTTAAATAAGGTTGTACAGTGCACTCAGTCAGCATCCACAAGGCATAGAACATATGTGTGAAGTCATCACAGCTTTTCCTGCTACACTGTCCTGGCAGCAATCACCTTTCTGGTCTCTCAAGACTGGCATCTTTGTACTGGCAAGAGTGTATTGTGCCAATGTGTATAAGGTTTGTGCTGATGGGTATTCCACCTACTCTACTTTGCACAGCGCTGAGGTTGCACTGTGTCAGGGACTCTGGGGGAAAGCTCTGCCCTTGGCCCCCATGATGGCATATTGGGTACTACCATTGCTGCCAAAACTGAGGTTTTAGGGGTTAGCCAGGCCCAGTAGGCCCTCAGCCAGTGCCCTACCTGACCAACATCTGATGCTGCCCCTATCTGTATTGCAGGCCAGTTGTATATCAGCTCTGCACCAATGAACAACCAAGCTGTGGAACCACCCAGTCAATGTGATCACTTGTCTTTGGGTCAGATCATAAACTGTGGGTCATCTGGCCATATGTCTTTATGACTATAATGATACCTGATGCTTCCAAGCCTATTCTCCTGCCAGCGACTTACAGCTATGGCAATTCTCAAACCCTCAGACCTGTTTATAAAGTAGCAATTAGTCACAAAGATGCAACATAACTGATCAGGAAGCACTTCTAAGGTTCTTTCTCAACTAGTCAGAAATTGGGAAAGTCTTCTTGTTCTTTCCATGACTTACAGCGCAATCCTATGCATGCTTACGCGGAAGTAAGTCCCACTGGATCCAATAGGATTTACTCCCAGGTAAACATGCAGAGGATTGCAGCCTTAATTTCCCCTTCCTGAAGGAATCACTGGTGTTTTTCTCTGAGTTAATGAGCTGTTATCATTTTGAATTTGATGGTGTGTATCAGTTGAAGGTCCAAGTGCAGTGAACCTTGTTTACGTTTTTACACAGAGAGCACTTGCTAATAAGCTCTCTTACCCTCCTCCCAGGGTTATAATGGAGACCAGGTTTTCCCGGTTGCTTGAAACCAGTTTTGTGTCAACATTCTTGACCTCTGCTAATTGCTTTCCCCTTGTCTGCTGTAGCCATTGTCAATGGAAATCAAAACAAACAGTGTCCATTAGATAGGCTGGAAGGAAAACCTCTCTCCTCTGTCCAGCTCCATACCTGCCTGGGCAACTGGGAAGAAATGATGCCTTCCTTAGCAGCCCTCTTGGGCCACAGTTCTGATTCCACATGTAAACTGCCCTAAAACCAAGTAATGGTTTTGTTCATGTGATGTTCTTCCGTGTGAAAATGTGTGCATCTGAAGGCACCTCCACAGGTTTTGCATGGCTCTTCCCAAGTGTTGAGAATTCCCTGGATTTTTCCAGGCCTGGATCTGTGAGATCCACCCTACACACTATTGTTCTAATGTCTGGATGTTGCCATGGGTTGCTGATGCATGGCAGTACTTGATCTGAACAAAGCCATCAAGGCTTAGTCTTATGGCAAAAGAGTGAATAATCGAACATCTGAGGATACTGCTTGCCTGTATCCCTCTCTACCATTGAATAAGCAACTAACACCCCTAGTCTAGGACTATGGGAAAGTTATTCCAAATGTCCCTGAGATCTAGCATCTATCTCTAAATACCAAAGAGATCCAATTCTAAATATGACATGTGGCCTAACACTGGGTTATTACTTAAGAACCAATGCAATTGCCGCGTCTAACCTTGGTCCAGGAATTCCTCTCAATTGCCATATGGACAAACATATTGCACAATATTCTGTTAAAATGTGGCTTTTATGAAGGCACCCCGTTTTGACCTGAAGATTACAAGTGTGAAGAAAAAACCCACCTTGTCCACTTCAAACATAGACATGACACCTCTCGAGCATCCCAGTATATCAACCCCTCATCAATCGTGTTCCATGTAAAAATTACAGGGACTGTGCAGTGATCTAACAGAGCTGGGCAGGAGCAGCTGCAGGAGCACTCAGTGATGACCCACTTGTTGCAGTAAGAACAAAGTTCTGTACTGCAAAGTGCTGTAAAAGAAGCTGCATGGGGCTCTGGTTCTAGCTATGAGGGCGTGTAGCTCACCACTCCTTTCTGATGTCAGGAGCATTGTGTGCAACCACCCCATCTGAGCACACAGGTTTTCTTCACACCCTTCCAGATAGGGAAGAGACATATCCTACATGCTGGATAACTTTGAGATTGAAAGTTAGATTAATTACTCGGTTTCCCAGTTTCTGGCCACTTCTCTGTTATGTTAATCGGTATAAGAACCTATATATTTTGGAAGTGTTGGGAGCAGGCAGAAGATCAACTTCCCCCTGTGCATCAGTAGCCACCACTTGGTTGCTTTTATATGACTCTGCCATAGAATTCAGATCATGGAGTTCCACACACAAAGCCAGAGCATAGGAGACACATAGTGTCAAAGTGCCTGCACAACTACCACAGCTTCAACTGACATGCTGAAGTGAGGCAAGATGGGTCAGGGGAGAAGAAAAGGCAAAACACCAACAGCTACACCACATCTGTTGTTTATATGTCATGTTTGTACCTTACCCTTCATACAAGAAGGCTTAGATGGGACTATTTCATTTTATCCTCACAACAATCCGGAAGGGTAGGTTAGGCTATGAGTCAGCGACAAGGACTTGTGCAGGGAAGTTCCTAGCTCAATAAGGATTTGCGCTCGGATTCCCACATCAAAACCCAACATTCTACCCACCGGATCACTTTGGGTTTCTTATCTCCATCTTGGATTGGATTTGCCACACAAACATCCGGAAGTTGGTTAATAGGGTGTGTGAAGGAGATATTCTAAAAGTGTGTAGGAGAGTGTACATGGGGAGGGGTGCATTTCTCTGCATCTTCTTGATGTGTACATCTATGACCGGAAGATAGAAAGCCCGGGTTGTCAGAGAGTGAGGCCCCGTGGGATTGAGATGGCTGCAGTACAGAGGCAGTGACCTAACAGACAGAGCTTATTTCTCTGATATATTTATTTCTGACTGGAATGTGTCCAGTTTCCAGCCACTGGTTTGGGCCCTGTCTTCCCCTTGGAAACTAAGAAGCCTTTGTTGCTGGAGCTTCTCTTGTTTGATAAGTTAAAAAGACCAAACTTCTTAAGTCTCTTGCTCAATATTTAATTTGGAAAATGAGAAGTGCCAGTTGAGGAGTGGAAGGAATTTGCAACCATAGTGCTTACCCTTGTCAGAGTTGGATTATGGATGAGGGGATCTATGGTAGATGACTGTTAATGCCTTTCCCCAGAATCTGATAGTAGGAAACTGGCTGCGGTAGTCAGTAGAGCAGGAAAGGCACTTCTGACTGAGCCTACTCAAAAGGCACTTTCCTCTCCAGCCATTTTGGAAACATGGAAAAGTGGTGTGTGTCTCCCCCCACCCCCCGCTGCTATTCGAGCAAGAAGCTAGATTGTGAACCACTGGCTGTTTCTGGTGGACCATCATGCTTGCTGTTTGCTGGGGTTCTTGCAAAGAATGGTGGCCATTGCTCTGATTCTGCAAGAAACTGCTGACACTCTTAGAGAGTGTACACTCAAGATTGCTGAGCACAGATTCTTTATACCTTAACTGCTAAAAAATCCTCTGTATGCCTTCTTATGACATAAACATAGTCAACTCAAGAAAGAAGCAGGGCAGCACTCATACAGAAGGCTCAGGTTCCTGGACCTGATATTCACTTCTTCAGCAGCTGGAGCCTGACGCTAGGGTTCCCAACCCGTGGTTCGTGGACCACTGGTGGTCCACAGCACCCTCCCAGGTGGTCCGCAACCTCTCTGGTGAAAAAAGAAAAAAAAAATGCCCTTCTAGGAAGAAAAAAAGCCTCTGTAGTGCCAGCAGCCAATCATATCAGCTCAGAGCCAATCAGAGCATAACCTTTCTCCATCTCCTGCCTTCCCCCTCCACCTCCCTTCCCTCCTTGTCTGTGAGTGCCCAGACAAGCAAAAAAGTGAAGCACAGGCGCCTTGTAAGGTGTGCGCATTTGTGCAGCCTCCTGGCTCAGCTGCATGCAGAGGAGAGGTGTCTGCCGCCGCTGCCTCCAGCCTGCTGCCTCCATTCCTTGACCCTGTGCCTTGAGGCGAGCCCTCGCAGCCTGGTTTTTCAGGAGTCAAATCAGGACTGCAGCAAGCCTGGGAAGTCTCTCAGGCTGGCGGGCGGGGGGCTGCCGCCGCCAGAGGAAGAGGAGAAGGAACAGGCTCCTAAAGGCATCACTGGCTGGCTGGGGGGGGGTTTTTCCCAGAGAGTGGGTTTCTCTGGATGTGATTTCCTTGGGAGTCCGGACTCCAGCTGGCCAGGGAACACAGAGGAAGGGAGTTGGAGGCAGTGTGGCAGCAGGAGAGGGGAGAAACAGTATGCTCAACCCCCGGCCCTGGTACCCCCTCCCCAGTTGGCAGGATTGGGCCCCCTGGATGTGCTCTTCTAAGGCCCAGGGGTGGAGCAAGGGATCCAGGCAACCAGGTTTTGGCACCCCTTTTGGAGAGGGAAACAGGCAGCACCTCTGCTGTCTTACTGCAAGCTGCTCACTTGGGGAGAAGCAATTCCAGAAGTTGCAGAACAGGCACCACCGTAGCCAAGTACAGCAGGTGTAACCCCTGACTCCAGAAATTTCTCCAATCCCCTTTTAAAGGCATCTAGTCTAGACACCATCATCACATCCTGGGGCAAGGAGTTTCACAGACTAATGGCAGAGTAGGCAGCTGTTGTTTTGTGGCTGCAGCCTACCTATAGGCTTGCTCACACTCTCTTAGCTTCAACCAAAGTAGTCCACAGCTAGAGCATGGCAGCAATTAGAATAGGAAGTGAAGAGAGGCTTTCCCCCCCCTAAAGACCTTGCAGTGCACACCAAAAGGACTTTTCTTCCTGAGATATGCAGCAGCCATTCTGAGATGTCTCTCTGAGCAGGTGCTTCCTTCACACACCTCTTCTCCTTCAGGACCCACCTGCCTAAATTGTGTTGAACACTTTCCTAAGCACTCTGGACTCACAAGTGGGGGGAGCAGGGCCAGGGCTGTGTAACAAAAGGAACTGTGGAGGGATGTGTGTGCTTTTTGTTGGCTCATTTAACTACCTTGCATGACTTGTCTATAATCCCCTTGTGCTTACCCTCTCCTTTTTGAGGCATTTTTCCACACTTAAAAGAGGCAAGGGCTGTGCGTAATGTGGTCTGGTGTGGGGGAAAAGAGACTGGATTGAATTGGGTGGGTATGAAAACCTCTGAGTTGGCGGGGAATTATGTGTTTCATGTAATCCATGTAAACCCAAGACTTTCACAGCCAGTGAAGCAAATGCAAGCACAACCATCACATTAATTATTAAATAATCTTCTTATGTATTACAAATTTAATTGTATTTTTTGTGTTCAAGGATGGGCGTGTTGCACGTGGTCCCCACCGTCTCAAAATTTTGCCTTAGTGGTCCCTGAGCTCCTAAAGGTTGGGAACCACTGGAGGAACCCTGGTTTACATTGAAAACAACAGTTCTGTTGTTCTTCTCTGCGGTATATATTACTGTACATTCTTCTAAGTGGAAACCAACCCCTAGGCTCCCACTCTGTATTCAGTGTGCCAATGGGATGCAGAAGGTAGAGTGTATGGTCTGGACTAAAAATGAAATTATTTGTGGTTGGTGAGGGTGGAGTCTAAAGCATCTAATTCTAATTTAAAGATCCTTTGAAAGTATCCCTCAAAGACATCTTTTTTTAGTTATGATAAATATTTTAGAACCTTTCAGATGTGACATTTGAAAAGACTCAACTTTTCAAACTCATCCAAAAAGTAATTTCAGAAATTTCAAAGATTGGCAGAGTTGGCAATCCTAGGTCTGTCAGCCAAGCCCAGAGCACTGTTCTTCTACAGATCTGTTTATAGCTGTGATTTTCAACCAGTCTGCCACGGCACATTGGTGTGCTGCAAATGGTCCACAAGAGTTTGGGGAAGGTCATTGATTAGTTGGGCCAATTGAAGGATATGAGCTACCTCAACAGCAGTATGGTGTGCCTTGTCAATTGTAAAAAAACTAATGGTGTGCCTTGACAATTTTGGTGCCTTAGTGTGTTATGAGATGAAAAAGGTTGAAAATTGCTGGTTATAGAATTCAGCCCTCAGTGTGCCATAATCACAGTGTGCAACCTGCAGATTCAGAAAGGTACGATATTTGAGAACGCTCCAAGTGATTCAAACCTGGGAGCCAAGTCCACCTGTTTCAAGGAAAGGTAAATAAAATACCTAACTCGGTGGTTCTCACACATTTAGCACTGGGACCCACTTTTTAGAATGAGAAGCTGTCAGGACCCACCAGAAGTGATGTCATGACCGGAAGTGACATCATCAAGCAGGAAAATTTGTAACAATCCTAGGCTGCAATCCTACCCACACTTACCCAGGCATGTCCCATTTACTATCATTGTTAAAAGAATAAAAACATAAGAACAGCCCCACTGGATCAGGCCATAGGCCCATCTAGTCTAGCTTCCTGTATCTCACCGTGGCCCACCAAATGCCCCAGGGAGCACACCAGATAACAAGAGAGCTGCATCCTGATGCCCTCCCTTGCATCTGGCATTCTGATATAGCCCATTTCTAAAATCAGGAGGTTGCACATGCACATCATGGCTTGTAACCTGTAATGGATTTCTCCTCCAGAAACTTGTCCAATCCTTTTTTAAAGGCATGTAGGCCAGATGCCCTCACCACATCCTGCGGCAAGGAGTTCCACAGACCAAACACATGCTGAGTAAAGAATATGCATAGTAGCTTGTTAAAAGTGCAGGTGTGTAACATTTCCCCAAATGCAATCGCATACCATGGAAGCATCAAGTCTAATATATTAAAAATAAAATTTTGAAATGAATGGGGACCCACTTGAAATAGGCTTGCAACCCACCTCGTGGGTCCTGAGCCACAGTTTCAGAAACACTGCCCTAACTCATTTGACTTGGTATAATAGTTTAGTCTGTTATATATGAATTTCAATACTGGAAATGATTGCTCATTTCAATAGGGAAAACCACCCACTTTGGTCAGAGACACAAAGGTAGGGCTTAGTTCTTTGACTCCAGATGTTCTGGGCAGCAAAGCCCTGGCATGGCATTCAGGTTCTAGGTTTGACTTCTCCTGCTGAGAAGTGCTGGCTCTGGCCCTGGCCCTGGCCCTTTCTTGTCATTCTTCTCTATACCTGCTTGTGTTTTTCATCAGGCTATGCTGAAAGCCAAATACATGTGGAGCAACCTTCAATCCAGGCCAAGGGGCTGTGCCCTAATCTCTCAATCGTACAGCTCATGCTGTCAGAGATTTGCATGGCCAAGGCTGGGCCAGGTTGTCCCTCCCATCTGAATCATTTCTGGAGAAGGACCTTTCATAACAGGTAGTGCTTGCTGAGTAAATTGCTACGAGTGAAAACCCAGTGCGGGGACAGGAAGGGAGAGACTGCCCCGTCATGAAGCAACACAAACCAGCAGCAAAACAAGAGGGAGGTTATCAGAGGGGGAAATCAGCTCAGGGCTTTGTCTCCAATCTAGCAGTGTTGAAAAACAACATGGCCGCTGCCTTTGTCCGCCCACAACAGGGTTGTACCCTCTCCTACAGATTACCAGGGCTTTGTTGCAACCAAATGGCTGAGTTGCTGACAGAAACAATGTTTCCCAAAAGCTAGTGTAGGAATTACAGACAGGGAGTAGGAGAGGGGTCAGTGGGGTCAAAGAGCATTTCTAGGGGTGAATGTGGGGTTGAGGTTTGAGGGCAGAGAGCATGTCTGTGGCACGGACCATGTTGGTGATCTGAGGAATCTTCTTATTGCCGTCCATGCTTTACTCATTCAATTATTTTGATCCACTCTCCTTTACCAGGGTGCTCAGGCAACATTCTTTATTAAATGAAGGTGTGTTGGTTAGATCAAAAGGAAGAAAATCCCTTGTGTATTTATTTTTGCACTCATCCGAAATTAACATGGCTCCTGACTGCAGGAAAGCCCTGAAGGAGCAGAAGGCTGGCTACTTCCCTCTTTCCAGGCTACGATAGGAGAGGAGGAAGTGGGTGGGGAGTGAACGCCACGCAGAGCACCTGTGCCCTCAGAGTGCAGCTGTCTGTGCTAATTTTAGGCTTTTCAACATTGACATGGCCTCCTTTAAAAATGCCTTCCTCCACATTCTTTCGCCTCCTCCTGAGAGAGGACATTTATTTGGAACACAGAAGATAACAGCAGTGAAAGCGCAAAGGCTCTGTGGGAAGCTCTTTGATAGCATGTCGTTCTCTTGGAATATAGCGTGGAAGGTAATGGCTAGTTTAATACAAGACAGAATGTATCAAAAGATGGTGAGGAGCATTGGTTTATATGATATCATCCTACACGTTCTTCAAGAATCCTAGAGGACAGTAGCCCTACGGAATCTTAGCAGACTCTGGTTTTTTCTTGGTATTCAAATAAGTACAGGGGAAAGCTTCACCTGCCACATTTCTATGTGTGAGATAGGGGTGGCTCATCCATGAGGCAAGGAGATGAGGGTTGCATTGGCAGCAGATTGCAGGGAGATGAAAGAGTGGTGGATTGGGGGCGCCCTTCACTCCTAATCTACTGTCACCACTGCCTTCCCCCGACCTGCTGTGGATGCAACCTGCACTGATCCACTTTCTGGCCAGTAAAATCAAGCAGAAAGTGGATCACTCACCTCCCTATCTTGCTCCTCACGTAAGTGCAGGACTTCTGGTTTGATTTTCTGGGACCACATGAACAAAAGAGTTTCTTCATTGGTGAGGTCCCTTCGAATAGTATGTGGGAGTCCTGCAGTTCCACAACTAAAAAAACCATGCAAGGAGCATGGTTGCTCTCCTTTTTTTTTTTTGTTTGTAATAGTACAGAGGAGGCAGACCCAAGGCAGCTTTGGGTGGCATTCCAGTTCATGCTGCCATCGGTGTCAGGCTGCTGTTAAAAGCAGAGGTGCAAAGTAAAGAAATAAAAAGATGTGATAAGCCAAGAAGCTGTGACAGTGGTGACAAATATGGAATCTGGAACATTTCAGCTCATCCAGGCACTTTCCCCTTCACACTGCAACTGGACCAGCAACATGCATTGGGAACCCATAGCAAGATCCTGACAAAATGTCCGTATGCTCTGCTATGTATTTCTGCCTACCCCGTTCCAAAGCCTTTGCATGAATAATGATCAATGATGAAAGACTCGGATAAAACACAATAAATGTCTGAGCTACATTCCCTGAATCACATTCAAAATCATCCCAGATAGAAGGCAGCTAATGCTTCCAAAGGCACTCGGGTTTTGGTGAGATTTTTGAGCAGGGATTCTTAATCTCAGATATATCCATACCCTTGGGAGTATAAGAACCAAATGATGGGAGTATGGAACTTGAATCTATGAACAACTGAAAAAAAAGGTTAGATTATTAACTAACTCCATTATCCATATGGATTGAGGAGCTCTGTTCATAGCTATCAATATGTAAAGTAAAACTAACCTATTGACATCTTTTGAAGTCATACAGGTGGTGATGATGATTCTGATCAAGGGGGTATGGGGATATACAGGGCAATCCGTTGGAAGACTGTAATTGAAAAAAGGTTAAGAACCCCTGCTTGTCAAACTGGGGTTAAGAACCCCTTGTGAGACTTGGGGCCCCAGGGCACATGACATTGTGGTTCTAACGTCAACTCAGAGGCTGGTCTGTGTCTGCTGAGAGACAGGAGGAAACATAAGGGAAGAGGCAATCTTGTTGCCGTGCATTTTTTTCAAATTATTCCAAAACTAAGTTTTGAATTTTCCACACCTGGAGATTGCATAAAATGGCCACATGGATCAGATTTGTTTAAACAGAAAAAAAGAGTCTGTTCTGCATAAATTACATCTAGAAGGGACCAAAATGCATTCTTAGTGCCAGTTTTGCAAGTGTCATCAGGGATGCTATTCTTCCAAGTCATGTGAGCTTTTAAGGTCAGAACAGAACTTTGTTTGAACACTCTGAAGCACTGCATAAATGCAGAACAAGGTAATAGTAATTGTAGAAGCTGCCTTGGCATCCTATTGTCTTCCAAGCAGAATTTGAAATTCTTCATGTATGTTATTCTAATCTTCTTTGCAACAACCTTGTGAGGTAGATCAGAATTCTTATTCCCACTAAGGCTGAGACTGAGCAATGTGTGTATGACTAAGGCCACATCATGGCTGAGATCATGGCTGAAGTGAAATTTGTTCTGAAGACTTCCAATCTGTAGCAAGTCCAACCAACTAGGTAATACCGTAACGTAATACTCCATGAAAATAAGCCCTCTTGACCAAGGATATAGGACTAAATATTTCTATCTAAATATAGGACTAAAATATTTATATCACTGAAAACTCATCACTAGAGATAGGAGAAAATGGTTTCAATTTTTTGCAGATTTTGATGTTTTTCAAAGTCAGCATAACATGTAGCAAATGTTATGTGTTTCTATTCAAAATGTACATTATAATCATTTAAAAAGTGTACTTGGTAGGTGATATAGGTGGTATAGTGTCAGTAGATGCAGTCATAGTCATCACCCACGCACCTTCCATTAAATATTAAATGATTTTTTTGGTAGATTTTGGGTTTTTGTTTGTTTACAAAAATGAGAAGTGCAGAAAGTGGTGTTGTGTCTTTATTTTGTTATTACTGTTTTCTCTTACCTCATCATGTATCTGGTTAAGGTGTACTCTGGTTCTCCTTCCTCCCCCTCTAATTCTGTGCCCCCAGAACAGCAGCAAGCATATTCTCCACACAGATAAGGGTGCTGATTGTCTTCTCTGATGTTGTGATGGCATGGCTCCAGTTGGCACAAGGAGCAGGAACAGAAAGACTGGATGGAATCGACAAGGTTCTATGGCCGTTGGAAATGGCCAGGCGCCAGGCATGAGAACACAATTGGCAGCTAATGATTTATAGAAACCTGGGCTTTAGCTTTGTGGGATGGGAAGTAGCTGGGATTTAGTACATTGAGAACTGTGTTGGATAGACATGCATCTTTCTATAGAAGCCAACTTTCTTCTGGGATTGGTTTATGCTGTGATTATTCTTGAGCTGTGAAATCAGCCTGCACAAACGGCAAGCATGTAGTATAGCAGAACAATAGGGACTCACAAATGATGGTGGGCTGAATGTGAGTTCCGGCTGGTTAGATTTGGGCCATCTATCTGGACTGGAAATGTCCAACTCAGGTTTAACCTTGTTTAGCACTCTGCATTGTAAGAGAAGCGCAGCGATTGAAGAAGGAAGAATTTATCATACAGAAGTGGAGATGTGCTCCTTTTCTGGAGATGTCTGCTCCATGCCATTCCCCCACTGCTACTGCCCCCCCCCAACTGCCACACACCCTTCAAGTTCTCTCTTGCCTCATCTCTTCCCTTTGAGGTCACATTGTTCCTTTATCAGAGCCCTGGTATATTTCCACACTTTGACAAAGCCATCAACATTCTGCCCAGAGGGCCACAGAATGCCCAGAAATTTTTGCATGGCAAGTTTGGTGGTATTTTGTGAGTAAAACTACACCACAATGATGAGACAACAAACTGAGTCTGAAGGCCTTGTCACTTGGGATGAGAACATTATTTTATCTGTTCCTAGTGCTGGTTGTAGACAAGGAAGCTTGTTTCATGTTTCACATTTCAGTGGTAGTGATGGCGGGAGAAAGGTATTTCAGTGTGGGAGGCAAGATTCACAGCCAGGTTCCGAGGCCTGCTTTGGATATATTCAAGGTTAAATTGCAAACAGGCAATGCGTTTGAAGGGCATTGGTTCTGGTTTGTTTTTTATACCTCCTAATAACTCCTGAGTGATCGTCACTTGGGGTCGGACATGAGGGGGCAACTGCTCCCTCCGCCCTCACTTAATGGCAGCCTGGACTGTGCAGCATCTACACCTTTTAGAATTCTTCATGGTTGAACAGATCATTTCGCCGAAGGAGGTCTTGACAATAGTAAATAAAACCCACCCAAACCCCTTTTTCTAATTTCATGAGCTGCGTCTCTGCTTCCCCTTTCTTCCCACCAAAGGCTTTTCCTTTCTGCTGACTTTTTAGTCATGGCTTAGCCAAGCTTGACAGCCTCGTTTTACTCTCTGAGTCACTTTTCGTCTCACCTTTTGGTTTAGCTCTAAGTGGGAAGAATGGTGGTGGTCGGCTGGCGAGGCAGGGAAGGGGGGAGATGACAAGGACATTTCCCAGAAGGAGAGAGATAAAACGCTGGGCAGCAAACCCAAAAATGGAAACAAGCCGAAGCAGCAGTGTAGCCAGCGGCAAGCATTGTGTATGTGTGTTGCTGGGCGTGTAGGAATGTTGATGGTGTAGTCCTTGGTTTCACATGGCAAATACCAGCTCGGCAAAGGAATGCATTTATATTGCTTCTGATGTGAACTTTGCATTGGGGGTTTATCCAGAAATTGCCAGAGGCCCATTTAAGCATAGGAAAAATTTAATACAGGGCAGGTAGAACATTTTTTTAAAATGCCCGACCTACATAACGTGTTTTTAAATGTAAAGGGAGGAATTTTATTTTTTGTACAGTATATACACTAGCAGGGTTCTGTATACTCTAAGTAACCCAAATTCTGTACCACAAAAAGCTGATTCTGCACTATCCAATTTATTGCAAATGAGCATATATTAGCATATTTTACATAATTTAGCAAAATTTGTGCTCATCATGAGCAGGGACTAAGAGGGATGCAGGGTGCAGAAAACCTGCTTAGATGCTCCTCCGTCTTCTGAAATTTCACCTGACACTGCTTCAAGATTTTTAAACCAATCTTTGTAACTTTCAGGACGGGAATTCTGCATTTGCGTGATGTGATCATTAAATTGTAACATCTGATCCTTGCTAGTGATCTCTGATGTTTGCTTGGAATCTGTGCTAGGTAATTCTATGAAACATTAATGCTCCTCCACCAACAACCCCCCCCCCCCCGTAGGATCCAGACCCATAATAATTTTCTGGTGAAGGGCCTAAAGCGACTGTTCTATACCCATTGATCTGTGAGTAAACCTCACTGAGTACAGTGAGACTTATATCTGAGTAAACATGCATACAATTTCACTGCATGTATATGTGAGTGGGCAATTGGTGCAGAATAGCCAGAAGCTAAATACAGGTAATCCAATGTGTTTATTTGTATTAAATGTTGATAAAAGAAAATTTAATAAGAAGGGCCTGGTGCTTTAGAGACATCCCCAGTTTCTTTGCGCTCATTGGTCAGAACAGTGGAAGATAGGAGCACATTTTTTTCTTACCGAGCAATTGGGTACAATTCTGCTCCCATGCTTTTCCTTATATCTCTGTAAGTGAAAAGGACTAGAAACTTACTTTCTGTTTTATAATGCAAGTTGAAAATTCATGGAAGGCAGCTTGAAATATCCTATAGAGGGCCTATGCACAGACTTCCCCATGGTTATGCCACTGGGGGGGGGATCCCAAAACAATTTGCTGGGAAGTGATGGGGTGACATAGTGGCAAGTTTTCATAGATGATGTTGGCAGGATTATTGTTTTGCTTTGCTTTGCTCTGCTTAATCAGGATCTCCAGAAGAGTTTGTTTGTGAGATGTAAGGAAGCAATTCAGCCTAGCAAATCTGGGGTTTTCCTCTTGACTTTGTCAGTCTCTGCCTTCACTTCAGCCTCGGCAGCTTCTCCATCATGTGTGGGGGGAATTGGAAGGAGCTGCCTTCCCTGCTGAGAACATGGATTTCTCTTTCTCTCTCTCTCTTTTTAATCTCTGGACATGGTGCTTTCCCTCTCTGTAGCTCTTTTGTTTCAAGCTAGTAGCTGCTCTGACAAGCAAGCATTATAGAAAGGCCCCTAATGGGCTGCTGCAGTGGAATGAAAGCCAGCTCAACGCCTTTTTGATGCAAGGGCATAAAGGCTCCCTATTGTGTAGCCATGACAGCCATTTAATTGGAGGGGGCTCTGGGTCGGGACCCTGGGGCAGCCTGCAACTCAGAAACACCAGCCCCCTTACTATACACCCACGACCAGCCATGTATAGTAGCACAGGGGAAGGCTGTGGGAATGGAAGACAGTTCACTGAACATCTACCAAGGGAGATCAGAGGAGTGGGAAGCACCTTCTTTCTGTGAGAGGAAAGCAGGGCCTAGAGTAGAGGATCAGAAGAGGGAGGTTTCATAACACGGTTTTATTCTGTACCATTAGTCATGAGGAGCAGCAAAGAGAGCTCTGTAAGGTACTGTACCCTTACCCCTAGAGATCCTAGGGGCAAGGCTACAGTTTAATCCCTCCTTCATCACTTCTGACTTTTTATAAGATTTTGCCTTTCTGGCATTCTGTCTGTCTTCACAGCTTCAAGGATTAGAAACCTAGATTTTTATTAAAAAAAAAAGTTGAGATGCTGGCAATGTTGTGTTCCATCCTTTGTGCCAATTTTTGCATTTGAATGATGCAGTTAGGAAGCATCATTCAAATGCATCAGCACTGGCTTGGCTGAAGCCCAAATGATGCCCACAGGGCCCAGAAGTGCCAGCACAGGTTCTGCTGCATCCTGTGGGCAGCTGGAGACCATGGGGAGGGGGGTGAAGAGGTAAGAACAAATATCTATTACCCACCTCTGCTCCTGCATGGTCTTCAATGGTGGTATTTGGACCTGTGCCAGCTCTTTAGCTGGCATAAGTTTGAGTAGAGGGAAGGAGATTCGTTAAGAGTGAAATGCAGGACAGGATATCAGTAGATCCATTGCCACCGATCCCTGCCCTCTGCCGCCCCTGACATACTCCCTCGGACCCTGGAGGTCCCAGTCTCCTCCCCGTTCTGTCATTCCACCCTGTTCTGCCCATCCCATACCCCCAATGGCTTACTGGCACTGACAGTGATGAAGGGCTACGCTGGTGCTCCTTTCACGCTGCCGTTTCTAGCTGCAAGTGCTTGGAAAATGGCTGCCGGCAGTACACTCTGTGCATCATCGGCAGCCATTTTACAACAATGGAACTCTGTTCCTCTCGTCGTAAATCCCACCTTGCACCGGCCTGACCCTAGTTAAGATCAGGTTGTTAATGTTTGCTCTTCTTTGCCTAGTCTTGTTCTGCAGCAATTTTGTTTTACTGACTCTAGTGACCCATCAAGTGACTTTTTTACTCTTGCAAGAGGCAGGCCGAAATTTTGTACACGTCTGTACTTCACTAGATGATCTGGGAGCAAAGAATAGGAATTTTCAACCCTTTAATTCTGCCACATTGAAGTCACTTTGTCTGCATTTCTCTGTCTTATGGTAAAAAAGCCTGCAGTGTGATTTTTATTTTTGTCTTTACTAGGGGTTTTTTTTTTTGGCAGCTTGTTGCTGTCAGTTGGACTGTCAATATGTGCATCTATCCCAGTGTTTCTCAAGTCATGTCTTCTGCCATGCCACTTCACATCGTCCACCTATTTGAAGTACCACCAGAAATAACTGGCGATGATATCATTACCAGTTACTTCTGGGTTGAGAGACTAGCTGCAAAATGACAAATACTGTAAGAGCCTCAGGGTGGATGGGAGGGCTTTCTTGAGCATGGAAAAGCATGCTTTGGAGTTCTGCCCACTGAGCCGAGCCTCTTACAGCTGTTTGTTGTGTCATAATCCTGGTCTTGCTGCCAGGTGGCAGGTGTCCAGGGGTCCTGCTAGTACCACCAGACACCATCTCAAGTAGCACTGGTGGTACCCATACCACTGGTTGAGAAACACTGGTCTATCCCACAAGATCTGCAACTCCCCGTATCCATCTCTACTCAGAGGTCGGTATTGTATTATGGAAAACAATCAGGAAAAATCTCAGAATGGGACTATGGGCACAACTCAGCCTGCAGCATCTAGAATGGAGTGCAGTATAAGAAAGCTGCCTACCTATATCAAATCACAATATATATAGCACCTATAACAAATATCTTCAGATGACTCAAGCAACTGAGTCAAGTCACATATACTACCAGAACAGGTTGAATTGCCAAATAACTTGGACTGAGCAGTAGAACTACTTTCCCTCAGGCAATACTTGGGTCTGAAAAGCTAACAAACACTCTTTTTTTTCCTTCTTGTTCTGCTCATGACAAGTCCTCCGTCTCTACCTACTGTGGGTCTGATCCTCTAGTTCAGGGGTGCTCACACTTTTTTGGCTCGAGAGCTACTTTGAAACCCAGCAAGGCCCGGAGATCTACCGGGGGGGAAGGAAGCATCTGACAGACACCCCCTTTAATGTATGGAGCCCCTGCTGGAGTCTAGTCAGTTTCGTCAGTTTTGTTGCTGCATGCCTGAAGAGCAGCTAAAGTGTCAGTTTCAGTGTCAGTTTAGTGTCAGCTAAATATGTCAGTTTCGTCTAGTCACTAGACAAAACTGACATATTAACAGTTTGGAGAGACAGGGCTCCGCGATCTACTCATTTTGCCTCGCGATCTACTGGTAGATCGCGATCCACCTATTGAGCACCCCTGCTCTAGTTCCTCTCCTGGGGTCAATATTTTTTTAAAATTAATGTTGGAAATCTGACTTCAGGAGAAATATGCACAACAGCAGCCACTAGCAAATATGACCTGGGAAAAAGTTGCTTCCCAGTGCCAAACAAGGCAATCAGTCAGATACAGAACACTAGCAAAACCCATGCAAGTTTTCCCAAAGGAAAAATTGGGGTGGGGGAGAGAGCATGTGCAGTTCCATGCCACTGATCTAATTGGAATTACAGCTGAAACTTTCAAACACAGACGTCTTGTATGTTTCCTGTTGCTTTTTCCCTTCCTTCCTCCTCCCCCAAGACATGTACCCTTGTCCACCTCTAAAAAGAACAAGCCTTCCTAGGCAGCTGCCTGCCTGCCTGCCTGCCTGCCTCTCTCTCTCTCTCTCTCTCTCTCTCTCTCTCTCTCTCTGTTTCTCCCCTTCCCTAGCAAAGACCCCTCCTTCCACTGCCCTGGCAGCCCTATCAGTGCAGCATGCCACTGATATCGACCATATTCCACACATGCCTCTGCTACCTATGGCAGAAAGGATCCCAGTGCTTCCATCTGATAACATATGACAACTTGAGCTACTGTTTGTTGGTGGACACCAGAGCCTTTCAACAAACTACCAGAGAATAAAAATGACTAAGTTATAGGGCGGCAGAGGGAAATGGTGATGTGCCAAAGCATTATAAATTCACAATCCAATCTTATTCTCCCCCACCGATGCAGCAATGCTGAAATGGCTACTGCTGAATCCTGTGGGGGGGGGGTAGTTGCAGAGGTGTCCTCTGAGTAAGGGAACATTCAGTCTCTTACCTGGGAGTAAACCCCTGCAACATGGAGGGCCTGGACCCGTGCTAGTAAATTTGCTGGTGCAGATCCACAAGGACCTGCACCATAGGATTTGGTCTTGGAAGGGGCTAGGATTTGGCAGCCATCACTGACATTGAACCCGCTCCGTTCCTAGACCTGATCTGCCCATTCCACCAACTCTCTATTCCACCCTCCCTTATCCCTGTTCTGTCCTCCCCCCATCCTATCTCACCTCCCTTGCCAGCATACTTGCCTTGGTGGGTCGAGGGAAATCCACCAGCACACACCTCTGTGTGCTGTCAGGGTAATCTTTACAACTGCCATAAAGCAGTCAGCATTGGGGAACACTCATTCTACCAGTAGAGCAGTCCAATAGGATTCGGTTGCCTAAAAGTTATTTCTCCCAGAATAGGACAACCCAGGAAGTTTATTAATATTAATAGTTACAATACTTTGAAAATCTGCAAAGTGCATTTGCCCTCACAAGCTTGTGAGGCAGATGGATTTTGCAACCTGAAGATATTATGCGAATGTAGCAAAATTCACTTTATTATGTTTTATATAATGTACCATTTGTTTATCGTGTGAAATTTATGGGAATGGGGAGAAACTGGACAGCATTGAGACCTCTCTTTCTAGCCCCGGGAAATCCTGACCAGCCTCCGGTGGCACATGAATGTCATCAAGAATTGCCTGTATACTTTCACAACCATAAAGGGTAAAAACTTACCATAAAAAAAAGAACCAAAACTGAAGACTGAGATTCCAGGGATGCTGGATTCCATATTTGATACCGAGTTTCATGCTTGCCCAGTGTGCTCATGGAAGAACATGATACACACAGCTCTGATTATTAATTCCTGTTCTGTGGATCAGGAATTGAAATGAGAGACAGTGGCTGGTCCAAGGCTGGATCTTTCAACGTAAGCCTTTTTCCTTCAGTATCGTCATGATTGACGACCCAATCCTATGCATGACTACTCAGAATTGAGTCCCGTTAGTGTCAATGGGGCTTACTTCCAGGCAAGTGTGGATAGAACTGGGCTGTGACTCGTTTACTAATTCCTGAAAATTTGGATAACTTCATCTTGAAGGGTTGTATTTTTCTGTTTTCCCCATTGTTGTTCCATTCTTTTCAAGAGCTCCTTTGTCACTCTTCTTAAAACTTTTGCTGCAAGTACACCACAGTCCTTTCAGATGTGAACTAATGATAAAGCTGTTGTCTCACAGTTCAGAGGCATGGAGTGCTTTTCTTGAACATTACTGATGATTGTGTGTCGCTCTGCCCTGCCTTTCTTCCTTGATTACCACCAGTACACTCCTAGCAATGCAATGTTCCATTCCTCAATGTCATTCTGCAGTTCCTTTCACTCTTGTCAATTGCACAGAGTACCTTGTCAGTTTTGGTGTGTTCCAGTGGTGGTGCCTGTAGGAGGCCCTTTGAAGCTTCACACACAGCATCTCTTAGACCAGCAAGAGTAGTGGATGGAGAGGGAACAGAGTTAGGATTGTGGAGGAGAAAATGTGTGTGACTTTGTATGTTCCATTGAGTTCAATAAAACCTACTTCCAGGTGAGAATGGATAGGATTGCAGCTATGCTGCTCTGTATAGCATGGAGTTGTTGAGTTGTTGGCAACCTTCAGTCTCAAAAGACTATGGTATCGCGCTCTGAATGGTGGTTCTGGCACAGCGTCTAGTGTGGCTGAAAAGGCCTATTCGAGAGTGACAATCCCTTCCACACTGGGAGCAAGTGCAGTCTGTCCCTGGTCTGTCTCCCTGGCTATGGGCCTTCCTTCTTTGCCTCTTAGCCTCAGACTGTTGGCCAAGTGTCTCTTCAAACTGGGAAAGGCCATGCTGCCACAGCCTGCCTCCAAGCGGGCCGCTCAGAGGCCAGGGTTTCCCACCTGTTGAGGTCCACTCCTAAGGCCTTCAGATCCCTCTTGCAGATGTCCTTGTCATGCATGTATAACATGGAACATGCAAAGGCCTTGATCCAGGAAATATTTGCTGTGGCTATGCTCCATTGAAACCAACATTTCAACAGAGCTTAGCTACAGCAAACTTTTCTTGCATCAAGGCCTTTGTTGTGATTAACTTCAGTCATAAGTTTAACTAACTTTAACTGGATTGGAGCTTAAAACAGCACACTTTAATGAATGTAACTGTTTATATTGTTATGAAAGTCATGCATTCTGAGCCTTCCGGATGGAGCACCTAGAAATGCCTTCATATGTGTAGGCTCTATATCCACCTGTACATCACTTTTAAAGTGTTTTCTTCAAAGGTGTTTACTCAGAACAGTTACTGCTCACAATCCAAAACAAGTACAGAAGAGTAGTCGCATTGCCAGTGCATTGTACACCTGGGTCAGGTGTTGTTCCCCCCCACTCACAAGACCCCCTTCACTCATGACAATGAGCAGTGGATGCTGCTGGCAGCTGTGGGCCAGTCAATGAAGCCTGATGGGGAGGCATGAAACATGTGGCACCTGGAAGTAATGTGATGGCATTTGTTGCATCATTGTGCCACTGCGAATTGCTCCAATTGCTTTTGGAGTGCCATAATTTGTGGCCAATTGGAGGCAAGTGTGAGTGGGAGGGCCCTTCTGCCACCAAACACAGCATAGAGCTCTGCTCAGTGGAGACTTGGGTAATGTGTCCACCCCCCCCCAAGCATGGCACCTGGGGCGACCTGCACCAGTTACACCCCTAGCAAGGCTACTAGATAAGAGACCCCAGCAAACAGTCTCTGGGAGAAACATTATGCTTGGTGACTAGGGACAGTTACTCTCCCCCTGCTAAATCTAAGAGAATTGAAACTGAAAAGGCTCCTCCTAGCCTAGGGATCAGAAATGTTTCATGCCCCTGCTATGTTTTTCCATTGCACAGGATGTTTAGTTGTGTTTCTACTTGCAAGGCACACCTCCTCCTGAATCCATTCTTGTGTTAAAGGAAGTCTTTAAAGGATGAGAATTTGGTTGTCTTTGCAGTCATGTCCTTCCATGAACTGTTAAAAGCAAATGGTTGAGTCACTTAGATGCTGTTGAAGATATGACATTTTACTTTGTCTATGCTGATGACCTCACCCTGTGGATTTTCTGCCATCAGCTGGATGTTCTCCTCACCATGCAAAATTGCCTCTGCATTATTAGGCCCAAATAATACTTGCACTTTACATTTGTTTTCTGAATCCCTCTGACTGGAACTGGATGAGGGCTATTTTGAGGAAGGAGATGTCATACATGCCCAGATGCAGATGGAGCCCTCTTGATGTTTTAATCCATAAGATACAGCAGTTAGCATAGAAATGGAGGTTATGATGGTGATGAAAATGAACCTTAACCATTTGGACCACCACAGTTCACAATGAAAATATTTACTTCTTTCCTGAGATAGGAAACAGCATACCAAAGAAAATTTTATTTGGAAAATCCATTACATTTGGGACAGTTTGGCAATACATGTTTCAGTATTTGTGCAAGACCAAGAGTTATAAAATACATTTCTACTGATATGTCATAACTCCCTCCAGCTGCTTCTCTGATATTATCAAAGTTTCATGCTTTCAAAATTGATGGCTGCTGTATGAATCACATGTGCAATAAGGCATACATCCCATATGGTTTGGGACTTGGGGACCTAGTTGCAGTGTAATATGCAACAGTATATCAGATGCTCAATACATACGAAATCAGTGTCATCAAAATGGGTCCCAGTCTGATAGAGCAAAGGAGGAACCAAGGCAGCAAAAAAAACCCAAACCCACCTAAACACATTCTCTCCACGACTTTTTGCTTCAGTAGTTTGGGCACAAAAACAGCTGTTCCCTCAGGCTAGTGTTGGCATATAAGATTTGAAAATACCCTGTGTGACCTCAAGAGTGAGGAAGGTGCCTGTTTGGAAATAACATATTAGCCCTTCAGGTCACTGATCTTAACATAATTGATTCCTTTTCATTTGCCTTTTGATTTTCAAACATCCCATACAGCTTCATTTTGCAAGCTACTTCTGCAATTCTGGTATAATACGTTTCCTCCTGCCAAGAATATTCTTGGAGGGTCTTTGCTACGAAACACGGACAGATTCTGCAGTCCCTCAAATTCAGTGTGTTTCCCTCCAAGAATATTGCTCCCTTGCTGCCTTTTCTGCTTGGAACTGCCTGTCCGAAGACCTCTGTGATGCCATCTTTCTGAGATCCAAACTACATGTTATCTTAACTATATGACATTGTAGTCAAAAGCTTACTTTTACTCACGTGTTGCAGCTGCACAGGGCCACAGTTTGGAATGGAGCTGCAGTACAACTAGATGATAGTTAACTCTTTACCTCCGTGCTTCTTTCTTGCTGCAAAGCACACCCCAATAACCCTTAAAGTGTCATCATAGCAGATCCCTGGCACTTTAATAGTTAAATAGCAACTTTATGGTCACTACTTTCTGTGGGAAAATGGCAGGGAAGTAAAGAGTTAAATGTCATCTGCAGCCCTGATCCCAACTGTGGCCCTGCATATTTTGTGTTGGCAGCCAACTTTGCACTCTGGTGTGTTGTCTCTTGTGACAGCTGGAAAGCACCTCATGCCACCAGAATGCTCATTCTGGTGATGTAGGCACCAATAGCATTGGGGTAAAAGTTAGGAATTAAAGAAGCAAAAAGAGACCAACAAAGTCATAGTACCTTTGTTTAGGTACCTGCAAAAGAAACTGAGGAAGTATATAATTGTTTCCTTTTCTAATCTGAAGCTGTGTCCCCTTCACTCTGTACCTCCAAATTAATGTATCGTCATATTCCTCAGCTACATTACTGCAAGCTGCCTTTGCAACTTCTTCATAATCTGAAATCAGAATATTCCTGGTCCCCTGTAGGCAAGGTGACCCCTGGATTTTCTGTTTCATTTCCAATATTCTTATTTCCTTTAATCCAAACTGGTTCAGTACCTGCCTCCCTTTTTCATCCTGAGCTTTTCATGCCTTTATTTTTGCAGCCTCTATTGAGAGATGTGCTTCATTTTTTCTTACATGGGGATAAGGGATGGGAATAGCACCAGGTCTGTGTTTCCTCTGTAACTCCTTCTGGCAGTGCTGCCAGCGCTCTGAAGCTCAATCTCACAAGTTGTCTAGTTGTGGCCTGCTGGCCTTCTCCACTATTCAGTCAGGAAGGATTCCATAGGAGGCAGATCTGTTTGTATGGGAGAAAGCAGTTCGTCAAGCCAGGGGTGTCAAACTTGTTTCATACTGAGGGCTGAAGTTAGCCTGCTGAGGGCCAGAAGTGATGTCATTAAGCAGGAAGTGACATCATTAAGCAGATGATGGCCAGAAATAAGCACTTTGTTCTCACATAGGAACTCATTACCTGGAAATGATAGAAGAGAAAATGTGTGAATCTTGTTCATATTTCCAAGATTTGAGAGAGCCCAATTATTACACTGGAGGAGCCCAATTATGATGGGAGTCAGATAAATTGCTTCCGGGGGCCACATTTGGTTCATGGGCTTTATGTTTGACACCCCTATTCTAAGCCATATAAGGCTTTAAGACATTTTGGCCCAATGTGCATATACGCACCAGGGACTGAATATGTACACCTGCGGGTTGGGCAAAAATGGGTTAAAGGTCAAAAATAGCATCTTGAATTTGGTCTGGAAGCAGGTTGGCAGACAGTGCAGCTGCAGGAGCTGCAGACAGGCTGATTCCAATTGCCTTACTCCCAAAACTAGCTGGCCACTCCAGTGCTTTAAACAATCACTTCAGCCAGAAATTAGCATCTATTCTGTTTCACACATACCTATGACTAATATTTATAGTATAAATATTATAGTATTTATTATTCTGGTTGGGGATGGGTCCAATTATTTCACAATTACATACAGGTAATCTGTGTCAACTTACTTGCTAATGCACCATTCCTTCTTTCTTATGAAAATGTTGAACAAGAATTCCACAGTGACCCACACAATACTATATGATGTGGGTACTGTGCCTCCATTTTCTCTCCCCCCCCCCCCATTATCTCCCTTGGGTCAAGTGTTAGACTGTATGCTCCTCAGGACAGGGACCTTTCCTCTTGTAGTTTATAAAGCACTATATATGCATTGATGGGGCTACGTGCTTAATAAACAATAACTAGATTTCTCCTGCCTATTCCTGCATACTGTGCTATTTTGCAGACATCCATTTTGTTTACATTCCAATGTAATACTTTCCAAGTATTTTCTCAACTAAATTACATTTAAGCTAACCTCCAAAATTAAGCAAGGGATTAAAGACACTGAACTGGTGAGATGCATCATGCTGTGAAATGTCAATAGCTGCCAATATGTCTGAGCAACTCTTGTGCCCCATAAAATGGCAACTGTTTCAACTGCCCTTCACAATGCAGCAGGTTTGAATGTAGTTTGATCCCCTGGGGACTTCTGGGTTCCTAAGCAGGGAAATTGATTTCACAGTGTAGGATGGACAATGAAAGTGACATGAAGTGCTGAGGCCTTCACAACAAGCCCTTTTGTGGAATGACAAGTCCCTGAAGTTTTGGCACGTTCCCCAGAAGTTTCCTAGTTTGGCTTTGATGAATTTGCAAAAAAACCTCCTTGCAGTCCTCACAGGATTGACCAGAAACAGAAGCTGCAATTCAAGTTCTGCAAAATGTGACTGTGACAGTTAAAAATATCTTTTTGGGCCCTCCCTTGTGTTTCTAAGAAAACTAGAGGTGATTAAAATGGAAAGGAGTGAAACGCTGGGTCTATTCCTTATCTTTATTATGCTCTCAATTTTGCCTTTCAAAAAACTTTATTTACAGGCCAAGATTGGTCTGAAGAGTTTGTGGCTTCTTTATCATTGTTTTCCCCTGCTTATGGCTGTCACATTTGATCTGAGCGTTCAGGGCTCCCAGACTACACATAGCGAACTCAAATTCACTGAGAATTTGTGAATGGTGGACTCAGATTCAGAATGTGTATTCCATTTTATATACATTATAGCCTCTTGGGAAGAATTAGGCCATGGCCTAGAATTCTTCTTGGCAGCTTCACTGCAGGATATTCTCCAGGATTACTGTACCTATCTACAGCCCAATCCTAAACTGGAGCCCAGCAATACAGCGGTGCCGAAATGGCTGCCACTGTATCTAATGGGGCTGGGCCAACTGCCAGAGTCTCATCGGGGAAAAGGAGCATTTGTAAAGTCCCGATGACCCCAAGGGATCTCCTGCGAGCTGTGCCAGCTCTTGAGCTGGTGCAGATCCGAGGAGAACCATGTCAGGCTTCCAGGCTTCAGAGGGGGCATAGGATTCGGCAGCAGAGTTTGCCGCCATCCCCATCCCAAGCCCAATCCTTCCCTTGGTCCATCTGCCCAGTTCCGCCCTTGCCCCCACACTGAAAATCCTCACTTCTGACTACCAGCCTCATTGCACTCACCGGCAGAATGTATCTTCCACCAGCATCCTCAAACTTCTGCCAGCAGGTAGGATTGGACTGTCACTGACGTACACTGAATGCCTCTTGAGCTGTGTGGAGGTTGGAATAAAAAAAAGCATAAAAAGAAATATATATGGAGGTCAAGTGGACCAGTGCCTTGAACTCTCATGTATATGCATATGGACTATACCTTTTGACCATCTGCCCAGGACTTCTGTATTTTCCACATTAACTTCCAGCTAACAGTTGGAGAAAAAATGTACGTGACTGTGATAACTGTGGAGTTTGTGTTGGGGAAAAGAGCATATTCTGATATAGATCCAAAAACCATGCACTGAGTTCTGTGAGTGCAAAGGACCTTAGGACTTGTGTTCTTCCTCATGCCACATGATCAGTATCTCTTCACGCTGGAGCGAGTTTCAGAAACAGGTTTTGTGCCATACGGCTGGGCATGTGTGTGTGCGTGATCTGCAGTTCAAAGGGAAACAGAAGTTCAGCAGGACATGAACATTAAAAAAAATGGTATGCACAAAGCTTGCACAAACAAAAACAGAATACAGAACAAACATAACAGGGTATGTTTTAATCTCTCAAATGGACACGTTTTAATTCCCAGCAAGACAACAACAGGCAGAGATGTGTCTGTACACCATGACTACAATACTTAATATATATAGGCACACATTAATGTCACTGTAAATCGCATGGTTATCAAATTACATTTTTTGAGACAGCAAATGTATTTTTAACTTACAGATGGGTAGCAGCTGTCCAAGCTACATCTACAGCTGCAGGAATTGCAACCCTTACTACACAACTCATATGTTGGAAAGACAGATATACATGTCTATCTTAGCAAAAGCCATCCTTGCAGATACATGCCCCTTTAAGATGGTTTTTGGAAAAATATTTGGATTCCCAGTGGTCAGTAGAACCACAGTCCAAGCTGTCACCTTTCATTCAACTGCAATGTGTGTGTCTACACTTGCATGGTATCTTAAGAACACACAGTGCCTGGCAGTCACCAGGTGTATTACAACAGGCATTTGAAGATTTAGCTGGGATTTAAAATTTATAAAGCGTTGGGATCATAATAAATGGGAACGAAGAGACATTAGCACGAGCTTATCATGGAGTTGTGTAAATAACAGTGTTCTGTTGCAGGTCAGTCATGGCCAGGGCCATGTTTATTTGTGCGTTAATATGTAAAGGAATACAGTGGATGTGTAATTATTTACTCTGTCGATCTGTATCCTAGGGCACCACTACTCCCAAATGTTCAGTTGGGTTAACCTGCAGTGACTGCACGGTAGAGCAGAGGTAGATCCCAGAAATTTTAGACCCTTGTATTTTCTGCAAAAGCTACTCAGATTCTTCCCACTCTGAGGTTAGCATTACGGACACAGGAGTCCAGGTTTTCAGATATCTCCTCAGATATCTGTGATGTGATGAGAGACAGTGTGGTATAATGTGTTGTTTGTGGACTGAGGGGATCTGGATTCAAATCCCTGCTCAACTATGGCATTTGCTGGATGGTTTGGACAAATCATTATTTTTCACTTGAACTAACTATAAAGGTGGTTTGAGCTAACTTTGAAGGTGGATTAAAGGTGGAAATGATTACTGGGTTGGGGCACCTTCCTTATGAGGAAGGGCTACAACATTTGGGCCTCTTTAGCCTAAAAAAGAGGCGCCTTGATTGAGGCATACAAAATTATGCAAGGGATGGATAGAGTGGATAGAGACGCACTCTTTTCCCTCTCACATAACACCAGAACCAGGGGCATCCACTAAAGTTGAGTGTTGGGGCAGTTAGGACAGACAAAGGAAAATATATCTTTATCCAGTGTGTAATTTGTCTGTGGAACTCCTTGCCGCAGGAAGTAGTGATGGCATCTTTAAGAGGGGATTGGACAAATTTCTGGAGGAAATGTTCATCACGGGTTACAAGCCATGGTAGGTATGTGCAAGGTAGAGGTAGGCTGCCTCTGATTGTCAGATGCAGGGGAGGGCACCAGGATGCAGACTATGTCTGTTGTCTAGTGTGTTCCCTGAAGCATTTGGTGGGCCACTTTGAGATACAGGAAGCTGGACTAGATGGGCCTTTTGCCTGAACCAGCGGGGCTCTTCTTATGTGGTTGTGAGGATAAAATAGGATAATTCTGTTATAAACCCTATTGAACTTCTTGGAGGAAGATTGGATTATAATATGTACTATCTCAGACTCCATTGTTTTCGGTACTGTAGTGGACCAAAAGGACTACCTATGATTGAGTGGACCCCCTATGAGCTAGAGAGCCAGATCATAAACCTTCGCTCTGTTGTTTTTCTATTGATTAAGTCTGCACCACCCCTTTTTCTCTTTCTTTTTTCTCATTAGAATTGTGTAACTGGTGGCAACACCTTGCTTTATTTTCCAGCCTTCTCAGAAGAATCCCTTTTTCACTCTTATAGTCCAATCCTTGAGGAGTCAACCTCGAGGCAAAATCCGGAGCCGGAGTCCCTGAGGCAGTTCATGGCTGAACACAGTCGGACCTGTACCCACAGTTTAGCAGGTGCAGAACTGAGATGGCCCATGTTGGGCGGAGCAGCACAGGAAGGATCATAGGATTCAACAGTAGATTCTGCCGCTGTCCCCTCCCCCTGGGCCCAATTCACCCCTTGGTCTGCCCTTCCTCCGCCCAGTTCTGCCCTCCCTCCACCCTCTTCCTGCCCCGAAAAGCCTGCCCCAAGAAGACTGGCCAGCAGGAGCATTTACGTTGGCTGCTCTAGCGATGCTTCTTCTTGGTACTGAGGCTCAGCGCTGACTTGGTCTGGCCTCTCCACCAGTGCAGAGTGTCTCCCACCATCCTCAGCAACTGAAGATGATATGAAAGGGCAGAGTTAGTTGGAAAAGCAAAGAACACAGGTCAGGAATATGTTGCATTTTATAGAGTCTGCTCAAGCATAACCTGCTCTTTTTTTTGTTTGATGTTTGATGGTGGTGGTGAACCTGTAAAAGTGAAATAGGTAGTTAAAGAGAATCGGCCACTATTTATATGATCTCATAGCAAGATTAAGTATCTCTTCATTTATTGCACTGGAGCCAGCCAAGCAAACACAAACACATCCTCAGAGTCCATGTGTGAATTTTCTGCCTAACTCACCTCTAAACATTCGTGTAGCTCATCCCTCAACTCTTCAGCACCCAATTTTTGCAGAAACACCAGCCAGCCACTTCCCCAGGGAAACTGGGGCAGAGTGCCTTCTGTGGCGATGTGCAGCAGAACCGGCTGCTTGGCGCAAGTTTCTGCAAAGATCAGGCATGAAGAGAGAAGGCTGCAGGGCGGAACATTAAGGCTTTACCACCGCCGCACCCGGATCAATAATCCTGGCATGCTGAGGACCAGTTTGGAGACTAATGGACCAATCCAATTAAAGGCCCTATGAAACAAAAGCAGATAAGGCAGGAATGTAATAATAATAATCACAGATGAAAAGTATCCAACTTTGCCTTCTGGTTGTTGCTACAGATTGGCTGGCTAGAGAATGCAATCCATGAAATTCCTTTTCTGCAATCCTATCTATACTTTCCAGGGAGTATGGGAGGTTATTCCACTCCCAGTTTGGCTCCACTGGGCATGACCAGAAGTGTCTTGGAGATGTCAGGTTCTCCTAGGACAACTCAGAACTGCACAGACCTGGTTGGTTCCATAGCTACATGCCCCTACAGGGACTACCACAGAGGAATTTATCACAGGAAACCATAGAGGGTTTCTGAATCCTCACTCGTGACCTATCTGAATGAACTGAATGTTAGAATGCCATTCTGAATGTCAGAATGCCAGATGCAAGGGAGGGCACCGGGATGCAGGTCTCGAGTTATTTGGTATGCTCCCTGGGGCATTTGGTGGGCCGCTGTGAGATACAGGAAGCTGGACTAGATGGGCCTATGGCCTGATCCAGCGGGGCTGTTCTTATGTTCTTAACTCACAGACTTTGGGTAATAGTTGAAGGATGAGATGTGGAAAAAGTCTGGGCTGAATGGTAAGGCTTCATCGCCACTGTGCCTTGCCCGAGCTGATTTTCTGGCACGCTTGATCCAGGGTGACCAGACATCCTCTTTTTCCAGGGCATGTCCTCTTTTTTTAGCCTCGTGTCCTGGAAAAGAACTTAAATGTCCTCCCTTTCCCTGTGAGCAGGCCCCTGCAGGCAGCGCATAGCCTTCTTATAATTAATAAATTGTACGTATTGTTATATGTAACATAGCTTTAAATTTAATAATAAGTAATTGTTGGCATCCTTCAGTCTCGGAAGACTATGGTATTGTGCTCTGAATAGTGGTTCTGGAACAGAGTGTCCTCTCCAGTGCACAAAGCCTGGGTAAAGGTCTGGAGGATAGGCTGTTACCCATGCAGCAAATCCCCCCTCTCCATGTCGCTGAAATGGTCCAGTGGAAAGGCAGAAGCCAATACGGTTGGTTCCAGTGGTGTTGCAGGAGTTGCCAGAACGTGACTGTGTTCAGCCATGAACTGCCTCAGGGACTCCGGCTCCGGATTTTGCCTCGAGGTTGACTCCTGAAGCCTTTTCCATAACTGGATGTAGCCACAAGGCAGTGGAGGTTTGGGATCAGAGTTTTCCTTCTCTCCGATGAGCTGCCTTCCCAGGCTAACGAGTCCCATCTACCCAGTGGCTGTTTAGTCGCCTTTTACAACAAGTACAGCCAAACTGAGGGCCTATTCTTATCCTATTCTTATCCCCAGCCCCCAGGGGAAATAAGTAATATAGTGTTTAAATTAACCACATGAAATAAATATACAAGTGTTTTTAGCTTTTATTTTGTCATGTTCTACAGTATTTGGGGGGGGGGAGGGAATGCCCTTCATTTTGGAATGCCTTGTCCTCTTTTGTGGTTGTGACATCTGGTCACCCTGGCCTGATCTGGCCTGTGGGCCAGAGTTTGGAGGCCCCTGAATTAGCTGATAGTCCTTTGTTTTACAGCTGCTTTATTTCCAAACTGTTTTATAAGTTCTTGGTTTGCTTATTGCTTTATTGTCTTTTGTTCGTAACAATCAGGATTGTCCTAGCCTAGCATAGTAGCCAACCAGCAACTATAGCGTACAGGCTCTCTGTGACCTATTTTCCAGCTTTTTAAGGAACATACATGGGCAGTGGGGGTTCCAAGTCAGACCGTGTGGGGTACCTTTGGGCATGTGAGTTGCCCTTTGTACTTTCTCCAGTCTGAGCAATATTGCTAGGCATGAGGTTTATTACATACTATGATACCAGTCATTTTCCATATGTAAAAGAAACTTTAGGTATCTTAACTGGAGTGAAAGATGGGGAGAACATGGTTATTTTGGGGAGGAGCAGGGGAGAATGGAGGAATGGTTCTTATCTCAGCCCAACCACAGACAAAAGTGCTTTTTTTTTTTCCAGCGACGGAGCTCTGAGTAACGTCTGGCTCCTGAATAGAGGCCCCACAAAGAACTTGTCACTATGATGGGGGACAAAATCCAGTGGTCCTGGCTCCTAGCCCTCCTCCAGCCCACTAGCTGTCACACTCCTTCCCCAAGCTCAGCTTGGACCTAAGAACCAATTATCCAAGTCCTGCTTATATCACGCTCTAATCTGTATTAATTCCCATTAAGCTCTGACAGCAAGTAGGAGAACCCAGGAGTCCTGGCTCCCAGCCTTCAGGGCTGGGGACAAGTGGGAGGGGGACCATATTCTGACAAGGTAGATGATTGAGAGGAGGTAAACACTTCCTCCCACCCTCCCTTTCATGTTTTTCCCCTCCCTCTTGTCCTGTTATCTTCTCAGGAAAGGCCTTGATGTGTCTGGCTGTTGCCTGCCTCCCAGGCTGGAGCCACTGTCTGGACTGGGGAGAGGGGGGGAGATCAGGTGGGGGGGGGGAACTGCCAAAGCCACTTCTCTGCCTTTTACCCATTGAAGAAAGGGACTGCCAGGCTAGAGGCAGCCACAGAAAGGAGCATAGATAGACTTGAAGAGATTCCTCATCCTTGTCTGGTGGGGATAAATAGATCTGGCTTCTCAAAGGCCATTTTCTTGTTCTTGCCGCTCTTTGTTAACTTAAGCCCTCAGGCGAAACACGGTAACCACACAGCATACAAACAGGAAGTTCAGTCTCATAGTTAGATGCGGGAAAGTGGTTAGTTGCTGGGTTTGTGATTCCAATCCCAGCTCAAAGCAGGGTAGCTTCTAGGTATTGCTGCAGGAGAGTATAGCGGCTTGGTATGTCCAAGGGGGCATTCTCAGGTTATGCAGGACGACAATGAAACCTTTTAAGCATGGCCAGTGCCTGTTCAAGCAGAGTAGGTGCCTTGAACACTCCCCCGGAATCTCTGCCACACACAGGAATTGTGTGGCAAAATGTGTGTGTGTGTGTGTGTGTGTGTGTGTGTGCATGTGCATGTGCATGTGCATGTGCATGTGCATGTGCATGCATGAGGAAGGAGCTCCTTAGTACCAGCAACTATAGAAAGAGCGACCTTTAGGCAGACAGTTTGAAAACTACTGCCTAGAGCAGTGGTTCTCACACATTTAGCACCGGGACCCACTTTTTAGAATGAGAATCTGTCAGGACCCACCGGAAGTGATGTCATGGCCAGAAGTGACATCATCAGGCAGGAAATCTTTAACAATCCTACCCACACTTACCCAGGAGTAAGTCCCATTGACTATCATTGTTCAAAACATAGACATAGTAGCCTGTTAAAAGTACAGATGTCTCATATTTCCCCAAGTGCAGTCACATACCATGGAAGCATCAAGTTTGATATATTAAAAATAAAATATTGAAATGAATGGGGACCCACATGAAATTGGCTCGCAACCCATCTAGTGGGTCCCGACCCCTGGTTTGAGAAGCACTGGCCTAGAGGGCACAGGGACTGAAAACCACTGGGTTTCATTGACAGCCAGTAGAGTGATAATGTCCCAGGAGGGGAGGAGAGAAATGACCATCTTGGAGGCAGAGAGACCAGGCCACCACCTCTGTGGAAGATGTGTGTGTGGGGGGGGGGGGCTACACATGACTGCCCTGCTCCCTTCCCTTCATGTAATCATGGCAGGATCTTTTTATGTCTCTGCTAGGGTGGAGTAGTCAATAAGGCCTACGATTTTGTCCTCTACCCCATGAATAATCACCCCATTGTTGTCCAGCCAGGGCATTGCCGGAGGGGGGGCTATCCCTTCACAAAGGGACCTAGAGAGCAAAGCAGCCCTGGCCTGGCACAATGAGATCCCTGTGTCCATGTTTCCCTCCCCTCCGAGAGCTGGCTGGGACATCCATCCCAACATCCAAAAAGGCCTGGTTCTTCTGTGGCTGTTGGGACACTTGGCTTAATTGGCCGGATAGAAAGATCTGAGTTTTACAGGCTCTGCTGAGAGAAATGGTCTCACTCCTCATCTTGCTGGACATGCATTTCAGAAGTCATGAACCTTTCATGCTCAGGATTCTGTCTTGTTTCTAGAAAAACCGTTCACAGAAGCAGCTCCAAGCTCTTCCCCCCCCCCCACTACTTTTACCCTTATTTGCTACAAGGCAATAGCTGCTTCAGTGGCAAGTTGGTGCTGGGTGGAAGGCATGCAATTTTCAGCAGGAAAATTGTATGGGAGGAAAGTTTAAATTCCCTGCAGTCCTAGTCTGGATCCCCACCCTGCAGTTGTTGTGGTGGTGGTGGTAAGTGGTTGATGATGTTGTTAATTGAACACTTCCTATTTATTCCTGTTTTTAAGCATGCCCGTTAATGATGAGCTTAAGGTAACATTTGGTTTGGCCTGGATATGCTCTGTACATGTGCGTGCGTGCGTGCGTGAGGGTGTGTTTAGGGTATCTAAGTCCTGTTGTGTTCCGGGTACCACACCAACCCCCTGAGTGTCAATCACTCACGGCTGTTAGTTTGTTGGGACTTTTGGTTAACTGGGTTGTTTGTTTGTTGCATACTTGGCGGAAGAAGTTGTCCAGCCGGTTTGGTGGTGCGTCATTTCTGAGGCAACTGCAGGAGGCTTAGGAAGGTTCATATTCCTCGTGAACTTTGCAGATGCGAAAAACTGTACACACCCATGTTTGAGCCCTGAAGACTGCAGGGACCTGTTGGAGTTAAACAGCTCGCAACATACATTTTCCCCAATCTCTCTTACACTGAAATTCCTCATCATTATGTGGCATTGTAAATGACAGTGTCACATACAGACTATTTTTGTTTGAATTTGCAAAGTAAAAGGTGCAGGACTCATGCCCGCCATGCCATAGAAGCCATCCCAGAGTGGCAGTTATCTTGTTCAGGCTGCACATAGGTAGCAGGAGAATGGAAGTACACTGGCTAGCCATGCCACTTAATGCTAGTGCAGTCAGTAGCCGCACCCCCCCGCCAACATTTGAAATCACAGGGATATTATGCTGACATGCAACATAGGTAGATGGAAGGATCAGCATTTGAACAAAGACTAAGTAGAAGTTTAGCAGTTTTCCTTTCTTAACAGGAGATGCTGAGGCATATCCACTAAAATTCTACTTTGCATATTCAGTGCTGCATATTTAGGGCTAACTAAACACAAGTGCATGAACAGCATAAAGATTAACTACTCAGAATGAACATCCAGTGGCATCGATAAGTGGGTGCGGAGAGTGCAGGCTGCACCGTGGTGGTAATGCGCATGGGGGAGTGACACCACTACTCGCCAAACATTTTTAAATCTTCGTATTTTGAATAATGCCATCATGTTATATATCAATTGAAGTGTGATTTCATGCAGAATGCAGTGAAACAAACCACACTGAAATATCTCTATTCTATCAAAAGTTATAGCCAGAAAGCCAGCTGGGACAGGGCAAGGGTGCATCGCCACACCTACTGCCCAGGGCGTTGCCCCACCCACTGCATGGAAGGAGGTTCATCATAGGGGTGATGCCCTGGCCTCTTGCACTGAGTGATGCAAACCCTAGTGAGGCCACTGTGAAAATCTGTGCCGAAGTGTGTTCACTGATATTAATTGTGAGTTGAACAGTAAGTGTAATTGCATACACTAGAGTCTACTCCTATTCAAGGAGAGTACAAAACAAAAGATCAGTGCCTGATCCTGATCTCCAATTCCAATTAAATCCCTGTGCAGTGGTGGATTTATGGTTTCTTGATGTCTCCTTGGGATAAGGGGACATTTGTTGCCAGTCTGCATTCATCTGTGCAGGTGGATCAGGCCCAGAGAGGGGGTCAGGATTCAGTGCATGTTGCCATCACTGAACCCACCCCCTCCCGGACCTGACCTCCCCAGCCCTGCCCCATCTTCTCTCCATTCCACCCTTCCCCGCCCCATTCTGCCCCCTGTGCCAGGGTTACCTGCTTCAGCAGACCTCTATTGCTCTGTTCGCACATACAAGAAGGCTCTGGCTTTCCTGCCGGTGCGCCATCTCCGTGCACTGCTGCAAAGCACTTTACGACTCTTTTGCAGTAGCCTGCACTGGTGGAACATGCATTCCACCAGCATAGGCCTTGGTTAGGATTGGGCTGTCATAAAGTAGGCTATCAAGAGACCTAACAAGCAGGCTGTTTCCCTGTTATTTCAGCCCCATCCATCCTCTTACAATGAAGTTATTATGTGCCATTTCAACTGTGGGGGAGAAACTGGTTGCTTATTTACCTTAGATGGTGGGGTGGGGCTGGGTGTGCAGGTGCTCACAATTGTCAATTACTTGCCTGGCAAAGTGCCAACTAGGGCTGGGCAAGATTAGCCAATGGCATGCAGCCAGGAAATAGGGCACTATGGCGACTGCTGTTTTTCATACTCACTTCATCTTTCGAGAGAATTAATGAGTCAGTGGTGCCCACTTATCAGGCTGGAGGCATGTAATCTGTCATGGAATTTTGTTGTTCACTAACACATTTCCTGTAAACATACTTTGGTCTTTACATAAAATTTGAAAGCTTAATTTTTTTTGAAAGCCTTTCATTTATTTTGTAAATCTATTTCATTTTGTTTTAACTTTACTTTGAATTGTCAACTCCTCAGGAAATTTGTGTTCAGAAATGCTGAATTCTGTTGTAAAATGGAATCTTTGTATTCAACACTCCCTGTGTACCAAAGGAATTTTGGACTTCAGAGTCCTGAAAAGTCACTCCCCCTTGTGCATGGCAACCCCCTTTCGAAACAAAGCAGGAGGTGTAAAAATGATTTGTAATGTGTCATTGGGTTCAGCTGCTCAGGTGGAAAAAGGTTTAATATTTAACAGGGCATGTCTAAGCCTTTGGACACACCTTTCCATGGAAGTCTTTGGATCATAGCTGCTACCACAGGTGTGACCAAACCCTGTCTCGGGGGCCATTTGCAGCCCTCAGGGACCCCCACTTCAGCCCACAGGGAGCCCCCAGTCTCCAGTGAGCCTCTAGCCCTCTGGAGACTTGTGCTGGCCCAACATGACTACTCTCAGCATGAGGACGAGTGTTCAACCTCTCGTGCGAGCTGCAGGCCGAGGGCTCCCTCCACTGCTTGCTCTTTCGTGTCTGTGAAGCAGCATTGGCAGTGAAGGAAAGGCCGGCTTTGCCTTGTGCAAGGCCTTTTATAGGCCTTGAGCTGTTGCGAGACTTTCATTCATTCATATAAGTTCCATCACTAATATATTCATTTATGTAAATTTATTTGAATTTTTAAAGTAAATTAATTCTTTTTTCCCGGCCCCTCAACAGCGAGATGATGTGGCCCTCCTGCCAAAAAGTTTGGACACCCCTGCTTGAAAGGAAAGGAAAGTTCTTTAATAGGTGCCCGCTTCTCCGCAGTGCCTGATGGAAAATAGAGGGAAAATTTAACAAGAGATACCATTTAACGTGGTAGTTTGGCGGTACCTCCATTGATTTATGCCACAGTTGCTGAGCCACATGTGCCAGTCTTGTTGCTAGTCCATTTGGATTAGCAGTGATCAGCATTTGGAGAGTCCCCATATGAACTGTGGGCATCCGTCATGCCTGTTATTCACAAAAGCCCCCTCTGAAGCATCCTTCTCAGTGAATCATAGGATGCAACTGTTACCCTGCACATGCCCGATCTCGTCTGATCTCGGAAGCTAAGCAGGGTCAGGCCTGGTTAGTACTTGGATGGGAGACCGCCTGGGAATACTGGGTGCTGTAGGCTTATACCATAGTCTTTCGAGACTGAAGGTTGCCAACAACAACAAGGCTTAAATAGGTTGACTAGTCATTCCCTGTACACAGAGAACCCTGAAAACGGTGATTCTTTGGAAAAGGACAGAAATCTCTTTTCTAACAGATAATTTAGAATTGTAGGATTGTGAAAGGTCCTTCAAGGCCTTCTGCTTGAACACCCTGCTTGAAGCAGGAAAATCTTCCTTAGAGTATCTCTGAAAGGTGGCAGTACCTTGGCTTGAAGAGCTCCAGCAAGGGAGAACCTACCACTTCCCTTAATAATTGGTTCCATTATCAAACTGCTCTTACTATTAAGAAATGTCTCTTGATATTCAACTGAAATCTCTCCTCCTGCAGCTTAAGCCTATTAGATCTAATCCTACTTTCTAAGGCAGCAGAGAACAAACCCTTGTTTGCTTACGTGTGGTATCTTGATACTTTTCAGGTATCTGAAGAGTGCTCTTGTGTCCCCACTCAGCCTTCTTTCCTCCAGGCCACTGAGTTCCCTCAACTTTTCTGCATAGGACTTGTTTCCAGACCTCTGATCATCCTTGATGCCCTTCTCTGAACCTACTCCGGTTTGGCTGCATCCTTCTTAAAGTGTGCTGCCCAAAACTAGACACACTGCTTGAGACGAGGTCTTATCAATGCAGAGTAAAGTGAAACCATTCCTTCTTGCAGTTTGGAAAATATGGTTCTATTAATGCAATGTAAAATTGCATTCGCCTTCTTTGCAATCACATCATGCAGCTGGTGCGTGTTCGGCTTGTGATCCATTGTGACACCAAGATCCCTTTCATGTGTTGTACTGCCAAACCAGGTATTGCCCATTCTATATTTGTGTACTTGATCTTTGATTTGTGTACTTGATCTTCTTCAGGGCAGAACCTTGCTTTTATCTCTGTTGAACATCAGCTTGTAGACTTCAGTTCAGTATTCTATCCTATCAAGGTCATCTTGAATGTTTCTACTGCCCTCTGCAGTGTTAGCTATTCCTCCCAGTTTAGTATCATCTGCAGATTTGTTAAGAATTCCTTGTACCTCCTTGCAACATCATCACCAAAATACTTCCCAGAATTCTTTGGGGGGAAGCCATAATAGTTAATTGACGTGAAGTGGATATATAGGCTCACAGTATGTCTATGTCAGTGGTTCTCACACTTTTAGCACCGGGACCCACTTTTTTAGAATGAGAATCTGTCAGGACCCACCAAAAGTGATGTCATGACCAGAAGCGACATCATCAAGCAGGGAAATTTTTCACAATCCTACCCACACTTACCCAGGAGTAAGTCCCACTGACTTTCATTGTTAAAAGCACATACATAGTAGACTGTTGAAAGTACCAATCTGTAATATTTCCCCAAATGCTGTCACATACCATAGCAACATCTAAGTCTAATATATTAAAAATAAAATATTGAAACGAATGGGGACCCCCCTGAAATTGGCTCGCGACCCACCTAGTGGGTCCCAATCCACAATTTGAGAAACATTGGTCTATATATACAGAATCAGATGGCTCTGTTTACTTGTTTAAAACATCTGGAGCTATATTCTGTGGCCTTGCTGTACCCCTGGGTAGAGCGAGGTTTGTACCTGATATTTGTCCATGACATGTTCTGATTTGGATTGTAGGTTAAAGTTAAACTGAGAAGGACTGATGAGTGGTTGATCCTACTTAGATGGGCATTGGATGTGATGCTTCCCATTTCTGACTGGAGCCCAATCTGCAGCTATTGTATACTGTTTTTCAAATTTTTCATACACCTCTTCTTCTCTTTTTGCAGTCTGTGCAGGCACCCACAACGGACTCAGTGTAACCGGTCATCCCCATCAACAGTACCAGACACTGCACAAAATGTACAACAACTGCGAGATAGTCATGGGCAACCTCGAGATTGTACTCATTGAACAAAACCCTGACCTGTCCTTCCTTCAGGTAACAAGGGGTTGGAAAGTGGATTACAGTAATTGATTTGTGGGGGGGGGGGGCTGGAGGCTAGGCGAAGGGAGGGGGATCTAAAAGTGGCAATCTGATAATCAAACAGTAGTCTGTGACTATACATCAAGGTCAGTAAGAGATAGGGAAGAATGTTGTGACAAAAGGATTATAGGTAGATCTGGTGCAGGCATACAATGCTGACTTCCCTACAAATCTTGGTTTGAAAAACAAGAGGTAACCAAATCAAGGCATGCTTCCTCTTTTCTTGTTGGGAACAATTTTCCCTCACTCTTCTTTTCCTAGAGTTAAACATGGTTTTGTGCCATATGTGCATCAACATTAGCCATGGTTCCCTCTTAAACCATGGTTTGAAGTAGGTTTGCTAATTATGGTTATGAAGTAACCTGGTTTGCGTTAACTATGCAAACTATGTTGATGCACATGTCAAGAGAAACCATGGTTAATGCTGGAAAGAGGGAGGAATTCCCAATTCTCCCAACTATGGTTTCCAGGGAACCAACTTTATGACTGCACCAGGCCTATGTGTATTTCTCTGGTCTATAGATTTGCAAAGCTAGCACCGACTGTGCTACTTGGTCTTGTGGGACATTCCATTTTCATCTATGAGTGTAACAGTAACAAGGGCCTGGCTGCTTCAGGCCAACACTTATCTAGTCCCACATTCTGTTTTAATCAATGACCAGATTATTAGAGTTACGTACTGTATACGGTTTCTGATATAGAGGCTTCCTTTAGCTGTCATAGTTGTTCTCCAGGAAGGTTCTTGCTCTCATGGATGCAGAGTGAAGCTGAGAAACTTCTCCATGCCTTTCTACCCATTACACTTTCCTCCCCCATTTTTAAAAACACCGCCCTACTTTGAACACCTGAATCATGGCAGACAAAACTGCCATGAAAAATTTAAATAACTTATGAAAATTATATATGCATCATATACTGTTTAATGCTATTCTAAGCACATTTACTCTGAAGGAATTCTCACCCCCATTACGTATGTTTAGTTGAAGCCAAATCACATTTGGTCACAAAATCTGGGTGTCCTGGTTGCAGTATTGTGTGTGTGTGTGTGTGTGTGTGTGTGTGTGTGTGTGTGCGCGCGCACCAAACATATCTAGTTTTGTGTATATGGAGTGGTGATAGAACATGGAGCAGAAGCCAAACTGTGCAGAATGGGGTAGAATAAAGGAAGCAGCCTTCAACTCAGCCAGACCATTGGTCCTTCTAGGTCAGCATTATCATAAGTGACTGGCAACAGCTCTCTAGGATTGTAGAGAGGAATTTTTCCTCTCTAGAAATTTCTTATCTAGAGATGCCAGGAATTGAACCTGGGACTTTCTACATGAAAAGCAGGTGTCCTGCCTCCGAGCTATGACCCCTCCAAGTGGATCTGAGGAAAGATGTCCACGACTGAGATGCTATCCCTTGAAGGCAGTGACAATAAGCAACATGACTGGTTTTCAGTTGGTGGTGTTAAGATGCTCTCTCCTGCCTCTTTGAAGCTTGTCTCATCTTACTAGAATTAAAAACTGTGACGGTGACTTTTCCCCCCTTTCCTTGTTTCACCTGTTTCTAGATTTTCTGCCCGACAAGGCCCTGCCCTGACTTGCCTTCTGTGGGCACCAGGCAGGTAGACTGCACATGTGGCACCCAGTTTCTGCCAAACAGTTTCTGCCCAGTTTCTTTCTCTTGGTCAAAGAGCCAAGGCTGCGGGTTGTGCTGTGCTGGGTTCCTTCTGTATCTTATGCTGGGGAGCAGCAAGTTAATTCCAAGACTAAAGAGACACTGAACGATACTAATTATGCGTTGGAATCAGAAGGGTTTGCACTTTGGGAATTCTCACCCCAATACATATGTTTAGGTTGAATCACAATATTATTATTATTATTATTATTATTATTATTATTATTATTATTTATTTATTTATTTACATCAAAACGACAACACAGCTGATAATGATCGTATACACACAGAAACCACAACCTTTATCAGCTAGTAAATCCTCATCCACACTGACATCTGCCTAACCTCTAGGTGTAGATGAGGTACCAATGAAGGATGGACACTGTACCAATTATGGCGGTCTTCTTTAATTTGACTGATGTTATTGCTGGGCCATCCACTTGTGGAAAGTACTCGTTCAATTGTGTTGACATTGTTCCTAGTGCGCCAATTACTATTGGCAGCACTTTTACATGCTTCACAAAATCTGGGTGTCCTGGTTGTAGTATTTGTGTGTGCGAGAAACACATCTAGTTTTGTGTCTATGGGGTGGCTATAGACAGAGCATGGGGCAGAAGCCTAACTATGCAGAATGGGCGTAGAATACAGGAAGATGCTCGTTTCTACTGCAGCAAAACCTAACTTGAGAATTCTGTGCTGGGTTAACGTCCTTCTGTTTATTGTTGAGGCAGTGTAGCTTTGGACTGGACTCCCTCGTTCAACAGAGCAACCAGGAAGCTGGAGTTCATCTCCAATGCTGAACTGCCCTATGATGTGACAATTGAAATGGAGCCTGCCCACAGCCTGTGGTTTCATGCCATCATGAGTGGGAAGGATTTTTTAAAAATAATGTAATTGTGCAAATGGGGCCAACTCATCTGTGCCAGAATTAACTTTCTTCCTTCCATTGGCAGGGTGAGCTGTCAACAACTAGCTCAGTGAATGAAGTCACAGTAGCCCTTTTGCTGCCCATTCACTCTCCCACGGAGAAAATGCTTTTTATGGGGGTTGCTTTTATTACTTTTTGGGAGTAGTTATTATAATGCTTACTGTATGCGGGTAACCACCAAATGGAGAAATTCACACAAATCACCAGTTGAAATAATGTCATCACCTTGGAAGATTCATGTATTTTAAGGTTTTGTCATCTCAGTAGAAAAAATGGGCTGTCTGAAAGATCAGACAGCTGTTTGAAAACTGTCTGAAAGATCCGATCCAGGGTGACTTGCTCCTAATTCAAACACAAGTATATAGTGAACTTATGGAACTCATGTGGTTCCTGTGGCCATAAGATGGATGTGATGGTTGCTAGGTAAAAGAAGTATTGGCTGAAGGTATGGAGATTAGGTTTGATAAGAGCTAGAAGCTGTGGTTTTCAAATGTGCAACCTCCATGTTCAGAGACAATATTACCCTATCAAAGGTACAGGATTAACAAGCATTAGCTAATTTTCACCATTCTATGCTTGGAAACTTTTCGGTGACTTTGACTGGCTGCTGGGCAGCCTAATCCTGAGCTACACAGCGTGCCGGGCTGCCATGGCGTCAAAAATACCTGCCGCTGCATCCAGCGTGCTCCAGGCAGCCGCCACCTCCTCCTCACGAGAAGGGGACTTTTGTCCCCTTCTCCCGGGTAAACCAAGTAGCCCCATTCTATGACAAAGATCGGCATAGAATTCAGAGCTTCCATGTCGAGCGGTAAGCCCAACACGGAGGCTTTGGATGCAGTGGAGCAAAGCTCCACCAGTCCCGCCTCCTTCCTGCCCCGCTCCCTCCCCCCAGCATGCTTCTTCCCCACCCTCTACCTGCCCTGGAATGCCTCTGCCCAGGCCTCCCCCCCTACTTCTCTGTTGCCTGGTTGTCTGCATGACTGCTGAATGATGAAGCTCTGGTGCTTCACCAGCGCTAGCCCAATGCCAGCCAGCACTGGGCTAGTGGCAGCTGAGCACTGGTGGTAGGGCCCACAAATGTGCCTTTCGGCACGTTTGTGACAGTGCACGCTGGCAGTGAGCTGGCGTGCACTGAACAGGATTGGACCTTTAGTTAGCTAAAATGGTGAACCATGATTGGTCTGATCCAATATGTCAGTTTACATATTCTGGGGAAAGGAGCAGACGTCTGGCTGACATGAAAGATATATACAGTATATCAGAGATTCTAACAGGACATTTTGTTACAAAGTGATGAGAACAGGCCGTGTCTGAACCAGGGATAGAGAAAAAAATTGCTATATGGTAATGTGGGGCTTGACAAAATTGATTTGGTTCGGGGAGCCAGCCCAAAAATTTAAGAGCCAGAAATCACACAGCAAACCTAAAGGAAAGTACAGTACTGACTTTTAATGTTAGTATTAAGAACAAGCACACTCATTACACCCTCTACTCATGAGTACATTATAAACCTTATAATAACAAGTTAGTATAAATAATAGATGATGATTATTAATAGGAGGGGCAGTAAATTTGTCCTTGTAAAATGATAAATACAGGAAAGTCACAACCAAGCAAGTTAAGGAGCTTAATGTACATCTTAAAACTGTAGAAAATAGCATTGACCCAAATCAAGAATACCAGGAGAACAACTTCCTACTCTGCATCATGTCACTCCATCTGAGAAAATAACCCACATACTCTAATGTAAGGAGGTATGGTTGCAAAATCAAATTTTCATTCAGGATCCGCACAATCATGCCCATCCATCTCCAATCTTTCATCCAACATTCACTCTGAACAGCAGCAACCATAACTATTCCAGTGTCTCTTCTCAAATGGCGGCTGGGTGAATAAGCTGACCTACCAAGAGGGAGACTCTTTCTTGATTTGTCCCCCTTGTCTTCGTTGCACAAGAGATGGTTCCTGTGGTTCCTCTGAGGTGGCCTCAGAAGCACTTAATTGGTTGGTACTTCTGCTTGAGTTCCATGGGATGCAAGAGAGAGTTTAGAGAGGTGACACTGGGTTGGAGCAGTTTGGACTCCAGGTGTTTGCTTTTGCAGAACTTGAGATCAGCTCATAATTCCTTTGCTTACTCTCCTCCAAGCCACCCTTCCCCCTAGTTCATTTCCAAGTTTGCAGCCTTGTGGGGAGAAATGTGGTGGGGAGAAATTTTGCATGGGGGAATTTGGCACCTACCCACTCCAGCCAGAGCTGGAAAATGCCCACCCCACCACTGAATGTATTTGACAATGATCTCCCAGTCTTTCACTGCCACATTTAGTTTTGCTCTTAAAATAGTATAAAATGGCTGTTCTGCACTAGATTTTATGCTTTGCTTGTGTTCCCCAATACAACTTCACTCAAATAAGTCCTTGTCTGAGTCGTTACAGACTACAGACTGTTTATGCTTCAGTCTGTCGTCAAATGAGGAAAAGCTTAGGGAAAACCAATTACAGGAAAGGAATGTGGATTCTCTTCTCCCGTCAAGCCTTGTGGTCCCACAGGCAGCCTGTTTTGAGTAGTGACAGGATCCATTAGCGACGTTGAACAGGTGTGCAATTTGATAACAAGTGGGTGGATTTTATGGGTCCCTTACATTTTCCTCTGATTCTTTCCAGACTATTCGAGAAGTGACGGGCTACGTTTTGATCGCCATGAATGCCTTCACATACCTGCCACTGCAGAACCTGCGCATAGTGCGAGGGACACAGTATTATGAAAAAGAGAATGCGCTCACTATCTTCCTGAATTATGAGAACAATGTCACACATGGCCTGCGCAAGGTGGGCTTCAACCAACTCACAGGTGAGTTGATGGCATAGGGGAGGCAGGCCTTAAGGCTCATGCTAGCTAGCCAGGGATCCTGCACTGATATGTGCTACCTCTTCCTCGCTGTGAAACAACTGCTGATAGAGGTGCTCTGTCAGCAGTTAACTGTTTCCCATGGCTCCAGGACAAGAAAGGCCAAATCTATTGAGACTGCTTCACTCTTCAAAGCTTTGGACACAGTGAGCTCATTAGGGCTTGTCTTAAGCTTTTGGGCATCCAATTGTGCCTCTCCATTCCTTTGCAAGCCATCTGGACCTGTTGTGCTGCAGCTTCCCACTTTCTTCCATTGCTGCTATCCACCATGTCACCCTTCTTGCCTCTCCAATAGCTTCCTAGCAGGTATTTTCAATGCTAGGATTCAAACTTGGAGCAGAAATAGTTTTAAAAAACAAAACAAAACATTGTCTTGGGCATGTGTAGAATGTTTTATGTCACCGCAATAATCAAAACCATAAAGACACTGAGAAGCATCAGTTAGATGTTGCTTGCAAGCACATGAACACTATTTGTACATGAAAGCACATATGTGTGAACATTTATGCAGGTTATTTTCCTCAACCTTGAAGTAATAATTATTTAAAGTAATTATAAATAACCCAATGTCTTTGATCATGTGACAATCTTTTTTTCTCACTGCTCACTAGCCACAATCTGGCTGTAGTAGTGGGTGAGAACATTTTTTCTTTCCAAATTAAGTTGTGGTTCAGGTTGTCCTTCATATTTTAAAAACTGGGAGTGGACAACAGGAAGTGAAATATTTTGTTCCCTTGGCAATTTTAAGTGTCCTTCGGCATCCACTCTCAGCCATTGTCAGCATTCAGGAATGGATGGACTGTTAGGATCTCCTGTGATTACATCCTTTTGAGCAGCTCCCTGCAGGCAAGGCTGGGATATATTGGTTGAGATCTGATGTATATGGAACACCAAGGCTGTTACTGGATGGTGAATGAATGACTGCTCAGTAGGTAAATAGGATGACTTGAGCTTTGGTCACTTTCTGCCTACCCTTAATTCAGAAAACGCATCCTGCTGTAGACATTTCATGCTATCAGCTCCACCACAGAATGTGTAGCTTTTGGGGCTACCTGATCAGTTAGACCCTGTTTGTTTGCATACACCAGTCCATTCCTCATCAAACAGCCCAATCTTTCCCCCGTTTTGCCAATGCAGGGGCACCAAAAAGGCTACCACTCCATATTGGGGGGGGGGAGTCCCGGAGGTCTCTTCCAGGTAAAGGAACAAATGATCCCTTAACAGATATTAAGCCTCTGTGATGTGGATGGGTCTACTCAGACTTGCACCAGCAAAACCACTGGTGCGGGTTCACATGGGCCTGTGCCATGCAATATGGTCCAGGAGGGGGGTTAGAATTTGACAGCCACCACTGCAGCGGAACCCACCCACTTTCCAGACCCAATCTGCCCCATCACCTCCTCATTCGACCTACCTCCTGCCCCAGTTCCACCCTCCTCCCAACCCACCTTCCCCACCAGCACTTCTGCAGTGCATGAGTTTGCATGCTGCTGGAGCATGTTTTATGATTGCTCTAAGGCTGTTGCCACTGGTAGAACATGCATTCTGCTAGTGGCTGGCTTGGATAGGATTGGGCTGTAAATTTATGTCCTTTGTTTCAAAAAGGCATTTGGGAAGTTGATTGAAACAGATTTCTGAAGCAATTGCTTCTATAACGTCATGTTAATCAACTTTCATTTTTTAAGTCAATATCCCTTTTTATTTTTATATATCATTTATTATAACATCATTAATGTACTTTGTAACATGCCTTGCACAAGTCCCTGCATTTAGGAGTTTACAAGCTAAAATTCAATATAGGAGAAGCAAGAGAGAAGGGGGGGGGACAGAGGCAGGGAAGATATGGAGACAGGGCTAAAAAGGGGAAGAATAGGCCACTTCGTGATTCAGATTTGTCTCATTTCACCTCCACATACTGACTTTTTGTTCTGTTTGCCTTCCCTGCACAAAAGAGCCCACCCAGAAAGGAGACTTGCTCATCACAGAACTATTTAATGACACATCTTAATAAAACCAAAATTATGAGGAAGAATCCTCAGCCATCAATCAGAATTATTGTTTCAGAGTAAGAAGAACCAGTTGGGAAAATTGCCTTGGCTTGCCAAAGGCACATCCAGGGGTCTTAGTAGGGTGTCTAAGGGGAGGTGATGCAGCTTGAACACTTTGGTTTAACCAAGATCTGTGAAGAATGGTGTAAATCCCCTAGGATTTCAAGTGTTAAGTGGAAACTGTCAATAGATGAATGGTTCTGAGACTGTTGACAGTAAATATTGTGAGCAATGTTGCACAAAAATCCTAGTGTGTATGTTGCAGGAAAAGGGCAGCTAATTTTCTAGTCCTAGGATGCAAGCCCATGTATCATTTAGTGAGAGCCACAGGGGTGCAGTGGGTCGAACATTAGACTTGGATTAGGGAGAAACTAGTTTAGTGTAGTGTAGTACAAAGCAACGAATGTGGAGAGACACAGGTTCCCAAACCTGTTCAGCCATGAACCTCAGTGAGTGACGTTAGAGCTAGTCATTATTTATAACCTACTCTGCAGAATTGTTGTGAAGATAAAATGGGATCATTTCATGAGTGCCATCCTAAAGGGTAACATACATGCATGATTAAGGAATAGAAACAATATTTTCAAGACACAGTCATGATGGTGAAAATAGTGTGGGGAAGTGGTTTACAGGTGGCCTTTTCAAGATCGTAATCTGTGAAGCTGACTCCTGCACTTGCTTAAAATTTCTGCACTTGCTTAAAAAATTCTGAAACCAGGGTTTAAACCAGGGTTTAAAGTTCTTAAACCAGGGTTGAGAAACTGTTTTCCCATCAACATTATAAACTTATATCGGTTGAAATGTAATGAGTTGCCCCCTTTTCAGGGACCTAGGGTGGTGTCAGTTGGCCATGTTGGGCACTTGCAGGGAGTCCATGTCCTCCCCCTTGAGGACTGACCTGGCCAGGTCAACCTCTGAACCCTTAGTACTAGTGGCAGCACCCAATGCACAATAAGGGATTGCATGGAAGAGACGCAGTATGGAACTTTGGCCCACAACCTTCAGTGTGGCATCAGCACTGCCAGGGAATTCTGGGACCTGTAGTCTTATAATGAGAATATATGGAATTCTCTCAGTGAGAACTTGGCACCCTCTCACCTACAGTTCAGAGGGTTCGTTGACAGAAACTGGTACCATTACACAAGATTAATTTGAAGGGTAGACATGCCCTTGCTTGTGATTTTTGGATGCTTGCCTTGGCATTCATGTCTGTTGCTAGCCCTCCCCACTCTTATGTTCTATAGGGTGGGTGAACTGGAGGCCTGTATCAGAGATACATATATAATTGGATTTTGCAGTATCTATAGCTTTAAACACCATACCATAGTAAATGTAAGTAATCTGCTGAAGCTGTATTGAAAATAGCTAGGGGTCTAAAATGACATGCACAGAGTCCCACACATATACTGAAGCTTGTTCTTTTACCCTCAGTAGCAAAATTCAACCACTGAGTGTAAATCAGACCAGATCTTTTAACTGTTCATTTCCACATGGAACAGCAGCTTGATCTTACTGGTACTGATTAGCCCTTTGGACAGAGTATCTAGGTTTCCAAGATCATTTGTCGTCTAACTTAAAATCTAGTAACTCCTGCACAACATTCTTAGTTTTGTTTTAAACTCCGTTTCTAGACTTCAGGATTGAAAACCATGAATTGTGTGAGAAAAACCTCCTCAAAAGGTCTTATTAGTGTCTAAAACATCACTTCTGGTTTCCATCTGAAAACTGGACCTTCTCTAAGGCCTTCAAAAGGCCTCAGAACACCCTCTGGAGGTGACGGGAGCACAGCTCACGGGAGGGTTAAAAGTGCCGAGACCCATGGATTTCATTATCTGTGGAATGGAACCCCCGTGGATAATGTGGGACACCTGTATTTAGAAAACACCAGCCACCCTCAGGTGGCTATGGCTAACAACATCAACAAACAACACCAACATCCCCATCATCTTAATTTTCTAATTAAAATTTGCAACAGAAAATGTAACCAGTACAAACACACACATTATGTATATGCCAGTTGTCACAATATGGACTTTTTTGACCTTAGAATTCTGGATTTTTCATGTTGAGTTAATTACTGCATGTTGCAGGCCATAATGCGTCACCTTATAAGGAATCAACCCAATTGCCCATGAAACATGCCATCAACATGGACTGACCACTTGTTTCAAATACAACTCTTTTGAGTCTTGGGCAAATGTCTGCCAAGGTATGCCTGCCAGTCTACACGTTAGGGGCTTGCAAGGCAGAGAGCGAGTCTCTTCATGAAGGTAGAAAAGTTAAGGTGGAACTTTTTCCTCAGCAGTTTCTGTTGGTATGGCATTGCAACATAGGGTAATTCATGAGGTAGGAGATGGGAGTATCTGGGAGGGCATGGAATGGATTGCCTCATTATTAGCTTGTACCTTGTCTTATACTTTCTTGTGAAGTACCCTAAACTAAGGCTGCAATTCTAACCACACTTTCCTGAGAGTAAGTCCCATTGAACAAAATAGAACTTACTTCTGAGTAGACCTGGTTAGAATTTGGGCCCAAAACTAACACCTGGCATTGTTGGAGTCAGCTCTGTGAGATGGCTTTATGGATTATAGTGGTGGTTTTCAAACTGGGGTGTTGAGATACCCCAACCTGAAAGCCCTGGACTCTTCTCCCTTAAGATGCGGGGAGAGAGGAAGGCAGAGATGTGATGCACAGCATCGCACCTCTGATCAGGGTGCAGGGGCAAGCTGCCACTCACCGCCGCCTGCAGGAGCCTCCCTGGGTTTGGGGAAGCCCAGCACCAGCCTCACCAGGGCTCCCCACGCAGTGCAGAGTCTTCCAGAAGATGATCATGACCACTTCCGGTTTTGCGACTGAGAAAAAAGAATTGGTCGCAATCACCTTCTGAAGGGTCTGCGCTGCATGCAGAGCGCTGCTGAGGCTGGCGCCGGGCTTCCCCAAGCCCAGGGAGGCTCCTGCATGCGGCGGTGAGTGGCAGCGCACCCCTGCACCCAGATCAGAGGTGCAATGCTGGGCATCGCGTCTCTGCCTTCCCCTTGCACCTGCAGCAAAGACTTAGTGGCTCTCAAACTGTCCCAGAGAGTTTGAGAACCACTGGATTATAGGAACATTCTAAAGCAGTGGTTCTCACCCTTTTTAGCCCGGGACCCACTTCTGAGAATGACAATCTGTCTGGGGCCAACCAGAAGTGATGTCAGCAACCTGGAAGTGATGTCATAGTCAGAAATGACATCATCAGACAGGAAGTGACATCACTGTGATGTCAGAGCTGGAAGATGTTTAAGCCGGGAAACTTAAAATGGTGAAGTCCAGGCTTTGCACACTTCCAAAATGGCACCACCTAAGTCTTTTGCCATCTTCCAAAATGGCTGACACCAGCTTCTCGCAACCCACCAGAAATCGGATTGCCACCCACCAAGTGGGTCCTGACCCACAGTTTGAGAACCACTGTTCTAAAGAGTAGCATATAGGTAACATGGAGATTCTGTGCAGTAAACTGTGAAATACTGCACCCAGATAAATCAAATTCAGCCAAGAAAAGATGCATTATGCAACCTATGTCAGACAAAGAAATTAGAAATGTGTCTGCATTGGCTAATTTTGCATGATTTATTCTGCTTCTGCAAGTTGTGGGCCAGGGTGATGAACTATGCAGGATGCTGAATCCCTGCCAGTCACTGAAAGGCCTACTGACCTCCTCTCTGAATTTATATCCTTATAGCCTGAAGGCTTGCTTGCTTTTTGGCTATGATTCCTTGTTAGATAGCAATTAAAAAAGGAAAGATTCTCACAGGTTTCTTTCGTTTTCAAACAAAACAAATTCAGATTAAGCACCTTAATCTGAATGTGTTGGAGTGTGCATACACCACCTTTTCCCCCTCTGGTGAGGAGCAGGTTTTAAGTATCAATATATTTTAGTAGTTAAAGTGTGTAAATGTCTCCTCTGAAGAACACTTCTTTCACATACCATACAGAAACACTGATGTCTACACAGTGTATGTGTGTGTGTTCTGGCTGTATGCAGTCCCCATGTGGTAACTGGTCAAGAAGATGAAATTCGGTCTCCTTGGTAACTCTAGATCTCCAGAGGTTGAATTGTGTGCTCAGTACAAAGTTTTCATTTTTTCTCCTGAATTTGTACAGAATTGTGGAATATACATCATCCTGCACAAAAATTTTCAGTGTTGCCAAATTAGCATGGAACGAGCTCTCTTTGCACATCATTCGCCAGCCAGCACAATCCGTAGTGTCTCATAGAGAGATTGGTGAGGCCAGCCTGTGATAGGAGCCCTAATAAAATGATGGCTTCACAATGAAAACATGTTTATCTTCCATTCTCCCCTCAGTCTATGGGCTCCATAGGGCAACCTGCCACAACTGTGTTCCTCATTGCTAACCATCTGAATTTTTGATGGTATCAGAAAGAAAATCTTTGCCTCCAATTTAGAGATCTGTGGGTGAAAGTCCAACAAGCAGAAGAAATTTATGGATCCTCTTAGCCAATCAGGTCTCAGAATTAGCCTAACTGCCACTTTATCAGTTCCAAGAAGCTGGAACCACTCTGCCCTTTAATTGGCCAGACCTGAAATTGTACAACAGGGTAGAGGCTTGTAAACAGTCTGGGGTGGAGTCCCAGTTCAAGGTCAAACACAACCTCACTGGAAAGATTGAGAGAAAAAGCTGAGTGGGGGGCATAGCTCAGTGGGAAAAGTATACACCTTGCATACAAAAGGTCCTTGGTTCAGTCCCTGTCATTTTGAGCAGAAAGGCTGGGAAAAGACCCCTAAAAGCCTAGAGAGCTGCTACCAGTCAGTGTAGCCAGTACTGAGCTAGATGGACCAGTGCTCTGACTGAGAGCCCAGTCCTTTGAGTGTCTACTCAGAATTTAGTCCCATTATAGTCAGTGGGTCTTACTTCCAGGTAAGTGTAGAAAGGATTGCAGCTTTAATGCAAGGCAGCCTTACATGTTCACAGAGAAGGTTTAGAGGAGGCCCTCAGAGTTGAACGGGAACATGTACAGAAGAGACAGTTGGGAGATACAATCCTACAGCTTGCCCTACTCTTACCTAAGACAAATTTGGAAAGAATTCCTATTATGAAAGACCCCTGGGATTGTCTTTCAAGAGAGGGAATGCGAACCATTTGCATTTTCCACAAATGACACCTGACTAAATAGATTCTGGATTCCTGAACTGACCTCTTCCACACTGTTACAGCCATGCATATGATCTCTCTTTAGTTTTCTGAAGTTCAGTGCAGGGCGATGATGAGGATGATGTATTTGCTATGTTATTCCCCACAATTTCATAGTTAGGCCAGAGGGGAAGGAAAATTTGCTTCTTATAAAGGTGGACTTTTGTCTTGCTGAAGTTTGGAGGGGCAGAGGTCAGAGTGCTGCGGTGCTATGCTTGTGATTTGAAAGGCAACCCTATACGCCAGCTTGGTTGATGATTGCCCAAAGGCAGCCCTGTATAATGGCTACCTTTAGTTTCAGTTGGGCTCTGGTGCAGAATTGGAATGGCAAGAAAAGAAAAAGCATGTAACTTTGCATCCAAGATGTCTCTGCAGTGGTATTGGGAACTAGCTGCATGGTTTATATATAGGTCTATCAATTGTGTAGCACAGTGGTTTTCAAACTCTCATGGAGAGTTTGAGCCACTCTAAGTGTTTGCGGAGGTGAGGCAGCGGGGGCGGGGGGAAGGCAGCGGCACGATCCTCAGGATCGCGCCGCTCAGGGGGCTGCAGGGGCTTGGGTGCACTTACCCGAGCCTCCTGCAGCCTTCCGGGGGTACGGGGAGCCCTGCGCAACCTTCTGCAGGGCTCCTCGCAGCTGTGAAAGTGGAGCGATCACACTCCACCTCCGCCAAAGCGGAAGTGAAGTTCTGCCAAAGCAGGAACTCTCTGCTTCCACATGATCACTCTGCTGTATTGGGCTGTATCAGTTCCTGCAGGATCTGATCCTGCAGGATGGGCTGAAAGTTCCTGCAGGATCAAATCCTGCATGTGTAAAAGAGTACTGTGCAGGTTATGTATTTTTAAAATGCTTTCTCATGCAGTCATGTGCATGAGATGTTCTGCATTGGGTTAGGTTTGCACATATATCCCCAAAATGTGGTCAACCTTAATAGCGCTGATCACCTGATTCCAGCCCCCTTCCCTCTCTCCCTCCACTGAGCAGGTGATTGGCATTATCAAACTGACTGCTGATTAGTAATTTAGGTAGGTATGCGACCACAGACCTCTGTTTAGTGTAAGGCTCTTTAAGGGTCCATGAATTTGTAGCTCAAATAGAACTTGGAGCTCAGGTCCACATCCAACTATCTAGTCACTGTACCACACTGGTTGATGCCACCTCTGTGTTCACTTGTATTGTCTTACTCCAGACAAAAGGGTGCTTGTGTGAATATGAAACAGAGAAGTGTAGGGCCACTGAATCTGTTTTTGTATAAGGACATACTATAAGTATATCCTTCAATCCAGCCTTGCCAGTTGGTTGAACTTCCTGAGTGACCAGAGTGGCAACACAAAAGGATGCACATGAGCTGGAGTTCCTGGGGATCTTGTCAGCATTACTAAGAGGAAGGCAGGCAACCAAAAGCAGGTCTGTGCATGTTGTAGGTTCCTGCCCCAACCAGCCTGTTTGGTTGATGATGATGTTGTTGTTGTTGCACTACTGTGGCACCAAGAGGCAACACCTGTCTATCAGCTTTCTCATTGCTTGATCTGTCTGCTGGCCGCCGTCAGAACAATCCTTGGCAGGGAGAAATGGATTTTCAGAATTACCTGGGCAGCATCTCCTGCTGTATGAAAGTGCCTTCAGCATTTCATGGCTATTACTAGTACTTAGAACTATTTCACACGAGAGTGTGCTAATTACTGTACTAGAATGCAGAAGGGTTTCGTTCCTTGGTCCAAAGATTTACATTCTAAATGAGGTTGGTAAGAAGGATTTGTGGGAAGAAATTAGGGACTGACAGTGCCTAGTAGGAACAGGGTAGGGGAGAGTCCAATGACAATAAGTCAGCAAAAAAGGTTAACTCATCACATATATGACCTACACTCTGTGCCAGCCTGTCCTGAAGACCAGCTATTCAAGAGTATCTTCAGTGCCCTAATCAAGCTCACTACTCTTCTCCACACTTCCTGTTCCGCTTTGTTCTCCTCTTTCATTTTAGATCCAGGAAACAAAAAGTGGTGGTAGGTGTACCACCAGACAAGGGATGGTACTGGCATTTAGCACCCCTCCTTAGGTGCCAGAAGATTTGGGGTCTGCCTTGCACACACAAGTTTGGAAATGCTTTCCCAAGTGTAAGCTCCACAAAAGTCTTAGCAGAATTACGTATAACTTCCAATTGGTAAAAAAAAAAAAAAAAAAAGGCCCATGAGCCAGAGGATTTGGAAAGGAAACAGGAGCATGACCAACAGTAGCTGGAGTCAGGAATAATTACATCATTCATAATCTGGTGAAGCAAAGGGGAGAACCAGGTCTGGAGTAGCCAGGGTCAGGTGCCAGGAAGATAATCCGTCAGAGTTGTTAAAAGGAGAGGTAGAACCAGGGTTGGATGCAGTCAGGATCACAGCTAGGTAGACTGTCAGGAGACCTAGGAATAAGAATGGGGGAACAAGGAGAAACTGAAGGTAAAGCTGGGATCATGAGTGGCCATGCCTGAATCCAGAACTAGAGCAGGTACTTCTTAACTCCTGGGCCCTGAGATCAATAATGAAATGGAAGCTGAGTAAGGATCTGAAATGCAACAGGAAATCAATATTGCTTCGTCGACTATACAAGGGTAGAGAACCAGGCTCCTAAATATTGACACCAGGCCTAGGATTGCCAGACTGATCCGCAATGCTCAGGAATCAGTAATAATCTCCAGATGACTACCGAAAGCAATCCTCTCTGGCTTAATACTGCGTCATGTTGAGAAAAAAATATATCCAGGAATAGCTTCAATTAGAGTTGGCAATCCTAGGGGCTTCCTATTGGTAGTCATTTGTATGGACCTGGTGTTATTAACCTCATTGCCTTGAATGCCTGAAGAGGCTCTGAGGCCTGACCACACACAGTAAGCTCACTACACTCCCAGCCTCAGGCCCTGAGCCTGTGAGAACAGGCCCTCTGCTGGTCATGGCTTGGAAGCTCAGTCAGTTCATCGGTGGTCTAGAACCAAGGGGTGTGCATGTAGTTTTGTAAACATACTGTACTTACTGGCTGGCAGCCCTTGCGGAAGAAATTGGTTGCAAAGACTCTCTTTAAAAAAACAGAGGGAAGATGCTTGTCAAAGGCACAAAAATGAGAGTGGAACAAGACTGATGATGATATTTTGGAACAGGGGATGTGGTGGATAAATATGCTACCATAATAGTGGGGACAGTTCTAGCATACTCTTTGGGAGTTCATCAAGCACCAAAGGGAATAATTTTAATAGTCATTTTTTTCCAGAATGTCCAGCAGAAGACTTGAAAAGAGACAGTGGCGTAGCTAGCGGGGGGGAGGGGGTGGTCCACCCCGGGTACCACCCTTGGGGGGTGTAACACCACAAATGCCCAACATTGCTAACATTGCGGAGGTTTAGAGTAACTCCATCATGCCATATACCATTGGATGCGGAATTTCCGGCAGAATGCAGTGCAGAAAACCAGACTGAAATATCTCCTTTCCATCAAAAGTTATGGCCAAACAACCGGAAACCAAAAAATGCATTGAACCCTATGGAAAATGAAACTGAGCCATATGTGTGTTTACTCGTGAGTAGGCAAACTTGCCATAGTTCATCGGAAAGGGCAGGCTGAGAGGAATCCAGTGACACCAGAATGGTTCCTATCCAATGAAAGCAGCCCCCCAAAAACACCCAAGAAGGAAGTCCCTCCCTCCAAGCAGATGAATGTATTGAGCCCTATGGAAAGCGAAAGTATGCCACACGGTTTACTCGCAAGTAAGCACTTGTGCCTTGGTCAAGTCAGGCAAAGAGGAATGCAAGGCTAGCTGCGTGGTCCCAATTTGATGAAAGTGGAGTTCAACAAATGCTCCAGAAGGGATTCGTCCCCCCCCAAAGAATAAAGCAGAGGCTTGAGCTGGTAAGGTGAGCACTGGGGAGGGCTGAAAATCTCACTGATTTATTTGTGGGGGGGTGTTATTGCAGGCAGCAACCCCTGCTCCCCAAGAATAAAGCAGAGGCTTGAGCTGGTAAGGTGGGCACTGGGGAAGGCTGAAAATCTCACTGCTTTATCTGTGTGTGTGTGTGGGGGGGGTGTTATTGCAGGCAGGCTACAGAGAAAATGCATTTGGTGAAACAGGGCTGGCTTCCCCTTATTTATCGGTTTTTCTTTAATTTAATTTTTTATAATTATTTTTTTTGCTTGATAATGTCACTTCCAGCCATGACATCACTTCCGGTGGTTCCTGGACAGATTGTCATTCTAAAAAGTGGGTCTCAGTGTTAAAGGTTTGAGAACTACTGCCTTAACTCAAAACAGGCCAATGAGACATTCGGGGGGGGGGGGTGACACCCTAGTGACCAAAATTCTGGAAATTGTGGCTTTTAGGAATAATACCATTCGGTTATATACCATTTGATGCAGAATTTCATCCATTGCTTGTGGGGAAATATTCACTGCATTTATTTTTCTGGCCATTATTATTATTCATTTCATGTCATGACTATTACTATCTCTGTCTCACCTACCTCACAGGGTTGTTGTGAGGACAAAATAAGGGGAGGAACCATGTACAGCACCCTGAGCTGCTTAGAGGAAGGGTTGTATAAAAAGTGAATTAATTAATTAATATAATAAATAAATTAATTAAGTTATATGGGGTGACAAAGATTTTTGGGCCCCAGGTGTCAAATGACCTAGCTACGCCTCTGAAAACAGAACCCATGAAGTTGTGGCCTTCTTGAGATTTCAAAGCTCAGCATGCTGGTTCTTCCTTGCACAGATCCTTTGGTCTGAGGGAAAACAATCACGGTTGTTCCTTCTGCTTTTTCAGAAATCCTGTCTGGGGGTGTCTACATTGGAAGGAATAAACACTTGTGTTATGTGGATACTATTGACTGGGGAGACATTATCCGGGATCCAAAATTCAAGCCACGGGTTCAAGACAATGGGGAGAAATGTGAGTATCAGCAGAAAGTAGAGTGGATGGGGGTATGCATGTAGTTCAGATTCCCTGATAAGTAATCTTTCAATGCTATACATTCACACAGAATGTTTTGAAGACCCAGTTTTCCCCCAATTGTTTCACCTTTCAGGGCAGTTCTGTGGGTTTTGTAGTTGGGGTTGGTCTGTCCCCTCGGTACAAGATTATTCCTTCCCTATGGGAAGATGGAATGGGTCAGGTTTGAGCCATATACACCAGTTACAGGGTATACTATTTTATAGGGACATTTATCTCAAGAGTCAGGTTAGAGTCACTTCAAATGCTTATATGCATGTCAGTTACCTGTCAGCATCCCTCAGAGGTAAGGTTAAGAGTACATGGGCTATTCCATGTTGTCTTTCCAACAGGCTGAGGAAGCTGATAAACAATCTTGCCAAAGGCCAGCCAGTGGGGGATTATATCCCAGGTCTCCCTAATCAAGGTCCAACACTGCCTACTAGCTCACGCAATCTCAGATCAACCCATTCCAAGTGATACTTGAAGTACTTGGATACTAAGAGATGCATCTGAGGAGTCCAAGCACATGGGAGGCATGCATGTGTTCCTTGGGCATTATAAACTTTGTCCTATCCTATTTATCATGACTAGTGGTGTTTTTTTCTCCCTGACCAGGCCCTCCATGCCATGAAAGTTGCAATGGGCACTGCTGGGGTCCTGGACCTGAGGACTGTCAAAAATGTAAATATTACATCTCTCTGTGCACAATGTGTCTAATCCAGGTAGCATCCTTGGATAAACAGTTAGGTGTCAAAGGCCCTGAGAAGGGTTAAGAAGGTACTGAAAGCACAGGTCAACTGGGAAGTAAATCCCATTTTCAATGAGTCTTACTCCCATAGAATTACAGTCTTATTCATCTTAAGTGTAACTTAAGATGAGTAGCTCAGATTCAGAATTTGACAAGGAAAGGTGTGGTACCTCTTGGCATTGTTTGGTTTGTATGCCTTTTACATATGCTTGCAGTATATGCAGTATAGGATGTTACTTCCCCTTTAACAAGCAAAGTGCTACGCAGAGATCAGGGGGCAGAAAACATTCCAAAAGTAGGGCAAATCGAGGGGGAAAAAATCTCTATGCGAATTTTAATTGTGAACTCATTCATTGTTTATCGTCATAGCTGTATAATGAATAGTGGACTGCAGCAAAGGCTCACATATTTTCCTTACACTGGAGAGTTAGGACTAGAGTTAGTCCAGGCAGACTAATTAGCACACCTCATTTAAGTTCTCAAAATCCTTAATATTATTTACTCCACTGATGCGTATTCACTGAAAGTATGCATGAGGGCCAGGAGGAGAAGCCTTCCTTATTCTGTTCTTCCAGTTTCCTCATTATAAGCACACGAGGAAGCAGTTCAGCTCTTAGCACATTATAATACATTAATTACGTGTGCAAAACCAGTGCAGAAGCATTCAACCAGTTCCTTTAAAAATGTAGCTGTGAATGGTCACGCTCATAACATAAAGATGAGATTTCTTGAGGCTGGTGTTTGGTTTAGGGCTTGCATTAGTTATGTTCTGAAAAAAATACCTTTGGCTCATTTTTATGGAAGGGCTCTATGTTAAGGGGTAACACTAACAAATCCATATTAAATATTTTTGTGTATGCCACCAGGGTCTCCGGGGTGGAGGAGAGGGAAGGAGGATCCATTTATCAGAGTCGAGGGAGTTCATTGTATTGACTGCTTCTTGCCAATAATTATTCTCTCATCTACCATAGTGACCAAGAGCATCTGTGCTCCCCAGTGCAATGGACGCTGCTTTGGCCCCAACCCCAATGAGTGCTGCCATGATGAATGTGCAGGAGGCTGCACTGGACCACATAAGACACAATGCTTTGTACGTAACAACCTCTTGCTCACCTTTCTATGGATATTGTTTGTATGTGGCCAATATTAGACTAGATGCCCAATGGCCTAATTCAGCATAAGCAACGTCATATGTTCAGCTGCCTGCTGTCCCTCAATACTTGCATCTCCAAAGATGGCCAAGCTCTACGCTGTTTCCTGCAGATCCACCTGCTCTTATTTTTCATCCATAACCTGCCAACCACACTTCAAAGCTTTTGACACCTTTTGTGTAGTCAAGCTAGCCCCTGGCATAACCTTTAGTTTTTTCAGAGTTTGTGTGTTTTTCAGAGTTTCAGGAGATCTCCTAAGGATCTCCTGTCCTGTACATCCCACAGCTTGCTACAAATACTATCTTCCTACAACCAGCATTTTTCAACGGGATACTTAGGACAACATGGGTGGTGATGATGACGCCATTGTTTCCCATTGAACTCTCTACGGCTGTCTCAGTAGATTTGATCCAAGGTTTTGTGTGCTGTATTAATAGGGGAATGCCTTTGTATCAAGACTGAATGTTTGAACTGAACTGAAATGTCAGGGGCCTTGATTTTATTTGTTTTCCTCTGACACCCCTTTTTCATCCCCAGGCTTGCCGACATTTCAATGACAGTGGGGCCTGTGAGACACACTGCCCCAGGCCTTTGATCTACAACAAGCTGACCTTCCAGCTGGAGCCCAACCCTGATACCAAATACCAGTATGGTGGCATCTGTGTCAAAAGCTGCCCACGTAAGTCATAGGTAGTGGGTATCATGATAGTAGTTGGCTCCACACAGCCAAGGGAGGAATGTTCTTTGAATTAGAATGCTACTTTTCTAAGGACCAATTAAATCACTATGGCCCCACTGTGGAGGTCATTTATCATTGCTTCTTTAGGGGCCCTCTTTTTATGAGCCTCTGAACAATTTGTACTAGGCCTCATCACCTGGTGAATCCCCATAGCAACATCTGCTCAGAATGTGCCTGCTGACATGCAGATCCCACATGACTAGGCTGATACACTTGATAATAGCCACCATTGGCTACTTTGGACAATACTTTTTCCCCATCCAACTGGCCCCATGTATTTAAAGACCTGTGTGCTCAAGATACACAACTTGCAACTGGTCACCTCCCCTTACTTCCTAGTGAGGATCCCTAAGCCCATGATGTGATGGTGGTTCATCTGAACCACATTGCTAATACAATATTACTGTAGTATTATCAGCATGTGAAGAAGACAGACTGGATGAATTGTCCTCCAGCATGATTAGGGAGACTACCTGGGGAGGGCCAGGACATGTGTGTTGTATGAGCACACACATCTTTAAAAGTATGGGGCCATTGAATGGGGGAAGCATTGTATGTACTAGCCCTATGTAGAAATAATTTTCAGCAATGTTCCTGTGTAATATGATTAACATTTGAATTGGTTTTAGGATAGGTGTAGGGAGACAGAACAGGAATTCTCATTTATCCCAATATAATGTTTTCTTAGGTGGGTGGTAGAAGATAGGTAAGCTTCTCTTAGGGTTCAATCCTAAACTCCCGTAGCACCAGCACTGAACTCCAGTGCTGGTGCAGGGTGTCACAAACATTTTGTAAGGCATGCCCATGGCACCCAAGGAGGAGGGGCCGCTGGTACTGGCTCAGTGCCAGTTGTCACTGGGCCTTAGCTCCAAGAAGGGATGCCACGGGAGCACCCTGAGGTAAGTTGCACCACCAAGCAGTGGTGTGGGATTTTGGGGTGGGGGGAGGCATGGTCTGACCTGGCAGGAGGAGTGATCGGCCCGGGAGAGGGGTGGAATTGGTGGAGCCCTGCTCTATTATCATCTGTGTTGGGCTGCAAAGCCTGTCACGGAGGTTCTCTCATCTGTGCTGGCAAAATAGCCAGTGCAGACTCGAGTAGCCCCATTGCAGGGCCTATGCCCTTTCTCAGGGGAAGGGCACAAATGTCCCCTTCCCCCAAGGAGACCTCCATGGGGCCACAGAATACAGTGGTCACCATTTTGGCACCGCTGTACACAGTGACCCTGCCAGGTATAGGATTGGGCTGCCCATCCCCATATCTAGGTGTGTAGACAAGGTCCAGAGACAGTGTGGACTGTGTGCTTGCCTGCTGAAGTAGCAGTGACCAATGGTGCTGCGTATCTAATGATTCTGCACAGGCTTTTACTTTATGGTGTTGATCCTTCCTTTCTTTTGGTTGTAGCAGATCTGGAAGGAGAGGGAATAATGAATGATAGCCCAAGTTGTTGCTTTGTATTTATTTAGCCTTCAAGATTTCCCCTTGAATCATGACACCTCATTGGGATCAAGTTTAAAAACACTTAGTGCAAAATTCTCAAGCATTGGCTCCTTTTCTTCTAATTCTCACACTGAGGCAGAAAGAAATTCTTTGGAAAGAATGAACTACCGGTAGTTAATCCCACTCCTCAGAAACCAGGAATTTTGTTCCTTGCTCACTCCTTGAACTCTAACCTCAGACATCCTTGCCTATCAAATCTTTAGACCATGCCCAAGGTTTCAGAGGCCAACACACATTTTGCTTCCTTAAACGTTACACCAATTCCTGGGTATATTTGGGGTGCTGATTCAAAAACTGGCATCCGTTTTGCCCTATCATGTCAAGTTTTGGAGACACGTCATAGCCTCTTTAGTGAACGGTTCAAGCAGCTTCCTCATGAGGAAGCCTACACCATGGCTTCCTCATGAGGAAGCTGCTTGAACCATTCACTAATGAGGCTATACTGTATCTCCAAAACTAGACGTGATAGGGCAAAACGGATGCCATTTTTGGAATCGGCACCCCAAATTAATATCAAACCACCATAAAGTTTGGGAAAAACTTTTCTGACCCTCAATTTTGTAGGTCTGTGTTTTCGGCTATGAATTCCTCCTGTTCTGTTATTCTCTAGTTATCTCACATTTCCTCCCACTTTACTTGCAGATAACTTTGTCGTGGATCGGAGCTCATGTGTCCGAACCTGTCCCAATGACAAAATGGAGGTAGAGAAAAATGGCCAGAAGATATGTGAACTTTGTAAGGGACTCTGCCCCAAAGGTATGATTTGGAATGAACAGTCACATTGACTGGGATGTCTGAAGACATCCTGGAGGCTGGTATTGCAATGATGTTTTTGGCTGTGGCTTCTCCTAGCTGCTGAAATGGAGAGACCATGAAACTCTCTGGAGAGCCAATTTAGGACAGTATGCACCTGTCATGTATGAATGATGTGCACGTGTACATTAGGTGCATATCTAAAAAATAATCAGAAGGGTTGGATGGGAGAGAATGGGGCTGCCGCTTTTGAGTTTTTTTCTTTAAGAACATAAGAACAGCCCCCACTGGATCAGGCCATAGGCCCATCTAGTCCAGCTTCCTGTATCTCACAGCGGCCCACCAAATGCCCCAGGGAGCACACCAGATAACAAGAGACCTCATCCTGGTGCCCTCCCTTGCATTCTGACATAGCCCATTTCTAAAATAAGGAGGTTGCACATACACATCATGGCTTGTAACCCATAATGAATTTTTCCTCCAGAAACTCGTCCAACCCCCTTTTAAAGGCATCCAGGCCAGATGCTGTCACCACATTGTGCAGCAAGGAGTTCCACAGACCAACCACATGCTGAGTAAAGAAATATTTTCTTTTCTCTGTCCTAACCCTCCCAACACTCAATTTTAGTGGATGTCTCCTGGTTCTGGTGTTATGTGAGAGTGTGAAGAGCATCTCTCTATCCACTTTATCCTTCCCATGCATAATTTTGTATGTCTCAATCATGTCCCGCCTCAGGCGTCTCTTTTCTAGGCTGAAGAGGCCCAAATGCCGTAGCCTTTCCTCATAAGGAAGGTGCCCCAGCCCAGTAATCATCTTAGTCGCTGTCTTTTGCACCTTTTCCATTTCCACTATGTCCTTTTTGAGATGTGGCAACCAGAACTGGACACAATACTCCAGGTGTGGCCTTACCATCGTTTTGTACAACGGCATCATAATGGTAGCCGTTTTGTTCTCAATACCTTTTCTAATGATCCCAAGCATAGAACTGGCCTTCTTCACTGCTGCCACACATTGGGTCGACACTTTCATCGAGCTGTCCACCAGCACCCCAAGATCTCTCTCCTGATCTGTCCCAGACAGCTCAGATCCCATTAGCCTATATGTGAAGTTTTGATTTTTTGCCCCAATGTGCATGACTTTACACTTACCTTTAAGCGACATGTTTACAAATCTACTTTCATGTTCAAGGTTGGGTCATTCATGAAAGGCTTGAAGCAACTTGCGTCAGGTGCTAATTTTGGGGTTTGTTCTGAGGGGCGGCACAGCTGCCCCCCATCTTCCCATCTCATAGATGGCAGCACTTGCAGAGCTGATGACTATGACCACACTTGCTCAGCTGCATTCCTTCTCTCTGCTCCTACCAGTTGCCTCGCCTCCTTCCTTTCCAAATTTGAATTGAGAGCATGCTTATTGTTATGCTGCCTGAGTCTCCTCTTCCGATGAGCCAATAGGAGGAGGCAAGCAGTATAAAGGGGTTCCAAGAGTGCATGCTTGTGGGCTAGAAATTAGAGCACGTCCTGCTGGTAGGGCACAACTCAGCTCAACAACAGCAGCAACAGCTCTCAGGGAGCAAGGGAGCCTCTGTGTGCACATGCACATGTGTGTCTGTGCATGGGTGCATCACTAGCTAAGGGCCCATGTGTATAAAAGGGCCCACCTGGCTGATCCCTGGAACCTCAGTACCACTGGCAGTCAGGGGCCATCCAGAGGCATCATAGAGGCAGGTCCCAGTGCAGAGTTTTGCTCCAGGGCCCCCAGCAGCCTGACACCAGCTCTCTCTCTCTCTCTCTCTCTCTCTCTCTCTCTCTCTGTGTTGTGTGTATAAAACACAAACACACAGTTGTCACCTTCATGTGCATGCACTTGAGAGTAACCTCATTGAAACTCAAGTTTTACTTCTGAGTAAACATGCATAGGAACATAACATTGACTTATTCATAACGAATGAATGGAAATATTTATATCTAATATTTGTCTTGTGATCAAGACAGTTCAACCATAATGAAGCAACATGACTTCCTGATTTTAATCATTCTTGATACTGTGGTTTAGCAGCGTCTTAGGAACCCACATGTAAAGTAAAAGGCAGATATGACATGTTTATTAAACTAGACTAATTACTACCCTCTGTTCTATGTTCACAATCTCTCTTGCAGACAGAATACTCCCTTTAACCATAGATATGCCTCATGGGGAAGTTCACAGTTGTATATTGTACTCTAGAAAGTGAACCTTGAGACCAAAGTGAGAGTGGCCCCAAACTTGAAACCTTTCCAAAACTTGGGGCTCGTAGCAAAAAACTGCCTAGTCATCCCTGCAGTGGCATAGCTAAGGGGGTGCAGGGGGTAGCAGTTGCACCGGGCATCAAGCTTTAGGGGGCAACAAGCGGAGCTTGACACTAGTGACCAAAATTGTGAAAATCTTGGTATGTATGAATAATACCATCATGTTATATATCAATGGAAAGGTAATTAAATGCAGAGTGCAATGAAACAAACTGCACTAGAATATCTGTATTCTCTCAAAAGTTATGGCCAATTAACCAGAAAATGAAAACACAACTGTTTTGTGGAACAAAAAGTGAATTTGCTTAACTCCAAACTGACCTATGAGACTGATTGTTCTGAGTGCCAATGAGATACAGCATGGAACCAATAATTTTTTATTTATTTACTTAATTAAATTTGATTTTATCATGTGGGGGGCTACAAAATCTTCTTTGACGCTGGGTAGCGGATAGATGTCTTAGCTATGCCACTGACTGGGGGGGAGGCAGCAGAGCAAATAGGTGGTGAGCTGCTGGGGGGATGAGGTGTGTTCCTCCCAATTTCCACTTTTAAAAAACTTCGGGCATGACATCACTTCCAGTTGTAACACCACTTCTGGGGCAACATTTTGAGCTTGGCAACGGGCTACATGATCATTAGCTACGCCGCTGCATCCCTGCATCTCCCATCAACTCCTGGAAGATGTCATGGTTGGGAGGTTAAGTTGGTATCCTTCATCTCCCTGAATATTTTTTCCTGACCCTGTTTCTCTAGCCTGTGATGGAACTGGAACTGGAAGCAAATACCAGACAGTGGACTCAAGCAACATTGACCGCTTTATCAACTGCACTAAGATCTTGGGCAACTTAGACTTCCTTATCACTGGTCTGGAAGGGTAAATATGCAAGAATTATGTACTTAATGCTAAAACGTACATCAAAAGTTTTTGTGGGGCAGAATGGCTAGTGTACAGCCACAAAGCAGTTGCATTACTTAGAGATTCTTCACTCATCCATGATGCAGTCACATCTGGGAAGAAATGTAGCTGTTGATTAAGAGATGTGCAATGGGAAATATCAGAATCTCAGATACCTCCCCAACAAGTTCAGAATTCCATTTTTGGCTGAGTTTCTCACCATTTGCCACCAATTTTTTTTAATCTATCTGGAACATCAGAAATAACACCTGAGTGTAGACATTTGCTCTTTGGTAAAATGGAGGCGATACAAAGCTGGGTTGGTTTCAGAGCTTCAGGGGTCTCTTGTAAAGAGGTGCTTGCAAAATATTGCTCCCTCTTGGGCTGATCCAGTTTGAGAGGCTGGCTGTTGGTTCTGACTATCTTCACTCTCTTCTTTAGAGACCCATGGAAGAATATAACTGCCCTGGACCCAGAAAAACTCAACGTTTTCCGGACAGTGAAAGAGATAACAGGTGAGTGGGTATGTGGGGAACTCTGGGTTAAAACAGCACATTTGGACTTCCTTATATAAGGCTTCTGACTTTTGTTTTAGGACAGGATATGCTCAGGACTCATTATACTAGGAAAGCCATTCTTGACCCTCCTTCTGCACCGCCACCTGATTCTTCCCCCAACTTCTTTCCTTCCATGCAATGGTGTTGATCTTTCCCTGTCTCTTGTTTAATGTAGTTTGTAACGAAAGACATGTTCATACAGAACTTTTTTTTTATGCTTTATTTATTACAGATACAGGTAAGGAAAATTGGATAGACTTAGGGCTAGGACTACATAGGTTACACACAAGGGTGGTGGCCATCGATTACAACAAACATTAATCCAAACGAAATTAATACTCAATACAAAAATTATCATATTCTTTAACCCTACTGGTTAATACTTTAACATTCCATATTTTTCCTCTAACCTTATCTATCCCATCATAAAAAAAAAAACAATTCAGACTTTTACTTATACACTCTTCTTACCACTAAACTAGTCTCTAAAATAAAATCTTTCTTATCTAATTCTTAATTTCTAATATAACATCTAAAAAAAAGTCTCTGATTACAATATTACCTCCTTCAATATCTCTTACAACATGTTATACATCATTTTCCATAACTATCCAATCAAAAAAGGCTTCAAATTTTTACTTATTGATTCTTCTTACCACTAAACTAACCTCTAAAATACAATCTCTTATCTGATTCTTAATTTCTAATATCACATCTAAAAACAAATATCTCCAATTACAATAATATTATACTTCGCTTATCCACAATACTTATATTCCAAAATTACAATTCCATCTAATTTATTTCATATATTTACCACTTTAATTTTCACGATACTTATATTCCAAATTCCCTTTTCATCCACTTTAATTTAATCTAATTAATAAAATATTATATCTTAATACCACTCAATTTCCACAATATTTATATTTCAAATTTTCATTTACATCTATTTTAATTTAATATGTTTAAAAAAAATTCTATTTATTATTCAACCATTTTGCCCTTCTTCTTAATGTTTACTTTGTACTCTATCTTATTGGTGTTCCCTCTTAGTCCTCCTACTGGTTCTTCCACTTCTTCTTTTTCTTCTTTTTCTTCTTAAGTTCTTCTACTGGTTCTGTTTTTCTTTCTTCTTTTTCATTCTGTTATTCTTGAATTCAATCCATAAATTCTTCCTCTTCTTGAGACAGCTTGCTCTCTGAACATTTCGTCTTTTTTCTTCCTTAAGATTCTCAGTTATTATGACATCTGCTTCTTCCATCTTGTGTCCCATTTCAAAATACTCCACTTCTTTAACTTCACCTGACATCTGATCCATTCTTTTTTCTTCTCTATTGTTTATAATCTGTTCTTGCGAGTTTACAAGGGAGGAGCTTATTTGCCCAATTTGTTCAGAGAGTTCTCTGACTTGTTGCTCCATTTCTCTTCTAAAATCCATCAGAAAGTCCACCAACAAGGCCTGGCTTTCACAATCATCTTCTAGATTTTCAAAAGCCATTTTTATCAACACCAACTCGAGCCACTTCCTACAGGGCTACTTTCTAATTTTGTATCCGGGGCTACTTTCCAAATTTTTATATCAAAAAAAAATCAGTCAAATCCACAATCAAATTAGGTTAGTATGCCTTTAAATGACCAAAAAAAGAAAAAAGAAAAAAGAAAATTCAAGCCTCTTGCTGAGAAGCCGAAACCAAAAGTAGCAGAATCCAGGCTTAAATAAAGGCTTTTTGCTGGGAAAATGAAAGTAGACTTTATTTCCTTCGTTGAAGATTACTTATTTATTTCTCTTCGGTACATACCATTAAAAAAAATATAATCTTGTACTTACTCCAGCAGGGGAAATACCAATTCACCTATTTCCCCCCTGGGCGGCTAACGGCCATCGTGAATAATCTTGAATTATCTCCTCCTCCTCCAGACTTCTTACTTACAGTTCTCAGTAAAACTTTTTAATGAGCCAAGTTCACTCACTCTTAATAGCTTTTTTCGCTGCGATGTTGTTGTATCTAGGCCATGGGAGGACGGGTTTTCAGCTCTCCAAGCTTCTCAAAGATGGCGCCCGGGATAGATATGCTTCAGCACAGAGCAAAACAGAGAGAAATCCTTGAAATTGCCTGTTTCTAACGGGGGGGGGGGGCGTTCAAGCTCTCAGCTCTTCGTACCGTCTTCCTGGCACCGAAGCATGCCTTAGTTGTTTAGGCACATGAAAACATATCTATTTCGCAGTCTCTTCAGGAACCCCCAAAGTTCACTGCAACTTCGCTGAAAGTTAGCTCCACCCCCCCCCCCCCATGTTCATACAGAACTTAGTGTGCTGTGGGTGCAATATGAATAGGAGGAGTACATAAAAATTAAGATGGGAAGGTGGGTTTGGAGGGCATACTATTTGAGGAAGGGACTATGAGTGTTGGGACAAAGCTGAAGTCTGGTTCCTCATACTTCTGGGAAGTATGGCTATGCTTCATTTCCCTACCTTGACTGGCTACAATCAGGTTGACACTGATCCCTTATGAATGTGTGTGGCAGGAGCAGCTAAGAGACTCTTAGACCTGTGAGGATCACAAAACATTACAAGTGCAGGACAGTGAGCTTTAAGGAAAAGGACCTTATAAAGTAGTGCCAAAGTACTGCTTGAGAAGGACAGCTTTAATATGAATGATCTACCCACCATTTTTTATTTATTGCATTTTATCCTCTCCTTCTTTCAAGGAGTTGTGGCAGAAAGTGTGGAACCTCTTTTATCCTCACAACAATCCTGTGCAGTGGGTTAGGTTAAGAGAGAATGATAACCAAAGGTGTGTGTTGTGTATGTGTGTTATCACCAAGAGGGGATTTGAACCCAGACTCCCTCAGTCCAAATCACTACACTCTGCCTTGAAAACAGTGAGATTTGTGTATTGGACTGAACCTAGAAGGTGATGAGAGACACAAATACTGTGACTAGCAGTGTTGGAACCAGGTACATCAGAAATCACCGGGCTTCTGTTCTTGCTCCTAGGTTACTTGAACATCCAGTCGTGGCCCAAACACATGCACAACTTCAGTGTCTTCTCCAACCTGGTCACCATTGGAGGACGCAGCCTATATAAGTAAGCATTGTTCCCCTGCCATCCTCCTTTGCCTTATCCTTGAGTCAGGGAAGCCCTTAAGGCTTCTCTGTCCCCTGGGGATGCCTGAGCCTAGCTACACACAGCACCCACTGTGGTACAGTCAGCAAGCACATTAATGAAAGTCTGAGCAATCACAGTAGCAATGGTGATTGAGCCTGGATCTTGGCCATCTCCTCATGCATATGAACACTCCATCTCCATTGTGCAGGGGTTGAACCAGTAAACTGCATTTGGACCCTGATCTTCCAATTACCCACTCCAGTTGTAGACGCACCACTCAATTGTTACCGAGTCATGACTGTTCCTTGCCTCCCGTTCATAAAGCATTACTTCATTCCTCTTCTTGAAGCTGACCTTTTCTGCTTTTCTTAGCCGTGGTTTTTCATTGCTGATCATGAAGAACATGAATGTGACCTCCTTGGATTTCCGCTCACTTCGGGAGATCAGTGCCGGCAAGGTCTACATCACGGAAAACCGGCAGCTTTGCTATTACCACACCATCAACTGGACAGCTCTCTCACGGCGGCCTTCAGACCTTGACATCAAGAATAATAAACCCCGCAAAAAATGCAGTGAGTGTCCAGGCAAGAGGGAAGGGCTTAAGGGGACTCTGGGGACTGAAAAGCATGGTGTTAGGGTGCCTGCTTTATTAGGCTGTATTAATTAAGACATTTCTGCCCAATGTTGCATATAAGCAACAGGGATCAAATGTGTACACCTGTGGGCTGGGCAGAAATGGGTGAACAAAGATAAAGAGAATTAGGTACTTCTGTACATGTTATTCAGAAGCATGGCTACTTTCTACGCCCGGGGTGCCAAACTCATTTCATAAAAAGTGCCGAAGTTAGCATTTAGGGCTCCAGCTGAGGGCCAGAAGTGATGTCATTAAGCAGAAAGTGACATCATTAAACAGCTAATGACCAGAAATCAGACCCTGTTCTCATATAGAAACTCATTAACTGCAAATGACAGAAGAAAAAGTACAAAAGCCAATCTTGATCATATTTCAAGATTTGGGAAAGCCCAATTTTCATGTGGGCTGCCATTTCAGCTGTAACACCTCAGCAGCTGAGAGCCTGAGGGCCGGATAAAAAGCTTCCGGGGGCAGCCTTATGTTTTGACACCCTGTTATACACTGTTTCCACACATAGCAATGAAATAAATATGGATTCCCCACATTTCCTGATAGGAAGAATCCTGCATCAGAACAGATGTTGCACCAGCTGCTGGATGTCACATTAAGCAGCCTGCAGCCTGCAGTGTAAAATATGACTCTGATACTTGTTGTGACCCAATTGCTCTCTTTCTCTACCAGTACAAGAGGGCAAAGTCTGTGATCCTCTTTGCTCCAGTGATGGCTGTTGGGGGCCTGGCCCACACCAGTGTGTTTCCTGCCGCAACTACAGCCGTGAAGGGATCTGTGTTGACTCCTGCAGCTTCTATGAAGGGTAAGAATAGCCCACCATGAGCGTTTCTCTTTTTTGTTCCATCCCATCTTCAGGAGTTTGTAACATCTCTTCTCTCCTCCCTTGCTGTGTGTAGGGAGGTTCGCGAATTTGTACAAGATGGCTCGTGCTTCCCATGCCACCCACAGTGCCAGAGGATTGAGGGTGGACTAACCTGCAATGGATCGGTATGGCAGTACCACATAGCTTCTGGGAGGTGGGGGTAGGATAGAGACATATTGTTTTATTTAGGTACTTGTTTACAATATTTATTTCCTATGTTTCCATTAGTTTGAGGCAGCTCTCAACATCCAAATCATTGCAAACAGCCACTTTTTTTCTTTTCCGGAACACCTTTTCATTTTTCCCAAATGCAGTGGCGTACCTAGAGGTGAGGCAAGAGGGGCAAATGCCCTGGGTGCTGCACTGGGGGCACCACTGTGACCCACCATCCCCCCATATGCTACTCGCCTTTGGTACTCTGAAAACCGCACCGAGAGTGGCTGCAAGAGTGCAGTCCCTCTTGGTGTGATTTTGCACTGCTCTGAGAGCTGCCCCCTCCCCTCTCCTTTCTTTAAAGGGGAGGAGAGGGGACGGTGCTCAGTTACAGAGAAGCAACGCGCATCTCCTCCAAAACTGGAGAAGGTGCGAAACACTTCCTACTGCACTGAGGCTGCCTCCTCTTCTCCCCTCTCCTTTCTTTAAAGGGGGAGAGAAGGGGGTGGCACTCAGCTGCAGTTGGGAACTGGTCTGAAAGTGGCTGCACTCCTGCAGACTCTCAGCGTGGTTCCTGGCTGCATCTGAGGCCACCCCCTCTCCTCCCCTTTAAAGGAAGAGGAGAGGAGGCAGCCTCCGAGTGGCGGGAAGCATCACGTGTCTCCTCCAATTTCGTAGGAGACACGTGCCACTTCCCAGGCTGCAACAGAGCCTTTTGCACAGCTTCTGAGGGGTGCAAAAGGCTCCCTTGGAGCACTTTGGGGCTGCTGGAAGTGGCACCCAGGAGATGAGTGCCGCCTACCTCCTGAAAGCGATGCTCACCTCTGTTCTGGGCACCGCTTCCAGCGGCCCCAAAGTGCACTGAGGGAGCCTTTTGTGCTTCTGGCACGAAAGGCTCTGCTGCAGCCTGGGATGCCTCCTTCCTTCCCCCCTCTTTTTCAAAAGGCGAATGGGGGAGGCAGCTGCATGGACATAACTGTGGTGATGATGATGTCACTGCAATTACTTCTGGGTCAGGGGGTGGGGGGCAACAAAAGCAGAGGTGGTCCTGGTTGGGGAAAGGCCCAAGACTACCTCTGCCCTCATGCACAAATGGCCTGTGGGAGGTCATTTCATAGTCTTAGGGACACAGCAGCAAGGATCTGGCTCCTTGTCAATTGTGTCCTTGCCTCATGTAATTATACTCAGGACAAGATCACTATTGAAGACCTTCAACAGGATTTGAGATTCATAGAAAGAGAATAGGTCTCTTTATAGATTCCAGATGTTGGGTGCAGAACCAACTCAAGATTACACCATTAGTTGGTTATGAATGATTTTTCTCTCGGTATGACCCAACTGCACAAGAGTTCCAACCAGTCAGTTAGGATGACATATTTTTAGGGGTGGCATTCACACTGCAGTTCTAAGTGATCAAGGAAAGTGGCTTTAAAGAGGCTCAGCCTGGTTGTACAGAGCTAGACTGTGAGACACACACGCCAGCCAACTGGCAATGTACAGGGTACTGCTGAAGCTCACATCCTACACAGTGTGTGGCAGATGTTTGAGCTGTAATGTACTTTGGGCTAGTGCTGGTTCTCCTTCTCAGGAACCTGTTCACACAGGGCCATGTGCATTTTTTTTACTCAGCATGTAGTTAGACTGTGGAACTCCTTGCCACAGGATGTGGTGATGGCATCTAGCCTAGATGCCTTTAAGAGGGGATTGGAGGAAAAGTCCATCATGGGTTACAAGCCATGATGTGCATGTGCAACCTCCTGATTTTAGAAGTGGGTTACCTCAGGCTGCCAGATGCAAGGTATGGCACCAGGATGCAGGTCTCTTGTTGTCTTATGTGCTTCCTGGGGCATTTGGTGGGCCGCTGTGAGATACAGGATGCTGGACTAGATGGGCCTATGGCCTGATCCAGCAGGGCTGTTCTTATGAGACATCCTGGAGGGCTAGGATTACCACAGTGTGAATGTGTTAGACTCTTAAAGCTTGAGAAGAAACAATGGAAACTTAGCAACCAAAGCAGGCGCTGTCCCAAATGATATTCAATGGGGGCCCCACTGCCCTATAAACCCAGACAATTTCTCCCAAGCCCAAATTTGCAGCCTCTGACATATCCACTGAAAAGGGGACTGACTGGAGAATGTGACGGTGGGGCAGTTCTTGGAATGCAGCCTCTGAGTCCATGGAATGGACCTCGGGCCTCTCACTTCCACAGATGTCTCTGCAACGGAGTGCTGCTGAGTGAGTTTTCTTTCTTTTTACTCAACAGGGTGCTGATGCTTGCATGAGTTGTGCTAACTACAAGGATGGACCACACTGTGTGGAGAGCTGTCCAAAGGGCATCCTAGGAGAAAAGGGACCCATCTTCAAGTTCTCTGATGCCACAGAGTGCCGGCCATGCCATGAGAACTGCACACAGGGGTAAGGGTTAAATCAGGGTGTCAGGAATAATCACCATTTCATTTATATTATGCTTTATCTTTTCAGGGGTAGGTGGGAAGGTGAAAATCACAAATCAAGTGAACCCATGAAATACAGGGTAACGGCTCTTGCTCTCAAATAATTCAAGCAAATGCAGTCTAACATCCTGCATTTTAAAACATGAAAATGATTGGGAAAGGGGCAAGTCATGTGAAGGACAGCCAGCAATATATCCTCTAAAAAGCACATGGAAAACTGAGGAAAATAAACAGTCCTAAGCAGTTGAAATGAGGTCCACCAGCGTGAAATATGGGCAGCTAATGATGGCATATTTTGTAGTGTTTTGTCTGCTACTGAAGCAGCTAGGAATAGAACCTAGAATTAGGAAGGGTCTATCAGTGGACAACATATTCTTTGCAGAAGAAGGTCCTGGGTTCAGTCATCAGCTAAAGGAACTCAGGTACCTGGTGATGGGAAAGACCCCTGACTGAGATCCCAGAAAGCTGTTACCAGGTTGAGTAAACAATAAAGGACTCAGAGCTCAATCTTGGGCTCGATTGTGAGGCCTAAGGCTAGGCCAACACCTGTGCTAGCCCAGAGTTAGGCTAGTGCCAGGCATGTGCCTGGCCTCCATTGCTTGGCAGTTGCTTGGTGGTCGTAAGGAAAGCGGGGGCGTGGGGGGGGAGGCATTTCAGGGAGGAGGCTGGAGGGTGGGGAAGAGGCATGACAAGGAGGCAGGGAGAAGGCAGGTGGGAGGCATGCCGGGGGAGGGACCGGGGAAGGAGGGAGGCGGGTCTGGTGGAGCTCTGCTCCACTGAATCCTGTCCGTTCATGTGGGGCTCAGCGCCCTACACGAACGCCTTTACCTCACTGTCAACCTTTTGGTTGGTGGTGAATTGAGTAGCCCCATTGTGGGGCTACTTCCCTTACCCGGGAGAAGGGGAAGAAAGTCCCCTTCTCCCAAGGTGCCACCTGCAGTAACCCGCGGTGCGCAGGATGCAGTGGCAGCCATTTTCGGTGCTGTCAAAGCTGCGTGCCATGGTAGCTGAGGATTGGGTTGCCCAGCTGCAATCCTAACCACACTTTCCTGAGAGTAAGCCCCATTGAACAAAATAGGACTTACTTCTGAGAAGACATGGTTAGGATTGTGCCCTAGGTCATCTATGTCAGCATAAGGCCATATGTTCCTGTGTTTCATGGGTTCACGTGAGTTGTGATTTTCAGCTTCCCTATTCTTGCTTGCAAGGTGCTACTTCCTTAGAAGACAGCATTTGATGTTTTGGATGTTTAGAAGTCACACACACACAAAATGCCTCTGTCTCCCATGCTAATTGCTTTTGGTCTTATTTCTCTGTAGATGTACCGGCCCAAAGATTGAAGATTGCATCCCGGAAGAAATGCCTGTTGCCAGGTACCTGTCAGGATCTCCCCAGGTTTGGGATCTCCACCTTGCACAAATTCTGTTTGAGCAGAGTGGCCTTCCTTAGTCTGCTTCTACATTCAGATAACACACACCAGAAGGAAGCTTTATTCCTTTGAAGAATTTTTTTAAATTATAATTTTATTTTAAAACACCAAAAGTTAACAAATACAAACTCAGAAAGTTGGAAATAAAAATAAAATGAAAATGAAAATGAAAACAAGTATAACATATTAGGTTGCATATCTTAAATGGTCTGTCACCTTTGAAGAATTGTTGAGTGGGTCAGAGCTCAGTGGTAGAACATGTGCTCTGCATGTAGGAGGTCAGGTTCAATCCTTGGCTTGTCTTGTTAAAAGAATCTCAGGTAGTCTCTGTCTGGAGTAGTGTTGCCACTGCCATTGGTCCATCCAATGCAGTTACTGGGCTGGATGGACCAATAGTCTGACTACATGTAAAGGTACTTTGTACAGGCTTGGGTTCAAACAATAGAGAACCTGTGTATTGGAATCTTGGAAGATCTGGCGAGGAGGTAGGATGTGGTGTTAGCAGTGGCCCCTTTAAGGGTAAGGCCTGGGCATTCAGCAGAGTGTGCTGCACAGCTGCAGCCACTTGAAGGCAATAGGGCCCTCAGGCATAAAAGCACCTGATGAAGGGAGTGGGTAGTAGAAGGAGGAAAGGAGACAGGATTGATGGACTGGGGAACTAATGGCCCTGCTGATAGACTGATGTGTGAATGGACTTTGGAAACTGCTGCAACAGACTGCTGGAGACACATTAGTGTTCGGCTGCCACACACAAGACCTGTGGAGGACCAACGTGCTGCTGTAGTAGTGTGAGGAGCTGCTGGCAGGAGAGGGGAGGAAGGAGGACCTTTGCAGGTGGAACAGGCTAGATACCCTGGTTGCGGGGTCCAGCAGTGCTGTAGGGCAGAACTAGGGTCATTCTTGGGGAAAGAAGGGGAGCTAATTAGCTCAAAGTGGGCATAATTCTCCAGGCAGAGCTTGGACTGGGAATCTGGCAAAACAACCTGCAACATATGTTTATAAGAGGAGAATATGGAATGAGCATAAACTGGGGCTGTGTTCAAGGATTGGCCAAGCTGGTGCTGGCTGAAAATCAATTCCCATCAAAGGGCCCATTCAGTTGGGCTACCCTAAGGAACCCATGTGCATGTGCCATTAAGGTGGGTGCATGTGCATGCTTGTATGTGTTCATGCATGTTCCATGTTGGTCCTACTACAGGGCTTTCCTTGGCAACTTAGTGCTAACATTGAACATATACACCACAAGTAGGGATCTTTCTTTCAAGCTGCCTCAATTTCAAGTGGCGTCTGTGCCCTTAAATAATGTTGAGTTTGTCCAGCTGTTTCCATGCACCAATTTATCTCTCCCATAAATAAAATGTATTGTTCAAAGAGGTGGAAGGAACCTTGAGATAGGATCTTGGAATGTCTGGGTTTCAGTTCTGCTTAGAAATAAATTAGTGGATAATGCCAACAAGGTAGCTGGGTGAGTTGGTATAAATTCCTTGCCTCCCCAAGGCTTAGTAATAAAAGCAGGTCTAGGATTGCACTACACAGGTGTGGATGGGGCAGTGCTCAGTTATGAGCTCACCAAGTAGCTTCTCTCTCAGCCTGGGCTCCATACCTACTCCCACCCCCATCCACAACTTCAGTATAGAGACAATAATTCTGACTTATCTTTCATGCTAGGGATTACTGGGATCATTTGTTTGGACACTCCAAAGTGATATATGAATGTTGTTATAATTGCAGTAACAAAGGGCCAAATCCTATGCAACTTTCCAACACTGATGCAGCTGTGCCAATGGGGCATGTGCTGCATCCTGTGGTAGGAAGGCAGTCATGGAGGCCTTCTCAAGGTAAGGGAGTGTTTGTTCTCTTACCGAGGGGTTGTTTTGTAGCTGCACTGTTTCTGGAAAGTTGTTTAGGATTGGGCCCTAAACCCACTGGAGACTTAATATAAATTGTTTCTCTTGTGAAATCTGTCCTGGGGGCTTCTCCTTGCGGATCTACCTTTCTCACCTAGTGGACAATCTCAACAGCTTCCACGTACCTTTTAATATCCTCAGATTCTTAGTACAGCAACAAATAACTGGTTAGTTTCCAAAGTGAAACTAATCTGTTGGATAATTCTTCAAAGCATTTGTCCTCCCCCAATTCCATTAAGAGATGTAATCAAATTCTTCTTTTCACCTCCCTCTGATTTCTCAGCCAAGGGGCACCTGTTTCAATTTGCTTTTCCAAACCCAAACTGTGATTGTGGCTTGAATTCTATCCAACATGTTCCCTCTTTCAGATACTGGCACTTTAAGGAGCTGCCTCAGTCCTGCCAAGGCCTCAGCAGGCCATTGAGGGGGAAACTGTTCAAGATCACAATTTATCTCCTCCCCCAGCAAGTTGCATCTTGTTGAACTTTTAATTGCCCTTTCACTAAAGCAGGCCCAAAAGTAAACAGCAGGTCTCACATTTTGAATTTGTACCTACATTATAGCAGTGAGACTTAGGCTAGTCAGAAAGAGAATAAAATAATCTCAGACTGTAGATTTAGGGCAAACAAACTCTGCCCCACTCAAAAACAGGCTTGAGATTCCCCTTCCTTCTTGTCACTGCTCATTTCCATCCCATTCACTCACACCCCCGCATTCTCCCACCAATGTCAGTTTGCCTTGCAGCTTGTGCATGAAAGGAGGGCAGGGCCACTGCAAGCCCCTGCCTGTTGCCGAAGGGAGTGGATCAAGGCACTTTGATCTCCTTCCCATGCTTGCTTTCTCCCTTACAAGGTGGAAGAAGCTCTCACTGGCATGTGAAAGCCCATTTCCCACTCTTTCTTCTAGTAACATTGGTGCAAGGGCTAAACCTTTGGGGGATGACAGAAGAAGCCTTTTGTATCTATGTTATAACCTGCCTTGAGCCTCCAAAATGAGGTTAAGACACCAGAAAAAGCTAAAGGGTTAACCTGTGGTGAGATCACACCAAGCACATGGTTCTTTCCTGCTGCCGCCACATCTTGATAACACTGAGGCTGTGTGTACTTTTCACTAGTGATAATAATAATTCTACTCCAAGGCAACCCACATTCTGCCACCTGTAGAAATGATAAGAATGCTACGTATTTAGCACATGTATTGTGCTTTAGGGCATTCAAAGTGTTCCACATTCTTTATCCTGAATTATCCTTACAACGACCTTGTAAAGTAGGTCAGTATTATTATTATTCCCATATGCAAATGAAGCACATTTTTTATATTTACCCATTTATTTTGCCTTTGCTAAGCATAGAAACTATGTAGGGCTCTAACTAGTGCAAATCTTATCCAGCCCACCCCCCCATCCCCCCAGTCAAGATTTTACCAGGTTTTGCCTTCATGCTTTCAAGCCAATGCTGGAGGTCATAAGGATCAGAAATACTCCTAAAAATGAACCCTGAAGTTCTTAGGCTACTGGACTCCAGACACAATGTGATTATCTGTGCTCTTGCTATGCTCGTGCAGAATTGAGGCATGTGCACATCCTGAACTATTACCTGGTGTTTGCATCCCAGGAAAGCCCCAACGATGATTGCTGTGATGGTTGTGGGCTGCCTCTTCATCTTCTGCTCCTGCGTCCTGCTCACTTTCCTATACTGTCGTGGCAAGAAGATCCAGAAGAAGCGGGCCATGCGGCGATACTTGGAGAGAGGGGAGGTGAGATTTTCTGAGCCTTGTATGCTTGTGCCACCCCATATAGGGAACTTGTTGAGCCATTGCTCTCACCCAGCAGCATTTTGGCCTAGGCCGACACTTGGGGGAGTTACAAATATTATCCAAGGGTCCAGTCGTATGACTTAATGAGGGACAGAAAAGACCAGCTAAGGCTGCATTCCTGTACACACTTACCTAGGAGTACGTCCCATTGAACTCAATGGATATAACTCCTGAGTAGACATGCAGAGGCTAGCACTATACATTAAGGTTAACCAAAGATCATGAATTGTGGGTCACCACACTGAAAATGAAGTATTGGCATCTTCGGGAGATTGTAGGCATTAGAGTGCTTGTTCAATGAAGCATTATAGAAATAGAACTGTCTCTTCTGTATAAAATTTTGCTGATACCTATGAGCTCCTTAGGAAGTAAACTGAAGCACAAGAAGGAATTTCACAGTCAGTTTGTTGGACACCGCTGCAAGCAAAGCGAGAAGAACAGAAACACATGGTCAAAACTAGGAATTTTGCACACGTGACGAGGAGCAAATGAACTATGTGTGCAATATTACTGATAAATAGGGTTACTTGGGAAACTATGACTTAAATCTCTCTCTCTCTCTCTCTCTCTCTGGTTTTGTTTCTGTAGAGTTTAGAGCCCCTGGATCCCAGCGAGAAAGCCAATAAGGTCCTGGCCCGAATCTTCAAGGAGACAGAGTTAAAGAAGCTGAAAGTTCTGGGATCAGGAGTGTTTGGAACTGTGCACAAAGTAAGTCTGAGCTGTGGAAACAGAGGACAGCTGCTTCAGTCTCATTAAGCATACTTTAGACCATCTGAACAGATATGATGGAGAGGCAGAGAAAAGTGGCCTGCTTATGGAAGTGAGATCATAGTTAGAAGACTGCATCTACTATAGGTGGATAGGAGAGCATGGGAGATGGTAAAATGAATGGGATTAGACTAAAGTGATTTTTAGTCCTTTCCAACCCTATTGACTCTCTACAGCTGGGGCTAATTTCTTCAGGCTGGTGGGCTGAATCAGATCCTTTGCAGTTAGACTGCTTGGTGACATATTTTATCATGGGATTCTCTGGTATCTTGTATTACCTGCATGGCAGGTCAAACGTGGTATCTCCACATGCTGCTAATCACCATACAAATTTCTACTTTTTGATCAGCAGTTGCTCCAGGCCTTTGAGGATGTCCTGGGATGTCCTCTGGGATGTCCTTTCATTTTGTGCCAAAAAGTGGTGCTGGCCTGGTCAGAAGTTGGCCTGAGTGAAGAGCTGTTGGTCATATCGACATGCAGGGAGAACAAAAAAAAAATTAGGGTGGTGGCCTGGTACAGCCTTTGAGCCACCAGTTGGTCTTCGTTACATTGTGGCTAGAAATTTATATGGATGTGAACCTTTTCCCTTTTCCCTTCTGTGGTATGGAAAGGGAGATTCCTTTTCCAACTCTGAGTAGGAGAGATTCCCTCCCATATTCAGGTTTCCTCCTTGTAGATAACAGTGTCACCAGTGAGAGAGACAGAATGTACTTCCCAGAGATTCCTCATTGGTTTGTAGTGTATTAATGGTTTGCTGTATCAAGAATATGGTTAATATCTATAGTTTTCTTTTCCATCAGGGTGTCTGGATCCCGGAAGGAGATTCCCTGAAGATCCCTGTCAGCATCAAAGTCATTCAGGACCCAAGTGGTCGGCAGATCTTCCATGGTGTAACTGATGTAAGTGCTCTGGCCCAACCATGCACCCTGCCTTGGCACGACAAATAACAGTTTCTTTGGTTTCACATTTTCTTCACCACTTGTTGCACCAGGATGGTGCATTAGCCCTTTTGCTAGGAGCTCCTGCTTCCCTCTCTTACCTGTTTATCTGTTTTTGTAAACTGGTGGTCTCATCTTACTATCCACTCTCAAGAGCTCTGACCCTTTTATGGTTCCAACAGGTTTGTTCTACAAAAATATTTGGGAGATAATGATGGGAAACGGTGAATTGTACAGGAAGAAAAAGTTAAAAAAAAAAACCCAGCAAAATTGTACACATGCATGGTGGCTACTTTGAAGCTAAGAAAAGGACAACAGGAGGTCCAACAGGAGGCCTTGAGAGTCTGAAATTTGATAAGAGCCAAATGCCACATTTCAGAATACATTCTAGGTGATGCAGTAAACCAAGATCACTGAGGAAAGACCAAAATGAGCATGAAGTCCCTGCTTAACTCTTATTGCAAGGCTGAACCTATCATGAGGGGTAGAGAGATCTTTGCTCTATAGATTTGAAGCACAATTTTGTCCAAAATATGCTGTCTGTGGGCAATAAATTCACCAGCTTTCCAGTGGTGGAAGAAAAACACCTTCAAGGTGATATGCCTTGCTGAAACCAGGTCTCCTAGAGCAGCGGTTCTCAAACTGGTGGGTCGTGACCTCGTGTAAACCTCATGTAAAGGTTCCCCCATCCCTTTAAGGGGCGGGGGGAGAGGCAGGTAAGCGATCCCCAGGATCGTGTTCATATGGGGGGGCGACGGGGGGGGGGCTTGTGACTTACATTATGTAGGCAGGGCTGCAGCAGGCTGCAGGAGGTGCAGGGAGCCCTGCACAGCCTTTCACAGCGCTCCCCAAGACTTGGAACGTTCCAAAAAAGCGGGTGCAAAGCACTTCCGTTTTGCAGGAGGCGCTTTGCTCCTGCTGTTTCCAAATGTTCCAAGTCTCGGGGGAGGGCTGCGTAGGGCTCCCCGCACCTCCTGCAGCCTGCTGTAGCCCTGCCTACATAATATAAGTCACAAGCACCCCCCTTGCCCCCCCTTAGCCCCTTCCCCGCAAGAACTTACTGAGGGAGTTAAGCTTCCTCAAAGTCTGAGAGCCACTGTCCTAGAGGATTCCCACAGTGTGATACTTGCTGAGACAAGCTAGCCATCCTTGGAAATCTGTGTGCACTCCATATGCTTGCACTATTTTGGAAGCTCTTCAGGGGCCCCATCATCAGGGGAGGAAACCAATTGATTGTACATTCAAAGACACTTTAGTGCCTGTGCCTTTTTAATACCTTTCATCTTGAACAATGAAAATTCTGTAGTGAGCCCTGCCTAACTTTCATTGCGCTTGGCCCTGCCCATTTTCAGCCCTATACTGTAATTTTTTTCAAGGAGTTATATAACATTTTTCTATTTTGGTTATAGCTCAGCATTTAATACTTTTGGCCAGTATCTTTGCCCTGATGCTGTGATTTACATTGCCTCTGTTTTTTCACTATATTCAGCACATGTTGGCAATAGGCAGCCTGGACCATGCATATATTGTCCGTCTCCTGGGCATCTGTACTGGCCCCCAGCTCCAACTGGTGACTCAGCTGCTACCATTGGGCTCACTGCTCGAGTATGTCCGCAAAAACAAGGATGCCATTGGCCCCCAGCTGATGCTGAACTGGTGTGTGCAGATTGCCAAGGTAAGCAACGTCAGGGGTTCATTAATGGGCCTTTCTCATATCATTTGAAGTTGGAAAGCATCTGTCTTTGTTTATGATTTGAGGGAAGGAAAGTCTCATACTCAGCTCCCTGTTTATTCCTGTTTCTCTGGAAAACTGCATTCAAAATATTAAGCATTAGTCAATGGATATATCTATCCAAAATAATTCACTTCCATCTCTCTCCCAGAAAAAAAAAAACACTTCACAAATATACACTGCACTTGTACTTAACATGTACTCTTTTCAGCCAATAGAAATTAAGTATGTAAATCAGACACATCTCATTGCTGATGTCAGCAGTGACATCAGGAATTCAAGAGGGATGCTAAGGAGAGGCTGTGTGGTAACTAAGCATGGACAGCAATAGGATGTGGGGTCTTGATTGCTGGCTGGTGGATAAGAGTCAGCAGCCAAAATGAGAGTAATCTATTAACTAGAGATAATATACATTACATGCCTATTATATAATTAGAACTTAGACCAACTAATTGGTTGTGCAATATATAGTTGTTGCTTGTTCCAGAAGCCACTTTCTGATTTTTTTGGCATGGTCTCTACTTTTTCACATACATATAAACTTTACTGATATGAAAGGCAGTGCCAGCCAGCACCTAATGTCTCAGAGGAAGAATGTGGGTAATTCACAGGAGTGGCCCATCCATGAGACCACCTGAGGTAGATGGGGGGGGGGGTGCCCAACTGTCTGGCCACTCACTTCCACTACTCCACCTCCTCCTCCTACTCTCTGGGTTGGGAAAGGAAGAGGGAGACTGAGCGGAAGAGGAAGTGTGGAGGGCTGGAGCATCAGAGGCTCCTCCACACTTTTTCTTCCGCGCCATACCCCTCTTTCTTTTCCAGTACAGGGATTGGGAAGAGTATAGGCTGGCATGTCACCAGGTAAGGGTGGGCAGCATTTAGCATTTAGTTTCAAGCACCAAGAGAACCTGGGAAAACTGTGAGACATCACTACTAAAAAGTCACAATCAGTGCTTCAACAGTAAAGTCACAATCAGAGCTTGAACAGTGGTTTTCAAGTAGTAGTCATGGGAATCCTACAGTTCTTGGAAGTTTACACAGAGGTCCTCAATAAGAAAATCAGTAACAGAAGACTTTCCTAAAAGATGATTTGTCTTCTATCACCAGTCTTCCCCTGTATTATGCAGCCACAGGCCAGCACTGGCTATATTCTGTTTTGCAATCTTGATTGATTTGAAGTAACAGTGTGGCAACTGTGATGTGCAACGGAGTATGTATCCTAGAACGTATTCCAGAATGTCCTATTGTACTGGAGTTCTGTGGCAGACATGTTGGGGCAGATGAGTCAGCAGATGAGTCAGTGCAGAGGATTCTGTGTAGATAGAAAGTTTGAAAACCACTAGATTGGAACTGGATCATGTTTGTGATCATATTCTGGCAGCTCAATCCCATTGGGTTCGTATAGCAGTGGATCTCATGATCCCAGTGCAGCACCACAGAAGCTGCATCCCTGTCATGTGCTTCAGAGAAGCCAGTGCAAATGGCTTGGAGGTTCTGTGCATGCAGCTCCCAGATGTTCCACCAGAGCGAATAAAGTGGCGAAGGGGAATTGGGGCAGGGAGCAAGCCAAACTGGGAGTGCTAGGAGGAGGATCTCGGTGGCAACAGTGAATTCCAGGATCCTATCCGCCCCTTCCCAGCCCAAACCTGCCTCCAGGAGTCATCTTGTTCTTATACCAGTATAAGAGCTGGTGGTTCAAGGAGACCCAATGGAGGCAAGGTAGTCCATGGAGAAATTTTTTACTTACCTCTCCTATCCTGTCTGTTTCCCCCCTCCCATAGCACACAACAGGCACTCCATCAGTGGCATTGCATGCTCTGGGCTGGCAGCGGTTAGGACTGTGCCGCTACTATACCAAGTCATTATTGAATATTGTTTAAATTAATCTTCATCACTTTCATGTCTTTCCCAACACTCCTTTGCTCCTACTCCATTGTTGCTGATCTTTAAGGGTGCATTGATACGTGTTGGTTTCAGGGCTGCCTGTCTCTTTGGGGGGGGGGGGTCCCAAATACTTGATTCTCATGATGATAACAAGGAGCCTACATGTGTGGGTGGGGTTGTGTAGAGTATGCTTTTGTGAATAAGATGCTCAAAACCAAAACTGGTCCAGCAGGTGGCTCAAGCATTGCAGTACCTCTATCTGTTCCTCTTCCCCTACATTCAGGGCATGTACTACCTGGAGGAACATCGTATGGTCCATCGCAATCTTGCTGCGCGTAATGTTTTGGTGAAATCTCCTAGCCAAGTACAAGTGGCTGATTTTGGCATTGCTGACCTGCTATATCCAGATGATAAGAAATACTTCTATAATGAGATTAAGGTTAGTACCTATTGGGATTGGCTGACCTGGTAGGCTGATGCAAACGCATGTCACGCCTTCATTCCTGCATCCTGAGGTGTTACTGTGTTCAAAATGGCAATCACAACAGAGTGAAGAGGACAACCACATCCAATGTGGACAGGGAAAGCTAGAAGATCTGAGATACATGGAAGCTTGCAAAATGTAGATGAGCCGAAGACTGGAATTCTGGGAAGAAATGGCCATCAATATTTTGACAGAAACATCTCCCCATACAAGATATTATGGGAACCTGTCATGGCAGTGAAAGCAGATGTCACCGACTTTGCTTTGCAAGGGCCTTTATAAGTTAAGTTTTAGCTCAGGAGTTCCACTGGAGATTAGTCAGAGTAGCTGTCCGAATAGGAAAAGCAGACGTGCAAATCTTCCATCTGATTCATTGTGTGCCTATCTTCATTCCCAAATTTTACCTTCTGGCTTGTGTTTTTCAGACACCAATAAAATGGATGGCTTTGGAGAGCATACATTTTGGAAAATATACCCACCAGAGTGATGTGTGGAGTTATGGTATGTACCTTGACCAAGTCACCTCCTGAATATTAGATCAAGACTTCTCAACCTTTGTCATCATAACAGGCCTCTATAACTCAAGAAGACTTCTAGGCAAGCAACCACTGTGGGCATACCTGACATAAGAGTCAGAGTGTTTGCCTTATAGTGCCCACTCTTGTCATCAATCCAGGAATAAGCAAATTCAAAATAAAGGAGAGAAACTTAGGCAGCATCTGTATGGCCACAGTATTCTTTTAGGTCCCTGGTGAGCAGATCCTGAAAAAAGCAAGGTAGATAGTTTCTCAGTGGGCCCTAGCTTCAGCAGTCAATACATGGGGTATGGAGCACTGCCTCCTTTTTGTGTAAGGGAGAACAACTGTGTTTCAGCTCCACGGCCGACCCATCCATGACATTCGCATTGGGCAACAGATTGGAGGGGAGCAGTGATGCAGCAGGTCTCCTTGCCTGTGTCTTCCTCTTCATGGGTACTTTAGCAGGAAATATGGAGCATGTGGGGATTGCTCCCTGTGCACTCTGCATTTCAAAGAGTGAGGTAAGCAGGCAGGATTGCTACATTCCTCAGAGTGCAGTAATCTGGTCCTCTGCCTTTTTACCTTGGTCTTTGCTACACCGGGCCTACCCAGCATGCTCTGTTTTTCCTGCTTCATTTAAAGAGCCTGTGTAGAGGAAGGAGCCAAGTCAGGGGTGTATGAGTTTTTTTAGGGGAGGCGGCGGTAGCAGCAACACAGATGGTGGCTCAATTGGCTGCCACAGGCAGCCCAATATCTTCATGGCCTGTTTGGCTCTGTTCTTTTTGTCTGAACAAAGACATCCAGTGAAGGAAAGAAGGTGGGGAGAAATTTGCATACACGCCTTGGCAGCAGTCCATCCATCGCAAGGACCTTCTTGTTGTTTTTCTGAATTCTTGCACCAGGCCGAGAGATGCTCATGGTTCCTCCCCCTCTCCCTGGTGGGTTGCAATGCAATCCATTGTCAGAGTCATAGGAGCCTTCTGACTTGTTTACTGGCTATGATTATAGTGGGGCACCACAGCATTACTTGCCCAGAGATTTTCTCTGGCTTAAGGCATTGTTACCAACAGAAGTATGCACAATTCAGATGGCCCTTTGCATTTGGGAACCCTTGTTTTCTAAAACTCCCTGCTGAGAATGGAGTCACTGAGTCAATCTTTCTCCTACCACTGCTGTAAACTGTCATTTCTCAGTGCTTACACTCCCAACCAGGGAAGACTAGAACTGGCAGCGAGCAGCTCCCAGTTTTGCTCAGCTATTGGCAGCCCAGATTGCTGGGACTGGTGCAGCCAGGCCCTGTCAGCATAACTGCAGCCCCTCTAATTTCCTGTGCCTGGGCCACTCATGGTTGTACCCTATTTCTGTTCAGCTATCTATGCTGAGTCTACCCCATTCCATTCACGTGCGTTTTCTGTCCCTTCTTCTGCTGCAGGAGTTACATTGTGGGAGATGATGACCTTTGGAAATGAACCCTATGCTGGTATTCACCTTTCAGAAGTGCCTGATCTTCTTGAGAAAGGGGAACGCCTATCACAGCCCCAGATCTGCACCATTGATGTCTACATGGTGATGGTGAAATGTACGTGACTTCACTTTCCTGTAGCTTTCCTATTTCTGGGCATTCCTCCACTGTCCATACACTGTCCAGTGTATTAACCAATGCCAATGGAGACTGTGAGCTCAATAGACCAGAATCCAAAGCCAGTGGCCACAGGTGTTGTTGGTTACTGCCTGCTTGAAAATTTTTTACCTTCTCTAATCTCACAGGCTGGATGATTGATGAGAACATTCGCCCCACCTTCAAAGAACTAGCCAATGAGTTCACACGCATGGCCCGTGATCCCCCTCGCTACCTGGTGATTAAGGTCAGTACTGTCTTGATCTAGTTCTCTGGTCCCCTTCTGCAATCTCAGCTACAAATTAAGACTATGGAGACTTTGCAGGCGCTAAGCACTTGATGGCTGGGCCACTTACAGAATCTGCTCTGAATCCTAGTGATAGCACTGTGCCTGGTACCTACTAGTTCGGTTGCAGGCCCCTTGTAGCCTGGTCATGTTTCATCCACAGTTTCCAAAAATCCCAGCTTGCTCCTGTATTTCAGTTTGTATTTCATTTTCAGAATATTGAACATTTTCTTACGTGAAGTGTTGACATGGTTGGTGAGAGAAGAAGTACAGTTTTTCCAGTCTCATAGTTAAGCTCTCTACCTTCAGATGTTTCTCTTTAAGATCCAAAGACGGAACCCAGTCTGAGACAGAGCTTAGCCCTAAAACCAGTTTTTAACAGCACCGCTTGGCTGTGAATTGGGATGTGATGGGAATGTGTTCCCAGAATTACATGCCTTTGTATGTGTGAGTGGGGTGAAAGAAGAGATGACTCTTAACACATGCGCAGAGCTCTTCTCTTCTCTTACCTTTGCCAGACGTAATACCTGTAGGATGGCAGGGTGAGACTTCCAGGAAGACTGGAGGGCTTGGTGTCCCTCCTTTTATATACCAAGCACTGCTCAAAGGATTCATCTTGCAATGAGATGTTCTCTCATTTTGATGCTCCCAGTGCAAGCAATACAAATGGTGGTGCTCGGCAACCGTTAGTTTGGTATTAAAAGGTTAGCTTATATAAATACTGTTAATAATAATAATAATGATATTTTTGTCTTCCCCACAGAGAGAAAGTGGGATACTTCTTCCTGTTGAACCACCCACACTCAGTGAAAAGGAATTGGATGAGATGGAGACCCTGGAAATGGAGACAGAGTTGGAGGATGAGGAACTTCATAATCTCTTTTCCTCCAGGCAGTGGATTGACTCCACAAGGGTAAGAAACTCCCCTTTTCCTGAACAAATCAATCTGGGAATCTTGCCTTTTATGCCATCTCCTCCCCACTTCCCCCACCTATATTCTGCAGTTCTCTACTCTGCAAAATCTACATGGAAATAGGAAAGGAAAGTTTTGCCTTGCCCTGCTGAATGATTGGTTTATGCCTTGACCAATAATAACTGAGTCCATTACCAACCAAACCGCTGAATCTCTGTACCTAGATGACTCCTTGTCTGCTCAGAACAATTAATTAGGTAACACCTTGTAGGTGGCTGTTAGGGCACAACCTGCAGAATTTTTGCTGCCATAGCTGATGAAAAAGACTTTTCTTTGCAGATACACCTTTTTTACCTGTGCTTGCTGCTCAGGAAAACAGGAAATGAAAGAGAGACAAAGGGACCTATCCTGAGAAAAATCCAAGCAAGTAGCACAGGAACCCAATAGCATATAAGAGGGTATGCAAATGAGCACTGGGTGAAGCAGGAGTGATGAGTGGGTGAGCAGATGGCCTTGTGTGGAGGTTAGCCTGAAACCATAGCAAGATGGCTCTCCTGCAGTCTGTGAGACTCTAAAGTTAAAGGAAGCTCCACTGAGACTTAAAGCCATAGGATCAGTCAGGATGAGTAAGGAAATGGAGGAATACTAGGATGCTTGGGAGTGGTGAGACTGCACCAGTGTCTAAAACATCCCACAGCAGCAGAAATATTTAAGGCTTGGAGAGTGGAGACATTTTATCTCATTGTCCTTCCAGGGTCTTAATTGGTCACCATTGTCTTTCAGAAAAATATCTTGTTTCATTTATGAATTGTAAATTAATTTCTCTTATTGGCAGCTGTTACCAGACAGAAGGGTGGAACAGCCACATTTAAAGTAATTAGATCCCAAATAAGATTGATCCTACCTGTGCTCACCATTATTTCATTTTTTCTTTTTTTCAATCCTCAGAGTGCAACTCTTCTGAATCCATCTGCTGGATACATCCCAATGAATCAGAACACCCTCAGTGGGAATCGCCAGGTACCTAACAACTCAACCTATATGAAGACTGGAACTGGTGTGGAAGCAGGTCCAGTTAGAAAAGCATCATCATCAGAGCTTGGGTGGGGGGCATTCTGACTTGTGGGCCAGTTTGGAGGGTTAAATGGCCCTAGGGAGAAGTTTTGGGCAGTGCCTTTCACAAGCCCCTCCCAGTAAAAGATCACAGGAAGAAAAATGGAAACAGACCTCTGCCTGGGACTTTGCACTGCTACTGCTGCAAGTCAGCCTAAATCTGGAAAATCAGCAGACAGACTTGTGACCCATCAGCCTCAGAATGGAACCAGGAAGGCACTTGGCAGATTCCTGGCTTTTGCAGTCACAGGCAGGAGACGTAATGGGCTGCAGGCATGTTGCCAGACCTGGCTGAAGGATTGTTTTCCCCTTAGTGGCTCACAAGTTCCGGCCTGACAGTTTCTAATCTGAATAACTATTGGTTGAATTTCATATAAGGCTGCTCCATGCATCTAAAACTCTGTAGTGTCTTGGAATTGTTTTCAAGGGTGCTGTAGGCCAAAACTGGAAGCCTCCAGTAATTGGGGAAGGTGAGAAACAGAACTCTTCAACCTTTTTAACCTACTAATCTCTGTCTCCCTTGTGATCCAGAGCACTGGGTTGGGCTCCCGGCAGACTTTACGTATAAGGCAGGAATCAATGGGCCGCACCGTGTCAGAGTCATCAGAGGGACGGGGCACTGCCTCTGAGTATGACCTCACTGAAGATCTTTCCTTGTCGGGGAGCTTGTGCCGGAGCCTGCGCTCTCGAGGAGACAGCGCCTACCTCTCTCAGCGGGAGAGCCTAATGCTCCCAGTTGGAAGTGCTGATGGTGAGGAAGATGCCAATGGTTACGTAATGCCAGACAGAAATGGCAGAGGTAAGAAAGGTGTCACAGTCTGAGGTGCAACTCACGTTCTTCTAAGTGTAACTGGTGGATTGTTCCAATATGAAGGTGGAAATGGCTAGATTGAAATGGGCATGGCCTGCAAGAGCCAGGAAGCAGGGTAGCAGGCTGATCTGGCTTTCTGTAGGCTGTGATTTTCTCCAGTCATGAGTCTTTTGATGCGCAGTTGCATGTTCTTTGTCACCCACAGTTGTGTGAGGCAGTGGACAACTGGCTACCTGAGTGCGAGCCAGATCCAATTAGAGGAAAAAAAGGGAAGCTAGGATCCAGGGCAAGTGGGACTGTTTCCTGGCCTTTTGGCTGGAGTTAAGTTTATGGCAGTATGTAAGAAAGGGCTGTTTGTAGAGCTGGCGAGGAGGGCAGAAAACTCCCGCTGAAAGCTCTCTATGCCGGCACTGTTAGCTTTGAGAAATATGCGTGAAGCAAACACTGCTGCTTCTCACTTTTGGCTTATAGGATAGATCTACAGCACAATCCTATGCATGTCTACTCAGAAACCAGTACCATTGTGGTAAGCGGGGCTTACTCCCAGTGTGACTAAGATTGCAGCCTCAGGGCCCAATCCTGTCCAAATTTCCAGCACCAATGGAACCGCAATGCAGCTGTGAGATAAGGGAACAAATGATCCCTTACCTTGAGGAGGCCTCTGTTACTACCCCCCCCCCCACACACACACAGCAGGATGCAAAAGTGCTGAGAATTAAAACAAAACTGAAATGTTTCACTCCCCCTGTTGTCTTAACCTGGTCAAGTCCGTAACTCTTTGAACAAAGGAGCAGAAAAGTCAGGGTTAACTAGAATGCAAACATTTGCACTCAGCACAGGCCCACACTGTTTCTCTGGTCATATGTGTAGTTTTTTTTTCTCTCTCAACCATGGGAACTAGAGCCCTCCTTCAGAAAATAAAACGAGGCTCCTTTTGATACTAACAGATATTTGAATCTAATGCACATCGGAAACATATTTTGAGAGCCACCTAAAAGTCCGGGGTCAGCAATCCCTTTGGAAATAAAATGGCTGATTTTCATAGTAGAGCGTGAGCCTTGCAAGCAGTTTCTCTGGGGGTGTTGCCTACCCCTTTCCTTCTGCTCCGCAGCTGCCAGTCACTGCCCCTCCTTTCCCTGCTGTGATGACTCTATCCCAAGTTCCTGGGACTGGGGATGGCAGCAGGATAGAACCACACGTGCAGTCTCTGTGGCGTTGTGCTGTGTTAGGGGGAAAAAGCAGACGTTGCACACTGGCTGCCTTTGTTCGCCTTCTAGCCTTGGAACAATTGGTTTTAAACTAGAAGGGGGAGTGAGCCAGTCGTGTATGCAGGCAGCTTTCACAATGCCACCTTCTTTCACATAGGGAGCACTATAAAAAGCTGCTCAGACTGCTCGTCTTCCTTCCTAGCCTAAGAACGGATAGCGGTGAGGCTAGAATGGGGAATGAGAGCATGGCTGAGCAGCCTCCATGAGCCACCATTTAAATGCAGGGCAGTGCTGTGGCAGATGAATGTGCAGGTCTGGCTTAACCCAGTGGGCCTGTGCCTGATTGCTTGGAAGTAACTGTTCCCCAAGGTGAGCGCACTGCTATGAGGCTGACAGAACCTCTTGTTCTCCTCTCCTTTACAGAACGTGCTGCTGGCTTGGCCGCCTCCCTGGGCCGTGGCTTGCTCCCTGTGCCACAAGTGGACGAAGAGTATGAGTACATGAACCGCCGTGCTCCACAGCCCCAACAGCCCCGGCCAGCTTCTTTGGAGGAGCTGGGCTATGAGTACATGGATCTGGGCTCAGAACTGAGTGCATCACTGGGCAGTGTGCCGAGCTCCCAGCTCACCACACCCTGTCGGGAGGATGAAGATGAGGAAGAAGACTATGAGTACATGAACAAACAGCCCAAGCTGAGCAAGTCCCTGAGCAGCATCCGGAGCTCCCGGGGAGACTATACTGACATGGACTCTGGCATCACGCAGGGCTCACCCGATGAGCAAGGCTATGAGGAGATGGATGCTGTCTTGCCCCCTGTCCAGTGTCCTGGCTGCCAGAGTCCACCCTATCTCAAGAATGGGTTCATGAAGCCCCTGCGCACACTGGAGGCCTCAGACTGTGCTTTTGACAACCCTGATTACTGGCACAGCCGGCTATTTGGCAAGACCGATGCCCAGAGAACATAGCTGGTGGGTTAACAACATCATTCCTTCCTTTATAAGGAGGGTGGGCGGAAATCACTTGCTCTTTAGCTGCAAATGCCCTTGTGGTGATGAGGGGCTGGAAAAGTGAATTTCAATAAGGCTCCTAAGCTTCTGTGATGCTGACCATAATGTGCAAGTATATCAGGACCAACCTGTGATGGACTTTTCTGCAGTTGGATCTCAGCTTCCTCTGCCTTGCACTGTGGTTTGACCGATCACACATTGGGTCTCTTCAGTTCAAATGCCCAGGACTTGGAGGGCAAGTGGACAATTTCAGAGGGTCAATCCAGACTGTGGGAGCCATGCCTACAGAGCCACATATACCCACCTGTGTGTTGTAGGGCTTTTCAGTGCAGGAGGAGATGCGCTGGCTGCTTCCATGGACATGAGGACCTTGTGCTTGAATGGAGGAAACAATCTCTTCAGGAAGTAGTCATGTTTTAGAAAATCAGGAAGAGTCTTCTGCACAGATCTTCCTAAGTGTTGAGTCTCAACTGATCCTACTGTGCCCGGTGCAGTGCCCTCAGCAGCAGTCAAGGCTTTGGGGGACTGCCCAATGCAGCCTTTTGTAAAGTCAACCCTCTGCCCTCAAGAGCAGGGGAGCCTTAAGCACTAACAAAGGCGTGCTGAACCTTGCAGGAGGTCAAGACTGAAGGGAAGGTCTTCTTGAGAGAGAGAGAGAGAGAGAGAGAGAGAGAGAGAGAGAGAGAGAGAAAGAAGGTGATATCCTGATTTGCTGTGTCCCATCCTGACAGGATCTGGGTGTAAATGAAGGATAATCATGCTTTTTTGGAAACCTGACAACCTCATTTAGGAAAACAATGTGCTTATGTATGGACCCAAGATAAGATTTGTGGGTTGGAATCCTACCTCTCAATAGGATATTTTGTTTAGAAAAGAGAGCCCAGAACTCCTGGTTTCTGTCTCCTGCTCTGGGACCGATATTTTGATGTGCTGTTAACAATCCTTGTGCCTTGTTAGTTTATGTGTCTGGAATTCTGAGGCACTGAAGAAGGAGGGAGTGTGTAGGAACAAAGCCTGAATGGGCTGGAGACCTGAGTCTCCATCTCCTGCATTAGATGCTTACTACCACTGGGTAGCTTAAATTCTCTTTTTGCCCGTGGAAGATCCAGCAGTAGTCTAGACCATATCTGAGCAAATAATATTTGAAAGACAGTGCAGACTGTTTTGGAGGAGAGAGCACTTTTGCTGTCCTTCTGGACAGAGAGAATGGGAAAGATTGCCCTTTGGAAAGGCTTTATCCTCTGTATTCTCTTCCTCGGTAAAAGGGAATATGGGATGCTTTTTACCATGGGTGCCAAATGTAAAAGATAGCAGTAGACCCAAAATGTGCTTTACCGCTGATGTGGGAATGAATGATTGCTGTCTGAAAGGGTGCAGATTTGCACTGTGGTCCCTATCTGTGCTTTTCCTGATTCATTTGAATCAGGCTCATTTACATGAGAGTGTGATTTGGGAGCAAATTTCACCCTTCTGTCACCACTATCACCCCACCCTACCCTGAAGGCCAGTAGTATTGTACATAATCTTGACTTTGTCCCCACAAGTTTTGGATTGCATCATAAAGGAATTTTACAAAAGGGAAAAAATCAATCCTGATTGATTGAGGGGTGAGTGGGAAGCTCTACCTTTAATCTCATTTGAGTTCTGTGCAGTCTCCAAACCAATTTCAACAGCAGGTCCCTCCTTTATGTGGTCTGTGTACTACATTGGCTCATAATGTCTATTGTGAAGTACTGTTGGGGTGACAAAAGTAATCCAGATTGTTCTGATGTTCCCTGTGTTGGTTTCCAGGCTTTCCTTTGCATTGCAAATATGTGACAGAATTTTGTATAGTGTTAAAAAAAATGAAATGCACCTTTTAAATTGTTTGTGTAATCAATGGGCTGATGGAGTGTTTATCAAAAACCAAGGTTTCTATGCAATGTAGTTATATTTACCTGCCTCCCTTGTCTACTACACTTCTGAACATGGGGATAGGGAAAAGAGGTATATGGTGTAGGAAAGAAAACTCCACTCTCTATCAACAAGCAGATCATTACTAAATATTTGGCATAAGGGGGAAGAGCTAAGTTATAGGCACTTGCTTGTTTTAAAACCGAAAGCCTAGATTGACAGGATTTGCAGGGAGCTATCTGATTTGGCTGTACAAGTTTTTAGACTCTATGCTTATGGGGCACACAGTATTCACTCTGTTCCTTCTCTCTCCACACACACTGTGGGAAATGAGAGACGATCAAACAAATTAGGTCCCTGCTTGACTCAGAGATCCACAGGGTGTGGTGAAATTTATAGTTGAAAAGCAGCCAAATTTACGTGAGTTCTGTCAACAACACTGGCACCTGGGCTGAATGGAATACCAACCAGAGAGGTGCTATTAGACTGCCCCCTACAGAAAAGCAAAAGTTCTTAAAATCACCTCCTGTTGATGTACGCACGCAACATATAGGGGCCTGTTGGACCAGTGGGCAGATATGGGTTGGCTGCTAGGATTCTGTAAAACCAAAGGCAATTAAGTGAAATAAATGATTTCAAGACAGAAGATGATGGGAAACTCTTATTCTTTAACATAAGGCCAGCTTCTGTCTAGCTTGCTGCCATTTTCCACAATATGGTTAAACTGCAGCAGAATTTTAGTACAGAATAAACTTTACGTAGGCTGAAAAATTGTCAGATCCAGCGTCTCACTGGATTTCTGTCATGCAGTAGAACAGCTGAATTCTAGAACTGGGAAGCTTCCTGCAGCCCATCTTCCAAGAGTTCTCTCAGAACCTCACAGCTCCATAGAAGCCTGCTGCTCAACAGCATCCTCTTACTATTGCCCTTCAATTTAGATCTGGCAAACCCCGCTTGGCCTGCCTGCAAAAAAGCCCCAACAACTACTTAAAGAATAGCACCATAGAGCAAGTAGTTTACAGTAGTTCTGCAAAGGGAATTGACTGTTAACAAGAGAAACGCAACTAGTTCTGAATGGAATTTCAGTCAGGTTTGTTTGGATTTGGACACCTGAGTTCACAAAGAGGCAAAATTCAGTGTTGTGTTGGACCTTCACAGTCCCCCCCTCCCGCCCACGCAAGAACTTAGTGGCTCTCAAACTCTCCCAGAGAGTTTGAGAACCACTGCAGTAGTCCATGAGCCATGAGCTCCTAAAAGTTGGGAACCACTATAGCTTGCAAACGTTTTGCTCCAGAATAGTTCTGGCTAGGGTTGTCAACTGGCCAACAAAAAGAACCACCCTTGCCTTGGTCTGCTTTTGTGCCTTTTTTATGTGCAGAAATCAGCAGATAAAGCTTTTCATGGCTGGGGCCAAACATCACCAGTAGCAGAACAAACTGCTATGAAAAGGACCACTACAGGCAACTCTGGACTGTAGTCTTCTCATCCATTGGACTTCTGTGATATGAGGGGTTTGAGGATGGAATTCACACTGAGGAACATCCGTGCATTAGGAATACAGCTAACAAGTGCCTGTTGAGACATGTCCTGATGTGTAAAAAGCAAATGGAAACCACCTCACCTGACCAGCTTAGCTCTAATGTTTTGTTTTAATTATAATTATTTGTATTGTAAAGATACCTACATTTAATATGATTCCCAAAGCTGGATGGATAGTTTGTCTGTCATCAGTGTCAAATTGGATTGTTTTGTGTGTGTGTGTGCTATGCTTCAAAACTGATATAATGAAGGTTTTTGTATTTTTTTTAAATTATGAACTGGAAGGAATCCCAACAGTTTGCACACTTTAAATTGCTGTATAGAATATCCCAGCTACCACTAAACCAGGAAAAATGATGGCGTTTTGAGATGTTTTTGTTGTAATCAGCTAGGTCAGGACGACACAGTCTTCCTGTTTCAAGACACAAGCATATTGGAAGGATGGTGTTGTGCCCTGCTCACATAAGGGAATACAAGGATTGATACCAGTTTTTGCATCCAAGTTGAAGAGATGCTCTTGATAAGAAAGCTGAATCAGACAGTTGACAAATGCTCATGGATGGGGCTACGGTCCCCACCTTTCTTTTCTGGCCCAGTTTCTATGCCTTTAGGAGCAAGTGACTCAGAGAAATTGTGTAGGTGACAGATTTCTTGTCAAAGAAACAAATAATGGAAAAGATGTACTTGTTTAATCTGCAGGTGTCAGGCTAGTGCTAAAGGCATGGAAGCAGGGCCAGTAAAAAAGTTATAATAAATAATAAACTTTATTTATATCCTGCCCTTCTCCCTAAAGGGACCCAGGGCGGCTAAGTTGGCATAGTTCTGCTGTTGGAGGAATATGCAGGCTTTCAAGTAAGAACATAACAGCCCTGCTGGATCCGGCCATAGGCCCATCTAGCCCAGCTTCCAGTATCTCACAGTGGCCCACCATATGACTCAGGGAGCACACAAGAGTAACATCCTTTACCAAGACAAATTTTAAATATAGCTACTAGCAAGCCAATACCAAGAGCAAAACTGGCTCAATGATAACTTCTGGGCAGCCTGATCTGTGCTGCATCCAGAGCAGGCTAGGGGCTGGCTATGGCACAACTTGGAAGGTAATTCCTCTTACCTCAAGTAGCGCGGCAGCAACTGAATGGGGCTACTCAGATCTGTGCCACCTAAATAGGTGGTGCAAATCCAAGCAGCCTGGCATTAAGCCGGGCTGTCTGGGAGGGGAGTTAGGATTCAGCCTAAGTGCCAGATCTTGGGACCACCCCCTCCCAGGCCTGGTCCACTGTGAAATTGCAGTTAAGTTTGTAGCACGAGTTGTGAAGTTCATCTCATCAACTCAGTGATGACGTTAGTCTTTTGGAGTGCATTTCTTTGTAAGACTGTGGCCACAGGTGTTTTTTTTGTTTGGGGGGGAGGCTCTCTGGCCTTTTCCTTGCCTGACAAGGTTGAATATCAACCACCTTCTTAGACAGAATGACCCAGCTCTTACTGACAGAGGCTCTTCTTGTTGCTGAAGGCCTCCAAAAAGTATGTGTGTTTGTGTGTATGTTTTGAATACAAATAAAGTGATATTGATAAAGTGCAATGTTTGCATGCCTCTGTTTGACTAGTGAAATGGATACAAAGCAATGGTGTGTGTGAAGAACACTACTTAATATTTAGCCATTTACAGCTTCTATGCTGTACAGCTCAAGTGCTGGCAGTACTTAACACACATTATCTCAACAGCAACAAGCTGGACGGGTGGACTTATAGAGTTTGGTTTTGGGGAGGTTTGATACAAAGTTACCTCTTTTTTTCTGATAAAGGCATGGTTTCTTAAATGGTATCAGTGAGCAATTTTTCAATAGATGCATCTTCATGACAGGTAAAGCGGCACTGTTGAATTTCTGACCACCATGCAGTTGATTTAAGTAAGGGACAGGAACCTGGCCCGGTTGAAAAGATAAACCTAGATCTATAGAGCTGGTGGTGTGAATCTAATTATGCTATTGCCCATGGGGTGAGGAAAAGCTGGGCCTACCTGGGCATGGAGCAGGGGTCTGTGCACCCTGAGGAGCCCTGACAACCTGCTCTCTGGCTGCTGTGGGGCTTGCAGCAGCTAATATCCACTTTGAAAATTTTGATTTGCACAATAACTACATTTTCTTAACTCTACATGAGGATCGCATGACAACCAGGTGGGGTTCCCTTTTGGAACCCCAAATGCAGCCCCTTTTGGCTGCCGAGTAAGGGGAATAGGAGGAAGTGCCCCATGCATTTCCTTCACTCCCCAGAGGCCAGTGTGGCTGGTACATATACAAGCAGCAGGATTGCAACCTGGGAGCATTCTAGGGTGGGGATGGGAGCAAGTGCCTGACTGAAGACAAGCCCCAGGTAAGCTATGGAATGAACAAGGAGGGAGGAGCTGAGGAGGAATATGAATGGCAAAGAGGTGAGGTGGGGGGAGTGTCCATGCTTTTTGCACATGGAAAGGAGTCCAGAAACAGACTATGCCCAGCAGACCCTGATGCCAGTTCTGATTGTACCATGACTGTGCTTTTCTTCTGTTTGTTCCAACATAGCAAGAAGTATAAGGCTTATAGTACAACCTCCATCAACAGCAGAAAATAGACCATCTATGCTGTGTGTCTGCAGTGTGATTCTTTTACGCATTCTCCTGTTTAAATTTATGGTGGTGTGTGGCTGCCAGGGACAACTGTGCACAGCACAATGACTGTCAGCACAACAAGCATGCTGTAAACAACAGAACTGCTGTCTATTGTGCTCACATCTGCTGCTGGAAAGCTTGCAAGTGCAGCAGAATTTGATATGAATCCAAAGATAACAATGTGAGAGAGTGCAGTGCTTCTGCACATGTTCAGAGCACTTTGTATACAGCCTCTCCATAATTCCTGCACCAAACCAGTGAAGTACAAACTGTTGTTGCCAATGGGGTGGAAGTAGTGGCCGAGAGATGCCTAGCTACTGGTCTATGACCACCCACTGACTTCATGGCCAATGTGATCCTGCAGCCTGGGAGCCAGGGGACCACCCCACTCACAGCTCATTCTCTTAACTGCTATATTACACTTGCCTCAAGTGGTGAGAACCAGAACCAGAATGATCCACAAAATAGGGTCTAAGTAGGTGAATGTGAATATCTTTGTGCAAAGCAGATACCGCCCTGATTAATTTTGCCCGGCCCACGGGTATACACATTTGGTCCCTGTTGTGTAAATGGAACATTGGGCAGAAATGGTTTGTTTACTGCACAATCCTTGGCATTGGGAAGCTTCAAAGTTCGTTTTCCATGCCCACTACTCTCCCACCACTCCCCTCCCTTCTCCATCCCTTCTGTGGGCATTGATGGGGCCAAAGGAAGTGCATAAGAGTGACATTCCATCTCCTCCTCTGAGCTCCTATCCACAAGATGACCTTCTCTCCAAGGGCCCCAGTCAGATTTGGGCCCCTGCACGGATTTGTAGAGTGAATGCATGGAACAGTGGAGCTCTGTTGTTGCCTCCTCCAGGCACCTCCCACAATCTATGTATGACACAGGGCCTCCAGAAGAGTGCGGATGTGATGGGACAGAAAAGGTTATATAACAATGACTCTTTTGGCTGTGAGAGTCACAGTGGGCACAGCTGGTCAGGGATTGGCAAAGGGCCTCTCTGAGCCAATAGCAGTGGGTTTCTTGGCTCCTGCCCAAAGGTACGAACTTCTGATGTAGATTCCTTAAGTAATAACAATTAGTTCAACCCTGATAAGGCTTTGGATTAACTGCTGAATTTCACTCTAGGCACCGTTCTGCAGTGCTGAAAATGATTCAGTGGAGACTATTGTGAGCTGGTTGGGAAGATACCCATCCAACTGGGCCCACGTCTCATGGTTTGCAAGTGAGCACATATGTCCCACTCACCCTCAGTATGCTGAGGGGTCAGTTACCAAATCATACATGGGGATTATATGGGAGTAGGCGTTCCCTCAGATACCATGGTTCCAGGCTGTATAGGACTTTAAAAGTAAGTACCAGCACTTTAAATTGGACTTGGAAAAGAATGGGCAGCCAGTGTACTTGCTGGAGCAGCAGCTCAACTGAGTCAAGTCGTCTAGCCACAGCGACCACACAGACCGCTGCATTCTGTACTAGCTGCCATTTCTGGACCATCTTCAGGGGCAGCCCCACACAGAATGCGTTAGAGTAGTCTAAATGGGATGTCACCAAGGCATGAACCACTCTAACCAGACACAGATATGCTTATAGCCGGCACACAGGCAGAACCTCGGCCAAATCCCCTCTGGCTACTGCTGTCACCTGGGTATCAGAAACTGTGGATCCAGAAGCACCCCCAGGCTGCACACCTGTTCCTTCAGAGGAAGTGCCACCCCATCCAAAAAAGGTTGAAAGTCTAATTCCTGCATTGTGGGTTTCCAAACCAAGAAGACCTCTGTCTTGTCTGGAATTAATTTCAGTTTATTGGTTCTGATCAAGACCCCAACCGCCACCAGGCAGCACTCCAGGTCCTCAACAGCCCCCCTGGGATCTGAGGAAAAGGATAGAGCTGAGTATCATCAGCATACTGATGACACCCTAATCCAAATCCCCTGATGACCTCTCTCAGTGGTTTCTTGTAGGAGGTCTGGTCTAGAGGGTAGTGCCTCCGTTTGCCTGAAGATAACATCAGAAGGTCACCAGTTTGAGGCCACCGGCACCGTGAATGGCGAGACCTTGAAGCAGCTGACAAGCCGAGCTGAGTTATTCCACCTGATCTTTGGTGTGAGTGAAGAAGCGTCTTGGCTGCCCTCCACGTGAGAGATGAAGGAGCTGCTTGTAAGCTAGCTTGGGAGGAAACTGGAGGCCAGAATGTGATACCAGATCAGAAAGATCCATCTGAAATGTTGTGGTTCTTGAAAGATAGAACCTTTCTTCAATTGTAAAAATCCTTATGGGGATTTAGAACAGCCTGCCCATGTAAACCGCCTTGAATTAAAGTTTGAGGAGAAATCTGACAACCAAGAAAGGCGGTATATAAATACCTGTATTATTATTATTTATTTATTTATTTATTTATTTTATTTATTAAAATATTGAATAGCAGCCTAGGGTAGTGTTTCTCAAACTGTGGGTCAGAACCCACTAGGTGGGTCCCAAACTGATTCCAGATGGGTCCCCATTCATTTCAAAATTTTATTTTTAATATATTAGACTATGCTCCCATGGTATTTGACTGCATTTGGGGAACTGTTACAGACCTGTACTTTTAACAAGGTACTATGTATATGCTTTTAACAATGATAGTAAATGAACTTACTCCTGGTTAAATGTGGATAGGATTGCAGCCTAGGATTGTTAAAAATTTTCCTGCTTGATGATGTCATTTCCAGTCATGACATTCCTTCTGGTGGGTCCTGACAGATTTTCATTCTAAAAAGTGGCTCCTGATGCTAAATGTGTGAGAACCACTGGCCTAGGGGACAGGATGGGACCCTGAAGCATCCCACAGGTGAGAGGTCAGGGTGCCAGAATACCCCAGCACCACCACCTGGGTACAGCTGGACAAGAAGGAGTGGAACCACTGCAGTCCTGGGCCTCCAAGCCCCAACTCCGCCAAGGACCGCACCGTTAGCTTCCTAGACAAAACAGTTTTCAAATAGAAGGAAGATGTAGAAAAAGAAAGAATATTCATACTTTGAGGGCAGTATGTGATGTAAAAGGTGTGTAAGTAATGTGTGGTCGTGTTTAAAAAGTTTTCTAAGTCCATTACCCTTGCTAATTGGGTAAGAGGCACTTTTTCAAGTGGGTGCTCCTCCTTTATTTAGCAGGGGGAGAGTAACTGGCCCATCTCACCCCAGCAGTGTCTGTTCTAGTGGCTGTCTGCTGGTATTCTTTTGCATCTTTTTAGATTGTGAGCCCTTTTAGGACAGAGAGCCATTTAGTTATTTGATTTTTCTCAGTAAACCGCTTTGTGAACTTTTAGTTGAAAAGCGGTATATAAATACAGTTAATAATAGCAGGGGTGTCAAACTCATTTCATACAGAGGGCCGAGGTTAGCATTCAGGGCTCCTGCTGAGGGCTGGAAGTGACGTCATTAAGCAGAAAGTGACATCATTAAGCAGCATGGCCAGAAATCAGACCTTGTTCTCATATAGAAACTCATTAACTACAAATGACAGAAGAGAAAATAGGCAAATCTTGATCATATTTCAAGATTTGGGAATGCCCAATTTTCATGTTGGTTGCCGTTTCAGCGTAACTTCTCAGCACCTGAGAGCCCGAGGGCCAGATAAAAAGCTTCTGGGGGCTGCATCCAGCCCCCGGGCCTTAAGTTTGACACCCCTGGTCCATAGTTTTAAAAACAGACTTGGAAACACATTGGCAGTGACTGATTAATTCTCAGCATTTACAGGGAAAGCTAGTAGAATTTGCTGTGATTGGGGTGCCCTGCATTGTTCCTATTCCTTCTACCAATGACTAATAGAAATAGAATCCTTTATGTAAAATGAGTATATGAAGGGCCCAATCCTACTTTCCAGCATCGATGCAGCCACAATGCAGTCCCAAAGTAAGGGAATAAATGTTCCCTTGCCATGAGGAGGTCTCCATGACTGCTATCCTCCCCACTACAGGATGCAGTGCATGCCCTGTTGGCAGGGCTGCATCAGTGCTGGAAAGTTGGATAGGATTTGGTCCTTTGGCACATTGACTCAGGTTGCAGAATTCAGCTTTTTACACACAGCTGCTCTTCCCCCTCCTTTTATCCTCATAACCATCCCTGGAGTGGGTTAGGTTGAAAGATAGTGACTATGGTTACCCAATAAGCTTCATGGTTGTGTTGCAAGGTCAAAAGCAAACTCAAAAGCAAACTCAGTAAGCAAGAGTGGTGATCATCTGCAAGCTTTATTTCGTTGCCAGCAACGGGCTTCTCAGGGACTCCTGTCCAAAATGAAGAGAGCAATAAGAGCCATGTGGGAGCTCCCAAAGCCCTCAGAGAGAGCGCTTTTTCAGTGTGAGCCTTTCCCTTATATTGGATTCTGGCTCCTTTGTTTGAGGAGTCTTACATTTCATTGGCTGATGTGTGACATCAGAGATGGGGGCTTCTTCAGGATTGGCCAGAGATAACTTTGTCTTTTGCTCTTATCTTTTGCTACTCTTTACTTATTTATTACTGGCCTTTGGTATGTCTTTGCTTATCTCTGGCCATTCCTCACTGGCCTGATCCTGACATGTTTCAAACAGCCATCTGCTTATCTATTCAATATTCTTTCTGTCTGGTCTCATTAATCACTGTGAGCCTTCTGCTAACCTATGTTTAAACCAAGCTTTTGGTCTTTCCTTCTATTCCATGTGTGATTCTCCATTTGTGACTTGTTGTTGTGATGCATAGTGGTATCTTCTATTCTATGTGTAAACATATATTTTTTTTTTGTATTGGCAACCTTCAGTCTCGAAAGACTATGGTATCGCGCTCTGAAAGGTGGTTCTGGCACAGCGTCTAGTGTGGCTGAAAAGGCCAATCCGGGAGTGACAATCCCTTCCACACCGGGAGCAAGTGCAGTCTGTCCCTGGTCTGTCTCCCTGGCTATGGGCCTTCCTTCTTTGCCTCTTAGCCTCAGACTGTTGGCAAAGTGTCTCTTCAAACTGGGAAAGGCCATGCTGCACAGCCTGCCTCCAAGCGGGCCGCTCAGAGGCCAGGGTTTCCCACTTGTTGAGGTCCATCCCTAAGGCCTTCAGATCCCTCTTGCAGATGTCCTTGTATCGCAGCTGTGGTCTACCTGTAGGGCGCTTTCCTTGCACGAGTTCTCCATAGAGGAGATCCTTTGGGATCCGGCCATCATCCATTCTCACGACATGACCAAGCCAACGCAGGCGTCTCTGTTTCAGCAGTGAATACATGCTAGGGATTCCAGCACGTTCCAGGACTGTGTTGTTTGGAACTTTGTCCTGCCAGGTGATGCCGAGGATGCGTCGGAGGCAGCGCATGTGGAAAGCGCTCAGTTTCCTCTCCTGTTGTGAGCGAAGAGTCCATGACTCGCTGCAGTACAGAAGTGTACTCAGGACGCAAGCTCTGTAGACCTGGATCTTGGTATGTTCCGTCAGCTTCTTGTTGGACCAGACTCTCTTTGTGAGTCTGGAAAACGTGGTAGCTGCTTTACCGATGCGCTTGTTTAGCTCGGTATCGAGAGAATGTGTGTCGGAGATCGTTGAGCCAAGGTACACAAAGTCATGGACAACCTCCAGTTCATGCTCAGAGATTGTAATGCAGGGAGGTGAGTCCACATCCTGAACCATGACCTGTGTTTTCTTCAGGCTGATTGTCAGACCAAAATCTTGGCAGGCCTTGCTAAAACGATCCATGAGCTGCTGGAGATCTTTGGCAGAGTGGGTAGTGACAGCTGCATCGTCGGCAAAGAGGAAGTCACGCAGACATTTCAGCTGGACTTTGGATTTTGCTCTCAGTCTGGAGAGGTTAAAGAGCTTTCCGTCTGATCTGGTCCGGAGATAGATGCCTTCTGTTGCAGTTCCAAAGGCCTGCTTCAGCAGGACAGCGAAGAAAATCCCAAACAAGGTTGGTGCAAGAACACAGCCCTGCTTCACTCCGCTTCGGATGTCAAAAGGGTCTGATGTGGAGCCATCGAAGACAACAGTGCCCTTCATGTCCTTGTGGAAAGATCTGATGATGCTGAGGAGCCTGGGTGGACATCCAATCTTGGGGAGAATCTTGAAGAGGCCGTCTCTGCTGACCAGGTCGAAAGCCTTTGTGAGATCTATGAAGGCTATAAAGAGTGGCTGTCGTTGTTCCCTGCATTTCTCCTGCAGTTGTCTAAGGGAGAATACCATATCAGTGGTGGACCTGTTGGCTCGGAATCCACACTGCGATTCTGGATAGACGCTCTCTGCAAGTACCTGGAGCCTCTTTAGTACAACTCGGGCAAACAGCTTTCCTACAACGCTAAGGAGAGAGATGCCGCGGTAGTTGTTGCAGTCACCCCTGTCACCTTTGTTCTTGTACAGCGTGATGATGTTTGCATCCCTCATGTCTTGAGGTACTCCACCTTCTCTCCAGCAGAGACAGAGGATTTCATGCAGCTCAGTGACTATGATCTCTTTGCAGCATTTTAGGACTTCAGCAGGGATGCTGTCTTTTCCAGGTGCCTTGCCAAAGGCAAGGGAGTCCAGGGCCACGTGAAGTTCTTCTAGGGTTGGTTCACTGTCAAGCTCTTCCAGCACAGGCAGGCACTCAATGTTGTTCAGTGCTTCTTCGGTGACTACATTTTCTCTGGAATATAGCTCAGAGTAGTGCTGCACCCAGCGTTCCATCTGCTGCGCCCGATCTTGGATGACCTCGCCTGTGGCAGACTTCAGAGGGGCAATTTTCTTCTGTGTTGGACCTAGGGCCTGCTTGATACCATCATACATCCCCTTGATGTTGCCCGTGTCAGCTGCTATCTGTATCTCGGAACAGAGCTGGAGCCAGTAGTCGTTAGCACATCTCCTGGCAGTCTGTTGGACTTTGCTGCGAGCAGTTCGGAGGACCTGCAGGTTGCGCTCACTGGGACAGGCCTTGTATGCTGCTTGAGCTCTCCTCTTTTCCTCAATGACTGGTGTCAACTCCTCAGAGTGGGCTTCAAACCAGTCTGCCGCCTTGTTGGTCTTCTTGCCGAATATGGACAAGGCGGTGTTGTAAACGGTATTCTTGAAATGTTCCCATCTGTTGGATGTGTTTGCGTCGGCCGGGCCTGGAAGAGATTCCTCAAGCGTTTGTGCAAATTCCTCCACTTTTCTCTGATCCCGGGTCTTGCTGGTATCAATGCGAGGTCTTCCTTCCTTTTTCGTGTGATACAGTCGCTTTGTTTGCAGTTTCACTCTGCTGCACACCAGGGAGTGGTCAGTGTCGCAGGCAGCACCATGATAACTGCGTGTGATCTTGATGCTGGGAAGGCTGGAGCGTCTGGTGAGGATCAGGTCGAGCTGGTGCCAGTGCTTTGATCTTGGATGTCTCCAAGAGACTCTATGTTGGGGCTTTGTGTTGAAGAATGTGTTGCTGACACAGAGACCGTGATGACAGCAAAACTCTAGCAGGCGTTGGCCATTTTCGTTCATCCTCCCAGTGCCAAACTGACCTAAGCAAGTGGGCCATGAACTGTTATCAGCACCAACTCTAGCATTGAAATCGCCGAGGATGAACAATGGCTCTTTTACAGGGATTTTCTTGACAGTGGTGGCCAGGTCATCATAGAATTTGTCTTTGGCTTCTGCTGGAGACGACAGAGTCGGTGCATAAGCACTGATGAGAGTGATAGGTCCTGCTGATGACTGGAGCTGCAGGGACAAAATTCTTTCACTTCCCACAGTAGGTGGGATGATGGATTTCAGCAGGGTATTTCTGACCGCAAAGCCAACGCCATGTTCCCTGGTTTCGTTTGGTGGTTTTCCCTGCCAGAAAAATGAGAAATTTCTCTCCTTGACAGATCCGGAATCTGGCAGCCTAGTCTCTTGAAGGGCGACGATGTCCATCTGCAGTCTGCTCAGCTCCATGTCGATGACAGCTGTTTTGCGTGCGTCGTCTATTTCTTGCAGGTCATCAGAGAAGCCAGGTGTCATTGTCCTAACGTTCCAGGTGCCCAGCTTTAGGGCAGGAGTTTTCTGTTTTCTATTGCATGGTGCAGAGTTGTCGATCCGCTTGTCGGTTTTCACCCTAAACCCCACGCACCCCATGAGGTTAACGGACCGTGGCGAGGCAACACCTTACTGGCTGGGGACTGCCCAGCTTAAGGCGGGCGGTAGCTGCCCAATGAGATGCAATGATCTCTCCCACCGTCGGAAGCAGCCCCTGGCGTCATGCTCTACGCCAATCGAGCAAAGACTTATAACCGGTAAACTGCTGCTTCCCGTGTTGTGCCGACGCCGTATGGCGAAGTTGGAGTGTCCTCTCCAGTGCGCGAAGCCTGGGTAAAGAAGGTATGGAGGATAGGCTGTTACCCATGCAGCAAATCCCCCCTCTCCACGTCGCTGGAATGGTCCAATGGAAAGGCAGAAGCCAATACGGTTGGTTCCAGCGGCGTCGCAGGAGTTGCCAGAACGTGACTGTGTTCAGCCATGAACTGCCTCAGGGACTCCGGCTCCTGATTTTGCCTCGAGGTTGACTCCTGAAGCCTTTTCCAGAACTGGATGTAGCCACAAGGCAGTGGAGGTTTGAGGTCAGAGTTTCCTTCTCTTAGATGAGCTGCCTTCCTAGGCTGACGAGTCCCATCTACCCGGTGGCTGTTTAGTCGCCTCTTACGACAAGTACAGCCAAACTGAGGGCCTATTCTTAGCCCCCAGCCCCCAGGGGTTAAACATATATTTAATACAAGACAAACTAACCTTTTATTGTAAATAAGGATTTTAAGAGGCTTTTCCCTTTATTTTAATTAAATCTAGTCCCTTTTGTCAGTTTTTAGAGGTTCTCATTATGTTTTTCTGATCAGTGGACCTTTTCTGGAATGCTATTGCTTATCTCTTATCTATTCCTGTCTGGCTGTCTCTGCTGTGTCTGTATATTAGAATACTCTGTCTGTCAAACAAGATAAACTGTCTGCTTAGATCTCCTCATTAAAACTGCTTCTAACCTGTGTATAACCCTTAGTTTTATTGCCTCTTGGTGCAAAGAGATAAGTTTTACTCTGCTTCCTGGCTACTCCCTGTATGTTGTAAATCTGTCTCTGAGTTGTAACTCTCTATTCCAATTAAAAGTACCTAAATCTGTCACTTTGAGCCTACAGAGATATACAGAGTTCTTATCTGTAAGGAGTAACCACATTCCAGTGTCTCCTTGTTAGACTAATTAACTTTGCTACATCTGCCTCTCCAAGGTTGCATCTGAATTACATGGCTTGAGCAGTCCCAATGTTCAAATTTTAACTGCTTTTACTATTCTGTGTATTCAGGCTTTGATCTAACTATTATGACTGCTAAAAATTCACTTCTGAAGCTGCATCCCTACATACATGTGTTAGTTACACTCTATAACTATTAAAATATTGAAGAATATTTGGCATTTCTGTGATGCTCTGGTATGTTGCTTTGGTGTATTGCATATACAAGACTCTTTTGACATGAAACTTTCTAATAGCCCTTCCCAGTGCATATTTTGGTTTTAAAAGAGAAAGCCTGTTTGAATTATATTTCAAAAAGCCTTTCCTGCCATGGTTTAAGGAAGCTTGAATGCAAAAATCCCTTTTTCCATGTGTTTTCATCGTTCCAGTTTAGTCTCATTTATCATACTAATTAAGCTTGACAGATGGAAATTCCAGCTTCTTACTCAAACAGTGCTTTGAACCCTGAATCATTATCTGATGTCCTTGACAGTTTGAGTCTGATTTACAACCTGCTTGAAGCAGACCTCCTTTTCACTGAGAAGTGAAATGGATTTTTTGTAAGTTTAAGCATCATTTTCCCATTTAGCTGCTCTATTAGGCTTTAATTAATAATTTGTTTGTGAATATTTAGCTATAAACACCCATAACATGGCATTAACATTTGGTTCATTAACATAAGTAAACATTTGAACATTTTTCCTATTAAACTGCTAAACATATAAACATAACATTTTGTGTTTATGAGCATGGCATAATGGCTTATAGGTTTCATGGCCTTGTCTCAGTTGGGCAGAAATTTGATCCTAGTCAGATCCAACACTCAATCTGCTATACCCAGCTGGCTCTCAAGCACTGTTAAGTGGATCAGTTACTTTTCAATTATTGTAAATATTCATGATATTGTTATGCAGGATTGACAGAGACCACTGAAACCAATGTAGGTTTTAAGGCTTTTCTTATGAGGAATGGAACCTGAACCAAACCAAACCAAATAAACTTGTTCCAAATCTTCCCCAGTTGAGTGAGGACCTGAGGCAGGCACTAGGCAGGCAGGAAGCAGCAGGACTTGAGGCAAAGGGGCAGGGTGGTTCCTCCCTGGCTCTCTCTCAGGCTCTCCCAGGGGCTCCTTGCTGCAGCTCTCTCCTCAGCTCAGCAGCTCTTCCCTGGTGGTCTCCCTGCAACTTTCTGTTCCAGCTCCTTCTTTGCAGAGCTTCCCTGGTGGTCTAACCAGCTCTCGCTTGTGCAGCTCCTTTTATAGGCCTCTGCACACAGCAGCCTCTACCTTCCCTCCACTGGTGCTGCAGCTGCCTCTCCTGCAGCAGTTTTCCCTCAGGTCCTCCTCAGACTGAGCCCAAGTTTTACACATAACAATATTAAGGGCCCAATCCTATTCAACTTTTCAGTGCTGATGCAGCCATGCCAATGCTGTGTGTGCTGCATCCTGCAGTGAGGGAGTAGTCACAGAGGCCCCCTCCCTGGGACTGCATTGCGGCTGCATCTGTGCTGGAAAGTTGAATAGGACTGGGCCCAAAGTTAAGAGTGACAGGGAATAGAGCAGTGGTTCTCAAACTGTGAACCGTGGCTCTCCAGGAAACTTGTGGAAACCAGCCAGGGGAACCACAGAATCCTAAAAAAAAACCCATGGTCCTATGAAATGTATAGGATGTACAGCAGGGATGTGCGGTGGGTGGGGAGGCAGGTGAGGCAGTGCCTCCCTACTGGAGTCCTTCGAAAAGCAGCACCGACATGTGAGGTGTCCAAGCACCCTCAACCCACATGGTCTGTGCTCTCCAGGCTCTGTGCGTGGGTTGCGGGTGCTTGGGCACCCCACACTATGGCAGCACTTTTGGAACGACTCCGGTGGGGGAGAGGCACTGCTTCCCCTGCCTCCCCATGTGGGTTGTGGACGCTTGGGCACCTCACACGATGGCAGTGCTTTTGGAAGGACTCTCCGCCTCCCCATGTGGGTTGTCTGCCACGTGCACGACTCCTAGCACGCGAGCTGCATCGGAGCCAGCAGTCAATCACACAGCCGGAATAAACGTCATAGTGCGAGGGGCGGGGTAGTGGGGTTGAGTTAAAACGCTGTGGGTGTAGTTCCAATGGCGTCCATCAGGTGGCGCTAGGCTAAGGAAAGCACGAAGCTTGCGTTTCTCCCACCCACCTTCACGGTTTTCCCGTCGTGCCTTTCGGGCCGCGTTCGATAGCGGACAGGCCTGCCCCTTGATGGGAGTTGTAGTTCTCCGAGGCTGAGGGAGGCGGACTCGCTTCCCCAGAGTGCCGCGCGCAAAGCCCGCGCGCTCGCTGGCTGGCTCGCACTCCCTCCCCCCCTCCCGCCTGTCTCGCAGTCGGTCTTCTGAGCGAGGCGGCGGCGTTAGCAGCGGAGACGACCGCGGCGCGCGGGGCTAGCGGGCGGGCTCGTAGGCGCGGCGGCGACGACTGAGTCCGACCATGTCGGGCGAGGAGGAGGCGGCCGAGCTGACGATCGCGGAAGACGCGGTCGTGAACAAGTACAAGATGGGGGGAGAGATCGCTAACCGTGAGTGCGGGGCCGGCGGTGGGGGCGGGCCGGGCCGGGCCTGTGCGAGGGAGGCGTCGCGGGGGTCCTGGCGGGAGCTGTCAGGGCAGGAACCCCACGAGGGCGGGCTGGGGGCGGCGGAGGGGCCGGAGCAGAGAGGCTCTGACCGCTGAGGGGGCGCGGAGGTCGCGCGTGGAAGTCCGCGGGGAGGGGGCGGCGTCTCGCCTGTGGCCGGCGGGGGTGGCAGACCACCGTGCCCGGCTGAAATAAGACCCTGGCGGGCCGCCGAAGGAGGAAGCAGCCTCGAGGCGACGCTCCTGTTGGCTGAAGTTGCCTTCGTGGGAGGGGGGCTGCCTGCTGGGGGGACGGGGGAGGGAGGAGAGGAGCGTCGTTGCCCGCACGTGGTGTCTCTGCCTCGGCTCCGCTCCCCCCCAGTCCCTCGAAAGAGTTCACCGCGGGCTCCTTCTGCGGGAGCACGTCGCCGGCTCTGGGGTTTGGGGAAGTGACTGCGCTGGTGGGGGGCGCAGGGAGCGAACAGGTCGCTGCAACCCCCTTTCGCCAACTCTGCCCCTCTGAGAGACTCGGTTTCTCAGGGTTCCCCGGGGAATGGAGCCGCCCTCCTCGGGAACTGGAAGGCACATGGTCTGCCACTTGCCATGTGCTGCTGGCGCTCTCTCGCTCACTCTTCCGACAGCCTGGCTTCCTCCCAGGTTTCCCCTTTTGTTCAAGGCAGATCACCTTTCTTCTGCTTCCCTCTGTTCTCTGTCTAGGAAGTTGATCTTCAGACATGCTGGGGAAAGGGGAACCCGCTTTCCTTGCCTCTGCTGGAATGGGTAGAAAGGGGACTTAAGCAAACTTTATATACCTGTGTGTGTGAGTGAGATTTACACACTCACACACATTCCAAATAGCAGACCCTGCCACCACAGAGGACAAACACTAAAGATGAAGAAGATTCACATGTATATAAACCTTACAGCTGACTTGTAGGCCCCAGTGGTCTCTATGAATGGCAGATAAAGGGACAGACGTAAACACATCTTGAATAATCAAACTTTGGCCTTCTGATGCAGCATTTTAAAACCTACTAGACTTACAACAGTTTTTTGCTTTATCGATGTTGATGGCTGCTAGCTCCTCCAGAAATCATCTTGTTTAATCATCTCGTGTAATAAGTTGACTTCCTAATGGCGGCGGCACTGCTGTTCCAGAGTTGAGAAGTCACAGTGCTCCCCATATTCAGGATTTCCCCAAATTTTAACTAGGATAATTTATTATTGAAATGACATACTTCTCGCTTTTCCCTCCAAATAAATGGAGTGTTCAAAGTGGCGTAATTAATCTCACCATAAACTACAATCTTGTCTAAATTTTTTTTTATCATAGTGAATTTCAGAGGTTAAAGATGCAGTTTTAAGGGTAGATCTTTGCTTTACCATGAACTCACAGAGTGAATGAAGCAACTGGCTTATTTCTCGGTCTGTCCTTAATGGGAACAACAGACCTGTCCCTGCCTCCTTTGACAGGATTGTTAGGATAAGATGAACAGTCTTAAAATTAAATATTTATGTACGCTTAACTTGGATCTTTAACTGAAGATGCAACCACTGTTTTACCAATTGTAGGTAAACCTGAATCCATTAACTTTGCAAGCTAGATGTGACATGTGTTATTTATAAAACATCATGGATGACAAACTTCTTGGAAGAAAGAGAATTTGCATTCAAGTACCCCAAACACAAAATTTACATCAAATTAAAATTAATGCTTTACACTTTCCCATTAAAAGCCAGTCTAGACAAAAAGCATTTGCGCTGCTTCTGGAAAATTTTCTGCTTAGAACCTCCAGAGTAGGTAGGTCCATAGCTGTGGGCGAAAAGATATCTTAATTAGCTGAAACAGAATTCTCAGTCAGTGTTTCTGTTTGTTATGTTATCCATAAATTAAACATTGATAGAAAAGATGTGTTGTTTTAATCTTAGTTAAGGTAACATCGTTGCAGGAATAATGAAATACTTATGAGTTACTCTAGTTGTATTCTGTAAGTGTCAGATGTCATGCAGTAAGGGTGTGTGAAAATTCTCATCCACACAGAGTTAGATGTTTGGTTCTCAAGCTTGTTCACAAATTCTTAAATTCTTTATTGTAAGAGGGTTTCATAGTACTTGAAATTCAAGAATATTGTGGAAGGTTTTGTTGAATTGAATTCCTTAGGAGGTTAACCCCTTGAGAACAAAGATATTGGTATTGGAAAGCTGCAGTAATCTGTTCTTATTCCAAGGGATAGAGTAGACTACAAATTTTTCACCACAAAAATGTACTTTTATTCAGAAATCTAAAACTTAAATTTAACATTGTAGCCCCTAGATGAGGTAAGTATACCTAACTTAACCTGTTAGTTTGCACAGTGATAGAATTTAATGTACATTGAGTAAGATCACTTGATCTAGGAATAGGACCTGAATATCTTGGAATCTAGGCCCTATTTACCTAGTGACTGTTGTTCAGTTGCCATATTCTCCTTATCTTTCGAAGCAGTTTGGTGAACTTTATTACTTCACTGACTAGAAAAAGGTTGCTTACAAATATGCAAACAGTAGTTGTTCCAGTTTCAAAAAATGTGTACCAGCTTAGAAATATTATTTTATATTTCCTGATATGGTGTTGGAAGGCACCATACATCTAAAACTACAATACATCTAAAAGTAATTTGTGTCATGTTTTGTAAATCCATAATGTTCTATTCCCTGAACTCTTGAATGGCATAACATAAGCAAAGCTGAATGAATATAATATATTCATTTTAGAGAATATGCAAAGCTGTTTAATAAACTACTTGCCCTTCAGTGAAGGAAAGCAGAGGAATGATTTTAAGTGTCCTTAATGCAGAATTAGCAACTTCCCCCTTTAAAAAATCCAAGTGGGATAATTATCTTCAGAACTGACATTCATTTAACTAGCATTTATCAATTACATATTTTCAAAAAAATATTGTAGTGATCCAGGGTTACTGATTTCAGTATGCATGTTTAGGATTGCAGCCTTTCCACTAGTTTTTGCCATGTATACCTGCATTTATAGCCTGACCCTTTGAATAGAAAGGGTCAGTTCTACCAGACCTTTTAAAAAATTAAACAGATGGTACAGTGTATGTAAAATCAGATACATGGCTGACGCTATAGAGTTCCTCCAACTTGGTGCTATTTTTGGTGTGTGCACATGCATGTGTCTTCAGAGAAGACTGCCTTAGTAAATTCTTGAAAATAAGGAAATTAAACTTTGCCTTGGAATAAACTGTTGTTGTGCTAATAATACTTATATGGTGAAAAAATGAGCCAGCAACACTAAGAGCCCAATCCTATGCATGTCTACTCAGAAGTAAATACTATTAGGGCCTATGGGGCTTACTCCCAGGTAGGTGTGGCTAGGATTGCAGCCTAAGTGTGTCTCTAGCATTCTTTCTGTGCTGCATAGAGTGGCATAAGTCTATACTAGGGGTTCTTCAGCAGCTCTGTAAACTGTGTGCAAAACTTTTTAATTCTTATTTGTATTATTCTGTGGAGGGGGTTCATAGCTTTCATTGGATCCTCCAATGGGTTCATGACCAAATAAAGGTTAAAGACCATTGTTGTATATAGTATACAATGATAGGGTATATTAAAATATTGTTTACTTTGAAATGTCTGTGTTTAAACTGCAGGAGTCTTGCGTACTGTGGTAGAGGCAGCTAAATCAGGAGTGTCAGTTCTCAGCTTATGTGAAAAAGGAGATGCTATGATCATGGAAGAGACTGGTAAAATCTTTAAGAAAGAGAAAGATATGAAGAAAGGTAAGAAAGCAGCTTTAAAAACTTTTTCTTTAGTATGCAAATCATACTTCCTTATTTAAATTGTATTCATTGCTAAATGTGTTTATATGTTAATAGAGATATGAATGGGTAGTTGAGAAGCAACAAATGGGAATCTACTGCCACTACCCAGTCCAATTGAAATCTCCTACCTTGAGCTGCAGGCTGTTCTTGGTGGCTAACAGTTTGTATTACAACACTGAATTATATATTCAAATTATTATAGTTTGTATCCAAAAGTTGAATTAGCCACTCCATTCATGCTGATGAACCTATACTTCTGAACACTGAGCATTTTGTGTGTTTTTTTTCTGAATACCAGACATGTTTGTTAATCTGGAATTTCTGGGCAAGTTTTGTTTATATGCCTAGGGAAAGTGTCCCAGAAGAAAGTGCTCTAGTTTTTGGGAGCTCATAGTAGTTTGCTTATTAGAAGAACTGAAGTCATCTTAATTTTGCTCTTTCCCTGATAGGGATCGTTGTATGCTGCTGCACCCGGCATACCAGTTTCTTTACCTCTTTTTTTTGGAGTCATGAACCTTGAAACAATGAGGTATAGGGACATTGCCTTGTAGAGGCTTGTAACATGATCCAAATTATGTTATTCCAAAGTAGGCAGACATAGTGTTATGAATTCTTGACTGTTTCCATAATCTTAGCTAAATTTGCCTTGTCATTAATGATAGCTTCTCCTTGTTTTACAAGTTCATGAACAGATATTGAGAACTGCAGTAAATGTTGGTTGAGAGCTGGGCAGAATTGTAGACCAGAGGACTCAAAGAGTTTTTTTAAAACTAAAGTGAATGCTGCTTTGAAGCTGTGATGAAATCCCCACCGTGCGCAGTCTTGGTGGTTCAAATGGAAATTATATTGGGATCTTTAAAATGTGTCTTTTGGAGTGGTACTGTCTGGTAGTACTGTGCTGTATTGGCATGCATGATAGTTGAAGGATGTTGGTGAGGCCCAATACTGTAGTTTGTGTCAGCACTGCAAGAAGAGTTCTAATGACCTAACAGCTCAATCAGCTATTCCAGGTCACACCTTGGGTGTCTCTCTCTAAGCACTGACCAAGCCCAACTCATTTTAAAATTGAGGAAGCTGTTAAAGTTACAAGACAGGTTAGGGCAGCTGTAGCAGTTCTTGTGCCACTCACCCTGTCAGCAGAAAAAGAATAGCAGTCCAAGCTAATACTTATGGGGACTGATCTAGCTTTGGAGTGATTGTGCTTCATCTAAACTACTGGCTTTATAACCTGGGGGCAAGGCTTTCTTTTTAGACATGCATAATATGTTTGAAGTGGGAATGGGAAATGGTGCAGGATTTGACTAGATTGTATGATCTCACTACTGCTCCCTTTTTTGTAGGTATTGCCTTCCCCACAAGTATATCGGTAAATAACTGTGTCTGTCACTTCTCCCCCTTGAAGAGTGATCAGGATTACATCCTCAAAGATGGTGATTTGGTCAAAATGTAAGCACTGGAGTTCACTTTCCTGAGTTATCTGTAGGCTTGCTAACTTTCAGTTTACTCTAATGAACTGTCTAGGCTGTAGTCTGAGTTCTGTGAATGACTATGTTCAAGTAATTAAAATAAATGATTGCTGAAATTTGAAACAGCAAACACAAAATATGGGAATTGGCAATAAAGTGCAAATTAATATAATGGTTTAAAGATTTTTCAAGGAGAATATCTGGTATTTCCTCCTGTGAGGATTGTTTCAATATTTTCTTGATTTTCATGGCCTTTTCTTATTTTTGGCTTTGTGACGATGCTGCTTTCAGTTTTTACAGATATGTGCAGTTATACATTTTCCAGTATTGAAATTAGTCAAATTTTGTTTGTTATGTGAAGCCAAAATGTGTTGACTAATTGTAGTCCTCCAATTGCTGATGTATTTTGTTGTGACTCTACCAATTGAGTTGCCTGTTTACCATGTGAACTCTTCAGTTGTTATTGGAGTCCATGAGAATCAGGTTCTGGTTTGCCTCAGTCTGCCATGTGCAGCACTTGGGGAAGGAATAGATCCAGCAGCCACCTGCACATGACATACTAAATATATTTTGAACAGCTAAGAGTTGTATTGTTGGCACAGGCGAGGGTCTGTCTTTTGGTACAGGATGAGTTTACAAACAAGACAAAGATGGATAGTTTTGGCATGTTTGCCAGCTAATGATCATCATTTTGACTACCATAGTCCAAACTATTGCTTGTAGCATAGCTTCTAAAGTGGATTAATAGAGTCGGGCTGTTGGAGTCAAATGGCTCATAAGCAAAGTATTTCACGCTTCGGATGTTTTAGAGTCTTCCTTGTTATCTGTGACTTAAACCTGTTCTTCCTCTTTACATTGCAGTGACTTGGGAGTCCACGTGGATGGTTTTATAGCAAATGTAGCACATAGTTTTGTCATTGATGCAGCAAAGGTAAATCTTTTACATGTGGCTTAGAGAAACAATGTTCACACATTTTTTCCCACCAGACTTTGATCCTGTGGGAGGATTGTATGTAAGCAGAATTATTGAGTAGAACTAGTTTGCAAATGACTTTTCACTACAGTCACTACAGAAGGAACTTTTCTTTAACAATTAAACTAAAATGGATTCACTGCTTCTAAAACTAAATAAATAAAACCTTAAATGTTTTATTCTGTTTGATTGTCTAGTAGAAGTGGTTGAGATAGTGTCTAGTTGAGATAATGGGTAACAGATACTTTTGAAAATATCTCACACATTTGTAAGATAAGAGAAAATTACTTTTTAAGTCAAACTTCAATCAGGCAGTCATAACTGAATAACACTGTTCTGAGCATTTAAGGAATGGTTCTCTAATTTCAGTTTTTTCAGATTTTCTTTTCACTTTTAAAGATTTGTTTTGCAGCAGTATGCTGATGTGACAGTAGTGAGGGTGTCTGTCCTGTATAAATTTGCCATCTGAGAATTTGCAAATGGTTACGTTTACTGATAAGAACAGTCAGATTTGTTATGTACACTAATCAGTTTTGCCAAGATTGCTGGCCAAGCAAAATTCTTAAGTTTTTAAAACCATGACCCTTTAAAGTGAGCAAGGCAGATTAAATGCTGGTGGATAATAGCAGATTACATACTAGATAATCCCATGTTCTAAAGAGCTGTCTTTTGATCTCTTCTGTATCTATATAATAATAATAACTAGGTATTTATATAACTCCTTTCTGGTCATTGGATTACTCCTCTGACTTTATTCAAGGCGGTTTACATAGGCAGGCATTTCTAAATCTCTCAAGGGGATTTTTATAAACATAGAGGTTCTCTCTTTCAAGAACCAACAACATTTCAGAATGGATCTTCCTGGTTTGGTCTCACTTCTGACCCCCAGTTCTCCCACGCAGGCTGGCAAGCAGCTCCATCTCTCACATGGAGGGCAGCCAAGACACTTCTTACTCACACCAAGAGCAGGTGGAATCACTCAGCTCGGCTTGTCAGCTGCTTCAAGGTCTCATTCTCAGCCATTTAGGGAGCTGCTGGTGTCCTCAAACTGACAACCTTCTGATGTTATCTTTGGGCTAACGGAGGCTCTATCCTCTAGTCCAGACCTCCTGCCCTGGTTGCCCTGCCCTATATCTCCAGTGGTTGACACTGTTGCTTGAGGATCTCAGATAGTCTAGCGTAGACAATGTCAATCTGGATTGCTATGTCTTATAGTTGGTTTTTGGAAATATTGCACGGGCTGATTTAATAGCTAAAGTAGAATAGGGCAAAGAATGATCTGTGGCTGTGAAATTTTCTGCAAATTCAGTGTGCTAATTAGGTGGTAGCAAACCACATACTAATTAGCGAAACTTAAATATTTTAAGTCCCATTGATTAAAATGAAAAGTTATGAACATGGGCTGGAATTTGGTGGAACAAGAGTGCTCACTTCTAGCCAAATGGTAACCTTGATTTCAGAACTGTGCTGTTTTCAAGATGTGTCAGTGTAGAAGCTCTTGGCACCATTTTTCTCCCTAGGACTGATTCTTATATAAATATTTAAAGTTGATTTGCTCTTGGCTCTTCCAGGAAAGACCAGTGACAGGTCGCAAAGCTGATGTCATCAAAGCTGCTCACCTCTGTGCTGAAGCTGCTCTGCGTTTGGTCAAACCAGGAAACCAGGTGAATAGATGGTTATGTTTTATAGGTTACTTGCATCAGGTTACAGGAGGTGGGCAAGGATCTTGAGCACAATTCCAGGCCTGAACTTAAGGTAGAAATGAAAACTCCTTGGCTTATTCTTGGAGGAACTGTTAAACTGTGTGGGGAGCCTGGATAGTTGGCTATAGAAAGTAGAGTAGCTTTCTGGAGTGAGTGCTGAGGCTTCCATCTGGAATATATTGCTGTGGCTTTCATACTGTAAATGATTTTAGCTGCCCAGACAAGTTTGAGCCTTTGTGTGTGAAAAGATGAGAGCTACTGAGTGCTGTCATTAGTCTTTCGGTAAATGGCTGAATGTACTTAGCCTTTTCTTCAACAACTGATGTAGGTAATTGGCAGCAGATGATGTGTTTGTATCCTGAAATTGTATCATTTGTCTGAAATTCTTCCTTCCCTGTTTAATCAATTCATCCTTCTTTATGTTGATCATGGGCATTATTTATATAATTCCAATACTTGACTGGAAACTGGAAATTCTTTGTTTAGTTTCTTTTCCATTTATTTGGTTAAACTCTCTAACTCACTTATACATCTTATATCACTTCCGTGGCAGCCTGTTTTTCCAGTCTTTTACCATTTAATTGTAAGTTCTGTATGAAAAGTTCTCTTCCTATAATGCCTTTTATAGTGGAGTATTTGGGCCACTTATAATGTAGCGTAGTTTTTGTTACAGTCATGACATTTATAGTTGTGTAAGGGGTGCAGAAAATACATGTAAGGTGTTCTGGAGTTCCAGAACAATAGTCTGTACATGATCTGTTAAAGTGGAACAGAGGATGGGTCATAGGTTTCACATGTAGAATATGATTAATTTTAATCAAAATTAACACTCATATTTTTTCCTGTCTAACAGAATTCTCAAGTGACAGATGCCTGGAACAAGATTGCTCACTCATTTAACTGCACACCGATTGAAGGTGAGGTTTGGATAGTGGAAGAATGAAGGGATGCAGTGTAAAAATACACAGTGATCCTTGGCCTATGCAACCTGAATTATTGGAAGGGTTAGTGATTATTATAAATGGCAGAATCAGTTTCAGATGCCTTAATTGCTTTACTATAACCTGTTTGAAAATAATAGTCAAATTCATCTTCTTTAGAGCTGTTAGGATGCCTTTTCCTTCACTGCACAAATAACTTCTGTGTCCAAAGCTGTCCATTAGAATAGCAGGATTGGTGAATCTGGGGGTCACAATTCAGAGTTGTGGAGGTAATTTGTAGAATGTGGTGAGAAACTTTGTTAGAAACTGCCATAGATAAATGTTGTGTTCTAATTAATCCCTGCCAACTGGTTTCTATTTTTCTCATTGCACTATGTAATAAGTTGCCTGTTGGAACAGTTCAGCAAAATGAGCACAAAAAGGTAGGGGGGTGGAGAATGTTGAAACGGATCGTGGGAGTGGATTTTGGCATACATTTTGTGGTGGTGATGTCATAAAAGAAATACGCTCTTTAATGATACAGGTCTTATTGAAGTGCTCTTATGCACCAGTCAGTTAAATTTCCCAGGTAACTCAATTAGGCCAACTTTTTAGCTCCCTGCAGAGGGTTGCAGTTTCATGTTAGACAATTTTTAATGTGTGAAGCCTTCTAGATTTGCTTTGCTCTTTCCTACGTAGGAAAACATTGTCAGCGGTATAGCAATGATGTGGCTGCTGATGCTGTCAAGGAATCTAAGCAGCCACTGTTCAGGAAATTATTCAAGTGGTATAAACATCTAGCCATTGACAGTAATCCAAGAATTCGGTTTATAAACTAAACAAGGCTTCTTTCTGACTGGGTCAGGCAATGCTGACTCTTCCAACTGCGTAAGAACAACCTTGCTGGATCAGGCCATAGGCCCATCTAGTCCAGCTTCCTGTATCTCACAGCGGCCCACCAAATGCCCCAGGACGCACACAAGACAAGAGACCTGCATCCTGGTGCTCTGCTCTGCATCTAGCATTCTGACATAGCCCATTTCTAAAACAGGAGGTTGCACATACACATCATGGCTTGTAACCTGTGATGGATTTTTCCTCCAGAAATTTTTCCAATTCCCTTTTAAAGGCATCTTGGCCAGATGCTATCTCCACATCCTGGGGCAAGAAGTTACATAGACTAACTACACACTGAGCAAAGAAATATTTTCTTTTGTCTGCCCAATTCTCCAACACTCAATTTTAGTGGATGTCCCCTGGTTCTGGTGTTGTGTGAGAGGGAAAAGAGCATCTCTCTATCCAAGGGGTGCTTGGCCATATATTCATACACTGTGGGAAGGGGTCATATAGGGAGGAGAATAGATAACATTAAAAACATTACACAAATGTTTTGTCCCAAAAAAGATATGCCATTAAAAGAGACAAGGAGGAATTCTAGAGGTTCTGGCACAACTATTTGACATGGAGTTTCAGTCTTAAAATGAAAAAAAGTCTTCCTAAAGATCTAACTTAAATTTGTTTCCTTGATTAAAGACACATTTAGCACTTACCACTTCTCCATGATAGACCATCACCAAACTCATGGATCCCTCTTAGCCCCATCCTGTTTGTAGCCCTTGGAAGAAAATTTCAAGTGTGTATTGTTTGTACTCTGTTCCCACCTGTGAGGCTGTGTGATGTGAACTAGCCATGAGCAGCAGAGGTAGGGTAAAAAGAGAGCCTCCTTTATATTCTGTGTTGCTTCTCATCTCCCTGGGTTTGGAGTTGTGGAGTTGGTGCCAGCCTGTTGTCACCAACCAGATGTGCTGTGCAGTCTGCCTGTGAACTGAGACCTTGTCAGGCATATTCACATAATTGCATTTTAGGTGTATGCCTAAGATTTTTTAAATGAAAAAAATATGATAATGAAAGTGACAAATATGTTTAGAAGCACATGCCTCTTGATGCATTTGACAGAATGCCAATATTGGCTGCAGCTCTTGGCCACTTGTGCATGCTGTTGCAAACCCATGGTGCCATGTAATATGTAGAAATGCCCTTGGGCTACAATCCTATAACACTTACCTGGGAGCAAGTCCTTTTGATTTCAGAGGGACTTACTTCTGAGTAAGCATTCATAGGATTGTACTGTTATTGTGTTAACTCAGAGCGTGAGTACCTTATGTGCTGTTGCTGAGTTGAGCAAGGAGTAGCAGAGTCAAGAAGGTAAAGGGAGCTGAGAATGCCAAAAGACAGAAGCGTTATAGAGCACAGCGATGTGGGAATGAGAAATAGAGAAGGATCAGATAAGAGATGGCATGGGGAGAAGAAGAGGGAGACTTAGCAGAGATTGGAAGTGCAGGAACACAACAGAGGAAAATATGCTAGAGAGTGCATAGAGAAAAATAAGGCTAACCGAGTGGACATGAGAAGTCCATTGAAAATTGACAATTTTTTTTTTGTAGATGTAGTGGTATAGCTGTTTTGAGTTAATAAAAGTGTGAAAGTAGCCTTCTGAGTGACTTGAATTTGTGTATTGCTGATCCAGCCCAATGTAGTCTTAACAATGACTTCTTAAGTGTTCAAGGAGTGTTATTGCTGGTTGTAAACAGTAGTAATGCCTGTCTTGCCTATATCAAACATAGTCACAAAGTTGCAGTTTATTCTTGAACACACAGAGACCATTGAGCAAAGGACCAGATATGCAGGTGTCTTGGCGCATCAGCAACAAAGTTGGTCTGTGGCCACTCTGCAGTATCAGTGCTAATAAATACCCTTATGTTGGCAGGGATGCTATCGCACCAGCTAAAGCAGCATGTGATAGATGGAGAGAAGACCATCATTCAGAACCCTACAGACCAGCAAAGGTATGTGTTTCTTTTTGGAACTGGTACCAAATTAAGTAATGAGTAGTGAGAGTCCTGTGTAGTTTTGTGTTCTTGCAAAAGTGCTGTGAGAAAAACCATCTCTTGTATGATCAAACGAAATGCATGGTTTTGAATTGGTATCTTGCTTCATGTAGATTCCCAGTGTTCAGGTGGAGGTGGGCTTCTGTTTCATATCTCTCTACCTGTTCCAATCTAGAAAGGACCATGAAAAAGCAGAGTTTGAAGTCCATGAAGTTTATGCCATTGATGTTCTCATCAGCACCGGAGAGGGAAAAGTAAGTGTGCTTTGTGGCTGTTCTGTAGATGGGTGACCTGCAAGTCTGGTTTAATTGACAATGAAGGGAATGTTACTTTCTGACTAGGTCACTCATTGTGGCATTCTGGAAAAAAACATTTCGGTTGTGGAATGGCTACATAACTAAAATGAATCAGTGGCCAAATACACCCCCAAAACATCCCTTTACCCCATGCCTTTAATTTGTATGCTTCCCCATCGCTGCAGGACTTCCATTCATATGAGTAAACTTTGATATTGTGCTGACAAAGCAGTCTTAAATTGTTTGCCTGCCTTTAGGCCAAGGACGCTGGACAGAGAACCACAATTTACAAAAGGGACCCTTCCAAGCAGTACGGCTTGAAAATGAAAACTTCCCGTGCCTTTTTCAGTGAGGTGGAGAGACGCTTTGATGCTATGCCATTCACTCTCAGGTACTGTTTTTCCCATGCATTTGCTCTTTGTGTGTGTTCGTGCATTCATACAAATGTGTACTTGCACTTGCCCACAGAGATGTTAGTTTGATTACAGTTGTATGGCTCCCTATGTTGCCGTGATGTTGGTTATGTGTGCCCTGAGTTGCACTGCTTTTTCTGCCTTCAGCTCCATTTGGCCCTGTACTGCAGGTAACAAGCAAGACAGCATATACTGTGTTCTAAAGAGGTCAGAATTTTGTGCCAAGACAGTCTCTAAATTATGCAGTGTATAAAATATGCTTACTTTCTGCAGTTCTGCAAACCATGAGAAGGGGAATCTTGCTTTATGGTGCACTAGTCCCTGACCATTACAAATCTTATTCAGCCACCTCTTTAGGCTTCTGAAATTGATCTAGTGTTTTCCATGTGTTCTCAAGTTGTATTTGCAGCCATAATGAGGTGAGGGGCTGAAATTCTTACAAAGCTAAATTCCATGCACAGATAACATTGAATATTTTTTTTCTGCACCTGCACAAGAGAAACACATTTCTGGTAATGCTTCATTGCTCTTATGACACCTGTAAAGAGACTCCTGGCATGTCTTGTCCCTTAATCTTGCTTCTATTTCATTCAGGGCATTTGAGGATGAAAAGAAGGCCAGGATGGGAGTAGTAGAATGCGCCAAACATGAGCTGCTCCAGCCTTTTAATGTCCTCTATGAGAAGGAAGGTGAGTTTTGAGTGTTGAAATTATGTTTGTGCTTTAGAACCCAGGTTGCTGAAGATTGTGGACCTCTGGTTGCTTGCAGTGTTAACCTTGTCAGAGAGGAAGAGTTGGTTATCCTGCTGGCTCCTTAGATGAGAACCTTCCCAGTAATGCTTCCTTAGTATGTTAAAATGGGCTTAAAGAAGCCCCTATCTTTGGATTACACTTCAGGTCACGCATATACAAGTTGAGCATCCCTAATCCAAAATGCTCTAAAATCAAAACCTTTCTGAGCACGGATATGATGCCACAAATGGAAAATTCCACACTTGACCTCATGTGATGAGTTGCAGTCAAAACGCAGGCACACTTCAGTTTATTCAGTGTCTCCAAGGAAAAATAGACCCTCCCAGCCCCCTTCAGCTGTGATAATCTTTTCCACACAATCCCAGGTTCCCCCACAGAGGCATGCTCATAAAGGGTAATGCTTTCTGATGGTTCCTTATATACAAATTTTGTTTCATGCACAAAATGTTTAAAAATATTGCATAAAATTACCTTCAAGCTATGTGTATAAGAAACATAAATGAGTTTCATGTTTAGACTTGGGTCACATCTCCAGGATATCTCATTAGGTATATGCAAATATTCAAAATCTGAAACACTTCTGGTCCCAAGCACTTTGAATAACAGATACTCCACCAGTATGCAATTTCCCCTATTGTAGCAGACACCTTGGAATCTAGCTTTTTTTTTAACCTCCTATTTGCGGTTGCATAGCTTTTTAAAAATCTGTTTTCTCAGTGTCTTCTACTTGGTGTACTACTTGATTCCTGTTGATGCACTGCTGATCTTTCCCTCTCTACACCCCTCACAGGAGAGTTTGTTGCCCAGTTTAAGTTCACGGTGCTTTTAATGCCAAATGGTCCCATGAGGATAACCAGTGGCCCCTTTGAGCCGGAACTCTACAAATCAGAATTTGAGGTGCAAGATGCAGATCTGAAGGTAAACACAATGGTGATTTCTGTCCTCAAGTGCTCAGATTGTTGTCTCATAGGTGGCAGAGATGCCAGTAAACTAATATGCAATAAAAATGGCACAGTCTGTATTCATCATATTCTAAACCTGGGGAAGCAGATTTAAGAGAACAGAGGCATGTTCTAAGTATCTTGTGTTGAGCATCTCTGGAGATTGGCTCCTAGAAAAGCTTACAAAGAATGCTGTAGTGTGTAGACATAGAGTTCAACAAGTTGCTTCCTCTGTAGCATGGAGTAGGTAACTGTATTCTCATAACTATTCTTTTCTTTTGACCCAGTCAAGAGAGATGCTGGGGAAAGTCCATGTCTCCCCATTACTCCCTTCTTGTGCACAAAACCAAAGTTTTTTAAATCAAAAACATAGAGGCATCTGATCAGACTGAAAGTGAAATTCAGTCCTTTGCTTCTTTTTCTTTTAGTTCGTCCTCTCCTGTAGAGGTGCTAAATTATTATTATTAAGAATACAGTATTTGCATACTGGTTTTCAAATGCTGGTCTTCAGCTATAAATTGCAGTGAGGCGCATGGACAAGATGAGTGAATTCATAAAAGCAGCAATAATTTTGAAGGCCTTTTCTGTACTTAGTACTTTTTTCTGTAAGTGAAACAACTTTTTGATTTTCAGACTAGTATAAGCTGTGCAATTATATAACTGTTGTGAAATATTTTTTATGTAGATACATGAGTTTGCAGAATACCAGGTCATGTCTACTGTCAAATAATTTTCTACAAACTGAAGTACCTGGCTCCAAAGGATGCATAGCTCAGCTCTATGCTGAGGCCAAGTGTCAATCCCAGTATGTGCCAAGCATTCTAGGATTGACTCTGTTTACATCTGGCAATGACTTTCGCTGTCTCCATTGCAGAGCAGCGGAAATTGCACTCTAGGTATCTGTCGTTACTCCTGGCACTTCTTTTCTTTCTCTTTTAGGCACTCCTACAGAGCTCAGCAAGCCGCAAGGCTCAGAAAAAGAAGAAAAAGAAGGTAATTTGATTGTGCGGGGAGGAACACATTGCTTAATTAGAGTCTCGCATTGCTTAACTATCAATTTCCTGAAGTCAGTGAGATCTGAAGTTAATGTATTTACTCCTTAAATCTTCCTAAAAAGAATGTGAGTATTGGATTTGAGTTTCTGTGCATTGTGGTTGAAGTATATGATAGTAGTATACTACAAGAGAGCTTTACTTATCCAACTGGAGGGCTCTCAGAATTTAGCTTGATTTAGCACTTAACTAACGGGCTATATAATATGTCTGGATTTGGGAAGTTTTATGATCCATCATGATCTCGAATAGACTTATGGGTGAAGCTTGGTCTAAAAGCTGAGCTGTGTTCTGCGGATCATACCTTTCCTAAGTACTTAAAGCATTTAATGGCAATTTCAAACACCTGTGTAGTTTTACTTATTCTGTTTGTTCCTCTAGGCCTCTAAGAATGCCGAGAACGCCACAACAGGGGAAACGGCAGAAGAGAATGAGACAGGCGACTGAATGGCTCTGTCTTCCTCTGCGTAGCACCTGATTCTTTCTCTCACATGCCCCCACCCAAAACAAGAGAAACAAATATCCCTTAATGGCTGTTTGTCTCTTAGGACCAAATGACAAACAGCCTGGACTTCCCACAGAGTGCAACCACCTGTGACTGACTTTGCCACTGAGGGAGGGGTCTCTTGACCACTTCAGAATACTTTTAAAAGTATGATGTAATAAAATCAGGAGTAAAAACCAGTCTACATCCAATCTTTCTAACCTTTGATACTACTTGTGCTCGTTAGAGGTGAACAATACAGTTTTGAGCAAGAGAGGGGGCTTTCCTCCAGCTCCTTCCCCTTTCCATTCTCTTTTTACAGGTACTCTGATTCCTCTGAAAAATCTTTAGTCATCATTTCATAACTAACTGTTTTAAGCATGCAAAACTCCAACTGGATTTAGAATTGCATTACATGCAGTTGGTATAACTTGCATGCATCCTTGTTCTCATTTTCAGTCATTTTTTTCTTGCTTAAAACTCAAAACATTCTTAGGGTGGTTGTTTTTTGTGTGTTTTTTCTTATTTTAAACCCACAGCATTGTACTTTTAAAGTTGGTAGAAGACAGCTGGAAGATCTTCTGTTAAACAGTACCCATCTATCTACAGATATTTAATTTCTTTTAATCAATTTGTGTGACTTGTTTTGTTTTTAATTATCAGCACGGTGCAAAGATATATCAATTTCTTTGCAAAATCCTTCCCAAAACCCAAAGGCAATAAGACTGATTTCAACAGGAGCCCATCAGGTATCAGTTGAGGCTTTCTGACACTTAATTCACATCCCATAATCACAAGGGAGTTGAGCATTATTTTCTACCTGCCCTGCATGAACTTGTTTTTCCATATACTAAATCTTGCCACTGCCCTGATGTTTTGTAAAGCTGGATTTTTCAGAAGAATCCTTTCCATCCATCTTTTTTACATGAATGAAATGAATGAAATGCTACAGAAGTGGTTGGACCTGGAATGGACTATTTGTGGGGATCTCTTTTCTATAGTATGTCTTTTTAAATTGTCCAATCGAATTGTATATGATTGTGTGGGATTTTTTTTCTATTGTATTTCAAACCAGGTCCTTCTCTAGGCACTTTCTGTAGCTGAAGAGAATAACTTGATGCCTGTAAAACTGCCCTGTAATAAGATCCTTCTTGACCAATATCTGGAGTTTAATATTTAAACAAAAAACTTTATAATTACTACCAAAGTTCTGAATCCGAAAAAGGAAATAAGCAAGTTTCATCTTTTGTCTGAAAAACTGTTCCATCACTCTTTGTAAACTTTCTACTTTAATTTCTAGTCTCTGTTCTTGTTCTTTTGTAAGGGTCTCTTTCAGTGCTGAGTCTGGGAAGAACAAAGGGGAACATGTTGCGTGGAGGCTGAATTATATGAGCTTCGAGGATCATGCACAAGTCTTGCAATTAACTGCCAGATTAGTTTTAAACTGCTCCCAGTTGTTAACCATGAACTTAAGGGAAATGCGGGGGACGGAACATAAATAACTTGTTCCTAACAAGGAACATTTTAGCATTTATAAGTAATATGTTTTCTTATTGCCCTTCCATAAAGGAAAGGCTGAGTTCAGCCACATTACCAGTTTATAAACCACTAAGATTTGCTGGCGGTTTAATTTTCTATCTTTATTTTGAAACTTTAAGGCAATTGTATCTCTTGATTTAAAAAAAAGTTGGAAATTTTGGAACAAAATTCCCACAATGTTCTGTAACATGATTTTTTTTTTTCCAAATAAAATTGATTAGTGGCACCTCTGGATAGATGAATGGGTCTGCTGTGTTGAGGGATTGGAGGGATCTGAAAGGCTTGAAATATTTGGCACTAAAACTTTTATTTATGAAGGAAAGAGTACATCATTTTGTATACTACATTTAATCTGAGATTATTGGGATTAAATACTCAACCATTCTAACCACTGGATTCTCCCTAGTTCTGAATATCCAGAACTGACTGACTATAGGAGTGCTGGTTTACTGATCCCTTGTGACTTTGGTGATCATGGAGAAATTCCTTTTCTATAAGGAATTTTTATAAAGTCATTTTAATGACTTTACAGGCTGAATGAGGCCATAGATTTTAGCTGGTTTTGCAAACATAACTAAATTTATTTACTACTTTTTCAGAATAGTGAAACTATGAGATTGTCTTTCCTGGCACTTGGTATCGAGTATGAGATCTTGTGTGTCTTTAACACAGAGAGCCAGCTCTTTCAATTCTGACATTAATGAAGAGTACCTTAGTCAGTTTGATCATAATGTCTTGTGGAATATTACTGCACTTGAAATTCTGATAAGATGTGGATGTGCAGTAAAAGTTACTTGGTAACTAGTGTACCAAGCACTATATAGGTACACTGCACAAGTTCATCTTTTATGTGACTTCAAATTTTAACTATGGACAGGTAGCCAACATTTTAAGAAAACTGCATGTTATCAGAGCCACATTAATACTAATGCTTAGCTGTGCAACAACTTTTCCTCCTGTGATCAAGACCATGCTCTGCCCTGTCAGTATTTTAAGTAGAGTGGCCCTGCAGAGTTGAATAAAACAATGTGGTGGTTTAAATCTTTATGCACTTTGACTAAAGCACAGAGACTGCTGTGTTAATGAAGTATAGTTGACTCTTAAGGATCATGAACAGCCTGTAGACAAACTGATTCTAGACTGCAGTTTGGGGAATGACCTACTGTATCTTCAAGCACCTAAAATGAGTACTGTTCCAGAGTCTCCATCAGTGCTGTGTCACAGATATCAGTATTGTGACCTTTAGCTTGGCATCTTATTTTCAAGCACTTAACTGTGGTGTGTGGCTAGACATGTACGTTGTACACTGCATTGTATGTGTTCATTTCCATTGGGTAGATCTCAAGCAGGAATACTGTAGATCCAATATACTTGGCCAGGAGGCTGGACACTGCAGTTTCTTCTATTTCTGTGGTCTGTTTAAGCCATTTATGCCCAATGCATATACACAAGAGGGACCATATGTGTACACCTGTGGACTGGACAAAATGGGTTAAAAGCCATTTCTGCCCAACATTGCATATACACAACAGGGACCAAATGTGTACATCAGTGGGCCGGCAAAAATGGGTTGAGGAAGCTCTCTTTCCTAATCATACAACTGCTAGTGTATTTATAGCTGCTCATGTGACAGACCAGTATTCCCAGGGATGAGTCTGTGTGGCATACCCTGCACATTTTCTGGTCATCCCTTTCTTCTGAAGATGGCTGTAAGAAGACTGCTTAAATGTCATCTTTCATAAAGCAGGGCAAAAGAGGTGGGCACTTAGCAAGCCACCTATGTGATAAATTTGATTTCTGTCCTGCTATTTCCTTAAACTAGTCCTATGATGTACACCTAAGTTTAAACTCTGTTGATCATCTGCTTTTTAGTGAATTGGACAGTTTATTTTAACAACCACATCAGTGAAGTTTAAAAATTAAAAAAACTATACTATAAAAATATAACCCTGTCTAGTTATGTTTGGCTAATGCTCCCTTCTTGCATGTGAGCATGTGGTGTTCCTTCCTACAAGGGTGGTGGAAGTTTTAATATGGCACAGTGTTCTGGAAGCTGCCCAGCTACTTTCCATGCTTTTAAGTTTCAGGTAGGTGGTGAAAACCATTATCCAGTTGAGTTGGCTCCTGCTGGGGAGTAAAAGTTGCTAGGCTTTTGCCTGTTCAATAGAGGTGTTTAAAAATGATGATCTTTACCTTGCTCAGAAGTAAGCCCACTGTGTTCAGTAAGACTTGGGCTGAAATCCTGTATAACTGGAAACAAACACCTCTACTAATCAGTAGAAACATTAAAAGTACAATTGTAGGTGGATGCTAACAAGTTGAGCCTGGAAGTGTTTACCAAACCCTTTGCAAGCTTTAAGAGACTGAATCAGAAAGTAGTAAGTAAAGAAAGCATTTATATAGTAAGATTTTATTTAAGGTTGCACTCCTGTGCAGGCTTCCAAATAAAAGTTCAGATTGCCAACTCTCAAAGATTGTCCTGAAGTTTCCTGGACTCTGCATCAATCACCAGGTGTTGACTGAAGTAATCCTGGAGATACTAAATGGACTTCCCTGGCTTAACTAATTTCTTCCTTCCTTACGTGTACACATTTGGTCTCTGTTGCATGTATGCAATGTTGGGCAGAAATGGCTTAATTTAATGACTTTTTCATGGGGGGGGGGGGCAGAATCTCCAGGAATACTTCAGCCAAGTTGGCAGCCTATATAGAATAGTAGGATTGGTTGGTTGGCAACCTTCAGTCTCGAAAGACTATGGTATAAGCCTACAACACCTGGTGTTCCTGGGAGGTCTCCCATCCAAGTACTAACCAGGCCTGACCCTGCTTAGCTTTGCTTCTGAGTAAATATGTATTTCGGGGGGGGGGGTGCACATTTATTCTTCTTGGTGGTTTTGAACTAGCAGATGCTAAATATTTTGTTAATTAATTATACCAGGGATATTTCTAACTGCAATGTTTTGGGCAAGCTACAACCCCTGGTTATACATAAAATTGCCCACAATCTACAATTTCTGGCTTTAAGTCCTGGTACATAATACAGTCATTTTCAACCAGTGTGCCCTGAACATAAGAGCCCTGCTGGGTCAGCCAAAGGCCCATCCAGTCCAGTTTCCTGTATCTCATGGTGGCCCACCAAATGCTTCAGGGAGCACACTACACAACAGACACAACCTGCGTCCTGGTGCCCTTCCCTGCATCTGGCAATCAGGCAGCTTACCTCTACCTTGCACATATCTACCATGACTTGTAACCCATAACGAACCTTTCCTCTATAAATTTGTCCAATCCCCTCTTAAAGGCATCTAGGCAAGATGCTACCACTACTTCCTGTGGCAAGGAGTTCCACAGATGCACATCAGTGTGCCACAAATAGTCCCCCAGGTGTTTTGCGGGTGTTTGGGAGAGGGTCATTTATTAGTAGGGCCACTGGGAGATGTGAGCCCCCATTGGCAGCATAGTGTGCTTAAGTGGTCCAGAAACTGATGGTGTGCCTTGACCATTTTAATGCCTTGAGATGAAAAAGGCTGAAAACCCCTAGTGTGCACAGTGGTTTAAAAATGCTCTCTGTACATGCTCAGAGGCAGACCTGCACATCAAAGCACTGAGTTCTCAAGTGAAGCCGCCAAGCGCTCCTGCACCGTCTCCTCTTGTCGTACTTTCTGACAAGCGCGGGGAAAATACAACCCCATGCTTGACGTCCAAAATGGCGGCGGCACGATGCCGACGCAGAGAAACACCATGCATTTCCTCACGCGCCCAAACTACATTTCCCATCATGCTGTGCGGAGGGAGTTGACGCAACGTGCCCCCGCCCGCTCATAAAGCGGCCTATAAATAACGGCCGCCGGTCGTTGTGGGTCTTTCTGTTATTGCCGTCGCCGTCGCCATCTTGTGTTGGGATAGCTCGCGCTAACTGGCGCGGTTTTCTTCATCCGCCGCCATCCGGCTGGCGTGTTGAGCCCGCTCTCGGGGACTGAGCCCGGGGGACTCCCCTCGACATGAGAGCTAAGGTGGGTGGTGTATTTGCCCGCTCAATGCGCGTGGGTGTGAAGAGGGACCATTGCGGCCTGCATGGCTTCTCTTGGCCTGGGAGGCGCGCCTCGTTCACGGGCCTGAGTGTGTTTATAGGGTGTTGGGGGACGGGGCCGACAGGAAGGCTTTGTGTGGGGCAAGGCCATCGACGGGATTGAGTCTGTACGATGAGAGAGGGCAGTATCGACGCCTAGGACTGAGCTCTGCAGTGAAGGCCTCAGGTACTTAGGGCCCAATCCTAACCAACTTTCTAGCTTCAGTGCAACTGCAGTGCAGCCCTGAGGTAAGGGAACAAATGCTCCCTTTAAGGAGGCCTCCATGATTGCATTTCCACTGCGAGATGCAGTGCATGCCCAATTAGCTTGGCTGCAACAGCGCTGGAAAGTTGGATTGGGCCCTTAGCCAGGAGGGATACCTAAGAAAGCATCCCACCTGGCTAAGTGCTGGTGAGAGACGCCTGTGCGTTGTATGAAAGGGAGTTCTATTTGCAGCATAGTGTATGGGGCATGAAAAGTGCATGTATTTGGTAGAAAGCTTTTAAGTGCGTGGAGGCAGTGAGCAACTGCCTGCCTGCACCTGGCATGGAATTTGGAGCCTTGAAGTGCTGGTACTTTTCTGCCAAACACCACTACAGTCTGCATTCGATAATTGATACTGGTTGAACTTTCGTGCTTAAAAGAGACAATTGGGCATCCTGAACTTCTTATTAGTAGATGTATGTCCTGATGTATATGACTTGTGTGACTGTTCTTTGGTATGGTACCTTAAAAATGCTAACTTGTGACTCTTCTTTTTTTCTCTAGTGGCGAAAGAAGCGTATGCGCAGGTATGTGAGCATGTCTCTCTTGCACTCTGATCGCTCCTGTAAAATTTACCAATATACTGAGACTTCTTTATCGGACTTCTGACTTTAATGGGGCATCTGATCACCTTTCAGACTAAATGACTGACTGTTGAAATTAAAATCTGAAGACCTCAATTGGGGGGTGGGGTTTTAGTAAAGTTAGGAGGCTGAAGAACTGGCCTAACTGAGTTACCTTGTACTCTCCTGGTGCAAGTTGCTGGATTTGCACCTTGCATTGGTGAAGGCCAGAAATCATCACTGGTGCAAAACAACCTAGGTGGTAGAGCTGCACCTATACGTAAAGCTGTTTGTTTCCAATGAGTAAGGTAGGATTACAGTACAAATATTACTGAACACAATGGATTTACTTTGAGTAAAATAAATAACACCATTTTCCAGCAATTCTACCTATGGAGTAGTGCAGGTTTAGCTGAGCTATTGGGGAAATGCCTTTCCATACCTCCCAAATGAGTGGAGGAGGACAATGTAGGAGTGGCAGCCATGTTGGAAGGCAGCTGTTAAAAAAAATTGAATGCTTACTCCAAGCAGTTTTGCTTTGACTGCCAGGGAAGACTGTTATAGGATAAGTGGCTTGCTTATTTATTGATAAATAAATAATAGGATAAATGACACACAAATGGGCATGGCAATATAAAAGACATACAGATGGACTCCTTAAGGTTCATGAATTCTCCCATTGTTAAGCAAATGTGCATCATGGACCCAGCACTAGTGCAGAGAGTAGGCCATGAAGGCTTGCACAGGTGCAAACATGGTTACAGTGTTAGCCATCTTAGCCAAAGTAGAAGAACAAGCTGCTTGATTCTGGACTCATTTGGTTCTGTAGGGCGTTCTTTCTGTTTTCCTACAATCTGGACTCATTTGGTTCTGTAGGGCTTTCTTTCTGTTTTCCTACAATCAGGACTCTGTCCCCTAGAGGTCATAAATGGAGAAACATCACAATTGATGCCCCATGGAAAAGACTTTAAGTGGTTTCATGCAGTTCTTAGTTTTGTATTCCTTTTTCAATGTTTAAATATTTATAGTTGAGACATTTCATATCCCAAATAAGAACTTCAGTTGGAACAGGATCTCAAGCTTTGGCAAGATGTCTCTTCACACAACCTCAAACAGCCCTGGTGGTGGTTCTTTCCCCCATTTCCCATGTTCCTCTTTACTTCAGTAGAGCACTTCAGTAAGCCTGGATACTACATTCTCCTTGCTGCCTGCTGTGTGTCTCCCCCCCCCCACCTTGCCCCAGAAGTAGTTGTCTAATTGTAAAGGGTTTGCCTTTGAAGGTGAATCTAAATCTGCATACTATGCTCCAGGATTGTCTATGCTGCCTAAGGAGTCCTGGTGAAATGGCAATGAACTGTTGAATTTTTACCATTTGTATTAGGTGCAAATTCAACAATAAGTCATAGAGCTAATTACAAACGTGTACTAAGTTATGCTGTACATAACAGTGGGTTGCTGATCCAAAGTGAGAATGAGATGCTTGAATGTTTCAGGCACTTTCTCTGGGTGCAACTCTTGGCTCTGGAGCATGGAAAATGGGAGCACATGGCTTTGCATCTTGTGGTGATGGGCATAAATCCAAATGAGAAAGAGGACACAGCTTTGCTGTAGAGGAATTTTTTGCGTAATGTAATGACAGTGGTGGTTCACATTCATATTTTTGCTCCTGTGTAGCTTATTTCTTTCATGTTGGTATGAGGACTAGAAACTGTCAATACATTTGGTGTTTTGAGTACCATTCAGAAGCATTCAGTTAAAAAAAAATCTTTCTAACAGCAGCTGTGGAGAGAGATTGCCTGGCACTAATCTGGGGCTTCCAAATGTGACCCTCAAGGTTGCACCCTGACTTGTCAATTGTGAACATTATCACTCTACAGTGTGGAGTTGAGAGCAGGAAGAAAGCCAAGATAAAGTGCTCCATCTTGTTTGCTCTTTCTTGATATGTTTTATCCTCTTCTATCTCAAAAATTCTGATACCACAAGCAAATGGTGAGGGAGCTAGAAAAGGTGTGGTGGGAAAGTCTATGGGGTAATAGCTTGCCTCACTGTCTACTTCTCTGTAAAAAGTGACTAGAGCAGTGGTTCTCAAACTGATGGGTTTGTGTAATGCTTCCCCTGTCCCTTTAAGGGGAAGGGGAGGGAAGCGCTAAGGTGGGGTGAGGGGGTTCTTTGCACTTTGAATGATGTAGGGCTGCAGGAAGTGTGGGGAGCCCTCTGCAGTGCTCCTCGAGGTTTGGAACGTTCACTAAAAGCGGGCGCAAAGCGCTTCTGTTTTGCCCAGGGTTCCCCGCACCCCCTGCAACCTGCTGCAGCCCTACATCATTCAAAGTAAGTACAAAGCACCCCCCCCCCTTAGTGACATGATCATGGGGATCGTGCTTCTGCCCTAGCCCCTCCCCTGCAAGAACTTACTGAGGGAGTAATGTTCCCTCAAAGTTTGAGAGACAATGGACTAGAGTATTCAACTAATTGCCATATTGGGCAGTGATGTAGTAATATTGACAATTAAAGAATATTATATCTTGTAGGCTGAAGCGCAAAAGGAGAAAGATGAGGCAAAGGTCCAAATAGACATCTCCTACAGTGCTACTGAAGCTGCGAAGCAGAGCACTGAAGAGCAGAGCTGGGGAAGCCGACTTTCAGATCATGCCTTCTATTTGCTGCTGCTGCTAGAAGACTCCATACCTACCTTCAGGAGGCTCCCATCTTAATGCCTAAGAGCTGTGGTGTGGCACACCTGAGCTTTACTGTTCTGGACTGGTCCTGTTCTTTGCAGCTTGATGTAGCAACTGTATAAAATAAAGCCCATTTTGGGAATTCTGCACCTGTTTTTTCTATGAAATGTTGACTCATTAGTAAAAAGTTTTGTTCTAGTAGTGACCCAAATGTGATTTCTGGGTGACTTCTAACATGGTTTGAAAAATTGCTCTGTTTCCTTATTGGGATATCATGGTGTTCTACTGCATTATGTTCTTATCACTAGCAGTGGGTGTCAGATGGAGAAGAGTGCAATACTCTCCTTTAAGTTAGAACAGGGGTCTCCAAACCCCAGCCCGGGGGCCAGATGTGGCCTGCGGTCAGCCTCTGATCCCCTGAGAGCCTCTGGCCCAGTCAACGAAGCACAAGTGGAGTTGTGCTTGTAGGGTGGGGGAATGGGGCTCCGTTTACGTGTGTGCTTTATTTCTTGGGCTGTGTTGGTGCTTGGAGAAATCCTGGGCATTTGAGCCAATTTATTAATTCATCTAAGTTCCACTCTAATGTATTTAGTTAAATTTTATTATTTAATTTTTTCCTGGCCCTCGACACTGTACCAGCTATTTGATGCGGCCCTTTGGCCAAAAAGTTTAGAGACCCCTGAGTTAGAAGAAGTTTCTTTGTTGGGGCCTCTGAGGTGAAAACATTCAGTCTTCAGCCTGGCTAGTGCTGCTTGACTAAATTTGCTTTTGGTGAAAGGAGTTATTTTTCTTTCTTCAACTGGACTCTCTTCAACTGCCTCCAATTCTTCAATGGCAGGAGTGTATGCATTGTGTGTACCCTTTTAGTGGGACAGACTTTATGGCCAACTTGCCTGGGGAGGAACACAGGGTAGGGAAGGGATGGTATGGTACAGTGTATCACCAGGCTGAAGAAATGAACAGTTGCAGGTCTACACACCTTGCTATGATTGTATTTGTTATACCTAATGATGCCCTAATAACCCAAACAATTACACAAGCCTACAAAATTGAGGGTCAGAAAAGTTTCCCCCAAACTTTATGGTAGTTTGATATGAATTTGGGGTGTCGATTCAAAAAAATGGCATCCGTTTTGCCCTATCGCATCTAGTTTTGGAGATATAGTATAGCCTCTTTAGTGAATGGTTCAAGCAGCTTCCTCATGAGGAAGCCATGGTGTAGGCTTCCTCATGAGGAAGCTGCTTGAACCATTCACTAAAGAGGCTATGCTGTGTCTCCAAAACTAGATGTGATAGGGCAAAACGGATGCCATTTTTAGAAGCGGCACCCCAAATATACCCAGGAATTGGTATAAGGAAACAAATGTGTGTTGGCCTATGTTATGAACATATTAAACACAAGAGATCATGTTCTTGCAGTAACTAGCATGCGTGGTCCATTTTACAGCTGTCCTAGAACCCAAGGGTTGTGAAAAGAGCAGTAACCCAAATATAAGGAGCAGTACAAGTGTGCCCAGCTCTATCTGTTTAGTGACTGTTTCTACAATCTGCACATCATGGCAAGGGTTTAAGCTTGTTTGATACAGGGCTGTGAGTGCTTTGATTTGCTAGGCAAATCCTTGAACCTGAAATTTGGCCTATGAGGTTGGTTTTGTACAGAGTTCACTGTACAAGTTGACTATTGTAATTGAGAAATGAAGAGTTTAGTTCCTGTTAAAGATTTAAAACCCCCAGTATGAGCTTTAAGGTGCTGTTCAATTTGCAACCTGTGCCTGATGTAGCCATTCTATGAATGTAGCTGTATCTGTAGCACAAATGCAGAATTTATATTGGATGTGCTGGGGCAAAAAAGTCAGCAGAAACTGTTAACTTACATAAAATTCCTTTGTTTTTACAGACTGTCTCCCTCAACAGTAGGTTTGATATGCAGTTCAAATAAACTATTGAAGTTTGTAGAGGCTAAGATGAGCATAGGTATGTAGCTGCGTACATTTATAAATTAAATGATGCTTATAATGGAGACATTGCCCCAAGAAAAGCTGTAGTTACAGTCATAAGGGCTTGGATGTTGCTACTTAAGTTTGCTGGGCCTTAACTTGCTCTTTGTAGAGTTAACAGCTCATACCAGCAATAGCCCTATAGAGTAAGTACAGCAAAACCATGTTGCAACAACACAAAATAGTCTTCATTATGTTGTGGTGTTCAGCCTGGGAACGGTATAAAGAGGTGCCTCGTTTAAATTGCTTACTATAATTTTAGAGAGCTTATTGTTTTGGACCTTGTTGCTGGCCAATCAGTACTGCCTGCTGTTTCACAACAGCTTAAAAGCCTTCTGGGCCAAAAGCGAGTGTGTTTTTTAAAGGAGTCGAAGTTGAGCTGTCAGGTCAAGGCTAACAAAACACTGCTCTTTACAGATATAACTGCCAGGGGCAGTGTGGGTCTCGCGAACAAAAACCAGTTCTATCATGGAAAAGGGCGCTTAGATCCTACTCCTATGCCTGCCTACTCAGAAGTAAGTCCCATTAGAGTCGATGGCACTACTCCCAGGAAAGTGGAGAGGAACGCGCAGCCTTACAGCCCAATCCTATCCACACTTTCGTGGGAGTAAGTCCCATTGACTGTAATGGGACTTACTTCTGAGTAGACATGCGGTGAGTCTTCTGGGGCTGCGTGGCCGTTCAGACGGCGGCAGCTCCAGGAGAGGCACCAGCAGGGCCTGAGCGAGTGGCAGGACTCTCGCCCCACTCGGCGCGCCAGGTCGCCGCCGCGTTCACGTCACGTAGGGCCCGATCGTGGGCTGCCTACGCAGAAGTAAACCCCAAGGTGGTGCGGCGGCCCGAGACTTCCACCAACGGCGGGGGGGGGAAAGAAAAATGGAGCCCCGTTGCCAAGCAACCACGGAAGCGCGTGTTCCTCGGCCGTCGCGGGGAGGGAGTGCACTTCCGGTGGCGACGGCGGCGAGAGGAAGCCGGTGACCCCGGAAGGGGTTGCGCTTTGTTTGCACCCGAGGAGGTCGAGGCGAGGGTGAGTGAGAGGAAGAGGAGAAGAGGGGACCGGCAGCCCGGCCTCGGCCTGCCCTGCCCTGCACCCGGCACCTCACCCCCGGGGTTCCTGCGGCCCCTGGGCCGTCCCTCTCCCGGGAGGGTTCGGCTCCCCTGCCGCCTCTGAGAGGCTCCTGCAGCCCCTGGGGGAGCCGGCCCTGCCCGGGGCCCTTCTCCCCTCAGAGAGCGTGTGGTGCTGGCCGGGGAGGCGGCAGAGTTCAGGCGGGGTCGGCCCCCCGTGAGCCGGAGCGCGGAGGGCTGGCGGCAGTGACGATGACCGGGACGCGCCCTCCCCACTGGGGCTGGAAAGGTCGGTTCTGGCTGCTGCCCTCTCTGAGTCCCCTCTGGCTCTCCCCCTGTCGACAGAACAGCCCTGCCAGGCTCTGACCTGCACTGGCAAGTGTGAATCTGAGGGCCCAGTCCTGTGTGTGTCTACTCAGAAGCCAGCCCTGTTGTAGTCGGTGGAGCTCCCTCTCAGGTAAGTGTGAGCAGGACTGCAGCCTTCGTGGGACTTTCGATGGGTTGTGAACTTTGGAGGCGGAGGTGGTGCTTCTGTTGCAGTCTGTGCTGCTGCTTCTCGACCAGCGGTACGGGGACCACCAGTGATCCTGGAGGTATTGTCTGCTGATACTTGCTGGACACCTGCTGCCCAGCAGCAAAGCCAGGAACGCAACACAGCAAACAGCTGTAGGGCGGCTCAGCTCCGTGGGCAAAGCTCCAAAGTAGGCTTTTTCATGCTCCAAAAAGCCCTCCCATCCACCTTGAGGTGCTTACTGATGTTTGTTACATCACAACTGGCCTCCCAACCCAGAAGTGACTGGCAATGATGTTGTCACCAGTTACTTCCAGTGGTACTTTGAACAGGTGGACCATGTGAAGTGGTTTGGTGGAGACAAACATTAAGAAACACTGGTCTACACCATAAGATGGCTCAGTTGTGTTTCCAGCCATCGTAGACACAGACTTTATTAGAAAGCATTTTTTAGGCTGGACTTGCAGGAAACTGCTTTGTATCAACTCAGACCCTCAGTACATGTACCTCTGTTTTGTTAATGTTGACTGGCAGCAGCACTCTGGGGTTTCAATAGGAGTCTTTCCCCATTCCTACTAGGAGATGCTAAGGATTGAACTTGGCATGTGCTCTGTCATGCAGCGATAGCCCCTTCTCTCCCTCCCCTCAGAAGCTGCTAGTACTTTTATTTGGGAATGCGAGACTAGCAACTTTCAGACTATATTTAACAACCCTGGAGTTTCTCAGAAGACTTTTGGGGATCATAAATAAGCAGATAAGGGATGGTGAGTAAATTGCGTCTAAAGGATGTTTGGTCCGTAGCATACAACTACAAAGGAATCTAGACCTCATTCTCAAATTACTTTGGATGGGTTGCAGCAGATGTGGCTAGGATTTCAACAAAACATGCCCTACAACACATCTCAGAATTATCTGCAATGTGCCAGGAGGTCTTAAGCAAATGTACCAGGGTTCCATTCCTCCATGAAAAAATGATGTGAACAGTATTCCCTGGAGTAAGAAGTTGGAAACCCCAGGAACACACAGTTGAAATCCAGTTTCCTCTTTGAACTAGGATTGTAATACAAAATGTCAAAAGTTTATAAATGGGAATGACTTCATGGATTACTTGTCTCTTTCTGTAGCTCTTGGAGTATAGATCAAGTTTGAATCCGTGCCATAACCCACCTTGGCATGTCTTTGAAAACAGTGCATCCCAAAGGTAAAGTTGAGTTTGGGAATTGGTGCTATGTATGTTAAAGGATATGCTGGTGGTCATTTCAAATGTTAAGTGCTTTGTCTTTTGGATTTTTAGTGTGTGTCTGTTTAGAAATGACATGACTATAAACTGGTCTTTAAATAAATGCATGTTTTATGCACCAAATGCATGTTAGTGATTTCCCCAAACTCTTAGTTTAGCATCATAGCGCAAAGCTAGAAGTGTAAGAAGCAGTGTCCGAACAATGTGTGGGGTCTCATGGGTCCTTCCTTTGAAGAGTCTTGCTGCTAGTCTTCAGGTTGATCTGAGTCTTAAAACAGTTGTTTTCAAGCTCCACCTGTGTCTCAACAATCATTATACCTCTTTTTGTTTGATCTTCAGTATTTTCAGAATAGTACCTAGCCATGCCAAAGTGTAATGTGTGAACAGAGCATATGACTCATATGTATAGTTCTCCTGAAATGAGAAACCTGTGCCCAGGCTGAATCACATCAGACTAGGAGAACACATGTCTGAATATTTCTCTGTACAAAAAATATTAACCCCACCTGGGGAACTGAATGTCAGTGAGTAGGGTTCTAGTCCAACTTACTCCTTCACATACGTACTAATTTTATATTTGAAAACTTTTAAAAATTGTTTTTGTGGACGGAACATATGGTCATCATTCGGAACATATCGGGATCATTAGGAAGGGTATTGAGAACAAAACGGCTAGTATTATAATGCCATTGTACATATCGATGGTAAGGCCACACCTGGAGTATTGTGTCCAGTTCTGGTCGCCGCATCTCAAAAAAGACATAGTGGAAATGGAAAAGGTGCAAAAGAGAGCGACTAAGATGATTACGGGGCTGGGGCACCTTCCTTATGAGGAAAGGCTACGGCGTTTGGGCCTCTTCAGCCTAGAAAAGAGACGCCTGAGGGGGGACATGATTGAGACATACAAAATTATGCAGGGGATGGACAGAGTGGATAGGGAGATGCTCTTTACACTCTCACATAATACCAGAACCAGGGGACATCCACTAAAATTGAGTGTTGGGCGGGTTAGGACAGACAAAAGAAAATATTTCTTTACTCAGCGCGTGGTCGGTCTGTGGAACTCCTTGCCACAGGATGTGGTGCTGGTGTCTAGCCTAGACACCTTTAAAAGGGGATTGGACAAGTTTCTGGAGGAAAAATCCATTATGGGGTACAAGCCATGATGTGTATGTGCAACCTCCTGATTTTAGAAATGGGTTAAGTCAGAATGCCAGATGCAAGGGAGGGCACCAGGATTAGGTCTCTTGATATCTGGTGTGCTCCCTGGGGCATTTGTTGGGCCGCTGTGAGATACAGGAAGCCGGACTAGATGGGCCTATGGCCTGATCCAGTGGGGCTGTTCTTATGTTCTTATCTCATGCCATAACCAACCTGTCATCTGAAGCAGATCTAGGCCTTTTCATTGTTTTGCCTTTGATAGTGACCTTAGTGACGAGGGATTAGGAGTTCTATGTGGGAGTGAAGTTAGGAACTCTCCATCCATCTCTGCTCTGTTCCCATACTTTATTAGCTTTTGAAAGGTGTATATAATAGCAAGATCTGAAACTTTAAAAGAGAGAGATGAAAAATGGGAAATTGCCTTCCAGGAAGTGGGGGAGAGAGGCATAGTGCTGCAGATACAATGCCTCTTCCCCTCTACTCCCAATTTAGAAACTGACTTCAAGCATTTTCTAGAAAATCAGAAGGAGGAATTGAATGTGTGTAAAAGAACAGAACAGAAAAACTCAAACAAAAAATGGACTTGTTGGGGTATAGCAGCAATTTTCAACCACTGTGCCATGGCACATTGGTGTGCTGTGGATGGTTTGCAGGTGTGTGGGAGGGTCATTTATTAGAAGGGCCATTGGGTAATGTGAACCCCCCCCCCCCATTAGCAGATCAGTGTGCCTTGTCAATTGTCAAAAAACTGATGGTATGCCTTAACAATTTTAGAGCCTTGTCAGTGTCAATGTGTGGAAGAGGTTGAAAATCACTGGGGTGGTAGAATGTGAAGGTAGTGCCACAGGTGGGTTAGGTTGAATGTGGAAGGTGCTCAACTGCATAATTAGCTAAAAATAGCTGCAATTGGTACAGATAGTTTTGGTGATGGTTATCAGTTAGATGCTGTTTTGTGTTCAAAGTGATATTTGATTTGATCATGGTGATTTAAGTCAAGCTTTGTACAAGTCATGCCTCGTTATCCCCTGATTTGGCATCCACTGATTTGATTCACCATTAATTCCAGGGTCCACCTTTAAATGCTTTGGGGAAAAAACGCCAAGGAAAAATTTAAAGGAAAAAATTGCCAAGGAAAAAAGCGCCAAAATCTAATTTCCTACCTTCTCATTGTTTTAATAATCATAATTGAATGCCATTATTCACCCCATCTAGTGGCTGAATGCAGTATAGCGTCTATAACAATGCATTCTGGGGTGACTGGAGGAGCAATAAACCTGGAAGTGGTTCTTTAAAGCTATTTTTCCACTGATTTTTTTTAATCCACCGAGGGTTCTGGAATGGAACCCTTGGTGGATAAGGAGGGTAATACTTAGCCTTGGATACTTAGCCTTGGATACAGTGTGATTAGAGGGACAGGTGTGTAGAGCTAGGTGGTAGTGCCTAATGGCTAAAATTATGCAGAAGTACTTAATGTCATATAAATATGATTGCAAGCTTGTACTTCATGTTAATTGATCCCCCAATGTCCCTCTCTGTTCCATATCTGCTGAATCCCTATATGACCTAAAAAGATGCAAATAAAAGTGGAAAAATTCACTCTCTTACAACCCTGAGTGTGAGTACAGTGGAAAATTTGAATTGTGTTAATGGTTAACCCATTTTAGGTTAGACTGAATATTTGTACAACTAAACTGCATTGGAAGGCAATGTAATTCTATGCAAGGTTTAAATAAAATTTGGCTTATTTCAAAATTGCCAAAACTCAGAATGTAGGATATTGTCTTAAATCAAAAGGTCCAACAAGGCTGGTGTCCAAAGAATAAAATGCGTCTCCTGCTCAAGGAAGTTGTATTCATTAGTTGGAACAAATTCTCTTCGTGATCTTGATCAAGATTTCAGGAACTAAATTTAGTTTCGTGTCTCTAGTAGGGGTCCAGAAAATATTTAGGAATGGGATAGAGTAGGGGTTCTCAAACTCCCTTGGAGTTTGAGCCCCAAGGTAAGGTAAGTTGTGGGGGCAGGGAAAACGGTAGCTATGCGATCTTCAGGTTCACACCACTGCAGGGGCAGAGGGGACTTTTTTCTTATGTGCTCTATCTGCTGCTGACATTCGGGGGGGGGGTGTATGGGGAGATCCGTGGAGCCCTCTGCAGGGCTCCCGTGGCTTTTAAACAGTAAAAAAATATATTGCGACCCACTTCCACGTTGCAAATACGAAACCAGAAGTGGATCGCGATCAATTTTTTTTTGTACTGTTTACAAGCCTTGGGGAGTCCTGCAGAGCAGGTAGGGCATGTTAGAAAAAAGCCCCCTCTGCCCCCACAGCAGCACAATCCTGGGGATTGCATTGCTGCATTTCCTCGCCCCTTAAGGGGCCAGAGGCTGAGGTCCTCGGGCTGAGACATCACAGTGCTCCAGTTTGAGAACTTCATGGATAGAGAACCTTGAAATTTTTTAAGGCATTAAAGTCTTATGAGGGGTTCTGGAGCCATTAATTAAGAACTGGTATGCTAGCCTAGGTGGATCTTTGCTTCACCTTCAGATATTTATATTTTTTTTACAACATTATGCAGAGAGATTCATGCAAGTAAACTGAGGACATGCACAGTAAAGGGTGTAAAATGCTTGAATATGGTTGAAAGTAACTTAATTGCATGTGCTAATTGAATGTTTTTGAATTTTTTTTCCTTGCATTCCTTACTCAATGTCTCATCCTCCCACAGTTGCCTGATCTTGGCCAGCAGCCCACGCAGGGTCAGGGGAAAATGCCTGATCGGGACAACACCTATAATGGCAATGGCAGCGATGAGGCAAGTGCTAATTCTGATGACATCTGCCGAGATTTTCTGCGCAATGTGTGCAAACGAGGCAAGCGCTGCCGTTTTCGCCACCCTGACATCAATGAGGTGACCAATCTAGGTGTCAGCAAGAATGAATTTATTTTCTGCCATGACTTCCAGAACAAGGAGTGTGTCCGCATCAACTGCCGCTTCATCCATGGCACCAAGGAGGATGAAGACTGCTACAAGAAGTCTGGGGAGCTCCCGCCACGCCTCCGCCAGAAAGTGGCAGCTGGACTCGGGCTTTCCCCAGCAGACCTCCCCAACAGCAAAGAAGAAGTACCCATCTGCAGGGATTTTCTGAAGGGGGATTGCCAACGTGGGGCCAAGTGCAAATTCCAGCACCTGCAGCGGGATTATGAGTATGACGCCCGGGGCCTGGCCACCCGGGAGCAGGGCATCACCACGACTGCGCGCCGATTTGATTCCTTTGATCCCATGTATGACTCTGACCGATGCTTCGATGACCATGACCCTGTACTTAAGCGGCGACGGGTAGATGGGCTCCATTTTGAGACTTATGAGTACAACTTCACCAGTCCGCGAACTGTGGAATATCGACTCTTGGAAGAGGAAAACATCATGCTCCGCAAACGTGTGGAGGACCTCAAAAAGCAGGTCAACAATCTCCTGGCCACCAACGAAGTCCTCCTGGAGCAGAATGCCCAGTTCCGCAACCAGGCCAAGGTGATGACTCTCAATTCTACAGCTACAGCCACTGAGCAGACTCTGGCACCCACTGTGGGAACAGTCACCAACTATAATCACAGCATTGCTCAGACTCACACCACCCTGAGCAGCCAAGCTCTGCAGCCACGTCCTGTCTCCCAGCAGGATTTGGTGGCTCCAGCTGGAGCACAGGCAGCACCCCCTAGCAATGCAGCACCTCCTATGAACCCTGAAATCACCCCACTGTCAGCAGCTCTAGCTCAAACCATTGCCCAGGGAATGGCTCCGCCAGTCTCCATGGCGCCTGTGGCTGTATCAGTAGCACCTGTGGCTGTGTCAATGGCTCAGCCACTGGGGGCCATCACCATGAGCCATGCTACTACACCCATGGTGACATATCCCATAGCCTCCCAAAGTATGAGGATAACGGCCATGCCTCACTAGCCTACTTCCAAGGGAAGTGTTCTCATCCAATCTGTGCTACCCTTAGGTCAAGGGAGAACACTTTTAGGATCCTTTTATATCCTATTCAAGGTGATTAACACAAGGAAAAGAGAAGACATTTCAGATGTGAATCTGACTACCAATGAAATTCTCATCTCCACTGGGGGAAGGATTGTAGCTTGGGTTGACATTTGCCTTGTCTAGGCACTTGTGGCTTTCCCCCTCCAAATGGCAACAGACTCAGGGATAGCAGGATTAACAAAGCAATTTGGAGAGTGCAGTAATTTCATATCCTTTGTGTGTACCCTTGTATCTATTTTGCAGCTTGTCCATCCTCATGTAGTCCTCCATCAATGTCTGGGTTTAGTAAGTGGGTATCTTGCCCCTCCTATGGAAACCTTGTGCGCATGCACAGTCCCTCTTGCGTGGGACTGGAGAGTGCAATTAGGCTACCCATGAGATGGAGAGGGACTCTCTTGTCTTGTCAGTTGAAAAAGGGCAGAGACTCAAAACAGTACTAGCTACGCAATGAGCAGAGACTGTTGCCTGTTGTCATAACTTTGGGCACTTTTTTGCCATAGTAAGATGAGGCTCCAGCCTCCTGGGAATTTGGATCCTCTTTGTATGCCATCAAAGTATGGTATACTCTCTTTGTATAATTGGAGAAATAAACTGGAACTAGCCCCTGAAAACAAAATTAAATCTGACCATTCCTTATGCCTTGCTTAGGAATGGAAAATCAATATTGTGACCCTGAAAGAACAACTTGAAGAATGTCTCTTTACTTGGAAAGCTTAGCAGTTTGGAGGATGGAAGTGGTTGTAGATATGTTTCAAGAGGGCAGCATTGGTATGGGTTTCTTAGGAGTCCAGGATGTGACAGGCTCTCTTGCAGTCCCTCTGAAACAGACTGCCTCCTTTCCTAACAGACACCTGCAGTGGCACCTGGTGCCTGATGGACCCAGAACAGCTTGGAGTCCACTTCCAATCCTTTGTTCTGTCTCCTGAAGAAAGTGGCACACACCTCCTGTGTCTCTTGTCCGAATTGCTCTGGCATCCAAGGACCCTGTTGCCTACGTTTTTGTAGGGACTTTCCGGCACTTCCCATCACTTCACTCTCTGTTGTGACATGCTCTTTTTTTTTCCTTTAAAGAGATGCTTACCTAAGTGTTTTTCTTTTTGTAATTGATGTGAACTCAAACTCTCCCTTGGGTCTAAGACAGTTTTTGCATTTTTTTATTTTCTATTTGGGTTGGTTTTTATTAGTATTTTAAAGAAAGAGAGAGAAGCACTTCATGACCCTGCTGGTTCTACAATTTTCAGCTATTTCAGCTATTAAAACCAACCTGCAGTCATCACCAGTATCCAGTATCAATACAATTTTTCAAAAACTGTATGTGTACGCACACTTTTTTAAAAGGATCCTCTTCCTCCTCCCACGCATAAATTTCTTAAGTTCTGTGGACACAATTTGGACTCTCCAGATGAAATTGTACAGAGTACAAAATGTGTTCTGGAGCAGCTTTGTGAGTCACTGAAAGCACTGCAGGAAGTGGTGAGATAGTAAAGGAAAGAGAAAACAAATAAAACATTGTGTGAAAGTGTTTTTGTGTACCAAGGAAAATCTATGGGGCCTGTGGGGTTTATGGTGCTTTGGGGGCCGCCATATCAGCTGAGGCTGATGGATGTCTTGATCATTTATGTGCCTACTATTCTGAAAGACTATGTTTTTTAAAACATTTAAGTTTAAACATGTGCGAGCACAGTCCCATGCATGCCAACTTAAAAATAAATCCCATTGTGTTCAATAGGGCTTACTCCCAAGAAAGTGTTATAGGATTGCAGCCTGAGTTTCCCAAAAACATACAGCTATTCTTTCTATGTATATGTGACTTAATACCAGGGATAAGAGATTCAGGGAGGAAATGACCTGACATGTATTCAGGTGTGCACCACTTAACGATGAGGGTACATTCTCTTATTTCTGTTGTTGTGTGATTAGGTCATTAAGTGAACATCCAATCCAATCGATTGCCTTTGTTGGTTGAACAGACACTCCCTGCCAGACATTTACTGGCCACACAGGCTACAGGAGATTGCCACTTCTTTGCATTAAGAGCCTCTCTGTTGTGTAAAAACAGACATTCTGCTGCAGGCTATGGGAGAAGTGATTATCTCATTAAGAGCATCTTTATTGTGCTTTGACCACCTTCATATATGTAGTCCGTTGTTAAGCAGTGCACACCTGTATTAACCAAGGTTTTGCCTCTTTATGATCAACATGTCCCTATACTTTAACCTACTAGTACAGGGGTGCCCAAACCCCGGCCCTGGGGCCACTTGTGGCCCTCGAGGACTCCCAATTTGGCCCTCAGGGAGCCCCCAGTCTCCAATGAACCTCTGGCCCTCCAGAGACTTGCTGGAGCCTACACTGGCCTGATGCAACTGCTCTCAGCATGGCAGCCAACTGTTTGACCTCTCAGGTGAGCTTTGGGACGAGGGCTCCCTCCACTGCTTACAGTTTCACATCTGTGATGCCGTAGCAACAGCAAAGGAAAGGCTGGCTTTGCTTTGTGCAAGGCCTTTTATAGGCCTTAAGCTATTGCAAGACTCATACGTTTATATAAGTTCCATCTCCAATATATTCATTTATGTAAATTTATTCAAATTTGAAATGTAAATTAATTCTTTTTTTCCCCAGCCCCCAACACAGTGTCAGAGAGATGATGTGGCCCTCCTGCCAAAAGGTTTGGACACCCCTGTACTAGTACATTGGAAGAAGCAACAGGGTCTTCTGTGCCTGTATCTGTATGTCTTCTTATTACCACCCTTGTGGTGTGGGAGGGAAGCACAGCATCTTCATCATACACACTACCACTATAGGTAATTTTTTGTTTTGAAAGAAGGTTAAGCCAGTACATTGATATGTGCGTTTGTGAGTGTGCATGCCTATTATCTCTCTCTTGTTGGAGGGATTCACTATGTCCAACCTGTGCCAAATATCAGTTGGAATATGTGATAGTGCCAGAGCTAGTGAGGAAAGGGAATTCCACAGACAGGGTGCTATTGACAAGAAAGCTCTGTTCTGTGTGTCTTTTGCAGTAGGCAGCAAAATATAGAGCAGTGCCTTTAATGATGGATACGCTGTGTGAGCAGACCAGGAGGAAGGATGACTGAAGAAATAGTCAGTGTTGTAGCAGTAAATTTTAAAGTGCAGAAGCTTGTCACCCCCCCCAAACCACACCCCATTAAGACTATAAAAATCAATTTTAGATTTCTTCCTTAGTGTTTTCCTTTTCCTGCCAACTATTTCCACTTTGGATTTTATTATGCTTCATTTAAAGATCTAGCAAACTTCATCCCAAACTCTTTGGAGTGGGTTGCAATCATTTATAACAAATCTCTAAAAATGGGATTAAAAAATATTCCAGATAAACCAGCATTAGCCTATGGATAATAGGCTTCTGTAAGGGTAAGTCTTGCCTTCTGTAAGGCTTCTGTCAGGGTAAGTCTTGCCTCACGAACCTTATAGAATTCTTTGAAAAGGTCAACAGGCATGCGGATGTGGGAGAACCCGTGGATATTATATATCTGGACTTTCAGAAGGCGTTTGACACGGTCCCTCACCAAAGGCTACTGAAAAAACTCCACAGTCAGGGAATTAGAGGACAGGTCCTCTCATGGATTGAGAACTGGTTGAAGGCCAGGAAACAGAGAGTGGGTGTCAATGGGCAATTTTCACAATGGAGAGAGGTGAAAAGCGGTGTGCCCCAGGGATCTGTCCTGGGACCAGTGCTCTTCAACCTCTTCATAAATGACCTGGAGACAGGGTTGAGCAGTGAGGTTGCAAAGTTTGCAGACGACACCAAACTTTTCCGAGTGGTGAAGACCAGAAGTGATTGTGAGGAGCTCCAGAAGGATCTCTCCAGACTGGCAGAATGGGCAACAAAATGGCAGATGCGCTTCAATGTCAGTAAGTGTAAAGTCATGCACATTGGGGCAAAAAATCAAAACTTTAGATATAGGCTGATGGGTTCTGAGCTGTCTGTGACAGATCAGGAGAGAGATCTTGGGGTGGTGGTGGACAGGTCAATGAAAGTGTCGACCCAATGTGCGGCGGCAGTGAAGAAGGCCAATTCTATGCTTGGGATCATTAGGAAGGGTATTGAGACCAAAACGGCTAGTATTATAATGCCGTTGTACAAATCTATGGTAAGGCCACACCTGGAGTAGTGTGTCCAGTTCTGGTCGCCGCATCTCAAAAAAGACATAGTGGAAATGGAAAAGGTGCAAAAGAGAGCGACTAAGATGATTACGGGGCTGGGGCACCTTATGAGGAAAAGCTACGGCATTTGGGCCTCTTCAGCCTAGAAAAGAGACGCCTGAGGGGGGACATGATTGAGACATACAAAATTATGCAGGGGATGGACAGAGTGGATAGGGAGATGCTCTTTACACTCTCACATAACACCAGAACCAGGGGACATCCACTAAAACTGAGTGTTGGGAGGGTTAGAACAGACAAAAGAAAATATTTCTTTACTCAGCGTGTGGTCAGTCTGTGGAACTCCTTGCCACAGGATGTGGTGATGGCGTCTAGCCTGGACGCCTTTAAAAGGGGATTGGACAAGTTTCTGGAGGAAAAATCCATTACGGGGTACAAGCCATGATGTGTATGCGCAACCTCCTGATTTTAGAAATGGGCTATGTCAGAATGCCAGATGCAAGGGAGGGCACCAGGATGAGGTCTCTCATTATCTGGTGTGCTCCCTAGGGCATTTGGTGGGCCACTGTGAGATACAGGAAGCTGGACTACATGGGCCTATGGCCTGATCCAGTGGGGCTGTTCTTATGGATGTCTGCTCAGAAGCAAGTAGCACTATGTTCAGTAGAACACACTCCTAGGTAAATTTACATCGGATTGTAGCTATTGTGTGGCATAAGCTACGTACATATTGACTGTCAGGTGGCTCTTGGGAAAGATGACATTAGATGGTCTAGAGACTTTAGCAAATATCCCTAGGCAAATTTCTTAGTTTGCCTGCTTGTGAACCTGACGGTCTTCATTTAACCCATTTCTGCTCAGACCAAAGATGTACACAATATGCAACATTGGGCAGAAATGGCTTAAAATTTTGAAAACAGTTTCAAAGACAGCATTTCAGTGCTCTGGCTGATGATGTCACTACTCTGGTCCTTCCTCCCCCCCATTTCCTGTTGAGCTACACCTTTGGAAAATTAGGTTGCCAAATATTTTTTTAATGGACCATGGTCTTGTGTCTTTAGAGCACTCTGTCCTACACAAATGGCAGAGGTGACAAAAAAGGAAAGGGAGAAACCCACTCATTTATACACTGTGAGGAGAACCCCAAAGTACTGAAAAGATTTTTTATGTTACTCCTTCAATGAAATCATACACTTGTAGTGAAAATCCCTGATTTCTTCCTATTTTGACCCCTCTAGATGAGTTTAGACTTCCTAAAAAGGCTGCAGGGACATTCTCTTCCAGAAGCCTTTGTTCCAGGTTGCCCCCTTAGACTCTTTGAAAAAAAATGTCTTGGCAGTTTACCCCTGTGGTCACGTCAACAAGTTGTTTTGCTGTCTTGTCTGGCTTCTCCAAGAATAGCTTCTAGGCAGCCCACTTGCTGAGATTGCATGTGCCAGCTGATTGAGCATCCAAGTTCACCTGACCAGATCAAAGGGAAGGCAGGGAGGCCTGTGTGGTCCTAAACCAATCAGATGCACTAATGCCATGATCAGCCCTAGAGTGTTTAAGCACAAGTCCCCAAGGATGCTCAGGTGTACTACCCAAGTCTGTCATTGAAAGCACCTGCTACTTTGTGGAAGGTGTGCCCACTCACTATGCCTCAGGTGTGAGTGTAAGGACCAGGTCCATGAAACAGTATGAATAATTTGGGAAAGGGAAAGTACCCAATTAAAGGTGTCAGACTTTTTACTTTATTTGCCATGTGCCTTTTAACCTCCATACTAACCATTACACTGAGCTGCCCTGTTCTCCTGTTGATTATTGTTCAGTGCCTGTCTTAATCCCTTGCATTTTTTCCCCTAATTATTTGGATTTTCTTGGCTTGTGATAAACTTCCTGATTTATCTCCCCTGTTTAATCTGCCTGGTGCCACACCTCCTGGATCACTCACATTCCCCTCAGTTTGAGTTTAAGGGATCCCCCAGATTTAGGGGTTAATCTGAGCGGAGGCTTTCCTCCAAGGTGACTTTCTTCTGTTTGGGTTTTCTAGCCTTGGGTGGAGGCAGTGAAATGACTACCAGTTTCCCAATCCAATCCTAGTAAGGGAGTGAAGCAGAGAGCAAGGGAGAAGGGTGCTGTTGCTAACCGTTGGGTGCTGTGCCCATTTTACCCTCTGGCTTCCTGTATAATACCTGCTGCATTTAATCCTAATAAACTCTCTTCCTTGGAGGCAAAGATAAGTGATTGCAGAGGGATGCTAGCAAAAGTGGAGTGGAAAAGTACTGTACTTTTAATACAAGTCTAGTAGTTCCTTCCTATCTCTAGTGTCCACTATGTCGCTACGGACTTTTCCAGCCTTGGCAAGATGTATAGACTGCCAACCGCATAATTACTTTTCTTGCGTGATGCTGTTGGCACAGTTCTATTATTTTCAGCACTCCCTCTCCCTTTTTCCTTGGAAATGTGTCCCACTGCTTATTTGTGTTAAAGAGTGTTGTTTGAGAGTCAAGTCACTTGCTACAGCAAGTGAGGCATGGTAGGTCCTGACATCAAAAAGGAGGGGGACTAAGCATGGGGGGGGGTAAGGGTTTGGAGCTGGGACAAACCTCATAAAGAGGGCTGTGAACAGATAGCATGAAAGATGTGGATAGGGAAGGGAAGCCTAGCGTACCGTGGGCCAAGATGGCAAGGGATGCCACAACAAACTTAGAAACCCATCCAGAAGGCAAATGCTACCAGGTGCAGTGCTTTATCTACCAGTGCAGCATTATGATAGGGCAAACAAATACTTAGTGCAATTCTCTCCTCTGGAAAAGTACTAGAAAAACTGGAGACTTCTCGATGTTTGGACAGAGAAACCCTAAGGACCAATAAGCCTATGGGGAGAAGATGAACTTCCTACATTGAAACAAGCTGTGGTGAGGATGGAAGAAAGGCTGCACATAGCTCCCAGGGGGAATGTAAAATGGCAGTGGATTTCTCTTCTTGCCGCCACAGTGATGACAGGTTTGTCTATGGTGAAGCCATCTTAGGTCACAAGCCTGTTCTGTAATGGTGCAAAGGGATTTGCTGGTGGTGCAATCTCTAGCTTCTGTTGCCTGAATGTCTTGGCACACCCCTGAGCTATATGATGAAGTGGGCACTAAGAGACCGCCAGAAGCTGTCCGAGGGAAGTGAGCTGCTATACTGGGTCCAGGGATGTAAGAAGTTGTGTGTTAAAGGAAAGAGGCTGAGTGTAGAGGAGGCAGGAGAATGCAATGGCACCTAAGAAGCAGAGAACTCAGATACAGGAACCTGCAAGGGGAATAAGAGGCACAGAAAACAAAGGGGGAACTGAGGAAAGGGGAGGTTAGTGCAGAGGTCTTGAACAGGTTGCAAACCAGAAGTGGGTCACAACCTGACCTCAGGTGGGTTGCAGCAGTGTGGATGCTGCCATTTTGTTTTGAGGCTCAGGGCAGGCTTGCACAGTATAAACAGTAGGCAGGGCTAGGGCACCTAAATGGGGTAAATGCTGCTGGAGACTGGCTTTGGGGGGACTGTTTTGGCCAAACTGCCCCGTGCCCCTCAGCACTGCTCATTCCTGCTGCAGCATGACCTCTGCCTTTTCTCTCATGTGATGCCTTGCACAACTAAGTGCACTGTTGCCATGCCATGCCTCGCCTTGCAAGTGGCTTGGGCTGCAGCAGTAACGGGAGGGACAAGCAGTGCCTTGCTCAGGCTTCTTATTCCCTGAGCATTTTAAGGTAGGTTCTGTATTTGCATTTTGGGCTGGGTCCCAGTTCATGGCAAGCTGAAGACTGCTGGGCTAGTACATGTGTACACAGCCTCCCTGCAGCACTCAGTGTGATTAGATAAGGTTTCACCCCCATGAGGCATTCTTGCATTTGGCTTCATAGCCTCACCTGGGACCGGGAAGACCACATGGAGGCATGCAGTTCAGGCTGGTTTCAATTTCTACCTCATTTAGACCAGCTCATTGGGTTTGAATTGATTTCTACTCTCATTCAAACCTGTTCAGATCAACTCAGCTTGGTTTATTTTTAACCTTTTCAGAAGACTGTAAATCAGAGTTCAGCTCATTTTGGATAACCAAAGGCCTTGAAAGCACTAGCTGATGTTGCTCACCGATTTGCAGTGCTGTACCTGCTTTCTAGTTGTACACATAGAAGTGCTGGTTAAAACCCTATCGTTCTTTTTGCTGAGCAGGGGCCCACTTTTTATCTTTTGTTCCCCATCTTCCCACCATGCACAAAAGCAGGTTGCAAAAAGCACTGAAGGTTGTTTTTAGAACAGCTGTCTCTCTCTCTCTCTCTTCACCCACAGGCTGGGTCCAAGATCATTCTTCTGGCCTTGTGCATACTCCATTGTCACCTCTGCCCTGAGGGACGGTTGGATGCTTTGCTTACTAGCCATACAGAGTATTTTCTCTGAAAGTTGCATAGGGTGGAAGAGAACTGAAAGCCTTGGAAGCAACACTGATGTGGCTTTGGGCAGGAGGCGATGCAGAAATATGCTCTGTGCCTTCTGAATGCATAATAGAGAAGTTGGCTGAGTGTGCCCCACCCTCCCATACTGCCACATATCCTGATGGCAGCCTGCTTGTAGCTTTGTCCTCCTTGGGCATTAGATGCCTCTAAACTGTGTACATCACCCTGAAGACCAGAGCCCCCACATCCTGAAGCAGCTCTTCCTGGATGGTTTGGCAGTGACAATATAGTTCTCTGGTTCTTCATATCCTAGGAACTGAAACCCAATAGCTAGCAAGAAGTACATGATGAACCTTAACTACGGTTGCCAGCTTTCCTTTTTTCTAGGCTCTGTAAGAAGCCATAATGGTTTTTATTGCTGTCAGGGGGCAGTAGAGTGAGTCCGGAGGGAAGTCAGACTGATTAAGGGGAATAGTACCTAGTGGCTAGAGTACATGCACCTTTCCTGTTGCCCACTTTACTGGGCTAGCAGCGGAAAAGGGGGAAGCAGTGGTAGTCTGCATCCACTACCACCATTGAAGGCTACAGACACGAGGCAGAGGAGGGCTGTCTAGGAAACTACCTTCCCAAGAGAATGCTGAATCCCAGGAGTTCTTATTTAAAAATCAATCCCACACTATTGTCTACAGCATTGGTGTCACACATAGGGTCTGAGGCCCCTGGAAGCAGTTTAGTCAGCTTCTGTTATAATTGGGCTCTCCTATATCTTGAAAATATGAACAAGATTTGCGTATTTCCTCTTTTGTAATTTGCAGCTAATGAGTTTCTATGTGAAAACAAAATATTTATTTCTGGCCATCATCTGCTTAATGATGTCACTTTTTGCTTAATGTCGTCACTTCTGCCCCCCCAGGAAGCACCATGAAGCTAACTGCAGCCCTTGGTATGAAATGAATTTGATATCCCTGGGACACAACAATCCACTGATTCACATGTGCTAGGCAGACACAGGATCCAAATACTGAACTATTTTAAAATTCCAAAATAAAAGGGAATTAAACGGGAAAGAAAAAGTGGGTACTAAAAGTACAAGCAGGCCGCATTTCATTACACTGAAGAAGCGGGGGGGGGGGGGAGGGATCATGAAATAAGCAGATGACCGGATTCACCTCTAATTGCAGGTAAAAACTGGTATTGCCACATGATTTGTCACACGAGGATGTAAATCCAAACTGAAATCATTGGCGGTCGGGTACACAATATGCGTACTCAGAGCTGTATCCAATTTCCTTCCAAGGTTCATAATTCATTGAGAAATAGGCACACAGGAACTTGCTTACTGACATAGATCTCCTTAGCTAGATCAAGACCCAAGTATTTAAATGATTTTAATACAACAATTAAAAAGTACTTTTCAGTTTAATGGAAAAACAAAGGCTACAAACTGGGAACTGAAATCAGTGACACAGGTAAATGTGGTTATGATAATCAGACTGTAAGTCTCTTCAATCTAGTTGGCCAGACTGCTCTGAATATAATATCTCGGCCAGATGTGAAGTATGCGAATTCATTTTGCAAAGCAAGTCACAAAGACGCAAGTACTGTAAAAAATAAAAACCTACATTACATAGCCAATTGAAATATATTTAGTAAAGCCCATAAGCATATCTTTAACACAGATTAAATTCTTCTAGTAACTGTCTTGAAGAATTCCTGATTGCGCCTTATTCTGGCTGACCATCCCCAAATGAAGCACTGGAATGGTGGATACAGCAAAGACACAAGGTTTGGCTTCATCTCCTTCACTACAAAGCAGTGGTACCTTTGCCTCTGAGGCACAGCTGACAGTAGTGTGTGAAGGGGAGATCAGACCCTGAATTCTTCTTTCAGAAGTGAGATCTCCTTCAAGGTGTTTTTGTGTTTGGAATGTATCCCCGTTGTTAAGTAATGCACACCTACAGTGTGCAAAAGCAATAAACAGAACTTGCAAACACATATATCACAAAAAAGTACACTCATCAGAGCATCAGAATTCACTGGTTCAGGGGGTTGCCTCTGCATTATACAGGTTGAGACTCATTATTCATGTGGGTTCCAAGCACTCACGTGGATGGCAAAAAATGCACTATAGCAAATCAATTTAAAAAACAGTCTCCTTCCTCCAGTGATTTAAAAACAGCCTTGCTGACCTTTTGAAATGCACACAGAGTCAATCAGTCTCTCTCCAGGCACTTAGGCTTCACTAGGAGGCAGCAATCCCTCCCTTCACCAGGAGCCCCAGCAAGGGGGGAAAGAATGGAGAAGGTGATAATCGCTGCCATTTAGCCTTCTTTCAGGTGCTCAGGGGGAAGGGAGGAGTGAAGCCTGCAGAGAATGACTGATGGATTGTCAGCCAGCTGCCCTCTCTGGCATCATTAAACGACTATTTTCCTTTAATTTAAAGGGCCCTTCTCATCAGCTTTGAGATAGAAAAATCTGTGGATGCTTAGATTATACCTGTAATCACTTGTATGACTGTCTCTGCAACAGTAAAAAGCAGTTTTTTTTAACTGTGATTTTAAAGGGGTACTTTTTTCCCCTTCTCCAGGAAGCAGCACATTCCTTCTCATTTGCAGGGGGTCATTCATGTTGAGTCAAATCCATGTATAAAAAATCTGTGTATAACAAGGCTGGACCTGTATACAAAATGGTCCTGGGAAAAGTAAAAATATCAAGTATCCTGATCCTATGCAGAATTAACATGGCTAAATCAAAAGTATTTTCTATAATATAGATGGCTCAGACTATTCAGAAGAATCAATTCGTTCTCTGTATTGAATATAAAAAAAGAATTACTTCTTGAAAGCAGTTTGACTTCTTTCTCCTTCCTACAGGAGGACTTGTGACGATTTCTCCTTTCTTCCTGTGTGCTTTCTACATTTTTACCCGAATGTCATGGGCAACAAGCCCATTAAATGAGAAACCTACATAAAATGTTACATTTTCATTTCCAGGTGGCACTGAATCAAAATGCAGAGGTAAAATTGGAATCTTCCCTGAGTGACCTTTTGCAAAAATTCTGCCATCTTCTGTCCACCCAACAACTCTTTCTAGGACATTGTGAACTTCACTTATTTTCCACACTTGACCATTTTGCCAATTTTTTCGTCGCTCATCTAGGGAGCCCCTCATTAACTTATCAATCTTTGTTTTGGGAATGAACTTAAGCAGGCCATAACCTTTTCCTAAGAAAAAATGTGTATAGATCTTTTTCTTCCTTGGTGCAATGTTTTTCATTTTGATGTCATGTAAGCGCTTCATGGTATCAATGGCAGACCTTAAGATGCAATCTTTATCCGAGTTAGAGTCTTTGTCCAAGGCAGGATCAGGCCAGTAAAGAAAAGTGAGCAAAAAATGAGCACTTGCAGGAAACGCTCTTCTTTTCATCTGAAAAAATCTCTTGCTGAGTTCTCTGAGTTTTGGAAGGTCAAGGAGCTTGGAAGAATTCGGTGCTAGACATGCTAATGTAAAATGGCACAGTATGTAGTTAATAAGATCTACATCCTCTAGGCTTTCCTTCCATGGGTCTTCTGAGTAGATGCTTATGATATGTTCAAGGTTTTGAACTGATTTGCTATCATTTGAATCTGATAGGAATGAAAGGATTGTAGTGACATTCCCACCACCATATTTACAAATATTCATATGTCTGATGAGCTGGGTTTTAAATCCTGCATAATTTTCTTCAATAACTAACTCTGAACTAAAGAATTTTGCATATATCTTGAACTGTCGTTTCAGCCATCCTCTGGGATTATGAACTTGTTCTTCTCTCCCTTCTTCAGCATCTGCCTGGTTTTTATCTGTTTGAAAATAACTCAGGTCTTCTGAAATCCAGTCCAGAGCATTGTAAATGTTCTGACGCAAGTTTTTTAAGCGACTGTGGAGTTTTCCCCATGACTTTCGAATGCCTTCTGGAATGTAGTCTGTAAGTAAATATTGGACAAGTTCGACATGCCCTCCTTTTGCATTTTCAGGAAATACATCAAGCGTCGACAACAGTTTCAATAAACGGCATCCCACTTCTACTTCTCCAAAATAGCCAGCGTTATTCATGCTGTCTTTCTCGGACTTAGCAGCCTGTTGTGCTCCTCTGAAGCACTTCATAGCTTTCAGGGCAATTTCTATAATTTCAATTACGTCTTCAGGAGTGTCTTCATCTGATCTTTTGTCTACTCTAATGCTAAACCACTTCCTATACACCTGCCCTTCTGTGTCCAAAATAAAAGAGTCATTTGGCAGGTGAGATTTGGCTATTTCTGCCCAGAGTTTTGCATCCTCAAACTTCTCATAATTATAATGTAACCTAGCAAGTTGTTGGGCAAAGAATGCGTCTTTTCCCAAACATTCATAAGCGTATTTTAAGACTTCGATTGCTTTTTCAGAGTTTTCAGTGTTACAGATGTGCTCGATGAATGGAGAGAAAAGGCTATCTGTGTTATCGCCCCTACTCTTCTTATCACGTCTTATAAACAGATTTCGGATGAACTTTATGAACTCTTCCTGACCAAATCTATGGTGAAGAAAAGCCTTTTCCTGGAGAAGTTCCATGGCAATTTCACTCTGAGGTCGGTGTCCTGAGAGCTGATTCAGTATTTCCTTTGCAACCAGGTGGTGTATTATTTGAATGGATGAAAGGTACGTGGTGGTTTCTCTCAACTCAATAAAAATCAGCCGTGCCTGTTCACTTAAGTGATTTTTAAATTCACATTCTCTTCTTGTCATGTCTTGGTTTTTAAACTCACATTCGCTTCTTGTTATTACTTGGTATGCTCCAAGGCCCAAAAAAGCCTCGCAGTGTGATAAAGAGATGTATGAATTGTGCACATAGAAATTGAGCAAGGCAACATACCTCATCAAACTAGTTTCACGGGAAGATAAGTCTATACCTCTGAGGATGTTCTTTACCAGTTCTGTCAAATACTGTGTATCAAATTCTTTGCTCATGAGGACAAAGGTAAGGATGTATTCTGACTTGAAATCTGGCTGATCCTCAAATTTCTTCAGCTTTGCCCTGAACTGCTTTTTCTCTTGGTCTGTCAGTTTGTGAGTGACAGCAACTGTATCTTGTTGGGAATCTTTGCAATGCTTCTCAGGGGCATTGGATCGTTTGCAGCACAGAAGGATGAAAGAAGGCCTGAGAGGATGACGTTTATTAGGTCCCATGGCATTAGTCAAAGAGTAAATTAAGTCATCAAGATATTCTTCATCATAATCTTCTACTAAAAGGATGACAGGGAGAGAATTTTTGCAATCTCTTTCATCATAATGTCGGAAATCAACTGCTTGCTGGCAGACAGTGACGGCTGGGTATGTTGTCTTGACGACAGCGCATCGTAAGTTCTTCCTTTGTTTCCACAGCACTTGTCTTGCAATGGTGCTTCCTCCACTTCCAGGCTGATGGAACATTTTGAGTTTAACCACAGAGTACTTGAACTGATTCCTATGCACCAAATCATTCAACATTTTAGAAACTTCCTCACAAGCTTCACGTTCAATAATTTTCCCACACAACCCATTCTCAGCAAGCCAGAAATTTTTCCAGCTCACTTTCTTACCCCGATAAAAAGTTTCATCTATCTCCTGAATTTCCTTTTCATCCAATTTGATATCATCACACTGATCAGCACACAGTATTTCAAGAGAATACAATTTTTCTTCTTCCAGTGTGGGAAGCGCACAACATCCCTTTGTGGAAACTGGTAAATGCCTGGTGGTGGTTGTAGAAGGCAGCATGCTTTGGATAGTAGCATCCACATGGCTTAGCTTCATGCCCACAATGCTCCTCTGTTCTAATGTCTCAAGGCTGCAGGAAGCCTGCGCTAGATTAGCCCACTTTTCGTAGTTTTCTTCAGATTCAGAAACACACATTATGAACTCCATGCCATGCATTTCACTGTAAAATTCATGGAAGGTGTCTACAATGGGCTTCTCCACAGGGGACATCAGGAGGAAAAGCACTAGAAAAGAACCCTGTGGGAGGAGTTCATCACAGATAAAAGATACTGCTTTCTTCAGATACTTCCTTTTGGTTCTAGTCCAAGTGTTTTCATCACAAGTTTTTTCATTCCCAAAGTAGTCACTGCGCCCATTGCAGAATATCCAGCTTTTCTTAACAAACAGGCATAAATGCTTTTGAAATTCAGCTGTGCTCATCTTGCTATCATTGGAATAGTCTTGTAAAAAATGGCAAGTAGTTGCACGGCATTCTTTGTACTTGGAATATAAGCCTGACACACCAGAGTCCTCATCAAAGTCAAAAACACAGAAAATATTCATGTGCAACAAAAAGTTAATGGACTTCAAGTCTTCCTCTCCACATTTGTTTGTAACGAGAATGTACCACAGAGAATTATTCATGTAGTTTTTACCATCTGTTACTAAGACAGATAACTTTCGCCCCAAGTTTTGAGGCTCATCTATTTGATTGTCATGACGGGATGATTCAGCCCTTTCTCTCCTAGAATCTCTCTCTTGTAGTTCTTGAATGAATGTCACCAGGTAGTTATTGGTTACTGGCTCAGACTTTGCGCCAATCCTTTGAAAGGGAACTTTATCTTTTTCCATTATCACCTTATTAGCTTTTTCATCAAATCTGGGTAGACATACTTGAAAAATCTTCCCTTTTACAATATTAAATAATGGTTCAATGTCAACCTCCACTACAAAATACTGTTCACAACTGTCTGCTTGAATCACTTCGGTAAAAACAGGAGGATGAATGCAGTGTCTTGCAGCTTCCTGAACATGAGGTTCAAAACATCTTTCAATGTAATCTAAAGCATCCACATACATGTCTTTGTCTCTTACTGGTATACCAGCTATTTGTCCATGAGCCCACCCCTCATTTGCAACTCTATCCATGACTCCAAAGTGAATGGTGCCATTTGTCCGGAGATTCATGCAAGCAGAAGCAAACTTTATAACCTCAGAGGCAAACTTTGTCTGCAGTCTTGGCCTGTCCAGCAGGGCAGCCTGTGCAAAAGATTTGTATTCATGGCAAGGGATGATCAGATTGACAATTCCCGACTCTGGCCTGAGGACTGTGTTTCTAACATACTTAAAATTAATGTTGTCACTATTGAATGGCCTGAATGAGCTTTGATGCAATGGTTCAACTGGGTCATCCATAACAAAAGCCTTCATTGTGCATGTGTGTGTGTTTTTACTTTTGCTAAGCAAATGTACTGTGTTTTTTGTGCCTGAGCACTGTGGCTTTGAAGCACCATCCTGAAAAGAAATTGGTTTAATGTCAGGCTGTGTGTGTTTGGATTCCTGTAGGACACTTTTTCCCTCTTCAGTTGATGAGTCAGGTTCTTTAGGCTTTGTTTGTTTCCTCTTTGATTTGGTTTTGCTATTATCCAACACACCTGCCACTGTAATGTTGTCATTCATTGCTTTGGTCGAGTCCATCTCACTGTTCTGCCCCAAAAGTTGACTTCTCTTGCACATTAGTATATGAATCTGGCCTCTTCTCATGCCCATTTTCTTGAGGAATGGCTCATCTATTTCTCTGAGCACTGGGCCAGTGACTTCCTCTTCACAGAGTTTTTCTACATATTCTTTCTTAATTCCAATGGACTCTAGCCAGCACTTAACATGAGACTCATTCCATTCATCCAGTGGTAACTGTCTGTAATCTAAGAATAACATTGATGTATTAGAATGTAGCATGTAACATCATGCCATCCTCCTCGATAATATAAACTGTACATATCTAGCTCACATCCCAATCCTAGCCTGTGCTGGATCAGGCAGGCTGACTGGTCTGTGCTGTATCCAGCACAGGTTAGGAAGTGTCTGGATGGCAACTCAAGGTAAGCGGTTTCCCCTTACACCAAATAACACTCTAGCCACCCCTATGTGGCTACTTGGATTTGTGCAAGTGAATTCGCTGGTGCAAATCTGAGCAGCTTGGGTAAGGCAGCAGAGCCTGGGAATGGGGGTTAAGATATGGAGCAGGCTGCCCTGCCATTCCCACCCCCTCCTGGGCTTGATCTGTCCCCATCCCACCTCTCCCATCACCCTCTTCAACCTCCTGTGCCAACGTGCCCTGGCTGGCACAAACCCTGTCCCAGTGGCGCGTAGGCTGAATCCAGCAGGAGTGAGCTGATGCACGTCCTCCAGCACATGCCTGGAAAACAGCCTGGTCCTGAATTACCCCAAAAGTGCTTGACGGCACATTTATGATACTCAGAAGCTCACTGTGCTGGCACAGGTAAGTGTAGAATTGCACCCTAAATTTATTTTTAAGACAGTGGCTGATACAGTAGGTAGCAGTGGTCAGAACATGTGAAAAAGGGATTATTTTCCTGTTTAGGTTGCAAGTCACAATGATAGATTCATCACTTGTGGCTTCTTTGTGTGCAGATACACACATACCTGGTGCAGTTCAACAGTTTTGAACTGTTCAAAATTATTGGGTGCTTTCAAAAACTGCAAGGTGATGATGCTATATTCCAATTTCTCAAGGAAAAAAAACACATTTAGGTTAGATCAGGAGTTCCAAAACTATGAGTCCGGGGCTTCATAGATGGGGCTTTTAGGAGCCATTGTACAGTGCCGATACTTAAGTCTCAAGCTGAGACTTGTATAAATTACTCAACACCAGTCAACAACTGTATTTCATGTAGTTTAGAATAATAATAATAATAATAATAATAATAAAATGTTCTGCATCCCCTGTAGGCATACTATAGCTCCCTTGCAGCTTAGGTGGAAGAGGAACGCTGCAAGAACCAAGCACAAAAATGGGGAAAGAAGCCACTGCATGGCAGAGGTGTACCTGGAGGGGGGCAAGTGGCTCAAATCCCCCAAGTGCTGACCCTCTGGGGGCGCCACAGCCAGCCTTGCTCCCCCACTGCCCATTTGTCTTTTTTTTTTAAAGGGAAAGAAGCTGGCTCCGCCAGCTTCTCTCCCTTTAAAAAAAAACCCTCCTCCCAATGGAGGAGGGGCACCCAGAATCGCTTCTGGAGAGGCAGTGAGGTGCTGCCTAATCAACGGTGATTCAGCACCAGACTGGGCTGTCCCCCTCTCCCTTTGTCCTTTATAGGAGACAAAACATGCGCCCTAGAAAGGCAGTGCACCAGGAGTTGCAACTCCCTGTGCACTGATGCTGGGCGCTTGTTTCATATCCTTAAGAGGGCGCCCTAGAGAGGCAGTATGCTGGGAGTCGCAACTCCCAGCACGCTGCTTCTCTAGGGCGCCGTCTCACCACCTCTCCAGCAGTGATTCTGGGAGTCCCTCCTCTGCGTCCGAGTGCATCTCTCAGAGCGGCATGGAAGTGGCATGCGCCTCCTCCGATTTCAGAGGAGACAAGTGCCACTTTCCAGGCCCCGATGGAGCCTTCTGTGCTGCTTGTAAGTGGTGTGGAGGGCTCCATCAGAGCAGTCTGGGACTGCTGGAAGCGGCGCCCAGCAAGGGAGTGCTGTCCACCTCCTGGAAGTGGTACTCGTCTGTCTTGGGTGCTGCTTCCAGCAGCCCCAAAATGCTCCAATGGAGCCCTCTGCACCACTTACAAGCAGCATGGTCAGTTCTGTCAGGGCCTTGGCCGCCTCCTCTGTTTTCCTTTTTTCTCAAAGGGGAACGGAGGAGACAGTCATGTGGAAGTAACTGTGGTGATGATGACGTCACTTCCAGGTCAGGGGTGGGGGGACACGGAAAAGAGGGTGTGGGGGATGGAAAGGGAGGGGTTGCTTCAGGCACCAGAACCCCCAGAATGCCACTGCTGCACAGTCAATATCTGCGGAATATAACTGGAAAAACAAATATCACCAAGACTCTGTGTAGTGACTCAAAAAAAGCAACCTGTAACCTTTTGTTCTAGTGTTGGGACTGAACATGCCCCCCCCCCATCTGCAAAAACATCTGCCATCAGCCTTGCACATGCTAGGGACTTTGGAGGAACAGTCTTGGTTGCAGAAGAGTGATGATGACCAGTCATGCCTTGCAACGCATGCTATTTTAGTGCCTCAGAAATATGTCTGTACTTACAGGTATTGAGATACATACCCATTTTGTCTCTGAAACAGATTATTTCTTCTTTTTCTTCTTCTTCGAACTAAAACAGAAACAACATTTGAGATATGTCATAGGTTTCTGCTGGCCACTTTTAAATTGGAGATAGCTTTTTAAATGCACTGTTTATACAATATTACAGAAATGAAGATATTGTATAATTAATACAAAGTATTATACTACACAACTGGATTATAGCCTATGTGTATTTATTCCCAGAGCCACCGAGAGGAATTTTATCACAGTTTCTTTTGGGCCTCTTCCCTTCTTCCTTCAAATGCGAATTTGGCTCCCGGGCATCTTTTCACCCTGGGCCCAGGTACGATGTACCCCCTCCCCACTCAGAGGCCCTGTTTATTTTGCACACTTATGTGCAAAATTAGTAAGCATACTTTTCTGATTGCTACAAGAGACCTCCCTCCCATCTCATTCAAGGGGAGGAAGGCACTCTCACAGCCCCACTCTCCATTCCATATGTAGTTTGCATGCTGTCTCCAGGATTCCAGGTCCTTCCAAGAGGAGACAAATTTGTGCTCAAAGTGTTGATTGTCAGATGTAAAGATGTGTCCTGAAAAGTTTATTCTAAGGAACAGAGTGTCTTGGCTTACGTATGTACACGATCTCTGCTTTGTGGGTGATGCAGAAATAGTTTTACGTTCTTAGTATACTTTGTGCTGCATTTTGAGGCAGAGATGTGCAAATATCCTATTTTCAGATTTCCATAGGAATCAGTGTCTTGGACTATGTGTGTACTTTGTGCAGCGCAATCCTAATTGCATGTTAGGCTGGCGCAAAGCCTAGGAGGGTCACAAACGTGCCATAAAGCATATTTGCGCCTCCTCAGGAGGAAGCTGCGCCAGTGCACGGAGGTGCACTGGCACAGGGAAGCTGAAACCAGCCTCTGTGGCAGCTTCCCCCAGGTAACTTGTGTCAGCCGAGCTCGGGAGGCGGGGCTGGGATCGGGCTGTTATGCTGGATCCCAACCACTGTTCCCGAGCAGCGGGGAGTGGCTTCTCAGCTCTCCTTGGACTTGTGCCACCTCAGGAGGTGGCACAAGTCCAAGGAGGCCCATAGGAGCTGTAGTGGCTTACCTGGAGGTAAGAGGAAGCTGAGCCACTCTGGGCACCTATCCTGCGCTGGATACAGCGCAAGCCTCTTAGCTTGCTTGTTCCAATGCAAGATAGGACTGCACCCTTAGTTAGTGTTAAAAGAAGCTTCAGTATTTTTCATACAGTTGTTTCCCATTTTGAGGGATAGATGATGCATGATGTTCCTCTCTCAGGATTATCATTTTTATCAGTGTCTTTTGAGGTACGTCTCATGCCCACACTTTTGAGGGAGGCATGCTGGAATTATATACATGTATTTCAAACATTTATATCCCATCCTTCAAAATACAGTATTCCCTGGATGGCTAACAAAGAAAGTTGACAGTTTTTCAGAGGACAAAAAAGTGCCGGATGGGGGCGTGTGCTTTCCCCAGTGTTATATTCCCCCAGGTGTTTCCCTAGCCACCTTGGCCACTCTCTAGCAAGAAAGGCCAGTTACTAATCAAATTAACAACAACAACAAAAATACTACCATGTTTCCCGGAAAATAAGACACTGTCTTATATTTTTTTATTTGGCTCAAAAAAACACACTAGGTCTTCTTTTTGGGGTAGGTCTTTTTTTTTTTTTTAAATGTACAACAATCCACAGTCATTCATGTACAAAAATATACCTAACAAAAATATCCCCTCAGCACCCAGGAAGATGCCTGCCTGCCTGCCTGTCTACTCAGAAGTGAGTCCCTTTATAGTTAATGGAACTTACTCCCTGGAAAGTGTGGAGAGCCTCAGAGCCCGGTAGGCAGGGTTGCTTTGCTTGCTGCTTCCTGCCTCAGCTCCTACTCAGCGTCCTCTGCCCAAGCCAGCACAGCAGGTGCTTTCTAGGTGGAAGCGCAGGAGTGCAGCTTTCCTGACCATGTTGTCCACCCACCCTCCCAGCCCCCCCGCCTTGGCCCTGATCACAACTAGGTCTTATTTTTGGGGTAGGTCTTATTTTCAGGGAAACACGGTAAGCAAGAACATCCAGCAATTCTTCAAAGAAAACATGAGAAAATGGAAAACTATATTAATGTTGATTCTGAATAAAATGAAAATGGGATATTTCACCCCTAGAAAAATAAATCACCTGCTGCACAGGGATGATTTAAAAAACAGAAAAACTACTGAAGGCTGTAAAAATGAAGAATATTTTTAAAACTACAGAAACTAAGGCTAAATATAAAAAGCAGCAATTTCAAAAGAGGTTGAGTACCTGGAAAAATAAACCATTGCATAGACAACACCTGAAAAATATTGAAGGAAACAGTGATAACTTGACTTGGGCGTGGCTGAAACTGGGTACCATCACACAAGAACAGGCACCACAAAAAATGTAATGAAAGTTAAAATCCACAAAATAGGTGAAAACCCTAAGTGCAGATGTTGCCAAGAAAAAGATGAGATTGTATCTCATCTGATATGCAAATGTAGTAAAATCATGCAGATTACAAAGTCAGATACGATAGAGTTGCAAAATCAGTTCACTGGTCATTAAAACATCAGGTGAGAAGGTGTTGGAGAATGATCCTGTGGGACTTTAAAATTCAAATGGCCCAACACCTCAAACAAAATACACCTGATATAACAAGAATAGAAAATCAAAACATCTGGCTAGTTGGTATTGCAGTTCCTGAAGAGTCAATGAAAAAGAACTAGAAAAAATGACAAAATACCAAGACCTGGCCACTGAAATCACATGACTATTGACAAAACATACCAAAGTGGTCCCCAATGTCATTGGGACATTTGGAACAATCTCAAAAAGTTTTGTGAATTAGTTTAAACAACTGCAGCTTTCTGAATGACACCATCAGATCAGCAAAAAAATGGTACTTTTAGGAACATTGTACATACTGCACCAATACCTAGTTGATATTTGGGTCTCAGGCTGAGACTCATATCAGTTGCTCAACACCAGTTAACAACTGTGTTTCTTGTAGTGTGAGATACTAACAACACAAATGGAATTGAAACGGAATAATATGGAATTGAAACGTCATTTGGAAACAACATCAGGTGTTTGGAAGAGGATCACTACAAGTAATGAGGCATTCTTCAGGCAGAAATCATTAAATATGCAGAAGTTAAAAGGAAGACTGGTAATAAATATATTAGAATCTATACAATACTGAGCAGAAGTGTTGCCACATCTGAACACATTACAGAACCATTTACATTTCTCATTTTAGTATTTCAGATTATGTAAAAAAATTATTAGTAGGGCATGCCTGGAGAAGTAGGAGGGCTAGCTGTGGAGGACAATATGGCTGGGGTAATGTGTTGCTTCTGTCTGAGACCTGAGATTCTACAGCCCTCCCACTGTTATCCAATCGACTGAGGATTTTTGGACTTCATCAGTATTTGAACAGATTGTTTACAGAGGACAACTACATGTGGATTCATTTTTGGACACCTGGAAGCTTTTTATACAGCCCAGTCCTATCAAGACCACACCGATCCCATCCACGCCAAAACAGCCATGCCACCGGAGCACACTGCTTGCCAGGGTGGACCAGCTGTACGAATTGGTGTGCTGCTGTTTAGGACAGCTTTATGCATAGATTAATATTCTTAATATTCTTTATAGTAGGCTGCTTATGGACAAGTTTTGTAATTATATTTAATGCACATTTTATATGTATTTTCCCCTTTTATTTTGGTTGGTTTTCATTGTTATTGTTTTGTTTTTTCTTTTATTCTACATCTTCAATAAAGGAGATTCTTAAAAAAAGTGTATGGCAGCCCAGTAATCTTCAACCTTTTTCGTGCTGATGGATAATTTTAAGGTATATCTTCAGGGATCAATATTTGATTATGATCAAGTGTGATTAATGTTCACATACAAAGGCATTTGATTTTTTCCTCTGTGGCCTGTAACCGCATAACCTTTATCTTGCCTGTATTCAGCTTGCAGGCCGACAAACTCACTCTGGCTATTCTTAGCTAGAACCCACTGTCTGAAAGCATTTCCTCCTGCACGGTACAGCTCGGAATTTGTGTGCGTCTCCATGCTGAATCTCATGCTAGAGTTGTTACTTTCGTTTATGGACCTGGTAGTCGTGCACTTTTGTGATCTTGAGTAACAAGTTATATTTTTACCCAGCAAGTGAAATCATCCTAGGATGGCAGATTCCTTCCTCACAAGGCTGTTGTTACAGTATTTCGGGAAGCAGCTTTCTTTCAGTTTGGGAAGCTTCTTCAGTAGTTTGGGAAGCTGCTCTTACCAGAGATATATTTACTTGCCAGAAATATGAAAACTTTAAGAGAGGCTAGAAAGTGATAGTGCCAGAAGCCAGATGACTACCATTTACATGCTGGTCCACTGCATTTTGAAGCACTGGTTTGCCCCAAGAATCCAACGAAGATTACCAGACTTACAAAGCTTTGCAAGATTATCTTTCCCACCAAAAGGATGCCACCTCTGGATGTCACCTGTGGCCCTACCTCCTGCTGTAGATGTGCCCACCCATGACAACGGACCAAGAGACAAGGTCTGGAGAAAGGTTCAGGAGCGAAAAAACCGCCTAGATCAGCCATTTTCAACCACTGTGCCGTGGCACACTAGTGTGCCGCGAGAGGTCCACAGGGGTGCTACAGGAATTTGGGGGAAGATCATTTATTTGTAGGGCCAATGGGGAATGTGAGCCCCCCACTGGCAACTTGGTGTGCCTTGTCAATTGTCAAAAGCCTGAAGGTGTGCCTTGCCAATTTTAGTGCCTTGTCAGTGTGCCACGAGATGAAAAAGGTTGAAAATTGCTGGCCTAGATCCGAGGTGGGAAGGACTGCTGGATGTGATCCTCACCTGCAGGGCTCCCCAGCTGGTTCAAAGTGAAAGCAGAGCCATCGTGCTCCACTTCCGGTTTTGCGAAAGTGGAGCACGATCACTCTACTTTCACTTCGAACCAGCTGGGGAGCCTTGCAGGTGCTTGCGCAGGGCTCCCCACGCTCCCAGGACGATGCTGCAGGGACTGGTGAGTGCATCCCAGTGAGTGCATCCCCCCTGAGTGGCGCGTTCCTGGGGATCGCATCGCTGCCTCCCCCCTGCTCCTTCCCCTTAAGGGGGCAGGGTCTTCGGGCTGGGTTGTCGCGACGCCCCAGTCTGAAAACCTCTGGCTTATATGTTTGTGGCAAATGCACTGTGAGAAATCTATAAGTAGGAATTGCCTTTTAATTGGTGTTAAAACATATTACTATGTACTGGATGTATGGCACACGATTGTTCTAGTCCATGTCAACACTTTGGGCTAATCCTGAATTTAAAATAGGGAGGAAATCTTTTTTTGCAGAAGAATTGGATGGATAGAGTCATTTTTACTTTGGACCAATCAGGTCCAAGATCTTTGGTCAAGATCAGGAGTTTTGGTAGGTTGAGGTTTAAATATGATCAAGAATATCAGCTAAATGGTAATACAGTATCTACACCTACAACATTTGTTAGTGACTAAATTTGGACCAGCAGCATTGTCAGCTTCTCAGTTATCTCCAATTCTAGAATGACTTACTGAATGTACTGAGAAAAAGAAGTCTATGTAAGAAGGTATGTACGTATCCAATGATGCTTAATAATCATAACATTTAAGACAAGCAAGTCTTAGAGAAGCCTGGAACAAAGAGCTGGAATGTCCTGTTTTACATAATCAATGGAAAACAATGGATTGTGTATCACTACAAAATCTGTGGGCAGGAGATGTGGTCTGGTGGTTGAGCTGTAGGCACTGCCTGAAGCTAAGCAGCAACAACTGAGTCCTGCCCTTGAGGGGAGCTTCCAAGACAAGCTGACAAAGTGCTATAACCCATTGTGAGAGAATGGAGTCACTGATGAGCCAACATAATGAGAGAGAGGGGAAGTGTGATCAGCTGGCAAATAAGACCTCAAGAACCTGCCTGGGCATGACTTACAGTTGCCTGTGGAAGCTTGAAAAGGATGCAGCCAGAACTGATAACCACCCCATGTTCACCTGCAAGAGTTCTTCTCACAGAACAATATTGTAAAAACCCAAGTGAAAAATGGTGGTTTTTGGATTTGCCTGTTATGTAAATAGCCTTGAATGCTATAGAAAAAACAAAAGTAGTATATACTGTAAATACTTAAGCAAACAAGTGGTTCATGACCCACCAGTGGGTTCCAACACTGAATGATAATATACATCATTCAATGTGTAATTTAACACAAAATGTAATGAAACAAAACCACACTGAAATATCTGTGTTCTATCAAAAGCTATAGCCAAATAACCAGAAAAAGAAAACACAACTGACTTATGTAACAAAGTGGATTTCCTTAATGCAAAATTGACCAGTGAGTCTGAGTGTTCTGAGAGCTAATGAGGTGTTATGATGACACAGCATGGAACCAATGAGCTCCCTTTGCCATGTATCAGAGCTAATATTTGAACTCCTATTCAGTTGTGCAAGTGTTCATCAAGTTGGCCACTTTTTTTTTTGTTGGTTACTGATTTTACTATAGTAAAATAAATAAAAGTTAATGGAGGTGATATCTGAGTTACCAGACCGGGTAACACCAACCCTAGTAATATTACTGATGGGAAGGTTGTTGGTCACTGGCTTATTTGACTTTTAAAGTGGATTCTAAATATTCATGATGGACCATGGTCTATCTCTGCTTATTAACCATGATGGTTGCATTGAACCTCCAGATGCAGGGGCAGTATGTCAGAGTACTATGTGCAGGGGAGGGCACCAATGTTCATCCATTGCTTGTGAGGAAATATTCACTGCATTTACAGTCCTGAGTCGCTTAGCAACAGGGATACAGACTGGTGCCCCCATCACCAAACGAGGCTTGATGCTATGCAATGAATCTGAAAGGCTTCCTCGCCTCCTAAGGCTTTTCTGAGCCTCCCAGAGGCAGCACACATCTCTCTTGCTTTAAGGGCTCCTGGTGGACCGCTGAGAGGAACACAATATGGATTGAAAGATACTGGAAAGTGATGCAGGTCAAGTTTTGAGTGCTTTGGAGTGGGGACGACAATGACGACACAGAGGAAATGAATGATGGAAAAAATCCATGCTTCTCCTGATCATTTTTAAAAAACCAGAATCTTTTATCCTGCCAGTAGGCGGCAGCAAAGTACAGAATCCGTTAAGTTTCGTTTATGGTCATCATATTGCTACTGATGTGACTGCCACAAAACTTGGCCAAGACAAATGGGGCTGGGAGAAGCCTGCTAAAATAGTCTCCTAGTGGTTAGGTCCAGCGATCAAGCCCTGTCTTAAGCTGACACTTGGCCTCCGGTGCAGGGGGTACTTTGGTGGGACTGCTGAATGCTTGACGCTTTGCCTGGGTCCAAGCGTGTCCCGTTGTATTCCACAGGAATAAGTCCCTGGTTTGTTTTTCATAAAAGATATGCCTACTGTTACCCCAGACAGATGTTGAGCCCTGCAAAAGGAAATGAAACTGCACATTGGCCCTGCAGCAAACCCCCCACCAGTATCAGGAACTCACAGGCAGTCGGACCCGCCCTTATAAGTACAGCCCCACTGGATCAGGCCAAAGGCCCAATTAGTCCAGCTTCCTGTATTTCAGTGGCCCACCAGCGAGCACACAAGACAACCAGAGACCTGCATCCTGGTGCCCTCCCTTGCATCTGGCATTCTTCGGTAACCCGCTTTGAAAATCAGGAGGTTGCACATACACATCATGGCTTGTAACCTGTGATGGACTTTCCCTCCAGAAATTGGTCCAGTCCCCTTTTCAAATCATCCAGGCCCCACGCCGTCACCACATCCTGTGGCAAGGAGTTCCACTGACCAATGACATGCTGGGGAAAGAATTATTTTCTGTTGCCAGTCCTAGCTCTCCCGACACAGTGGCTGTCCCCTGGTACTGGTGTTGAGGGTGGGAAAAGAGCATCCATCCATCCATCCCCTGCATAGTTTTGTATGTCTCAGTCCTTCTGCCACCCCCAGGAGTGCTGCAAGTCCACCACACCCACCAGCTCCCTGGACACCTTTGCAAAGCAAAGCAGGCGGGAGACCGCACCGCCTCCGGCATCTCAGGCAGCCCTGCCTGCGCCGAAGCGCCTTACCTTGACGCTGCAGAGCTGGCCGCCCAAGGAGCAAAGCCTCGAGGAGGAGGCGCCGCGGGAGGAGGCCCAGGGCCGGCTGGGGGCAAAGCGCCGCGCCGCTGCAGCTGCTCTACTCGCGAGCAGGCGGGTCTGCAGCGCCCCGGGCAGCCGCTGCTCCTCTCGTCCACCCCCCAGAGCAGGAGCCCGCTGGGGCTGGAGCCTGGATTGCTCGGTTCGGGGCGCCTGCAGCCCAAAGAGAAAGTAGGCGCGCGCCCCGCCTAGGGAGAGCTGGGGCTGTGCCAGGCGGCTGGGGGGAGAGGGAAGGCGCGGCAGGAAAGCAAATGCTGGGCCGGGGAGTGACTGCAGGGCAGAGTGTGAGCCTCTTCTTTTTCGCTAAGAAATTTGTATCCCGCCCCTCCCCTGGCGAAGCAAATGCTCCAGGCGGCTGACGAAGCTCTGCAGCCAAGTGCAAAGTACAGCATCAGGCAGAAACACCACATACATACATACGTTTATACTCCACCTTGCTCCCCAAAGGCAGCGCCACAATATATACAGGCGCGCGCCACTTAACAGCCATTCGCTTAACAACAGATCGCATATACGACAGTGGTAAAGGCTCAATAAAGATGCGCTTCATGAGGCAATCGTGTCTCACAGAGCCTGCAGCAGAGTGTCCGTTTGCTCCTCTGTGCATCAAGAGCCTCTCTGTTGTGCAATCAGCCTCCAGCAGCCTCTGCAGCCAGCGAGTGTCTGGCAGGGAGTGTCTGCACAGCAAAGGCAGTAGATTGGACTGAATGTTCACTTAATGACCTAACCGCATAACGATGGGGGTCTGACAGATCGCCGTCATTAAGTGGCGTACACCTGTATAGTGAAATGTACCAGAACAGAGCAAAAACTAAAATCCGGGAAGGCTATTAAGTCACAGTCATATTTCGGAGGCATACTGGGTAAATATCCACTCAGCAGCCAAATGCTCGATGAAGCAGGTATGTTTGGAGCCCTTGCTGGAAAGCCACGAGGGAGTAGTTCTCAATGCCCCTGGTAGGGAATTCCATAGTTGTGGCACCACTACGCTTGCCCCCAAGTTGCCACCCCTCCCACTAAGGAAAGACTCCCCAGGGTACAACATAGAACATCCAGCCAATTTTAGGGACCTAAGAATGCATCGTTGTCAGAGAGTCATGTATACTAGCTTCCCTTTTTATGAAGCGATGCCTTGTTCATAACACTTGAACGGTGTCTGAGAATAGTGCCACATTACTTTGCTCTTGTTTTCTTTTGGCCATGACATGCATCTGGGAACAGCCATCTTCTCATGAGTTTGTCTCATTGCAGAGATCTGTTGGTAAGATATCAGGCCCTAACCAACAAGGCTGGAATGCAGAGTGCCCTGAGCTGGTGTTTTGACACCTATATCATAATTCTCTTGCTAAACCCATTTCAGCTAGTCAGTGAAAGAGAGGGGGGGAAGAGGATTCCCAGTGCTGCAAAAGGGGAATAGTGTTTCTCTGACCGGAATAACAAATAGAATCAGTATTTTAAGAGTAGTTTCAGGTTGCAAAAAGGCACCATGCGATGCATCCTGACTTCCCTGGGGGATGCAACTGCATGGTGACTACAGCATGTGAACAAAGCCCTTGATAGACATGATTGCAGTTCCTGCTATGATGCTAGTACAGTACTGCTCAGTTGCCACTCATAGAGCTCAGGTGTGTCTCTCCTGGGAGTAGCAAGGCAAGCCATTATTTCACACAATACATATGAAATGACAGAACAGGACATTCAAGTTACTTACCATTTGCTGATACATCTGAGTGAACTTGTGTCATCTGGCACTGTCCAAAAGAATTAGATAAGCTTAATTTACTGGAAAGAACCTTTCAGTGACCTTTGGGGGAGTAGATATAGTAATCATGATGGCTTGTTATGAAATCACATACTGAACACACACCCTAGTGTGGCTGTTCTGGAATAGCAGCATATTGGAAGTTCTGCATATGAACATGCAGAGATGCATGTATGGGTATAGCATCAGAGGTTGGGCACTGGTCAAGGGTCCATGCCCACCAGAGGGCCCACCCAGCCAGGTCAACCCCTGAACATTCTGTAATGGTGATAGTATTCCCGATATGCTATTGGGAGGAGGCGGGGCACCGCAGGGGATTTTCCCCCCAAGGCCCCCAGCAAGCTGGTGCCAGCACCATGCTTGTCTGTATCACAGGTAAGTTGTTCTAAGATGATACCATTTCAGAAGGCTTTCCTCTCACCCTGGCAGCACTGAGTTAAGGCAGCATTCATGAGCACCCTTAAATGTGTCACTGAAAAGTTAGGTGTCATGTGGGGTGAAGGAGGACAACATCCAAAATGAATGTTGAAGGGTGCAGATGGTATGGTCTCAGACATTCTACCCCTCCAGAGTGTTTTCTTCCTGTTCCTTCCCATCTTTCAAGTCTCAGTTCTCTCACACCTAGTGAAAAGTAGCACCAGAAGCTCTGACTGTTTCTGGATTGGGCTGGTGATCATGGAAATCATTCTACTGGACAAAATTCCAAACTTGTTTCCTGACAGAGTGGCTCATTATAGCTACGCTCTAGCCTCTCACTAGCCACAGGTTCCTGGTGCTGCAACCAGGTCAGATGGCAGCAAGTTTTTCCTTCATCTCCCCAGCTCCCCTGATTAAGGTTATCCAATTGCAATACAGAGAAGTTTCCCTGTTTCTTCCGCAGTCCTGCAACGATACCACCTGCCATCCTGCTTTTCTCTCATTCTCATCATAGCTTGCAGTAGGAAACAAAGGTGTTCTGCTTATCCCATCAGGAGATGAAGGGTGATCAGTAGACCAGGAGAGGAGAATGCATCTTGTTTCATGGCTCTAAAGGAATAAGTGAGTAGAGTTCTCAGGGTTGCAACGTGACCCACAATCCAGTTTGGATACTCCCATCCCTACATTAAATCAATATTTTGTATGCAGAATACAGATTTTTTATTACAACAGTATTCTAAATGGGTGAAGCACTGAGTTTTCACTGCTAAATTTAGGACTTTACCTTTTGATTACTAGAAGCCAATCAAAAGTCCAGAACATAACACATGTCAGTAACTGGAGTCACTGTTCAGAACATTTGCTAAGCAAATATGAAGGTAAGAAGCATTTTAACACCATATCAGTGTAAAGAGTATGAATAAGCTATTGTGTGGAAGAGGAAGGGGAGGAACTTCCAGTTTCCCATCTATCCCTTTGCTCATCAACTCAGAAGCTCAAAGTATATTCTGAATAAGAACCCTAGGTTGAGAGGGAGAGCTGGATAGGAAGAAGTTAGCTTCCAGTTCTGGTAATAGATAACACACTGTGTGCTGTGATGTACATTTCAAAGGGGGAAGAAACAGAAGGCACCCTGGGCTCTACAATAACCCCTTTATTCAGAGGTCATGCCCACCATTTAAAATTAAATAACACTATGCAAAGGTTTTAAAATCTATTTTTATTCTTTATTTTTGTGATGTCTGTATTTAGCTGAATTACAAAAGTACTGTACAGTAGAACTACAAAAATATGAAATAGGATTTGAGTTAAGTTAGGTAAGAAATTGTTTTCAAGCTTTAGAATCCTGTAACATCCATATTTATCTTACCTTAACATCCGTTGTTGCATTATAAAACTTAAAAAATCCACTTCCCTGTGGAGGCCCAAAATGAAAAGAACAAAAAGACAGAGCAAAAAACCACATACCCTTATCAATGCCCAATCATACAATAAACAATAATTTATTCATTTAAAACACAACAGTACAGCCACACCAATTAAAAGTGTCCTTTATCCTGATTTAATGAAAATGCACAAGTTGGTTAAAAAGATGCAGTGTACCTTTTCCTTGTCCACTTTTATCAGATTGGTTACTGCACCAGAGAGGATTTAAAATTTTATTTTAAGAAACAATTTGGCATGCTTTACACTTGTACCATTTCAATGTGGTACCACTTTGTAGTAAAAATTAAATAAATATAAATATGCAAAATAAATATATTTTGTAAAAGAATAATACAAATGTCGCACTGGAACATTAGAGCACATCACTGGGGTTTCTTAATGCAGTCTGCACATACAGTGTGCATCACAGTTTTAGGGACATTGAAAAGGAAAACTGCATCCTTCATAATGGGAAGCAGATGCCTCTTGCCCTTCAGTTTCCCAGGAGATCACGCGTGCAATTGAGTCTTACTGTTTGATAAAACCTCAGTTCCCCTAATTTAAAAAAATCCCAGGCTTCCCTATACTTTTTAAAAGCAATTTATCTCCAGTTCTAAGTCCTGCTACCTCTGGCTGAGCAACTTCAACCTTCTTACACATCAAATTAAGAAGTGTTTCCAGCTGTGTTGATTGTTGTAGCTAAACCACATTATCAACTACTCACATCCTTGTAAAGAAAGAAATGGCATCTGGATCGATTTCTCCAAAAGTATAAGGTATTTCCAATGCTGCGATCTCAGACAAACCTTGTTCCAGAAGGATCTGGATTTCAAAAGACAACACAACTGGCCGTGCAATTTTGCATATCTGCGACCAAGCAGCATTTAGGCTGATGTTTCCAGCTGGTCATTTCAAGGACAGCTTTAGATCTGAATGGAAGCAGTTGGAGGTTACCATCTGGAGATGTATATTTTTCACTCAACCTCTGCACTTGTGTTGCTGGTTCTGGCATTCATTTAGACAGTATTCCATTTAATAACCAACCAAGCCTTCTCTCGCGCTGAAGACGCTGCTACAAGTGCAGGATATAGCAGTGGTATGATCATGGACGGAAATGACGTGCTACAGTTAGAAGTTCCTGAAACCCAGGAAGTGCTTGGCAATGTTATATAGTTCCAGCTACATAGTTCCAGTCCATTCTTTTTTATGATTCTGTGCAGTAAAGTTGCCTAAACATGAATATTAAAAAAATATACAGTGTAGGTACTTTGAAGATCAAAATGGTGCTTGTACCAAGCTGAGCTACTTTATTCTCCATTTTCTTTCTTAGGAGCTGCTTTTGATTTCTCCTCTCTTCTGCAATATGAAGCTTTCTGCAATTACTACACCTTGTTTCCTGGATTCCAGCCTGGGGTCCTCTTCCTGACCCAGAGCAGGCAGAGTTCAAGGCACATATGATAAGTCTGGATCTCTCAAAGAGCCTTTCTGCTCTTTGAAGGTCCTTTTAGTCACCCTGCAAAGGACAGACCTGTTTCACAGCCCTGTGTGTGCAAAGAATGAACAGCCTCCAATTCTCAAACAGCATCTCCAGGAAGAACCTGCTCACCAGAGTCCTGCACATAATAAGGCTGAAATAGTCTTTCCTGGCAGCATATTTGCATAGCATGGTAGGTATGCATAAGAAGGCAAGGGAAACGCAACGTAAAGTAACGGACAAAGTCGTCTGGGACAGAACCTAGGGTCTCCTGCACCTCCGGGGGCAATTCTCTATAGTGATGTTTCTGGAAAGAAAAAAGGTGATATAGTTATGAAGAATTTTTTGTTTTTTTTTACACAGCAATTTTTAAAAAATACCCCAAAGCCATTACAAAAAATTTTATTATGTTTACACAGGGTTACATGAGATGAGATGCAGGCATTCAGTGATCAAATCTTCTAGCCTTTCTGTGTTTAACTGAAAGCACCCATGGAAGACAATGATTTTGATTGTGCTGGGTGCTCCTGCTGTGAAGCTCCCCCCGCCCATTATTTTTCTAATCTAAATTGCTGTGCAAGCTGCTATTCGCCCTGCTGAGGAAAACATACAGGTAGCAGCTACCTTGAAAATGTATATATTCGCTAAAATAGTTACATAAAATGAACAGGTTAGGAAAATGCAAGAGAAGCAACTAATAAATCCCCCTTCCCTCCAGTACTACAGTACCAATTAAAATTAGGGGCTCTCAGAGCTGCTTTTCATTTAAAATAAAAAACATTGGAAGGATTTGTTTAGAGGTTTCTGGCATCTTGTCTGTTTTGACCCACAAAAGCACCTACATTCGAACAGAGGAATTGTTTCAGTTCACAGGACACAAAAGAATGTATTCACTTATTTAAGTGAACTTAAATTATTTATTTAAAATATTCCTCACCCCAATCACTGGGGCTCCCAAAATGGCTAACAAAATTCATAAAATCACCCCCCCCAAAAAAATTCAATACAAAATTTTTTTAGAAACCAGGAGTAAAACCAATCAGTGTTAACATTTAACATCCCCACAAAACAACCAAAAAACATAAACAAAATAACTAAAACAAAATTTGGCAGAACTGAGAAGGAAAAGCTAGACAAGAGAGGAAAGTTATTAGCCCCTGCCAAAAGCCTAACAAGAAGGATGTCGTTCTTAATTGGGAGGGAGTCCCACAACAGTGATGCTGCCATAGAGAAACCCTACCCTTGTTGCAGCCAATCTGGCTTCAGCCAAAGGTGGCACTTGCAGCAAAACCCCTTCAGGTGACAAATCAGTTTCTATCAAACTTCCAGGTACTTCCCTGGAATCTACCTTCAGGTACAGAAAGAGAGACCATGCATATGAAGGAGATGTGGAGAGAGGCCAGGCACCCTGAAGACAGAATTCAATTCTTATGTCCCCACCCTTAAGCCATGCTTCCAAAGCCATCATGCTGTTGACTCCTCACAGTATACGCACCTTGTTTCTCATTGCCCTCAGGAGATCTCTCACTGAACCCCCTTTATAGGATCGGAATTTTCGAAGATCTGCAAAAGAAAATCAAACAAATCTCAAACAATACTAAAACCACAAGAACAGCAGAGTGCTCCTTACTAAAATCTGGCAACCACAAACCACAAAACAGTTGTGATGGTTTTAGCACAGGTAAGTAATTCTAGTCTACAGAAGAAGAGTGACAAGCACACTGATCGCATGCTGAATACTAAACAGTCCCAGGTAGTGGGCTATGGAAGGTAATAAAATGTTTACCTGTCTGTAGAGGGACCGTGATGTGCTCTCTCCAGTCCATTTTAACCACTGCTCTTCCTCCTTTCTCCAATTCCTTCACTATTGGACCATCTAAGGATTCCTTTTCTATTCGATCACTCACATCCTGCAATTAATTATTATACTTACTGCACAATAGGATTGGCTCCCACAGGTGTCAGAAAACAGTGGACCTGCTTTCCTCCCTCCACCCCCAATTAGTACTATTGATGACAAAGAAATTTCTCTAAGTACAAGTGCAGCACAGACTAGGCTGTATTCTACACATGTACACACACAAAGCTGTGCCAAGAAAAGGAGAAAACTGTAGTCTAATGAAAGTGAAGCTATGTTGCATGGTCCTGCGGATTTTGCAGTTTACTCCTCAATGTTTACTATATGGTTTTTAAGTTATTATGGTTTTGCTAGTCATGAAAAAGTACAAGGAGCTATGCAGAACACTAAAATCCCATCCCTAACTCCTGAAAATCTTAATCAGCATTAGTCCCGTCTCAGGATCTGAGATTTTAGCAACCACTGCCCACATGCTTTCAAGCAGATAGCAATGAAGCGTTAAGCAGTTGCTTTAAAATGAAAGAAAGCAGCAATTCTTAGGAAGCTGAATTCCGTGCCAAACACCAGATTCTGCAGAACTGAAATATACCCAGAACCCTGTCTACAGTGGGCTGAATGCAGGATCACAAGTCAGTTTAGTGCTCAAGAAATGCTTGCATCTGTTAGGATGCATTCAGCAAGCTGAAGATTAATCAGTTTGATCGTTAATCATTTCTATACCTACATACTGAGAACAGTAAACTACCAAAGTTTTGTTTCTGGGTGCAGTTTAGTACAACTTTAGGTTTGTAGCCTGTAAAACAAAAGAATAGAGAGAAAAGTGTCATGACTGACCTGGAAAAACTGGAGCTGCTTCTCCAAACCCCAGAAAAATGGATGCTTTAGCACACAGTGAGCTGAAGGCCGTTTCTGTGGATTTCTGCTTATCATGTTCTCTATTAAGTCACGAGCGACTATGTCCTCTGCAGCACGCACACACAAAAAGAAAAAAGTATGCTTATTTGGAGATTGTACAACTTTTTGAATTCATTATGATATCTTTCAGTAAACCAAATGCTGAATTTTTGAGAGATTGCTGCAGGCATGTATGTGCACATGCAATTCCACTAACCAAATTCTGGTTTGGTTTGAATGCTAAAGCCATGCATAGAAACACAATGAAGTTGGTTCATCTTCTCCACCCCTTTCTCACTGTTACCCAATATTCTTGAATGTGATGGTTATGTCTTTTTCTTGGTATAAATACACAACAGATAACTTTTCAAGTCAACTAATGGACTTTACGCAGGAGGCCAAAAATCCACCCAAAGCAAATGAGAGTTGGACAAAGTGAAAATGTCCACAGACATTCAGGAATAATGAAACACTTTCACTAGCTTACCATGCCTCTCAGGACTTAGAAAGTCCAGATTGTAGGCACCCAGCAAAATGTTGGCTTGCCTCTGCAGGGATTTGCCAAATGGATGGTTGCCTTCGGATATCACATAACAGAAGACGCATCCTGCTGAAAAAATATCAACTGTATGTGTCTGTAACAAAAAGAAATTTTTTTAAAAGGTTACATTATAAAGCCTTAATACTAGCCCCCACCCCCACTCCAAAAAAAGATAAAAATTCAAGGGACAAGAAGGAAGACAAAGATTATATTATTTTTTTTAAAAAACCCAGCATGCTGGAGCTTATTTGTGGTTCTTCAGTAAACTCTAAAAATGAGGAATGTGATCACATACATCTAGAATTCTTAAGCACAAAATGTGTACAAGCCACATGATGGCTTTTAGCCGCACTTACAACAGACAGCCAAACTTAGAATTGAGATTCATTTCCAATACAGGATACTGGCAATAAGCACCGTGCAATATAAATACATCTTTGTGTTTCCTTTGCCCTTGTTCTCTATTCTTGACCCGAGTTGCTTCTATATGCAGGGATACATGCATCACTTCTCAGCATGCAGCCCCAGAAACACTGGTTGTCATTTACAACTGGACATGCAGGAAAGATATATATCCAGCTGAAACAAAACTAAAACATTTTATTAAGCTAGGCTTGATCCAAGGACTGTTAGCATAAAGAGCTCCCGCCCTCCCCCACACTGTTCCACCTCCACGCTGCTCAGCACGGATATTACCTTCTCTGGCACGCACTGTTCCTTCTGCTGGTACACGAGGACCAGTGTGGGCCTTTGCACCAGCAACTGCTATGCCGTCGCAAAGTGCTTTATGGCACTTTTGTGACGGCTAGCACTGGTAGAGCATGTACTGTGCAGGCACACATGCTGCTTAGGACTGTGCCATTTAATGTGGGGACTCTTTGACTATGCAAGATTGATCTTGTTAAAAAAGTTTTACCTTGCAAAATCAGGAAGATTCCATGTTTGCAAGAATGCAAGGTAGATCCTTTCTAACGGGATCAGTCTTGCAAGCATGGAATCTCTCTGACTTTGCAAGGTAGAGCTTTTCTAACAAAGGCAAACTCAGAGGGGTTCCATGTTCAAATCAATGAAAGATCTCGCAGTGCATTTATTCCATTCTCTGTGTAGCAATGGAGGAGTGCACAAGCTTGAGGCCTGCTTCAGATCACACCCAGCATAAAATCCCCAGGGAAGAAGTAAGGAGTGAGCAAGCACTCAGTATAAAGTGCAATTGACTTACTGGGTTCTCCTTGCAGTCTTCACACAATATCTCTGGTGCGATCCATCCTTCTGTGCCTGGCACACCAGACCGACGGCTGAAACTGTGCCTGCCCACTGCAAGCTTCTTACACAGACCAAAGTCTGAGATCATGGCTTTGACCTTGCCATGAGCACTAGGCATTGAAATAAGGATATTATGGGGCTTCAGGTCTCTGTGAACTAATAGAAAAATATATAAAGACACTTGAAATATTTTCAATAGTAAAAAGAGCCATTGCATTGCTTTATCTTACTTCCAGCCCAATCCTAACCTGCCCTGGAGCAGGCAGGTCGGCTGGCCTGTGCTGCATCCAGAGCAAGGCTGGGGCTGGCTATGGCATAACTCAGAGCAAGGGAAGTAATTCCCTTTACCCAAGTAACGCAGCAGGCCAAATGGGGTTATAAGGATCTGTGGCACCTAAATAGGTGATAGGCCGGCCTGCCCAGGAAGGGGGTTACAATAAGGCCTAAGTGCCGGTTCCTGGCATTACCCCCCTTCAGGGCCTAGTTCACCCACTGGTCTGCTCGCCACCACCCTCCCCCTGCCCAGGAAGGCCCACGTTCTGCCCTCCCCCCGCCCCTGTGCCAGCCTACTTAGCCACCACATACCTACCTGCTGCTGGTGCAGAGAAGGCTGCATTTGGCTTCCGGAGGTTGGCACAAATCCGTGCACCGGCCTCCCAACTCCTTTCGGCACTTTTGTGACATTCCCAGGCCAGGGCAAGGGACTTGCACTGGCCCAAGAGCACTTCTGGTTTGGACTCTTCAGCTATCTATCTTACTATCTTTTTGCTGGAAAATGAAGTACTGAAGTTATATATGAAAATAAAATTACCAATATTGAGAGAGTGGAGATAAGCAAGACCAGACATTGTCTGTTGCAAGAGGGCGATAGGCTGCAGTCCATGGTGACTGAAGTCCTTCTGTTCCACATACTAGAATGCAAATAAACAAAAATCAAACATAGCTCAAAGCTTGAAGAGTATTCCATGGACTCTACATTTGTTCTCATACACAGGCGTTTAACAACGGACTGCATATATGATGGTGGTCAAAGCACAACAAGGAGGCTCTTAATGAGGTGATCAGGACTCCCATAGGCTGCAGCAGAGTGTCTGTTTACAAAACAAAGAGCCCTTAATGCAAAGAAGAGGCAATCTATCTCCTGTAGCCTGTACAGCCAGCTAGTGTCTGGCAGGGAGTATCTGTTTACCCAACAAAGGCACTAAATTGGGCCAAATGTTCACATAACAACCTAACTGCATAACAGCAGAGGTTGGAGAACATATCCCAGTTGTTAAGTGGCACACACCTGTATTGTACTGCTGAGAACTTTTGAAGGAAACATCATCACAAATATAGTCAAGACTGAGAACTGTAACAGCCTGGTCTACCTCAACACAGCCATTTCACTGCCTGTGATCCACTGTTTGCTACACAGATGATTTCTTGTCTAAATTTTCAATCTGGATGCCTAGGAAGATGACCATGCCACAGAAGTGAGTACAAAAAACAAACGGTTGAGGTTGGAACTATCAGGCTCCCTTCTCTGAATGGATGAGGCTTCCAGTTTTGGAGCTGCTACAAGTGTATAAGTGTGGTTACCTCTTGTAAAGTAGCAGCACAGAGCTCAAGGGCTATATACTGGAACTGCCTGTCTCTCTCTGTGCAGAAATAGCGGATCACGTTTGGATGTTCATCAGATTCTCGTAGAAGCTGCACTTCTCGGTCAGCAAAGCTGAAGCATTCTGGGAGTATCCTCTTGACAGCAACATCTCGGTTATCAAATGTTCCCCTGTAAGCATTCCAACGCACAGCAGACAAACTTCTTAACATTTAACCATAATAGCTGGGGTTTTCAAACTTGCAGGGAGTTTGAATCCTGTAGTATTTGCGGGGGCAGGGGGGAGGCAGCGGCACGATCCCCAGGATTGCGCTGCTCAGGGGGGCTGCAGGGGCTTGGTGCACTTGCCCAAGCCCCCTGCAGCCCCCCGGGGGTGCGGGGAGCCCTGCGCGATCTTTGGCAGGGCTCCCCGGGTCAGGGAAGGTGACAGGTGGAGCGATCATGCCCCATTCCACTAAACCGGAAGTGGTGCGCAATCACCCCACTTCCCCTTTTGACAGGGCTGCAGGGACTGGGGTGCACATGAAAGCACTTAACATTATTTTTACTGCCGGAAGGAGATGAACAGGATGCGCGTATTGGATGTAATGATTAGTACAAAGAACTGCAACTGGCAATACAGACACATATTTACATGGTTAAAATGTAGCATTTGGGGGACAGGGACTATTTATTGGTTTATTTTGTTATGCAAACCAAGCACTTGGTTTGTTATGCAAACCAAGCTGAAAAAGTGGTATATAAATATTCCTAATAATAAAAAAGAAAATGCAGAGTAGGTGTCTCTTCCAAGCACAAACGCTGAAAAAGCGATATGAACATGTTTTTAGTTGTAGTCATTTGCCACAAGTACATTGATAAAATACTGGCTTATCCAGTATGGACCCATCATGTCTCCAAAGTAAAGAATGAACGTTTTGAGCTTTACCTATAGACAATTGTTCCCTCAGCTCCATGTCCAAGCACATCCTTTGGGTTGAATGAAATCTTTCCAACCACAATCATGACTGGGTTTCCATCTGAACAACAAATGGAAACAGAAATGAAGAGAGAAAAACATGGAGAGAGACAAACAAATAGAGAGGGGAAAAATATTGTACTAGAAACTGCAGTTGCCAACTAGCGTTCAAAGACTCAACATCAAAAACTGAAGCACGGGAAGAGTATTTAGGGAAATGAAAAGATTTTTTAAAGTTTCTTTTAATGGAGACAAGCATTCAGACTGAGCAATGCAACCTGCATCATGATATATAAATAGAAGCTAACAGAATATTACTAACAGCTCAATCCTATCATTCTTTTGCCCCTCCCCCCGGTACAGCCACTCCAAAAAGTCGCATGTTTAAATCCCAGATTTAAATCCCCTTGCCCCTCTGTAAGCTTCCTGCTCTGTAGGGAGTCTCCTTGGACTTGCACGTGATTTCACTGGTGCAAGTCCGAGGAGAGAAAGGGAGCAGGGAGGCTGCTGCTGGAGGGGATAAGATCCAGTGTACACCACTGCCCTGGATCCATCCCCTCCTGCAGCCTCCCTGCCCCATTCCTCCAGCCTCCCACTCAGTTTCATCCCTCCCTGTACCTATTCTGCCATCCCACATTCCCTCCAGCCTCCCCTGCCAGCTTATCTACTCTAGCAGATGGCCAGCGATCTGGCAACAAGCACAGAAAGGCCTCCACTTTCCCTCTGGTGCTCTGGCAGTGCACTACTCTGCATGGTGCCAGAGCATGCTTTACAGCTTTTTTGCAGCAGAATGCACATTCCACCAGCGGGGCAGCCCAATAGGATTGGGCTGTAAAAGCCCAGTCCTATGTATGTAGATTTAGAAGTCCCACCAAGTGCAATGTGCCTTACTCACAGGTTAGCGTGTACAGAATTGCAGCCTAAAGCATATGACTAACCCTTGGAACTATTGTTAAGACTATATTTGCTTTGCTATAACAACTTTCTTTATCTGAAGGAAGCAGGTGCTACTGATGCCAGCAGGAGGATGAGGATACCGCATTGTACTTCTTCCCTTGCATTCCATTGCACTTTCTTATCAAGCAAAAGCATCCTTAACTGGACCAGCTGTATGCCAGTCTGTGCAATGAAGATACAGAAAACACAGAGAGCTCTTTTCAGTGGCTGCCCCCCCGACTCTCTTCCCACAAGTGACCTACAGAAGGCCAAACCAAGGAACTACTATCTGTTTTTGCATTTAGAGATTCTGACTCAATAAAATGATTATGTGGAAAGCCCAACACCAAGTCTGCGATGAATCCATCCTCAGATTGGTGAACTAATTCAGGATAAACATTACTGTGGTTGAATGAAATTTATGTCTAATGTTCAAAGCCAGATTAATTCACAAAAACAATTACCTTCCAGACCTAAAATATATTGGAGACAACTTCCTACTGATATTTCCAAAGCTCCGCTTGCTAGACATTGGGAGAAATGTTGTTTTTAGCTTTACCCCAGTACAAGGAAATGTTCTATCACCTTCTTCTTGCTCAGCAGAAAGGCAGCTTCCAACATCAGAGGCAGAAACGTTGGAATAGGCAGAGTGGTTCGATGCTTTGGGAGACATGTTTGGCGAGCTGGTGGCTGAGCCCTCCATCCTGACACAGGGACCATCCAGGAACTCTGCCTCAGGGGGCAGGTCAATGGGAGGAGCAAAGGGCTGCTGCTGCAACAACTGGATTTTCTCTTCTAGCTGTTTCTGGAATTGCTGATGCTGTCGCTGTTGCTGGTGATGGACACTCTAAGGAGGGGGGAAAATGTACAGTAAGGATGAAAATGTGAAAGGTTTTTTTGTGTGGATTCTTCCTGCTGTTTTAATACTTTTCTCACTGTTTGTTTAATGGCTTATATAATATTGTTAAAGTCATAAAGTATAAAGTCAGAGGAGTAATGCGATGACCAGAAAGGCAGTATATAAATACCAGTATTATTATTATTAGTTGTTGAACTTGACACGGTGTATATTTTAATTTATGCCTGTTGGTCAAAGGCAAACATGAGTGCCTATTGGTGGACAGGCAAAATATAAATAAGATCTTTGTCGGGGCCCCTCCCAGATGCCCTGACCCCCGACTTACCCTGGAGCAGGCACCCCATGCCCAGGGTGGGGAGGCTTCCCTGCCCTTGAGGGGAGCAAAGAAGGTTGGCTCACCCCAACCAGCCAGAGGGGGCTGGCAGGGCAAACAAGGAACACTGCAGGAAACAAGCCAGGAACAGGAAAGCCCTTTTCTGCCCCACCTGGAGGAAGGGGAGGGGCCAAAAGGGGGCAGGCTTGCTCCATAAAACAGGGAGGCCAGGGATGAGAGGAGGCAGTGTGGAGCAGGGAGCTGTGAGGTGAACAGCTCCTGCTCCCAAGCCAGGTGTGGCAGCTCTGCTAAGGAGGAGGACAAGGGTGCTGGAACCCCTCCCCCTCCAGCCAATCTGAGGCCTCCCTGGGGGTGGAACAAGCCTGCTCCAGGCCCCTCCAGGGGTGGGACCCTACAAACTTCAAGGAAATGAACATATGCATATTAACCAATCTCTAAGCAGGGATTTCCTTCTTCTTGCTATGTTCCTTCATCAAGCTATATTGTTCAATTATGCTTATCGCTCTATCAGCTTATGAGTTGATAACACTACAAATCAGCTCATTACCATTGGATATGTGATGACAAAAGCCACCCAGCCAACGAGTAAGAACGTGCTCAGGATGACTGTGGCCATGTCCTTCAGTATGGAATCAACAGGAGCCTCCGGTCGGGGTACTTGTTGACTGGATGTCTCTTCAGCATCCTCCGGAATGGAGTTGGTTGAGTGCTCCGCTATATTAATTGCCTGAGATATAACCAAGGACTGCATTAGCTCAAAAGAAAGAATTAGCCATAAAGAAAGCAACACCATCCATTATGGTTATCCAGCTGCTTGCAAGACATATTTATTTAGAAGGTGAATTTCATACAATTAGAATTTTAGGAAAGAAACTTTCTAGGAATGACAACGAAGGGCCCAATCCTAACTCACTTTCTAGTACCGACATAAGGACAATGCAGCTCCTAGGTAGGGAAACAAACATTCCCTTAATTTGAGGAGGCCTCCTTGAGTGCCCCCCAACTGCTGGATGCAGCACATGTCCCATTGGCACTGCTATGCCAGTGCTGGAAAGTGGGTTAGGATTTGGGTTGAATTTTGCTAAACTTAAAAAGCATGCAAGGGACATGTAATCCAGACTGGAACAGTGGTTAGACAAAGTGTTAAACACAACTCCATCCCCATGCTATCTGAAAAAAAGTTACCAGGCCAAAACTTATATTGAAAGTAATGTGTTTTGGTCCTTAGAGTATGAGATTTCAACCTTTCCAATTTAAAAACAACATCAAAACTCTAAAGAGATTGATTGCAGAGAAGGGAATGAAAAACAGCGACAAACTGCAAAACAGGGAGGAGGAAGAGGAGGCCCTGATTCATAAACACACACATCAAGATACTTCAAGGGCTGATTCAAGTTTTCTGAATACACAATTCCTACCAACAGTAATTTAACATCTGTGATGTTTGTGAAAATATCTGTAGTGTTATATTATATAAAGGTAAAATGTGCAAATTAGGTAAAACCCTCCAGATTATAATCTATGTCCTGTGTGCTTGTCAGAGTGGGGTGTGCTATGTTCCTTGGGTTTGTGCAGCTGCTGGAAAAGTTAAAGTTCAGTTTGGTACCCTTTTATTGGGGTAAACTGCGAACGAACTCAGAAGTGGTCATTCTGCTACTACCACCTCAAGCTAGAGAGCCCAGATAAAAGAGTCTCATCTTGGAAAACCTTTCTTCCAGGTTGACAGAAGCCCCAAATTCCAGGGGTTTCCTTAAACTCGGACAAAAGCATAATGTGGGTGGTCTAGGAGATATGGGAATCTGTTCCCTCCCAACTGAACTGAGACCAGACATTTATTTATTTATACAGGTATTTATATACCGCCTTTCTTTGGTCGTCAGATTTCTCCTCAGACTTTAATCCATAGGCCGGCTGTTCTAAACCCCTGTAGGGATTTTTACAATTGAATAGTTCTAGTCTTTCATAGAACTCCTCCTTCCAGCTGGATTCCTTCCCTGTCTGGCCTCTCTCTGGCCCTTCACCTCCCACACTCCACTTGATAGCAACTCCTCTATGCCAATAGGGTCAGCTCATCAGTATATCAGCCTGTCATCAGTTCTCGGGTACTTCTGGTTGTTTCGAACTGGCAGCCTCAGATCTTCAGGCATACAAGGCGGCAGCTCTACCAACTGAGCCAGACCTCCTGCCCTTATGTGAATTTATGTGAATTTGAATAGGTGAAACAGAAAATATTCAAAAGAAAATTTTTAAAGGTGACAAAATATCAAACAAATTATCAAAACAATAAAGGGGAAAATATAAAGATAAAAGCAAGGCACAGATAATCCAAAACAGGAGAAAATAGAGGGCGGGTGGCAAAGGTTGACAAGGATGTTAAAAGATAATTGTCTTTTGTCAAAACCTGACATGACGTCCATGGGTACTTTCCCTACCCTGCTTAGCCACACTGTTCCACGTTCATGTATTGTACATTGTACAACATGTACTACTTGTATTCATGCTTAGCAGGGTGGGTGGCTGAGCCCCCAGTAAGCATCTGGTGCTTCCCACACTGCACTTGCACAAAGAGGAGTGCATGACCCACTTTTTATAACTGGTGGGCATTAATCAGGTTTCACCTGTGGGACTGGGTACTGGCTTGGGACTGTTAATTAAATCCCTCAATTTATCCTACTCTTGGAAATCAGGGTGTGTGCATGCCTCCAATAAGCCTCTTAGGTTCAAAATAGCTGAAAAATAGGCAAAAAAATATAAATGGGGAAGTCAGGAATTTTCACCATATGGATAAAGAAGTTCAGTTTGTAATTTGCATGGAAGTGTATTGAAGTCTGAAACATACTGAACGTACATACATAAACCCCACCCATCCTAACCCCCACCCATCTTAATCCATACACAAGGAAGAGTATTTCTGAGGGCTATTTTCCTAATATATTCATTAATAAGATCCATTCATTCACAAACCTGTTCAAAAGCAACTTTGTCTGAATCAGCTGGGATCACATTTTCCTGCTTCTTCGGCAAATTACTTGGAAATCTCTCCAGGATCTTGGTTGGGGCTGATAGTGGTGTCTCGTGGTGCCCTTGAAATACAAAGATGGATTCTATTTATTACCATGGAGAAGGAATGGCCAAGCAATGTCATCAAAAGCTATATAAGAAAAGCCCTGTTGGAAGACACCCAAGGTCTATCTAGTAGAGCAGCATTTCTCAATGTTTGTCCCTCACCTTACCGCTTCGCATGGTCCACCTATTGGACCTATCACAGGAAGTAACTGGTGATTATGTCATTGCCAGTTACTTCCAGACTGGGAGGTCAGATGCAATGTGACAAACACCAGTAAGAGGTTCAGGGTGGACAGAAGGGCTCTTTTGAGTGAGTGAAAAGTGCACGCTGGAGCTTTGCTCACTGAACCGAGCCTCCTACTGCTGCTTGTCACATTGCATTGCTGGATTCATTGCCAGGTGGTGGGGGTCTGAGGGCTCCAAATGTACCACTGGATACCACCTCAAGTACCACTGGTGGTACAAATACCACTGGTTGAGAAATATTGTAGTAGAGCATCCTTTTTCCAACAGTGGCCAGCTCCTAGATCAGGGGTGTCAAACATAAGGCCTGGGGGCCAGATGCAACCCCTGGAAGCTTTCTATCTGGCCCTCAGGCTCTCAGCTGCTGAGCAATGCTGAGGTTTTACTGCTGACACGGTAACCCACATAAAAATTGGGCTTTCCCATATCCTGAAATATGATCAAGATTTGCGTATTTTGTCATTTGCAGCTAATGAGCTTCTTTGTGATAACAAAGTGCTGATTTCTGGCCATCAGCTCCTTAATGATGCCACTTTCTCTTTATGACGTCACTTCTAGCCCCCAGTGGCACCCTGAATATTAACTTTGGCCCTCTGTATGAAACAAGTTTGACACCCCTGTCCTAGATCTTTTACAACAAGGGCACAAAGCCAACAGCTCCTCCCTGTTTGCGCGCAGCTCCTGTTTTTCAGAGGCATTTTGCCTCCATTGCTGACAAACCTATCCTGCATGAATTTATCACAGTTCTTTTAAAAACTAAACAAATGATTCTTACCAGAGAGACCCACACTGATCTGCCACCCTCTTTCATCAGTGCATATGAGCATGCATGAGTATATGCACCAGCACCAGGTAGCGTGCACATGCACACAGATAGCACTCACCTCCTCCACCTTCACCATCACCCTCCCTTCTGTGGCTTCCTTCTCACTGCCACTGGGCTGGGAAAATCCTCTTCCTTTCCACCATGCCACTTTGCAAGAAGTGGCAGAGGAGGAAAGGTTCATCAAAAAGAGTGCAATAGTGGAAGTAAAGGAGCTGGAAGAGGAGGTAAGCCTTCTTCCCCCTCCTCATGCAAGCTGTCCTAGCATACAAGAAGAGAATCTGCCAGTAGCTGGGAAGGTAGTAGGCCAGGGAAACAGGCAGAGAATGTGGATGTATCTTCAGATTTAAATCCAGGAAGTAGTCACCTTATATAACCCACAGAAGTCTTATGTACACCATAATACAATCCCTTTCCTCCCACATTCAGCCCACTGGCAGATATTTTCAAGATGGGGACTGCTATATAGAGAACTCTACAGAACTGAGATTAAACAAGACTTAATAGGAAAGCAATAATCACTTCCTTGGCCCCCAAGAAAGTTGCTGGATTCCCATGGTGAAAATTATAAATGGACTATTGGTAACAAATTGACAGAAAAGGAAATTGGCCTAGCAGATCCTTAACGTTTTTCCCATTTCTTATTTATTAAAAAGTGGTAAGAATTGCAGAGCACTGCACTCTGACAATTTCAAGAATGTAGTCCTCAATATAAATCCTATCCACCAGAGGGCAGTGCAGTACAGAAAAAGTCTAATGTTTACTTCCCTATACCTATTAAAAGCCAGTGGTTCCTCAAATAGTGAAGTCTGCTCTTGTGTTTAAATCCTGATGAAAACTTTAAATCGGTGCTGGGGGTGATCACACACTCTCCATTGTCTTCAATGGTGACACCACGTATTTTTGGACCCTCAATCAATGGTATAGCACTTCCTCGGGGCTAGAGAGAAAGAAATGTGTAGTTGCAATTATTTGAATAAAGGACGGTAACATTTAGTGCCTTACAAAAACAAACAACAAAAACATATAGAACAAGTAATTTTTAAATGCACTGGGAGAGTAACATCATACTATAAAATACTTTCTGAAGCTCATGTTAAACGACCCAAAGAAGGCCTTTGTTTCTTTGCTGGCAATCCACCAACCAGCACAGAGCATGGGGCCATAAAAAGTCAGTTACTGACATAAGGTAAGCTTCCCAGAAGGTAATTTCAGGTATTTCGGTGCTGCTTTATCTAGGCCATTAATTCAAGGTTGGGCATCACAAAGAAAGATGAAAGGTAATCAATTTATCCTTATTAGAACAAAGTCAATTTCTGTGTTCTTATTCAGGGTGTCACTAAGTGACTGGTTAGGATACTACTGATTTGTTGGGATTATTCACGATTTGGGCAGTAAAATCATGCAAAACAATGTATTATTGACCATAAAGTAGCATAGTTTGCCACTGTCACTTTCATGTATGTGTTTTTCAGTTTAAAATGGCCACAAAATCTCCCACTTCTTTGTACAATTTGTGTGACTTTTGTTTCCTGTTTTATGTTCTGATACTTAAACTTTCAAAACTATTTTTTCTATAATTGGACCAAATACAATTAAAACAAGTTTACCTTCCTAGTTCTGATCTCACACTTCTCCCACACTCTTCTCTTGCATTTTCTGTCTCCTAAATTGTAAACTGAGAGCTGGGTGGGTATATTCTAGTGCAGTGGTTCTCAAACTACTTGGAAGTAAAACTCCCAAGGTAGGACTTTGCAGGGGAAGAGGCAAGGGCAGTGATGCAATCCCCAGGACGGTGTCACGAAAGGGGGCAAAGGGGGAATGTTTGTAGCTACTGAGACTGCTGCAAGCTGCAGGTGTGGGGAGCCCCACACAGCCCTCTGCAGGGCTCCCTGAGACTTAGAATGCTGGAAAAAAAGTGATTGGAAACCACTTCCTGGTTGTGATTGCGAAACCAGAAGTTGTTTGATTGCTTTTCTTCTAACATTCTAAGCCACAGGAAGCCCTACAGAGGGCTGCACTGGGCTCCCCACACCTCCTGCAGCTTGCAGTAGTCTTTAGCAAGTACAAACATCCCTTCTTTGCCTCCCTTAGTGACACAATCCAAGAGATCGCATTGATGCCCTTGCCCTCTCCCCCGCCTCTTAAAGGGACAGGGGAAGCTTTACACGAGCTGCCTGGTCACAACCCACCAGTTTGAGTACCACTGTTCTAGTGTATTTTATGAATGGGACCTAATTTTTGTTGGCGTCAGGAGATAAATACATAATAGGTTGAATTCTAGGAGCGCAGATGGAAATAAAGTGGCATTTTGTACTGTTGCACAACACATGCAGAAATTGTACAATAATGAGGTGCTAACATATTTTATTGGCAACAGCTTGCGCAATGAGAAGGTGCTACCAAGTGCAAAGTCAGATCAGGATTCTTTTTGGCGTTTTGTGCACTAGAACTTTTCTTATCACTTTTGTGGACCCAAGCAAAAGGATTTAGGAAACAACCTAATAATTCCCACCAGGTAGTATTTGCCCATGAATGAATTCTCTCTAAGCATCCAAAACTGCATTTTGTTTTCACATAAGACAGAGCTGCACATACATAATCCATCACACAGGCAAGATATTTTTGTAAAAAAGTTTTCTAAAAGCAAAAATGAGCAATGTGTTCAATGCTTTTCCATATTTAATCAGCTATAGCAGAGGTGGGCAAACTTTAAACTTTAGGGATACTGGACTAACAATTGTGTAGGAGAGAGAATTTCAGCAGGTGCAACTTGTCATCTGTGACATGCTGTCTTCTGTCATGCTGTTGGATTGAAAACATACCAAAAAGAGTATGGTCATGATACTGATTCATTTTTTGGAGACAAGAGACATTATCTTTTAAGCAAACTCCAATGGGATGCGATTCCAAATTTTGTAGAAATGTTCACAGATGTTCATGCTGTTATGGGGGGATTTTTTTTTTTACTGACTAAAAACATGCAGTGTGTACAACTTACCATAATAGCCACTCCTTCGTGAACCATTGATGGTGATGCATACAAGCCTGTGGAATGCTTCCCTACATAGAGTGTTGGCCTAGAAGCACCACAAGAATCAGGAAGAACAAGTCAGTATGCTGTTTCACCACACAAACCCATGCACATCCATCTAGAAATCCAGTTTCAAAGCACTGGAGAACAAGAGAATTCAGCTGGAAGCTACATTTAAAAGAAAAAGATCCACAAAAAATCTTCTCCTTATGAATACAGAAAGCCTTGCATGAGCTTGTCATCAGTTTTAAAAGGCACATGAGCATTTCCACGCTTGGGTGCAGCAGAAAACATTTGGACTGAATGAATAGTTTTAAATGTTGACCAAATTCTATGTTTTGGGAAATTGGAATAAGAAACGCTTATCTTGCCAGCAATTGTCACAGATTCTAGTCAACAAGTAGCCAGGATAGCCACCCAATCACACTCTTCACTGCACTCCTAACCATATAATAGACATGCTAATGGAGGAGGCAGGGCAATGAGGCAACTCAATAAGAAAATATTGTGACTTTAAAACTGGAATGAGATATTCCCATAATAGAAATTGTACCTGAATAAAGAGAACTGAATTGGGTGCAACAACCATATAGCAGCTTGCATTTCATTTGGCCATCTGGAGCTTTACAAATTAATCATTTCACAACGATAACCAAACAATCATCATCTGGAGCGCGTCCTCAGACCATTTGAATTATTCGCCACATGGTCATTCATAGGCAGTTCATTTGCAGAAACACAATGTACAACTTAAAAAAGCAACACACAGATTCCTTGCAGGCAATGGAAAGATAGTTAAATGTATGTTCCCTCCCTGCAAGACAATTACTAAGCTGCCCTGATATAAACACAGCTTTTAAACATCACTGAAAAAAGGTATACTCACATCAGTTTGCTCTTGGCCTCTGTTTCTTTGGGAAATGGATACTTCCACTTAGTGATGCGGCCAACTTCCCCGGACATGAAGGTCAGGTAGCGCAGTGTTTCTATCCCTACATTTGTGTGCATCACTTTCCACAATCCTTCCTGCTGCCAGATGTAAAAAGCTACAACAGGGGAGCCATAATTCTGGATCCACAAGACGTCCCCTGACTCACTGTCCACAGTCACCACCAGCCCATCTCCATTAGATGCAAAGTGGGACATTTCTGGAACATACGCAGAAATAAAACTATCACATGGAGCTCTTGTCTATGCATAGTTCTATAAACATCCAGCCTTAGCATTTCAACTTTAATTAAAATGATTCTTACTGTATTGCACATCTTTGTCAGGCAAAGTGGCTGCATAATCAAAGTATGTGGCATTCCAGCGGAGTTCCTTACTCTTAGTATCATACATGGTGATTGTATACTCTGTTTAAAAAAACAAAACACACACACACAGTACATCACCACACTGTCAATCTCAATTTTGTGGAACAGAATGAAATACTTATCAACCAACCTTCAATATATGCTTGATGGCCTCTTCAGATTATCATATTTTTCAGAATTTGCCTAGGTCTCACAAAGGCTAAATCTATCTGTCAGTCTTAAATGAATCTCTGAATACCAAGAGTGTTGCTGGGAAAGGGGCTACTGCCACCATGTGGCTGCTTCACTAGGGCACTTCGCAAAAGCATCTGCCTGGCCGTTGTGGGGAACAGAATTCTGAACTAGTCTGGTCTGAACGAGGGTGTCATTTTCTTCAGTTCACAGGACCAAACAGCAGGGATGGGAACTCGAGTCAGGTGACTCGAGTCTGAGTCACAAAAACACATTTTTTGCTGACTTGTACAGACTCGAGTCACCTGCATTGATGACTTGGACTCTTGACTCGAGTTTGAGGCTACTTGACTCGGCACTGATTCTGCACGCATGCAGGCTGGAGTCACACTGGTAAGCCTCACAGCTGCTGCACGTGACCCTCCTCCCTATTGCCACTTCTGTCCACGTTGTTACATAGTCTGCTCCACCCCCTCCTGCCCTGTTTCCAGATGGGATGGGGGCAGCAGGGGAGTGTTTAAAGAGAACTCTGACACACACACATGCAGCAGCTGCATTTTTTTCTGCAGAGCCGTAGCTGACTTTTTAAAGGGGAAAAACAAGGGACTTGAGTCTTTGGGTGACTCAACTCAACTTTGGGTGACTCAGAAAGTCTGCCCTTCAGGACTGCTTTTCGAGTTGAGTCACGGAAGGGGCAGAGACTCGTGACTTGACTCGAATCAAGCCACACTAGACTTGCTCATCCCTACCAAATAGTCTGTGTGCAGCTATTTCTGAACCAATGATATGGCACAATGCCTCATTTCTATTTATTAAAACAAAATGTTAAAGGAGCCACCTAAGAAAATGATTTACACAGCTGCCATCCACCTCACTGAACATTTGAAAATGGCACAACCCCATTCCCATTTTACATGAAGGTTAATGATTTTTTAGTATAAGGCCTTCATCTTTGGAGAGTAAATAAACATTGTTATAAGTCAGCCATTTTCAACCATTGTGTTGTGGCACACTGGTGTGCCGCAAGTGGTCCACAGGTGTGAAACAGGAATTTGGGGGAAGATTATTTATTGTAGGGTCAATAGGGAAGTGAGCCCCCAATTGGCAGCATGGTGTGCCTTGTCAATTGTAAAAAACCTGATGGTGTGCCTTGACAATTTTAGTGCCTTGTCAGTGTGCCGTGAGATGAAAAAGGTTGAAAATGGTTGTTATAAGTGTATACCTTTCAGGTCTGCCTTGCATTAAAATGTTACATTTTAAACAGTAAAAGAACATCTTACCTGTTCGGCCAAGATACAAGAGAGATGTTGATGGGCAAAGACTTTCAGCAAACGAAGAGGTTAAAGTCTGTTGTTTCTCTCCTGTCATGAGGTCGATCACATACCAGCTATCCTGTTTCTTTCCTAATATGGAATATTGGCATTTGAATATCATTAGGATTAATTCTGAAAACGCTATGCCACCCACCAGCAACTGGCTGCTGAAAATGCTTAACAATATCATTTCCTCTATAATCCTTTTTCTTCCTTCATCCTACTGATAACATGAAGGGATGTAGATAACAACAAACCAAGCCCACATAATGAGTTCTTTACTGAGCAGGGACTTCTGCCCAGGTATCCAAGACCAACATCACTGCAGTCCAGTGATAGACTTCTCTTGATCTGCCAAGATAGTTATCTACTTAAGAAGAAAAAGGATTTTACAGCTAACCATATCTAGAGACGTTTAAAAATGGCTAGGACAAAGCAATGCATCACAAAACAGCTCAATGAAGAAAAGGCAGGAGACTCATAGCACAGTCCTACACCAGTCTATTCAGAAGTAAGTTCCACTATGCTCAATGGGACTTACTCCCAGGTAAGTGTGTATAGGACTGCAGCCTTAATTGTGCAAACAGTTAAAAGCCGGATTTAAGCATTGGAAAATATTAAGGACAGGGAATCAATCTATACAGATCTTTAGATCTATGTGGCAACAGTGGCAGATCTGCCATTCAATCAAAGGGGCAAATGCCCCAGGCATGCAGCCTCACATGCCTCTAAGACCAAGCAGAAGCATCTCCGAGGCGCCTGACGAGGATGGAAACTGTGCTTCTGGTTTGGTGGAAGCACAGTTTAAAGCATCGGGGAAGCTCTAGGAGGCTTCATTGATGTGACCTGGAGTTGTGCAAGGCTCCGTGCACTCCAGGTAAGTGCAGGGTCAATTTGCAGGGAGGCCAGCAGCATTCCATGAGGGGTACCATCATGGACCTTTGCCCCGGGGCAGGGAGGTCCGCCACTGTGTAGCAATGCCCTAAATTCAGTTGACATTTAAGAAGCAAATCTGGTCTTACCCATGTATAGAATTCCATCTGAACTGCGGCACGGAGATGCTTGAACTAGCTCAGGAATGGTGAATGGCAATTTCTAGAAAACAAATATTAATTTTAGCCACCTTATTTTCATAAATAGTATTTAATGTGATTTGTGAGGAAAATGAAAATCAGCAAACTTCATTCTAGTGTTTAGGTCTGTAGTGTTCAGGCTGTAGTGTTTAGGTCAATTTGAAGTGCTTTGGGCTGGCCTATGAGTAGTTTCATAAACAGTCTGTATCTGCCTGGCATCATGTGATGTGACAAAGTCTTATATCAGTGAAGCAGCGGTATTTATTTTTTGCCATTATAACAAACTGCACTGAAAGAAAGGGCAAGGATGAACATGAGAAAAAAATATCAAAATTCAGATATTGCAACTGTTCCTGAATGCCTGCAGTCTGTACTTCTTTTGCTTTATTTGCTCTTCCATTCCTGGTTGGTGAAGTAGATAGAGAGAGAAACACTGAACCCTTTCTCAGTCACCTGATGTGAGTGGTCTTAGGAAACCCACTGGAGAACAGGTGGCCTACAGGAAGGTAATTAAAAATTATTTTTACTTGCCTCTCACTGGCTGTTTGATCACCCTCCACCACCCAGTATTGCATGCAGCACACAATCCAAACTATCCAAACACAATCCAGCACACACAAAACTATGGTAGGACTGAGCTGAGATTTGAGCTAAGACAATCAAGGAAGAATGAGCATGGTCATATCATGGATGTGGTTACATAATTTAACAGCCAATATGCACCATACTAGAAAAACAGAATTGTCTTCTTATCATATTTAAGACTTCAAAATAAACCCCACCAATTACAATATGTGAAATGGCTTGCTGGGCTCTAATACGGATTTCAGTATAAATGCTTGGGCAAGTCAAGATGGGACTCAGATTCTAGTGACTAATGGAAGGTACTGAAACCAGAAGAATAGCAACTCTAGGATGTTGAATATGATGCATCTGTGAATATGCTAAAAATATAACTATGGAGAAAAAAATCCTTAAAATGTTAAAAGTCACAGCCATCCCAGGTTTGAACTTCCAGACCTATGAGGAGGGTACAGGCTATTCATACTCCACAGAAGCATAATATGTCAACAGCGAACTGTGAATCTTCCCAAGAAATCTGTGACAGGGCAAGAAAATATTGAAATAATAGGTACAATTTCAGACTCCTTGATAACACAGAGTGATTTTTTTTTAACCTTCTCATGGGAAGACAAAAAGAAATGTTGCACAATTGCTATCCCCAGGATCATCATGTTCTTCAAAGGCCTAGAAGAATGCCTTCCACTCTGTCATTTTTATCTACAAGTTAAAAGGCAAGAGAGATCAAGAAACACTGTGTTCGATAGAGGCTGCCACCTACACAACAGGCAAAAAAAGTGTATTAGTTACAACTATGACTTTTGGAGCATTCAGGAGGGAAAAAAAGTTATAAAAGTTAACATTTCAAGAGGAAGTCATAACAGCTTCAGGAAAAGAAACTTTGCAGGAAGCCAATATTTATCTCTATTTCATCACAAAACCGTAGCTCTTAAGCAACTGTGCAACGAACATCTGAAAAGAGGTCAGATTGTGCCAATTTAATATTTCGTGTACTCTGAAAGGAGAGAACTACTGAAGCATCTTGTACTGAAATTAATACTGAACCCAATCAAAAAAAAACTCCACCATTTTTCCCGGAAGAGGTTAGATTTCTTGATAGAGGTGCAGAATTGCCGGATTCTTTCAGGTAATAATTAAGTGCCTTGTATTTTATATCTTCCTCAAAAGGATGCTCCAAGGACTAATTAATCTCTTTCCAACGTGCATGTACAATATAACTGGAAAATAATCTAAAGACACTTGACTATTAGGCTTATCAGAAAGTCAAAAAGGTTTACCGGATGCTCACAAGAAACTTTATAAATTATTCATTGACACCACCCAATCAGCAGTCTAGTAATCTAGACAAGCAAATATCACAACATGGGTATCTCCATTCCTGGAATTAATGTCTTAAAGTTGGCACCAGCACTTAACAAGTTTATTAGCCAAGTGCCCAAGTCGTGCACTGGTTCTGGTAAACACAAGAACTCTGCCTGCATAAATGTACAGTGATCTGGGAAATTGGGGATAGAAACACCTACACCCTTTTGCAATCTGATTATCAATTAACCTGTTTGATGCCTAAAAGAAAGAGCAAATTACATTAGATTTATTAGTGAGTCTGCTCCTTTAAGAAGAAAAAAATATTGCACTCCCAAATTATTATATATGCATTTGCTGCACATCTTCCATTCACAGCAGTGGGTGAGTTCACATGTAATATCAATCCATAATTTGACAGTCCTCAAGTCCCTCCACTCTATTCCTCCTTCTCCCTGCACATTCTGATTCAGTATCCGACTTCTTGGTTTGGGCAATGGTTACCTTTAATTATATCTGAACCAGTTAACTACGACTTATGCTGGCCCTCTAAACTGGAATTGGAACCCCATTTCAAAACTGTGGTTTCTGAATCTGATTTGGGGGGCAAGGTCAAACAAAAATATAACCACAAACCAGAAGCAGCCCAAGCCCAAAGCACACCTGAAGTATATAGGGCTGGTCACCACCAACTTTTTTGAGGGGTGCAAGCATCTTAGTGCACATGTGTTGCCTTCCCCTCTTCCAGATTGCTCTCCCACTGCCAGCCTGCTGCCTCCCCAACCCACCACCTGAAGTGGCAGATTCACTCTGACTCATGGACAAGCCAACCCTGCTGCAAGTTATGGTTTCTTGAACAAGAAAAGCAGGCCAGGAATTAGAGCATACAAGGGGACCAGAAAGGACACAGGACGTGAGGATGCCAAGCCATTGTCTGGTATTACATGTGAACTGGATGACTGTCTTGAAGTGTTAGAAAACTAAGAAGCTACTTAGGAGTTTCCCAGAGAATCTCTAGTGTAATTAAGGGCTCAATCCTCTCCAACTCTCCAGAACCGATGTAGCTTCAGTACAGCCTCAAGGTAAGAGAACAAAGGTTGCCTTACCTTGAGGAGGTCTCCATTACTGCCCTCCCACCTCAAGATGCAGCACACACCACATTGGCATGGCTGCATCTGCACTGGAAAGTTGGGCAGGACTGGGTACCCAATGGGACTCGCATGTAAGTGTGTATAGGATTGCAACCCCACACATCTGTTTTTATTTTTGCTGTAGGAGAAGACTCATCTAGTGAACTAGGCTTACTATAAAATTAGCTTTGTTTATCTCTGAAAGCTCTTTGCATCACCTTAAAGAAAGTGGTGCTAATTAAAAAAAAAACCTGGAATCAATTTAAACAACTACTTAAATGAACAGAAAGTATTATTCCATCAACACTGTTTAGTGTTCCAGACAAAGATTACATTGTTCAATAATTGCTGATGTAAAAGATTGTAAGGGATCCAGGGAAGCACAATGAACATAAGAACAAGGACCCAGCAGTCATCTCCAAGCTGCAATTTTATCCCTTAGCTAGGAACTCACTGTGACTGCTAAATCTGGGTGGAATACATTGCATGGGTATTGCAGACACAATAACAGTGATCTTAAAGTGTCTTCCACAGGAGCTTCTACAGAATCCGAGAGATTCTGTAGTGAAAAAACCACCAATGTCAAACAAGCTGCCTGTAGCACGTTCAATGAACCTCTCCAATGGGCATGTTCTAGAGTGCATTTGCAGTTCTGAGAGTTATAGCAGGCCTGGCCATCACTGTGCACAAACTGACAGTGTGGACTAGAACAAGTGCCAGGCCTCAATTACATAAGACAGCAGCACATTTTCAAATGCAGGTTTGCACATATCATGTGTGAAGCAGGTGCGTGTGCTCCATGTGCAGCATGGAGGGGGCTGATTTAACGGCAAAAGATGAAAGGTGCAGACTCCTCCCACTAGGCAATTTCTACCAATCAGGTTGACTTCCAGTATTGAGGGGGAGCAGGATGGAGAATAAGCTGAAGGAGGGAAGGTAAAGCTCATCACCCATGCCTGCATACCCATTTTGATCTTTAAAATTGGACTCTTTACTCGCCCCTTTGTATGTGATTAGGGAAGATATGCAACTATTGCCATCACATGTCTTGTTGGCCTCAGAATTCTCTGCAATGTGCAGATATCTCACAGTAGCCAGACTGAGACGGAAAGATTTTCCTGAGGACAAAAATGGACAGTGCCCATAATATCACTGGCAATGAGCAACAAACTGCTTTAGAGAACTCATTTAGAGTTTCATTTTAGCATTACTTTAAAAAAAAAAAACACCTGAAAGACAACAAGAATGCTACTCCTCCTAGATCACTAACGCTCCATCAATTTATGAACTTAAAATATTTTTCACTTTAAAAATTAGTTCTTTTAAGTCTATGCATGCTCCTTCACCAGAACTAGATTACATCCTCCCCGCCCCCCAGGTTGTTTGTTTTTAACACTACAAGTTAGAAACAGACGATCCCCTGGCAGAAAGTATATACTCTCAGCAGCAAGACTAGCTTTCAAGCATTAACAGAAAGGCATGGCTTTTGTCATCAGCTAAAGCTTTGCCTCTCATTCAGTGGGAACGAAACAGCTATTGTCTGATCAAATTATACGTACAGTCAAACCTTCATTATGCTTGCCGCCAAGTGTGTATAGACTGCCATCATTTGGGTCGGGAAGAAATGCTGGCCTAGGAGTTAAGTGATTAAAACAATAATTAAAGTATTGCACTGTGAAAAGAGGAAGAACAATCATATGCAGGACTTGATTCCCAATGAATGCAGCAGCTTGCTTTAAGAAAAGAGATCTTATGGGTTTTTCTTTTAAAAAGGAAAATAAAAGGGAAACGTGAAGTACATATTTACTTTTAACTTGACACAGCTGAGAGCAGAAACAAAAACAAGTCTCAAGCCCCAATTAGACTCAACAGTAGCACATTTTTGTAAATGCAGGCCTGCTCTAATCATGTAGAAAGCAAACAGTATGCATGTGGCGGGGGGGGGGGGGTGTCAGATGTAGAGAGGAAAAAGTGAATGGAGCAACCTGGGCTTTTCAATCTATTTTAACAGAGGAGGGAAACAACTGAGGCAATGTTGCTCCTAGCTGACCCCACAGTAGCCTGCGCTAATGGTAGTTATCGTGTTTTTATTGACCCTGCTCAGGTGCCTTTAAAAGCAGTTTGACATACAGAAGTTCAGAAGGTGATGTTTTGCAGGCATGGAGATAAGGGGTTGGAGAAAGCTTCACTTGCATAATTGCTCTGTCAGGCTGCTGTTAACAAGCATAGACTCGGGGTCAGCAAAATGCAGCACTAGCTAGCTAGCTATGGGATATTTGTTTAAATGGAACAACATGACGGCAAGCATCATTGTGTCATGGTTTTTCCCAGCACCTTTGTAAAGGGCTGCAACCCATAAGTATTCTTACAACATAATCTTAAAATGCATTCACTTGGAAGAAACTTTACTGAAATCCATGAAATTCACGTTAAATGTGTTTGGATCAAGTCGTAAAAAAGACACAACCAATCTACTTAAAATGGAAACATGCAGAACATTTACAGAAGCAGAGGGCTGAATGGTGAGTGGAGCTCCCCTTAGGGAAAAGAGATTTCCTGCTTTCCCATTCCTGTTAAAAACTTCCTGAGCCCACACCTGAAAAACTTCCCAAGGGGATTCTTAGATTTCTGTGGAATGGGCGCATGGTGTTGTTACTGGAGGGGGGCATCAGAAATCCAGAAACATCCTTGCAGAAATGGAAAATACTTTTGCTCACACAAGAAGCCTTTTGGAACCATACCATGAACCCTGTGGAAAGCTTGTCATTTCATGGCACCAAGTTTGTTTGTGGGTTAAGGGCCAGATCCTATCCAAGTTTCCAGCTCAGGTGCAGCTGTGCCCACAGGGCATATGCTATATTCTGTGGTAAGGAGGCAGTCATGGAGGCCTCCTACAGGTAAGGGAAGGTTTGTTCCCTTTCCTCAGGGCTGCATCAGCACTGGAAAATTGGATAGGATTGGGCCCTAAGTTAGCAGTGAAATGATGTCAAGAGTGAATCTGCCTCCCTCTTCCAGCATAAGCATTTCCACTATAAAACAAAACTGCATATGCACCAGATCATGGCAAAATCAGCCATGTGAACACTCTGATGTTTTTGCCCATCTCCTCTCCAGGAGTATCCTAAAAAAAAAATTAGCTTTTGCATACATTTATCTTGCTGGATTAATGGTCTTTGAATCAGCTATTTGAAACAAATCAACAGCTTCCTTTTAATATGAAGATGCCTGTATTTATCAAAGTCTTCAGCTCATAATTGGAAAACCAAGCTGACAACTGCAGTAATCAATTTGGCAGGGGGAATAAAAGAAAGCAGACTTACTCTTCCACATGTATTGGCACTTGTAGTACAGGATCTGCACAAAACAGAGAGAGCAAAAAGTTAGGGTCCAAGCAGTTAAGCATCCTGATCTCACATCAAGCTTGCAGTCCCAGATACAGCAGCCGCCGCCACCTTCTTCACAGAGATATCAAGATCTGGAGGGGTCACAAAAACTAAAAGTTTGTATGGACCACATTCAAATAACAGCAAGAACCTGTTAATCCAACCATTTCTTGACTATTACACTCTGCCTGCTTCAGAACAGAAACCATGCTAAACTGGAGGCCCCACTATACTACAGTTACCTGGGAGTTTCCTGGCCTCAAAAGTTATTCTGTCTTGCACTTTCCTTGCTTACGTATAGCATTTGTTACCTTTGCTGTTCTTATTTCTCCCATCTCTACATTGCACCGTTATCCTTGACTTCAGTTTTTTCCCCTCAGGTACTCCTTCTCCCCATAGTCTAAATTTAGATTACAAGTTCTTTGGGACAGCAACTTGCCTTTGTGTTATTCAGGGAAAGCATTATGTATGCTGATTGAGCTACACAAATAAAAATAAGAACACTGCAATTCTCTAGAATTGACATTATTTCTTCACAAGGTTTTTTGCATTCTGTATTGTCTTCCCAGCTTTTTCCGGAACCGATCTGCAGTGAGAGTTTTGGACTTAAAATGCCACGACAGAAGCAACCTGTCCAGTGTGGACTGGTAAAGTACTCTGGAGACTTCTCCCTGCAACTGGTCCTTTAACAAGCAATGTCCTCCCTGACCTTTTCTTTGGAAGGAGCTTCTGCTTCTCACCTTCTACCCCTTTTATCAGTTTCCTATGTTTACCTGAATGGCTGCTATGTTCCTTAACTGGTCATTAATTAGTCTAGGCAATGTACCCAGCAACTTCCCTCTTTTCAGTCAAAGAAAACGGCTTTTAAATGTTTTTGTTTTAATGCTACAATCTTCAGAAATAAAGTAAAATGGGTATGGTCTATAGCTCAGTGATTGACTGTGTTCTGCATGTAGAAGTCCTGGGTTCAGTCCCTTGGATCTCCAGTTTCTAAGCAGCAGATCCCAGTAAACAACTCTGCCTGAGGCTCAAGAGCCATTTACATAGTCATAATAGAGAATGCTGGGAAAGATGGCCTGACCTGGTATTAAGGCAGCTTCATATGTTTATATTATGCTCAAATAAAGCATCGTTTTCAAATTGGAAACAGGAACTGACTAACTATGGACTGATTCAGTAATCTCATATGAGTGAACAGGAAGCCACTTCAAAAGAAAGGGGCAAGGAAAAGACCGTTCATTTGTTAATGCCTGGGGTCAGTGGGATTTTTGCTGAATGGAATTTACTTCTGAGCAAGCATACATCAGGCTCTTGTCTGCAGGGATGGGCTTTCCAAGACTGCTATATAGAGCAGCGATTCTCAAATTCTCCAGGAGCTTGAGCCCCGTGATTGCCTGGATCGCACCACTTTCAAGGGGCGCAGGGTCCCCTGAAGCATGCAAACTGTCAAAATAACCACTGTGACCCACTTCCAGTTTCGTGACAGAAAACTGGAAGTGAGTTGCGATTATTATTCTGAGTGTTTGTGTGCTTTGGGGGGGCCCTCCGGAGGCTGGCATGGGGCTCCCCGTACCCCTGAGAGCCTGCTGCAACCTCTGGTGAGTGTAGGAGAGCCCCTGCACCCTTCAAAAGCGGCGCAATCCAGGCAATTGCATCACTCTATTCCCCCCTCCTCTGCAAGAACTTACAGCAGGGTTCTGTTCCCAGAATTTATGTAGATAGCAAAAATCGAATTAAAGCATATCCATTAAAAAAACAATGTCCCTTTGCTAGGCAATTTAAAAACAGCCTTGCTGACCTTTGTGATGTAAGACAGAGGCATTAGGCAGACAATCCATCAATCAGTCTCTTTCCAGGTACTTAGAAAGGCTTCACTCCAAGCCAGCGACCCCTCCCTTCACCCAGGGCGCAGCGCTGGGAAGGAATGCAAAGTTATTATCTTTCTTTCACTTGCTCAGGGGAAGGGAGGGGTTGCTTGCTTTGGAATGAAGCTGTTCTAAGTGCCTGGAGAGAGAATGACTGATGGATTGTCAGCCTCTCTCGCATTAACGAGGCTATTGTTGAAATACATTTTTCCTTTGATTGAAAGGGCCCTTCTCATTGTGTTGAGATAAAACCATGGGTGAAAAATCCATGGATAATTAGGTTATACCTGTAATCCTAATCTAAAGAGAAACTTGTTTTCTTTTCACTTAAGTCTATGAGAAGGAAAGCAGAAATGTTATTTTTCTTTTATTTAACTGCATGCATTTCTATAACCATTTATTTGGAGTATGACCCACTGAGCTGAAAGGGGTTTGCTTCTTAATATGCACAGGACTGGGCAGCACAGTTGATTGTTCCCCAAGAACAATTTTCCCCAGCTTCCGCCTGTGCTCTTGCTAATAGCTATACAAGTCTGAATTGCATCTGGTCAGTTTCTACTGCTTGCAAGTGGAAAACATGCTTAAGGCATGCACACCTGTAAGGAATAATTCTACGAGTACTGAAAATAGAGAGAAAGAAAAAAAGAAAGACCTTTGGTTTCAGCAGATTGAAACAGCAGTACAGTGAATAAAGAAAACAGATTCACATGCCACCAATGTCTCACACAAACAAAATGATGCAAGATCAAAGAAACAAGAGAACAAGCCATCCTCTCACAGAGAGGCTCTGTGCTGCTTTGCACAAGATCCTTCTTCCCACATAAAAGACAGTTCCCTTCTTTCTCAGGCAGGGCTTAACAGACAAAATTTCCACCACCACTATATCCCCGACATACAGAAAGCCACACTTGTTCAATTTTGCTTGTCAAACTGTTTAAAGGTCTAAACCATGTACATGGTTCTCTGTTGGAAAACAAACACCTGAAGAGCAATGAACACACAAGCCTATTTTGCCATGCGCACACAGAGCACAGCCGGTGACCTACTCTGCCTGTTCACTATCTGAGCAAAACAGACAGTGGTGGCATTTGTCTCACATTGAGCGCAGTTTTCTTATAAAATTTTCTTACATGAAAGGGCCATATAGGAAACCGTCTTAAGCATGAATTGTCAATCTTTACAAACCCAGGATCAGTTTTCATCCCAACCTGCAAAACAGGACCTGATTTTTTTAAAAAAGTTTTAAGCTACCATATATGTCAATTTGTTTCCTCTTTAAATGCCCCCCTTTCTTTCTTTAAAAAAAAATAACAATCCCCTTCTTTCCCAAATGGTGATGGTGCAACAACTCATCTAAGATCAGACTACAAATTGGTCCCGGTCCTGCCAGCTGGCACTGAAAGAATGCAGAAGAAGAGCAGCAGAAGCTCCTTTCCTAAGTCACGCAAGCAGCTTCCAGCACAATTCAGACATTTATTTCCCCTTGGCTCATTACTCTTGAGAGGTACAGAAACTGTGTGAACCTAATCTCTATGGCAGTGGTTTTCAAACTCTCAGGGAAGTCTGAGCCGCTCTAAGTCCTTGCGGGGGTGGGGGGATGGCAGCAATGTGATCCCCAGGATCATGCTGCTCAGGGGGCTGCAGGGGCTTGGCTGTACTTACCAGAGCCTCCTGCAGCCTCCCGGGGATGCGGGGAGCCCTGTGCAACTGTCTGCAGGGCTTCCCAAAGCTTAAGAAGTGAAAGTGGAGCGATTGTGCTCCACCTCTGCAAAACTGGAAGTGGAGCATGATCGCTCCACTTTCACTTCTTAAGCTTCGGGGAGCTCTGCAGACAGTTGCACAGGGCTCCCAGCATCCCTGGGAGGCTGCAGAAGGCTCTGGTAAATACAGCCAAGCCCCTGCAGCCCCCTGAGCGGCACGTTCCTGGGGAGTGCATCACTGCCTCCTCCCTGTCTCCTCGTTGTCAACACCCCTCAAGGGGGCAGGGGCCAGGGCCCTCAGGCTGGAGAGTCACGATGCCCGAGTTTGAAAAGCCCTGCTCTTTGGGATTGTGCACTCTCACAGAGCCTATGGTTCATACAAGGAAACTATCTGCATGGTGGAAGAAAAGGTCTTGTGCCACTCTTCCACCAGGCTATGTCAGTACCACCCCAGCTGGATGTATGCAGATGTGAAACACGTGACTGACAGCCCTAGCGTAAAGCAGTCCGGAGATACAGGTAGCAACAAGCTGCCAGAGGTCACACTTATGGACTGGTGCACCTATTCAACATAACAACCAAAGTTCTTAATTCCTGTTGCGCACATGACATATCCAAAGTATCATTTGTTTAAGATATTGACACCAGGCAACCCTGCCAAGGAGAAATTCATTAGAACAGTGGTTCTCACACACGTAGCACCAGGATCCACTTTTTAGAATGAGAATCTGTCAGGACCCACCAGAAGTGATGTCATGACTGGAAGTGATATCATCAAGCAGGAAACGTTTTAACAATCCTGCAACAAAAGTTGTATAGGATTGGGCCCATAGTCCCTCAATGAAGAGTTCTTTGCTCCAAACACATGTGGGTTGTGCTTTTTTTTGGTTATTTTAGACTGCTGGTATCAATACCTTTTCCTCCTGCACCAGCTGGACTTTGGTTCCTTTTCTGTTCTGTGGTGCTGCCTTCTTGGCGAGTTCTTCTAAAGAACAAACATAGCAGCGCAAGATTCATTCTTACATAATTACAGAGGATTTTCAGCATGTAGTTGTAGCATGTGTTAGCATGTGGTGTATACACATGGTAGAACTACATCTATTGTGCAGTTATCTTTATTGGCTGCTTAGTGGAGTGCCTGATTTTGAACAGTGGTGCCAGATGGAATCTATCAATACAGAACCCTTCCTGATAAGGCACTGCCCATCCCCAAGAGTTTGCCATGGATGGTTCCAAAGTAATTTCACGGAATCAATCTCTCCCCCCCCCCCCCATTCTGGTAGATTTTAGAAATCAAGAAGGATTCTTTTTATTTGAATTCTGACACTTTAAGATACCCAAAACTCATGGTTGTTAGTTGTCATCAACAATAAGTGTTAGAAACACACATATTTTAGGAACGATGGAGCTTTGTATCCTAAAGAAAGTCTAAGGAGTGTTAGATTAGGAGGATATCCAGATTAATGTTAAATAATGATGGCTAACAGCCTAATCCTAATGGGCTGTAGCGCTGGCAGAATGTGTGTTCCGCCAGTGCTAACTGCGTAATAAGCAGCACCCCAACAGAGTGCGAAATCATGCACTTCTGGATCCCCAGGGGGGAAGGCTGGAGTTTTCCCATACATGTTGGAGGTTCCTTCTGGATGCACTGAGGTAGGTAGGATGGCAGGGGAGGTGGAACAAGGTGGAAGAGGGCAGAACAGGGCGGGAAGATCAGGTCTGGGAAGGGGCAGGTTTCGCAGCAGCAGTGGACATCAAATCCTAGCCCCATAGCCCCTAGTCGGACTCAATCCTGTGGTAGGGGTCCACATGGATTTGCTAGTGCAGGTTCAAGTAGACTGCCATGCACTGAGGAGAGAACAAATAAGAGAAGAGAATAAATGTTCCCGAATAAGAATATGGATAAGAGAATGAATGTTCCCTTATTCAGAAGAGACTTCCCCAACTGCCCCAGCAGGATGCAGCGGTAGCCATTTTGGCATTGCTGCATTGGTGGAGGGTGAAGAATAGGATTGGGCTGTTAAAGGAACAAAAGGCAGAGTAACCACACTCAATTCATAGTCAACTGAATTTTTAATAAGAAAGGAGGGAATGCATGGTGGGTGGTTATAAAACAATGAGAGAGAAGGTTATAGGTAGTATCTGTGTTAAGTTCTACTTGCGCTAAAGGCACTGCTCAAGGCAAGCAAGCAATTGACTCTAAGCTGTCTTGATGAACTGATTAGGGACAGAAATTTATCAAAAAGGAAACAAGCTGCTCAGAAAGAAAGTTCAAAGATTACCATAAGCAATGGTCATAATAGGCAGCTCTGTCAAGGTGAGCATTTAGGGCTTCCTCTTCCTTTAAGGGTTATGATTTCGCTTGTCATCAGCAACAGACTGAACATCTGAAATATCTAACTCAGGGCCCAGTCCTATCCAACTTTCCAGCACCGGTGCAGCTGCAGTGCAGCCCCAAGGCAAGGGAACAAATGTTCGCTTACCTTGTGGAGGCTTCCATAACTACCCTCACAACACAAGATGCAGCGGAAATCCCATTGTCATGACTACACCAGGGCTGGAAAGTTGGATAGGATTTGACCCTTAGACTTTAAACATCTCCTGGCTAAAAGCCTACTTGATTGTGGCAGGTTATTTTGCCTTTATCACCACATGGTTTGTTTTCCTTAGTCTTCACCTACTGGTAAATACATTTCATTAGATAAGTCTGAAGTTTTGAGAGAGTTAATAATTCCTCTCTGTTCCTCTCCACACAATTCATTGCCCACATACCCCCTAAAAATACAGAAGGCAAGTCTAGACTTAACTGGACAACATTATTTAAATTAATGCCAACAATGACAGCATGCAACTATCTATTCTGCCTTTGGCTGTTCCCATCCTGATTCAAAGCAAGTCATCTGCTGATAATCCCAGCTTCTCCACATCAGTGAGGAAGCTGCATTCTGCTGCTTCCTCCAAGCCAGAAAGGCTTCAAGGTCAACTCTGCAATCCAAGTTCGAGGGGTTACCAACCAGCCTCCCTGAGCCAGAAAACCTTTTGAGGTCAGAGTTGGTATTCCTTACAACTCTTGCTTATCTCGGGATACACACCAAATCCCTACTCCTACTCCTTGTCCCACACTATACCTGCCAATTGTACCTGGCCTGATTAATTGCACCACAGCCTTAGAATAGTCTGGCAAAACAGATAGGTGAAAAAATTCTTCAGCAACAATCAATCAGATGAGATGCAAAAAATTCCTGCCTTGTTCCAGATGGCAAGCACCTAGCCTTAGTCCAGTGGTCCCCAAACTAGTGGGTCGTGACCCAGCAGCCTGAGAACCACTGCTCTTGCCCTTTAAGGGGCAGGGGGAAATCAGTAAAGTGATGCCCAGGATCAGGGCGCTGCAGGGGAAGGGGGGCTGTTTTTAACTAACCTGCTCTTGGGGTACCAAGGATGCAGGGAGCCTCACAGAGCCATCTGTAGGGCTCCCTGCAGCTTGCAGAATGTAGAAAAACCGATTGTGACCCACTTCCGGGTTGCAATTGTGAAACTAGAAGTGTGTCACAATCTTTATTTTACATTCTACAAGCCATGGGGAGCCTTGCAGAAGTCCCCGCAGGGCTCCGTGCACCCGCTGGACACTGGCAGCGGGTAAGTAAAGTTAAAAACAACCCCCTTCCCCTGCAGCAGCACGATCCTGGGAATGTCTGCTTTCTACCCTGCCCCCACAAAGACTTACCCTGGCTCTTGAACTTCCAGAGAGTTTGAGAACCAGCGTCTTAGACTATTCCAATGGCAGGGTAGGAGGGGGCTGAAAATGGGTTCAAAGCACACTAAGCTGCCCACTGATCAGGACCAGCATCCCTAAAACCCCCATTTTATCCATTCAGTTTGATTCTTGGCGACTTAATAGGCGAGAGCTCTCTATGTAAAAGTTGCCAAGAGTTGGATATGACTGAATAGATAAAACACACAACCACACTGGGTGTTAGGGTGATGAAAATCTCCTGCCCTGTCTCATGTGAGAGGATCAGGACAAAGGCCCCCTGCCTCTGTAAGGATGGTGGAGGGGCGGTATTAATTCATGAACTCCTAATCATGTTTTCTACCTCCCTCACCACCTGTAATTATTTGAATGGAAGACACTATAGTCCAGGGGTGTCAAACTAAGGCCTGTGGGCCAAATGTGGCCCCTGGAAGCAATTTATCTGGCCCCTGTTATAATTGGGGTCTCCCAGTTTGATAATTGGGCTCTCTCATTTCTTGAAAATAGGAACAAGATTTGCACATTTTCTCTTCTGTCATTTGCAGCTAATGAGTTTCTATGTGAGAACAAAGTGCTTATTTCTGGTCACCATCTTCTTAATGATGTCACTTCTTGCTTAATGATGTCTTTTCCGGTCCTCAGCAGGCACCATGAATGCTAACTTCGGAGCACTGTATGAAACAAGTTTGACACCCCTGCTCTAGTCTAGGCAAACATCCCTTGATCATTTTAGTTGATATTTTTTGTACCTTCTCCAACTCTTTTTAGATAAGGTAAACAAAACAACTAAATGATTTACATAATAGTATTAAGGTACTTTCTCTTTTACTTTTATTCTCTTCTATTAACAATTCCCAACATGGATTTTGCTTCTTTTGTTATCAAGGTATACTAAGATAGCATTTTTATCCATTTCATTTTGGAATGAGTGTAAAATAAATGAAATGGAATAAACACATCCCTCACTTTCCGAGTACAAGAATTATTGATGCAAAGTCTCTTTCCATTCCAGAAGACTTTTTAAAATACTTTCACCCTAAAAGTATTTTAATCGGGAATTTCTAGAAACAATTACTGTCGAGTCTGGTTTGTATGTAGATCAGGGGTGTCCATAATTACATAAATTAATGTATTAGAGATGGATCTTATGTAAGATGGATCTTATATGAATGAATGAAGGTCTTGCAATAGCTCAAGGCCTATAAAAGGCCTTGCACAAAGCAAGGCTGGCCTTTCTTTCACTGCCACTGCTGCATCACACATGTGAAACAGCAAGCAGTGGAGGGAGCCCTCATCCCACAGCTAACGCAAGAGGTCAAACAGTCACTCTCATGCTGAGAGCAGTTGCATTGGGCCAGCATGAGCTCCAGCAAGTCTCCGGAGGACCAGAGGCTCATTTGAGACTGGGAGCCCCCCGTGGGCTGAATTGGGAGTCCCTGAGGGCCACAAGTGGCTACTGGGCCGGGGTTTGGGCACCCCTGATGTAGATGGATGAAGAAAAATTTGAGGTACAAGAACTCTAATGTGGATGTCAGTATGTGGATTTCCTTAATTAGGATGAACTAAAATGACACAAAGTTTTGAAAAAGCTTCGTCATTTTGATTCATCCTAATGAAGGTTTATCTAGATTGTGACTGAGGTTTTTCAACATGGCTACCTACAACTCCTGCAAATTTTCCTTATCGAACACCATCAAACATGGATCAGAGATGAAGCAAAAGACAGACAGAGAACAGATAGGTATACACAGAAGATGCTATATAAATATTAGTTGTAGTAATAAGGTAGTACTGCCGTTTATGCATTTTCTATGAACCCATAAAGCTGCCTTATACTAGGTCAGGCTCTGCATGCAGCACTGTACTGCCCACTGTGACAATCAAGGACTTGGGTTTCTTATGTTCTTATGGCCTTTCCACTCCTCCTTGTCAGCAGAGATGCCAGGGACAGAATCTGGGCCCTTCTCCATGGAAAGCATGGACTGTGCCACAGAGCCCATCCCCATTACATCCCTACTTCCCATTATAGAGAAGTTTCTTGAGGCAGCAATACAGGTCCAGCCTATTTATACATGGATTTTTTATTCACGGATTTGACACAAGGGGAAAAATGCATCCTTTTAAAATCAGTTTAAAAAACTGAACAGTCCTTTAACAGCCTCGTTAATGAGAGAGAGAGGGCAGCTGGCTGACAATCCATCAATCCTCCTCTCTCCAGGTGACCCCTCCCTTCCCCCTGAGCATGTGAAAGAAAGATGGTCACTTTGCACTGGTGAAGGGAGGGGCTGAGTGAAGCTTTCTAAGTGCTTGGAGGAGGACTGATTGATGGATTGTCTTCTTAAGGACTCTTATCTTACATCACAAAGGTCAGCAAGGCTGTTTTTAAATCACAAAGGAGCAAAGAAACTTTGTTTTTTAAATTGATTTGCTATAGTGCGTTTTTTGCCATCCACATGCGTGCTTGGAAGGGAATAATGAGGCTCAACCTATATGTTCCAAATCTTTGTAACCCGTTTCTATACTTATCATTAAAAGAAAAACGTTACTGTTTTCCCAGTACTGATGCCCAAGGTTCCTTGTTTTCTGTATTTCAAGTATCACTCAACTTGAAAGATTCCTGCCACAAGGCACTCTTTGCCTGTTTATTACACATCTGCTCTGTAATTCACACATTTTGTTAACCTTGTCTAGACAAATACAAGCATGTGTCAGAAACTTCTACAGTAATCATTCAAGATTACAAGCTTTCAAGGAACTGGAGCCTCTGAAGTATAGATGAAAATAATTTCTTTCACTTAATATAACACAAGGGTAACCGTACAAAATTGCCCTGAGCAAGCTTGTATATGGCCCTCTTTCTCAGATTAAATGGTTTATTAGCATGACTTTAGGTTAACTTGTATGTTCCAGTTTGCATGATGTGATGGCTTTGGTTGTCACTCCTCTATAATGGGATCCCAGTGGAACTGTGTCATCTGAAAAACAGGCCAATACACAATGAAGTTCACAGCCATCATGTCTTCAGAAGCTAGTCTTTTAGCAAATCGCCTAAAGCATCCACAGGAGCAGCTCTGAACAGGGAAAAAACTGGGTCTTCATATTCCACTCTTTAATGTACACATTAAATGTGTAACAGCCTATCCTCCATACCTACTTTACCCAGGCTTCGCGCACTGGAGAGGACACTCTGTTCCAGAACCACCATTCAGAGCGTGACACCATAGTCTTCCGAGACTGAAGGATGCCAACTCAAAAAAATGTACACATTGCAAAGCGTGTTCTGACAGTCCACTTTTACAGGCCAACAACCACCATTATTATGGCCAAAAACTTTACACACAGGTTCCTTTTCAAAGTTTCTTATTATCAGGAACACAGAGAGAATCAATGTATTGCCTTAAACTAAACGCTGAATTTCAGGTTTATCAGGGAATACCTAGAACAAGATTTATTTGCTTTCCACCAGGGCAGATAATGTCAAAAGGTCAAAAGATCAGAGTAAAAAAATTTCCCCCAATCCCAGTTACCACATCCTCTGCCAAGCATAGAAACTGGTTTGACACTGTCCTTTAGTCCAACCACTATGTGGCCATGGGGGCTCATTCTATTCCATGTTTTTCCAGTATTTGAAGCCTTTACAAATTAAACGTGCTGCAGCCTGCATAACCCCATCCTGTATTTGTTCTTTGTTCATGTGGATAGTATGTTGGGAATTGGCTTGGAAGGGACATTTGTCATAACACTTGTCTTAGTTAAAAACGTTGTTTATTCTTTTGATTGGTTATGAGGTGACTTCCAAAGTGTCTCAACTTGCCTCAAGCTTCAGGAGCTTCTGCCTTCCTCATAAAAAAATTCTATGTACCAGCCATTCATTAACCACAGTTGTTTTCTCTGTTATTCTCTGGGACATTTTCATAGGGAGAGATTCAATGGGGATCAACAGAGACTGTTTGGTGCCTTTTGAATGAGCTTCTTTAAGAGACTGGGAAGCATGACTCCTGGAATTGTTCCTTATCTAGACAGGAAGGCACACCCTGAGGTGACCATGAGGCTTACCAAAAGCTCCTTGTCCTGTGCAATCCTGCATCAGCCCTTCCCAAGTCAAACCTGACTGCTGGGTCACTGTAAACATTACAGGCAGTTTCTGCCTCACTCGGGTGTCTCAATGCGTTCCAGCACTATATTATATTAACAACACTGCAATCTTTTTTCTCCAAGATGTGCGCCTGAGTACCATGGTGTTCTTTCCCTTCCATTGCTCCTTTGTGAACCCCAAAGCAACTGCTTCAGCTATTGCTTCTCAGCCCCATTTCTCTTTTACATTAACTATTTTCATTTTTTTTAAATTTAGTTTAAAAGAAACTGGAACAACAATGGACCAAGGTAAGAACATAAGAGCCCCACTGGATCAGGCCATAGGCCCATCTAGTCCAGCTTCCTGTATCTCACAGTGGCCCACCAAATGCCCCAGGGAGCACACCAGGTAACAAGAGACCTGCATCCTGGTGCCCTCCCTTGCATTGGCATTCTGACATAGCCCATTTCTAAAATCAGGAGATTGCACATACACATCACGGCTTGAGTGAGTTTGGTCTGGTCTGGTCCAGTTTCTATAAAGATTTGCTTTGTAGTCACATGCTTAATTGACTCCCCTTGTCATACTGCAAAATCATCATGCTTCCATATCATCTCCTAGGTCCAAAAGTATGTTTCATTAGTTTCACTGCTTAAGTTTCCCAAACAACAGTTATATCACTTCTGAATGATATGTATGATATGATAACTATACATGCACTGGTCAAGAATGGGTATAAGCTCAGGCCCCAATTCTAATGATGCACAGCCATTACAGAACAAATGTTCTGGTAGTGCTAGGCACTTTCCAGCTGTCATAAAAGGTGACATAAGCTGGCTGCTGCAACATGCAGCCTGCTTGCATGCCAGCAGACACTGCATGCCCACAAGAGCCACGTAAGATCATGTAGGGAGTGGGAGGGAGCTGAGCAGAATGGGATGAGGTGGGCAGACTGGGGTGGTGACAGAGGCAGGGAGGAGGGTGGATCAGGATTGGGAAGGGGATGGGTTTGGCGGCACTACCATCTTCTAAATCCACTCCCCTTTCCTGTGCTCAATCCACCTTCACAGGTCCAAGTGAACCCACCAGGCCAGCGGGGGTTTGCCCTGAGGAGGCCTCCAGCAGCCAGAAACACCCCACGGGACGCAGTGGGCACCGTGTTGGCACTGCTGCATTGCCTCCTGTGGAGTTATGGTGGACTTGGATATCAGTACTTCATATACTTGAAATTGTTTTAGCATTTTAGAAAAGTATATAATAAAAGCCTATGTAAGGCAGAATAGCTATGTAACATGAAATGATGAAGGCTGCAGTTCTAAGCACACTTATTAGTACTTGTGCCCCATGTGACACCACTGGAACTTACTTCTGAGTAAACATGTTCTAGGATTGCTTAAGAATACCATCCTCTGCATTACTTGCCAGGAAAGGATTGGAAAACAATTCTTCAATTATTTCAATTGAAAAGCTCCCCGTTTTAGAAACTATTCCAAAATGGCTTCTTGCTGATATAAAAATTGCTTCCCAAATCTTTGCATAAAGGAAAAATGTTGATTAAATAAGGTTCATTTTCACTAGAATGCCTGCAATAATGAATTTGAAATTTTAGGCTACAATCCAATACATGCTTACGCAATAGTAAGTTCCATTGAATGCAATTGGCTTTCTTATGTACAATTCTCTATGAGCTTTTCCAAACTTTTTTGGTATTTAAAACTGGAAAGGAAAAATGGTTAGGTGCTTTTGGCCAAATAAAAGAGTGCCATAATTTGCATAAGCTCATACCAGGACAGTCATGTTAAAAAGTACCTCTTACAACTGCAATTTCAAATGAGTAAGTTTAACTAGTAAACTCAGTTCCCATTGTGTCCTGAATCAAGGAGATTTCTGAACATTAACATTAAGACAGAACACAATAATGTTTCTAAAAGTGGTCCTAATTTTATTGACTCAGAATGTTCTTTTCAGCACAGGGATCTGTGGGTTTTACTGCATACGGAAGCAAATGAATGAATATTAGGTAATTTACAATACAATGACTGAGAAGACTGCACACAGATAAGGATCCAGATTATCGCCACAAATGCAATGACATTCTACAGAACTGGATTATCCAGTTTGACTGTTGTAATGTACCAATGATATTTTGCAATAGATTTTCCTTAAAACGAAGAGTGGTAATTTAAGTACCTGGAGTTGCTTTCCATGTCAGTGCTAACTACAAGTTCAATAGCCCATCTCAGTGGAATCTCTTGCATTTTATTATTGTTCAGCTACACCTAACAGTCAAAAGCAGCAATGTGTATAACTTACATAGCAAAACCCAAATGATCCTTCTCCTGTTCTCTTTTTGTACTTAGGTCATTTAAATGAACAAATAAAAATTCTGATAGCATGGTCTCAAATCAAGTCATATTTCCAGGCAAAACATTTTCAACCAATAAAATATTATTGGTTATTTTATTACCAATCTGTGATTGCTAATTTTATTTATATTTAAAATAGAATAATGCAAGCAGTTCAGCAATATTAAGAAAAGCTCCATGATTAACAGGCCAATCCTATCTACACTTTCCTGGGATAACTTTTCAGTTTGGCTGTACTTGTCGTAAGAGGCGACTAAACAGCCACCGGGTAGATGGGACTCGTCAGCCTGGGAAGGCAGCTCATCTGAGAGAAGGAAAAGTCTGATCCCAAACCTCCACTGCCTTGTGGCTACATCCAGTTATGGAAAAGGCTTCAGGAGTCAACCTCGAGGCAAAATCAGGAGCCGGAGTCCCTGAGGCAGTTCGTGGCTGAACACAATCATGTTCTGGCAACTCCTGCGATGCCGCTGGAACCAACCGTATTGGCCTCTGCCTTTCCATTGGACCATTTCAGTGACGTGGAGAGGGGGGATTTGCTACATGGGTAACAGCCTATCCTCCATACCTACTTTACCCAGGCTTCACGCACTGGAGAGGACACTCTGTTCTAGAACCACCATTCAGAGCGTGACACCATAGTCTTCCAAGACTGAAGGATGCCAACAACAAATTTCCTGGGAGTAAGCCCCATTGACTCTAATGGGACTTACTTCTGAGTAGACATGCACAGGATTGGCCTGTAAGTCTCTCTACCAGAAATGGAGGTTTTCTTTATATATGAGTGAAACAGAACTAACCTATTCAAATAGGTTAACTTAATTTAAATGAAAACTTAATTTAAATGAGAACCCTCTTCACACAATATCAGGGGCTAGACTTCTTATCTTTAGTGGGTAAATTTTTTTTTTAAAGGTAAGTTCTTATCTAAGAGGTACAAGGAGTACATCCAGATGGCAGCTTCCCACACGCCTAGTTGGGAAATAGTTACAATATATCTGGGTACACAGAGACTGTACTTGATCAGACACCCATGCAGTAATAAAGCAGTCTGGCACATCAAAACAGCAGAAATCAGAAGCTCCTGGACCAGGGCACCCAAACTCTTAAGTCAGGTCCACCGGGATATGCCTTTATTGCAGACTTCTAGACACAAATCATCACAGTGGTTCCAACCCAGTTCAACATGAAGGGTAATTTCCACTGGAATTACAACCCAATCTGAGCTGCCCGGTGCCCAGGGCTGCTGCGATGCCGCCATTCAACCCCTTCCCTGAGTGAGGTAAGCAGCCCCACAATGGGGCTACTCGACTCTACACCAGCTGTTTAGCTGGCACAGAGTAGGGACGCCTAGTATTGAGCCATGACGCCCGGCTATGGATCCAGCACAGCTGAGCTCCACCGGTCCCATTCCATTCCCTTCACCCACCAAGCCTTCTCCCTGCCCTTCCCCTACCTCTCCATTACCCAGCTCTCCATGTGAATGCCAGGCAGAGGTCCGCCAGCCTCTAACCAGCGCTGGCCCAGTCGCAGGAGTGCCTTACGGCATATTTGTGACAATGTGCACTGGTGGTCAGCCGGTGCACATTCTTCAGGATTGGACCCTTAGAGCCCAATCCTGAGCTCCGCATGCCGGCTTACTGCTGGCACGCACTGTTGCAAATGTGCCTTAACTGTTGCAAATGTGCCCTGTTGCAAAGGGCTCGCAAATGTGCCTTAACACCAAGCAAGCGCCAGTGCTAGCCCAAAGTGCCAGGCAGGTGCCCAGCCTCTGCTGCTCGGCAGTCACATGGACTGCTGAGCAGTGAAGAGGTAAGCAGGGGTGAGGGAGGAGGCATTCTGGGGAGGGGGAGGTAGGCAGAGGGCAGGCAGATGGTGGGGGAGGCGGGAGGCGGAGAGGGAGGGAGGCGGGACCAGTGGAGCAATGCTCCACTGGAAACAAATGCCTCCATGTTGGGCTCACCGCCCAACACAGAGGCTTTTACCTCACCACTGACCTTTTGGTCAGCAGTGAATTGAGTAGCCCCATTGCAGGGCTACTGCATTTACCCAGGGGGATGAAAGTCCCCTTCTCCCAAGGTGCCACCCATGGCTGCCTGAGGTGTGTAGGATGCAGCGGCAGCCATTTTCGGTGCCACTACAGCCTTGCGCCCGGACAGCTCAGGATTGGGCTCTTAGTTAGCTACACATTTAATGCCTGGAAAGTTGAACCCACAATGACAACACTTGCCTAAATGTTTGGAAGAGTTAGATGCAGGTATTAAAGATTTTATGTTCTTTGTATGGGTCCCTTCCGAGAGAAAGGCAGGGTAGAAGTACAGTAAACAAATAAATAATATAAAATAAATATCACTTCTTCAGAGGACAACCTATGTAACCCAATGCACTTTCTTGTAAGTAAGGCCCCCCCAATCAATAGGACTTACTTCCAAGTAAACAGGCCCAGAATCAACCTGCTAGGAATGTATCCAGGCTTCCCAGTACTTGAAAATGCTTCCAAGATTATGTTGACTTTACAGTTTAACAAAGTTAGTGAAAGGAAGGACAAAATGACATCTCACACTCACCTTCTTTTAAAGTCCACTTAATTGACCCTGTCCTCTTGCTGACTGCATGCAAACTCCCGTCAAGAGTTGAAACAAACAACAACGTCTCTGGCAGAGTCACTGAACTGGCATTTCCACCACTCTGGAAAACAAATGAAGAAATGACACCTTTATTGTTGAAGCAAAGTTGAATTATGACAAAAGGTAAAACAGGCAAGAAGTGTAACTTTTAGCCCTTCCATACAGTGACCTGTATTGTGTTTGCAAGCACATCTCTTCAGTTCGAACATTACAAGATAGATATGGTCGACACGAGGCATAAACATAGGGATTTTTTCTTTTACCCGTAACATGTGCAGCACTCCTTTTGTTACAAGTACAGCAGGCACTAGGAGACATATTTGGATGTTTAACTAACTTGTGTTCTTCCGTATTCTAAGGGACCAGGAGATTCATTAGCAAGCACTTTTGAAAGCACTTTTTGAAAAGAAAAAAAACTACCTTAGCTACTGAACATGTTTTCAGAACGTGTTCAAAGTCTACTAATCTTATAAAGTAATTCTTTGCCAGTCTAGTCAGAATTATGTTTATTGGAGCTTACATCTAGAGAAGTGTGCACAAAAGTGCAATCCCATACCCACTTACCTGGGAGTAAGTTCCACTGAATTCAGTAGAGCTTTCTCTGCATAGGAGTGTGCTGCCATTCTTGGGTATTTCCTCCCACCCTGGGTTCCATAACTTCAGTTTCAGAGTATGCATGTATAAGAATGGGTACCTTTTCCTTTTATTTATTTTTATGGCTGATGGTAATTTCCATTTCATTTTTTGCAAATAAAGCTTACATCAGGCCTATAATCTGATATCTTAAAGTAACAATAATCAACAGCATGGAAACATGGCATCTGTTGATAAGAAGGAACAGCACGAATGCCCTATTTGCCCCCCTTTTTCCAGGTGGAAGAGTAGCTTGAACGCTCAGGTGGTATGCACATCATCTTTTCTTCCCCTTACTTTTAAGTATAATTAATTTGACTTTCTTTTGCATAAATCATACATTCTATGCATAGTGTTCAAATCTTTATAATGCATCTATATTGCATGAGCTGAAATTTTCTAATGTGTTGTGTATTTTACTTTTGTTTTAAAGAACAGTGCTGGATTACCAAAACAGTTAACACCACAGGACTTTTCATAATCAAAGCTATTTTGTTGACTTTCTGGTTTGTCATGAAGCAAAATCCTTAACAGTGGGTTCTGTAAACGTTCTGAAAAATGCAACTAGTTTCATGTTGCCTGCAATAGTAACTTGAGGTTTAAATATACTTCTGAAACTTCCCAAACACGACAGGTGGCTAAGCAATAAAACACGTTATTAAACAAATTGTTTAATGACAACTAAAGACTTATAGAAAAGTACATATGTTCACAAGAATCTGATTCACATTGAATCAGACCACTGGTTCATCTAGGTCAGGGTGAGCAAACTCCGGCCTGCGGGCTATTTGCAGCTCTTGGGAACCCCCAGTCGCGCCCGCAGGGAGTACCAGTCTCCAATGAGCCTCTGGAACGTTGAAGATCGTTGAAGCCCACACTGGCCCTCAACTGCCGGTCACTACTACCAGACGTGAGCTGCAGGCCGAATTAGAACAAGGCCTTTTAAAATCTCCATGTGTTTTCTGCTTTCCCTGGGCATTATTTCAAACACACACCCCCATTGCCTTTGAACAGCTTATGTCTCCATGTGTTTCTGGCTTGGGCTGTATGTTTACACTGTGTTAGACGTGTGTGGCAAACACTTCATAGTTCTCATGTGGTGCTACATGCCTGTATTATAGTTCTCATGTGTATTATAAATAAGCTTAGAAAAATTTATTCATTAAGTTCTGTCTCTAATATATTCATTTATGTAATTTATTCAAATTTGAAAGGTACATTAATTCTTTTTTTTCCTCAGTCCCTGACACAATGTCAGAGAGATGATGTGGTCCTCCCGCCAAAACGTTTGCCCACCCGTGATCTAGGTCAGTATTGTTAACACAAAGACTGGCAGTGGTTCTCCAGGGTTTCTGATGGAAATTTCCCGTCCTAGTTGCAGATGCTGCCAAGGATTGAACGTGGGACCTTCTGCACGCAAAACAGATGCTCTACCACTAAGCCACAGCTCTTCTGTGACAAAGGTATGGTTTCAGATGCACAGCAAAATCCTAAGAATGACTCAAGGCACATTTGCATCTGCTCGTTGGCTAGGCCAACGCATGGAGGCATAAGTTATGTTGAATCCCAACCCCTGCTCCCAGAGAAGATGGTGCAAGTTCGAGAGGACCCATAGGGGCCAGGGTTGCTTACCCCAAGGTAAGGGGAAAAGTTTCCACTTACCTCTGGCTGAGCCACTTTGGGTCCCTATCCTGCACTGGATATAGCGCACCTCTTGGCTTGTCTGTTCCGGTGCAGAATATGATTGTGCCCTTAGTGTGCAATTCTAACCCCTTATGAGGGCAATGCAGCTCCAAGGTAAGGGAACAAACATTCCCTTACTTTGAGGAGGCCTCCATGAGTGACACCCAACTGTACAATGCAGCACATGTCCTAATGGCACCACTATGCCAGTGGAAAGCACTAACATAAGGGGTTAGGATTGCACCCTAAATCAGATAAACCTTTATCAGGTAACAGCATTAAGGGTTCAGCAGTTGTGACACAGGATCCAAGCGGGTACATATATCACTTGCATTGCCTTGAAGGCCAATAATATATGTCACCCCAGCACTGTCTTTTCTAGTGGCTGTCTGCTGGTGTTTTGCATCTTTTTTAGATTGTGAGCCCTTTTTGGGACAGAGAGCCATTCGTTATTTGATTTTTCTCTGTAAACCGCTTTGTGAACTTTTGTTGAAAAGTGATATATAAATTCTGATGATGATGATGATAATAATAACAATAATGTTAAGTATTCTGATGAGAGATCAAGAATATGCTCAATAGTGCAGTGCTGTCCATACTTTTGAAATGCCATAAAATCTAGGGATTAATAAGGACAAGGTTTACTGAGCTTATCTAGCATGTGAACATCTGAAAAGCGTCAGGTAAATTTCAAAGGAATAGTCATACATTTATTTATTTAGCACCATTATTGTGGTAGTAACATATGCAAAACACACACGTTCCTGCCCAAAGGAGCTTACATTCACCATGTAGACTGGAGAAGGAACAACTACAAAGATGAAATACTGATTTTTTTAAAAAGTGTCGGCAGAGTTATGCAATCATGGAAGTGTTTCATTTTCTGACCCACTAACTTAGCAAATTATACACGTGCACCAAATACAGAGGCGGAGAGATGGTGCAATAACAGCAAAATCAAAGGTGTTTTAAAAGAAGCGATTGAAAGTTTTGGGTCTTGCAGACCCCTTTGCTTAGGGTATAATCATCATACTGATAATTACTATCAGTATCATGGTATGCTTATTGGGTCAACTTCTATTAAAGAGATTTAAATTTCAAGATTAACACATTTATGGCCCAATCCTATCCATGGAAAACAGTGGTGCAAAATGTGATCCGGCAGTGCAACGAGAGCACCGCCAGCGGAAGAAGGTTTCCACCGACAGATGGAAATCTAATGCCAGTGCAATGTCCCTGAAACCCTGCGCTGAAGCAAACCTAAGGTAAACTGGCCCCCAGCACTGCAGGCATTCTGCGGGAGTTTCTTATTACCTGGAGGTGGTTGGCCAGACCATGGAGTTCTATATTCTTGGCAAAACTGTTGGCCAGATAAGAAGCAGATGGAAGGCTTCCCATAAAGAGTGAGACTTCCAAGCCTTACATGAGCCACATCTTCCGCCTGTTATCCCCAGATTCTACAGGCAGGGCAGCCTACCTTTTGGGACCATGGTAAGCTGCCAAAGGGGCATTTCTTGACTTGACACAGTCAGTTTGAGCTTAACCTGGCATGAGCATGTTGGGCTTGACGTAGCTAGGGCCAGGATCGGTTTTCAGGGCAAGACAGCACTAAGGATGTCACCCTTCTCTGTGTGTCCCCGAATCCAATGTGAAGCCTCACTGTGGGATGCTGGGGGGTGGGGCAAACACTTGCTGCAGGTGGTGTGGTAGAGTGGTAGGTTCAAATCTTCACTCAGTCATTAAGCTTCCCCGGGTGACCTTGGGCCCAGTCACTATTTCTCAGCCTCACCTACCCCACAGGGCTGCCATGAGATCATAAGGAATCATGTACACCATCCTGAGCTCCTTGCATGGGATCACACTGTGTGTGTATCAGTTACACTCAGCTTTGATTACTAGGCTATCTCTCTGCACGCACAGATCGTTTGAAAGCTATGTGTAGCTTGGATGCCAGGCTGTTGCTGCTCATGTGTGGCTTGATCACTGCACTGCCTTTTCCCCTCTGCCTTGCTTCTTTTGTTCCTTTCCTGCTTATGTACAGCTTATGTACACTGGTGTCCCTTACCTTGTGGTTTCCCTTAGAATATGGTAGAACTGCCAGCATAGGATTTGACTTATGCACCACTGTCACCCCTACACCATTGGCATAGAAAATAGTTATGAGTGGGCTGTTAAACTGACAAAATATTTACATTTTTGAAAAAAAACAATCATGGGAAACTTGCAATATACAATCAGATATCACAGAGACAACTGATTAGTCATGTAAATCAATGTAATGATATCCAACCAGTATTTCACCTACTGGTCAAAGTGATAGAAAATGGCAAACTCCCCAGATGGAAAGAAGAGCCAAATCTGTGCTAAGTTTCCTGTTTCAAATGAAAGATCTGCTTTCTAAGCAGCACCTTATTTTCAGGAAATGTATAACTTAGATATTTTTCTTTTCTCCAAATTGAAAAGACTCACTCAAGGAAATTTATTATCATCCTCAAGTCATGAGTGAATGGATCTATGGAGCTACGTGAGGCTATTGCTGTATCCAGTGAGTGCAGGGAAGCTACCAGGAATCTCCACAGGGGAAGGAGACTCTCACCTCCTTCCCCCAGGGAAAGCCCCAAACCCTACAATTGGGTTTCTCAAGTCTGCGCCAGCTATTCTGCCAGCGCAGACTTGAGAGACTCTGTGTCAGGCTTTTCAGCCCAACATAGAGTCAGGATACAGCACAGTAGAGCTCTGCCAATCCCACCCCCTCCCATCACGGCTCCTCCCCCTGCCCCTCCAGAGGCCCAGTGAAACTGGCAACAACGTGTCCTCCTCCTGCACTGGACCGAGCAACTGACTGGTGCAGGCCCAGAGCCAGTGCTCCCTACTCCCCAGGCACCATAAATGTGCTTTATGGCATCAAGTGCAGGAGCTGAGGGAGTTCAGGATGGGACCCAAGACACTTGCATAGCTCCACACTCTCTCCACTGCCAGAGAGATGTAAACAGGACCTTTAGGAAATGAGTAAGCCAATAACAGACTTGTTCATGAATTCATAGAGTGAGGCAGCAGGAACAGGATGCAAAAATCCTGGCTGTTAACTTTTTGTTTAACTACAGAGTATAGTGACTTCTGTTTGTACAGTTTCCTCTGCCGACCCAAGGTCACACCTGAAAGGCATGATCAGAAGTCTGTGGAGGAGCTGCTCCCGGTAACTTAAAAAGATTTTCCCTATTTGGCTAACCAACATTCCAACATCTCCTATGATATTCACACCAACTGCTCATTTTAGGTTTCAATCATATTTTTATAGCATAAAAGTCTCAATGAAGAACTTCCAGACTTAGTTACTTTTAAACAAATTGGTATATTGAGAACATCACACAAAGCTTTTCCATTTGTAAGGATATCACTAAATAAACAAGCAATAAAACATATGGGTCATTCCCACTCTGCAGAAATACACCCCCCTTCACCTATGAAAAGAAAATGTCACCTATCCAGTGCTATTTATTTTGGCTAGGAGCCCCTGCCTGAGTTCTAGCTGACAATATTTACCAGCAGAAACAGAGGAACAACAGTGTGCACTTTTCAAGAAACAATCTTTAAGTTGAGCAACTGCTTAGCCAATCCAGCATCGGTTAAGAAAATGTTGACCCACTTCAAATCACTTGAAATGTGTTGAAAGGAGTGATGCGACATTTAGAAAATGTGCAGTTGCTCATATACAGTTATCCCACTTTGGGCTGGTGGTGGGGAAGCACAGGCACATTTCCTTTTTGTGCTGATGCAACTTCCCCACATGTTCAGCAACCGGATTACCAAGTCTTTCCCCTGTTTAGTAGGGAATATGCTTGCTGTTCAACTACCTTACAAGTTGAGCCTAATTATTCGAGTGGATTCTGTTCCAAGCACTCAGGTGGATGACAAAAAACGCACTATAGCAAATCAATTTAAGAAACAAAGTTTCTTTGCTCCAGTGATTTAAAAACAGCCTTGCTGACCTTTGTGATGTAAGATAAGAGTCCTTAAGAAGACAATCCATCAATCAGTCCTCCTCCAAGCACTTAGAAAGCTTCACTCAGCCCCTCCCTTCACCCATGCAAAGTGATCACCCTTCTTTCAAGTGCTCAGGGGGAAGGGAGGGGTCACCTGGAGAGAGAAGGATTGATGGATTGTCAGCCAGTTGCCCTCTATCTCATTAAGGAGGCTACTGTTAAAGGACTGTTCAGTTTTTTAGACTGTGATTTTAAAGGCATGCATTTTTCCCCTTCTCCAGGGATCAGCACATTCCTTCTCATTTGCAGGGGCCATTCGTGTTGAGTCAAATCCCTGTATAAAAAATCCGTGTATAAATAGGCTGGACCAGTACTTACTACTAATATTTAGCAGGGTTTTCATAAAGCCTGGACACTTCTTGAGACAAAATGGTGTATTCTGTTACGACAGACCCTGTTCAACAAATGCCAAATTTCTTATCCTATAATTAAAAATTGTCTAAGTACTGACAGAATTTGGAAAAGAAATTTCATGTGTTGAAATCAGTGCTGTCTGCACAATCTCAAATTAAATGATCAGAAAGTTCCCTGTGGAAGTTGTAAACTGGACCCTGATGATAGCAGCAACACAGTGCTGGGCGAACGGGGCAAATGCGCCCAGTGCTGAACCTGTGCACTTTAGGACCGCACAGAAAACCTCACTGAGGCTCCCGATGGGGTCAGAAACTGCACTTCCGGTTTTCCGGAAGTGCAGTTTAAGACCGTGAGGAAGCATTCTAATGCTTCTCCAGTTAGTCCTATGGTCATGTGAGCCTCCATCATTATTTGGAGGTGGGGCAGCTTCGCAGACCTTTGCCCCAGGAGCAGGGAGGGGGAAGTCCACCACTGCCTGATGAAAAGCCATTTGTTCACTTGATAATTTTGTTGACACTCCTAGCACAGGTCCATACACCCTTGTTCACATCTTACAGCACAACTAATGATTTTAATAACAGTAATACTTAACTGTGAATTATGCAGACAGCATGATTACATTGTGAGAATATTTTGTTCAGATATAACTGCATGATACAATCAAAAGTGTTATAAGCAGAGAAGGAAAGAGGGATGAAAACACAGCTGAGAAGAAAAAATGTGATTTGTCAGGTGAGGAAAGCAGAGAGGAAGGCAAGAGGATCAGAAGAACACACAGCTAAAAGCTGAAAATAACAGAAGCAAGAAAACAACTAAAAAGATGTCCAAATTCATGGTGTCTTAATTCATATATAGCTACCCTTTACAAGAAATAACAGGATTTTTAACATGTAGAAAGACATATGACTAAAAGACTGTTGAGTAAATGCAGCATGTCCATTAACTTACAGCTAGATAATTGCCATGTTCACAACGATGGGCAAAATGTGTTACCAGGATACAACGAAAGGAGAAAACATTAGTTTGATCCTCCAACCTTCATTTTCTGTGCCCAAGAGCCTTTGAGCCTGGCACAGAAGATGTTCAAAGGAGCATTACAAGGATCAGAAAAGCAAATGTTATTTTGAGGCAAACTCATTTTGCCTAGGATAGCTCTCCAAATGAATCTCCTCCTTTCGAATGACACAGAAGTTGATGTTACTATTCTTTCAAACCACTCCTTCAACCTTCACATACACCAGCATCCTGTATCTTTTCTGCTGTCCAGGTTTTCTGTGAAAGACACTCTAGAACACAAAGTCAGCCAGGGAACTCATCATGCGCAAGAAGCCCCAGCAACCCTCAAACTGTTTTCTTGCTACACAACGGATTCCTGCATTGCCACATCCTTGGAGGATGGGCAGCAAATTTGGAAGATTTTCAGATAAAGCCATCAGGAACAGGAAGCACCACCTACAACATCAAAAGAGAACATACATACAAGATGTGTCTTCTAGCATCAGTCTCTTGCCTGATTAATAGACATTTAGAATTAATTAATAGACATTGATCCTATCAAAACTATCTCAACTGGTGCTTTCAAGAAAAGTGTTTACAATCAACAGGGCTGTAAAAAAGACCTTTCTTGCAATCTTTAGACATACATCAAAAGATGGGGTTGCTGCGATTCCCACATTTTGAACACAGTTGTTTAACCGGTGTGTCCAAAACCCCTATGACAAATTATAACACCTTTCAGGACAAAAGACAAAACAAAAAGCACTGTTTCATGTTATGCAGATACAGAGCTGATCATCATTTAAACAATTTCAGAAATGAAAAGCTCTGTGTCATGGTTATCCAGGTACAACAGACTAGGAATAGCATTAGGCTTGCAGCCAATTATATCAATTATCAAGATGCTCTTTTAACGCTCAATAGTTTTAAGTCAGTATTTATACAGGACAAACAAAGGTATTTGAATTAAAAGAACTCTGCTAATGTGCAAAATCTGGATAATGAAATTTTAGCCTCTAGATCAGCCTAAACCAAACTTATCTTTGATACAATATGCTACAGATGCAGCAGTTGAAACCTGGAAGTGAGTGGCAATGATGCATGATGCCATGTCCAGTCGCTTCTAGGTTGGAGACCATGGAGTGGCACTGAAAACACTGGTAAGAGGCTCAGGGTGGCCAGGCAGGCTCTTCAAGTGGCAAAATCCTCATGTGTGGAGCTCGGCCAACTGAGCCAAGCCTCTTACCACTGTTTTCAGTGCCACTTCAGGTGCCACATCCCATGCTGCTCTGCACATTCACTTTGCCACCCCCAGAAGCCATGCCATGCCTCACAGATTGGGGACCACTGCTCTAAACCTTAACTGATTTTAAAAAATAAGTAGGACAAAAACAACCATGAAAGAGCAAGTGTGCGCAACTTTGTACCCCAAGGCAAGTGGTATAAAATTACTCCACAAAAATTAATGAGCTAAAGCAGTGGTTTTCAAACTCTCAGGGAGAGTTTGAGCAGCTCTAAGTTCTTACGGGGATGGGGGAAAGGCAGCGGCGCGATCCCCAGGATTGCACTGCTCAGAGGGCCTGCAGGGACTTGAGTCCACTTGCCCAAGCCTCCTGCAGCCTCCTGGGGGAGCAGGGAGCCCTGTGTGACCTTCTGCAGGGCTCCCCACAGCTTCAGAAGTAAAAGTGGAGCGATCGTGCTCCACTTCTGCTTTAGCAGAGGTGGGGCGCAATCGCTCCGCTTTCGCTTTCAAAGCTGCAGGGAGCCCTGAAGAAGGTCACACAGGGCTCCTTGCACCCCCAGGAGGCTGCAGGAGGCTCAGGTAAGTGCACCCAAGCCCCTGCAGCCCCCTGAACAGCGTGATCCTGGGGATCGCGCCGCTGCCTCCTCCCTGCCTCTAGGCTGCCCCTGCCACTTAAGGAGAAACAGGCCAGGGCCCACAGGCTGGGGCATTGCGACGCCCCAGTTTGAAAAGCCCTGAGTTAAGGATTTACTCCATTACTACCTCTCCCCACAGGACGCAGTGTGTATCTCCTTGGCACGGCTGCATTGGCACCGGAAAGTTGGTTAGGATTGGCCTGTAGGCTAATTCCTGTACAGATATTATCTCCGTGGCAGACAGAAGACGAAAATCTTCACAACTACATTACTACAAAATTGCAAGTCATTTTATCCGAGTATGCTAGGATTTCATATAACAAAAACTGGCTTGTATATGTCCACATATATAACAGCAGTTGCTGACCGTTTATGAGTTACTGGTAAAGGGAACTTACACTCAACTGCCACCAACCTACTATGTAAAGATTCAATCCCTTTACTAGGAAATCCTGGTTGCTGTAATGACCTTGATGCCTTTGACCAACTTCATCTGGTGAAAATAACAGAACTTTCCCAACAGAAACAAATCTATGTGGTGGGGACCAATTCATTTCTTTGTAATGCAGGGATAGAACACTGGAACACATTCCGCATGGAGTTGCCAGTGCTGACCGTCTGGAAGCTTGACTTTAACTGGGCACAAATTCCAATGTTGACTTTAGAAGCCATAAAAGGCTTGAGCTCATCAGCTTAATGCCTCACCTCACATGCACACCTGTCTTCAGGGCTAACCCACAATTCTGGGACTCCATTCCCTTAAGAGATTCTCATTAAGGCTCAAGTATTTCAAAAGCATTATATGACCCACCTTATCCTGATGGGCTGACAATTGAGGGTTAACACTGGAAGGGGCTGTGATTTTAACTTTTTTTTAAAAAATTTTCTCTTGGGGTATTTTACTTGGATATTTTTCAAGTGAGATTCAAATGTCATTATACCTACAGCCAAAACACACAAGTTAGCTGTAGGATCCCAGCAGCTCATGTTTATATTTGTACGATGTGCCAATAGGTGCATTTATACAGCTCAGCAGCAACATGTATGACTAAAGCTAGGACCCTCACACACACTTACTTCAGAATTAGTGTCATTGAATGTAGTGAAATTTAGTTCTGAGAAAACATGCATAGGACTGGGCTGTGCACAAACCAGTATGGAGCACAGATGGCAATTCTACAATATATGTGCAGCCTGATCCTGTTCCTCAGAAATGTGCCATTCAGTTCAATGGGATTTACTCCTACTATTCCCAAAATGCATAGGATTGTACTATGGAGAATACTTTAGATGTCCCTTAAATATTCTGAACTATTCCATGTTTATTCAACATATTTACTCAGAGCATTTGGAACAGAATAGGATAAAATTCTACACAAGTGAACAAACAAGACATTTGAAGCAGCCTGCCAAATGCTGCCACTTAAATAAGGATGCAAATGGACTTTCCTAATGTGAGCTTTGTTATGCTTCATTACTAAAAGCCCATGGAAACAAATGTTCCATCTGTTCTGCAGCAGGGCCTTGCCATGGCCACCACCACACTGGGAATACACTGTCCCATCCAACATCCACCTAAAGGAGGGGTCTGATATTTACAACAGCAAGTCAAGGAAATTATTTATCAAAGGTGCATTCATAACCTTTAACTAAAATCCAAGGGAAGGCAATTAATCAAAACTTGATCAAGTTTCACAATGTTCCTTGGAACACTGTTACCAATTAAAGATTCAAGCATTCTGTTTCCTTATTCCTTCTATCTGCTAACAGGTTCCAGACCTACATGCACCTACCGCTTCCCTCTATATACATCATTCTAAATTACTCTTAATTGTCACAGGCATAGTCTTGGAGAATGGGTTTTTAAGTAAGACAGAAAACAATCAAGAGTTGGTTATGAAGCCTAATGCTCAGATTTCAAAAACCAAAATATCTCCACCCAACAAGGGGAAATCATTGCATAAAAAGCATAGCTGCAGATTTAGAGCTCCCACTTTATTTACAAGGAGTTACTAAGGAACAGTTTTGGTTGCATATGGTTCTTGTTCTAATCCAAAGATGTGCAAAGACATCAACAGGTTGCACCTCTCTCTCTTGTATTTATAGGCTCTCCTCTTCTTCCCTGGGTTTGAAACAAGTAAAATCAATGACCTTCTCCCACCAACCAGGAATGAATCCTGGGAAGGAATCCAGCTGGAACGAGGAGTTCTATGAAAGACTAGAACTATTCAATTGTAAAAATCCCTGTTTAGAACAGCCTGCCTATGTAAACCACCTTGGATTAAAGTCTGAGGAGAAATCTGATGACCAAAGAAAGGTGGTATATAAATACCAGTATAAATAAATATAAATAACCACCAGTTTGTTTGGAGAAAGAGAAATGCTACAGGTGTAACCAATCCAATGCATCTCTGACAGCCCAATTAATAAAATGAACAAACTGACTAATAAGGAGTTACAGCCCAATCCTATCCACACTTTCCTGGGAGCAAGCCCCATTGACACTAATGGAACTTACTTCTGAGTAGACATGCATAGGATTGGGCTGATACTTTGCTACTAGCTCATATAATAAATTATCTTAATAGTGTATGCTTGGCACTGATAGTGATTATTCTGTGCCATATACTTTAACCATGAATATTAAAATCTAGAGGCCTGCATTCAATCGCCTGGCTGGTGAAGTCCAATGCACACAACCTTTCTGTCCCAGAATCTCTCTCCTATGTCTGTCTCCTACCAGCCTGTCCCTGGCGCACGTCTTTAATGTCATCTGTCCTCTCCTTACCATCTATATTCCGCTCATACATGTGCTACCCACCAGTCACTCACAACCTCTCTTCTTCATCACCTCTCTTTTGCTATAATTCAACCTCCCCTTCCTCCCTGGCCAAGGCATGTACTGCTCACTTAATGCTTCACTTCCACAAGTACAATACAAGCTTGTATAAAAAAAAATATTGTCTCCATTTCAAGTCTGCGTTATCACTTCTGTAAGACTGCAGTGTTTGGATTCTGAATACTTAAATCATGTTTTCATTTTGTAATAGTAAGCATTTTCATGTTAACTTTATAAACACCCTGTTCTTTTCTAGGAAATGCCTATCAAGATATAAAAATGCCAGTACAATGCTTATCAAGTCTTTACCACAACATGCTTCCTTTAATGCTTGTTACCACAAAGAGAATAGGAGGTACACAAAACCAATCTGATTTCCTGACATTCAAAGACAGCAAACTCATGAAAAGCATTTCAGGTTTATGTTCTATACTTGGTTAATTCTCTGCATGTGAAGTCTTCCATACCACTAACATATATTAAGACTAGGTAAGGCCTGCACAATTTCTATCAAGACTAAAACAGCTGACCAACCATAAACTGTGACTTTCAGGAACTCAATATAACCATCATCCAATGATGCTGCCTAAGACTTAAGGACTATCCAGCATCTGCTTGGTATACAGTTTGTAAATTACAATTAGCTTGTTGGGTCACACATAGAGTATAGCAGTGGTTCTCACACATTTAGCACTGGGACCCACTTTTTAGAATGAGAATCTGTCAGGATCCACCAAAAGTGATGTCATGACCGGAGGTGACATCATCAAGCAGGAAAAGTTTTAATAATCTTAGGCTGCAATCCTACCCACACTTACCCAGGAGTAAGTCCCATTTACTATCATTGTTAAAAGAATATACATAGTAGCCTGTTAAAAATACAGGTCTGTAACATTTTCCCAAATGCAGTCACATACCATGGGAGCATATTGAAATGAATGGGAACCCACCTGAAATTGGTTCGCAACCCACCTAGTGGGTCCCAGCCCAGTTTGAGAAACACTGTATAGAATAATGAAACAAGTTAGTGTTTCTACAAGATACATTGCTCCTGTTAGCTTTCTTTCAAGACAATTCAGTTTACTTTCAGATATTCATAGCCCTTAGACAGCCAAATCCTATCCACACTATCCTGGGAGTAAATCCCATTGAATCTAATGGGAATTACTTCTGAGTAGACATGCATAGGTTTGGGCTGACAGTCTAATCTATCAAGTGTTAGACCTGATCTACCCATGCAGTAGAATGCGGCAGTGGAATGCTGCGGTGGTAGAGTGCACTCTGCCACTTCAGACTGCAAATAACGTGTTTATAAAACACTCTCTGCAAGTCAAAAAGTAGCATGCCAGGGAGAAAAGTTCTGCCTAGTCTGCTCCTTGTTTTGCTAATTTTCTACTTGCCGGAAGCTTTTCATACAAGGATGTATTCAAACATGAGATTCTTCCACTAGCAGTATGAAGTGGTACAGTCCTTTCAACCACATCTGCTGCATGTGTAGTTCAGGTTATAGTTGTGCCTAAATCCTGTTAAAATCAATGAAAACTCATGCTTAACATGTTCTATTGGTTTCAAAACGTTACTGACTTGCTTGGGATCAGTGAAGTGAGTTCAATCAATGTAAATGATAGCAGCAGCAGCTTTAGAAGTTATCTTTAAATGCCAATGTTTTGAACTGTACTCATTTGTACAAGTTCTGCAACCTAGAATAATTTACTACAAGAACTCTGAATGTAGTCAACAGTGTGGGGTTTCCTGAAAATAACAACCATCTCAGAATCTAGTATATTTCAATTTTATTTTAAAGTGTTTCTGCCTCTTATGGTATCTTTGAGAAGTTATGGCATGGATTTTCTAACTGGACTTCACTTGATTCTGTTCTGCCATGTTTCTGTTTGATTGTACTTTGTTGTTGTTTTAACTGTTTCTGTAAAAAACATTGGGAAATTTTTAACCTGAAAGGGGGATATAAATCAAAGGAACTATAAATAAGAAAAGTGCTTTAAAACCTGAAGGCAATACAACACAGTCAAAAGTCTTTTCAAATGTCATGATTTCTAGCCCAATACTAACATGTGAGAGATGTTCATTGATTCATTAGCTTATATGCTTTAATGTGAGAAATAAGATGAAAATGTTATTCATCATATGCAGCCAAAACATATGTTAATGGTGATCCACCATGTCATGTTGTTTTCCAGAGCTCTGAGGTTGCATTTAGGACATAATGAACCAACAAGGATTTGAAAAGGTAGCTTTTAAGTATGAATCCTAAACAATAGTATAACGCAATAGAAGCAAGTTCCAGGAACCTATACACGAATCATTGTTACCAGATATAACATCAAAATGTTGTGAACTAGCCACTGTCACCATAAATTAGTCCTGCTACAGAAACAGCAGGCAGACCATTAATATTAATTGCAGCATCCCACATCTAGCAGGAGGGAGGCCCCTCTCCCAGCCAAGCAAACACCCAGTCAGTGAGTGATGGGTAGACTGATCTAATTCATAATTGAAGTCGTCCAGGAAAAGGTCAATTAAAACCACTGATTTAAATCAAAATGTTCCTTTTGATTATTTAGATACTTCCTACACACTTAATTGATTGAGTGGCAGGCAGAGCCTTAAGTATGTATAATTTGAGAACAGACTTCAACCAACTGCAGAGATCACGCAGTTACTAGGCATACAATGAGAGTAAAATGCCAGCCAGGTGGATCTGAGCAGGGCCAGCCCAAGACCTCCTGGTAGTCTGAGGTGGTGTGCCAATTGCCAGTCCCCTTTTTTTTTTAACCTGGTGCTGTACATAGTTTTGGTGCTTTGTTCCTCCCACTCTCTGGACTTGAAAAGGAAGAGGAGGCAGAGCAGAAGACATGAGGTGGAGCAATAGCCTACTACTCTCCTCTCCTCCACTCTTCTGCTTTGTCCCTCTCTTCCTCTTACAATTCAGGAAGTGGAAGGAGAAGCAGCAGCAGTGGAGGTGAGTGGGCAGGTGGAGGAGCTACCTCCCACCAATTGCTGCCTGAGGGGAACTTCTCAGTAGACCAGGGGGATAGGCCAACACTGGCTCTGAAGATACTGTATCATCTCTTGTGCCTTGTTGGTTCCTGATCTGACAAAGATGTTTTGCCAACAGTTCAGAGAAAACCAGCCTTTCCTACAATCTAATAAGAGTCATAAATCTAATCTAATCTAATCTAATCTAATCTAATGGAGTCATAAATTCCATTGTAAGTTATTACACATTTGCATTAAGTTCAAGTTTCATTACAAATCAGGTTATATTTAGAAGAGAGAATTCAAGCTGGGGGGAAAAAATCTAGTGTTTAATTTTGTTTTATAAAATCAGCTTTTTTATCTGCCCTACACTAACCTCTGTAGTTCCAATGATATGAAAAAGGACACCCAATCTCACTCAAAACAGGTCAACTAGGTGCCCAATCCTATCCAATTTCCCAGCACCAGTGCAACTGCAATGCAACCCTGAGGTAAGGCAACAAATGACCCCATACCTTGAAGATGCCTCTGTGATTGCCTCCCCACCACGGGATGCAGTGAATGCCCCATTGGCACGGCTACACCAGCTCTGGAAAATTGGATAGGATTGGGCCCTAGAACTACCGACACCCTTCATCTTATGTGAGGATTACATTCTAGAATCAGTATGTAAAGCTAACATTGTGTATACTCAAAATTGCCCTTACATCTAGAAAATACAGATGGGCTCCCATATCCATGGGGGTTCCATTCCCCCCCCAATGGATAAGGAAACCATGGATATGAGGGAAAGCTATAAATAGTGGCCCCACTGCACCCATTATAAACACCTTTGTTTTACTGTATTAGTGCTTGCAACACAGGTGCTTCTTACTTAATATGTATTCTTGCTGAATTGAAGAACCAAATGTGCAGTTAACAAGCCTGCATGCTACAGAGACTAAGAGGAAGCAGGAACTCCTGCTTCCTGTTAGTCGCCCTCTAACATTTAGGCTGGTTACCTGCATGTTCAGTTCAGCAAAAATGTTAAGCAAGAAGCACCCATGCTGCAAGTGCTACTACGGTAAAACAAAGGTATTGTACTTGTAATGTACAATGGCAGGTGGTCTGGCTCAGTTGGTAGAGCTGCCGCCTTGTATGCCTGAAGATCTGAGGCTGCCAGTTCAAAACAACCAGAAGTATCCGAGAACTGACGACAGGCTGATATACTGATGAGCTGACCCTAGGTGCCAGAGAGGAGTGGCAGAGCGGAGTGGAGCGTGGGAGGCGAAGGCCAGAGAGAGGCCAGACAGGGAAGGAGTACATTTGGAACGAGGAGTTCTATGAAAGACTAGAACTATTCAATTGTAAAAATCCCTGCGGGGTTTAGAACAGCCTGCCTATGTAAACCGGCTTGGATTAAAGTCTGAGGAGAAATCTGACAACCAAGAAAGGCGGTATATAAATACCTGTATAAATAAATAAATAAATAATGGGCATGGGGGGGTTCACCCTGGATCTGTGGATAAGTGAAATTGCAGATACTGGATCTGCAGATTATGGGGGGCCACCTGTACATACTGTATCCTTAAAAATTTCAAGAGACAAGCAGGAATTGAAGCCAACAGAGGAAACAGCTTCATGCTGCGATCTCACATTCACTTTCAGGCATATATTTAGGAAGTGGAACAGCGGGTGAAATTGCCTGCACTATTTAAACTGCTCGAGTTTTGTTTGTTTGTTTGTTTGTTTGTTGTCGACTGCATGAAGTTGAATTAGCACAAGTCAACTGCGACTAAGACGAGGAGCAACCGAACTCCATACTGTCCCTTTGCCTATAACCAGACTGCAAATATACCCTTGGAGTGTCCCAGCGAGCAGGAGCAATTACCAGCAGGTGTGCCAAAAGCTAAAACTGCATAAACACCAGAAATGGACCCTGGAACAAAGGAGTCTAGTGGCAGCTTTGCAAAGGCAACAGCATCCCAGTAATGGAACAACAAATCACAAAATTGAACAGTTAGTGTTTTTCAGTAACTGAGCTGAACTTCCATGGGACAAGCCCAGAACATCCCAGTTTGGCAATTCACTTTTCCTCTACTGAAGCAAGTGCACAAAGCAATGGGGGAAAATGAGGAGCAAAAGAGGGAAAACATGCATTAAAAAACTGCTCCCAAAATCATCCTAAGTGCCATTCAGCAGAGAAATTCTCCAAATCCCTCCTTTAATTAGATGCAAAAAGAAAAGGGACATACTGAATGAGTTAACTCCTAATCTAAGACTTCATCTTGTTTTCTTTGTGGGCCCAAACTAATTATCTTGAACAGAATGTAGGGTCAGCCTGTACAGTCACATTTGCAAATATTTTACTGAATTTAGTCTCTGATCTTGCCTCAATTAACTCTGATGAGAGCACAAAATTGGCTTCAACAACTGAAACATAAATTGTGTTCCTGGGAGCTAGCACTGGACACATGGTAAGGCGAAACATACTTAAGAAAGCTTCCACACAATAACACAAGCAACCAGCATGATCATCATATATACCCTATGATTCATGGAGCTTATTTTGTCAGCTAGTGCTCTAATTACATTGCTAGGTTACAGGCTGATAGCATGCATAGTTTAAAAAAAAACAAGTCACTAAACATGTTTCATGGAGTAGAGGGAACAGTTATTTCTATAGTACTGAACAGTATTATTTAAGTTTAAAGGGAAGCAGTCAGAAAAAAGCTACAATAATTCTAGGAACTCTGACACATTCCCTGTTCTTTCAGCCTTACACAGTATTATTTTTTTTATTTACTTCCATCATCTGTATCGTGCCCTCCCACCAAGTCTGCTCAGTGAGGTACATGTGAGGCATCCCCCTTTTATTCTCAAAGCGACCTTATGAAGTAGGTTAGTAGTGAGTCAGTGAGAGAACACCACAACCAATGAGGTTCTCAGCTGTGATTAGAAGTCAAGCCTCACCAATCCAAGCTCAAAATATGACCCTATGCATGCTTACCTGAGAGAAAGTCCCATTTAACAGTGTGACTTACTTCCAAGTAGGTAGGCATTGAACTACATGTCTGAACAATTCACTGAACAATTCACACAATGTGAATTCAGTCCCATCACTGAATTCAATGAGCCTTCCTTGCTACAAACAAGATAGGTGTCCGACATATACACAAATGGTCTTCTCCAAGTTCTGTAAATCTCCAAGCACTTACTAGGTTAGGTTCACTTTGACAAAATTCTGGACAAGGTGAAGCTCCTATTCAAAAGCTGGACGGAACCAAGCTCTTAATTTATATAAATAGTTAAAGACTTCTTTTGTGGCATCAGGACTCCTTTCTGTATTACCAAGAGCAGAAAAGGAAGTAGGACAATACATGGGGGCATCTGCAGAGGGATATATAATCAGTACTAATTTTAGGTGCAAGGAGCTGGTTCCGTTTTCTCTGAAATCCAACAGAGAACTTGCTGCTTCCTCTGCTCAAGTGTAAGGGTGTTTTAAACATAGGACTCTTTAGCCATTTAGGCCAAGAACCTTTGACACAACAGCCCAGATCCAACAGGATGAAGCTAGTGTGCCATCCTAGACAGCATGGATGTTGATAGAGCCTGACTGATTGGTTTACCAGGGTTGCAAAGCCTCACAAATAAATGAATTTGGGATTTTCATTAAAACTCTACATTAATAATCATAACTAATATTTATATAGTATTTTAAACAGTATTTATAATAACCAGTATTTATAATAACAACAACATTATAAGAACATACTTTATAATGAGCAAGACCATTGGTCAACCTAGCCCAACACTGTCTGCTCTTGATTCGCTGTCATTCTCCAGGGGCATGGGCACTTTCCCAGTCATATTATCTGAGATTTTTTGAAGTGAAGATGTTGGGAAGGGAACATGGGAGGAAATGCATTTTGCAAACAAAGCAGGTGTTCTACCACTGAATCTGTGTGCCTCCCTTAACGAGCCAGGCAGGGCATTTGCTTACAACCCAATCCAAACATTTTTCCAGTGCCCATACAGCTGCAATGCGGCACTGAGGTAAGAGAACTCGAGGAGGCCTCAGTGACTGACCCCCCCCCCCATTGCAGGATGCAAAGCACACCCCATTGCCATGGCTGCATCACTGCTGGAAAGTTGGATAGGACTGGGCTGTTTGACAGTTCTTTAGTTTCTTGGCTAATACCATCTGAACACAGGGCAGGAGTATTGTGTATTGGCAACCTTCAGTCTCGAAAGACTATGGTATCGCGCTCTGAAAGGTGGTTCTGGCACAGCGTCTAGTGTGGCTGAAAAGGCCAATCCGGGAGTGACAATCCCTTCCACACCGGGAGCAAGTGCAGTCTGTCCCTGGTCTGTCTCCCTGGCTATGGGCCTTCCTTCTTTGCCTCTTAGCCTCAGACTGTTGGCAAAGTGTCTCTTCAAACTGGGAAAGGCCATGCTGCACAGCCTGCCTCCAAGCGGGCCGCTCAGAGGCCAGGGTTTCCCACTTGTTGAGGTCCATCCCTAAGGCCTTCAGATCCCTCTTGCAGATGTCCTTGTATCGCAGCTGTGGTCTACCTGTAGGGCGCTTTCCTTGCACGAGTTCTCCATAGAGGAGATCCTTTGGGATCCGGCCATCATCCATTCTCACGACATGACCAAGCCAACGCAGGCGTCTCTGTTTCAGCAGTGAATACATGCTAGGGATTCCAGCACGTTCCAGGACTGTGTTGTTTGGAACTTTGTCCTGCCAGGTGATGCCGAGGATGCGTCGGAGGCAGCGCATGTGGAATGCGTTCAGTTTCCTCTCCTGTTGTGAGCGAAGAGTCCATGACTCACTGCAGTACAGAAGTGTACTCAGGACGCAAGCTCTGTAGACCTGGATCTTGGTATGTTCCGTCAGCTTCTTGTTGGACCAGACTCTCTTTGTGAGTCTGGAAAACGTGGTAGCTGTTTTACCGATGCGCTTGTTTAGCTCGGTATCGAGAGAATGAGTGTTGGAGATCGTTGAGCCAAGGTACACAAAGTCATGGACAACCTCCAGTTCATGCTCAGAGATTGTAATGCAGGGAGGTGAGTCCACATCCTGAACCATGACCTGTGTTTTCTTCAGGCTGATTGTCAGTCCAAAATCTTGGCAGGCCTTGCTAAAACGATCCATGAGCTGCTGGAGATCTTTGGCAGAGTGGGTAGTGACAGCTGCATCGTCGGCAAAGAGGAAGTCACGCAGACATTTCAGCTGGACTTTGGATTTTGCTCTCAGTCTGGAGAGGTTGAAGAGCTTTCCGTCTGATCTGGTCCAGAGATAGATGCCTTCTGTTGCAGTTCCAAAGGCCTGCTTCAGCAGGACAGCGAAGAAAATCCCAAACAAGGTTGGTGCAAGAACACAGCCCTGCTTCACTCCGCTTCGGATGTCAAAAGGGTCTGATGTGGAGCCATCGAAGACAACAGTGCCCTTCATGTCCTTGTGGAAAGATCTGATGATGCTGAGGAGCCTGGGTGGACATCCAATCTTGGGGAGAATCTTGAAGAGGCCGTCTCTGCTGACCAGGTCGAAAGCCTTTGTGAGATCTATGAAGGCTATAAAGAGTGGCTGTCGTTGTTCCCTGCATTTCTCCTGCAGTTGTCTAAGGGAGAATACCATATCAGTGGTGGACCTGTTGGCTCGGAATCCACACTGCGATTCTGGATAGACGCTCTCTGCAAGTACCTGGAGCCTCTTTAGTACAACTCGGGCAAACAGCTTTCCTACAACGCTAAGGAGAGAGATGCCGCGGTAGTTGTTGCAGTCACCCCTGTCACCTTTGTTCTTGTACAGCGTGATGATGTTTGCATCCCTCATGTCTTGAGGTACTCCACCTTCTCTCCAGCAGAGACAGAGGATTTCATGCAGCTCAGTGACGATGATCTCTTTGCAGCATTTTAGGACTTCAGCAGGGATGCTGTCTTTTCCAGGTGCCTTGCCAAAGGCAAGGGAGTCCAGGGCCACGTGAAGTTCTTCTAGGGTTGGTTCACTGTCAAGCTCTTCCAGCACAGGCAGGCACTCAATGTTGTTCAGTGCTTCTTCGGTGACTACATTTTCTCTGGAATATAGCTCAGAGTAGTGCTGCACCCAGCGTTCCATCTGCTGCGCCCGATCCTGGATGACCTCGCCTGTGGCAGACTTCAGAGGGGCAATTTTCTTCTGTGTTGGACCTAGGGCCTGCTTGATACCATCATACATCCCCTTGATGTTGCCCGTGTCAGCTGCTATCTGTATCTCGGAACAGAGCTGGAGCCAGTAGTCGTTAGCACATCTCCTGGCAGTCTGTTGGACTTTGCTGCGAGCAGTTCGGAGGACCTGCAGGTTGCGCTCACTGGGACAGGCCTTGTATGCTGCTTGAGCTCTCCTCTTTTCCTCAATGACTGGTGTCAACTCCTCAGAGTGGGCTTCAAACCAGTCTGCCGCCTTGTTGGTCTTCTTGCCGAATATGGACAAGGCGGTGTTGTAAACGGTATTCTTGAAATGTTCCCATCTGTTGGATGCGTTTGCGTCGGCCGGGCCTGGAAGAGATTCCTCAAGCGCTTGTGCAAATTCCTCCACTTTTCTCTGATCCCGGGTCTTGCTGGTATCAATGCGAGGTCTTCCTTCCTTTTTCGTGTGATACAGTCGCTTTGTTTGCAGTTTCACTCTGCTGCACACCAGGGAGTGGTCAGTGTCGCAGGCAGCACCATGATAACTGCGTGTGATCTTGATGCTGGGAAGGCTGGAGCGTCTGGTGAGGATCAGGTCGAGCTGGTGCCAGTGCTTTGATCTTGGATGTCTCCAAGAGACTCTATGTTGGGGCTTTGAGTACACACACATATTACAAACGTAAACTGCTTCTAAATGTAATCAAGAGCCCAGTCCTATCAGGAGAACCGCCCCACTGCTGGTGCTAGAGGAGGGCAGGAGAAAAGTGGGAACAACATTCCCTTACCCTGAGGAGACTCTGGCAGTTGCTCTGGCCCCACAGGATACAGCAGCAGCCATTTCAGCACCACTTTACCTAGTGGAGGCAGCGCGCCTTAGAACTGTGCTATAACTGTTAGAGCTGCCCCCAAGAAGCCCTAGGAATTGAAGGCTGCAATCCTAACCACACTTTCCTGAGAGTAAGCCCCACTGAACAAAATAGGACTTACTTCTGAGTAGACCTGGTTAGGATTGTGCCTGAAGTTGCGTGGGTATAGAGAATACTCCATTAAAAATTCTAGCCACCCAATAGAACAGCAGTTTCTTATAGAGTTGTAAAGAGTGGGGAGGACAGGGAAAGACACAGAAATATTCAGATGAAAACAAAAATCAAGACCCACTAAGTAAAAACTTAATACCTTTCTCTCCTCCCAATTTTAAGAAATCCCTTCAATTTTCTGTTTTAGAATCATAACTGAAATCATGTTAATTGCATTTTTGGGATATTAGTTATCTAGCTTTTCTTTAGAAATACAAGTTTCTTCTGTTTCTGTTACAAGCTACAATACCATTTGTAAGTTAAAGAAACATAAGCTTCCTTTTTAGTTTACCACTATTTTGATGACTTCTAGTTTCAAAAGTTCTTTCTTGATAAGTCAACAGTAGAAAACAAATAAGTTCCTTAGGCTTAGGATACAGCAGATTGCAGCTCCATATCTAACTCTGGATATATTTGCAATTCTTACTTGAATACAAATTAAAAGTGCCCTGTGTGCACCCTTGGGCATATGCAGCCTACTCATGAGCATGGCTTTTACACATGGAAGGGCTGCTGACAGGCAAAGTAAGATGGTGGTCTCCTTTGTACAGAACAGTGTGGTTGGGGAGGTGAGGCTGCATCAAGGACCATTCAGATTTTCTACTTTCTTGCCATCAGTCAATATGGTTGGCAACCTTCAGTCTCGAAAGACTATGGTATAAGCCTATAACACCCGGTATTCCCAAGCGGTCTCCTATCCAAGTACTAACCAGGCCTGACCCTGCTTAGCTTCCAAGATCAGACAAGATCGGGCATGTGCAGGGTAACCGAGTGTGTTTTTGCCATCAGTATACCAAATGGTAGTATTTTATGTGCTAAAACAAGTATAATATGTTAAAATCAGTTTAATATACATACACCTGTATGGCACGTTCGAGCACAGGGATGCCCAAACTCCAGCCCTGGGGTGACTTGCAGCCCTCGAGGACTCCGAATGCAGCCCTCAAGGAGCCCCCAGTCTCCAATGAACCTATGGCCCTCTGGAGACTTGCTGGAGCCCGCACTGGCCTGATGCAACTGTTTGACCTCTCGTGTGAGCTGTGGGATGAGGGCTCCCTCATCCCTCCCTCCACTTGCTGTTTCACGTCTGTGATGCAGTAGCAGCAGCAAAGGAAAGGCCAGCCTTGCTTTGTGCAAGGCCTTTTATAGGCCTTGAGCTATTGCAAGACCTTCATTCATTCATGTAAGTTCATCTTTAATATATTTATTTATGTAAACTAATGTAAATTTATTCAAATTTTAAATTTAAATTCTTTTTTTCCCCGGGCCCCCAAAACAGTGTCAGAGAGATGATGTGGTCCTCCTGCCAAAAAACTTTGGACACCTCTGTTCTAGCATATCGCAGATTTGGCCCACAAAGAGAGCTACACACACTACAAACATTCTGGTCTTAGCATGCAGTGTAACCATGCCTGCACTATGCAGCCAGGCCCTCCATCCTTCAACATTTGCTGCTGGTACCTAGACAGTATTCATGAAGCACATGCTTAACTTTATAAGTAATCAAACTGAAATCATTGGTAAACTTACTCTGTAGGATATCTTTGAAGATAGCCTGTGTATTTAGCAAAATGTTCAAGGATTTTTTTTCCTAATCAAGGTTAACAATGTATGTTTTCAGAATGTTGACTAGCCTCAAGTGAACTATTTTTGGTTAAGTACAGGCATGCCCCGGTATCTGTGGGGGTTCCGTTCCAGAACCTCCTGCAGTTAACTGAAACTACAGATATAAGGGAATGCCCCCCACATTCCCCTCGCCTCCAGAGGGGCACGTATGGCGGGGGCCGCAAACCCTATCTGTGCATAAGTGAATCTGAGGATATGGGATCTGTAATGCAGGTTGTATGAACCAGCAGTGGAGTAATAATATATTTCCTAAGTGAGGTGATAGTAATACATTAATTGTTTTATATTTTAAAATTTTTAAATATGTTAAAACGGTTTTAAAAAGAAGAATACTGTATTCATTTTTTTTAAAATATCACTTGGCAAGAAGCATTTTTCCAAATGAACACCTTCACATATGCATTTAGGTTCTACACACATACATATGTCATGAAAATACAGGTACATGTATAGAAAAAACTGTTGGAAAGGGACTCTGCAGAGGACAGGTGTGTAACAGTGGATTCAGCAAATACAGTTCTCTTCAGAAAACAAACCTTGCAAGACCCCACGGATAGAGGCTTTAAAAACTAGCAGTGGGATTTATTTTTTTTTTAAATAGAACAATTATACTCAATTTTTTGTTTTTCATATTACAAAAAGTTCAACACAGCCATTTGGAAACAGTCGCACAAATATTTCCTCTGTTTTTCTCTGATATACCAGAAATCCAGTAATGAAGTTTCACTGTCCACATGACAAAAAGGGAAAGTAACAGTAACATCTCTGGATTTACAAGTTCAGTACAAGCACTTAATGAAAAGAAAAGGTGAATGTCAAGTATGAGTTTAGTTTTATCTTTTTGTCCTTGTTTTCAAAATCTGTTAAAACCATAAATACTTCTAGACAGCATGCTTTTAATTTTTGCACTGTATCAAGAGTGATAAGCATACTTAGTTTAAAATGGGGAAACAAATATGAATACACACTAAATAATACTATATTCTTAAACAATGTGCCGTGCCCTAAAACATTCGCTCTGCTGAATATGACTACTGTATAGCTCACATTCCAAGAGTTGACTTAGGGCCCAATCCTATCCAACTTTCCAGCACCGGTGCAACTGCAATGCAGCCTTGAGGTAAAGGAGTAAATGTTCCCATACCTATAGGAGGCCTCTGTGACTGCCTCCCCACCACAGAATGCAGTACACACCCCATTGGCACTGCTGCCAATTGGATAGGATTGGGCCCATACTCCTTAATCCTGTACAATTCTCATTATGTGCAAAGAGAATAAAGCACAGAATTTGGTGGAACTAACTGCTGCCCTGCTGATCTGAAAAGAGGAAGATAGACCCTTTTGCACACTTTGGTCACAAAAAATTGGTCCAGTGAAATATTAAGTCTTATTTGTATCTCATTAAAAAAATTAACTTTTATTAACATAATTTGTTAACAAAATTTGAACACCTTCAAATTACTCTGCATCTACACAGAGCTAGTATAAGCGAAAAAACACACTCTGCAATTTGACGTGAACATGCAGCACAATTCTACACATGCTTACTCAAAGTCCTACTGTGTTCAGTGGGCCTTGCTCTCAAGTAAGGGTGTTTACAACTTCAGCCTTAGTGCATCACAGTTTGTAGTGCATCACAGTTTGACTAAGCTCAGTTGGAAAACAGATGCTCTTTCAAACTGTCTGCCTCATCTTCTGTGGAACATCCATACCTGTATAACCTAATCACACCTTATGTCCTGCTCCACACACAAACCAGCCAATTCAGGAAGGATTTCTGGAGCAAAAAGCCTCTCTCTCTAAAATATGTTGCCTCCAGTAATGACAGAGGCTTTAAAGTTTCAAGGGAAGATACTTTAAAAACTATTTGTTCTATTAATTCCTTTTTCTTGGAATGTCAGAGAGAGATTGTAAGGTTTGGGTTGGCCTAAGAGGGAAGAGATGTTGTAAAGTTCCTGATTCTGTTGGACAGACAGTGCAAAGTGAAAGTCAACAAGCCAACATCTATATTAAAAATGACAGTGCAAACATAGCCATTCTACCTGCTTTGTGATTTGTTAATTCTTCTGATGGGCCTTTGTTTGGCACATCATTTCTGTCCTTGTAATAGTACTGCTACCACTAAACATATAGCAAGAATTGGTGGTATTATCCACACAGGTAGGTGCAAAAGAAATGTCCATGATAGAAAACAATATGCAGCTCAGTTATCACCCAGCCAAGAAGGCTGTAATCATAGAGAATAATATATGGAGAAATAATAATGATCATAAAGGTAAGTACTGGAAAATGGCAGTTCAAAGTAGGAACAAATAACCTGCTTTCCAAAGATATACAAAACACTCTTCTTGGGCAGATGTGCACTTCCACCTGGCTTCCATGCTTCACTCATTCTAGAATTGCCCCCCCCCAGCACATGTCATTCATACTTTTATTTCTGCTTCCTATATGAATTGCCTGCGGAAAGATCTGCATGGCCACAGAAGCATGGTCAAACGCAGCGCTCTGCATCAATGTAAGAGGCTATAAACAAGCTACAGCTGGCTGCTCAGTTGCTACAGTGCAAGCCTATAAAGAATTTCTGTATTGGGCGGAAGACGTGATCGTGCCTCTATTTTTGCCCAGCCCACAGGTGTACACATGTGGTCCCTGTTGCGTATATGCAATGCTGGGCAGAAATGTTAAGCGGGAGCAAATCTGCTTTCCAGGCGCCAGATTTTCAATGGCAGCATGTATAAAAAGACATGCCAATGCTGGCAAGCACTGCCAGGGAAGGTGGGCACAGAAATGCTGAACCACCGACCAAGGTCACTTTCTTTGACAGTCTGGGATAAGAGCAGGCAGCAGGTGCCCCTTTCACCACCCCCCAGCGATGCCCCTCACAGTCCCCAAAGCAGCAGGTCACCTGGGACAAACTCAGCAGCCAGAACCGTTGGGCTCTTGGGAGGGGGCTCCCCAGATCCAAGGGGCAATGACTCTCCCCCCGAGTTTGCCTTCAGAACTCTTCAGAAGGAAAGGACAGAGGGGAGGGGGCAGCTTCCCAGGCCCCCCTCAAAGGTCCACAGAAGGGCAGAGGCATAAGTTTGGACCACTCAGATAAGACTTCTAGGAACAGCCTGTTCTTCCAGGACCCACTGAACAAGGAGGTGCCCCACATCCTAGACACACCTGGGCCTGTTCAAAGGAGAGTGGCAGGCTGACAGGAAGGGCAAGCGCAGCCGGCTTCCTCTGCCCCCACCAGAGGGCAACAGCACCGGCTCCAGCTGGTGGGTCGCAGCTGCCAAGCGGGGGGCACACGAGCCCCCTGCCTCCCCCCTCACGCTCAGGCTGCGCCCCAGGCCCCCTTGACGCTCCTCTGCTGCCCCCCGCCCAGCCAGTGCCTGCTTCGGAGCCCCGGGAGGCTCCCTCCTCCGCCAGGGGGCAGAGGCGCCCCGGGCCTCGCTCCCTCCTTCCCTGCCCGGGGTCGGGAGGCTCGCTGCCCAGCCCGCTCCGGCGCGCGCTTCCTTACCCGCGGCCCCAGCGAGAGCAGCAGCAGCGCGGCCAGCCCGAGGAGGCGAGGAGGACCCGGCGCCAGGCGGTGCCACTCCATGCCTGGCCGTCTCCGGAGCCACCCGGGGCCCGACCGGCTCTGCAGCTGCCTGCTGGCGGTGCTGGGGGTGGCCCTGCTCGCAGCGTGTCCGGCCCTTCCTCCTCCGGAGGCGGAGCCGAGCCACACGTCAAACGTGGGCGGGCGGGAGCACAAGCCCAGGGTCCCCCGCCAGCCTGGCACTGGAGCGGCGGCGCCAGGCTCAGCTCGGGAGCCCCTCGGCATTACAGGCAGCAGCCGCGCCGCCCCTTCCCGCTTGGCACCAGGCCTGGCCTCGCATGTGCCGCGCAGGTCCTGCTCATCAGTGCAGGAAGTGAGACTTGCCTGTCCTGGAAGCACCCAGGCTGGTGGCAAGCTGGGCGCTGCAGGCGGGCCTGCCTGGGAAGGAAACCAAAGGAAGGCACAGACCCACCTTCCAGAAGCAAGAGGCTGAACTGCTCAAGCCATCCTGGTCAAGCCAGGCAGCAGATCTTCCCTTCCCTGGGATGGACCAGCAGCAGCCCACCACTCTTCCTGGTATTCTCACATCACCCTGATACAGGGACGTTTGAATGCCTACCCCTGTGGTTCCCAAACTTTTTGGACTGGCAGCTCCCTTGACCTACTGGGCCATTGGCCTCAGCTCCCCACGCAGGGCCCAATCCTATCCAACTTTCCAGCACTTGTGCAGCCGAAATCCAGCCTCAAGGTCAGGGAACAAATGTTCCCATCTTTTGAGGAGGCCTGTGTGACTGCCTCCCCACCACAGGATGCACTGGCACTAGAAAACCGGATAGAATTGGGCCCTAAGGCTACAATCCTATACATTGTATAGGATGGCAGGTTCTTTGTGAGGATTCTGCGGCTCTCCTGGCTGGTTTCCTTGGCTCCCCTGGGAGCCATGGCTCACAGGTTTATAACCACTGGTCTCTGGTGGGTTAGACACAACCATGTGCCCACAGCATATATGGGCCCAATCCTATCCAACTTTCCAGCACAGATGCAGCTACAATACAGCCTGAGGCAAGGGAACCAATGCTCCCTTACCTTGTAGAGGCCTCCATAACTACCCTCCCACCACAGGATGCAGTGCACACCCCCATTGGCACAACTACACCAGGGCTGGAAAGTTGGATAGGATTTGGTCCTATGTCTCTGGTTTAACCCAACAAGTGGGAAACCTAATTTATACTTAATATCGACAAAGTATTGAACAAAGTGCAACCAGCTGTCTGACAGGCAGATTATGCTTTCACCCCAAAAGTCTACCATCATACGAACCTGAAAATATATTTCCGTTGCCTTTCCCGTTGGTACAGTGGGAATAATTGTGATATACTGCATGAGGCCTGCCAAGATTTTGGACTGACAATCAGCCTGAAGAAAACACAGGTCATGGTTCAAGATGTGGACTCACCTCCCTGCATTACAATCTCTGAGCATGAACTGGAGGTTGTCCATGACTTTGTGTACCTTGGCTCAACGATCTCCGACACTCATTCTCTCGATACCGAGCTAAACAAGCGCATCGGTAAAGCAGCTACCACGTTTTCCAGACTCACAAAGAGAGTCTGGTCCAACAAGAAGCTGACGGAACATACCAAGATCCAGGTCTACAGAGCTTGCGTCCTGAGTACACTTCTGTACTGCAGCGAGTCATGGACTCTTCGCTCACAACAGGAGAGGAAACTGAACGCTTTCCACATGCGCTGCCTCCGACGCATCCTCGGCATCACCTGGCAGGACAAAGTTCCAAACAACACAGTCCTGGAACGTGCTGGAATCCCTAGCATGTATTCACTGCTGAAACAGAGACGCCTGCGTTGGCTTGGTCATGTCGTGAGAATGGATGATGGCCGGATCCCAAAGGATCTCCTCTATGGAGAACTCGTGCAAGGAAAGCGCCCTACAGGTAGACCACAGCTGCGATACAAGGACATCTGCAAGAGGGATCTGAAGGCCTTAGGGATGGACCTCAACAAGTGGGAAACCCTGGCCTCTGAGCGGCCCGCTTGGAGGCAGGCTGTGCAGCATGGCCTTTCCCAGTTTGAAGAGACACTTTGCCAACAGTCTGAGGCTAAGAGGCAAAGAAGGAAGGCCCATAGCCAGGGAGACAGACCAGGGACAGACTGCACTTGCTCCCGGTGTGGAAGGGATTGTCACTCCCGGATTGGCCTTTTCAGCCACACTAGACGCTGTGCCAGAACCACCTTTCAGAGCGCGATACCATAGTCTTTCGAGACTGAAGGTTGCCAATACATACTGCATGAGGTTATTATGAGGATATGAAAGGTAGTTTTCCCCCCTATGTTTTGGCAGTAGGTTAGGCAATAATGAATGAATGGACTCTTCACTGTTTTTGGTAATATTTTACACATGGGCAGAGCCATGCAGAGAGCACTTTGGACTATACAGTACTTTCTATCTATGAGTTAGATATTGTGAGTCTGTTTTTTGGTGTGTTAATGTATACCGTAAACTCCTCTTTTAAGAACTATGCCACATGGGTTAAAAATCGTGCATTATAAGGTGTTTGTAGCAATGGATGGAAAAGCATGTTGGGATTAAAGCATGATAACACTACAAGCCTGTGAGCTGCACAGAATGTGCAGAAAAGCAAAGCTTCACAAAAAAGAGGACCACATTTATGCTGCTAAAATGTCCAAAGGTTAATTATACAGAATGTCCACAAACTTGTATAACTCCCCTGGCAATTTCAACTCACAGATCAGGTTAGTCTAGCAAGAAATGTTTGCTTTATACATTGGCAGACAGTTTTAGGGAGAGAGAGAGTCAGGGTGACCCTCCTGCACTTAAATGAATTTCAACTGGAACAAAAACAAGGGAGGGGGTTAAAAAACCACCCATGAACTATTAATCAGTTCCAAATGTCTTTGAACAAGTATAATCGCAACTGAAGGAGACACTTGACAGAGTGAATGAATAAATACTGCTTAGCAAATGATTTTCCTGAGGCTCTTATCTAGTATTTATATTTTTATTCTGCACTTAATTGCTTTTGTTAGAGATAATTAGCTTGTCATTAACAGGAGTTGCAAGGCAAATGGTCTTCTGTTTAGAATATGCTCCTATTATGCATTATGTACATATTTCAGCCCTGCCTGAAATAAAATCATTTGTGCTGCTTGGAAAAGGATTTTACAGTTCAAGCCTAAACCTCCAATCCAGCCACATGCTTGCTGTGGGAGAAGGGGAAAAAAAGTCCCACATCAGGACTACAGGGATGGCTACTCCTGCTTCATGAGTACCTGGAAGGGAGTGGGGTAGAGAAAGGGAACCAGGGAAGCTGGTTTTAGTCAAGCTCTCCTTTTTCTGTCTCCTCCTTAGCAAGTGATCACTGCTATTAGAACTTCCCATGTGGAAGGGGGAGCGCAGGTCTCTGCTGTGTTTTAACACTTCTAGAATCAGGTCATTGATTGCAGTTCTATACTTAGCTATCAATGTTTGTTCAGAATTAAGTCAGATTGGCAGCACAATCCTAACCTGCACCAGCACAGTCAGGCCACAATGGCCTGTGTTGTATCCTATGCAGGCTAGGAGGCTGCTGGAGGTCACCTAGGGATACAGGGATATTCTTCCCCTTACCCATGAAACACTCCAGCCTGCCCTATGGGCCTACTCAGATCTATGCCGGTTATTTAGCTGGAGCAAATCTGAGCAGGTTGTGTAGGGTTGCCCAGCCCAGAAGCTGGAAAGCCAGGTGCTGCCATAGCCTGTTCTGCCCTCCCCCTGCCCAGAAACACCAACATCTTGCCTTCATCTCACCACCTCCCATCCCCTGTACCGCCTGGTGCAGTCTTACCTGCTGTGGCCAGCACAGGGACTGGATCTGGCCCCAGCAGACTGGTGTGTGTCCTTGCACTTGTGTGCCAGCTCCTGAGTTGATGCAAAGTTCCTTATGGCATGCAGAGGGCCTGAGCCAATGCATGCAAAATTTAGAATTGGGCTGCCCATTGAATGGGTCTTACTTCAAAGTAGGGCCACAATCTTATGTACACTTACTAGGGACTAAGCCCCATTGAACACAGAGGAGTTACGGTACTTCCAAATAAACATACATAGGATGAACTGTAAAGATTCATACAAGCAAAGAGGCACTTTTAAAGTGACTGACCTCTTTCATGTAGCAGGGGGAAGTCCCTGTTAAACCCATCATAGCATCTTTATTCTTATTCAGTGGTGGTTGGCTGATGCTTCTTCTTCATCTTATCACTGTGTGCCTTTTTGAGGGCCCAATCCTATCCAACTTTCCAGCACTGGTGTAGCCACAATGCAGCCCCGAGTTAAGGGAATAAATGTTCCCATACCTTGAGGAGGCCTCTGTGATTGCCTCATCACCACAGGATGTAGTGCATGCCCCTTTAGTATGGCTGCACCGGCACTGGAAAACTGAATAGGACTGGGCCCTGAGTCATTTATGCAAACCACTTTGTGAATTTGTTAAAAATTCTTACTAACAACAACAATGACAATTATAATACTGCTAAAGGCTTCACATCCTATACACATTTGAGACACTGGGACTTACATTTGAGTAATCATATATAAATCAGTTTCCAGGTCTCATGGACATGAAAAGTATCCTTTCATATATATTATTTCCCTTTGTTCAATTTTTTACACTATAAATGTTTAGTAGATTTTATTCAGGTACATTGATGAAATAGTACTGCGTTCATATTGTTTCCCCAAAAGGTCTATAGGTAATCGTTCAGATCAAATTCAGTTTGAATCAACGTGCTGCAATAAAGCACAAAGAACGCAACCATTTAACAGTTGCTTTAGTGTCCATATAATTCTTTGCTTCTCATTGACTTTGTTTCTTTATGTCGTCACTTCTGGAAGTTTAACTCCCTGACTTACCAGTTATCCAAAAGTTCTTAAAATGAGCTTCTAGTGCCCTCTAGTGGATTAAAGCATCACATGCAGAGTAGAGGCTCAGTTCCGGGGAGCAGCCGTGACTCCCAATACCAGCCATATTTAGACTGCAATGCTGCGTATGCTTATTGGAAGAAAGCTCCACTGAATATAATGGAACTTACTTCTGTATAAGTGTGCATAGGACTGAGCTGTTTATTGCAGCATACCCTTGGCGTAGGCGGTCAGATCAGCTGCAATGCATCTGATGAAGTTGACTGTAGCCCACGAAAGCGTTTGCCACAGAAGCCCAATTCTATGCATGTCTACTCAGAACTATGTCCCATTACAGTCGATGGGGCTTACTCCCAGGTAAGTGTGGAGAGGATTGCAGCCTAAGAACCCAATCCTATGCATGTCTACTCAGAAGTAAGTCCCATTACAGTCGATGGGGCTTACTCCCAGGTAAGTGTGGAGAGGATTGCAGCCTAAGAACCCAATCCTATGCATGTCTACTCAGAAGTAAGTCCTATTATAGTCAATGGGGCTTACTCCCAGAAAAGTACAGATAGGATTGTAGCCTAAGCTAAAACCCTTTTTCGCTGATGGAGCCAAAAAGGAGAAGATCGCCAAGGCAACAATTCCTTTTTCATACTAGACTCCAAATGGTGGAATCATCCCGAGTTGCCAGACAGCCCAAGCCTATGCGTGTCTACTCAGAAGTATGTCCCATTGAGTTCAGTGGGGCTGCTCCCAGGAAAGCATGCATAGAATTGCTACCTAGGGCTGCACTATCCACACTTACCTGGGAGTAAGACCCATTGACTATAATGGGACTTACTTCTGAGTAGACATGCATAGGCTTGGGCTCTCAGTCGCTTCAGAGCTACAGTCAACTAGAGATCCCCAGGCCACAAGAACACATAATGTACAAATTATTGTCTATCCATCCATCAGTGCTAAGAAAAGTAAAGCAGAGTATAATGTGAAAGAAAGAAAGAAAGAAAAAGAAAGGCAAGCGTGGGGAAAAAAGAAATACGTGCACCGTTTATTGAATTGGTTGGTACTTCCCTTCTCAAAACTCGATGCATACAGTACTTTGCGACTACAGAACTTTCATACTTAGGCATACATTCAGCTGACGTCATATGTATCACATGAGAGTTTAATGGTGCCGCAATTGGCTCCTGACGAAGTGGGGCGGGATCAGTCGCCCCACCGAGCCTACAAATAGATGAGAAGGGGGGGGGCTAGTCCTTTTTGCTGCGTGGTCGGGAGATGATTCTTCCAGGAGAGGTCTGTGGGGGTTCCGGCCAGTGGGAGGTGATGATGGGCTTCATAGGCGAGTGAGACTGGGATCTTGGCTGTCCTGGGGCTTAGATGCTTTTCGGGGGGGAGGGTCACAGAACCCTGGTCTGGAGAGCGTGGCCTGGAGAGGAGCCCGGTGTTGGAGCAGAAGACAGCAGGCTGCCTAGTCAGGCCAGGTCAACCTGGAGTCTGAAACGGGGATCCAGTGTCTCTTTGCCTGCGGGTGAGCGCAGTGGGACTTACGCCTGTGTAACGTGCATCGGGACGGGTCCACGCGTGCCATGAAGACGGGCAAGGCAAGGGGAGGATATGGGGCGGAGATTCCTTTGCACGCCCTGGCAGCCAGTCACTCTCAACCATGTACCTGGAGCTCAGTGACCCGGGAATCACACTAGTTTCCCCCAGTTGCTTTTATGCTTGGCTAGTTTGAACACTGTGTATATTCTGTAGCCATTTTGTAATGCGTCCCTACGGCTTGCATGGAGAAGGTGGGGAAGAGGTTGCATTTGTAGCTGTAAGGAATTCTGGGTTTGAGAGAACCTGGTGATTAGCCCATGCACTCCAGCAGTGTTGGCTATTAATACTGTTATGCACCTGATCAGAGAGTTCCAAGGGGGGGGGGTGACTCTGAGTATAAGAACATAGGAAGAGCCCTGATGGATCAGGCCAAAGGCCCATCTAGTCCAGTTTACTGTATCTCATAATGGCCCACCTCAGGGCACACTCAAAACAAGAGACCTGCATCCTGGTGCCCTCCTTTGCATCTGGCCTTCTGAGGCAGTCTATTTCTAAAACCATAAGGTTGCACATACCTGTCATGCCTTATAACCTGCAGTGGACTTTTTCTCCAGAGATTTGTCCAATCCCTGTGAGTATGTTTATATACTCAAACTGCTCCCTGCCTGATGCAGGTGGTGCAAAGACTATCCAAAATAAATGCACTCTGAGCTTCTGTGTCTGCTTTGGGTATGTCTGGGGTATAGGAGGGTAAGGAAGCCCAGCCTGGGACAGAAGTGAGACCACTAGGTGGGAGAGGGAGAGTCACATCTCCTGGGCTCTGTGGGATGAGGCAGTGTTTTGGCCCTTGAGTGTGGGAGGGAGTGTTCCTGGCCTGTGGCACTTTGCTGGCTGCTGTGATGATTCTTAACGCGTTAGACTTCTGAACCAGATGACGAGCCCTTGAATCTGAGCTTCCAGCAGCAGTTGCAGAAGGCAGGACTCTGTTTCTCTTAGTATTGCAACTGTATCTTGCCATATCTGCCTCCTGGGATGCATCCCCAAATCAGGAGTTTGGATGATGATGAAGCTCCACAATCACATTCAGTGGCTTTTCACAAGGTGTTAAGTGCTAGCAGTAAGAGAATTGCGCCCAGCAGGGCTTTATTATCACCACTTAGACATTTATCATGGTGCTATGAAAGTCATTCCTCAAAGATGGTATGGCAGGATGAAGGGCTTCCCTGTGAGTCTTATGGCTAAAGTGAGATCTGATTATGGTTTATAGCAGCGGGTTCCAAACTGGAGACCACTGCACACCGGGAATTCCTTCCCTGGCACTTACTGTTCCAGCACACTGTGGCTCTTCATCACCCTAGATTGGGACGACGCAACGCTCTGGACAGTCATATTGTGGTGCAATGCCCTAGCTGGCATTGTGCCCAAATTTCCAGGCAGACATGACTGCCCAGAGTGTTATCCTACTCTGGAGCAATGAAGAGTGTGGCCTGCCAAAATGGTAAGTGCTGCTTTTGGGGTAGGGGTTCTCTCAAACCCCGGAACTGGCCCCTGGGCTAGGGTTTGGAAAGATCTGGTTTACAGGCTTAATGACCACGAGCTTGCATGTGACCATTAGCCTGTGAAAAACCTGCAAGGAATTTTATTGGTACCATTTGCCATGTATGCATATTTTTGGAAAGTGGTGGTGTGTAATCTGTTCTGGGTAGATAAGGAGCAAATCTGTTATGTATTGATATCTTGCTTTTTTGCAGGTAAGATGAGCCTCAGCCCTGACCTGAAAAAGAACCACTGAAGCCATTGCTGCTTAACCCAAACAATATCAAAGTGGCTATAGGGGTGTGTGCATGCACTAGGTGCTGGTGCTGTATTCTGTGTAAATAAAATTAAAACCTGAACAATGTTACTGTGTGTGAATGTTTTTCAAGTTGACTTTGAAGCACTGCCTTTGAACTGGTGTGTGGCCCATTCATGGTCCCACTGGCTACGCTACAGTGCAAAAGTAAAGAACTTGTTTATAACTGGAGTTGCTCAGTTGAAACCTGAGTGATTCTTTTAAGGGCAAGTTACATTTAATTTCACAATTAGTCTATACTTTTATTGTAACTTATTCTCATTTTGGATTAACTAGGACAACATCTTGGGTTTCAGCTTTATTTGAAGAACTGAAATGCTGTCATTTAATATGTGTATGAAGGAAGAAGTTCCATTGAATGAAAGGAAAATATTGAATAAAGTTCAAAGGGGAGCTGGGTTCACGCTGATATACTGATGAGCTAACCCTAGGTGGTAGGGAGGAGTTGCCATCAAGTGCAAAGTGGGAGGCGAAGGGCCGGAGAGAAACCAGACCGGGAAGGAATCCAGCTGGAAGGAGGAGTTCTATGAAAGACTAGAACTATTCAATTGTAAAAATCCCTACAGGGGTTTAGAACAGCCTGCCTATGTAAACCACCTTGGATTAAAGTCTGAGGAGAAATCTGAAGACCAAAGAAAGTATATAAATAAATAAAATCTGATCTAGAAGTAGTAACATATTGTCCATCTGCATTTGTATCTGTGGGTGGGGCAGAAGTAATAGTAAGCTTATGGCAGCTCATTGTGTAGTTTGACAGCTTTGAAGCATTTTTTTTCTTCCACCAATTTTAGGAGGATGAGGAATTATCCCTATTTTTTAGTATACTTCAAAGGTGGAACTATTTTTGATCTACAAATGCAATTTGGAACAATCTGTCCTGACTGATGATAGAATAAGGTTCTGTTTAATAAATATTAAGTACTGCTGCTTATGTTGTAGCTCAGACATTTTTATAGTAATAGCTGTGGAGCCTTCCTCATCTTGATAGTGATTTGGAAAGGCATAACTTAATAAACTAAGCAGATTAGTCTGTTGAAGCAAGTATTCCTTTTCTGCTTAAACCATTCTTTAAGAGCAAGTTTACAGAAGCAGTTTCATAATAAACTATTTAACCTTCCAGTCCTCAAACTATTTCCCTGAGTTGTGTGCATGTACTTTTTTGAATAGTGCTCCCTGAAACATTGACTTGGTTTTAATGAGTACTGAATATCACAGAAAAGAGCCTTGGTATGCAAAGTAGTTATATGTACTTCCATGGATTTATGATAGCTACAAGCAGCAATGCTTAAACTTTTGCATCTGCTGATTTAGTGTTAATCATTGGCCTAATCTTTAAATACCATTGTTTCCGAGGGGTGTGCTCCAGCCATCTTGCAGCATGTGCAGCCCATATGCACATAATGGGTTTATTGGTCATTTCCACAATATGACAGCTAGCCTAGACAAATTTGATCAAGATGGAAAGTTTTGTTAATTGAGAATGGGGACCCCACCATCGATCCCACCCACTCCTTACCCCCCATAATGACCTCCCAGCACAGTTATTGTACCCAAATATTCTTATTAGAGACAGCAAGAAGTTACCATGAAGCCTGGCACTATTGAAAGCTATTTTGGCACAATTGCTAAGAACCTGAGCAGGGCTGGGACACAATCTCCTGCTCCCCGAAGGGGTACACCAGATGCCTCTACCTGGTGATGCTCTAGTCCAAATGGAAAGTAGCCCACAAAAAAACAGTGGTCAACTTGGTGACACAACTGTATAAGATTTCTAGTATTAGCTTTGATAGGTGGAAATGAAAGCTGACTCATACTAACACTTCATTGGTTTTCCTGCTGTGTCATAATACCTCATTGGCGCTCAGAAGTATCAGTGTCATTGGTAAGTTTTTAGTTAAGAAAATCCCCTTTTTGTGACATAAGGCAGTTTTCCTTTTCTGGTTATTTGGCCATAACCTTCAATAGAATACAGATATTTAAATAGGGTTTGTTTAGTTGCATTCTGCATGAACCTCTGCATTGAATGATATCTAACATGATATTTGAAAATACCAAGATTTCACAATTCTGGCCAATAGTAGTGTCACCCCCCTAAATGTGTAACCCAGTGCGGTCTACAATCCCCTAGCAAAGCCACTGCTGTGTGATAAATTGAGTTCTCCCAGCACTGTTCTTTCATCACTGCTGCTTCTGCCAAGGTGCTGGGAGAGAGATACAAAGGGGGGCTTCAAGAGGATAAGAATGGTACCAGGGGAAGGGACAGAACAAAGAAGGGTGAGAGGGAGAAAGGAGATGCTGCCAAGGTGCTGGGAGATCACATGGGCTGCCCTTCTACTGAGGCATCACTTGAGTTCTGTACATATAACAGAGTAAACCTGGTCCTGGTAGCTTTTGGACAGGTCCTATTGAAAGCCCAACCCTGTTACTCTTCTGAAACAACACCCAAGGCACATGATCTTGACATGGGACAAATTTATTTCTGAAAACAAAGCAAGCCCATTGTAATAACCCACATAGTCAGATTATGGAGTGCAATGAAGTCACTTGTGTCAAAATGATCTCAATATCTGTTTACATATTAGTGCATCTAGTCTTTAGACTTGGATTGTTATTGCACATGAGAAAAAAATCTGTGAACAAGACATGCAGACTTTAGGAAGAAATAAATGTTTTTTCATAAAAGAAAAAGTTGGAACATTACACAAAATGGAATGGTCAGAGGCATTTAGGCAACAAGTAGGTATCCAAAATAACATGAATACTTCAGTAGATTAAATTCTAATTCTCTTTATGTTTCAGACAAGGTGCTTTTTGAAACACACACCCTTTACTCGCATAGCTTCATTTAGAGGTGCAATCATGAAATGTTTTACACACAATAACTGAACACAATGTACAAAAAAATTTAAAAACCACTTAAAGCATAGTATGCTAGTAAAAGGCAAGTTCAATAGCTTACCTTCTTTGTAAACTAAATTAACATTCTGTTGACACAAGGTTGGCAATACTGAATATCAGAAAATTCATTACTGTTATCATTTATGTAGTGTTCAAAAGAATAGCTGATTTAAATATATATGTGGGGTCATTAATGTTGATACAGTAAAGGAACAGCAAGGCAATTTCTTTGAACTGTTTGCCATTATCAGTAGTAGTGATTTGAAATCTGCTGTAGCTACCCTTGTGCTTCCCATTTTACGTACCGAGAAGGTCTGAAGCTGCCCACAGCAATAGCTAATGAAGCCATGCTGATGGCAAGTTACAATTGGGATTTGCACCACTCTTTAAAAAACTTTTAAGTGTGAATATCTGCTGTGCTCCTATGTGAACACTGGTGCAGTGAGGAAACTTGCCACAGAAACATGAGATTTGTCCATCAAGTTAAACTCCATAAAGGCCAATTGCAATTATTTCTGGGGTGCATACACACACTATGGGACACTTCCATATGTGTTCATATCTTAACATTCATTAAAAATCACAAGCCACAGTGATTGTACCTCACTAAAAAAAACAAGGCTTACTATGGTCTGGTCTCATGGCTTTACCTAATGTGCTTTTTCAGTGAAAGCAGCAAACTAGATCCCACACTAGCCAATTCTGTATGTTTGCATGTGTTAATATGGCTACTTGTTTCCAAAAGAAGCACAATTTTGTATGAAAAAATAAGTTACTATGTATAATCTGCATGAAGTGATTCACAATATTTTCTATATATCCGATTTACATTCTTATCGTAACTCCAGAAAACAATTCAAAATTGCTTGACACAAGCTATCGACTGCAGAAGTGAAAGAACATATCAGTTCATTTTACACCTCCAACTGCCTGAGAGAAAGAGAGAAAAGAAGCCTTCCAGTTACACAGATTTGTTTCTTACAGAGGATAGGTTTGAAACAAACCAACTATGTTCTATATGTGCATTGCCAGTATTGCAAGTCCTTAAGTTGAACTCCACTTACGTCAAAGCTCCTGGATCAATTTAAACGGGTGAGATTTTCTTTTCCCAATTCCTTCCTGCAGAATAGTATACACCAGTCATTGTACTGAGACCCCAACAGCAGCTTCATTTAGAAAGTGAATTAAATGCTCAAGTAGACGAGCAATATCTGGACAACTGGAGCAACAACTGGCATAAAACAATCCAAAAAAGAACAAGAATGTGGCACAAGGACAAAAAATCTACTAGACAGTTTAAAAAAAAGTGAAAACAAAACGTTAATACTGTAAACTGCAGTCTTCACATTTCATGGCTGCTCAGCAGCCTCTGTGACAGGATCTTTCAGAGGGTATGCAGTTGAGCGAGGATCCATGGCGGAGTGCATTAGAGAAATATAAACATCGTCCATGTTTGGCATAACAAAAATTTTCTGCAATGGACAAGAAATTAATTAGAGCACAATTCAAATGACAAACTCTGAAGGTGGTTCTATTTTCCTGGGGTTGGGTCCAGAACTGGAACTGGAAGTAAGTAAGAAGCAGCATAATCTGTGACTGTTACCATTTCACCAGGCATTATGGCTATTTCAGCCCTTCCTCACAAGTATTGCAACCAAACACAGGGCCAGCACAAGACCTGATGCCTGAGGCAGCATATCAAATGCTACCCCCCTTATCTGATGATGTGCCAGCCTCTATTCCCCCCAGTGTTCTAGATCAGCATTTTCTGCCCCTCCACATTTCCTATTTCGGTCCACCCTTTTCCAATCCAGGGACTAGAAGGCAAAGGAGGAGCAGTCGAGGCAAGTAGGCAGACAGAGATGAGCATCCTCTCACAAATCTGCTGACTGAGATCCAGATGGATCAGCCCTGATCAAACATTAAGGGGGTGTGCTAAAAATCCCCCCCCATTTTTTGCCTATTCTCACCTACTTTTGAACCTTCTTCTAACCCCTCAGTGGTTTCCGTCTCAGCCTCCTAAAAGCAGCTGAGACATCCCTCTTGCAGCAGCCCTTGTCCTTTGTGACCTCAATAATGTTACAGAAGGGCCAGATAGCATCCCAGCAAATAAGACCCATTGGTTAATGAAGTACATAAATGCTACTCAAAATTAAGGTCTCTCTGAACTGATATACCTGGAATTCTTGTTCCAATTTTTTCTCTATCCACTCTGTCACATGAGCCAAGGTCACTTCTCTCTCACCAAGCTTTGGCCGAGCTTTCAGCTCCAAATAGGGTGGTCTTCGGAAACCGTACCTGAAGAGAATGCAAATGACCAAATTTTTATTTTTTTATATCTATACCTATCTCAAAGCACACTTGGGAATACACGTTCTGCTTCATTTTCCATTACTGCCCTGTTTGGTAGGTTAGGCTGAGACACAGAGACATGTCAAAGGCCAGTATTTAAATTTTACAATCTTCAATATTTTATTGAATCTGACTGGTGTTATGTACTAATGTCTCAACAATTTATATTGTTCCTCCCAAGGACAAACCTCAGGAGCAACCTCACCAGATCTTCTATTTATAATTACCACTCCTGAATCTTTTCAATATTAAATTTATCCTCTGTTATGTATACATTATGTAGCCTGGTATAGACCCCAAAATGCCCCCTCTTTCTCCTGCTTTAACTTGAAGCTCTTCCCAATGTTAATTTCCTTCAGCTGAATTGAGAGCCACATCCTTGTCAAACAAAATGCCTTATTATTTGAACATACTGAAAGCAAACTGGGATTCAGCCTGGTGCTTGCAATCTCCTCAAAAAATTAAAAAAAATATCCTTGTTGTAAGTAAATAATGTGTCTATTATATCCAATATATTATTAGAATCTAGATTTCATAACATTAAATGAATGAAGTCATTCCACTCTGTTGAAAAGTCTGGTGGCAGTGAAAACTCATTGCCAAACTTACAATCCTAAAACCGCTATAGTTGGATTTTTCTTTCCTTTAAATTAAAAAAACTCTCTCCACCCCATGGTGCACTAACACAGAGAATAGAATAAAGGTAATGGTACACTGGTGTAACTTTGCCACTGGTTGACAGTATGGGAAAGTGTGACATTTGGAATCCTATGCTCCCTTAGGTGACTGTGGCACAATGGTGTGCACTCCCAAGGGCACTCTCATGCCATTGAGACTGCTAGGTTTTGTAGTATAAACGGGCGGGTGATGTTCTGCTGTTGCTATGTGTTACTTGGTTCTTCCCAAGCCTGGCTTTGTGGGTACTTCTGGAATACAGGGCTATGATTGATGCGTGTTACTATGGATGCTGGATTATCTGTTGGCGTTGCGGTATTCTCTGTTCAAAGTGGTATGATTTTCTTGTTGACTTTCTGCTATATGTACTTTGCTGTATATGTACCTTACACAGATATCAGCAACTGCCAGTGTTAGATTGTTATGCTCATACTGAAATTGTTTTTGTTAAATTTTCAAATAACTCAGTCAATTCATTATTAGGAACACAATCTCAAATAGCAAGGGAGTCTAGCGCACCTTTAAATGTAAATGCAATTCCCATGATGGCTTATCAGAAACAATGATTACAACATCTTTAGTTCTGTTTTCAGAAGCTGATAAAGAATTGTATCCCTTTAAAAAATTTCCCCAATGAATCTCAGTGAATTAAATGTGTTTCTTGTACACAAGTCATCTGCCTTGTGTTGTTCTACCATGAAGTAGTCTTTTTTTTATTTAACCACATGACTTAAACCCATTCACATTCTGAAAGAGTTCATATTTTTTCCAGTTCTATTCTACAAAAGCATTCGATTGTAAATAATTTTCCCAATAGCAATTTCTTCTAGTACAGTTACAGCCCTGTGCCCTAATCACCAGAGACCACCAAACCTTCTTTCACTAATCTTCTTTGGAGTCTGTCCCACACTAACTGGCAGTGGCAGCATCAACACCAACCCTAGCAGAGGAGGTTTTGAGAGCAGCGTTCCCATTAAGGGATCTGCACCAATGTGTGGACCCCTTTGGCAGCTGTGCCATGACGTGTTGTGATGCTGCCTTCAGACACTCAGTGATGATATCATTTTGTCATTGCTGGGTTGCTGAGCTCGGCTGGGAGGTATACAGCTGTGCACCTTTTAGGGAACAACTGGTTAAGAGATCTATCAATTTATTCAGCTTCTCCTAGCATCCTGTTACCCAACTGATCTGTAAAGCAACCTGACACTTAAGAAGGGATTCCCCATTTATAACAAATATTTTTCCCCCCACTCTAGTTGTAAGAAAGTGTTCTGTGTCTCACAGTCCAGGCAGTGGTCAGTTATTGCAGCACAGTGGTCTTTGGTTACCTATTTTCCCTTGCTCAATATTGTCTTAATATTGCTTCTCTTAAATGGGGTTATAAAATTTGGCCCAAATCTCCCTGGCTTTGCCTGCTCTATGTATATGTCCTACATTGATTCTGTATACACTCTCAAGTGCAACTCTGCAGATACCACCTTGTTTCATAAGTGTCACAAAACAGACTTAGGGCCCAAACCAGACCTCTTAGTGCTGGTCCTACACCAGCACCAAGTGTCACAAATGTACTTTAAGGCATGCCTGTGAAACCCATCGCCAGGTCAGCGCAGCTGCCGGTTCGGTGCCCGTTTGTGCTGAGTTAGCACCAGCCGGAGGCCCGTCAAATGTCGCCCGGAGCTAGTCCCTTGCTCTGGGCAGCAGAGAGGTGAGCAGGGGGGATGATGAGCAGAGAGGTGAGCAGGGGGCAAGATCCAGAACCCCTTGTCTGGCCTCCCAGCATAACAAGGGGCCGCTCTGTGCTGACTAAATAGCCGGAACAGAAATGAGCAGCCCCCATCGTGGGGCCTTCTCCTTCCCCTTCCTCTGAGCAGCCACTGGATGCAGTGGGCAGTTCAGGATTGGGCTATTAAACTGCCTCTCTGCCCCTTAAAATTTATCTTCCAACATCTTTAGCAATGTGCTTCATTTTATGTTGCATCTGACAAGTCTCACTTCAAATTATTCTTTGTGTTTAGTTCAATGTCTTCTTTGCTTCTGAATTGCTCAATTCAATTATAGTTAATCTAGGTGTATTTTTTAATCTCTAAATTTAAATTCAAAGTTTGAGATGATTTCTGTGACATGAAGTTTCTCATCCAGTCTTTTCCATTTCTCCCATTTTCTAATCCCTGCCCAGTATTCTTTGGTTCAGATTCGCCCCTCTTGCAATACTCCTCCCTCTATCATTTTTGGCGGGATCCTTCTGTTTCTAAACATCACAGATGCTTTTCCAAAGACATTTTTATCATATCAAGGATAAAAGTTACATCTCATATTTCTTCCTCTTCTGTTTACTCTTATTTTTTGGCACAATTCCCCTTCCCTCACCTGCACCAGTAATTATCGTTCTCTGAGCCTCCATACATTATTTTAAAAACCCAAGAACATCACAACCACATATTCCTCTCACCTAAATATCCAGTATTCTGGTTAACAGTACACGCAATTTAGATCAAAAATATCTGCCTCACCCAGAAGTCTCAAGGTATCCAAGGAAATAATAAATTAAGCTATGCTGCTATGACAGTTTCAGAAGCATAAATGACAAGTTACACAGACATTGAGCCTAATGGTTGCTATGAATGTATTTAAACCCTGCAAGTCTTCTCGACTACACTTACCAGATTCTATCAGTAGGTGGTGGTGGAATGTTGACTGCCAATGTCCCTTTACATTCTTGTACCTCAACAGATAGCAGCAGCGGAGTATTTGAGACCTCTTCAATCTTTTTTTTAATGAATTCCGTCTCTGTAGCTTTCTGGAAATATTTTGACTTGGTGATTTTATCCACAAATCTCATGATTTTACTTGTTCGGTGCCCTCCCACATACCTTTAGGAGAGGGAAAGAGAAAAAAGCAGCAGACTGAGCTTACAACTGTCCCAGGAAAATAAAGAAAGGTCTATAGTTCAGAGTACAGCACATAGCTTCCATGCAGAAGGTTCCAGGTTCAATTTCTGGCATCTCCAGTAGAGTTAGGAAAAGATCTGTTTGAAACCTTGGAGAATTGCTGCAAGGCAATGTAAGACAATAAAGAGCTAGATTGACTAATGGTCTTACCAGGTAGGATGCTTCTTATGCTCAAAATGCAGAACATTCTGCAGAGAGTTGAAGAGAACATTCTTGGTCAGTGCTTCCCAAACTCTTACAAGGGAGTTGGGGGTTCTTGTAAGTACCCCCAGGACTCCAGTACTGGAGGCTGGTGAGTAAAAAACCATCCCATGCCCAGCAGCAGTGCAATCCTGGGGATTATGCTGCTGCCTTCCTCCTCCCTGCCCCTTAAAGGGGCAGCAACAAGCCCTGGCTGGTGGGTTGCAACCCACCAGTTTGGGAACCACTGTTCTAGGCCATGAGTGGCCAATCTGTAGGCAGCAGCAGGAGTCTGTGGCACTGTTAGACATATCCTACTCACACTAGCCAAAATAAGGTGAACTGCAATTGCTAGACACTCTCCAAAGATTCTGTTTACAGACCAGCAGAGCTTGCATCTCAGGCAGGACAAAAGGAATGAGAAAATTATTCCCTGTGCCAGAGGATCTCACAATCTCAAAAGAAATACAAGGTTGACCCCAGCAACAACTACCAAGAGAAAAGAGAGTCAAAGTTATCCGTGAATGGGACTGTTCCCAAATTATATGAAAACATGGATACTAGCTTCAGGCTCTATGACCCTGAGTTGCTTCTGTTGTTTCAGCTGCAGTGTTTACCAGTTTATTTTCAGGTGCAGCTGGTTACCTTCTTTAAAGCCCTTTAACACTCAGGGCCAGGATACCTCAAGGAATACCTTCCTCCATATGACTTGTACTCACCTGTTAAGATCTGGGAGGAAGTCTCTTGTGTGTCTTACAGCCTTCTGCAAGGAACAAACGAGATAGCCTTCTTAACGTTGCTCCCCCACCTAGCATATGCCTAGCCTCCACCCTGACAGTTTTTTGATGGTGCCTAAAGACCTAGCTCTTCCTACAAGAATTTCTTGAGCTCTCCTCTGTTTCAATCCTGTTTGCTTAAAGCTGGGTCTCCAAACCCCAGCCCAGGGGTCAAATGCAGCCCACAGCAAGCCTCTATCAGGCTCACGACAAGCCTCTGGCCCCCTGCAAGCCTCTGGCTCACTTGACTGAATGTGATTGAAGCTGTGCTCTTATCATGTTTGGAGAGCATGCAGAGAGCCGGGGAGGCCACGCCTCAGAAAGCCTTCTAAAGGCTTAAAAACATTACTACCTGATTTTTCCGAAAAACCAGAAGTGATGTGTTTGGGCTCTCTGATAGCCTTAGGCTTTCTGAGGGTTGGGGCGGCCTCCATAGCCCTCAGAACATGCTCCAGGTGTTTCCTGTGATGTGCTGGTTCTGAATTATTTACTTCTGCATATTTAACTAAGCTCCTTATGGGGTAGAGAATGGGAGTCTGAGTGTGTGCTTTATTTCTGTGGTGTGTATTAGTGCGTGCAGAAATCATGGAACACAGAACCCACTATTCATTCATTCGTTCCATCCCTAATATATTACCCCTAATATATTTAAATTTTATATTTAAAATTTATTTATTGTTCTAGCCCTCGACACCATGCCATATATTTGATGCGGCCCTCTGGCCAAAAAGTTTGGAGACCCCTGGCTTAAAGTGATTGGCTGCAGGTGCTGCTTGAACTTTATTTTTCTATTATGTGATCTGTATCAATTGTTTTAGTTCTGTAAGCAGCTTTACTCTCCTAGTGGCAGAAAACATACAGGGTAACATTTGTAAACAAATAAAAATGGCCACTGACACATATTTACTCAAATACACAGAGACTGTCAAGGTGGCAGAGGCAGGTGATTCACTAGTGAAGGCAGGGAACAATGAAAAAGTGAGGCCTACAGCTACTGAAGATCTCTGCATGCTGCAACAACACAAGCAGTGCTTTCTGGCATTCCTATCCATTACTGCTACATTATTTATGCTACAGTATTTATGGCTTTCCTGAGAGATTGCATTGATCTTCATGCCAGCCAACAAAAATCCCAGACAGGCACACACACATTCAGTGAGCTAGCATTCTCAAAAAGCCAGCAGAAATACTGCCCTGTTTGCAAATGTTTAGCAACTGTTTTTCTTTGAGCCCAAATGCTTCTCCTTTCCAGATGGCACTGGAAGTGTGACAGCTGGCTATTTTTAACCACTAAGCATGTTTATTGTAACATAAATTGGTATGCTAAATGACGATTTATTCACCACCTTACCAAGAATTGTCTGGAGATTCACTTAAGCATGTGGAATTGTTTCGCAAGCCTATAGTTATCATCCCTTCCACTGCCTCACCTATCCTAATTATTTAATCCACTGCCAATATTAGGTTAGATGAATTGACCCAGTATGACAGAGGTTCTTATGTTCACAACAGAGATTCACTGCTGTTCAGATGCACCAAAGGAACAAGAGCGACATGGGAATAAGATAACCACTACTGAAAGCAACAGACATCTTATTCCTATCCACGGCCAGTAAGAATGCATCTGTGGTGCATTGAACAGTTTAATATATATTTCTCTGGAAGTGCAAATTTGTGGATTACAGCAGAAGTGGCTCTCAGAGTCTGATAATGCCATTGCAACACCATCTCTTCAATGACATGCATACAGGGCAGAATTATCATGTCCTTATGTATCTAATTTATTCACACCAGCTGAGGGTCTAATTTAATATTTTCCACATGAAGAGACCTAAACAATTTGCTGATGTGAGGCATACTAATTAGTTGCCTGTAGGGTCCCACTTTCAGCTTTGGAGCAGAAATTTCTGGTGAGTTAAATTTGGCTCAGAATCTAAAACAAAGAACAAAGTGAACTGATCTCTAGGGAGTCTGAAGAGTTAGGAATGGGGAAGCTATCAACAGTGTGTTCAATCAAACTGATGCCTACTGGACTATTTGAAAAAGCATCAATTTGATAAGTGTCCACCAGGGCAAGATGTACAAGTTTCAGATGAGTGTGCAGCTCACACATCTCAATGTCAGGCAGCACAATCCTGAGCTGCCTGGATTACAGGGCTGCCATGGCGCCAAAATGGCAGCCACAGCATCCAACGTGTCCTGGGCAGCTGCCACCACCTCCTTGGGAGAAGGAGACTTTTGTCCCCTTCCGGCATGTAAAGAAAGTAGCCTCACAATGGGCTACTCGATTTTGTGCCCGCTATTAAGTGGGCGCAGAGTAACAGAGTTCTGTGTCAAGCTGAGAGGCTCAACGCAGGGCTCTGGATTAGGTGAGCTGAGCTCCATGCCCCTCCCTTCCTGCTCCCTCTCCCCCCACGCTTCCTCCCCATCCTCCACACGCTCTTTGCCCGCCTCCCCCACCCCAGAACACCTCATCATCATCTCCCCCAACACCCCCACTCACCCGTTCGCTTCTAGGAGGTCTGGGTGACTGCTGAGCGGTGGACTACTAGCCTCCCACTGGTGTTGGCCCCAGTGTGGGCTCACACTGGGCTAGCTCTGGTGCTGTGCCAGCACTAAGCCCTGCAAACATGCCTTATAGCTCATTTGCAATCATGCGCACCGGCAGTAAGTCGCCGCACAGAGCTCAGAATTGAACTCTGAATTGCTTTTGGGCAAATTTCCATATTTTCAGTATAACAGGAAATATGAGCTTACTTGGTTATTGTGCTGATGCTTCTTTGAATGCCCAAAGATACCCTCACACACTCGTAAGTGCCAAACCCATGGACGAAGGCAACAAACCAAATACACATATGACAAAGAGTGCCACTGAGGACTCAGTGGGTCTTTTAAGTTGCTCAGAGGACCATATTTTCATGTATTTTGCTATGTAACCCACTTTGTGAACTTTTTTGGGTTGAACAGTATATACATTTCTAACAACGGTGGTTGGGACATAGAGGGTTCCATCCAGTTAGACCCTGTTGCTAATTTCCAATGCAGAATCAAGGTGGTGAGTGGCAAGTAAAGGTGCCTCTCTTCTTGGATCTCCTTCCCCAAATTATGCTTTTTCAGTTTCAGAATAAGATGCTCTGGAACCTCTCACTTTTAGGAGAGAAACACATGAAGAATATAGAAACTTTGAATCACACCTTCAAAATACCATAAGTTAGACAAGTCAAGATCACAGGACATGAGACTACTAATTGGGAGAGCAATTTCTCCTGAATTTAATTGACTTACCTAGAACATGAGCCAATGTTGCTTAACTGTATGCATGATAAATTAAAAATCCTCCCAAAATTGGAAGACATGCCATTCTTCAGGCAGAACTTCTCAAGGCTTATACCTACCTCTGCTATAAACCCCTATCATTCTGATACTCCTCCTGATAACTTATTCATTTCTGGCGTTCCTAGTTACTCTCTAGTTTACAGCCTTTGGTCTCCAATGTTCTCATCTCCATCCTGATCTTCCCTCCTTGAACTCCCACCCTACCACTGAAGCCACTGGTTGATCTGCTCTAATAAGCCTGTGAGGAGGCACAGCATTAGAGCCAAATATTAAGTGGGGAGCAGGTGGGAGTGACAAGTGACAAACTGGAAGATTTTAAATTTGAATCACAATATAAATGAACAGCCCTCACTACATTAAATTGGGTCCATGCGTCTAGACCAGGGGTGCTCACACTTTTTTGGCTCGAGAGCTACTTTGAAACCCAGCAAGGCCCGGAGATCTACCAGAGTTTTTTTACAATGTTTGCGCCATCATAACATATAACATTTATGTGTACAATGTATGTTGGTGTACCTTGCATAACCGCATGAGCCAATATTGCACAACACAACATAATTAACTATAAACATTTTTTGTAATTACTTGAGTTTACTTTGATGACTTGCACTGAAGTGAATCAGCCAAGGATGCATAGTCCGGACAGTAGCTGCTGACAGCCAGCCTCAAGCACACTTCCAAATGTTCATCAGTCATGGTGGAACGGTACTTCTTCATGTAGGAAAAGGCTGACTCACATAAATAAGTGGAGCCCTTCCTGCCTCAGGTGCTCTTATATCCCTGAGGGCCCTATTGCCTTCAAGTGGCTGCAGCTGTGCAGCACACTCTGCTGGATGCCCAGGCCTTACCCTTAAAGGGGCCACTGCTGACACCACATCTACCTCCTCACCAGATCTTCCTCGATTCCAATACAAGTGGGGGGGGGAGCAGATCTCTATACAGACCAGTGCAAAAACAGGGGAAAGGTGTGGGGGAGGGAAGATCTCTATATAGACATCACAGCAAGATCAGTGCAAAACCCCTTGCACACAGAACCAACAGATGGAAGTTGGGGGGGGGGCAGATCTCCATACATACCAGTGCAAAAACGGGAAAGGTAAGTCAGCCCCAGTAGAGTCAACGGGGCTCACTCCCAGGGATGCGTGGACTGGAGAGAAGCCTGCCAGTGGCTCCTCTCCAGGTCTACTCACGAGTCAGCCCCAGTAGAGTCAACGGGGCTCACTCCCAGGGATGTGTCACTCCCAGGGATGCCTGGACAGGAGCTCACTCCCAGGGATGCATCACTCCCAGGGAGCTCACTCCCAGGGATGTGTGGATGGGAGAGAAGCCTGTGATCGACTCATTTTGCCTCGCGATCGACGGTAGATCGCGATCAATGTATTGAGCACCCCTGGTCTAGACAAATGACTTCTTAGGTATGTGCAAATCAGCTGAGTTGATTTGGAACTCTCTGATAAACAGATGCTTGTTGCAACAAGGTATGCACAAGTAAATATTAGTGAATGATAAATGCAGGTAATGAGCTGCATATGAACATAAACATTTGTCATGTGACAATTACACAGAAGAAGAGCTCACCCTTCTGCTCCTGGCATTAAAGGCTTCTCACTTCCTGCTGCTTCAGGAGCATCATCTTCCTCCGAGGAGCCGGCACTAGAAGATTCTTCATCACTGTCTGCAAGGCAATATGCCCTTGGCCTGAAACTAAATGGACAAACACATTTCAGTGCCTTAGTCAACCATCATTAGAATAGGTGGGGACGGGTTGTATGCACATTGCATGATTAGACTATTGCTGCCCAGACAATCTGTTTTCAGATTTAAAATGTGCACTAGGGAACAGGCCACAGTAGCATTCAACTTCACTTTTTCCTGCAACACAGCTGTACTAAACTCTACTTACAAAGAAAGGAATCACACACATCTGAACAGCCAAACAATGAGATTCTTGCATGCAATCAGATGAAATGGTTTAAGATGCATAGAAATTCATTTCTTTCCTGACTTTCAGCACAATTTGATACAATGTAGACAGTTGTATTACCCAAAATAGGCTTAGAACTTTTACTTCACATAAAAGTTTTGATTTGATGGAAGTCCAAGGGGTTTCTGTATAAAATTCAGGACTGATTTCGCAAGGACCATGCACTTCCTTAATTTCATGCCTCTCATGTATACACCTCTTACAGTCCCAGGTACACTTAGCTGAGTCTGCCTATATCATACTAGGTAGGAGTTTAAAATATTTTAAACAGATTTAATTGCAGTTGGGGTCATGGATTCAAAGTACAGCTTGCACAGTAAAAACCCAAAGGCGGCCTATAACCACATATAGTGTGGTAATGTATCCTATTCACATAGTCACTTTAACGTCTGAGAGTTTGGACCTCACAGTGAATTGGCATGCTCATTAAAGCAATATCTATTCAACTGGATGCAATGCATTGGTCAAAAGATAAGTTCTACTTCTTTGAGAGCTAAAACAGTAGACTTGGCATACTTTTCTTTCTTCAGTGGCTTCTACTCTGGATCAAGTGAACTCCACAGTTGCAAGAACGGCCTTTCAAATGTCAGCAATGTGATGGAAACGGTCTAGAAAGTCTTAAGACTGAATCCAGCTCTTGCTATATTAGGCTTGGTATTATTCTTGGATTCTTTTTAGTTGGGAATGTACATCATACTTCCCCTCTGGTTTCTACAAAACCCAGGCAATTGTCTTTATTTTTGCTGGCTACACATTATGTATAAAAGTGCATAGTGCAGGATTCCCATACTTTGCAGCACCACAGCCCACCTCATCCTTCGTGTTGGGTTGCGATGCTCCTGGTGGTGCTGGAGGCCTCTCCTGGTCCACCTCAAAAAGGCCCTCAGAAACATCTGTAAGCCACTTTTGCTTTGGAAGTAAACTGGAAGTGGCTTTCAGAGGCGTCTGAGGGCCATCCTGAGGCCCGCAGAGTGAATTGTCTGGCCAGGAAGGGCCTCCAGAGGTTCTAGTAAGTACTGAGGCTTCTATAATGGCTCGTTTGGAGCCAAACCAGCACAAGGGTGGTCAACAGGGCCCAGAACATGAATCACTGTGCTTGGGCTTGCAGCCCACCAGTGGATCCCAACTCGTGCTCTGGAAAGCGCTGGTATAGTGAAACCTTGATGAGCTTTGTGTTGTTGCTGGTTTTTGCTTTTTAATGAGATGCTGCTATGTGAAGATTTGATAGGTCCACTGATTTAGAGTTAAACCTTTGTCCACTGATTGCCTCTTCATTTACCCTTTGAGTTGCTTTGCCCTGTGGTGTTCCAACACTGTGTTCAGTCATGCATTTGAAACCATCTGGAAGGCCAAGTTGGAATGGAGAAAGAGTGGGAAGAAGGTTATATGCCCCAATGCCACTCCAAAGAGATCCGTTTCAGAGCAGCATTCCTTAACTTTTTCTAAACAAAAGCAGCATTAGCCCTCTTTTGCATACATTTGAGTACAATATGTAGTTAAAAAATGGTTGGCAACCTTCAGTCTCAAAAGACTATGGTATAAGCCTACAGCACCCGGTATTCCCAGGCGGTCTCCCATCCAAGTACTAACCAAGCCTGACCCTGCTTAGCTTCCGAGATCAGACGAGATCGGGCATGTGCAGGGTAGCTCCTTACACATCTCCACTTACAACAGAAGAGCATTCCCAGTTGGAACAAAGCTTCAAGTTTTCATCATTCTCCCCACAAAGTTACAGAAGAAACAAGTCCTAGATGTTTATTGAAAAGTTCTACCTTGCAAATTTCCCAGAACTAGAGTAATAATCTGATAGACTATTTCACACTCTGACTGTATGATCACAAACAAAAAGTTTTCAAAAACACAAACAGAAAAGCACAATAAAGATAAACTATTTGCAAACATTAACTTGCCACTGTGTTTAGCTAACCACATCAGAAACCAGTGACCTGTACCATACTGCCAAGCTTTCCAGGATCTCTATGGACACTTCTCTCCCTATTCTCCAGAAAGAACTATGCAGAGTAGGCTCCATCAACTATTACCAGGGACATAAGCAGCACCTCCGTCTTCCAAATCCTACCTAAACAAACATCTTCCACTTAAAAAAATTTCAGTTTGCTGCTCCTATTCCCCAAAGGTCAGAAGCACATTTCAATTTGATTTAAACTCAGGAACTAGAGGTTGCCTTTGTTCACTATTGAGATTGTTCATGAAACAGAGCAGTATGTTTTATGGAAGCAAATACATTTTATAGCATTCATGGCTACTAGATACTGTAGTAGGAAATCAGTGACTAACCCATTCAGTGTATATTTGAGGAATGGATAGCTGGTCTAGAATTCTAACTAAATTACTGGGTAATTTAAATAAAGCCAGACATCAAAATTACAGAATTATATAAGTCTCTGGAAAGGGGGAGAGAGAGAGAGAGAGAGAGAAAATGCAAGATTCCTGTTTCTGTGCCTATCATTTGATGTATGGGGGGAGCGGTTAAGAAAAGAAATCATTTTTTGCAGAAATAACACTCTTAACACTTGACTGTAGTTGATGTTGCAGCTCACAGTTCTTTACCTATAATGGTTAAAGTTGATCCCACAAATATTTTTCGCAAAAGGTATATGAACTTCTCTAGGAGAGAATACAACACCAGCATAAATAATTGAACCTGATTTACTGTTATCCACCTATACACACCATGTTTCAGAGTTTCTCAGTGTGGGTTATAAACCTTTATAACTGTTAATGGGAAGAACGGAGTCATGAATCCCTGACTACTTCGTTCCAATGTTTGTTCCAATAAACCGCCCCATGTTTAAGATAAATATGTGTAAGGATTGCACAAAAATGTGCTTAGGTTTGTTAGTGGTGTGGCAAGGAAGAGGAAAGAAATGGGAAATTATATTCAAAGCAAGATTAGAGACAATAGAAAAGATTGTGATAAGAGTTCCTGGTGCATTTTTCTTTATTTAGAAGCAGTTGAAGGGGGTGGGGACATGACCAAGGCAGAGGAAACACATAGTTGAGTGCTTCCCACCTGCCATGGAAACTGCCCTCCTATTAATTTAGGAAATTTCGGAAATTTCCTCCTAATAGGAAAACGGGACAAGAATCTGCCATCCTTGCCCAAAAGGTGTCATGAATCTCCCATGTCTCCCGTGTTTAGCCCCCTACCTTGCATAAGTTTAAATTTTAATAAGGCTTTATCCAACTGAACAAACCTGGGTTAACTCTCAGAGTACTCAGAGGTGTGGTTTTTCCTTGGAGCCTTCTTTCAGAAGGCTACATCTGCAAAGATGCAATTTCAAATCCCCCAAACTAGAAGTAGTGGTATTCCTGATAAAGGGATGCTAATCTCTAAAATGCAAAGAGGGCAAATGCATTTCTCCACTTCCCTTTATAGGGAGCTGCATAAGCTTGGATTCAGATAATCCAAGGGAAAAAAATGGGAAGGGGAGAACAACTTTATTCCATTGTGCTCCCCTCCTATTACCATCTAGAAATTGTTTCAATTAGAATCAGTAACCAATCCATACTAGCTAGTTGGAAGAGTAGAAAGAATTCAGCTTTGATTGTGTATTCAAGGCAGTGGTTAAAATGAGTTTAAAAGATAGTTATGAAGAGAACTAGGTTGTAAGTGATGCCATCTTCATGCTGCTAATCTTATATCAAGGTGGCTTAAGCAAGTGAGGACCTAATTAAATGTGACTAATATTTATTTCATTTCCAGTGTTGAAAAAAAGAAAGTCCTCCAACTGGTTCTGCCACGAACAGGATCAACACTCCACAAGGAATGAGATGATACAACAAATACCACTCACCAGATAAATACAAATCCACAGATTGTTGAATCCAAATATTATTTTAAAAAGGAAAGAAAATGAAGGGGGAAAGATAAACAAAAATACACATTAGAGAAAATACAATATACATAGTTTCCAGCTACTTTCAACTAGGAGGGGCTGCACTGTAGCCAGCACAAGGTAAACAGGACAATCAGACATTGAAAGCAAAGCTTATAGTCTTGGCACAGTGTCGGATACACTGATGTAATTGTGTATCGCATATGCAGCGGTCAGGATGTTAACAAGATGCAAGAATTTACACATTCTTATGAGTTAGAGTTACAGAGGGATTTATACAAGAATTTTGGGGGGGAATCTTGCATGAAGTAAACTCATGTACAACAGCCATGTCCAATATCAAAGCAGACAGGAGATGCTAGCCAGCCGCAATACAGAAATGGGGAAAATGATGGTAGCTGAAAAGCTGAAGCTTTCACCCTAATTTTACCATAGTTTGATGACCTCTTTGCCTCAGCTTTCATTAAACTACAACATACACATGCCCATTGATGGTTTGTAAATGCATAATGCATGTCCTGTGTGCCTCAGACATACTTTATTCTAACACAATATTCCCCATGAGCTTTGATCCAGTGCCAAAAGCACATATATTCTGGGTAATGGATAGGGAAAGGTAGCTTTACTGATGTTTGCCTTTTCTCCTACATTACAAGTATACCCTCCAGCATATGGGGAGAAAGAGAGAGAGAGTGCACGAACACACTCTAAAGAACAAAAGACTACACTTGGAACTTTAAGGTACATAGAATGCTCTGGGGTACAGAGGCATAATGAAAAGCCAATGCTGTCTGGTTACTTTTTGCAACCTTTCAAAGAGCTGCATTGGAATGGATCTTATTTTTGGTCCATGCACTGCCAAAACAGACACTGTAGGGTATGTGAGTATAAATGGGTTAGGTGAGCCCTACTACACCAATCCTAACTTTGACGTTGGCATTTGTGGCTTACCTGAACTTCAATTTGCATGTGGTCCCAAAGACCGCCCGCCCACACACACACACACCTCCACATGTATACAGAAAATCCTCAGAAAGCATATTTTAACACATTTCCAAAGATCAGTATCAACATAATACAATTATGGGCAGTTATTGTTGTAATAGTTTTGGACTCCTCAGCACTTTCATAGAATGAAGGCAAAGTTCTTCATAAGACTTGTACTGAGCTCTTTTGGGACTAAAGAAACACCTTACCCTTCTCTGCCAATCTCTCCAACTTTCAGTGCTTCACCCAAGGGCTCTTTGCCAAGTTTGGTCAAGTTCATTTTGGTCTCAAGGGTCATTAGAAAAGATCCATTGTAGGATATATCCAAGTCAATCCAAAGCCCTAGAATGTTTAATTGCAAAATTTTAAATTAATATTCTTAAGCTTAACTGATAAAAACTTACATAAGAACCAAGACACAGCCGCAGGCTTAAAAAATTATAATAAAAGAAGTTAAAATGTCAAGTTACCTTGAATTATTAACATCAATACAGGTTCTAAATCTTAGCATCCAGATTGGTGCTCACCTCTTTTGCTTTATGACAAGCTAGTGCTATAATTACAAGTCATAACTATTTAATTTTCAAATACCAACAGAATGTGTGTCATTACTGTGCAAGTCGGCAGGTCTGGAAATGCTAGGTTTTTTAATAGTACAAGCAGTGGTTGCCATGCTGGCCTCAGAACAAGCCGTACTAGTTACAATTATATTTTACAAGGCCCCCTTTTCACAGGAAACAAAGAACATTTTCCTCCTCTCACAACAGAACTTGGTTCAATATACTCAATTCCATGTTTTGACATCTCAAGCAATTTTGAAGGTATCTTGTTCTGTTGTAGAGCATTGCACTGGAGAGGCACTACATACATAGTTTCGACTTTATATGGGGCAGTCTTGCCAAGAGGCCTCCAACAGTTTAATTCAATTGCTGTACTTTTCCCTAGGGTGTTTCACTCCCAAGTATTTCACTGAAAGCAATTTGATGGGTGAGAATCTGAAAGGTATTTGCATCTTGACTACTTTGGCACCCAGCTGAAGCACTTTTTGTGTTCTACTTTTTGTTGCTCCTGAAGGTCCCCCCATGTTTCCAAAGCAATTTGCCAGGTAGGGCACTGGGGAGGGAAGATGAGCACTGTGACTGGAATGTGTGAGCTCAGATAGCACATGTAGCATTTCCCAAGCAGACCTTTGGATCTAGGTCATAATGCTGGAACACTGCCAATTCTCCAACTGCCATTATTTTTCTGTGGGCATTAAAGCTATATGGTAATGGATGTGTTCTCTAAACAAAACAGAACTGTCTGGCATTGTACTATTCTGTTCCTCCATGCAATATTCAGCAATTATGAAGCAGGAAGTTTTAGGGAACATCTGCAAGGCAGAGATAAACAGCCACTTAACAGACTTGGAACTTTGTTCCTGTCTTGCTAATGAATAAGGGAAATAAAGAGATTGCAGTTTCAAATCTTCTGCAATACATTTACAATTTGGAGGAAGTAGATTCTTTATAGAGAAAGAGTACACAAGCAGATGACGAAGATCAAGGGTCAAAATATAATGACTGGTTTTATGAACAAATTACAGCATAGACATTTTTAGAGTGCATGTTTTACATTTACACTTGGAAGAGTGTGCAAAATCTGTCCCTTTATTTCTAAAGAGCTGTGTTCTCCTCACCTCCAGAGGGTGGGGGTGGGACATCTCCCCATATCCGTGGATACGGAGCCATACCAGGGTGGTGTAGTGGTTTGGGAGGTGGACTTAGACCTGGATGATCCAGGTTCAAATCCCCCCTCAGCCACAAAGCTTCCTGGGTGACCGTGGGCCAGTCACTTTCTCTCAGCCTCACCTACCTCACAGGGTTGTTGTGAGGACAAGAAAGAGGGGAGGAGCAGCTGTGTAAACCGCCCTGAGCTCTTTGGAGGAAGGGCGGTATAAAAATGTGAAAAATAAAAATAATAAATAAATCTCTTTTAAAAAACAACACAATTTCTTTCAATAAACCACAGTGAAAACATCTTGAACAACAAGAGTCTGTTATTTAATGAAAAGCTAAGGTCAGCATTATCCAAATCCTTTAGTGGTTCTATGAACCTGTATTTCAGATGCTGGGAATTTAGCACTTTAATTAAAAAAGCAGCTCGAAAATGGAATATGGCTTAATGAACAGTCAGTCAGACTTCTAATTACTTACAAAAAGACACAGCCCTACTGGAATTAAAAATCGGTATCAAGTATGAAGAGCTCCCATTCCAGTAACTTTCACCAAAATACTTGTGAGACAGATCAGCCACACCAAGTACAGATAAATCTCTGAATGCTAGATGCAAGGGAGTGGCAACAGGATACAGGTATCTTGTCTTGTGTGAGGCATCGGGTGGGCCAACATGAGATATAAGAAGTTGGGCTGGATGGGCCTTTGGCCTGATCCAGCAGGAATCTTATGTTCTTAATTTGATTTCACCCAATAAAATGAAAAAGCATCTGAAACAGAATTCACGTGTATCTGTGGCTTAAAAGCTTCCCCTTATGTAATCAAGTGAGTCAGCAGCATGCTCCAAATACCAACATTCTTTTTAACAACATAATGAATTCAGCAAAGGAAACAATTCAATCGGATTACTGAGAGTGGATATTTTCTTCCGGCCTGCACAAATCCAAATTGTCCAGAATTGGAAACACAACAGGGAACAAAAAGTAGGTGCGCTATGCACTGCAGCCCGATATTGTATGTTCTTTAACAAAAATAGAACAGGACAATCAGTTGCTGGAGACAGACATGAGGTTTTAAGTCAGTTGAAAATGGCAGAACAGCACCATCATTTCTCATGCCACATAGCTTCATGTTTTCCGGTCCTACTGCTGTCTGTGGTCAGGCAGGTTTTGCAAGTTTGTTTCAAAAATCTGTTACCTAGAGATCCTAGTGAGGAAACCTTCACCACAAGTAACAGTAGTTCTGCCATACCACCTCCAGCACTTATAAGCTATTATCTGGCTGGACCACTTCTTTAGAGACTGTGGGTGACTTTTGCTCATGTTCATGGTCTATTATGTGTGATGATAAAAAGAATCCAAGCCAGTCTGACTTGGTGAGGGGATGTGTGAACACCTCTGACCCAGTTCAGAGTTATTCCATTGCAATCTGGGGCCATTATGCTGTTTCTGGATGTTCAACGGCCTAGCTCTAAAATTCTACACAAGAGATTATGCCATGAAAGGCCAAGTGGAAGTGGAAATGTCTTTCCCTACAAAAGACCTTTATTCAAGCACATGCACTCAAGGGGCATTTCCTAAGTCTAGATTTTTGCAATGTGGAAGTTCAAAAATATATTTCAGATTAGCTCCCCAACAACTTCTCTTCTGCCTCAATCCTAAAACTTTATGCAACATTTCATGACCGGATAACCACAAGACAGGTTGTTCTCCAATATTAAAAACTGAATGAGTTACCTTTATAATCAATAGTGGGCTTGTAGGCTTGAAGGATTTTCGGCACAGCAATTCCCATGTCCAATTCAGTTAGTTTTAGCTCATTCATGAAATATGGCAACTAGAAAAAAAGAGAATCTTTTTTTAAGAGCAAAAGGTAGTCTTACAGTGCCATCCTATGTCTGCATACTTGGAAATGTGCCCCTCTATGTTCAATGGGGCTTACTCTCTGTGAGAACTGAGGCCTCAGTGAAAGAAACATACGAATACAAGAGAAGGCACATATCTGAAGTCTTCATAAAAAAGAGGAGTGGGCAGAATATGATCTCCCATCTCAGAAACGACATTCCTAGAGCTGAGCCCCATCTTGTTGGGCTTCACATAAAGACAACAATTGAATTAGGCCTGGATTCTTAACCACAGCTAAATTAGTAAGCAAAACATAATGACAGAAGTGAAAGTTCAATACAGCTCTGCCAGGAAAGTGAACAAAACCAACAAAGTCATTACCACAAAACATAATGCTGAATGCAAGAACAGAATTGCCTTGCTAGATTAGATCAAGGTCCACCTACTCTAGCATTCTGTTTCCGACAGCCTTGGGGCTGTCACATGCAGGGCCTGAAAGTGATGACTCTTGTTTGCTGACTGCATCAGGTATCCAGAGGACTATTTCTACTGATCACATTAATTCCATCCAGCTACTGTGGCTAATATTCTGCTATAGTGATAGAAAAAATTAAAGGATAGTCTCTAATCCCTGTTATCATGCCCATGAACGAAGGCTTATGGGAAAATATTCCATTCCAGTGCCAAGCAAATATTGCAAGGAGTCCTGAGAGAGACAGAATCACCCTAGGGTTCTTCATTAAGCCAAGAACAACCTGGGCAGATTGTAAATCTGAGCAGAGGTAGAATGGATGGAGAAAGGTTGCTTACCTCTTTTGCCTCCATGCATTTTTCTATTCAAAATCACCACCCTCAAGCTGCTTTATGGATGAAGCAGCAACTTAAGGATGAATGAATGAATGAATGAATGAACCTTTATTAAGCATAGAACTTAAGGATAATGATTCTGAGTGGGGGGAAAACTTCTCTCGACAAATTCCTTTCTCTGCTTCGAGTTACAATATGCCCAGGCAGATTTTGTTTTTAAAAAAGAGAGGGAAAGTGTGTTTGTAGGGGGGGGGGGGAAAGAGAGACTATCATTGTATTCTTTGTAACATGTTGTATGGCCCCAAATCTGCAATGTACATTACTTATGAGGAAGCAGTGGATAGTCTCTCTTGGCCTGGCCTAAAGGCTTTTGGCTAGCTGGGCTCTGCTTCCCACTCACCATCTCCTCCCCCAGCTCACAGAATAGATGCAGAAGACATAACATAAAACTCGATTCCAGCAACATTTTCTTTAGGTCATAAAGGTACTCAAGCTGCAACTGCTGATTCCATCCTCCCAGCTACCTAATAGCAATTGGTGAGGCAACACTCAGCTGGGTACTGAACCAAGTTAATTACTGCAGGACAAAAAGAGAGGAAGAGGGTGTGTTTGTAACAGCTAATTAAGCTGACCTGCTTATCTATGCAAGAGTTTAGCAACACCCAGGGAATATTGCTTCATGTTTATTTGCCTAAAATATAGTCAGCATTCAATGGTGATAAACTGTGAATGGAGGAAGAGCTTATGTTATTCTTGGGCTGGTGCCTTCACGGGCAACACTGCACAGTTCAAGCTGACAGAGACATTATACACCACACTGCTCCTTCGATGGTTTCTGAAGGAATCTAAAAATGTGATTTGAGTAGCCCTATTAAGGAAGGAGGGTGCAACACCAAGAAGCATAAAGAGAAATTAATTTTCTGTGTTTGAATCAGACAATACAGTAAATTTTACATCTGTAAAATGATATGCAATATTCTTTGCTCAAAAACAGGGCAGGCTCTTAGAAAATAATCAAACCTTTATTTTGCTGAGTTTCATTTGTATCTTCTTAGAGACCATGTCAGACCAGTATTTTTCTCCCAAGAAATCCCAAAATATTCTTCCAAGCAGAGCATTTACCCATGCTTCCTGCTCTTCATCTTCACTGTGGGCATCAGGCAACTGGAAAAGAGAAACGTTTTGCCACTTACAGTATCTCACACAATTCTATTACTACTAAAGATATAAACCTTCCACCTTGGGAACTAGGTACATTATCTAAACCATAAAACACACTAAACAGGCTAGGTTGAATATGTTCATAGAAAGTTATTTTATTCACCTAGCAGCAAGTTCAACTTATGTATTTCATCTGAATTATTATACATTTTCCAGTGTAGATAAGTTTGAGGGGAAGGGGGGGGGTCATTTTAGCATATGGTAAAAAGGTTAACACCAACAATTCCTACAGGGTATATTGTACAAGAGTTTATTTTTCTTTTGAAGAAAGCTCCTGTTTTAAGGCAAACAAGAAAAATGTCTCTTTGAAGATTTGACTCTGAACATTAAAACAAGGCTGGAGGTAGGCAATAGTTTAAGATAGTTGAAAATGGTTTGAAAGAGGAGTTGGCCTTCCATGGTGCATACACATTGCAGTGGGGCAAAAGTAATCTCTGGACAAACAGGTTTAAGAAATACCAAAGCCTGCAATATCTGTTTGCCAGAAGGTAAAAGGAAGGAGGAGTGTGCACACACAAGTAGTAACTATCTCAATTAAATTAATAGTGGCCTCAATTCTCTGGAAAAAAATATGCCTGCATCCAGTCCAAGTGGTGACAAAAAATGCAAGCGACTTGCCCAGGGAGCATTAAAAAAATTGCAATAACTGAAGTAGGAACTCTTGTACCACCCTTAAGGGGAAGGTGGCTGTTCTCTCTGGAGCCTTTTCAGTAAGGAGGTACATGAGTTTCGTCTTCAGAGATCGTGGATAAACAGAGAGAAAAATCATGGGTAGCTGACATTCAAGTGAGATGCAAGTACTTTCCAAAACTAGCTTAAGTTCTACAAGGGGAGGGGCACCTTGAAGAAGAGTGGTTAGCAACATTCAACACTTATCACATGCAACATCTGGAGCAGTACTATGCAGATACCCTGGTAAGAGCACCGCACCCACTTGGGGATACTGGGGACATGCAGGAAGGAAACTAGTAAAAGTCAAGGTGTCATTCAAAGCAGGCAAAATACACTAAGAAAGTGGGTAAAGCACTGCCAAACCCATGGAAGACACACCTTTCCCAACATCACACGACAGGCAGCAAGAAGAGATGCCTCTTGGGACAAAATGAAAACCATAGTCAATAACAGTTCAGTATAGAGAAATTAAGCCGTATACTTCACCTTCTTCAAAGCTGTAGGGCTGCTGTCAGCACTGTGCACTGGACTAACTATGGGGCTTTTGTGTTCCTGTGGAATGCACTTTGCCATATACACACTATAATCCAAAAACATTTTTTGCCTCATACTGGCTGCCAATTCCTTCGGTTTTGGTTGAGAAAGGACTTCTTCTACGCTTCCTTTGCTGCTGCTACGACTGTGTGTAAGAGCTCCAGATTGGCTGTTGGATCTACTGTGTGCTGGCAAGAACCCTAATGCAGGAGGAAAAAGTCACACTCATTAATAAATAATAAAATGGAAAACTTGATAATCACAGAAGGCAGAAGTTTCAAGTGCTAATATTCAAGTGAGATGCAAGTACTGTAAGGGTTATCATTGCAAGGCAAAAGAAAAATGCATGCTTGTCTAGCCATTGGAGAAGTAGACACAGTATATTCTGGGGTCAATCAGTCAACACTGTTGTATATTAGAATTGGACTTTAATGTAGCAACACAGGCAACCACAGAGGTGGAAAGACTTCACCAGCTCCCACATAAGTGTTTTTATCAAGATCAATAATCAGCGTGATCCTTGATACATTGCATAACTTTGATCCTTCCTTTTAAGCTACTATGGTACAGCCCAGGGGTGCCCAAACCCTGGTCCTGCGGCCCTCAGGGAGCCCCCAGTCACCAATGAGCCTCTGGCCCTCCAGAGATTTGTTGGAGCCTGCATTGGCCCAATGCAACTGCTCTCAGCGTGAGGACGACTGTTTGACCTCTCGTGCGAGCTGTGGGATAAGGGCTTCCTCTACTGCTTGCTGTTTCACACCTGTGATGCAGTAGCAGCAGCAAAGGAAAGGCCAGCCTTGCTTTGTGCAAGGCCTTTTATAGGCCTTGAGCTATTTCAAGACCTTCATTCATTCATATAAGTTCATCTTTAATATATTCATTTATGTAAACTTATGTAAATTTATTCAAATTTTAATTGTAAATTAATTCTTTTTTCCCCCCGCCCCCAACACAGTGTCAGAGAGATGATGTGGCCCTCCTGCCAAAAACTTTGGACACCCCTGGTATAGCCTATCAGTGTAGTGGAATGACAGATGGACAAAAAATTGCTTTTGAGGGCAACATTGATAGCTTAACACATGCTATTACAATCCTGAATATCAAAGGCCCCTCTAGAAATTGAGCTATGAACCAGACTTCCTTGTAAGTTTTAATCAAAGCCTGTGCAGCTTTCTTCTCTGTGCTCTGGAGCTCGGTGATGATAACATCATTGTCGAGAGCTCTACAACCACCCCTGCATAGACACTGTGAGGCTCCATGCGCTCCAGGGGAAAATTAGAGGGAACAATCATTTATGATCAGGTGGAACAAGGAGTTGAGGAGAAAAGCAGCCTATAATCAACAAGAGAATACAAAGAAGTTACAAGAAACCAGTTCATGGATTTGTTTATGGACAGATTACTGCTGCCCCAACACCACAATTTGGTAGTGAGCAACTTCTTTTTGCTGTCCCTCCTCTCTCCTCTTTTTTGTACCTAGCTTCTTGAGCTAGTTGGGAAGCTGTGGGATAGGTTGGGGTAATACAGGTAAAAGAGGGATGTGGAAGAAATGAAGGGATGTGGAAGAAATGAAGGGAGGAAGAATGCAAGACTGTCACTTGGCATTTTTTGTATGTGTTGCATTTTGAAAAGCATTTTTTTCCTTCCAACAGAAAAAACTATCAATTTTAATTTCAGACCACTGTGTAAGAGAGTGCCCAAGGTTGCAATAAGCAAGCAGGTTAAAAAAAAATCTTTTTCCAGCAGTTTAAAAAACTGCTGTCTATTCTTAATGAGGTATATTTTTGACAATTACAACTGCTATTCAGAAGGAAGCCACAAATAACAGAATGAAGAAAATTCTACAGTAAAGGCCCACTAGTAACAGAGAGTTAAAAATTTCACTACAGGTGAACGTCGCTTAGTGATGTTGTGATCAGAGACAGACTACAAATGCTATGGTCTGTCCCTGATCCCTGTTTCGCCCCCACAAGCCAAAGGGAGCTGTGCTCACCTCCAGAGGCTTTTCTGAGGCCCGCAGAGGCCATGTGTCTAAAAAATAGCTACTTCCAGTTTCCGGAAAGAAACTAGAAGTGATGTTTTTTCACCTTATAAGTCCATGGATGGCTTCCCGGGGCCTCAGAATGTCTCATAAAAGGTGGAAAAACATCACTTTCAGTTTTCCTCTGCAAACCAGAAGTAGTGATTTTCCTGCCTTTTTGGCCATTCTGAGCCTAGCAGAAGCTGCGCACAGGCGTGTGCGGCCTCTGCAAGGCTCCGAAAAGCCTCCGGAGGCAAGAGGTACACAGCTCCTCTCAGCTCCAGAGGCTTTGCACAGGTGATGTAACGATAATGCTATAACATTATCAGGTGATGTAACTCTCTGCTATAACAGTTTTGGATCAGGCTGGAGGTCTTGTCAGGATAAGAGGATTTTTCTTCTTCCTTATGCTGAGTAATGTTGCAACCTGCCCTATGGGGTTAGGTACCCTCAAAATAGCAGGCATAAGTTTGAGAGGCACCATGTAAGCCAGCAGGAAGGGGCTTAGCATATGGTGGGGGCCTGCTCTGCCAACTGCACCAGGCCTGATCCACTCCCTGTTCCCCCATCCAGAAATGCTCCCTCCTCACCTCCAAACCATCTTCCCACCATCCTTCACCCGGTGCAATCTTACCTGCTCCATCGGGAGGAAGGCTTGGATGCAGCATTGGCAGGGTGGTGTAAGCCTCCCTACCAGTGCTGCTTACTCTCCGGATGCACAGATGTGATTATGGCACATTTGCAACCTCCTCTGCTGGCACACGGGCTGCTGCACCAGCAGATCTTGAAGTTTGGATTGCACTCTGAATTTCATAAGGCGCTGCAAGTAGACAACCATTTGCCACTCAGGCACTACTATAATTGGCTGTTGCATTTTATCTGCAATGAAAGTACTAGCAAAGAGCTCTACCATAGGCCGCATTTCTACTCAATACAATAAAACTACATATGGCAGGAAATTAAAATGGGGATTGTTAAATTTTAAAAGAACAATTCCAGGAGGAATAAAAGTGCCCTCAGAATGCAGACTAGGCATATTCTATTTAACCCAACACATCCTCCAACTTCAGCAAATCATTCAATTAACTGACATTTTGAATAGCGTACTATAAATCAGTCTTAATAGTATGCATAAATGGGAGTCGTACCTGGTTTATTTCCACACACAGAAATTGGCTTTTTTCCTTCTGATTTTAATTTGGAAGCGAGAAGAAATCTCCTAAACCATTCTTCCTTCTCCCTTCCTGTTCTTCCAAAGAGATAAAGCACTTGTTCCTTTTGGGTACTGGACTTTGCTCCCTCCTGAGATGGTTTCTTGGATTCTTCAGTGCTTAGATCTACTTTTTCTGCAAGCGGCTTCTCTTCTAAGGTCTCTTTCTCAGTCTGGGCTTTGGCCATAAAGTCATCCTGCCTCCCAAGTTCAATGCAAATAGGATATTTTTTATTCCAGATTCGTTTTCGAGCCAAGCTTTTAGGGACCAGATGAATCTGGAAAACAAGAGAGTTCATAATGCCCATCACTAGAAAGCAGATGCAGAATTAACTGACCATTTAAACCAGGGGTCTCCAAACTTTTTGGCCAGAGGGTCGGATCAGATATCTGGCACAGTGCTGAGGGCCGGGGGAAAAAATTTAAATATAAAATTAATTTAAATAAATTAGAGATTGAACTTAGATGAGTGAATAAATGCATAAATGGGCTCATTCATTCAACCTCTCTGGCCCTTGAACACCCTCCAGATGCAACCAGAGCATAGTTCCAGTCATGTTTGGTCAAGCGGGCCAGAGGCTTTCAGGGGACAAGAGGCTAGCTGCAGGTCGGATAGAGGCTTGCCGTGGGCCACATCTGGTCCCGGGCCAGGGTTTGGAGACCCCCAATTTAAACAGTTGCAAAATAGGGGAGGGCAAACACCTCTCCCCTTCTCCCACCCAATGTCAGTGTAGGAAAGGCCCTTGTCTTCCTCACCTTTCTCATAGAAAGTTCAAGGATTTCTCTAAAGCTGAACTAGCTGAACTGACTGAGCCAGGAAGAGTTAAGAACCCTTTAGGAGTCTTCACTACATCACTAGGAACTTAAAAGAAGGTCTCTTCACTGTTTTCAATCTTCCCTGCTGCCGGTTTCCCTCACCTTACCAAACAAGTTTGGGGTGGAGAGTGGAAAATGAGTGACAGTTAATGCAGAGGACAGCTAGTACCAAGGGGAATCAATTGGATGGAGCAGAGCCAAGAATAGCCAAATAGATGGAGGTTTACAGCTTATACCAGTGGTTCTCAAACTTTGAGGGAGCTTTACTCCCTCAGCAAGTGTTTGCGGGGGAGGGTTTAGGGCAGTGATGTGATTGCAACGCTAAGGGGAGATGAAGGAGGGTGCTTTCCACTTACTTGTAAGTAGTTAGGGCTGCTGGAGGTGCAGGGAGGCCTCCGCAGGGCTCCCCAAGGCTTGGAATCTTAAACGGAGAGATTACAAAAGTACCTCCTGCAAACAGGAAGTGCTTTGTGATCACTTCATTTGAACATTCTAAGCCTCAGGAAGCCCTGCGGAGGGCTGCGCAGGGCTCCCCGCACCTCCTGCAGTCTCCACCAGCCCTAACTACTTACAAATAAGTGGAAAGCAACCCCCCAACAATGTGGTCATGGGGATCGTGTCGCTGCCTCTCTCCTTCCCCCGCCCCTTAAAGGGACCATGGAAACTTTACACAAACTGGTGGGTCAACTGTATAAGACTAATACTAATGTGGATTTTGTGAACTGGGAGGTAGCTGTCCTTCCCCCATTCCAAAATGTGGCACCAACCTAGCTGCAAGTGGAATAAATGCAGTTTTATTATGAGACAAATTCTCTCCATTATCATTATCAACCTTTAGGATCCAGTTTGATATTTTCAGAATAACCTTCCATCTACCCCTGCTGAATAAGGGACTTAGTGGGATGAATTCCGGTGCACTTTAAACTGAGCAAGTCTATATAATAAAGCGTCAACATATTCACGATAAATCAAACAGCTGAATAAATCCTCAAGATGACGCATTACACAGACTCAGTGTACAGTACTTAGGAACATGAGAGGCTTTAAGCTAACTGGCCTGGAATTTCTGGGATCCCTCCAGATCTCTTTTTAAAATGCAGTGTTATACTGGCCATCTTCCAGTCCTCTAGCCTGGAGGCAGACTTAAAGGGGTAAGTTACATATTTTTGTAAGAAGATCAGTAATTTCACATGTTAGTTCCTGACAAACTCTCTGGTAGATGCAACTGATTAATGTAGATGATTGAAGTGGTAATCATAAATTTGTCAATTAATCCTAGAACTTCATCTCCTTTCGACTCTGTGGCAGGTTAGGCTCCCACACCAAGCTTCAGAGAACTGATTTCTGGCTATTTATATTTCATCTACTCTAGCATAATTGTTTTCATGAAATCCCTTAGCCGTTTGTCTTTAACAAGCTCAGATCTTCATAGCTGCAAAGTCACTCGATTCTGATGTCCAATAGTTAATTTCTTAAATACAATCCCACTTGGGGAAAGGTTTAATGCCACATATTTTCAAGACAATACCCTTGTACTCTATTAACCCAGAATAATCCTCAGCCCTGGCTTTGTACTCAACATAACTTATGCAGTTAGAAATATTCAATATTTTTTTAGTCTTGATTTTTCAGGCCATTTGTATACCAACAAAACAATTATGTTGTTCCTGCATTGAAAAGTGAAAAGAAATGGACAACATGAGAAGGTAATTTAAGTCTTTGCTTATGGAAAAAGAGCCAGCACTGTGAAAAGCAAGCATGATTTCACAATCAGGTCAAAACTAGATGTTATGGCAGACACAGAGCTTGCCACCGAAAACACCAGCAGCATGTCTCCTTGCTCTACAGAGGTACTCTACTTCTGACTTCATACTATAAGGTTTCCCCCCTGCCCCCACTCTATTTCATTTTCTGTCATAAGAACAGCCCCGCTGAATCGGGCCATAGGCCCATCTAGTCCAGCATCCTGTATCTCACAGCGGCCCACCAAATGCCCCTGGGAGCACACCAGATAACAAGAGACCTGCATCCTGGTGCCCACCCTTGCATCTGGCATTCTGACATAGTCCATTTCTAAAAACAGGAGGTTGCACATACACATCATGTCTTGTAACCCGTAATGGATTTTTCCTCCATAAATTTGTCCAATCCCCTTTTAAAGGCACCTAGGCCAGATGCCATCACCACATCCTGTGGCAAGGAGTTCCACAGACCAACCATGCTGAGTAAAGAAATATTTTCTTTTGTCTGTCCTAACTCTCCCAACACTCAATTTTAGTGGATGTCCCCTGGTTCTGGTGTTACGTGAGATTGTAAAGGGCATCTCTTGATCCACTCTATCCTTCCCGTGCGTAATTTTGTATGTCTCAATCATGCCCCCCCTCAGGCGCCCCCTCAGGCGCCATTTTCTAGGCTGAAGAGGCCCAAACTCTGTAGCCTTTCCTCATAAGCAAGGTGCCTCAGCCCAGTAATCATCTTAGTCGCTCTCTTTTGCACCTTTTCCATTTCCACTATGTCACTTGTGGGGTTATGGAAACACACAACTTCATAATGCTGCACTTAGTATTTCTGGATGTTAAAGGGTAAAAAGGGTGAACAAGACACAAAGATGTTGTTAATGGCACTGCTGTCAAATACAACAGCTAATTCTGGTCTCAGATTAACACACTGCAAAAGACTGAGTAAAGAAATCAAATAGTCATCATCTATGAGTTACCGGTAAAGTTTCAGTGGAACTCACCTTGCTGTCCACGAGATCAAAAATTTTCTGGCTAATGTACATGACTTCAGGCTTGGGTTCATTGTAAACAGCCCTTCTGGAAATATTTTTATTAGGCTTTGAAAGTCTTAAGGTGCTTCCTTCAAGTCTCACAAAGACAGAGTGAGTCAAAGTAGCATGGTAAGTTTCTGGGTCATAGTTATAGATCTCATTCATCCAGCCCTAGAAAAAACACACATACAGTATTTCAACAGTAGTGCTTCATTCATAATATTTCCATGGGTTAATTAAAATATAAGCTACCAAGTGCCCAAATAAATTCAGAATGCAACAAACTCAAACCCCAATAATAAGTTTCTGCATAGTGATGACCTCATGCTATAGCAGTGACTGATCCTCAAGTTTTTACCGCATCAACCCACAGCTCATCCATACATCTGAGGGATCACACATAACTGAGGAAGGTTGGAGCAGGATGATGCATTAGGACCCAGAAGAACTAAGTTATGCAGATCTTTCCAAGTGCATTGTTAATTATCTGGGGGCACAGGCAGAGAGAGGATATAGAGAGGACCAAGCAGATTGACTTGCCCTGGTTCAAAAATGAAACAGAGGATATGACAGACACTTACATTTATTAACGTAAATCCCACTATCCATGAGTTCAGAGCAGCTTTCACACTCCTATCCTCAAAAGGGATCCATAATCCAAGTTAAAGATATTGGAAAGAGTCAGTGAGGTATAGCAGTTAGAGTATTATACTTCAATATGGGAGATCCATGATCAAATCCACATTCACCTATGAAGCCCACTGGAAGACAACCAACCACCACCTCTCAGCCTAATCTATGTTATAGGGTGGAGAAAGAACCACATATCCTGAGTGCCTTGGGAGGAAGGACAGGATACAAACCAAATTACTAAAATAAAATGTCTCACTGAAGGCCTCATTTCCTAGTCTGGTACCTGCATACATAAAAGCAAGATGATTAAACCTCCCCACCCCAGCCCCATGCTTCACACACATTCACCACAGTTTGCTTTCCCTATATCACTTCTTCATATACTACAGAAAACATGCGAGCAACATGCTGCCAAAACACAAGAACATGTAAATTCCTGTAACATGCAATGAAGTTTCTTGCTGCCATGGTACAATGCATCACTGGAGTGCTAATGAAGAAAGAGGCTGCCTGTGACCTTCTAAGCCAAGGGTTGATGACTACACAAGGCAGGATTCCCCACTGTACATCCTTGGCACATTTCCCTACCTATCAAACAGAACCAAGCAGGATGGGTGTGTATGAAAGGCTAGTATTCATTGGAGACTCTGGATCAGGGAGCAAAAGGGCAAACACATCACCAATCTGTTGCAAAACCAATACACATACAAGATTAGGCAAAATATACTTGCCAGCAGCAACACAAGATATCACGTAACAGGAAATGAAATGACTACAGGAGATCATTACCAGAGTAGTTGCCATGTTAGTCTGTTGCAGTGAACACAACAGAACACCTTGCAGCACCACAAAGGCAAACTCATCTGTTGTAGTGGCATAACCCCAGGAGAGCTTATGGCAAAGTAAATTTATTACTCTTTATGCCAAAAGACAAATTTTTACAATGAAAAAGTCATGCTTTTCTACAACAGAATGTGTTTGCAACATTCAGGAAAAAAACAAACCACCAATGCAGAGCAAAGTCCAGTTGCTCTATTTAGTATTTCTACCTTTATTATAATCCGATTAGAAAATGGAATTAGAACTACCGCATACTGTTCTTCTGATTTATTATACCTGTTGGATCCAATTTTACATCTAAAATAACTGGATTAAACTCTGTCAACATAACCACATTAAAATTCCATTCTACTCATTTACTTGCTTCTCTAACAGAAAAAATAGCATTTTTCTTTTGGCACATGAAAAATACATGTGTTGATTTAGCACATGAAAAACCAGATGCCTTGAGCCAAAGATTTATGTCAGGCCTCCCAGGTCCAAGCCTAGTTCTTTAGTTATCGCATAACAGCCCTCAAACTAAAGAGGAGCAATATCAACAAAGTGGTGGGGGGGGGAGGGACAGAGTGTTTATTGTTACACTGATAACACTTTATAGCAGTGTTTCTCAAACTGTGAGTCGGGACCCACTATGTGGGTTGCAAACCAATTACAGGTGGGTTCCCATTAATTTCCCATTAATCCCATTAATATTTTATTTTTAATCTGTTAGACTGGATACTACCCTGGTATGTGACTGCACTTGGGGAAATGTTACAGACCTGTACTTCTAAGAAGCTACTATGTATGTTCTTTTAACAATGATAGTAAATGGGACTTACTCCTGGGTAAGTGTGGGTAGGACTGCAGCCTAGGATTGTTAAAAATTTTTCCTGCTTAATGACCTTACTTCCGATCATGACGTCATTTCTGGTGGGTCCTGATAGATTGTCATTCTAAAAAGTGGGTCCCGGTACTAAATGTGTGAAAATCACTGCTCTATAGCAGGGGTGCCCAAACCCCAGCCCAGGGGCCACCTGCGGCCCTCGAGGTCTCCCAATCCGGCTCACAGGGAGCCCACAGTCTCCAATGAGACTCTGGCCCTCTGGAGACTTGCTGGAGCCCGCAATGGCCTGACACAACTGTTCTCATACTGTTCGACCTCTCACATGAACTGTGGGATGAGGGCTTCCTCCACTGCTTGGTGTTTCACTTCTGTGATGCAGCAGCAGCAGCAAAGGAAAGGAAAGGATGGCCTTGCTTTGTGCAAGGCCTTTTATAGGCCTTGAGCTATTGTAAGACCTTCATTCATTCATATAAGTTCCACCTCTAATATATTCATTTATGTAAATTTATTCAAATTTGAAATGTAAATTAAATATTTTCTCAGCCATGACACAATGTCAGAGAGATGATGTGGCCCTCCTGCCAAAAGGTTTGGACACCCCTGCTCTACAGTATCAAGAGCACTACACTGCTGGCTTGCATAGAGCAAGGAGCGGCTGAAATATTTACATGGAAACAATAGTGTTTACTGATCTCCCTTCTGCCCAATTGCGTAACAATATACAAAAACATAAATGTAATAAAAAAGTAACACAAGTAAGTAAACGGAGAGGTCTACAACTCAAAAAGTATTTTAGCTGAAAATTAAAGAAGGTTGTCACTATTTAGATTCATAGCCAAGCAGAAAAGGGGAGTAAGTGCAAAGCCAAGGTGTACAAGTCAAAATTTTCATAACTATGCTACGTATCAGTATTAACGTTTATTGCTTTTAGTATTTTTGACCCAATGTACTAGAACCGCTTTGGGAAGCAGCTGGGTGAAAAACCCTAGCAGGAAATTGACAATGGGCCACATGGGCATATTTCTATTCCTTGTCCTCTCCTGACAGTTCACCCTCCTCTCCAGCCACCCAATCACCCATGTGACCCAACTAAATGACAGATATTTGGGGTGGGCAAGTTGCCCTGCCCCACGCCTGCTGAAAAGAGATAACTCTTTCCATAGAGATATGCCTACCAAGTTTACTTTTCCATTTGTCTCAGAAAGCTTTCCCCATGACCCAGAATTATGAGATGCATTTCAAAGTTTTCTCTTGAATCACTGCTCAGTCTGGCTGAACCTTACCATTACTCCACAGAGAATATACTCAGCAGCTCATACACCCAGCAGTCTGCTACAACTGTGCACTGCAGGGAGAACCTAATAATGATTGACAAATGGCCTTTTAGGTATGATTGCTCATTAGTACTCCCCCCCCCCCACAATGGCTATTTAGATATGCCTCTGAGGACACCCTGCGGGCACATGTGCAGAGTCTTGGAGAGCCCCAGAGCATGCACAGAATGGCACAGCACAGGGTATGCTTGTGCAGCCCCTGGAGTATCAGGGAGCTCCCGCATTCCTAGGAGCACACTTTAAGAAACACTGTGCTAGAGCAGTGGTTCTCACTCCTTTAGCACTGCAACCAACTTTTTAGAATGAGAATCTGTCAGGACCCACCAGAAGTGTGACCAGAAGTAACATCATCAAGCAGGAAAATTTTTAGGAATCCTAGACTGCAATTCTACTCACACTTACCCAGGAGTAAGTCTCATTGACTATCTTTGTTAAAAGCATCTTCATAGTAGCCTGTTAAAAGTACAGATCTGTGACATTTCCCCAAATGCAGTTACATACCAGGGTAGCATCCAGTCTAACAGATTAAAAATAAAATAGGATTAATGGGAACCCACCTGAAATTGGTTCACGACCCACCTAGTGGGTCTCAACTCACAGTTTGAGAAACACCGTGCTAGAGATTTCTAGGTTCCCTGGGAAAAGGGAACAACTGCCTAATCAGCAATTAAGTTTGTAGCACGGATGTGCAGTTCATCTCATCAACTCAGTGATGAAGTCAGTGAGTCTTTCCAAAGGCATTTCCTTCTAACACTGTGGCCACAGGTATTGGGGGGATGGGACAGGATGGGACGGGACGACTCAGACTTTTTTCTTGCAGTATGTCATGTGAGACTGTAGTTTGAGAATAAATTAGACACTCCCTACAAGTTAAAGAACTAATGTCATGGTCCTTTGGATTTTGGTCCATGGTTCTTAGCAATGAATTTGAAAAAAAAACTACTAGTTTTTGGCATGGTACTCCTGCACCAACTGCTTCAAACATGCCAACACATATCTCAGAGACATATATAATTTAGTTTTGGAGCATAGCAGGGACCAACACTGAACATTACTTAGCTTCATTTTTGTGCTTCTTAAGAAGCTTACATTTTTGTGCTTCTTAAGATTAAATTAGAAACCTACCAAGAGCATAGTATCTCTTTAAAGGCAAGTGAATATCCATTAAATTGCTAATTTTTAAAATATTGTTAGTTGAGCCAACCTCATATTTCACTCTGGATAAAAACATAAACAACTGAGATGTTGGTTTAACTGGTTATAGAGATCAATGCAGGATGTTGTCTCACAATTCTCTATCAATACGTTTAGGCTTAAGGTAGCACTGCACAGCTCTCAGCAGTTAAGTACTGGCGTAGGTGGATTGCTCCCCATGGATTATCTGAACACATGAATCATACCAAATGACATATAAATTCCTAAGAAGCCTGCTCAAGGAGACACCACAAAATGCATCATGCTAATCCACGCAACAGAATAATAAGTGGCACAGATGAGAAAATATTAAGCATTAATTGTAATCTAAACTCCAGTATAGGACCAAACTAGAAACTGAGGCAGCCCATTTGTTTATTCACATGCCTGTCCAATTCACATGCAGTGTAATGGTGATGAGGTGTGATTTTAACATCAAGAAGTGGGCTGCTGACACAACATCTCAAACACTTTTCTCCCAGTTCACCTTCAATACCAGAAGTGAGTTGGGAGGACTAAAAAGTGCCTGGGTCAACATGATGAGGGTTGAGCAGGTGGGCGAGGGTTCAGTTCTGTCACCCACATGCCCCCTTTGATGTTAAAAATTAAACACATAGACTCACATCATCCATTGTGTGTGTAAAATGGAACAGGCATGCAAACCTGTATGGGTGTCCCTGTCTTCTCTAGTTTGGCCCTAAATAATCTTCAGAGTTGCAAGAAGCAAACACAGAAGCCAATCTGAAAAAGCTGGAACAACAGGTTTTGTGCTTCCTTGCAACATTTATAAATAATTTCTGCTTACATAGGACTGACAAAATCAGCAACACATATATAGTCAAGGGAAGTCAACCTGGAACTTGTTGGAACAGCAAGGTTTTGATGAAATGTGAACAAGTACTCATGTAGTCTAAAAATTCTTTCATATGCCAAGATTAGTCAAGCTTTGGATCTGCCAACAGGACATAACACTGTCCTTAAAACTTAGTTTCGCCAACAACACTTCTTAGTAGTTCAAGAACACCCTGGGGTTAGAACTTTTTGCCTGGTAACAGTAGCCAACTTAAGCCAAAACCTTTATCACACAAGCACATGGAAAATGGAACAATGCACTACATTGTGTGATTGCAGCATAAGCTAGTGCAAAAACCCTCTTAAAAATCAAATCTTAGCCAGCAGTGGAAAATTCCTCTAAGAGGAAGAAGAAGCTAAGCCTCTTCATAACTTAACTAATATTTTAATTGAGCAAACAAAATTAAACTAATTCTTTCATTGGCAAAAACCTTCAGTATTAAAAAAACAGTAGTTATTTAAAGGAAGTTTAACAAGTACTTTTACCTAAGGAAATCAAACATGCCACTATGAATGTGTTGGTTAAAGTACATTATTAAGCCATTTCTGCCCAATGTTGCATACAGTATATGCAACAGGCATCAAACGTGTCTACCTGTGGCTGAGCAAAAATGGGTCAAAGCATGGCCACAATGCATCATGTTTTTGGTCTCTTTAAATTTGCCTTCAATTAGTTCTTGCAGCAGCACCATAAACAAAAAAACAAACAAACCAGATGGTTTGGGGGCTGACCATTCTACACTACCCTTGTGGCATCTTCCTTTCCTGTTCTCCTCTCCAAGAATTCTTATGAGTTCTTAATTATCCTACTCCTTCTTGGGATTCTCTTTTCTGGGGCAATTCTTGAGAAGGAAAATCCTCTCTTCCACAACCAGAGATGTTAGTGTCTTACACTCTATATCTTGCCCACACAACTTCCCAGCATAAATGATTGCTCTGGACATCTAACTTTGCAGTACATATTACCACTATACACACATTATGAAATTTAACAGACAAATCAGCCCTGAGATACGGTCTAGAAGTAAAAGCCAGCAAATAAGCCCTTATTTTCAAAATCCACCAATGACGACACAACTTTGATACTAGGGAAGCAAAGGGCCAGTAACTAACATCCCAAGACAGTTTCTTTTCAGACTATTAATGTTCAGCTGACTGCAAAATTGGACCATTCAATGATTCAACAGAGCCTCCCCCTGACCTGCTCAAATGAAAATAGCCTCACATACAGGGAGAGACTATAGTTTGTGGCAGGGACAGCTAAGCCTCCCCTGTGATTGCACACGGGCTCCACCCAGTTTCTGAGTGGTTGTCCTCAGGGGAGACTGAGCTATCATTGCTGCAAGCTTGAGTCTCTCCAAGAGACTAGAGTTGCAGCTAGGACAGCTCAGCCTAGGCCAGGGGCTCAGCAACCTTAAACACTCAAAGAGCCATTTGGACCCATTTTCCAGATGAAAAAAAACTTCGGGAGCCACAAAACCCTTTTGACACCTAAAATGAAGATAACACTGCATATATAGTTTTTTTTTTTTTTACCTCCTATGCTCTTATAGGTCCCATTTTTATAAAGTAGCCCCCTCTTGTAGCTTTTCGTTAGTTTTATCATACATTCTTGTCCTGTGTTTTCGGACACCTGGTCCTCTATGGTGTTTTGCCTGATTCCAAGGCCATTCTCTGCCTGGAGAATTATGCCCACTTTAAGCAAATTAGCTCCCCTTTCCCCCAACAAATGACCCTGGTTCTGCCCTGCAGTCCTGCTGGACCCCACCTCCAGGGTAGCTCCCCTGTTCAACCTGCAGAGGTCCTCTCTCCTGCCAGCAGCCTCCCACCACTACAGCAGACCCTGGATCGTCAGCAGGTCTTGGGCACAGCAGTCGCACTTCAAACTCCAGTGTCTCCAGCAGTCCCTTAGTCACAAAGTCAGTCAGAGTATCCAGGACAGAGTCCAAAGTCAATAAGCCAAGTCACAGTCCAAGGTCAGATTCCAAAGTCAGTCAAATCAGTCAGAGTACCCAAGTCAAAGTACAAAGTCAATAAGCCAGGTCAGATTCCAAAGTCAACCTGCACTCCTTCTACAACCCACAAACCCTTCCTGCCTCAGGTGCTCTTATATCCCTGAGGGCCCTATTGCCTTCAAGTGGCTGCAGCTGTGCAGCACACTCTGCTGGATGCCCAGGCTTACCCTTAAAGGGGCCACTGCTGACACCACATCTACCTCCTCACCAGATCTTCCTCGATTTCAATACAAGTGGGGGGGGGGGAGCAGATCTCTATACAGACCAGTGCAAAAACAGGGAGAAGGTGCGGGGGAGGGAAGATCTCTATATAGATATCACAGCAAGACCATTGCAAAACCCCTTGCACAAAGAACCAACAGATGGAAGTTGGGGGGGGGGCAGATCTCCATACATACCAGTGCAAAAACAGGGGGAAAGGTAAGTCAGCCCCAGTAGAGTCAACGCGGCTTCATCTCAGGGATGCATGGACTGGAGAGAAGCCTACCAGCAGCTCCTCTCCCTGTCTACTCAGAATTCAGCCCCAGTAGAGTCAACGGGACTCACTCCCAGGGGAGTATATATACACTGCATATATAGTTTGCGCTCCCCTCTTATAGGTCACAGTTATATAATACACTTCCCTCTTCTAGGTCCCACTAAAAATCAGGTCCAGACCCACAGTTGGAGAACAACTGTTTTAGATTGTGCACAGGTGAACTGCTTGTGAAGGATACTGTCATTCTTTACTGTCATTTACTTCTGTACTTCTGTAAATGCCTTTCCACACAATACTACCTCTGAACAAGACCACTTAGTACAACTTAACACTGTTCACAAAGGTGCTCCTGAACAAACAAGCTAAGAGTTCAAAACTGCATAAAATAAAAGGCATACTAACAGTGATTACTTCCCAACCATGAAATATGCTTTGATGCTACATATACAGTATGTTACACATACAGTATACAAACATATACAGAATACCATCTGGTGCAGGGGTCTCCAAAACCCTTTCAAGTTTCCAAGTGAAGGAAATGGAGCAGTGAGCGTGTGAGTGAGTGACGGGGGAATGCTGAGTGGGCAGCTTGAAGGCTGTAATCCTGGGCACACTTTCCTGGGATTAAGCACAATGGGACTTACTTCTGAGGAGACACACACAGGATTGTGCTCTGAGCTTTGGAAGAGGACAAAGCAGCTGCACTCAATTGCTTGCTTTTGCCGTGATCATGGGGGGAAACAAGTGAAGGAAATGGAGCAGTGAGAGGGTGAGTAAGCGATGGGGGAATGCTGAGTGGGCAGCTTGAAGGCTATAATCCCGGGCACACGTTCCTGGGAGCAAGCACAATGGGACTTACTTTTGAGGAGACAGCACAGGAGAACTGAGCAGCTGCACTCAATTGCTTGCTTTTGCGCTGCGGCTCAGGCAGGAGGGAACGGGCGGTGCGGGCTCTTTGGGCAGGAGCTGCTCCGCCAGCCCGTTCGCGCCCTCTTCTATGGGGCGCAGCCGCAGGATGCGTGGGAGCTGCGCTAGTGCACTCAGGCTGGTGAGGGGCAGGTGCGTTGTGGGAGGGGTGAGCCCCTCCCTCCCACGGGTTGGCCCCGCACGGAGCCGCAGCAGAAAGCTGAAAGAGCCGCTTGCGGCTCCAGAATGGCAGGTTGCCGACCCCAGGCCTAGGCTGTGATTGAGCAGGCACTGGCATAGTCCCCTGAATGCCTTGTGGTGTGATGTCATCACATCACCAGCATACTACTGGGTCTGCCTCCCCAGCCTAGGACTTCAGCTCACATCACTGCAAGCAAAAGAAGAACACATAGAAAATAGGGCCAGATTCATGTTGCAATATGAATGGGTTGTCAGCATCTTGTCTCAAGTAGGAGGACTGCGTGTGCATACCGTAGGTAATGCCACCTGGGAAAATACTTGGATTTTAGAACAGTTGTTGGAGAGACACATGAAGAAAGAAGGTTGATAAACAACCAGCAGCAATGCTGTTGATAAGTCTTTGTAATGAAAAGGCTACATAACTCAAGCTGTATTAAAAAATACACAAGAACAGCAGTATTAGAGTGAAAATAGGAAAAGTGCATTTAACATGTAAGATCATGTTTTGGTACTACACCCTATCAATTTATTCCCTCAAGCATAATAGTATGGGAGAATTTTGGACATAATATCTTTTATATTGGCACAAAATACTAGTCTAAAAGAGACAAATCCTGGCAAACATTTCTTACTACACCAATATAATTTAGGCATAGGCTTAAGAGCAGTTCTCTTAGCTGCTATTTCTCAGCCTCACCTACCTCATAGGGTTGTTGTGAGGACAAAAAGAGGGAAAGGAACATGTACAACACTCTGACCTTCTTGGAGGAAGGATGACAGAAAAATGTGAAAAACAACTATTCCTTTAACATTTGACATCGGTCAGATTTTCCACAATTTCAAGTTGTCGATGAATTGCATTTGCCTTGTTAGCCATTTTTGTAACAGTTTTTGTTTTATGAGTTTTTGTTTTACTTTAATTTTATTTATTTAAAACATTTATACCTGACCTTTTCAAAAGCTCAAGGTGGCTTAAAGTGCTTGATAAATACATAATACAGTACTAGGTTATATCTTATGGAATATGCAGGGAAGAAGTTTGCAAATGAACTTCCCTCTCCCTCCTCCACACTGCAGCCCCCTGTATCCCCCACAAAGTGCTCTGGAAAGTTAGGGGACTGCCTGGAACAGAACTGTTGGAAGCTGTCGGGTCAAAAGGAGATGGGCAAAAATTCTTCCCCCCTCCCGATACAAACAGAAATCCCTTCCATTTGTGGAAGAGACAGCTAAATACTACGATTTATTCTTGTTTGCTCAGTTGTGATCTCTTTCAGTGCTCAGGGTCTTATGGCACAAGTAGAGACTGAATGTTCAGAACAATGAATCCAAGTCTTAGAAAAAGGTATTTGGGGAGCAGGTTAATGGCTGTTCAAAACACCAGTTTCAATTGTAGTATTTGGCATTGAGAAGGAATGTTTATTCATGCAGCAATGGGACGAGATTTTATGACTGACACTTGAAAACATGTGGGACTAACTGTGCTAAAGGCATTAAAACATTGTGTCTAGATTACAACTGTTGATGCAAGGGAATACACATAGAGAGGGAGACTAATGTTGTGGATGTGCTTATCTTCTGCTATGGATTTTGTAAGCCAATGCACACAGGCACACACACAGAGCAATACTACACACAAAAGAAAAATAATTCATTAAAAAGATGGGCTGAAATTCAGAGCTTTGCAAGCAGAATGTCACTTGTCTTGTCCTCTCCTCTCCTTGGAGGGGCACTTCCAAGGGTCTCATATGCATCCCCATAACAGTATGGAATGCAGCATAGGAGAGGCATAAGCAGAGGTCAGGCAGAGGCAAGGTGCTTTCCTACTGCAGTCCCCTGCACACATCCTATGACCTTCGGGAAGGTTCTCTCAGGAGTGGCTTAGTGGGGAGAGAGAAGATGAAAAAGTCCCATTACTTCAGTGATGTTAAACTTGCACAACTTTGGCTCCAAGACTAGTTGAAAATTGCCGGTCTAGCAAGTAAAAAAACTCAGCATTCTTTCAGAAAAAGTTAAACAGCCACAGCATCTGTTTTTAATGTGGACACTTGAGAACAGCAAATTTTATAGGAATGTGGTATTATTTGCATTCAAACATACCAATATGACTTTTTTTAGTGCTATTGTAAGGTATACTTCGAGCAGAAGTCCCCAAACTCTAAGATGACAGGACTGTACCACTCCGTCTTGCTCTTATGGTAGCCCAGAGCAAGTCAATTACAGAAAACACATTTTGTACACAACTTTAAGAGGCTTCATAATAAGAGAAAAGTATTTGAGAAATATTTGCAGCTTTTGGGCTGCTTGCTGAGCCTCTTTCTCTCAGCTGGGCTCTCAGAGAGAATGACCCAGCCTCACAGTTGCTTCAGCCAGGATGAAAAAGGTGCATGGTAGCATGCAGAGTTGGGGTGGGAGCTGCACGTAATAGCTGCACGTAATGCTACTGGGGTCATCAGCAGGCCAATCAGAATCTGATGATGGGGTGAATGTGGTTCATGGCTGTGATTTGGGAACTCCAACTTCGGAGTTTCATAAGCTATGAATACGAATGCATTAGTTTTAGCATAGCAACAGAAGCTAACACTACCAAAGCACTCAGGAAGCCATTTTAACATTGTCAAAATTAACCCTGCACCCAAACACATGTTCTGATCGTGCTCGGATGAAATCAAATGAATTATGTAATTCTATTACAATGTAGCTTAGGGACAATTCACATGATCTGATCTGTGTTGAAAGATGCACAGTGCAGCATTCATTTGACCACCTCATTAATCTTCCTGATAAAGCAGCCATCCCCTGAAGTCATTTCATAGGAAAAAGAACTATTGAAGCAATTCATCAAAGTCTGACTGGCAACCTAAGCAGGTGATAAAGCAATTTAACTACTTCTACATTGTCCACCTAATACAATGAAGACAGGCACCAACTGGCAATGTACACTGCAGAATCATCTGAATTGTGCAGCCTGAAGTACTGCACAATTATCACACATTCTATTATTGTATTGTATTGGCAACCTTCAGTCTCAAAAGACTATGGTATCGCGCTCTGAAAGGTGGTTCTGGCACAGCGTCTAGTGTGGCTGAAAAGGCCAATCCGGGAGTGACAATCCCTTCTACACCGGGAGCAAGTGCAGTCTGTCCCTGGTCTGTCTACCTGGCTATGGGCCTTCCTTCTTTGCCTCTTTGCCTCAGACTGTTGGCAAAGTGTCTCTTCAAACTGGGAAAGGCCATGCTGCACAGCCTGCCTCCAAGCAGGCCGCTCAGAGACCAGGGTTTCCCACTTGTTGAGGTCCATTCCTAAGGCCTTCAGATCCCTCTTGCAGATGTCCTTGTATCGCAGCTGTGGTCTACCTGTAGGGCGCTTTCCTTGCACGAGTTCACCATAGAGGAGATCCTACATTCATTACAACATTTTATTATTACACAGTATGATAGGTGTATCTGTGAAAGTCAAAGACAAGGTAACAACTCACCTTCAATATCTCAGGTTCCTGGATGTCCAAAGCTTCTGTATTCAGGTGCTTGTTCCAATTCCCATGCAGCCTGTTATATCTAGCACTTGGGGTAAAAAGCCAAATTACACAGATAGCAATCATAAATCCAATGGCAACTCCCAAGAAGAGTCCACTGAAGTAACTAGGGAGAGGAAGTATAAGGTAAGCATAGATCAACATTGTGAGAAAGTACAATGTCTTCAATGGAAGTTTAGGCTGTACCATGTGAAGTTCAATTTCACCTTCACGACTGAAAGCAACAGAACTTTCCTTAGGCAACTCCAGCGAACTTTCCAGCTGTTTGTCAAGTTTACTGTCCTCCTCAATGATGCAGAAGTCCTCAGAATAAAGTTCACAAAACTCCTCATCTTCTTTGCTTGCTAATGCAGACAGAGAACACCTTTCAAGTACCAGTGAGGCCTTTGAATTCAAGTCCTTTGTGCTTAGCAATGGGGAACCTCTATTTTCAGTCTCTTTTGCATGCTCTTCAGCAGTGTGAGGCTGCTTACTGCTCTTATTGATATAAGAGTCACTTCCATAGAAGTCCCCTTCCGATTCACATTCTTCCTCCTTAATGCTATAGTTATTATTGCTTTCCAAATGGCCATTCAAGCTGGAAAGATTGGACAGTTCTGAAGCACTTGAAGATAAGGCTTTGGGCCTATAGCTACTACTCTCATCACCCATTATTTTACTAAGGAGCTGAAAAGGTTCATAAATTACTTCTGAAAGGCGTCTCTTTGTGTCCTCGATTTTGGCCTCCATTTCGGGTACTTTAAAAAAGGAACGTGTATCCAATGGAGATGTTAAAGGGGACGAGGGAGCTGTTTTGGAATCACCACCTGTACTCCGAGGCTGGGTGAACTGTTTGAACAGGTGCAAGTTCAGTTTGGAGTCAGGTGGTTTGTAGGACACAGTTTCAGACTCCTGTTTAGAAGTGTCTGTAGACAGAGACTTCACAAGGGTTTTCATTAAATGTCTATGCCTAGTGGGCGGCGTGGGCTCTTTTGGTTCTATGTCTGTTGAAAGGGACTTAACTAAACTCATGAAAGGCTTTGAGCTGGTAACAGCAGAGGGCACGCTAGATGAGACGAGAGACTTGGAAGGGGAGGACAACGGAGAAGATGAGCTGGTTTTCAGTTCTGAAGGCAACATCACAATGGATGAACTAGCAGTATGACACAAATGCGAGGAGGGCGACAGAACTAATGGCACTGCACTGAATACTTGGGGTGTTGAAGACTCCAACGACTTTGCAGTTGGCATGAGTGTGGGAGATGAGGTGAGCTGGGATGCAGCCATATTAAGCGAGGTAGTGGGACCGGAAGAGTCATGGTCACCATGATCAAAGCACAAGTCTTCCTTAGCTTCAAGTGCTGTTACAATGCTTTGGTCATCCAGTGCCTCGGTGGGAGACTCCTTGAACTCTTCTTCCTCCTCCTCTTCCTCCTTCCCAAATGCCGAGAAATGAATGGTGACGGTTTCTTGGGAAACAGATCTATGAACCTGCACTTTTGGCGCTGGCTGTTTTGAAGACATGTCACTGGTTTTCTCTGCATGGCTACTTTTCAGACTTGTCATTGCAGGTCCCAGAGATGGGCCAGGGTCTGCGAAAAGGAAGTCAAAACATGATTAGACTGAGGTCGATAGAAAGATATCTTAAGTTGGTTCCAAGGCATTCACACATAAGTCAGTGCGCAGGTGTAAGGTCAAAGTCGTATAGTGCCCCCCCACCCATGAGTTCAGCACCGCAGATTTCACTCAACATGGGTGCAGAGCCCCATGTGGAGGGCTTCAAGGATCTCTTGCAAGTGCCCGGAAGCACCTTCCAGTTATTTATTTACTGGACTTATAATCCGCCTTCCTCCCTGAAGGGAACCCAAGGCGACTAACAATAACGGTTGCGTCCAGGAGGTGTTCTGAGGTGTGAAGAAGTTGTACATGACCTCCCCACTCTTGAGAAGGCCTCCCGGATGCTTTGGAGAGACATTTCCAGTTGCCATCATAGGTTCTTCCACAGATTTATTATCTGTGGAATTTGGTATCTGCGGGAGAAGGGGGGTCCAGGAATGGATTCCCTGCAGATACCAAGGGCCTACTATAAATGGATGATGACCAGGACTTAGGATAGGGAAAGGAGCCCAGGAGGAAACAGGCTGACCAAGGTTGACCAGTACTACCTAGCGGTTAGTATACATTCACCCCTTCCTGCTCCCTGCTTTCCCTTTACTGGATCAGCAGCAGGATCGGGAGAACCCTGGTCGTTATCTGCTGTCAGCATCCCTGATAATAGAGACTAGGCAGAGGGCTGCCATGGGGGTGGGGAACCCTCCCAGGAGAACACTGAATCCCAGGGGTTCTTATTAAAAACCAAACCCACAATAGCATCTGCAGGACAAAGAGACATGACAATCTACAGAAGTACTTATGAACATTAACTAGGCAGGCAAAGAGCCAATGTAACTAGTTCATTAAAAGGTCCAAAAGAAAAGGAATTAAAACAGAAAAGAGAAAAAGTACACACAGGTTAATGAAAAATGCCTGAGCTTGCCTGGAAAGCAGGAGCTTGTTCAAATGGATACAGTAACCAGTGGTGTCACTTGTGGGGTGCAAAGGGTGCGGGCCGCACTGGGTGACATGCAAGGAGGGTGACACGCAAGGGGGGTGACGTGCTAAAATCGCAGTGGTTAGGAGTAACCCCATCATGTTATATACTATTGGATGCAGAATTTCCAGCAGAATGCAATGGAAAGAAATGGAGTGAAATATCTCCTTTCTATCAAAAGTTATTGGCAAAAAAACAGAAAACAAAAAATGCATGGAGCCCAATGGAAAGTGAAACCGAGCCATATCGCATGTTTACTTGTGAGTAGGCTAATTTTCCTTAGTCTGTTGGAAAAGGAAGGCTAAGAGGAATCCAATTACACCAGAATGGTCCTGATACAATGAATGTAGCCCCCCCAAAAACACCTGAGAAGGAGGTCCCTACCTCCAAGCTGTGAACGTATTGAGTGCTATGGAAAGCGAAACTAAGCCACATGGTCATGTTTACTCACGAGTAAGCAAACGTGCCTTGGCTCCTGGTCAAGTCAGGCAAAGAGAAAGGTAAGGCCACCAGAATGGTCCTGATTTGATGCAACTAGAGCTCAACAAATGCTCCAGAAGGAAGCCCCTCCCCATAAAAAGAATGAAACAGAGGCTTGACAGGGTAAGGTGAATTTTTTTCTGTTTTAGGCTGCAATCCTATCCACGTGTTCCTGGGAGTAAGCCCCGCTGACTATAATGGGACTTACTTCTGAGTAGACAGGCATAGGATTGTGCTCTCAGACTTGTAAAGTCAGATGGGTCCTGATAGTGATATACTTGAAATATAAGAACTTAAATTGATCTGGGTACTGGGTAGGGGTGAAAATCTTACTGATTCTTTTGGAGGGTGTTATTGAAGGCAGACTACAGAGAAAATTCACTTGGTGAAACAGGGTTGGCTTCCCCGTATTTAAATATTTGTTTTACTTTAATTTGATTATTTATTTATTTTACTTTGCTTTATGTTGGGTCTTGGACAGATTGTCATTCTAAAAAGTGGGTCCCAGTGCTGAAAGTTTGAGAACTGCTCCAATAAGGTGTTAGTAAGTTGACACCCTGGGGGGAGGTGACACCACGAGTGACCAAAATCACTAAAATCACAGTTTGTACAAATAATACCATCATGTTATATTTCAATCAATGTGTAATTTCATGTAGAATACAATGAAACAAACTGTTGAAAAATTATTCTATCAAAAGGTACAGCCAAAAAACCAGTGGGGGCAGGGTGATGGTAGATCACCACACCACCACCTGTAGTGTTGCCCCGCCCACTGCATGGAGGTGCCTCCCGCACCGGGTGACATGAACCCTAGTGACGCCACTGACAGTAACCCTCATGTCCAGCTGATTGAGATGGGATGACACTTGGAAACAGGCCACAAACACCTTACAATGCCTGATATGCAAAACCAGTGAAGTAGACAGACTGGGTAAAAATGGGAGTAAAAATAACAAGGCAAAGCAAAATAAATTAATTCCCTGGACGCCTCTAGCTATACACAGTCCCTGGCACTTGCAGTTTAACATTTGTCCCAAATATCTTTGGTCCCCACACTTACTCTCCAGTAACTGGTGTCTTCCGGGTGCCTGTGTTAGGCTGCAATCCTTACCAGGGAGAAAGACCCAGTGACTATAATGGAAGGGAGGTAGAACTGTCCAAAAATAAGGGGAAAAGAGGGTATTCACCACAGATGCTATGACTGTGGTCCAAAAGGACCACAGGTAGAAAGGGTATTACATCTGTAACATTTGGATGTTCAAAGTCCTCACCTAAGCTCTGGGCACAATAAGATCAAAGTATGTTGAACAGCTCTTTCTGGAATGCTATTTGCATGTGCATGAGGGACAAATGGAAGATGGGCAAGTCTGACGAGCTTGCTGGTCTGTACTCAGCAGTCTGCACACTTCACACTGTATACTGCAGCAGTCTTGCCTTGTCAGGTCTACACACAAGTTCTACCCTTAATAATGGAGGAGGCTTCAAGTAAGCACAACCCAAACAGTGCCAGAGCTACATGAGAGGATTAACATAGTGTTGTTATTGGCCTCTTCAACTGCTTCATCAAGTTATAGGCAAAGAGTCAGGATAATTACCACAGTGGTAATATATACTCTAGGAATTAACGACAAGCGACAAATACTATAAATGGACAGAACTTGATTCCATACATTAGAGATGCTCAGACCCTTATGACTGAACATTAATCTTTTACAGAATAATGCTCTGAAAGCGTTTATATGCACACAGAGTTAAGCTCATGGTGGAGGACAATTACCTACAACCACTTATGAGCTATTTTTGCCAAGCCAACTACCCAGCAGAGGATGGTTTGCTTGAATTAGAAGGTAAAACTGATGACGGGATATTCATTATTTTTGGTATGAACCTCAAATCACATTGAATGCTCTTCAATACAAAAAGGTTTTAATACCAACTACCCGCTGCTAAGACTAGAAAGTCTCCTTTCCAGAATGAATTCAATACAGCTACCTAACAGAGCAAGAAAGAAAAAAAGCAACTTGTTTTAAATGTTTTAGCTCAAAGAGAACAAAACTGTGGTACTTACAGTGACCAGCTGCCCAAGGACATGCTCACATATTGCAGTAAGATGGATCCCTTAAATAATGCTGTGACTTTGTAATTGAACTCAGCGCTCTTTTCCCTTTCTCCCCACTAACGTGCCACTATCTCAGGATTACTACAGACACAAACTCCATCTGGCTGACCGCTATTAGAAAAAGAATTCTGGACAAGCTATATACTTGATAAGATTCAGTAGAGCTCTTGATGCAGAAAATCACCACTGTACTGTAGTATGGAATGTGGTCTTTCAGCAAGATATAAGACAAACACAATAAGATTTTCAAAGAATCAAATCAGTAACAAATCTCATTCTAGAGGCCAACTAACACTTGAACTTCAAACATTTCAACATAAGAATCCAATGGCTGGGATCCAGATGACCAGCAGTAGGACAGGTATTACATTTTCAGGGTTTGGATGTGCCAAGCCTTCACCCAGATTCAGTGCACAATTAGCTCACGGCACGCTGAGCTGGATTTCTCTGGATCACTGCCTATGTGCACATGGCAACAGTTATGGCAGAGGGATAAATATAACATGTGATACAAGGCAACAGCCACAAGAAAAAGACTGCCCTGGTTGGTTCTTAGCTTGTGGTGAACCTGTATATCAGCTGCTATGCACAGGATTTAGGTCTGAGATGCTGCTGCAAAAGATACGCTTGGGATGGCATAGAGCCAGAACCCATGCACAGTAGTGGATGCATACAGCCAATTCATTAGCAGCTAGGAATGGACTCTTCTTGTTATTGCCACATATCCAGCGGACACCAATTTCTATTCCCAGTGAGGTATCTGAAATAATTCCACTGTCTTCATAGTCATCTGAGAATCTAGGTCATGCTATAAAACAGTCAGGACACATGACAAAGTGTTACCTTGGAGGCAGGGTGGGGAAAGAGGGAGAGCAAGGCACCGATTACCTCAATTGTCAAGACAACAGGTTTGTCACCTTAGTAACTAAATTATTTTCAAGAGCTCTGAGAGGTGCCATAATCAAACTGTCAAGCAGAATTCATCAGGGCCCCATAAACGTAGCACTAATATGAAAAGCACCTTTGCAGAAGAGAAAAAAGCACTTTTCAACTCAGTGCAGCTGTTAGTTTATAGTACACTCCATATCCTATTTTTATTCTCTCCCATTTGCAACATGAACTGGACATAAACAGCAGGCTGGAACACAGCAATTTAGTATGTCCCACCAGCATATTCCACATTGTATATAATTAACAAATCTAACTGATTAAGTCTTCTAAGCAGGCACATTGACATTGGGAGAAGTTTAATGTGACTAACAGCTATTTTCTTTAGTCACCAGTATATTATACGTATGCTGCAAATGCACTTCTTAGCTGAAGCATAAGGAATTATTCTATTTGAAATGCTAGTTCTACTTTAAGAAAGACCTTCAGAAACTGCAGTAGGCATGCTATTACCTCTCCATCAACTAAAAACAAAGGATGTAATTATAGTAAGTTAACATTAACTAAAGCTTGAGGATATCCTGGAACACAGCATGGATACATCCTGGATGTCTGATATATTGTATGTACATACAAGGTCAATTGCTAGTCTCAACACACATGTAGAAGCTCAAAGTAAGCCTACTGAGATCAGAGTGATTAACATCCATCCATTCATTTGGTGGGCTGCTGTGAGATACAGGAAGCTGGACTAGATGAGTCTATGGCCTGATTCAGCAGGGCTGTTCTTATGTTCATTCTGAAAACTGTGTGCTCGTAATGCAATGAACCTGATTGTGGTAGATTAAAAAAATTATGCAATATCTGTTGGCAAACTAGCACTTACATGCAACAAATACTTTGGGATCATCAGCCAAGTATAAATGCAACTAGGCCATGAAATAATTGCTTCTTTTATTAAAATAGAAAGCAATAGTACAGATTCCCTGGTTATGATAAATTACAACACAGTATCCATATTGGCTGGAGAAGATGAAACCTCAGATACCTCTGTCAGCCTTTTGAATATGTGGCTACGGGTAAGGGTTTCTGTGTACATTTCTCCAGAATAATATTAAAGCAAGCAACTGAGTACTTTGTCTTTAGTGGAAGTTCATGCTACTAATGCTTCATTCTGCTAGAGTCCATGGTGTGTTTTACTAATGCACTGAAATTTTAATCTACATCTCTATCTATTGAGTTCAACCTTAATATTAAGAAACCCCCATTCAAAGAAGTTGACTTAGATTTCACCCACATCAACAGAACACTGGTCATGCTACCAGCAGCTTTTTACCCCCTTACATACATTTTTTGATACCAAGCAGTAGATTTCTCTCCTCGTCTGATAAGAGCATGATTTTCTGTTGTATTAAAAATGGACATAAAAATCCGCCAACTGTGTACAAATGAACTGTTTTGGCAGCAGCATATTTCTCTCCTGAAAAGTCATTGTGGTGGTGGGAAGATAGGGCTGTGCCAGCAGTTTCCTTTTGTAAGAATGTTGCTGAATTTCAGATCCTAGTACCCTATTTCTGAGGTCCAATCAGTTTTCCCCAGTGATGGAATTTAGAATGACTGAAGGTTGAGTATATGGAGACACAGGCTGCTTGCAGAGTAGTTCCACCCTAGCTGCAAAATGCAGCCTGCAATCCAAGATGAAAATTCAGGGCTAAACAATGAAGCATTACAACTTGAGGCACACAGGTTCCAAGCAAAGTTCATTTGGAGAACAGCATGTGATAGGGAAAGATCTGTTGCTTCAAGTTAAGAACCACTCAGATTTTTTTAAAACTGGTGCTATTTCCTTGGGCATCACTAAAAATAGCACATATGCAGAAGGGTTAGTGAAGCTAAATAGTGAAAACAATCTTTTTTTTAAACTGAACTAAGAGAAGGAAAAGAGGAGAGCAGGGATGTGTATGAATTCATTCTGCCCCATAACATAAACCACCATGCATGCACAATCTGCTACCAAAAAGCAGAGAAGATGCATGATGATAGCAGGTACGGCACATATGTAGAAGGGTTAAGTGTTCCTCCCTTAAGTACTTGTCTTACAAATGTTCACAAAGATCCCTTAGTAAATAATTCTGAATATTATACACAGACTAATTTGAGAGACATATCCCAGTGCTAGAAGTATGAACAAAATAAGCCTTATATGAACCTGGCCCATGTCTTAAGATAAGCTTCAGAGGACTGATCTCTGCCCAGGCACCACTAGAACATTTTATGTAGGAAAAATGAATAAAAATGAGTAACTAGAAAAATGCATTACATTTAGATTTCAGAAGTGCTTTTGAGAGGCACTTTACCTGCCAAGAGGCTATATGGAACAATCCCAAATTCAAAAACGATACTTGCAACATAAGCAACTGCAGTGGGAAAGAAGGAATTAACGTTCCGGTGTTTGTCTTAGAATGCAGCGCCACAGTGGTTTTTCCTACAACATCTTCTAGAACATGACCTAGAATAGCAATTTTCAACCGCTGTGCTGCAGCACATTGGTGTGCCATAAATACTCTGCAGATGTGATAAGGGTAGCAGAGCTCCGACTCCAGCGTCTTCTCGGCTAGGACTCCCCACGTGACCGCTGCCTTGCTCCTCTCCTTGAACTGTCCTCAACGGTGTCCCCCTGTCTATCCTTCTCTATGCAGATGACGCAGTCCTCTTGTCTGTCACAAGATCAGGCCTACGCCACTCATTGTCTTCCTTTCAAGATTACTGTCTATCCAATGATTTAATAATTAATTCTGAGAAAACCAAAATCTTGGTTTTTGCTAAATCCTGGACTCCGCTCCCTTGGAAGATAAGTAATCTTTCTTTTCAAGAACTTCAAACTTTCAAATATCTGGGCATTACCTTTCACTGCCATCACAGTTGGCTCCCTCACAGGAAATCTGCTATTTCCCTATCTTCACTTTACTTAAATGCCATTGCCCGCTTCCATTACTCTAGTGGCAATCAGTATGTCCCTGCTGCCCTCCATATCTTTAAAACCAAAATTCTCTCCCAACTGTTGTATGGTGTCCCCATTTGGATAGAGGCTGCGAGCCAAGATCTGGATCAAGTGCCAGCCTCTTTCCTCAGACAAATTCTTGGGGTTCCCAATTTAATTAGATTATCTACCCTTATGCTCGAATTAGGGATCCACCTCCCCTCTACCATTGCATGGTCCCTGACTTTTAAGTTCTGGCTCCGCCTCCACTTAAGTATTTATTCTGAGTCTTTTTTAAAAGATCTTTTAAAGGACTCTTATCTCTCTAAGTGGTTTAAACTTATTGATACCAAGCTCTGATCATTAGATCTGTCCCCCGAATCCCTTGCAGATATTAACCTCCTCAGGGCCGATTCAATTATCAAATCTAAACTTTGGGAATCTGAATTCAACCAACTTTCCTCAAATCTTAACCCCACCAGTTCTCCCCAGTTTTTTGGTCTCCCCCTTCACTTGGTCGCCCTTTTAATTATTTTGGTATGCTGATTAATCCTATTAAGAGGAGAGCGTTTGTGCTTTAATATCTTCCCCTCAGCTGTTCACTCTGGTAGATTCTCTAATATCCCGTGTGATTGCAGATTATGTCCTTTTTGTACCCTAGAACCAGACACAGTGGGCCATATATTACTCTGTTGCCCGGCCCACCAATCTTTGAGATACTCACTTGAAATCTTTGCGGTCCTCCTTCTCTGGTACTTTTACCAATCTTTTACCTGTCCTCCTGAGTGATAACTTGGTGGCCACTACTAATGCAGTAGCAGAATTTCTTCCCGCGGTTTTTAAGCTAAAACCCCTGTCCTGACTCTATATCGCCCTTTTATTTTCCCCTCTTCCTCCCTCTTCAGTCCCGTTGCAATTTTCTCCCTCGGCATTACAGCCAATATGCTGGTTATTATCGTTATTTATTGTTTTAATGCCAATAAAGGTTTATGGAATATATACTCTGCAGATGTGCTGCGGGAGTTGGGGGGGTGTCATTTATTAGTAGGGCCTTTGAGGGAGTTTGGGGGTACTCCGTTTAAGTTTGCACAAATGCATTTTATTTGTTATTTCTATATCTTAATACAGTGGGCTCACTGTACCCATGGCTTTGGGACCCTACAGATTTCAGTAACCACGGGCACCCGAAACCTGCAGGTCAAACCCACATAGAGTGGTGCTGTGTGCGGTCTCCCCAGCCCTCAGAACACCTTCTACAGCCTCTGGGAGGCCTTAGCATAAAACTGGAAGTGACATTTTAAGGCCTTAACAGGCCTTCAGAGGGCCAGGGTGGCCCGCCAAAGGTCTTTTAAGGCCTTAAAAGGTCACTTCTGGTTTTCCCATAAAACAAAGTGACTTGCTAAGTCCTCCCAGAAAGCGTTTCGAGGGTTGGGGAGGCCACAGATTCTATTATCCATAGGTTTCCTTATTTGTGGGGTTTACTGGAATGGTGAGCCTTGAAAATTTTAGCACCTTGTCAGTGTGCCATGAGATGGAGATGAAAATGAAATGATCTGGAACATGAGCAGGGTTCCTTCACTCTTCAAGCTCAACGGTTTTTACATTCAGAGACCTCTGCCATTCCACATACACAATGACCAGTTCCTGCAGCCTGTTCATCAAGAGCAGAAGCTTCTAACTTTGCACACCATCAGCTGCCTCCAAAACAACTGTTTATACCCATTATTAAAATGGAGTCAGGTCAAGAAAACAAATCTTTGACTTTAAGCCTTTACAGTTCAAGAACCACCACTAGCCACTGGAGTCCTTATTTGGGAAAGAAAGCTAGCATAATTTGCACAAATAATGGACTAAGCTGCCACTTCCAAATGTGACCCCCTTTTGATCTCCTTGGGGGAAGAAAGGGGGCATGGCAGCATTAACTCACTTCATGTTATTCTTCTGAATTCTGGCTTCCTGACAATTTAGATTGTCTTAAATTTATCAGAATGACAGTCCAAACCATTTTTTAGCCTCAAGCTTACACCCAACATTTACAAACAATATTCTGACTAGTATGAAATCTAATGTTTAGTTGGGTCCTTTGCACCAGCTCTTTACAGTGTATACTGCAGCTCTAATGGATTGTTTTTAAATAATTTCAGTTCTTTACTTGCTAATATATGTACTGAAAAGAGACTAGTTTTCCAAGAACATAATAAAGGAAGACTACTGATGCATCCTGAAGTAGTGAGATTTTAAACACACACCACGGTCAAACAATTGCAACTACAATTGAGAAAAAACTACAATTGCATTTCAAAAGCATCTCTTTACACCAGTAATACAACCAAGAGATCTGCAACCAAGATCTGCATTGGACAGTAAAAATAATATGATAAGTAGCTACCCAAACTGTTGAAATATTAAAATATGTTGAAATATTTAAGTAAACACATTTAGAAGACACCTTGCCAACATCTGCTTACATTGCTTGGTGGTATGGGGAGGATATCAATTATTTCTTAGTAGAATTATCTTCGACAGCAGGGGGCCCCTCGTATCTGTGGATTCCGTATCCACAGTTTCAGTTAACCACGGATCGGGTCCGCAGCCCCCACATGCGCACCCCCACCAGAGGGGAGCCAAGTTCACCTCCGGAGGATCTTCTGAGCACAACAGAGGTTGTATGCGTCCATTCACAGCCTTTGCCGGGTTCATAATTGGAGTTGAAACAAAAAAATGCTACTTCCAGTTTTCATCAAAACCATAAGAGGTATTTTTAATGTCTTATAATACATAGGGAGGCCTGGGGAAGTCCCAGAGGGTCCTCTCTTGGGTTCAGAAAACCCTCCAGAGGTGGGGGGAGCTCAGCTCTCCTTGTCTCCAGTGGGGCGTTCCCTCGTATTTGTGGTTTCCCTTAACTGTGGGGAGGGGGCTTCCAGAACAGAAACCCCCACAGATACGGGGCCACACCTGTACTTATATTGCACCATCCATATCCATGGCACTTCACATAGAGTAGTTTAACACACTGTTCTGCTACTTTCACAAAAAGGGACCATCTCAGGTACAAGTATCTTTTAAAACTGGGATGTCAAGCTTCTTTCATACAGTGGGCTGAGTGGCATTCATGATCCTGCTGAGGGCCCGAAGTGATGTCATTAAGCAGGTCATGACCAGAAATAAGCACTTTTTTCTCACTTAGGAACTCATTAGCTGCAAATGTCAGAGGAGAAAATATGCAAATCCTGATCATATTGTCAAGATATGAGACAGCCCAATTATTACATGGACCATCCTTCCAGCATCAACACCTCAGCACAGCTCAGCAACTGAGAACAGCTGGTGGTGGTGCAAGGCGAGACTGGGAGTGCTTTACTGCACTTTTGTGAGGCTAGCTCTGGAGCAGCTCATGTTGTGCCAGCATGCACACTGTGGAGAATTATGCCATAAGTCTCCCTCAGCTTGTAGCACACATTGAAGACTTGGTTAACAAAAAGTATTCTATTTATTAGCACTAATGCTACTTAGTGCTAATTACATTTCTAAAATCCATCTACACTTGATGGCAATGTTGACTTAGCATTTACCCTGACTGAGATTTATGATACAGAAGTTCACAGATATTTAGAAACTGATGAAAATAAATCCTATCTTTCAAAGAGATATTAGAAAGTGATGTATTTTCCTAGTTCGGACACCTTAAAGTTGGTGAAAAGGAAGATCCTACACTTTCAGTATGGGGACCTTTTCAGTTTGTTGAGAGCATACCTTTCCAACTCTGCCTACTGGTTTTGAAATTCTCTCATCCATTAAAACAGAGGTTCCCAAACTGTGTGTCGGGACCCACCAGTGGGTTCCGACCTGGTTTTTGGTGAGTTGAGGAACTGCCAACCTCACAGCCAACAAGGTATACATACTGAGCCCTATGGAAACTGAAATGGAGCAGTATGTGCATGTTTACTTGATGAACGTGCCGTGGTCCACTTTGAAGGGCAGGCTAAGGGGAACGTAATACCACCAGAATGATCCTGATCCTATGAATGTGGAGCTCCACACCAATTGCACCAGAAGGTGTTACCCCCCCCCACCACCACAACCACCACAGTAAAAGAGAAGCTTGAGCAGCTGGCACACTGAAACTTTTTTCAGTCTTGTAAAGCTAGGTGGGTCCCAATAGAGGCAATAGGTGGGTCCCAACAGAGCAGGGCTTTTCAAACTGGGGTATTGCAATGCCCTAGCCTGAGGGCCCTGGCCTCTGCCCCCTTAAGGGGCGGGGGCAGCAAGGAGGCAATCCCCAGGATCTCGTCGCTCAGGGGGCTGCAGGGGCTTGGCTGGACTTACCAGAGCCTCCTGCAGCCTCCTGGAAAACCGCAAAACTGCAAGTGGAGCACAATCGCTCCACTTTCACTTCTAACAAGCTGGGGAGCCCTGCAGGCGCTCATGCAGGCATCATTCATATTTATCAAAAAAGCTTATACACACTTGGATAGGAAACAGCCCACATTCCTAGATGCCCAAAATGTGATTCTTGTGACTAGTAATGAAGCATTTTTCCAGTCTAGCGCACGCCAAATTTGAGAAATACTGAACTCTGTTCTTTGGGCATGAAAAACGTATGAGATATTTATTACAGAATTTTGCAGCCTCAGAAAACAAGGCAATAAGACAAGTTTCTAGCTATCTTGGCTGTGAGGAGGGAAAACAGTTTGAATATAGAGTTGTCTGACTTATACATCTGATGAGTGCATTTCTCAATATTCTCAAGACCTCACAATTTTACACAAAGTGTAAAATTTGACCCCACTAGTCATTTGGCCACTTTGTTCTTAACCCCAACTGTGACACTTGAGTACAGTATGTATAACTACACACATCTTTTGCTATCTTCTTGCACTAGTGAAATTCAGATTACAAATTTCACAGAACAGGGACTGCTCCTTTTGTCGCTAACGTTACTTTCACATGCTAAGTACTGTAAAAGCAATTATTCATGTTAACTATAAGACTGCAGGGAGCAGTCGCCATTTCTCATAACCTTTAGGTAGTTTCCCCTTGTGCCCACACCAATTAACACCTCCTCCCGTCTTTTTATGGTTCAGCTGTATAACTTCTTGAAGCACCTTATAATTGGATTGTATAAAGTCTGGCACAATCTCCTCTGGGTCCACAATTTGTACCCTTAATCTCTACTTCAATGTAGCATATCTATAATTTGATTCATTTCTTGATAACACTTTAACACAATAATTAGAGGCAAGGGCAGAATACAGCTTTATCAGCAAGGACAGAGAACCGGGCACAAAACCTTCTGTACCCTTCCACAACCTGCAGAGTTATTCAGTTCACTTTTTTCCTACTTCCGGGTGAACCATGCTCATGTATTGCTTCCTGCTTTTCTACTCTTTCTGAATAGCCCTATGGCTTCTCTCTTCAGCTACTAAGCAAAAAACTCCAACTTTTGAACTGGCACAAATTCCCAATTTTTAAAGAATGTAACAGTATCAACTTTCTTCTACTCATATTTTTAAAGCAACATCACCTTGAATAACGTATGAAGTTTCTATTGAGAACTTCTGTGTTCTACAACATGCTTATTGCAAGTCCTCTTCAAGAATTTTGGTTTCTCTGAGCTGAACCCTATTCAAAATGACGAACTAAGAAATCCAACCACTGCTGCTGTATAAGGACAGAAGCACATCGTATTTCTACTCAAGTGTCATTGACAACAGAAGTCAGAATAATCTGAGTAAAAGGAGCACACAAAAGTACTGAAAAAGGTGGAATTGTAATATTCTTTAGGCTACTATAGCTTGCTGGAAGAGACAGCAATCCAAAGAAAATCAAAAGCACAATTAATGCTCTTCCTTCATGTGCCACAAAAAGGGACATCTAAGAGAGATCATATTGCAATGCTGCAACATAAAATTGTAGGTTATCCAAAAGGGGAGAGGACCGATTTGACTTTCATGGCAATCTAGAACAGGGGTCTCCAAACTTTTTGGCCAGAGGGCCGCATCAAATATCTGGCGTGGTGTGGAGGGCCGGAAAAAGAATTTAAATATAAAATTTAAATAAATAAATAAATTAGAGATGGAATTTAGATGAGTGAATAAATGAATGAATGGGCTCATTCATTCAACCTCTCTGGCCCTCAGAACACCCTCCAGACACAATCAGAGCACAGTTCTGGTCATGGTCAGTTAAGTGGGCCAGAGGTTTTCAGGGGACAAGAAGTTGGCCGTGGGCCAGAAAGAGGCTTGCTGCGGGCCGCATCTGGCCCCCGGGCTGGGGTTTGGAGACCCCTGATCTAGAAGAATCACTCAGCATTCAGCCTCTAAAGCAACTGGTGCCTCAGCAGTTCATAAGCTTACCCCTTTAAATAAGACTTGTTTAAAATAAACTGCTTAATATTTAGGCCTACCTATGATTCACGAGTGTTACATCTGTCATAAGCAAACAGGTAGCACCTGAGTACAAACATGGTTCTTCAAGTCAGCCTCTCTGTTTCAATTAAGAGTCAGCCTTTAAAGCTGGCAAGACTCACAAGAGATTGTTCTACCCAAGTGTATATTCTCCATCCATAAGTCATAGAGCAGGCAGGATATGTAAGCAGACTTCCCCACTGGCAACCTGCCCAGTGATTAACCACAAGTGATTTGGCAAAGCAGGGGTCAGGTCACAATCACCTTGTGAGATGGGTTAGGTTAGGAAACAGCGATTCTGCCAAGGCTATCCAGTCAGCTTCATAACCAAAGGCAGATCAAAAGGTGTCTGGGTTTTAAAATGATATGGTATACATGCAGTTCTGCTAACAGTGAATGGTGCACATACTAAATGGCCAGGCTTCCATGCAATAGGGAAAGGTAACAAATTAGACTGCGCTTCAGTGTTTTAGGTTGGGAAAGCCAGTCATTCAAATGGTGTTGCAACATCCAGCGTGAAGGATACCACATTTAAAAACTCAACTATTTTTGCATTCAAGTTTTAGAAGTGAACTAGCTTTGAAAAGGCTTTAAATTCAAGGTTTCCCAATGCTCAGGCTTTACACTCTATTGACACTGGCTCTGTGATCAAGTCTCTCCATTCATTGTCAAGAGGTAACCCAATTAAAACATGGGCCATTTGAATACTTTCACTCTGATTTCCCCTGAAATAATTTACATCTGTTTTGATTAATTATTTTGTGCTTGTCCAACTATAGTAAAAACATTTTGGAATGTGAAGTCATTAATACTGAAAGAATGGAGGCTCTGATGAAAGACCAATTTGAGTTGCAAGTGAACTGAAACCTGGTTCCTTATGCCTATCATGTAAAATATAGATTCTAAGGCACAGGAGAGCAGGAAGAGAGACTGAAATGTGGGGCCCCATGACAAAGTCCAGATATTCAGATCTAACCACTTTCTCCAATTTCCTTTTTCTTCAGAAAAACTAATGTGACAGTGTGAGCAGTCTTCTCTCATATATCTCATTTTAGGCTTCCAGAAGAGTAGGAATGTCCGCATTCTGGGAGTGGCAGCTACCAAGTAAGGAGAGTGAAAAAAAAGCAGCACCACTTGTGTGGGGAGATGACCATCTGAGAGCGAGGTGCAGTTTTCTGAGCAGAATTGGCTCCAATTACATTATAACGTGAAACCAGGCAGTCTCCTATCCAGAATGCTATCTGAGTCTGGTTCTTCTAAATGGTATAGCCAAATTAAATCAAAAATCGAATCAAATGGTTTTTCATTGGATTTTTTTAAGTTTCTATCCATTCCCTGGAGTTTATCAAAGGGTAAAGCAAAGAATGCTAGACATTGAGGCACAAAACCTCTTTGAACTTACTTCTAGAATTTGCTCCCCTCTAAATTTCTCTATCCTGCTAAAGTATGGGCAAATGGCTCCTTATCTGAGTATTCTGATCAACCCTTCTGAATGTCGTGCAATCTCCTTGGCTAGATTCAATGTGTTTCCATCCAAGGTCACAGAAGGCAGATATAGGCAAATACCATATAAAGAACACCTCTGCCCTTGTAATTTGGGAAATGTTGAATCAATCATACACATTCTTTTTTATTGTCCTCGGCACACTAGATCCTGCCACACTTACATGACTCCACTTCTCGGCAAAAGGAATGGGCTTTTGGATGAGGCAAAACTGAAGTGTCTCCTAAATGACTGCTCACCAGATGTGCTAGAGGGAGTTTCTAAATTTTTACTTTTAGCGATTTCTAAGCCTTCTTAATGTAATTTGTCAAAAATGTTGATATTTTATGTTGAACAGTAAATGTTTTATTAGTAATTTAGTATCTTAACTCCGTTTTTGATAAACGGGATTAGGACTAATTATGTTTGCTTTTATGATTTCTCTATCTATGCCTAATAAAGGTTTATTCATTCATTCATTCATTCAAGGAGAGTGAAACACATACTGGTTTGAGTAGTGTCTGACACTATATGACAACTCCGAGAAAGCAGTTCAAGGGGAGTACTTTATATCAGGGCTACTCTAAAAGAGTGGGATATTTGGCAAGCAAGAGTTACTTTGGAAGTCTCCAAAAATGTTGAGACTCTCTCAAAACATGCCTTTTTCTTGCACCTCTCGGCATCTGCTTCAGCACCTTTTTTTAAAAGCTGTTTTTCTTTCCTATTATGAGATGCTTTCATACTATGGCCATTAGAGCTACAAAAGCACCACAGCTGCAACTATGGTTCCACAATGCACTTACTATGAAACTACCTTCCATACAAATACCCATCCATTGCCATTCCCACCACCAAGGTCCTACTAAGCATTTACTAAGAAGAAATGCCCCATTCCATTCAGACTTATTCTCTAAAAGGTTTGTTTCAAATTGCAAAAGTTTCCCTATTCTTTCTAAAGCAGTTTCTACTACTGGCCCTTTGAATTTAGATGCTTCCATTCCCAGGCTCTGCAGCACTGAATCAGTCCTTAGTTTGTCAGTTCCTGTTCTGAGAAGAGGTCTTCAATTGCTCATTTCTTAAAAGTACAGGTCCAGCCTATTTATACACGGATTTTTTATACACGGATCTGACTCAACACGAATGGCCCCTGCAAATGAGAAAGAATGTGCTGATCCCTGGAGAAGGGGAAAAATGCACCCCTTTAAAATCAGTCTATAAAACTGAACAGTCCTTTAACAACAGCCTCCTTAATGAGAGAGAGGGGGCAGCAGGCTAACAATCCATCAATCCTTCTCTCTCCTTCAGACCCCTCCCTTCCCCCAGCAGGTGAAAGAAATGTGGTCATTTTACATTGGTGAAGGGAGGGGCTGAATGAAGTGCTGATGGATTGTCTTCTTAATGACTCTTATCTTAGAGTCAAAAGGTCAGCAAGGCTGTTTTTCAATCACTGGAGCAAAGAAACTTTGTTTTTTAAATTGATTTGCTATAGAGTGTTTTTTTAATCCACCTGAGTGCTTGGAAGGAACCCCAAGCGAATTATTAGTCTCAACCTGTAAATGTACAGCACAGTTTTGCAGCATGTGATTTAGCCATGATCAACAGCAGCCTCCCTAACCAGGGCAACACACACATGCAAACACCACAATACAGTATATGTACATGTTTTGCTTCCTTAAACTCAAATACAGCCATGTAGGAAAACTGCTATATGAAAGGGACCCTTAGAAAAGCTAGAGAACTAGTGTTGGTTCTCCCCAGCCTGGAGAGACTCCAGCCCCAAATTAGCTAATGGTGCTTAACTGTTTACTTTAGGATAGGCTGTTGATGACTTGTTCTGAAGTGGTGTTTACTTCTCCAAGAAGGTCATCATTTAATATTAGCCATGACAAAGAACCATGCTGCTCAGTAACAAAGCCAGCAGCTACAGTCATGGCTTCAGGAAGATAAATGCCAGGAGCTGACTGGCTTTATTAGAACATGATTCAGTGAAATTCTGTTTGTCTGTCCTTAACACATGGTGTACTTTTCCAGCCAGAGTGAATGCCAATACATTGTACGCTGGTGTTGCCATCAATACACCCACTTTAGTAAAGGAACAAAATATATTTTCCAATACAAGGAGCAGCACATCTTGAAAGAGGATGATGATCTCTCACATTATTCTGCAAAAGGTGGCTAGATACCAATGGCTTATTGGGAGGTCAGGCAGGGGTGAGAAGAAGAGATATGTATGCGTGGATAGTCTGGGTCAGACATTGTTTTATACCAGGGGTGCCCAAACTTTTTGGCAGGAGGGCCACATCATCTCTCTAACACTGTGCTGGGGGTTGAATTAATTTACATTTCAAATTTGAATAAATTTACATAAATGAATATATATTAGACATACACTGGCATCCTTCAGTCTCGGAAAACTATGGTATCGCGCTCTGAAAAGTGGTTCTGGAACAGCGTCTAGTGTGGCTGAAAAGGCCAATTCGGAAGTGACAATCCCTCCCACACTGGGAGCAACTGTAGTGTGTCCCTGGTGTGTCTCCTTGGCTATGGGCCTTCCTTCTTTGCCTCACTCTGTTGGGTAAGTGTCTCTTCAAACTGGCAGAGGCCATGCTGCACAGCCTGCCTCCAAGCAGAACGCTCAGGGGCCAGGGTTTCCCACCTGTTGAGGTCCATTCCTAAGGCCTTCAGATCCCTCTTGCAGATATCCTTGTATCGCAACTGTGATCTACCTGTAGGGCGCTTCCCCTGCACGAGTTCTCCATAGAGGAGATCCTTTGGGATCCGGCCATCGCCCATTCTCACGACATGACCAAGCCAACGCAGGCATCTGTTTCAGCAGTGCATACATGCTAGGGATTCCAGCTCGTTCCAGGACTGTGTTGTTTGGAACTTTGTCCTGCCAGGTGATACCGAGGATGCGTCGGAGGCAGCGCATGTGGAAAGCGTTCAGTTTCCTCTCCTGTCGTGTGTGAAGAGTCCATGACTCGCTGCAGTACAGAAGTGGACTCAAGACACAAGCTGTGTAGACCTGGATCTTGGTATGTTCCGTTAGCTTCTTGTTGGTCCACACTCTCTTTGTGAGTCTGGAAAATGTGTTAGCTGCTTTACCGATGCGTTTGTTTAGCTAGGTAGAAAGAGTGCCAGAGATTGTTGAGCCAAGATACACTAAGTCATGGACAATCACCAGTTCATGCACAGAGATTGTAATGCAGGGAGGTGAGTCCACGTCCTGAACCTGTGTTTTCTTCAGGCTGATTGTCAGTCTAAAGTCTTGGCAGGCCTTGCTAAAAGAATTCATGAGCTACTGAAGATCTTTGGCAGAGTGGGCGGTGACAGCTGCATGGTAGGCAAGAGGAAGTAACGCAAACATTTCAGCTGGACTTTGGACTTTGCTCTCAGGGATTTAGAACAGCCTGCCTATGTAAACTGCCTTGAATTAAAGTCTGAGGAGAAATCTGACGACCAAGAAAGGTGGTATATAAATACCTGTATTCACATAGAACTTATGTGAATGAAGGTCTTGCAATAGCTCAAGGCCTGTAAAAGTTCTTGCAGAAAGCAAGACTGGCCTTTCCTTTGCTGCCACTGCTGCATCACAGGCATGAAACAGCAAGCAGTGGAGGTAGCCCTCATCCCACAGCTCACACAAGAGGTCAAACAGTCGCCTTCACGCTGAGAGCAGTTGCATAGGGCCAGCACGAGCTCCAGTTCATTGGAGACTGGGGGCTCCCCGTGGGCTGGATTGAGTCCCCAAGGGCCACGAGTGGTCCCCGGGCCAGGGTTTGGGCACCCCTGTACTATTACATAAACAAACTATAACTTAGCATTACTAGTATGAGCTTTGAGCATGCATGCAGCCCCTTTCCCTTCACATGTCCAGCTGGGAAATTTGCTGTTTTGCCTATTATATATTCTGGCATAACGGAAACTAGGTTTTGTTGTCATGTCCAAACCCAGCAAATTCTAGTTTATTCTAACCACAGTTTGTTAACAAGCCAAGACAGCAAAGACCACCAAGGGGGGGGGGGGGAAATGCATGAGCCTGATGCTTGTGATAGTAATGCTAAATAATAGTTTATGACATCTGGAACCCAGCCTTTGATTAGATAAGGAGAATGCAGCAAGACTGTGGCAGGAAGTACATTCAGATTTGCCTAGTTTAGCAATCCTTCTAGCCTTTAGCCCCTAGGTTGGCCTTAGATGCAACCCAATTACATACACTTCAGGATATATTTCCTTTTTCCTTCCATCTTGTGCAATGTTTTCCCAAGAGAATTATTCCTTTGGGCACTTAGGAAAGTAGAAAGGCATTTTATACATTAAAAAAAATAATCTAACCTCCTGCCTCCAAGAGACAGAGACACACACGCAAAAACACATACACACACAGACGACTTCCTGTTGAATTCTCTACTGCATTTGTATAAAAACCCTTCATAAGAACATAAGAACAGCCCAACTGGATCAGGTTATAGGCCCATCTAGTCCAGCTTCCTGTATCTCACAACAGCCCACCAAATGCCCCAGGGAGCACACCAGACAACAAGAGACCTGCATCCTGGTGCCCTCCCTTGCATCTGACATAGCCCATTTCTAAAATCAGGAGGTTGCACGTACACATCATGGCTTTTTCCTCCAGTCACTTGTCCAATCCCCTTTTAAAGGCATCTAGGCCCTACAGGTAGACCACAGCTGCGATACAAGGACATCTGCAAGAGGGATCTGAAGGCCTTAGGGATGGACCTCAACAAGTGGGAAACCCTGGCCTCTGAGCGGCCCGCTTGGAGGCAGGCTGTGCAGCATGGCCTTTCCCAGTTTGAAGAGACACTTTGCCAACAGTCTGAGGCTAAGAGGCAAAGAAGGAAGGCCCATAGCCAGGGAGACAGACCAGGGACAGACTGCACTTGCTCCCGGTGTGGAAGGGATTGTCACTCCCGGATTGGCCTTTTCAGCCACACTAGACGCTGTTCCAGAACCACCTTTCAGAGCGCGATACCATAGTCTTTCGAGACTGAAGGTTGCCAATACTAGGCCAGATGCCATCACCACATCCTGTGGCAAGGAGTTCCACAGACCAACCACATGCTGAGTAAAGAAATATTTTCTTTTGTCTGTCCTAACTCTCCCAACACTCAATTTTAGTGGATGTCCCCTGGTTCTGGTGTTATGTGAGAGTGTAAAGAGCATCTCTCTATCCACTTTATCCTTCCCATACATAATTTTTTAAGTCTTAATCATGTCCCCCCTCAGGCATCTCTTTTCTAGGCTAAAGAGGCCCAAACACTGTAACCTTTCCTCATAAGGAAGGTGCCCCAGCCCAGTAATCATCTTAGTTGCTCTCTTTTGCAACTTTTCCATTTCCACTATGTCCTTTTTGAGATGTGGCGACCAGAACTGGACACAATACTCCAGGTGTGGCCTTACCATCGATTTGTACAACAGCATTATAATATTAGCTGTTTTGTTCTCAATACCTTTTCTAATGATCCCAAGCAAAGAATTGGCCTTCTTCACTGCCGCCACACATTGGGTCGACACTTTCATCGAGCTGTCCACCACCACCCCAAGATCTCTCTCCTGATCTGTCATAGACAGCTCAGAACCTAGCCTATATGTGAAGTTTTGATTTTTTGCTCCAATGTGCATGACTTTATACTTACTTACACTGAAACGCATTTGCCATTTTGCTGCCCATTCTGCCAGAGATCCTTCTGGAGCTCCTCACAATCACTTCTGGTCTTCACCACTCGGAAAAGTTTGGTGTCGCCTGCAAACTTAGCCACCTCACTACTCAACCCTGTCTCCAAGTCATTTATGAACAGGTTGAAAAGCACAGGTCCCAGGACAGATCCTTGGGGCACACCGCTTTTCACCTCTCTCCATTGTGAAAATTGCCCATTGACACCCACTCTCTGCTTCCTGGTCTTCAACCAGTTCTGAATCCATGAGAGGACCTGCCCTCTAATTCCCTGACTGTGGAGTTTTTTCAGTCATACAATCATGCCACCTTTTCAAGGAGTAGTACAGTTTCCAAGGCCATGTCCTGACAAGTCAAAGAGGAGTTTGCACTACTTTTTACAGAGTGGTGTATTACTTCTCGCTTAAGCCAACCTTCAAAGCAGGACCAATTGCTGTGAGACAAGCCCTCATTTCAGCTGTTCTGTAAGGTTTTTGCTTTTTTTTGGTCCCTAAGCAAAAATTAGGTGAGCATACATTTTCCACTGGAATTTTGACATCTTCAAGATTAGGGACTCTGACCTAGACCTACTGCCCAGCAAGTGATCAAAATTAAGGCAGAAAAAGGAATTTGAAGGGAGGAGACATTCTCTTTACCAAACCATTATTTTGGGAGGATCTTTGTTACCTTTCCCACTGTATCACTGTCCCAAGAGAACCAAGCATAACACCTTTACCGAGATTTCATGTGCAGTTAATGGTTTTAGCATATAATGTCCATTGAATAAGGCAGAAATATAGAGCAGATGTAAGCTGTGGATTTTGTGTATGGAGAGATAAACATAGATTAGAACAAAAAAATCAAACCATGGTTATAACAAAGTTAAACACATCTATAATAAATTCAAACTGAATTCATGAGTCTCTAAACACACAATCCTCTGTGTAACACATAAGGTTAACACTTGGCTTTAAAAAAAAAAATATCTAATTTCAAGTCTCTAATTATAGAACTGGCCCTGACCTAGTATTCTACATACTATAGAATCATGAGGGTTTGATTACTGGGAACAAGTATTAACTGACAGCTTATCAAAAAAACTGAAAAAGATCCACAGATACAGGGAATAGCATTCTATCACTTGGTTCACTCAGGAAGTCTTATCTGATTGATTTTTCCAACTCCTTATTTTATTTTTATGTCTAGCAACCTTAGCTCTGCAATTTGACCAGTTTTCAAGCTATGAATATGACATTACTACTATGAAGCCATCAGACATTTATTTTCCATCTCACTAAAAAATGCTGCTCTCCAATTAATGCAGGTGGTGCCTCGGTATCTGTGGGAGATCCATTCTCGGACCCCCCCCCCATGGATACTGTAAACCACAGATAATGAAATCCATTTTGGCACCATTAAAACCTCCGAAGGCAACTGGAACTGTGCTCTGGTCACCTCCGGAGGGTTTTCTGAAGCCTGCTGAAGCCAAGCACATCCACCTGTGGCCTCTGCAGGTTTCAGAATGGCCCTGGTGTGTGAAAAAAGCATTTCTGGATTCCCTCGGGAACTGTAAGTGACTTTTTTTTGCCAATACAAGGCATTCTGAAGCCCAGGGAAGCCTCAGGGGAAAATAAGGGCAAAAAAAGTCACTTATGGTTTCCAGGGGGAAACTGGAAGTTGTATTTTTTCACACACAGGGGCCATTCTGAAGCCCATAGGCACAAGTGGCCTCTGCAGGTTTCAGAAAATCCTCCAGAGGCGACTGGAGCACAGCTCCAGTCATCTCCAAGGGCTCAGGTTGGGCCAAATCTGGCTCAACAAGAGTCCAGGGCATCTGCAATGAGTCAGATCCACAGATACAGGATTAGTGGATACAGAGGCTCCACCTATATGTCATTGTTTTTGGAGGGTTCTTGGCATGCCAAGTCAAAGTTCGCAATGTATTTGTCACTGCTCTATCTCACTTCAGATTGCAAGTGACAGATTAAATGTTTCCTCAAGTTTAAAAAAAGTCTCCAACTCTGTATATTCAAAAATTTGCATCTCTGGGAAAAAACTGGACTAGGAGCGTCTCACAGACACACCACTAACATATACAGTGGAAGGATTGGTTTTTGTTTTTTTAAGTGGGGGACAATTCAAATATTCAATCTTCTACCAACAGATCAGAGAAATATGGTGATACAGTCCAACAGATTCATCATATGGGGATTGCGACTATGTACAACAGCTCTGTAGTCTGAAAGCAAATTTGTCTTGCTCGACATCCTTACGTGTGCATAAGACGTACTGTTTAAGTTACCCACCCTGAACCTGAGAAAATGCTGGTATAAAGAGCTGAAGCGTAGGCTCCTCATGCCACCTTTTTAACATGGGAAAAGCACAATGCAGTAGCTTTCACATCCTGAAGGCAAAATGAAACCTTTATGCTAAGATACACACTGCATAGCAATATGTCAGTCAACAAACAACAGCATATACAATGGTGGCTCCATAATGCAGCTGTGGTTCCCAAGTTGCATGATCCAATTTTTGGTGGGTCACAGGAAGCACTGGCAAGGCATTCTGGGGCGCTTCCTGGCTCCCACTCTATGATGTTTGCACAACTGTGAATGTGTCCAATGACACATTTCGCAGAACATATCCTTGTCATTAAGCAACACATACTTAGGTAGCCTTTATGCTACTTAGATATTAATATAATGTTTTAATAGTTATCTTAAACTTACACTTCGTGCTTCAAATCCTTCCTAAGCAAGATGGAGAACTTGATTTTAAAACGTATCTTTTTCTCTGGTTGATTTAAGTTACTAGGCCCTGAACAAACTGCAACTCTCTCAATTCCCAGGAAAACCATTTTCAAAAAGAACAGCAGGGTGGTGTTTTGCTTTGATCTCAGAGACTTGCTTAACATTTCATTCTTGGCATCAGACACAAGGGGATCAGTCTGATGGAACTAGCATTCAAGCATCCTTCAGGATAAGATTAAGCAACAGACAAGAGGTGGAAAGGAATCTCCTAAAAACACAACCTGAGAGAATTAAAGACAACCTGAGAGAATTAAAGTCAAGGAGCCTCTTAAAAAAAACAAACTGAAGTGATTATGAACAAAGCAGCAGCAGAAGGAGAATCAGGTCAACTTGCTATTTTTCAAATACTATCCTTGCTAAGATGACACCATCTCATCAGACTTTTCTGTGAGATCCAAATCAAAATTCCAATTAAACTTCAGATTCATTCGGTGCCCATGAGAATTCACTTTGCTCCCTCCCCCATTTGTGCAGTAGGAATCATGGTGGATGCAGTAGGAATCAGAGGTTGCAGGGTTGCTGCAACACTGGGAATGAGCTGCAGCAAGCAACCTTTTGCAAAACTATCTAAAGAAGTCACTCCAGGATCCAGACATCTTGGACAGGTTTCTTACAGGTACTTGTGCAAAGCCAATCCAAAATGTATACCTGTTCTTCTAAATCAGGAGTGCCCAAACTCTTTGGCAGAAAGGTCACATTATCTCTCTGACACTGTGTCAGGGGCCGAGAAAAAAAGAATTAATTTATATTTAAAATTTGAATAAATTTACATAAATGAATATATTAGAGATGGAACTTATTTGAATGAATGAAGGCCTCACAATAGCGATAGAAGGCCTTGCACAAAGCAAGGCTGGCCTTTCCTTTGCTACCACTGCTGCTTCACAGACGTGAAACAGCAAGCAGTGGAGGGAGCCCTCAGGCCGCACGCAGTTCTTGCGAGAGATCAAACAGTCACCCTCACACTGAGAGCAGTTGCGTTTGGCCCCAGCAAGTCTTCAGAGGACCAGAGGCTCATTGGAGACTGAGGGCTCCCTGCGGGTCAGATTGCAGGTCCCCAAGGGTCACAAATGGCCCCCAGGCTTGGGCACTCCTATTCTAAATCATTTGGTGTGCAATGTATTTTCAAATACTCCCCCCCCCCCAACATATACTTTTTCCCCTAGGTTTGTTTTCTGTAAAAAGGAATGCAAGGACAACATTATCATTCTGTGTTCTAGTTTGCAAACCTAATTTTAAACACCAATTTTCTGCACATGTCTGTAGTGGGCTAAGTGAATTGCTACAATATTTTACTCTTATTGCAGTTGAGGTCATATTTGTGTAAATGATTTTACAACATACATAGTTACAAGTAGTAGAACTCTTAAAGATTTTAGATAAGACACACACCAAAGCATTAGACCAAGACACAGTGGGCTGCGGTAGGCGTGAGTTGACTGGAAGAGCTGCAACAGTAAATGCTTTGTTAGAGACATAAGGCAAAGGATTTAAGCAGGTGGAAACTGCAACATTGAATCGAGGCAGCTTCACATTGCTGATCACAGGGCACACAGTGTTTTTAAAGACAGGGAGAAAAGATATTGGGGCTGCAGTTTGCCATGAGAAACTACATAGAAAACAAGATTGTTGCTTTAATCTCTGCTTCTTTATGAGTAAATCTGCTACCCGGTGCACAATCTTAACTGATTAATTCCAGTGCACAAAAGTACTATCGTCAAACAGTAAATCCAAAACAGCCTCACTGAATATTCCAGCTGCCTCCTGAAAAAGCCATGTAAGCCTTGAAAAATGGAACAGATAACAACTGCAAGACTTATACGACTCAGGAAATTGCTCTCTGTTCACTCTGCCAAGTGCAATTTAGAGAGCAACAGACAGAAAAGGATGGGATAAACAGCTTTATATCCCATCACTTTCATTCAGTAACAAGAGAGGGTACATACTGTAAGTTCCAAACTGTACAGCAGTCCAGAGAAGTAAGCGCTCCATGAATCTGTGTTTTTACATACTGTCACATTTTTATTTGTTCAGCAGTCAGAAGTGTTGAAACACAGCTGTGATGGTGGCAGGCCTACCACTGGGGAAATATGCCCAACCCAGGCTTTTTCAGAGTACAACCCTCAAGGAAACAGAGATAGAGAGATTTCAGGTAAAGAGGTTGCAAACACACATGCATCATTCTTAAGAACCAGGGTCTGAGGACCAATCTCCTGGAGGAATCAATAACAAGTCACATCTCCAAATGGGTTATATGGCTATGCTGTAAAGAGGTGTAGAGAAAGTTAAACATGTACAACTAAACTGTAGTTGCTGTAAATAACTGCTGAGGGTTCCTCAATTTAAGTCGTATGGCAATTGAGTATTTAAATGTCAATGGGGAGATGGGCCCCACACAATTGTCCCTATCACAGAAGACAAAGCCTGCCTGTTCTGGTCCCTCTCCTATCTTGTGCATGACACTCAGTTAACCCTAGGGAGGTACATGACCTCATCGTGAAGCACATGATGAACAAGTAGGAAGAGTTCTCCTTCATGTCCCACAACAGTGAGGGAGACAACTTCACCAGCTGGGCTGAGTACCTCACTCACATAAGAACATAAGAACAGCCCCACTGGATTAGGCCATAGGCTTCCTGTATCTCACAGCAGCCCACCAAATGCCCCAGGGAGCACACCAGATAACAAGAGACCTCATTCTGGTGCCCTCCCTTGCATCTGGCATTCTGACACAGCCCATTTCTAAAATCAGGAGGTTGTACATGCACATCATGGCTTGTAACCTGTAATGGGTTTTTCCTCCAGAAACTTGTCCAATCCCCTTTTAAAGGCGTCCAGGCCAGACGCCATCACAACATCCTGTGGCAAGGAGTTCCACAGACCAACCACACGCTGAGTAAAGAAATATGTCCCAACCCTTTACTGGTGGCAGCTGGGCAACTGTTCAAGTTCTTTTTTGAGGTTTACTGCAATGGGGAGTTCTATGAGAAACTCGATGCCGAAGATCACCCCTTGAGGATGCAACGCTTTATGCAGGACCTTTCTAGGGGCCATTTTGATGTGCACCTGCCATATGAACCTGACTCACCCTCCCTCAACCTGACTGTGTGTCACACCTCTCACAGCCATCACCTCTTCCTGTCCCCAAGAAGGCTCCTGGCAAACATCATGACAGATACACTGACACTAAAAGGAGGAAGTAACTTAAGAATGTGGCAAGGAAACATGTGCAGAGTAATCCTGCAGTGCACCATGCTGCAGTGGCCAACTACCAACAAAATTAACCCAAGGTCCACTGAGTGGCAGAGTCTCAATATGAACACAGCAATCCTGGAAGGCAAGCAGAAAGGCAAGCATGTCTGCGGAAGGTAAAGACTCTCTCAGGCATGGCATATGATCTTGATGTGGCCTACGAGGCTCTGTGTGGAAGAAGGAGGCTCCCGGCATATGCTGCAGCGCTGGCAAGGTGCAGTTTCCACCAACCTACAGCCTGCTAATGGACAGCCATCCCAAGCACATCCACTTCATGGACCAGAAGTACAATGGTTGCTTCAACATGACATCATTCAGGGTCAAGCAGGTTCTATGAGACGGCTTCACTCCAACCTTCAAAATTCAGGGCCAGGTATATCACTTGGTAGGAAGTCTACAGCCACTACCTCAACAAGAAGTCCAATCCCTGCAAATCTATTTTGTGGGCGACAACGAAAGGGAAGTGCACTTGAGGTGCAGCAACTTCCCCAACGTCAAACAGGGATTGGTCAAACAACTGCACAGGATGCTACATGACATGACAGCTATATAAAGTACCTGAAGACCAAGCTTGACAAGGTATTTCCAACCCAAAAGAACTTCAAAGTCATGATCCATGCAGGTAAAAAGCCTGCTGACGCTCATGGAGGTGACGTTCATGCAGATGGAACCATGACTTTAAATAATTACAGGATATTGCCTGACATGGGCTAGTTATGCTAAATTTCAGTTCATTGCAATCAAAGAAAAGTTTATTAGAGTTAAAATGGATTTAAAGTAGTTAAATACCATAACGAAGCACGGGTATCATGCTAGTCTCCCTAAACTTATATACACTTGCAAACTGCAGGAGCTGAGCTCTTTGCAGGGTAATTAGCAGCTACAGTATCGGATTTTTGAATAGCCTCAGGGCTTGAGGAGATTAGTTATCTGATCTTTCCATCACCCTTTGGCAACCAATCAAAAATCAGGTTGCGACCCACTAGTAGATCTCGACCTACAGTTTGGGAACCACTGCCCTATAAAGTTGGTGTCCTCTTAAAACATAAGAGACTCAAAACACTTCAGAATTCAAAATATTAATTGCCCTGTTTGGCTGAACTACTTCACATAACATATTCATATAGCAGATGACATGTGGTTGTGCACCGAATTGGGCCAGCTTGGTGCTACTCTTTTAGTAGCTGCATTTTCTGATGGCTGACACAATAACATTAGCTACTGATCTGCAATTCCCACTTTGGTTCCCATTCGAGCCTCAACTGCTCCCCTGGATCAGCAGGCAAGTTTGTTGATTAGGATGTCCCCATCTCTGCAGGACAGCCATCACTTAATTTTCAAATAGTGAATCTCTATGTATCAACAATTAGCCTCCCAGGAGAGACTTTTGAACTGAAGTGGGAGAGATTTTTACTACCAGACAAGAGGACGCTGAGGGCAAAATGCCCTCCAGCACTAGATTAACATTCTCAGCTTGGCTTCAGCTGACTTCTAGCCTAGCACAAAACCTTAAATTGGTCCCCGGCTATGAGAATATAAAGTTGATCTTGTTACTCAGCCTCTTCTCTAATCTCTGCTTTAGAAGTGCCTGCATGTTTCAAGGGAGTGCCCAAGATGGAACGGAGTTAATTTACTGACTTTTCTAGAACATGGAGGGGGAGGGAGACCCAACCATTCTTTTGTTCATCTTAGCAGCCCTCTGTGTGTATGGCATAGCTTTCAGAGACTGACTCAAATCTGTAAGAAAGCCTCCTGAACTCTATTACTTGCTTTTACAAGCTGCAGACTATTGGGAAACCTGCAGTATGTTCCCATGATTTCCCCCACCCCACTTTCCATTTAGTGATGAAAAATCCTATAGCAATGGCCTTTGTGCCTTTTTAGTGCCACAAACCCAATAAAGTATGAGGCTGGGGACCCACCATTGACCCCAAACCCCTCCCTGAAATCTGTTCTCCCACCCCACCATGTTACCACCCATTCCTCACCCACATAACACCCTCCCAGTACTATTCACTGTAACCAAATATACTTATTAGAGAGAGCAGAAAAAGTTACCATGAAGCTTGTCACTCATGAAAGCTATTTTAACACAAGAACCTGAGTAGGACTGGGACACAATCTCTCCTGGTATCTGAAGATACCTGCCTAGTATACCTGCCTATAACTTTTTGGTTGATCTCAATAAAGGCATTTCCCTACTTAGAATTCTTGATTTTTTTTTCCCCCCTCAAGGACCAATACAGCCATTGTATGTTATGAGTTTGCATAACATCTGAATTACAGAACTCTTCAGCTTTCACCTTTATAAAACTGTATTCTGTAGTTAACAGCTTCTGTTACTCCTGCACTACAGGTCATTACTTTTCAATGAGATAGGTATCAAATATCTGACACATAGCTTACATGGCAATTGGAATCTTTTGTAATCAAGGTGACTGACCTTTATTTCTGGTTCACCTTTCCAGGCTACAAGGTTTTTTGTTATATTTTTAAAGATTCACACACTTAAGGTACATCTTGATGTGAAGTTAACAGGTAAAGAAAAATAAGATTGCAATGAACTGGAAGCTAGTATTAAGGGGGAAGAAATTATAAATATCTGTGAAGGAAAGACAGTAACTTTACAGGACAATAATGAGGATGCAAAATATTAATGGCACTATTAAATAGAGCTATTATATCAGCAAAAATGATTACCACTAAGTGCCCATTGTGCATCGTGACTGTAAAGGGTGCATACACCATAACTTCAATTCTTGGCACTTAGAACAAAATAGTGACTCATTCTCTCTCATTCCCCCATATGTTCAACTGGCATCAGAGGAGTCACAGGGAAAGGAGTAGTCTAACATCATAAAATAGTTTGACAGGATGGGGGCGACCAATGAGAAAGCTATCTCACGGATGGTTACCAACTATACTTCAGAAGGTAGCCTTATCTGCACCCTCTGGGAGACCCTAAAAGGTCGCTTTCCATTTTACAGAAAAACCAGAAGTGATGTTTTAAGGCTGTGCTCAGCCTCCCTGGCCCTCAGAACATTCTCTGGAGGCAAGGGGAGCATAGTTCAAGGCAGTTCACTCACAGGTTAAGGGTGAGGGGAACACAAGGAGAATTACAGGACCTGTAGATTTCATTATCCATGGGTTTCCTTATCTGTGAAGGATCCTGGAATGAAACTCCTGTGGATAATCTGAGAGGTCCTGTACAATGAACTAGCAGTATCTGCGGGTCCATCATCCACAGATTTAACTCACTGCAGATGCCAGCAGATACTTGGGGGGGGGGGGGGATGTTTCAGATTTTAACAAGATCAGAACACCAGCACATGGAATTTCAATAAAACTTAGTCATAAGAAAGTGCATATAGGATTACCAACCTTAGCTGTGTTAACAGGTCTTATTATAGCATTACATAATTATGTGTATTGTACAACCCACCATGAAGTTTCAAGCCAATGGTTGTGCAGAACAGTCAGTCAGTTATATGAACTCCTAATTAAATGGACTGTAAAACCTACCTATGTATTTCTGCACTCATGAAGTATGGCAATTTTCACTGCAACTGTAAAGGGTGAAACCTAATGAAAACAAGAGCAGGCAAGAGCAACTGATTGCTTGTAGTACTTTACGCTAAAAGGCAGATTTCAATCAGTTCTGAAGAAAATTAGAAGATTTCACATTCACCCACCAAACAATGCCATTTTTTGGTGGCAGGTCTAATGTGGGAAGAAGTTAGAGCAATACAGTACAAACTTAAATGGAGAGCTTATGTTATTTATTACTCTATACCAGGGGTGAATACATGCTAGGGATTCCAGCACGTTCCAGGACTGTGTTGTTTGGAACTTTGTCCTGCCAGGTGATGCCGAGGATGCGTCGGAGGCAGCGCATGTGGAAAGCGCTCAGTTTCCTCTCCTGCTGTGAGCGAAGAGTCCATGACTCGCTGCAGTACAGAAGTGTACTCACTCTGAGCGGCCCGCTTGGAGGCAGGCTATGCAGCATGGCCTTTCCCAATTTGAAGAGACACTTTGCCAACAGTCTGAGGCTAAGAGGCAAAGAAGGAAGGCCCATAGCCAGGGAGACAGACCAGGGACAGACTGCACTTGCTCCCGGTGTGGAAGGGATTGTCACTCCCGGATTGGCCTTTTCAGCCACACTAGACGCTGTGCCAGAACCACCTTTCAGAGCGCGATACCATAGTCTTTCGAGACTGAAGGTTGCCAATACAATACCAGGGGTGCCCAAATCCTGGCCCTGGGGCCACATGCGGCCCTCGAGGCCTCTCAATGTGGCCCTCAGGGAGCCCCCAGTCTCCAATGTGCCTCTGGCCCTCTGGAGATTTGTTGGAGCCCTCACTGGCCCAATGCAACTGCTCTCAGCGTGAAGGCGACTGTTTGACCTCTTGCGTGAGCTGTGGGATGAGGGCTTGCTCCACTGCTTGCTGTTTCAGGTCTGTGATGAAGTAGCGGCAGCAAAGGAAAGGCCAGACCTGCGTTGTGCAAGGCTTTTATAGGCCATGAGCTATTTCAAGACCTTCATTCAGTCATATAAGTTCATCTTTAATATATTCATTTGTGTAAATTTATGTAAATTTATTCAAATTTTAAATTTAAATTAATTCTTTAGTTTAAATTTAAATTAATTCTTGCTCTGTCACATCAGATGTTCACAAGTTTATTTAGGAACTATACACAGAACATTACACATACACACAACTTTAAATTGTTCCCATGGCAAGACGATATAGAGTCAAAATATGTGTGTCCGAGAGAGAAAGAGAGAGACAAAACTCCACGAAACTGTAAACCGCCAAGAGATGTTTGGAGAACGTTATGGATGCCACAGGAAGCAGTTCAAAGGAATTCTACATGGTCTCACGTGTACCACACCTTAGTTAACAGGCGAATACAGAAATATTCATTGACAGCTGTGGACCAAAAGGAAGCTTACCAATGATCCCCTGCTCTGAAATAATCCTGCATGACACACAGACAAAGATTAGAGCCAACAAAAGAACTGAAAAGACTAGCATTAACAACTGCAATCTATAAGTCAGCTTTCCATATTATAATTTTAGCTGATTAGAGCAGTGTTGTTATCACATAGTATAAAACCAGAAGCAAGGAAAGCGCCTGGGAAAGGCTCTTAGGCATAATGCCCACTACTCATTAAATCAGAAAACCAATTATGCAGACTGTACAGCCAGTAAAGCTATCCAACAAATCCTCACTGATGTAATGGGAAACTTGGAGTAGCAGAAGAGGTACTACTGCCTCTCTTGTTCATAGCTAGGTACAGTACTGAATAACTCCACTCATACTCATGTTGGCAACCTTCAGTCTCAAAAGACTATGGTATCACGCTCTGAAAAGTGATTCTGGAACAGCGTCTAGTGTGGCTGAAAAGGCTGATTCGGGAGCAACAATCCCTTCCACACTGGAAGCAAGTGTAGTCTGTCTCTGGTCTGTCTCCCTGGCTATGGGCCTTCCTTCTTTGCCTCTTTGCCTCAGTCTGTTGGAAAGTCCCTCTTCAAACTGGGAAAGGCCATGCTGCACAGCCTGCCTCCAAGCAGAAAGCTCAGAGGCCAAAGTTTCCCATCTGTTGAGGTTCACTCCTAAGGCTTTCAGATCTTGCAGATATCCTTGTAGCGTAGCTGTGGAGATCCTTTGGGATCCAAACATCGCCCATCCTCACAATATGACCAAGCCAACGCAGGCGTCTCTGTTTCAACAGTGTATACATGCTGGGGATTCCAGCTCGTTCCAGGACTGTGTTGTTTGGAACTTTGTCCTGCCAGGTGATGCCAAGGATGCGTCAGAGGCAGCGCATGTGGAATGCGTTCAGTTTCCTCTCCTGTTGTGAGCGAAGAGTCCATGACTCACTGCACTACAGAAGTGTACTCAAGATGCAAGCTATGTAGACCTGGAAATGTTCCCTCCTCTAAAGAGAAACTGTACAAGGTGAAAACTAGCAGAGCATGAAGCAGACTGAGAGAACCTTTAGTACTAGGTTCACTCTTCCCATAGGGAAGAGCTTTGCTTTGTTCTTTTATTTAGATGAGCATCAAAAATGGCATCCCCACATGCAGTGGAACAGTCCACTCTAGCAGCTCAGTCTGCTGTGTAGACTTCAAGAGCCCTTGTAAGACTATAGAGAGAGTGAAATGAACTTGCAAGCCAATGCCTTCATTTACCACTAAAATGCATTTACTGGTACTTCCTGCTGTGTGGCAGTGCTTGAATTTCACTACAGTACTACAGTAGAAAGGAATGAGGTGGCACAACTGAAACTACCCGACTTGAATGGGACTAGGGCACGATGCAAAACAAATTTAAAAAAACAATGTAGGGGAAAGTTAATGGCTCACTGGAGGTCAAGTCCTCCATTTTACATAACTTCCAAGGTCAAGTCATTGTTGGTTTTTGTCCACAGCTTACAGAGAAAAGGTCAACTGTGTGAGATAAAAGAGCAGAGATTCCGGTTTTCACTGTATCAGATGCAGAATTATCATCTACTTGAATGGATCCCAGTCCAAGAGTATATCAATGCTTTTTCAGACATAACGCTGCTTTGACCTACCCTGCTGGAACAGATATTTGCATTTCAAAGTATTCCATTTCCCTCTGTACATTTCAACAGAATAAGGAACCTATGTCATAGGTTTCTACCCAGATCACAATTTGCTGCCTAATAGGATTACCTGTGACTATGAACATATTCTTACATTTTCATCCAAGGGCCAAGATCCAAGAAACCATGCAAGTGACTTCAAATGCTACCTTGGGTACAGAACTGTACTCAATTGTTTCTCAAACAGCAGGTTCCCCCCAAAGGTCCCATAGCAAGCCCCTCTGAAACTGAAGGAAACTTCAGAACCATGACATGCCAGAGAGGTCAGCTGTTCAAAAAGGTGAAAAAGCCAATAGGCTCTCCTGGGCATGTCAATAGTTCTCTGAATCCTAGCCAAGGTGTTCAAAACAAGATACCTGCACTTAGGACAAAGACTACAGACTACAAGGTATTTAACATCTAGACTACCTGGCTCTGTTTTAGATTATGTCTAGAACAGGGGTGCACAAACCCCTACCCGGGAATCACTTGCGGCCCTCAAGGACTCCCAATCGGGCCCACAGGGAACCCCCTGTCTCCAATGAGCCTCTGGCCCTCTAGAGACTTGCTGGAGCCTGTGTGGGCTTGATGCAACTGCGCTCAGTGTGAGGGCAACTGTCTGACCTCTTGTATGAGCTGTGGGAGGAGGGCTCCCTCCACTGGTTTCAGATCTTTGATGCAGCATCAGCAGCGAGGGAAAGGCTGGTCTTGCTCTATACAAGACCTTTTATAGGCCTTGAGCTATTGCAAAACTTTTCATTCATATAAGTGCCATATCCAATATATTCATTTATGTAAATGTGTGTAAAGTTATTCAAATTTGAAAAGTAATTTAATTCTTTTTTACAGAGTCAGAGAGATGATGTGGCCCTCCTGCCAAAAAGTATGGACACCCCGGTCCAGAAGATTGTATGTAAGTCAGGCTAACATTGATAATTATTTTGTACTAGGAAGGTATACTTCCAGTTTTGAAAACATTTATTTTACAGTCCATTCTGTACTTGATCCAACCCCAGAGTTACAAGTTTCTCAAGCATGGTAATACACTATGACCTGACATTTAATGTTACAATGGGCAGCAATAAGATGGTGCAATCACAAGATACAAATACATCAATACAGATGTAGACCATGAAGTTTTGTGAAACCGTAAGTCACTTTGGTTTAAAGAGCACAGGTAGGCTTTGCTCATTTCACTAACTGGTAAAGGACATCTAAAAGTGTGCACAGAGGTGAGCTAACCATACCCATACTTATGCTTGCCCAAATGTCTAAAGGGTTCTAAATATATGCAAACTGAACACACACAGACTCCAATCAAGTGATCAGAATGTTACTAGGGCTCTAGGTTTTTTTTAATGTTCTTTATAGATGCAACAGGTTACAGAAGCTTCCTTTGCTATTTAGTTTTCAGCTATTTACAATATGTTTAGATATAATTCAAAATATGTGAGTTATATTTACAACATGTAAGTTATTAGTGGGGGGGGGCTGCTCTTTCAAGTGGCAACAAGTTGTTTCAACTCAACATGTTGTTGAGGAGCAAGCCTTTGGCATTTCCACTTCCCTGCAGTAGAGCTGAATGCTGTCTTGGTAAATACCTGAACAGCACTTTGAATAGGCATTGCTTTAGAATCACTAGATTCCAATGTGCCCCAGTGATCAACACTTGTATTTGGCATTTCTAGTTTCTTCCACTCCACCCAATGAGGTAGCAGCAAAGAGACAAGAGTCCTACAACAGCATTAATCCTCAGCATGTGTCAGCAGTAACTTTAGAAAGCAACTGAGAGACAATGCAGCAAGTTTAGTATTATCACTGCGGACCACGCAGCTTGTCAGACAGAATAATAAATTCCATTATTCTTTTCAGCCCCACATACAGTATCTTTGAAGAACTATGTTTTTAAAAAAGGAGAGCTGTTATAACTTGTGTGCAGTGAATTACAGAAACAGTCAATAGGCCCCTATTGGATACTGAATGCGAGGGATGGCTCAAAGGGGAGAAAGCAGTAATTCACTGCAATAACAAAGCCAATGGAGTTTTCTAGTCCTGGGACAGCCTACTTCTCGCTATTAAGGCTCCTGTACTTTTCATACTGGTGTAGATGAAGGATTTCAGTAGCACCTCTGCAGGACCATTAAGACAAGCAACACCTGCTGAAACCCCTCATCTAAGCACCTGTTATAAAGCTCTAGAGTCAGACAGGGAGCTATCTCAGAACTAGGCCAAATATCCAGTTGCCAAGAAGCAAACTATTATCTATCAAGAAATATAACAAACTTCTACAGTACAAAATTGTGATCCTCTCACAAACAAGCAAAAATTGGGTTATATACGGAGATATTTGCTTCCAGTTAAGATCCTAAGTACAGACTTAATCACTGCTTCTGGAGACAGCATTCAAATGCCAGAGAACATTTTCAGGAAGGCTTCAAGTCAGTGCCAGACAAAGTTGGCATTTGTGAAGCTACTTAATTTTTCCCCTCTGTTTAATGCGATTTTTGCAGAGGAATGGATTGAGGACAGAAGGAGTTAGAATATTGTTTAGGCAACACCTATTACATGCATTATTCTGAATACTAACGCATTTCCCATTCAATTAGTGTGTAGACAAAATGATGACAACCCCATGAGATAGTAAGAGTAGTTCACTTAAAAACTTGCAGCACCTTTTTCTTCCCTTGCAGAGGAGAAAAAGCGCAAAAGAGATTTTTCCTCAAAAATAATTAAGGAAGCAGTTAAATACACCTAAAATGTAGGCACAGACAGAACAAGCTAAGCTATTGATGCAACTGAACTAGCCAGCACAAATGGAAAAAAAAATCAAAGTAGTTTTTTTCTCCAGTTTTACTCCACTGCCATGCACTTAAGGACAGTTGATAGATTGTAAGACAATATTCTCCATTTAGCATGCTGCCCAGGGAATAAAGATCATCATGCACTCCATGTTCTCAGGCACACAGTGTTATCTGGTTCTAAAGGATCAGACTATCAGAGATACCATATGTTCAGCTGCAAACTAGAAGCCAAAATAAGGTGTGTATTTCACACAGTTTAGGAATACTGTATACATCCCAAGTACCATCTGAGTACCATTTTTCCCTCTCACATCACTAATTGTAGATACCATTACCTATTTTTCTGGAATTTCACAATGGGAATTAAAAAATAAATACTGGGGATCCTAGCCTTTTGGAAGAAAGGTAAGTGGATAAGGACAATATTCATCATTTATGTTTTGGCCAGCAAGGGTTCCATGATTTTAAGATTTAGGTACCCTGCAACAAATCCACAAGAGTAACCAGCTCACGTGCCACAACACAACCGTGCTATTCATTTTTGGCTAAATAAAATGTATAAGAGCTCCTTGCCCCATCACTTGGAGACAATAACATGCCACAGGTGATCAGGCAAAATGCTTTTTCGAAACCTGAGCCAGATGCCACAGCTGCACAAGCAACTACCATAAAATCTGTACTTTACCTTAGCCTGATTTCACAAGCAATTTACCTACCCATAAGACTTGCAGCAGAGATCATCCTTCACTGAAAGCAACTGGGAAAACAAGCCCTAAAATTAGATTGTTTCCTTATATGCTCAGTCCCTAAGATAAGCACTGGCTCCATTCTAGAAGTTAGTCCATAAATTGGAACATACGTTGCTTGAAACAGGCAGCTCTTGTCAGCCCAGAGCTTTCAAACCTGTGCAAAAGTGCCACAATGGACAAGACTGTGATTGTGCAAAAATACCATCCATAACTGAGACGTCCCTAACTCAGGGACCCAGTGTAGTAAGTTTTCCCCACTCATCTTCTGCACTGTTTGCACAACACTTTTATAATGGAATCTTCCTACCATGATTTCCAAGAAGAGGTCAAAGCATGCCTTGTGAACGAACATGCACTCACTCAAACAACTGGAGTTACACTCACAGCTCAATGGTAGAACATATGCTTCAGGCAAGAAATCCTGGATTCAATCCCAGGCATCTCCAGATAGGGCTGGAAAGATACCTGCCTGATAATCAGAAGTGCAGCTGTCCAGCAGTCAGCATAGACCAGGAGTGCCCAAACCCTGGCCCAGAGGCTATTTGTGGGGACTGTGGGGAGCCCCCAGTCTCCAATGAGCTTCTGGTCCTCTGGAGACTTACTGGAGTCCACACTGGCCCAACACGACTACTCTCAGGTTCAAGGCTCAACTGTTTGACCTCTCGTGTAAACTGCAGGCCAAGGTCTCCCTCCACTGTTTGCAGTTTGATGTCTGTGAAGCAGCAGCAAAGGAAAAGCTGGTCTTGCCTTGCGCAAGGTCTTTTATAGGCCCTGAGCTATGATGAGACCTTCATTCATTCATAAAGTTCCATCTCTAATATATTCATTTATTTAAATCTATGTAAATTTATTCAAATTTTAAATTTAAGTTAATTCTCTCTCCTGGTCCCTGACACAGTGTCAAACAGATGATGTCGCCCTCCTGCCAAAAAGTTTGGACTCCCATGCCATTGACAATACTGAGCTAGACAAAGCAATGGTCTGATTCACCAGTTCCTATATCTTATAAGGCTGTTTCCTGTGTTCATGGGTGGCTACTTATGATACAAAATTTGACTCCAGGTACACCCTATATACCTATTTGGAGCAAATCGCATTCAACTCCGTGGGACTAATTTCAAAGTAAACATGCATTGGATCACATTAATTTTCACTAGTACCAGTTTTTAAAAGTTTTTAAAAGCCTTTAAAACTGTGTAGGCTTTTGAAGTACATACCAAAATGGGAACAATCTCCTGTGTGTCAGTAACTACATAAGACTGACAAAGAGAGCCATTAAAAGCACAAAGATCTTGACAGTCAAGCTATTTGCGCTATAAATGGGGAGAAAATGTAAAATTGAAAAAAAAAAAACCATACAAGTGCTAGAATTGCTTAGGGATGCAAATTGCTGTAAGGCTGGGGAGAAAAATATGTTTTGATAGCTGATGAAAATCTGCTAATCCCACATATCCAGCAATAATACTGCTCTACAATCCCACACAAATTAAATCACAGCATTACATTAAATTAAAGAAGACAGTGTAAATAAGGCCAGGAAAGAGTTGCTTAAGTGGTTGCAGTCCAAGAGCTATTAAGACACTATATAGTTAAGAACAACTTAAAAAAAAATGATTATTCTCTTGAAGAGAAATTTATTCCAACCTGATATTATTAAAGCAAAAGCTCCCATTACACTAGTTATCTTCTTTTACTCATGAAGCTGTATAGGAAAAATCTCACCAACCATATTGCTCAACTTTCATATCTAGAGAAAGATTACAGTAAAATTTCACAGACTTTTCTCTGTGCCCCACGCAATACTCCAGGGTCACTATCGCACACATGACCCTATACCACACTGGGGTCACTCCAACTTTAAATGCCACCATCCATCTATATTCACCCTTGGCAGTTCATACTTTGCACATATTTCATACTTGGCAACAATGAATTACGGGTTAATGCCTAAAATCACAAGATCATAAGTGGTCTAATGTTTGTTCATGAGAGGAAAAATTCACAACCAAAGTAGGGTAATGCAACCAAAAGTTATACAGTATCAAAGGGCGAGTTCCTGAACCATACAGGAGCCTTCATCAAGCTAGTAAGCAAAAGAACTGGGGAGCAAGAAATATTGGGAATAAGCTGCAGGTTCCCCAATAAACTGCAGCTTGTAAAAGCAAAAGTTTGAAAGTTTAAGAGATTGCAAGCTGATTTAATCACCCTCTGAAGGCTGCAAGATGGTTTCACAGAAACACAAATACACACAGCTGCTTAAACAAAGGAAGCACAAATGGTACTGCTTGGTACATTCGAGAGTCCAGAAGGATTTTACATACTTCCTACGTCACCCATCCAAAACATCAGCAGACTTGAAAATAGCTGCTAGACTACAACAAATAATAATAGTCTCCAAGAAAGTAGGCACAGCAGTTTTTGCAAACTGGAAAAGTTTATTCATATTTTGAACCTGTTGATGTGCCACAAACGGCTTAAAATTGTACGTTGTGGGCAGGTAGATAGTAATGTGACTGCATATGCAATCCTAACCAACTTTCCAGCACTGGGGTAAGAGCAATGCTGCTCTGAGGTAAGGGAACAAACATTCCCTTACCTTGGGGAGGCCTCTGTGAATGCTCCCCCACATGCAGCACATGCCCCATTGGCAGAGCTGTGTCAGTGCTGGAAAATTGTCTAGAATTTGGGCCTTAGTAACTTATGTTACAAAGAAGTTATATTCGCAAATTTGATACCAGAGACAATTCTGAAATTTCACATGACTGCAGTAATGCATAAAAGTCAGAAGAGCTTCAATATGCACAAGCTGAAGGTCTATCAATATCGTGAAAAGGCTTAAAGGGTGCACTTGCATTGATGCTAGATGTGCAATAAGCATCTTTCAGTTACACATGATTAATAAGAAAGTCGCAGTAGTCATTCAGAAGGGGGAAACTCTAGTAACTTTGGTTGACTTATTTGCAAAGTTGCATTCAACAATAACACAATGATAAGCTTCCTCTTCTACCCTGTCTCTCCATTCTTCACACCAAAAACTACAGTGTTATCTTTATTCATACCAGGCTGTCACAAGTTTATCAAGAGTCATTAAGCTTTTCTTCCTTTAAGTTCCACTCTGACTGCTTCCTCAGCCAAGCCAAGTCCTGCTGAACAGAGTCAGGTGTACTTCCAAGTAAACATGCTTAAGGTGACACTGTAACTTGAACAGAGATCACAACTGCGTTTATAAGCTCCATAACAAGCTGGTGATGCCCAGTAAGTATGACAGACATCAAAGTTGCTGACTCTACTTCACTCTGTTGAAAGATCTCACATATTACACTGTGCAGCTAAAGAAGAAACAAAGAAAGTTGCAGTCTGATGGTTTTGTGGAGCGTTAGCTGGATGGATGCAAGTTTAGATGGAAAGCATGTATAACCAAGGAAAAGCCACACAAGCAGTTATATTTTTCTCCCAATGAAATATGGTTTTTAAAAGAAAGTTAATTCAGCCTAGCAGAGAAATTATTGTTTCTATTATTAATCCTAACAAGATGCCTATAATATATGCCACAGATATAACTTTATAAACAGATATTCTTCACTGATGGGTCTTAAACCTCCACATACTACCCCATTATGTCTCTCCCCCAAATAGCAATAGCCACTCCTTTTATTACAGTTATCATTTTTTTTAAGCTCTAGACTACAGTTAATCTGGCCTTTATGCTGCCTAACTTGAACGAAGTTGCCTTTTTAAAAAAAAATTATAAACAAAGAGAACCTTTCCTCCTCTTAAGTGTGAGATAACCAACTTGTAATCTGTCAAACAAAGCTATTGTTCACTACTAGCAGGAAAAAAACCCTTGTTATCTTCACTGATGGACAAGAATACACATATTAGGGAACATTCTCTAATGACTGCAGCGAAACACAGCCAAAACAGCTTCAAAGTAGACAAGCTTAAGAGTCATCAATATTTGAAGATACAAGCTTCATAGATGAACTGGTATCAACTAAGCCCAAGAATCTTCATGCACCTGCAGGTAAAAAGGAAAGCCATAGCCATCCTGAAATGTAAGTTTGGCATAGGAAGGAAGCAGCTATCTGTTTAGCCTGGGCAGTGATGTACCCCTGCATATTCTCATCCCCACCATTTATACAGAGACAATTTAATCTATGGTTGATGCTTTTACTTAAGCCATTTCTGCCCAACACTGAATATACGCAACAGGGGTCAAAGGTGTACACCTGTGGGCTGGGCAGAAATGGGTTAAGTCTAAGTGAAACCCACAATCTGGGTTTTAGCTCCTCATGTGCCCAGTAATTTACAAGCAGTTTCACACTGCAGAGAATCTCTCTCTAATTAGCATCTATTCAGCATAGCTACCTATCCCTCCATCCACTTCCTACTCTCCCAGCAGATCTTATGAATCTGGAGGATATGGACATTGGAGGATAGCAAATGTCACGCCTATTTTTAAAAAGGGAAAGAGGGGGGACCCGGGAAACTATAGGCCGGTCAGCCTAACATCCATACCGGGTAAGATGGTGGAATGCCTCATCAAAGATAGGATCTCAAAACACATAGACGAACAGGCCTTGCTGAGGGAGAGTCAGCATGGCTTCTGTAAGGGTAAGTCTTGCCTCACAAACCTTATAGAATTCTTTGAAAAGGTCAACAGGCATGTGGATGCGGGAGAACCCGTGGACATTATATATCTGGACTTTCAGAAGGCATTTGACACGGTCCCTCACCAAAGGCTACTGAAAAAACTCCACAGTCAGGGAATTAGAGGACAGGTCCTCTCCTGGATTGAGAACTGGTTGGAGGCCAGGAAGCAGAGAGTGGGTGTCAATGGGCAATTTTCACAATGGAGAGAGGTGAAAAGCGGTGTGCCCCAAGGATCTGTCCTGGGACCGGTGCTTTTCAACCTCTTCATAAATGACCTGGAGACAGGGTTGAGCAGTGAAGTGGCTAAGTTTGCAGACGACACCAAACTTTTCCGAGTGGTAAAGATCAGAAGTGATTGTGAGGAGCTCCAGAAGGATCTCTCCAGACTGGCAGAATGGGCAGCAAAATGGCAGATGCGCTTCAATGTCAGTAAGTGTAAAGTCATGCACATTGGGGCAAAAAATCAAAACTTTAGATATAGGCTGATGGGTTCTGAGCTGTCTGTGACAGATCAGGAGAGAGATCTTGGGGTGGTGGTGGACAGGTCGATGAAAGTGTCGACCCAATGTGCGGTGGCAGTGAAGAAGGCCAATTCTATGCTTGGGATCATTAGGAAGGGTATTGAGAACAAAATGGCTAGTATTATAATGCCGTTGTACAAATCGATGGTAAGGCCACACCTGGAGTATTGTGTCCAGTTCTGGTCGCCGCATCTCAAAAAAGACATAGTGGAAATGGAAAAGGTGCAAAAGAGAGCGACTAAGATGATTACGGGGCTGGGGCACCTTCCTTATGAGGAAAGGCTACGGCGTTTGGGCCTCTTCAGCCTAGAAAAGAGACGCTTGAGGGGGGACATGATTGAGACATACAAAATTATGCAGGGAATGGACAGAGTGGATAGGGAGATGCTTTTACACTCTCACATAATACCAGAACCAGGGGACATCCACTAAAATTGAGTGTTGGGCGGGTTAGGACAGACAAAAGAAAATATTTCTTTACTCAGCGCATGGTCGGTCTGTGGAACTCCTTGCCACAGGATGTGGTGCTGGCGTCTAGCCTAGACGCCTTTAAAAGGGGATTGGACGGGTTTCTGGAGGAAAAATCCATTATGGGGTACAAGCCATGATGTGTATGCGCAACCTCCTGATTTTAGGAATGGGTTAAGTCAGAATGCCAGATGTAGGGGAGAGCACCAGGATGAGGTCTCTTGTTATCTGGTGTGCTCCCTGGGGCATTTGGTGGGCCGCTGTGAGATACAGGAAGCTGGACTAGATGGGCCTATGGCCTGATCCAGTGGGGCTGTTCTTATGTTCTTATGAAACCACTTGTCAGCACTCTTTCTTCCAACCTAAAGGAAGTTTATCATTTAGACCACATTTATAACAATACTTTTTTTTTTTTTAAAAGCATGAATACAATTATCATGGCAAGTAAATCATTTCATAAAATAACTACAGTACTACCAAATTTGAGTGATGTTGTGAACAAGCATTAGTCTGCTCTTACAAAGAAACATGATCTAAAATATGCATGTTATGGGTGACCAACTGCCCACCAGTAAGGGATATGTATGCAACTCTAATCACCAAAAAATACTCATAGTACAGTTTTACACATGCTCACATCAAAGTGAGTCTCATTGTGGAACTTACTCAGAAGAAATGAAACTTATCCCAAAGAAAGGGTATAGGATTGTATCCTAAGCACACTATTTGTATCCTAAGCACGTTTTATGTCAGAATCCCAGATGCAAAGGAGGGCACCCGGATGTAGGTCTCTTGTCATCTGGTGTGCTCCCTGGGGCATTTGGTGGGCCACTGTGAGATACAGGAAGCTGGACTAGATTGGCCTATGGCCTGATCCAGCAGGGCTGTTCTTATGTTCTTATTTCTAATGGTTTGATCCTATGCAAAGGAGATCAACCAGTTTAAGTGTGCCTAATTCTGCATAGAGATTAGATGTAAGCATGCACAACTATCAACAGGCCTGCTGCCCATCAGTTTGCGGTAACTGTGTGATGGGGGATTCCAAAACTGATTTAAGTGTCTCTTATAGGAACAAACCTTAGGCAAATAACTGCTCAGTTGGTGATCATCAATCGCTTTTCAAAAAACTGTTTTTATTATGAGTTATTGTTTTTAATAGGTTTGTAAGCATCCTTGAGTATGCTGCTGAGAGAAAGTTGGGGTGAAAATCCATTAAAAAATCAAATAAATAAATGCAGCACTGTGGTAAAATTTAGAAGATTGTTATTCCATGGACTACTTAATATAATGGGTGTAGAAAGAATGACATTTATATAAGTAGTGCTTCTGAGCATTCAGTGTGATTCACACGTATTATCTTGATGTGATCATTACAACAATCCTATAAGCATAAGGGGAATAATAAATCAAACCAACATTAACAAACCTTATAAAGCAAGCATAACAATCAACAAGATCTGTGAGAAAATTTCAACAAGTATTTTAGACTTTTCTGAATTTATAAAATCCACATCCAGCAATTGTGAGATTTTACAACCAGATACAGTGATTGAAATGCTTTCTCTTTTGGGATATACAAACCAGATAGGGATGATAGCAAATGATCCAAGCTAAGAAAATCAAACAGAGTATGAAGTAACTGGGTTAAAGCTCTGCTTTAAAGTCAGAAAAAGTCTGAAAACAAAAATGGAAGTTTTACTAGAGTGACAGCCCAATCCTATTCACTTTCCTGGGAGTAAGCCCTGTTGACTATAATAATAATAATAATAATAATAATAATAATAATAATAATAATAATAATAATAATAATAATACAGGTATTTATATACCGCCTTTCTTGGTCGTCAGATTTCTCCTCAGACTTTATTCAAGGCAGTTTACATAGGCAGGCTCTTTAAATCCCAGTAGCGATTTTTACAATTGAAAGAAGGTTCTATCTTTCAAGAACCACAGCATTTCAGATGTTTCTTTCTGATCTGGTTTCACATTCTGGCCTCCATCCTCCCATGCTCAGAGCAGATGGAATAACTCGGCTCAGCTTGTCAGCTGCTTCAAGGTCGCACAGTGCCGGTGGCCTCGAACTGGCAACCTGTGGATGTTATCTTCAGGCAAACAGAGGTTCTACCCTCTAGACCAGACCTCCTGCCCAGACCTAATGGGACTTACTTCTGAGTAGACATGCATAGGATTGGGCTCTAAATTATTAAGGGTCCTCCATAAAGAAAATCAAATTCGAAAATATTCACATTCTAAGTTTGAAATGTTTTAAGTAACAGACAAGGATGGATGAGAGAAAAAGACTAATTTGAAGTGGTCCTCATAGTTCAATAGCATTAAAGCCTTAGAAGGCCAAATCCTGATCTTGTTCACAACTGGTATAAGCCAGAAAGCACTCTTATCAGGCATGCCACTGAAAAAGATCATAATACAAATCAGCTCTAAAAACCTGAACATAACAGAATCTATATTTGTGGTAAGCCTAATGCTGTCCTCCCCCACTACCTTGGTAACAGCAATGTTCAGACTTTGCTCACTCTGTTTGAACTCAGCTGTGATGTGCAGAGACACCACAAGAGCACCACTCAATGACAGCACAGATCAGTGCAGTATGTACACAATGAAAATGAAAACTGGATTCGAAAGTGATAGATAATTCCTTTCCTGTGTCTGAGCAATTGTAAGCATCACCCATAACAGAGGCAAGTACAGTGTGAAATAAAACTCTTCCAATCAGACTGGAAGAGTTTTGTTTTATACAAAACACAAACACCAGCTTCTTTTTATAACAACAAGATAACCTAAACATACAATATGAACCTTGCACTTTCTACAGTTGCACTTCCTGAAAGTTGTGACCTTTTGAGACCAGCATTTGTCCATATTCAGAGAAAGCTTCCTCCTTCACTATATACTCCAACTAGAATCAACCCCTTTCCTCCCACCTCTTGCTTCTGTGTAGTTTGCTGCACCTCACACTTCTGTTCCGAGTACAAGGTCCACATCCTAGGCAGTCAGACACCCTAAGACTCCCCCCAGGCCCCCCATTAGCTCTTCCTCCACTTAGGGATCCCCACTAATCTTTCAAAAAATGGCACACACGTTCCAAACAGGCATCTGAGAGAAACTCACCCCCAGGTTCCCAAACCTCCTCGGTAGTGGCTTATTTCTAAGAGAGAGATACACACCACACCACAATTTGGACTCCCTTGGAAGGCTACAGCCTATGATTTGCCACTCCTTTAACTTCCAGTGTGCGATGCTTTACTGAGGTTATGCCACAGAGAAGGAAACACACACTGCTAGGCAGCACAGTCTTCTTTCTGACAACTTTGGATAGTCTAGAACTGGCACTGGAAAAAGAAGTTTTAGGGCTGAGTGAGTCCCAACTCCAAGGAAGTCCTGCCTGGACCCAGATCCTCCCACAAATCTAGCCCCTCTGCTCCCATCCCTCACATCATCAGTCAAGCTAGGCAGCTCCTAAACAGCCCCATCTCCCCCCAAACCACTCAGGCACCCAGAAAAAGAAAGGATGGGGAGCCCGAGAGCCTACCTGCGCAGACACCTTTAGAGGTCAGCCCCAGGATGAAGAGCAAGCCCATGACTCAGCGGAAGAGCTGCACTCTGCCCTAACTCAGAGGCATGCTTGCCATCCCACACAGAGAGGCCAGCAGGGCAAACAGGTCTGCGAGATGACTCAGAGCCCAATCCTATGCATGTCTACTCAGAAGTAAGTCCCATTGGAGTCAATGGGGTTTACTCCCAGGAAAGTGTAGATAGGATTGGGCTGTCAGGCTGCCATCCTCTCCACACTTACCTGGGAGTAAGCCCCATTGACTCTAAGGGGGCTTACTTCTGAGTAGAGACACGCGTAGGATGGGGCTTTCGGAAAGGTTACGGGAACTCGCAGACACCTTATGGAGATCATGGCCCCATCAATCAAAAGCGCCCGCCGCCTTCCCGCCCAGGCAGCCTCAGCCTCCCTTACTCTCTCCACAGCCGCTCACCTGTTCGCCGCCCTCCCATGTGGGATCCCAGCAGGCGGGCTCACTCCCCGGTTCCCCCGGCAGCCCTAGGCCCAGGCGGGCGCTCCGAGGCCGGAGGTCGCCTCCTCCCGTCAGCCCCGGAGACGGAGCGGCCGGGGAGGGAAGGAGGGAGGCGCCAGTCCAGGCGGGCTCCCTCCGAGAGCCTCAGCCCGGGCTCCGCAGCGACCGCAGGGAGGGCTGCAGCTGCCTGCCTGGCTGGCTGGCTGTCAGTCTCCCTCCAGCCCCGTCCCGCTTACCTCAGCCGCCGCACCTCATGACCCCGCCTGGCACCGCGCGGCTGGTCGGCTGGCTGCGGGGCGTCTCCCTCCTGCCCGCTCGGCTCCCGAGTTCGGCTCGCCGTTGCCAGCCCGAGCCAGGCGGCAGCAGTGGGGAAGGAAGCGGCAGGGACTGGCAGAGGCGGCCAGCACAGCGCAGCGCAGCCCCGCCCGGCAGTGGGCCGGCTCTGCCAGGGAGGCGTGGCTTGGTAGTTAAAGGCACAGGCGCCGCGGAGAAGACGGCCGGGGAGCCCACTCGGCGGGGCAGGAGGCGCCTTCTAAGCGCAAGTCTACTCAGAGGTAAGCCCCATCAATGGGGCTTACTCTCCGGTAAGTGTGGGCTACAATCCCATCCACACTTTCTTGGGAGTAAGCCCCGTTGACTCTAATGGGACTTACTTCTGAGTGGCCATGCAAAGACTGTGCTGTGACAGCCCAATCCTACATATGTTTACCCAGAAGTAGATCCCATTGTGTTCAATTAGATTTACTTCCAGGAAACAGTGCACACTTTCCTGGGAGTAAGAATGACTATAATTGACTATATTAAGTCAATATAGTCAAGCCCCATTGACTATAATGGGGCTTACTTCTGAGTAGACTGGCACAGGCTTGGGCTCTCAGGCTGGAATCCTATTCTCACTTATCTGGAAGTAAGGCCCATTGAACCTAAAGGGCCTTACTTCTGAGTAGACAAGCATAGGATTGTGCTGTAAGCCCGCCTGTCAACTCCTACTAGGACTTCTTGATCCCTGCAGGGCTCAGCCAACCCTGCCCAGAGTCTGTCCAGAATGCCAGGAACCAGTCCTGGAAGGTGAAGTAAAACTTTGTGGAAGGTGCTCCTCCTAAGCAAGTGCAGACTTTCTCTTCTCAGCCACCTGGAACTAAGGAGCATGGTATTATGCATGCATCTCTTGGCACTTTGAAGTGTTTAGCCTTAGGTTTAGCTGGGATCTTCTTCAAGCATTTCCTGCCTGAACAACAGTAAGTGCTCTATATTTCACTGAAAATCACATATTGGCCCAGCGTAAGGAGTGTCTTCATAACTGCCAGGTGTCTCAAGAAAATATACAATTTATATAGTAGTGTCAAATTTATTATGCTATAATTTACTCACATATATTGCATGTGTTGTACACAAAAGTAGTTGCTTGACCCAGTTATAGTCATTCATATAATTCATTATGAATTAGACCATGTGCTCAAAATGTTCCCCTTTGGCCTCTGTGACATGGATGACTTAAGGTTCAATTCTATCAAACTGCTGATGCAGCTATGCCAATAGGTCATGCATTGCATCCTGCAATGGGGGGGCAGTCACAGAGGCCTCCTCAAGGTAACATTTGTTCCCTTACCTCCATGCTGCATTTCAACTACATCAGCGCTGGAAAGTTGGGTAGGATTGGGCCCTATGTGTGGTCTGCAGACATCCACCATATGTGTGTGCTGGGATAGTTCCAAAAATAACTTCAATTGCTTCCCTTAGATCAGCGGCCTCCAGATTGGCATCCCCCACTTGAATAGCACTTATCATTCCATGGAAGGGCCCCCTGTTCATGCCATCGATCTCCCCAAATTGGCCTTCTGCTTCTGCATGAAAAGCTTGGCACAATGGCCACTCAGGCAATAGAACCAGGAAGTGGCTGGCCAGAGCACCATTTGGGAGAGGTCAGCGGCACAAACAGGAGGCTCCCCTGTGAAATGGTAAGCGCCATTCACATGTGGAAGGAATTAGGCAGGGCACAGAATCCAGCCCATGGACCAGTGTCTGGAGAGTTCTGCCTTAGATATTTGTTACAGGTTTTCTACTATGGGGTACATTAGAGTTCATTAAAATGTGTGTTCTTTTTTTTTTTTTTTTAGAAACCATGTGTTTGCACCTGTAGAAACTGTGGGACATGGCACTCACTAATGAACAGAGGTGTTTGTTTCCGGTAAGATAGGTTTACAGCCAAAGTCTTACTGAATGCAGTGGGCTGAGTAAGGTAAATAAGACCATTTTCAATGGAAGTTGGTATCTATGTTGGAAAAGCAAAGTACCCTAAGGTTGCTAAGGAAAGAAAGAACAGACAAACCAGTTCATGTTCTCCAACTATATTCATTTTGTCACTGGAAATGTAATCGCTGGTACCTATTCAATGTGCTCCTGATACTGAAATGTTCGTGTCAATTGTCCTGTCCCACTTGCAAGACCAGGAAGTTTACCACCCTCAGAACAGTAAACCCTCAAGGGGAAACTCCTATCCTTTTTGGCTTCCAAGTGCTGTTGGGATACATGCCGATATGGGAAGTTGGCCAAAGGATGGCTGATGGCACCAGAGGAGGGACTAGCATGGCTTTTCCCCAAAATAAGTCCCTGAATTGCAGTGAATGTATGGTTGCAAATTCCACAAGGGTTGAAACTCATGAATATATTTTCCCATGGAATAACTGCATATTTGGTTCAGGCCTAAGATGGTGAAGGATCTGGAAACCAAGTTGTGTGAGGAGAGATTTAAAAAGCTCAGTTTGTTTAGCATGGAGAAGAAAAATCTAAATAGAAATATGATAGCCATCTTTAAATATCTGAAGCACCACCATGTACTCTTTGTGTCTCCTAAGGGCAGGACTAGAACCAATGGGTTGAAACTAAAAAGGGGTAGATTTAGGTTAGACACAAAGAAGAATTTCCTAACTGTAAGAGCACTGAAACAGTCTGCTTCATGCAGTTGGGGGCTTGTAATGGAAGATCAGAAGATCATCAGGTGGATGATGTGGTGTTGACAGTAATTCCATGTTTTGACAGCTGTTTGACAGCTCTGGGAAGGGCAGGGCTGGCTCCACAGCTGTAATCAATCAAGGCCAATGGAGACTCTGATGGACACCTGAGCTTCATTTGACCTTTATGGGACTTTGAATGGACATGGACTGAAGAGATGGCTCACCTGAGCCTAATTTGGACTTAACAAGGGGCTAACAAGGTAGCTCACAGGTGAGCTGCATTTTGGATTATGAGACATCCAAGGATAAAAGGCAGCTTCAGAAGGCAACAGAGCTACCCTGACCCAGAGAGTGATGCTGTCTGACCAGAGGGACCCCAGAGGCTACCTGTCCCAGACCTATAGGCAAAGGGGACTGCCAGGACTCTGCTGGAGGACACAGAAAAGAGGACTGACAGGACTGTGCTGGACTGTGCTTTGGAGACTGGATTGGACTTCAGTTCAAGGCTTCAGACCTTTACCCACTAAGTTAAGTGAAGTTTTGGGGAGGGAAAGCCTCTGGACACAAGAACAGCCCCACTGGATCAGGCCATAGGCCTATCTAGTCCAGCTTCCTGTATCTCACAGCGGCCCACCAAATGCCCCAGGGAGCACACCAGATAACAAGAGACCTGCATCCTGGTGCCCTCCCTTGTATTGGCATTCTGACATAGCCCATTTCTAACATCAGGAGGTTGCACATACACATCATGGCTTGTACCCCGTAATGGATTTTTCCTCCAGAAACTTGTCCAATCCCCTTTTAAAGGCGTCCAGGCCAGATGCCATCACCACATCCTGTGGCAAGGAGTTCCACAGACAAACACGCTGAGTAGAGAAATATTTTCTTTTGTCTGTTCTAACTCTCCCAACACTCAATTTTAGTGGATGTCCCCTGGTTCTGTTGTTATGTGAGAGTGTAAAGAGCATCTCCCTATTCACTCTGTCCATCCCCTGCATAATTTTGTATGTCTCAATCATGTTCCCCCTCAGGCGCCTCTTTTCTAGGCTGAAGAGGCCCAAATGCTGTAGCCTTTCCTCATAAGGAAGGTGCCCCAGCCCAGTAATCATCTTAGTTGCTCTCTTTTGCACCTTTTCCATTTCCACTATGTCTTTTTTGAGATGCGGTGACCAGAACTAGACACAATACTCCAGGTGTGATCTTACCATCGATTTGTACAACGGCATTATAATATTAGCCATTTTGTTCTCAATACCTTTTCTAATGATCCCAAGCATAGAATTGACCTTCTTCACTGCCGCAGCACACTGGGTCGACACTTTCATCGACCTGTCCACCACCACCCCAAGATCTCTCTCCTGATCTGTCACAGACAGCTCAGAATCCATCAGCCTATTTGTGAAGTTTTGATTTTTTGCCCCAATGTGCATGACTTTACACTTACTGAGCTTGAAGCACATCTGCCATTTTGCTGCCCATTCTGCCAGTCTGGAGTGATCCTTCTGGAGCTCTTCACAATCACTTCTGGTCTTCACCACTTGGAAAAGTTTGGTGTCCTCTGCAAACTTTGCCACCTCACTGCTCAACCCTGTCTCCAGGTCATTTATGAAGAGGTTGAAAAGCACCGGTCCCAGGACAGATCCTTGGGGCACACCACTTTTCACCTCTCTCTATTGTGAAAATAGCCCATTGACACCCACTCTCTGTTTCCTGGTCTTGCAGGGAGTGTATGTGTTTGTGGGAATAAATTCTTGTTGATAAGGAGTTCTGCATTTCTTTGCACACCACAGCTGCTGTTTTTGGAAAAGGAGGGTGTTAATTAGCAAAAAAGTGGGCATATTCCAAAAGTTGGAATATTTGGAAGGGACAGGGCTCTCCCTCATTGGAGGTTCTCAAGAAGAGGATTTGATGGCCTCCTATCAGGAATGCTGTAGCAGTTGCCTACGCTAAGCAGAGAGTTAGATTAGATAACTTCCAAGGTATCTTCCAACTGTTACATTCTATGACTATTGTGAAAATAAAGGGGAAGAGTGAGCACCCCACTTTGTGCCTAACAGACAAGAGTCAACATTTTAATTTATTAGCCTTGACTACAACCTGTGCTGTTTGGTATAGTTGAGCTACTGCTCCCAAAAAGTTTTGTCCCACCCCCAGTTATGCAGAGAGGCTAACAGAAAGGGCCAGTCCAAAATGTCAAAGGTTTTTTTTTTTTGGCATCTAGTTACCCTGCACATGCCTGATCTCGTCTGATCTCAGAAGCTAAGCAGGGTCAGGCCTGGTTAGTACTTGGATGGGAGACCACCTGGGAATACCGGGTGCTGTAGGTTTATACCATAGTCTTTCGAAACTGAAGGTTGCCAACCATTCTAGGAATAGAACTAATGAAATGAGATTTACATGGATGAATTGCACTTAAGACTCACCGGATTGCACCTGATAGTCATCTTCAAGTATGAATCTTGTTTGATCTGCTTTGATGTAATTTGAGATGTGTAACAATCCTTTTGCCAGAATTGCAGTAAAGGTTTTGTGGTCCTGGTTGAGTCTCTAAGGGTCCTTGTTTTCTATGTCTTGAATAGAATCAGGTTTGTGGAATGGGACCCCATTCTAGAATCCCATTTAACAATGAGAACACATGGGGCATTAGTGTCTCTGTATTTCTTATAAAAAGGCTGCAATGTCAAGGCTGCAAGTCACAATTTCTGAGTGTGCAAATGGCTTCGCATGTGTTGATATAATCCTTATAACAACCCAGGCAGTGTAATTATCCCCATATTGCACTGGGGCTGAGAAATAATGGGCTTGCCTAAGGTTTGCTTCTGAAGTTCCACTGGAGCACCCACCCCCATGAGAGGGAAAGGTAATGTTCCAGGCCACCATGCTATCATCCCCTACAAAAGGGGTTAGCAACCTTTTTGGGAAAAAGGGCTGGATGTTCAGTGGCAATGTCATCACATCACCACTGGACGTCTGGGCTGCCAATTTCCCAGAAGCAGCTGTATGGAGTTCAGCTTGGGAAGTGAGGCCTTGTGCTCAGTTTGCCACACAGCATAAGAGGAATGGTAGAGTCACCTGCCCAGACTTACTGAGTCCCTGTGCCACAGGTGGCTTCATCATTCCCTGTCTGGCGCATGGCGAATTGGGCAGGAGGCCTTGCCTTCCAAGCCAATCTCGATGTGGGCAGGATGACCTTGGGTGGTGAGCCGTAGGTTGCCAACTCCTGCCCTACAGGGAACAATTTCATGTACACTCTGGTGATAGCATTCTCCCTTACAAAGTACAGAGAACATTGATGCTGCTGTCAATTCCTTGTTACTCTCTTTCTCTGTGTTTCTCTTTGGTCCCCACAGGCAACTATCCCACAAAAGACACTCTACAGGCCCTAAGGGAAGCCTGTAGTCTGCCCTGTATGCGGTGACCAGTGCAAGCCCAGCTGCTGCTCCGCAAGATTGCTGACCTACTCCCTTCAGTCAGTCCCCTGTAGCTTCCCAGACTCCATGACAGACAGTAAACCAACTGGTACAGCCAGACCTCACTGGAATCTGTTACTTGGCTGACTGTTGGACAACTTACAATGGCACAACTGGGCAGAGATGGCTGGCAATCCCACTTGTGTGTTTCCCTTTCAGATGCTGCTCTATCACTGATATAATTCATTAAAAACTTGAGTCGGATCACCCTTCTTGTCTCTTCCTCAGCAGATAAGGATCTCTTCCTCCCATGCTAGTTGTTCCTTGCCTCAGCATGGGACTCAATGGGGGGAGAGGCCTTTCTATCCCAGGGTTTGCAACATGTCCCAGGGTTTGCAACAAGGAGTCATTCTGTGACTCCTTGGTGCCCCAAGGTGTTGGCTGCTCATTGGCTCTGCACCTTGCTGTGTTCACCCTGGTGGTGCTACTCTGGTTACCAGTGTTGGGGTTGGGTAGATGCGTTGATTTACTCCTTGGATATCACACCAATGACCACACCACTGATGCAACACTTATTATGCATGGCTGATGCACCTCCATGGCTGAAGGGCTGTTTCAGGTTTCCATGATGCTGTTGGCAGTGCAAGGAAGGGCTGTGCCAGTGCTACTGGGAGGGTCATGCCAGCATTAATAGGAGGGCAACGCATGACATTGCCTGGACAGGTATAGGATATTATGGACATCACACTGGTGTCTGTGCGATGTTGGTGTGACATCTGAATAGGATTGGGCTGTAAGAGTTCAATCAGTTCCAAACAACCATGTTATTGGAAAAACTAAATATAATGACTAAAAGCAATTATATAAAGATCAATATACTGAATACAAGTAACTGCATAGTTATAAAGTGCTTGATAACTATAAATCATTGCTGCTTATATGACAGTGTGTGTTTACAAAACACTGCTAATAACTATAAATGAAGGAGTTGAAAAGATGATTGCTAAATATACAGTTGAAATTTCTCCCAGGAAAACAAGGGTTTCCTGGCAGAGGCAGCGCTTAATAAGATGAGGAAAAAGAACGGAAATACCAAAGTGGCAGGAAGGAGGGGATGTGACTTGTTCATGTTTTGTTACATCCCTTTTGCTCATTTCTAATGCTTATCATTTGCTTTCTCTGGGTTTTCTTTTTAAGGATGAAGGCTAGCAATATAGAACATGTACTGCCTTGGCTGTAGTATTTCTGATTAAAGTATAGCATAGCTTTTGAAACTGTATTGGTTTCTAATGAGTTTTAATTCAGCTTACCACAGAGCTTTTTGTAGACTTTTAGTGAGCCTGTGTTGTTGGTTTTTTAATAAACCTGTTCTGGAATGTTTATCTTTCCTAACAGGCTGGTATATTTGGCCATTCTGAGCATTCGTAATGTGCTCCGTTCAGAAATTCATATGCCTTTTATAATAGCATTGCATCCCCAATAAGATTAGGAGTGACTGGTATGTCTATGATTACTGTATATCAAGGAGAATTGTAGAGAGAACCATTTAGCTGGAAAAGGCTTGTGCTCTGCCTTTCCACTGAATTTGGAAATTCATGATTTAAACTGCACTCCTTATTTTTCATCTCTTCCAGCTTTAGTTGTAAGTCATTACTGGCCTTTTAAGAAACTCGATTGAGGCTGCATTTTTCTGGTTAAAGTCTAGCGTCTTGTTTGCTGTTTCAGTTATGCCACTGGGAAACACTGCAGGAGAGTTAACTGAGTTTTTTTAAAAAGGAGTTGGTATATCAGAAAAGCCTGTATTAGAGTCTTGCCTTAATTGTCTGAACCAAGTTCACAGATCCCCCAGGTATTTCAGCTGTTCCTGCAACCAGGCCTCTCCTTGCCGCTCTGCACCCCATTCTGGGGCCTTCTTCACCTGCTCTTTCAGTAGTTCCAAAGGGTTGTATTCATTCTCTGGCTTCCTTGCTGGTTGTTTTTAAGGATTTTGTGATGGTAGTGGGTGGAGGACTCAGATTAAGTTACCACTTTCTCCAATGACACCACCGCTCTCTTTGGGGACACTGTTTTTAATGGATCAATCAAATCAATTAATCAACTAAACATCATCATTATGATCAATGTACATCACACTGTACACTGTAATATAAACAAACAAAAATCCAGGTCTCTACTGCAAGATTACAATCTCAATTTAGACTGGGGGAGTCAACAGAGGGAAGGAAGGAAAGAGAGAAGCAAGGATAACAGAGAATGAATGTGAGCACATTCAATTACGCGTACTAATGGAGCTATTCTGTGTGTTTATTTGAAAGTACTTCCCACTGAGTTCATTGGGGCTTAGTCCTAGATAACTGTGCATAGGATTGCAGCCAGAAGTAACTATTTGTCAGCTTTAGTTAAATAGGAATATTAAATTGCCTCTTTGTATTGTAAACTGGGGAAATACCTGGTTGTAAACTGAGCCCCTAAGACCTATCAGTCCTAATTCCAAGGACCCTCTCTTCTTGAAATGTACTTCAGCTGTTTTCTTCCATGCAGACCCCAACAAGCACAGTGAGCAACTGAGGGGCATATGGGACAACCCTGTTAAGACTGTGAAATGGTTTTTTCCCCCTGGGTCTCAGCTCACTTGAGAATGAATTGATAGGTATAGCTGATGTTGTTCATCCTTTAGTCCTTGCTCAAAATATGGCCCAGGGCAATTGCTTGTTAGGGTTGTGAATATAGAACTTAAAATAAAGGAAGTGCTGGGGAAATATGCACCTGGTTGCTCCAACTGTTTTCCAAAAAGCACTAGGCCAGGCCTGCTTCATATCCTTGAATTACTGCCTAGACAAAGTTATAGACTGAACGGGAACTATCAGATTGAAACTTAATTCAGACTAGACAGAAGTTTTGATAGTAGACCATCATGTCTAGGTTTCTGAGTAGCTTTCTCATCATTAAATGATGAGATTGTGGGGTTGCCTTATCTCCCATTCCCACTATGGGAGCAGGTTCACAGTGGCTAGGGGCACTTTTTTAGCAGCTGTCTGCACCACCACCACCACCCTTTTCCTGTGGCAGAAATCTGCCTTCAGTCACCATACCATCTGATCCTCCTGTTTGGATTCCTTTTGATTCAGATGGTGTTGCTGGTTTTGTTTAGTAGCATTTAACTTTGGTACACAACTTTGGTTCTATATATTGAACTGGATCTAGTTGGGAGCAGCCATAAGACAGAAACAAACAGGGTGGTGTAGCGCATGGGATGTAGGGGTTGTGCTGGGCAGGTCTTGTACAAGAAACAACTCTGTAATGAAGCTTACTGGGTGGCCTTTGGAAAGTCTGGTGTATTCAGATGTCCATTGTTAGTGATGAGCCTGCTATGGATCCTCACTGATCTCTTCTTTAGCCAGACATACTTCCGTAGAAAATCAAATTCAGGAGCAACTGCTTCTTCCTGTTTTCAACAGAAGTTGGCTTTCCAGAGAGTTGATTGGCTAGCCCTTGTGGCATTCATAATGCCACTTCTTCCTTATATAGAAGAGTGTTTCAGGTAGGAAAAGAAATGATTTGTTTTTTAAAAAGAAAAGTCAGTTAAGCATTTAACTGGGTAAACATGCCAGGTATTAAAAAACAAACAAACTGGAAGCCTGCCTCAATCAGCACTGGTTTGAGAGCCAGGCACAGGTCTTTATAGAAGCGAAGGCAGAGAAGCTGGTGCAATAGCCAGGGATGGCATCAGGTTGGGCACTGGCCCATGCTCATGAAAGGACCCACCTGGCTGGGCCAGTCTTAAATTCTCAGAACTGTAGCTTCCCAATGTACCATCAGGGAATGGATGGGGGGTGCTGGGGGATGCTTAGTTCAGGGCTTTATCCCAGGGTCCTCAGCAACTTGGCACTAACACTATGCATGGCAAAAAAAATTTCTATACGCTCCTGTAAATTTATAAGTACAGTACAGGTCAAGTATCCTTTATCAGAATTTCTTGGGACCAGAAGTGTTTCAGATTTTGGATTTTTATTTTATTTTAGAATATTTGCATATTGATAATGAGATATCTTGGGGATGGGGTCCAAGTCTCAACACACAATTCATTTATGTTTCATATATAGCACATAGAAGGTAATTTTATACAATATTTTTTAAAATGTTATGCATGAAATAAAGTTCATGTACACTGAACCATCAGAAAGCATAAGTGTCACTATCTCAGCCACGCATTTCATATTTTTGGATTGTGGATGCTCAACCTGTACCTGGACTAGGGCCCTTTTACTTGTAGCACCAGATATCTTCCACTGGGAGACCTATCAGCCTCTTTCTTTGCAAAGCTCCCAACCAGGGTAAAAATGTGTCCTTTTCTCAACCCTTAAGGTCTTTGGCGTAATTGATTTATACAATATTGATCTCAGCTTTTTGTATACTGCTTTCTGCTATTATGCTGATTAAATGATTGATTTTACTGTACCTGGTTATTAGATTCAGTCACAGCTTTGGGGAGTTAAGACACTTAATATAAATAATTGCCTGATCCTACAACCATCTAGTGGTCTGAATTAATTCATAAAAGAAGTGTGCAACCCTAACTCCCCCTTAGGCTCAGGAGGATTGCAAATGTGCCATAAAGCATGTTTGTGCTTCCTCAAGAGTTGGCTGGGCCAGTGCAGAGACGTGTGCCAGCCTATGGAGGCTGCATCCAGTCTCCACACCAACCTGGGGTGGGAGGCTTGTGTCAGCCAAGCTCAGCTGATGCAGGGGTCTAAGGAGAGCAGGGAGGAGGCATTCTGGGGTGGGGGAGCAGACACAGAGTGGGAGCCAGGGCTGGAACCCAGCCATTGTGTCCGATCCCAACCCTGTTCCCCAAGTAGTGTGGAATGGCTCAAAGCAGCTCCATTCTCGGACATTCTCTGTCACCTCCTGAGGTGGCTCAAGTCCGAGGACACCCACTGGGGTCATGGTGGCTTATCCCGGGGTAAGGGGAAGAGTGTCCCCTTTCCTCCAGCTGAGCCACTTCTGGCCCCAGTCTTGTGTTGGATACAGCACAGGCCTCCTGGCCTGCCTGTTACAGCACAAGATAGGATTGCACTGTTAATTCATCAATTGGAAATACTGTTTCCTAAAAGAATATTGAGCTTTTATATTCATGTGACTGCACTGAATTTAATTAATGGGAATTTCATTTCCCTTGGTTATCACACCAACAGGAGAGTCCCTGGGGAGGCTCAGTCAGCTTACTTATAATACACAAGCAGAATGACTGTGATCATACTAAATGCAGATGAGTATTTAAATCCACAGTCTCTGTTTCGGCAAATTAACGTGAATGGAAATGTGTGAGGGATTTGCATATCTTTTTACTGCTTAGCTGTTTGTTTTAATATACAAATAAGTGTCCCAGCCATTAGACCAGCCATTTTCAACCACTGTGTCATGGCACACTGGTGTGCTGCAAATAGTCTGCATGGGAGTTGGGGGAGGGTCTATTAGTAGGGTCACTAGGGAATGTTAGCCCCCCACCAACAGTATGGTGTGCCTTGTCAATCATCCAAAAACCTTGACCTGTGTGCCTTGACAATTTTAGTACCTTGTCAGTGTGCCGTGAGATGAAAGACTAAAAATCACTGCATTAGACATTTGGACCTAATTCCTTCCTGCCACGTACTTTCTATAGTCATTCACTCTGAACTATATAGAGTAAAAACAGATCCTAAAAATTGCAAAATGGTATAGAAAATCAGGTTCCAGTAATTTCAGATTTCAAAGCTCATATTCAAGCAGCTGTCCCCGCTGAAAATAAAGTAGTGGTATTGTTACAAGGCAAAACAGCCACTCAATAAGCAACTCAGTACTCAAGATGAAGGGTCACAGACTTTTATTGAATTTTATACAATTGGTCCACGGGACTCATGTCCCAAAACATGGACCAAGACTGACCAGTGGGTTTTGACCTTTATACTCCACAATCCTGTGTTTGAAAACCCAGACTTTTCATTTGCTGAAGGTTTGACATCACAAATGGGGCACAATTTTAATTGGACAGAGATTAGATAACATAAAAGATGAAAATAGGTGGGCAACAAATAAACATGATCATTGGTTGGCTCTCATTTACATACAGGTGGGGTTTCATTCCAAAACTTTGCCAAAATTACACAATTTCCAAAAGTTTACAAAACCAGTAGGGTTCACTGTAACACCAGTCTATCTATCACTGACCCCAACTCATATTTATTAATTTATTATGGACCTCTTTGAGAAAATAAGTTTTCATACTATCTTATTAAAGAGAACATACAAACACTTAAATATGAGTGTGTAGACCTTAATTTGGTAGGACTCCTAGCCCATGTATTGATTGTTATTCCTTAGACTCCTTTTAATTAAAGTTTTGCTGAACTACCTATCTACATCTTCTCTTCTGGGTTTAGTATATTTCCTAAGGGTTCTCTACAAACCTGTGTGACCCAATCTTTTAAACTTCCTTTTACTATATATTTCTATGACTTATTTAAAGAGGTAAATAAGGTTTTGTGACTTTCCTACATTGTAATATTGTACTCTGCTCATAAAATTTTCTCTTGGCAACTTTTCTTTTAACCTTCAAACACATTTCATAAACCTTCTACTTTGCAAGTTAATATCTGCATTAACTTTCTCTCTATCTTTGTTCCCTTCTTACATACACTTCTAACTCCCTTTTCTCTGCACCTGCTTATCAAACTCTTTTGGCATTCATACAAAGGCTCTTTGTTAAAGACGGTCAGTCTTGTTTATCTAACTGGTTACTTCTCTCTTGCAGGTGTCTACTCAAAACATCCTTGACTGTTTAAGATAAAGATGTCTACAATATTAAACTAGACTTTTTCGAGCATTTTGATTCTGTAAGACTCTCCTTAATTACTAATATTTTATATGCCAAAGTTGCCTGTTATCTTTGTTGCTTGGCTGTCTCATAAATGTATCACTTCTGTGAGACTGGCAACTCCTCTCAGACTATCTCTGTGAGACTAACTTGTGATGTTTAAAATAACTTTTCTGTGCTTTTAGAAATCAGGCATCTCTCCTTTATTGTGAATCCTCAGTAGTCTTGTTCATACTCTACTGGGCTATCCAGGTCCAGGTTCAAAGGTCACCTTGCCTCAGTATGTGAGTAAACTCTCACATACACAGTTACAGTCATATGTGAAATTTGCAACAAAATCTGGGGAAGTACAATATTTGTGATTTTTTGAATCTGAAAGTATCCACAGGATTAGAACCAAAGACTGAAGCAACTGAATGCTACTAGACTTTATTGCTACAATCCAACAGAGGTTGAAGTCAATGCTTAGCTCTGATGGATTGTGGCCTGTCTTGAACAGGAAGCCACTGTCATTGTAGCAAGGAAAACAACCCCATCGATGTCATCACTAGGCACCACGATACCTGCCTTTAAAACTCTTTCAGTCAACAGTAGGGGGGCTGCTTTGCCAAATTCTCTTTTCAGGCTTGTTCCAGATAACTTAGTTTACTCCCTTTTAGCTAATTAGTTCTCCTCTTCACTCAAAATAGCCCTAATCTGGCAAAAAGCACTGCCAGACCCCACCACTAGGGTAACTTGCCTGTTCAACCTGCAGAGTTCCTCCAACTTGCAGAGTTCCTCCTTCCTCCACTCTCCCCTCAGCAGCTTCTCCAACCCCCATAGCAACACCATTCATTCTTGTGCATTTCCATTACAGGGAGTGAGATGGGGAACGGAACAAAGTGGGAAAAGCGGATGAAAGTTGGAGAGGCAGAGACTCCATGGAGGAGGAAAGAGTTGAACAGGAGCAAGGAGGAAGACACCTACAGATTGATAAGAGAGATGGAAGGCTGTTAGGGCTTAATAGGAATATGTTTTGGATGGCAGGCATGTGTGAAGCAATAATAAAATGGAGTTGCCTATGAGTGTGCAGAGTGCAGTGTATCTCCTTGGCCTCTATCACTGAAATACCAGAGTGTCTGGGAGCTTAGAAGTAAACAGATTGTGTGCTTCAGCTCTTTCACACACCCCAAGAAACTGGTGGCTGGGCTAGGTAGCAAGAATGGCAGAGGTTGTTACGGCTGTTATGTTTGTGTTGGCATTTCATAACAGAGCTTTGCATTCATTTCTGACTCCTGAGATACCACATCTGTACAGACAGAGGCCTCCACGGGTAATGCTGTTCCTTTTTTACTCCGTATCTGTGGATTTTGCATCCACAGATTTGGCTCAACGCAGGTCCCCTGGACCCACATTGAGTCAGTCTTGACCCCACCTGAGCCCTCCGGAGGTGACTGGAGCTGTGCTCTGATTGTTTCCAGAAGGCTTTCTGAAGCTCGCAGAAGGAGCGCATGTCCACCTGCTGCCTCTGTGGGCTTCAGAGTGGCTGTTTCTGGCTGAAAAATGCTATTTCTGCTTTTCTGAGGCCTGGGGAAGTCCCTGGAGGACTCAAATCCGAAAATCGCAGATTTGATTATCCATGATTTTCAGTATCCGCAGGGGTCCAAGAATGGATCTCCCACCTGCCAAGGCCCTGCCTCTACTTGCAATCTTTTGGTGGACCGAGTTATACATCCATCTGCATGCTAAATGGAGCCACCCCAACATATTCCTCCAGAATCCAAACTATGTGTTTGCACAAATAACAAAGACAGTTTCTCTTTGTTCTTTCCCAGTCTTTGGAGCACTCTGGCTCCAAAAACTTCCCAGAAAGGTGAGCTGAGGTTTAACGTGTACTGCCATTTAGGCTGCAATTCTATCCACACATTCCTGAGAGTAAGCCCCATTGTCTATCATGGGACTTACTTCTGAGTAGAGATGCATAGGATTGGGTTTTTAGTGTGTACTTCATCTCTTTCACACATATATACACCCAGTACCTTTAGTGAGTGCTAAACCCTTTTCAGCATGTGTAGCACAGTGTCTGTGATAATACAATCTAGACTTGACACTTTTTAGTACCGGATCCTACTGTTCAAACATAATTTATCTTTAATCTGCTTTTTTACGCGTAAAAGTATGAAAAACGAAGAATCCAATTTTTACTACATCATACATCACAGTAGATCTTTGGCAGTTAGTCATTTTGTTAAGGAGCTCACATATATCCACTGGTTGCCTACCCCTGGCCTAGAACCTCATGGCTTGGGGAACTGAGGAACATACCACAGTATGTAATGCATGTTGTTGATTGCTTCTCTTATAAGGAAATGTTAAGGCAAAAGGTTACTGTATTTGAAGAGAAATTCTAAGTAGATATTAAGTTCAGTATGTGTGTGCTTTTTCTCAATCATGCTTTGCAAGACAAAGCCTTTCTCAGTTCTGTGTAATACACATAGGCACTGTGTGTCCAGCTGGATATTTGGATTGGGGTGGTTGTTCTACATATTCATATGTGTGGCTTGTTCTATGCAGGCTTGTAACTTTTCTTCTCCTGTCATTACTTTGGCTGCATGATTTGTGAACTATGTGAAGCCATCATGAGGATTAGGGGGGCAGATCAATAAACATTTCCAAGGTCTACCTCTGCAGCTAGGCTTGTTCTTTTCCTGATAGCAAACAACTTGGCTCCCTGCCTGAGTCCTACACCAAATGCAATGCTTAGTCAGAAGTAGATAAAACAATTTAGTGGAATCTAAATTCCACTAAATTTAGTGTTGTGGGACTTCACACTGTTTTACTGTAGTAGATAGATCTTTCTTCTTTCAAACTGAATTGCACCAACACAGCTTCCTACTGTGATAGCATGGCAGATTTCTACGGGTTGTCTCTGTAGACATTGCAAAACAAATGCACATTAAAGGTAGAAATTGCTACGCTGAAATACGATATGCAAATACCTTGAACTCAATGGGGCTTACATCTCATTAGACGTGCATAGGATTGCACTGCTGGTGAACAGATAGCAAGTATAGGTAGTAAGTTCAATTAAACTCAGTGGATATTAATATGACCTGCGTACCTACTTCAAGGTGGTATTGGTTCTCAGGAAAGCTACTAACATGCAGAAGTGCCAAAGAGCAATTATGTGCAACTCTGAAGTAGTTTTTGAAAATGTTCATGTGTAGTGATACATGCCCTGCAATCATCAGGTTTTCATTCCTCCTGATTTTAGAAATGGGTTATGTCAGGATGCCAGATGCAAGGGAGGGCACCAGGATGAGGTCTCTTGTTATCTGGTGTGCTCCCTGGGGCATTTGGTGGGCCGCTGTGAGATACAGGAAGCTGGACTAGATGGGCCTATGGCCTGATCCAGTGGGGCTGTTCTTATGTTCTTATCAGGCATCATGGAAATTTGCAACCGTAACTTGGGAAAGTCCAAAGTTCTGAATGTGTCATGCATAGGGTTATCATGTGGATTCAAAGATCAAAAGTGTGGGTGTGCTCACTCCATCTGAACCAGCTGATCTGTGTAATTTAAGAGTATAAAACTATTGGTTTCTGGAGAAGTTTCACAATGTAGGCATGAGGAAAGTCATGGGCCGTGGATAAAAATAAATTCCTGGAAGTGTAGAAAGGCCACAGGTATTTACTGATTAATCTTTTGTGTGATACATCAGATCTTATTTATTGCTGTATTGGTTTTATCTTGAATTAAATGAACCGAGAAAACAGAGGCTCCTTTTGTTAAACACCCTTTAGGTAAACATTATCTGCTGTATGATTCATTAACAGATTGGCAAAAAAAAAACACTATTTCACTGTTGTAGAAAATGCCTTCAGAACCTTCAGAAGCCATTGGTCTGTTAATCTCTGTGTGTCTTAGAACTGCTTATAATGATACCTGTTACCAACATAGAGCCCCGTCTGATCAGTGGCTCTGCATGAGTGTGACTGCAGAATATTCCAGCCAGTGCATTGTCTATTACTCTATTTCAATGCCAAGATCAGAACAAAAGGCCATAAACACATGCAGTATTGTAATTAAAATAGAAACATATGTAAAGCACAATCCTATCTTGTGCTGGAACGGGCAGGCCAGGAGGCCTGCACTGTATCCAGTGCGAGATAGGGCACCAAAGTGGCTCAGCTGGAGGTAAGGGGAGCTGGGGGGGTTGGTTGGGATCTGGCATAAAACAGCCGTATCCCAGCCCGGCCTCCCAGTTCCCATCCTCCCCTGCCCCAGAATGCCTCCCTTCCGCCGCCTCCCCGCCTGCCCCAGAGTCTTGCATCAGCCAAGCTCAGCTGACACAAGGCTCCACAGCAGAGTCAGCGCAGAGGCTGGATGCAGCCTCCACAGGCCAGTGTGTGTCCTTGTGCCGGCCCAGACAATTCAAGAGAAGGCGCAAATGTGCTTTATGGCATGTTTGCAACCCTCCTGGGCCGGTGCAAGTAGAAATACAACAAAGCATATAGGTTAATTCAATATCATCCTTCAAAAATTTCTTGCTGACATAAAATGACTATGTTGGGGAGTGGACAGAATTACTAAAGAGACAGATTTTTACAAACTTCCCAAACCAACGATTTTCAACCTTTTTATCTCACGGCACAGTGAGAAGGCACTGAAATTGCCAAGAAGTACCATCGGGTTTTTTTTACAACTGATAAGGCATACAGCATTGCTGGGAAGGGGTTTATATCCCCCAATGGCCCTCCCCCACACTCCTGCAGCACAGCTGTAGACTGTTCATGGCACACCAATGTGCCACAACACAGTGGCTGAAAATTGCTCTCCTAAACCATCAAAGTTGAACAAAAGTGAATTTCATAGTATAGTCATGGCAAGTTACTTCCATGGGGCTTGGCACGCCCCACTAAATATTTCAAAGATTACATATATTTTCAAAATGTGTTTTCTTCCAGTGCAATTTTCTAATTTCTATAAGTTTAAAAAGTATTCATTTTTAATACCACAATCCACCTTGCCCTTATCAAATTCAACAATTATCATTATCTGAAAATGTGGCAAATTTATGAGCAAGTTTTTAAGCATGCTGTTTTGTAAAGTGTCCTGTATATCAATGTTATATGAACTCATAATAATGTTGTGATTGTTGTGTTTTAAAGCTATGCCTTGGGTGCAAAGATGTCTAGTCTCTCCCATGGGACTTGATGTGAGGTGGTAAAACAGCTGCCATTCGGTAATGTGCATGCTGCTCACCTCTGCACATGCTCTTAGCATATCTGAAAATGAAGCAAATATTTATAAAAAGTCTTAAATCTCCATACAAGTCTCCTCAGGAAACCAGAACCTAAGTAATGCTACCCCCTGGATCTCCTCATCACTCAGGGAAAATGGGAGGCACACCACTTAATTCACAAGCATGTTTATTTCTTTGCCTTAAAAAATTGTATTTCATCTTAGCTGTACAGGTTGAGCCTCATTTTTTGCATGGGTTCTGTTCCAAGCACTCAAAAAAGCACTATAGCAAATCAATTTAAAAAACAAAGTTTCTTTGCTCCCGTGTTTTAAAAACAGCCTTGCTGACCTTTGTGATGTAAGATAAGTCATTAAGAAGACAACCCATCTCTCAGTCATCCTCCAAGCTAGCCCCTCCCTTCACCAATGCCAAGTGATCACCTGTCTTTCACATGCTCAGGGGGAAGGGAGGGGTCCACTGGAGAGAGAAGGATTGATGGATTGTCAGCCAGCTGCCCCCCTTCTCATATTAAGGAGGCTGTTGTTAAAGGACTGTTCAGTTTTTTAAACTGATTTTAAAGGGATGCATTCTTCCCCTTCTCCAGGGATCACCACATTCCTTCTCATTTGTAGGGGCCATTCCTGTTGAGTCAAATCTGTGTATAAAAATCCATGTATAAACAGGCTGGACCTATATAAAATAACCTCAAAACATAAAATAACCTCAATAATATCCTAGTATTCTCCCATCCAGTACTATTTTAACTGTCAGGTAAGACTGACTGAGAACTAGGTACAGATTCTATACCTGCAACTTATACGTAGAATGAAAAAAAAATTAGCATTCTAAATAGATATAGCTTAAGAGTATGCCATTTTTCCATTTTTTTAAAGAGAGAAACCAGGATGGTTTTGTTCACTTGTGTTGCCAGTCCTAACATTTTCACCTTTCAATTGAACAGTCATATTTGCTCAAGTTTTTTTTAAACCCAGGGGATTGTTTACGTTACCCTGGAGACCACCATCATTTGCATTACCCTGGAAACTGCTGAGGTACTTCCATTTTTTACTGGATGTATATGCAGATGCACGCGTGGGCTGTGCATTGCCACGTGCATCCACATGTCTCCTCTTTACTCAACCTTGGAGTTTTTGTGTTGCGTAGCAGAGCAGGAAATTAGAGAGTGACTGTGTTACTCAGGTCACTCTCTGACAAGCTTCTGTTTCCCTCTCCCCTCTAAGCAGCAGCTTTGCCTCTTGCCTTTTTGCCTGAGCCTTGCTTGTCATTAAACTTTTCTGAAAGACAGGCATGTTTCATTTGAGAAGCACAAGCATAGGTGAGGCAGTCCTGATGTCTTGTCCTTCCTTCTCCCATCACTTATGACTCTGCTGCTCACCCTGAAACTACATTTCCTTCTACCCGTATATTTATCAGGCTGCTGGCTGAACCTTCTGTGTTTGTCATGCATCCTGTGGTGCATACTTCAAATCTAGCTCTTCATTATTACCCTTCTATCTACTGTACACTTGTATCATTTCTGTTATTAACATCTCTAGCACAACTAGTTCAGTCTTTACTGACAGTTTTATCATCTTCTAGATACAAAACTACGCCGCCCCCCAGTTTTACTGGCTTCTCTGCCACCCACTCTTTCAAGATAAGAACATTCTCACTGCCATCAGTGCCATTCCTGCTCTGATCCATACAAGGCCAGGGGATTTTCCTTTAAACTTCCCCAGGCGGGAATAAGAAGGGGTGGGGAGGTCAGGAGGGCATCATAAGGAGAGAGAAGGCCAGTGATGAGCTGGCTGGCTGGCAGGAGGCCTGGGTTCTGCCCAACCTCATACAGGACCAAGCCTGCAACAACCACAATAGGGAGGAGGACCAGGGTGAAGTAAACTCCCTCCTTCTGTACTTCCTTGAGGCCTCTTCCCCAGGGGCCCTCCACCCAAGGATCCACCCCACCAATCCAGACCCTCCACATCCACAGAACCTGACATCAGCGTCCAGTGCTCTGCAGCATGCCATTTCTTCACAGCCCCCTCCATTTTCAAAACAGATGTAGTATGGGTATTGTGGAATGGGGGGCAGGAGGATAAGTTTCTATTAATATAAATTTTATGAGGAATTAGGACTTCCTGTCAAATGCCTGCCTGCCTTGACTCCACCACCTGGCCACTACCTGAGGCATTCCTCTGCCTTGGCCCCTTTTCACCTGTCTTCCTCCTTGAACCCCTTCCATCTTCACCTGTGCACCATCTATCTTCTTCCTCTACCTTCACTTCAGCAAGCACCATGTCTCCTTGCTTGGCTGTCCTTTTCTTCCTCACCTCTTCCTCATGAGTCCCAGGGCCCCATGTCCATCTGCTGTTCATCTCTTTCCCTGCTTTCCTCTTGGCTCCTGTGAGACATCCTGCTCATTCTCTTCCACCTCTGTTCTTAAGTGCCTTGTACCTCTGCTGTCCTCATCTTTCTCATCCCCCTTGACTGTCCCTGCCCTCCCTTTTGTATCCTCCCATTTCCACACCAATTCATCCTGTCCAGAATTGCCATTGGCTGCTGAGCCAGTCAGCCAGAAATGGTGACTCTGCCTTTAAAAGCTTCCAGGCACTGAGAGAAGGTACAGCTGCTTCCCCAATTTCACCATCCCCCTCCCCATCACCAGGGTTCTATTTTGCCCCAAAGTAGGTGGGAAAAGTAGGTGGATATACATGGCAACAGGTAGAGTAATCGTATAGCAGACAGAGCAGCTGCATTCTGCTTGGTGACTCAGAACATTTGAAGAAAGAAGTGTCATCCCTGAGTCAGAATAAGGCATCTCTGTAAGATGGTTCAGCTTAATTTGAAACCCCAGATAATTGTTCAGTTGAGGTCCCCATTATAATTCATCTCCTGATAAGGAGTGAAGAACAGTTTGTATTTTACCAGTGTTTACACCTCCAGATTCTGTGGCCACTACGAGGCTTCCAGCAGAGAATTAAACTATAACCAGCCATCTAGCACACATTTCAGGTGTTTCTGAAGACCAAGGACAAGCCCTGCAAGGAAGTATTTTATGCAAGGAGAAACTCCACAGGGATGCTTTGCTGCATCTTTGTGTCACAACATGGTGTAAAGTGGACTCAAGTGTATTAGTGGATAATTTCTTTGAAAAGAGAGTTTCTGCACTTCAAATCTGCAAAGAAGTCACACACTGAGAATCCTCCTCCCTAATCCCAGATATGTGGAGGCAGGCTGAGAATGCTCTGTGGTGAATCACTGTCATAATACTTTATATTTGCATAACAATCTCTGAGTGTGCAAATGGCTTCACATGTGTTGATATAATCCTTATAACAACCCAGGCAGTGTAATTATCCCCATATTGCACTGGGGCTGAGAGAGAATGGGCTTGCTTAAGCCCACCTGGTGAGTTCATAGCAGAGGTAAGAATTGAACCAATGAAGTTCTGATTCACAACTCAAAGTCCAATCATATCCACATGATACACCTGCACATGTCCACATATTCCAGCACAATGACGGCCTACTTGTGTAGAAGCCCACTGGCTGACAGATGTGCTGTGGACACCAACACAGTGCCAGAAAAACACTGCATTGATGTAACTGGCATTTTCACTCAAATGCTAGCACATCTCTGCTGGTGGAGAGGCCAAAACAGGGAGGATATTGGGGTGTGACATGGGAATATAGAAGGGTTGAAGAGGAGTCAGTGTGCACTGTATCTTAACCCCTCATTCAGAAGATGGACATACCCCCCCCATGCCAGAAAAACACTATGGCAAATATATAGCTGGTATAGGTAAGAAGAACCCCATAGGCAATAATAGGGAAAAGAAAAACTATGGAAAATTGCACATGCCACTCACCCGCTTTCCTACCATGCAGCAGAGGATTCAGAAGACATTTGTGTGTAACCAATCACAGCACACCAACCCCAGTGCGAAGGGGCTATATTTCTCTGGTCTCCCAAAGGAGACTGCACTGCAGACCTGCCCAGGAGAGGGAACAGTAATGTTTCAAGTCACCATGCTCTCATCCCCTAAAGGGCATCACTTCATCTAGTCTGCTGGCAGCACTTTCCCTTACATACACTGAAGGAACAGGTATGACTGAGGATTTGATCAATTCCTTGTTACTTCTCTTTGTTTCTCCTTGCTCCCCACAGGCAAAGACACCCTTCTGCTGACAAAAGGTTCCTTCTGGCTGGCAATGCCCCACAGGGACTCAAACCCTTGCCACGGAGAGACCTGTGTGCTTATTTCACCTGACTGCCCTCTTCCAGGAAAGCTATCTTTCTGCACTTGCTCTGTGCTAAAAGATATCCCTTGGATGTCTGGGTTTATGCAGGTGGGATGAGGGGACTAGAACCCTAGGTGCAGGGATTCCTAGTAGGTCTTTGCATTTGCCCCTTTACTACTGACACTTCTGTAGTTGTGAGTGGAGGCAGTGACTGACTCCTTGTACATCACGCCAATGACACAGCCATCACACCAATGATGCACTGACATCAGAAGGTGCTCCACAAATGCTGGGGTGTTCCTGGGAGGACTGCTTTCTTGGGGGACATAGTGTTCTCTGTACTGGCTTAGGATATGACTGATGTCGCACTGACATTTATGCACCACTGGTGTGGTGTCCAGATAGGATTGGGCAGTGCCAGCCATGATTTTTCTTCTCTGGTAAATAAAGGCCTTCACTGGCATGTTCTTTTTCTCTCTTCCAACACTGGGGCTGCGCCAATATTGAAAGCCGTTCATGGGGCCGAAACCTTGCTCAATGAAAACCCTGCAAATCACCCTGCAAATGTAAAGCGACAAAGTCACTTTGTCCAAAATGGATCCTAACTTGCTGCCTTATAATGCTATTTGTCTCTCAGTGGGAGCACAGTAGGCATATGCAGTACTGACGTGTATAATATATTCTGCCAAAGTCACACAAAGGTCACAAGTGCTGGTGTGTGGATCACTGACACTTGTGGCACTTGCACAGAATGGATTAAATGAGTGAAATTTGATTGTAACATGCTGGAGAAGTCAATTCTCCATGGGCATGGCAACACACAAACGGACCAGACTTTTGAGTACTCTGTGGAACAACCTTGAAAATGCCAGTAGCTCTGAAGGATACAACAATCACCCTGCTATAAATTCAGCTCCTTCTCACAGCCTTTTATGCCAGAAATCCTTGACAAAGCCATTGGATGTCACAGCCAGCTTGCTACTGGTGTTTCCCATTGGCTTTCTATTAACAGAGAAGAGAAAACCATAGCAAAATAAAAAAATAAACACAGAAGTGCCTCATACTCGTATTAACCCCTGCTAATTGGGTAAGAGGCACTTTTTCAAGTGGGTGCTCCTCTTTTATTTAGCAGGGGGAGAGTAACTGGCCCACCTCACCCCAGCAGTGTCTTTTCTAGTGGCTGCCTGCTGGTGTTCTTTTGCATCTTTTTAGATTGTGAGCCCTTTTGAAACAGGGAGCCATTAGTTATTTGATTTTTCTCTATAAATCACTTTGTGAACTTTTAGTTGAAAAGCGGTATATAAATACTATTAATAATAATAATGTAAATTATTTTATTTCAAACTTGAAGTTAAGGAACTTCTGCATGGCAATTTTGAAGGAGATGTGTGCATCTCAGGGCCTAGGAGAGGGGGTAAAGGGGGTAATTTGTACCCAGGCCCAGGGTCAGAAAGGGGGCCCAGGAGCCAAAGGAGGGGGCCCAGAAAGTTCCTGGGACCTGACATTTTCCTATCTTACCTGAACTAACTGCCAGCGCATAATGCTAGAGCACAACCATGTGCATGCAGTGTTAACTGCTGCTGCAAGCCATAAACACCAGGCCCAGGAAAGCATCCATGAGCCTCCTTAACACAGTGTCAAATCTGGGAGGAAACTAGCCTGCTACAGTAGCTCTTTGGCTTGTGGATCCCATAACCATGAAGGAGTGTATAGAGGATAACTTCATCTTCTAGAAAGTGGAGGGAGGGGCCTCCCTTGACCTAATCTTAACCAATTGGGAGAATTTGGTCAGCAAGGTCAAAGTAGTAGAACTTTAGGGGATTTATAATAAATAAATAAATATTTATTTATTTATTTATTCATATTTGAAGGCGCAGCTCCAGCCTGACAGTCACATGATTTGCAGCTCAAAGGGTCTTGTTTTCAGGTTAACAGGTTAGAGTTTGGCTATTGAGTCATTCCTGATGTAGCAACATAAGTTTGGTATCAGTTCAAGAATACAGATTGTACAGGGAAACAGGTAATGACAAATATCAGTGTGAAGTCCATTCTTGGTTAAAAAGAAAGAGAAGAAATCCATGATTAAAATTATAAGCATGTATTACAGAAATGCCATGAATGAAATTATTTTGTAGGCTGATGCACAGTTGTATGTAGCAGAACTTTAAACATTTATGTCAAAAAGATTGTTATTTAAATGACCTTTATGTATATGTCAGGAAGTGCATTTCTCAGCTGTAGTTATCTGTAACCTTTATAGGAACAGCTGGGGTGCTATGGTCAAAATTTACATTTCCTAACTGGATCAAACCCACTACCTGCAACTAATCAGAAAAACAATAGGGGGCAATAGATGGGCAACCACATCCTTCCCTTATAAAAAGTGACTCCTCTCAAATACCATAGAAACCTGGTGTAATTGGGTACATAATGTGAAAAATACCATAATTTGTTGTTCTCCAAACTAGAAAAAAACTGATGTTGAATATTGAGCAAGTAATTATGCCTCATTTTTCTGAAAAACACATGCAAAGTAGCCTACAAATTTTCAGAACAACTATTATAAACTACGATAAACTACAATCAAATGCAAATCAAAACACCAGCAGTAGTCACAGAATGGAATAATAATAATAATAATAATAATAATAAACTTTATTTTTATCCCGCCCTTCTCCCCAAAGGGACCCAGGAATAAACCACAGATTACAAGTTAAAAGCTCACTGAAACTGAAACATCTCCTAAAAACATTTGAAAGACTCCTAAAAACAGGAAGAGATGGGATCAGGCAGCTCTCCATGGGGAGGCCATTCCACAGTTTCAGTCTTATCACTCATACACTGTCCTGTGTATCCACATATTTGATGTCATCAAGAGCAGGACAGAGAGCATGGCCTCAGATGCTGATCTGAGCAGGTGACATCTGATATGGGTTAGACTGAATGTGGGTTGGTCATCTGTTTAGGCTGCCTGACGGCTTAAGCCAGTGATTCCCAAACTTACCTGGGTTCCAATGCCCCTACAGCTGCTTCCCCTGGCTCAGCAGAGCACCGCCAACATCTCGCAAAATCTCATGAGATCCAAGACGGCAAAGCCCAAATCTTGATATTTCATAAGATACAAGATGGCAGAACCTGGAAGAACAGGCAGGAGGGGCTAACCAGGGACATCCTTTGGCACTTCCTGTGAGTTTGCTGCAATGTCCTATGGCAAGGGTGTCCAAACTTTTTGGTAGGAGGGCCACATTATCTCTCTGACACTGTTGGGGGCCAAGAAAAAAATTAATTTACATTTAAAATTTGAATAAATTAAAATTAATTTACATAAATGAATATATTAGATGAACTTACATGAATGAATGAAGGTTTTGCAATAGCTCAAGGCCTATAAAAGGTGTTGCGCAAAGCAAGGCCGGCCTTTCCTTCACATACGTGAAACAGCAAACTGCGGAGGAAGCCCTTGGCCTGCAAATGATGCAAGAAGTCAAATAGTCTGCCCTCATGCTGAGAGCAGACATGTTGGTCCAGCACAGGCTCCAGCAAGTCTCTGACAGGTCAGAAGCTCACTGGAGACTGAGGACTCCCCAGGGGCCAGATTGGGAGTCCCCGAGGGCTGCAAATGGCCCCTGGGCCAGGTTTGGGCATCCCTGTCTGAAGGTGTCACAACACACACATAGGAAACCCTCGGCTCAATTAGTGGAGTCTGATATCCCTCAGCAACAGAACCATCACGTTTCAGTTGGCTCTATGTTCTGATACTTTCTGATATGGAAAAGATCCAGTAAAAACACCCCTCTGGAAGCTGTAGTGGACAGGGGGCCCAATCCTCTCCAACTTCTTTGCACTGGTGCAGCTGCAATGCAGCCCTGAGGTAAGGGAACAAATGTTCCCTTACCTTGTCTGCCTTCCCACCAAAGGATGCAGCACATGCCCCATTGGCACCACTGTACCGGCCCTGGGAAATTGGATAGGATTGGGTCCAGAGTGATTGTTCTTCTTCCCTGGTATGTTATTTCATGAATCTAGTCTCAGACAGAAATAAAACAAATTGGTTTTCCACAGCCTAAGGTAGGAAAAACCTATCTGGTTCCACCCAACGTGATTAAATGTATGGTGTTCAGAACCTATTGATGTAAATAGGACTTGATAGTGTCCTTAAGTATGGGAGTCTGCCTTTCTCTTGTAATTCTATCTGCCTATTAAGATCTTCAGGGGGAGCTCTGCCCCTCATGTCAATGCCTACAAAACTCATGTGGTGAGGAAGTCGGGCAGAATCTTCTCTGTAGTGGCCCCCAGCCTTGGAACTCCCTTCTCTCAAAATCTTGTGCTGCCCCCCCCATCTCTCTTGGCCATTATGCAGTTACTTAAGACCTGGCCCACCACAGCTTTAGGACTAGCTGAACGTGGGCATTTTGCTGTGGCTTTTGTGTTGTCATTTTATTCTGTTCTGTTATTGTGAGCTGGTTTTAAGTTAATTGGCCTTTAAATTCCCCTCTCCCAAGTCGGTTGTCTAGGTAAGAAGGTGTTAACTCCTAGGAACATCTTTCCTTAAGGTGCTGGAGGGATGCAGAATTGTAAATGGATGTTTTAGGGAAGTCTGAGTTTGACTTTTGATTTTATTTTGAACTTTACTTCTTGATCTCAAGTACAGAATCTGGCTTTCCCCCCCTTGTTCTATTTGAATCCCCAATAAATCTTTTTCTTTGATTGGATTAAAACCAACCTGCCTGCTACTTTAACCCATAGAACAATTGATTTTTCATTTCTGACACCTTGCTCAGCCATGCACACTACACAGAAAAGGTATGAATATGTGTGATTGTGTGGATGAGAGAGGGACTGAAGTGAAGCAAGGAGGTCAGTCAAGACACTCACTCTCCATCCTCTCTCCTCAGGGAACTCAGTGTAAGAACTGTCAGTTGGCAGACACCCAGATGGGTTAATGTGTGGAAATGTGACCTTGATCTTGTGTTTCTAGTGAAATGTACTCCATATTTATAGCCAGGCCATGATAGTATGTGTGGTATGATGTGATCTCAGGGTGGGGGAGAAGCATTAGTTTTCCCAGAGAGGAAACATGGTCCTTCTCAGTGCTACCCTGAAGATCATGACAGAGCCTGACAAGGGCTTATAGAACAACCACGATCAGCAGCTTCCTCCTGTGACACTCAGCAATGATGTCATTGCTGGGCACCTGGGAGCTGAGACATTTTATAGGCTTTGCAACTGACAGCAATCTCAGGGTGCAGAGCATGAAGGTTTGGATCAGTCCTTTAAGATTGCCAGCAGGGAATGGAAGGAGAAAGGAGAAGAAGAACTGGAGTGGGGAGAAGGAGAGAAGGGAACAAAGGAGGAAAAACCAGGAAGAGAAGGTCAAGAGAGAAAGAACAACTGGGAACTGGGGCTGAATATGCAGGTCACCTGGGCCAAGTAGTCCCCACAGTTGCCTTGGATGACCTGGGGGCACCAAGCATCTGAAGAGGGACCTGTCTTTATACCCAGGTATAAAGTGTACCTGAGCAACAACGGGACAAAGAAAGACTAGACTTAAGGGTGAAGCAACCTCTCTTCCATGGGCCCCTCTCACTCCAATGTCTTCTGTTCCCTGTCAATAAACTACCTTAGTATCAATCTCCAGGCCTCTGCCTCTTTACCCTGCAATGTCCTACCTGGTATCCTCTCATGTAAACCTCGTCGCTGGGATAGGATGCCCACACATGCAAATGTACCTAAGGCAGGATAGCAAAATGGAAGAGGGCCACTTTGAAACAAAGCGTACTGTTTAGCCACGATCACAGCCATTTTCAACCTTTTTCATCTCATGGCGCACTGAGAAGGCACTAAAATTGTCAAGGCACACCATCAGGTTTTTGACAATTGACAGGGCACACCATGCTACCAGTGCAGGGCTCATATCCCCCATTGGCCTTACTAATACATGACCTTCCCCCAAATTCCTGTGGCACACCTGTGGACCTCTTGCAGCACACCAATGTGCCATTGCGCAGTGGTTCAAAATGGCTGCACTATCATGTTTACGTTCAACTTACAAATGTGGGAAAAGCAAAAAAGCACTGCTAGTGACTTGACTGCAAATGCTTAGAGGCTGCAGTCCTACTAGTTGTGGGGGAGTTTCCCCTAAGAACATAGCGGTGCTTTCTTCCGAATAAATACGCATAGGCTTAGACCGCAAGTGCAGAGTTGGGGCCATATTGATGTGTGATAAGTGAAAAATAACAATGACCTTTGTCATGTAGAGGCACTGGGGTGATTAGTATGTATAGGCATACTATAGGCACCAAACATGAATGTGTGGGCTGTGTACTGTACAGTATAAAAAAGGCAGCAATTGCGTTAAGACTGGAATTATGTGCTAATGATGCACAGTTGAAAAAATACCATAATGCTGAAAATGTGTAATTAAGAAGAATAAATTATACCCTTCTCTTTGCAGGGAACATTGAATCAAGTGTGCTTTGCTGAACCCAACAGACAGCTGTGTATGATTATATGAATTAGCCCATAACACAAAAGTAGGAATAAGCATCAACATGGAAAGACAGCATTAGCAAGAAAAAAAATTATTTTCTTTTTTAAAGGAACGTTTAATAGTTGTTACTGACATAGCTTGTTACTGACAAAGAGCAGGTGTGGATAGAAGAAAATGTCACCACACTAGGATCCTGTGGATTAATCTCTTCTAAACTCTTTTCAGACATCCAGGATCTTAAGCAATGAATGTGTGGAGGGGAGTGTAGGATGATACCCACTTCTCTCTGCACCAGGCCTGATGCCAGCCTGTCGCGCCCTTTGATAGCTGTCAGGGCCACAGTGCACTTGCAGGACCCACAGCAGGTGCTGGTGGCCCTTTGTGGATTTTTAAGGGGAAAAAATTTCAGTGTGCCTGTTGGTTCCAGGTTGCTAGCAGCTGCCATCTGGGTAAGGTTGTTCCAGGGCACAGAGGGAAGGCCCATGACTGTGGCCACAAAGAAATGACTTTTGCATGGGGGCAGCAGTTTTTCCTCACAATGCCCCAATACAATGCGACATACAGGGAACTCTGGGAAACCAAGATGGTGCTGCCAGCTGCCCAGACCTGAAAGGAACACAGCTGGTGGTGAAAAAAAAAGAAAACAAGATGCAGTTTTTGACTCAGTTGACCAGCACACCATGCGGCTAATATCCAGCAGATCAAGTAACAGTCACAAGATTATGTTTAGGTATACTGTCGCTGTCCCTCCTTGTAGCATTAGCTTCATCTGTTTCAAATCTGAAAACACAGCTGTGAATCTTTATACAGTATTTAAAAGTGATGAGTATGTGGTCAGTACAGAAAAATTAAAACAAAAACATGACTTGGCATGGAAAAATGTCAATTACCTGTACATATTTTCTGCAAGGAAGATTAAACTGTTATTAAGAACATAAGAACATAAGAACATAAGAACAGCCCCACTGGATCAGGCCATAGGCCCATCTAGTCCAGCTTCCTGTATCTCACAGCGGCCCACCAAATGCCCCAGGGAGCACACCAGATAACAAGAGACCTCGTCCTGGTGCTCTCCCCTACATCTGGCATTCTGACTTAACCCATTCCTAAAATCAGGAGGTTGCGCATACACATCATGGCTTGTACCCCATAATGGATTTTTCCTCCAGAAACTCGTCCAATCCACTTTTAAAGGCGTCTAGGCTAGACGCCAGCACCACATCCTGTGGCAAGGAGTTCCACAGACTGACCACGCGCTGAGTAAAGAAATATTTTCTTTTGTCTGTCCTAACCCGCCCAACACTCAATTTTAGTGGATGTCCCCTGGTTCTGGTATTATGTGAGAGTGTAAAGAGCATCTCCCTATCCACTCTGTCCATCCCCTGCATAATTTTGTATGTCTCAATCATGTCCCCCCTCAAGCATCTCTTTTCTAGGCTGAAGAGGCCCAAACGCCGTAGCCTTTCCTCATAAGGAAGGTGCCCCAGCCCCGTAATCAGCTTAGTCGCTCTCTTTTGCACCTTTTCCATTTCCACTATGTCTTTTTTGAGATGCGGCGACCAGAACTGGACACAATACTCCAGGTGTGGCCTTACCATCGATTTGTACAACGGCATTATAATATTAGCCGTTTTGTTCTCAATACCCTTCCTAATGATCCCAAGCATAGAATTGGCCTTCTTCACTGCCGCCGCACATTGGGTCGACACTTTCATCGACCTGTCCACCACCACCCCAAGATCTCTCTCCTGATCTGTCACAGACAGCTCAGAACCCATCAGCCTATATCTAAAGTTTTGATTTTTTGCCCCAATGTGCATGACTTTACACTTACTGACATTGAAGCGCATCTGCCATTTTGCTGCCCATTCTGCCAGTCTGGAGAGATCCTTCTGGAGCTCCTCACAATCACTTCTGGTCTTTACCACTTGGAAAAGTTTGGTGTCGTCTGCAAACTTAGCCACTTCACTGCTCAACCCTGTCTCCAGGTCATTTATGAAGAGGTTGAAAAGCACCGGTCCCAGGACAGATCCTTGGGGCACACCGCTTTTCACCTCTCTCCATTGTGAAAATTGCCCATTGACACCCACTCTCTGCTTCCTGGCCTCCAACCAGTTCTCAATCCACGAGAGGACCTGTCCTCTAATTCCCTGACTGTGGAGTTTTTTCAGTAGCCTTTGGTGAGGGACCGTGTCAAATGCCTTCTGAAAGTCCAGATATATAATGTCCACGGGTTCTCCCGCATCCACATGCCTGTTGACCTTTTCAAAGAATTCTATAAGGTTCGTGAGGCAAGACTTACCCTTACAGAAGCCATGCTGACTCTCCCTCAGCAAGGCCTGTTCGTCTATGTGTTTTGAGATCCTATCTTTGATGAGGCATTCCACCATCTTACCCGGTATGGATGTTAGGCTGACCGGCCTATAGTTTCCCGGGTCCCCCCTCTTTCCCTTTTTAAAAATAGGCGTGACATTTGCTATCCTCCAATCTTCTGGTACCGTGGCTGTTTTGAGGGACAAGTTGCATACCTTAGTCAAGAGATCTGCAACTTCATTCTTCAATTCCTTAATAACCCTTGGGTGTATGCCATCAGGGCCCGGTGACTTATTGATCTTTAATTTATCAATGAGGTCTGAAACATCTTCTCTTTTAACCTCTATCTGACTTAACTCCTCGGTCAGGAGGGGCCGTTCGGGCAGCGGTATCTGCCCAAGGTCTTCTGCCGTGAAGACAGATGCAAAGAACTCATTTAATTTCTCTGCCATCTCTAAGTCTCCTTTTATCTCCCCTTTCCCTCCCTCACCATCCAGAGGGCCAACCGCTTCTCTGGCGGGTTTCCTGCTTCTAACATATTTGAAGAAGCTTTTATTATTGCCCTTAATGTTGCTGGCCATGCGTTCCTCATAGTCTCGCTTGGCCTCCCCTATCACCTTCTTACATTTCTTTTGCCACAGTTTATGTTCCTTTTTATTCTCTTCATTAGGGCAAGACTTCCTTATTCATGCTTACAGTGCAAGTGTTGCATCACACTTGGATTATACAGGCTAATTAACAGATAAGAGAGTGTCTCTTTTAAATAGACACCAACTCACCATGGGACAATTGCAGCCTATTTATATCAATAATATTGATCCTAACAACGACGGGTTGACTATAATTTCTGGTCTCACTCCCAGGGTTTTGGGTGCTCAGAGTTGTTGGTTCTGAACCCTAGAGCCCTCAAAGATCCCTGTTCGGTAGTACTGCCACCATCCTGTAAGAGCCAGTGCCTCAGTCCAAGGACACCGAGACCCTCTAGGCTTAACTATATCCCTTGTAGGCACTGAGCACTTTCTTTACTTAAAGTCTCAGTCCTCAAGTTACTAGTCCACAATGAGGAGTTTTGGTAGCTTGCTGAATGGCTAGGCAGGATTCTGAAACTTTGTCCCCAACAGACAATGAACCAACATGGTAAAAGGATTTTTACTTTATTAAGTACATAGGGTTACAAAAAGTTACAAAGGCAGCAAATGCTAGAGGCATAAAAACTTCTAGGAACATATCAGCATAAAACAACAAAGCTAACTGGCTAACTCTATTATTCTCTCTCACATGGGTCAGCTTCTTCTGTGGATCCTCAGGTCAGTTACCTAAGGCCACATGGTCCTGGTGGGGCAGGATGTGCACCCACCTCCTATCTCACCAAGAGACAAGGAACAAAGACCCTGTCCTCCGGAAGTGGGGCTGGAAGCTCACCCTCTCAGCTCTTCCCTCCCCCCTGGAGATCTACAGCTGCATTCCATCCTTGATGGGCGTCTTTCTGGCTGCCTAGGTGCTACATTATCACCTTCCATTGAGTTGTAAATTCTTAGCAGCTAGGACTGCAAGCCACTTCTGTGTTACTGTTTTAGCTTGGTTCAGGCTTTACATGTTACTAGGCCTAAACTGTGCATATTCATGACAATTATGGGCAAATACAGCAAGGGAAAGTTATGTAAAAGTAATTTCAAGACCAGGTAGCTTAGCACCCCTTGTCAGGTAATTTGGTGACATAAATGTAAGTTACTCAAATCCAAGCAGAGGGATGCACTGGATATTTTCTGTCTGGTCTTCCATGAAAAGCTAATGTCAATCCACAAAGTCACTCCCACTCACTCTCCAATCAGTGCAGGACCAAGAATTTCTGGGGCAATGTAAGTAAGGCAAAGTGACCTTTGACCCTAGACCTGGATAGCCCAATAGAGTATAAGCAGAGTACTGAGAATTAGTTTAATATTATAGCATATGCACAATGGAAGAGAGAGCTGCTTGATTTTCTAGAAACAAATGCTTAAACAGCTTGAAAAACCACACTGCTATAAGTTTAATTGCCTGATTTTATTAAAGCACAGAAAAGCCATTTAAAAAATCATAGTCGGTCTCACAGAGAACAGGACAAGCAGTTTGAAAAAAAAGTATTTTTAGAAGTTTGCTAGTTTCATAGAAGCTACACAGAGATTAGAAAAAGAAACCAAGGCCACAAAAGATAACAGGCTGCTTCTGGCAGGCACACAGGTTTGGGCAACATGCCAGGTGCCAACTTGTTTATTCTTCTAAGTTTTCAAAAGAAGGAAAACACATATAGAGGCATACAAATAAATATTTAGTCTTTGCTTTTAAAGTGTAACCAACATATATGGAATATACATATATATGGTAGTAACTAAAATTAAGTCTTAAAGAATCAAAATGCTTGATTTTAGGAAAGTTTAGTTTAACACTGCAGACATCCTTATTTTGGCAAGGATGCTCTTGGCAGGCACCTGAGGAAACAAGTTTGAAACATTTAGTTAAGATAAACGGGACCATCATTAAAGAAAGAGTCTTTGTTTGAATATAACTGAGATGGAACAGAGGGAGAGCAGGCGCAGAGCTGCCTCAAAACAGCTCGCCTGGATTGTAAGCCCTTTAGGGCAGAGATCTGTCTTTGTACTCTGCGTAAAACATTAGCAGTGCTTTTGTTTTGTCATAGTTATTGCTATTGTTATATAATATTAATATGTGTTTTCCAGACTCACAAAGAGAGTCTGGTCCAACAAGAAGCTGACGGAACATACCAAGATCCAGGTCTACAGAGCTTGCGTCCTGAGTACACTTCTATACTGCAGTGAGTCATGGACTCTTCGCTCACAACAGGAGAGGAAACTAAATGCATTCCACATGCGCTGCCTCTGACGCATACTTGGCATCACCTGGCAGGACAAAGTTCCAAACAACACAGTCCTGGAACGAGCTGGAATCCCTAGCATGTATGCACTGCTGAAACAGAGACGCCTGCGTTGGCTTGGTCATGTTGTGAGAATGGATGATGGCCGGATCCCAAAGGATCTCCTCTATGGAGAACTCGTGCAAGGAAAGCGCCCTACAGGTAGACCACAGCTGCGATACAAGGACATCTGCAAGAGGGATCTGAAGGCCTTAGGAGTGGACCTCAACAGGTGGGAAACCCTGGCCTCTGAGCGGCCCGCTTGGAGGCAGGCTGTACAGCATGGCCTTTCCCAGTTTGAAGAGACACTTGGCCAACAGTCTGAGGCAAAGAGGCAAAGAAGGAAGGCCCATAGCCAGGGAGACAGACCAGGGACACACTACACTTGCTCCGAGTGTGGAAGGGATTGTCACTCCCAAATCGGCCTTTTCAGCCACACTAGACGCTGTGCCAGAACCACCATCCAGAGCACGATACCATAGTCTTTCGAGACTGAAGGTTGCCAACTGACTGATGTGTTTGAAGGTAAATAGAGCAAGGAGTTGTTGAAAGAAATCACATATGCAGAGTACTAGTTGGCTTGTTTTGTTTTGGAAAGTAGAAAGGTCACAAGAAACTAGCTGAAGCCTTTCGACACTCTAATAAGTGCTAGCCAGTCACAAAAGAAAGGTCATAAAGCCCTCAATACCAATATACTCACAGTAAATAGTTATATAGAATTATATAGTAAAATTCTTAAAAGGGAGTTTAAAAGATTCTAGTTTACACAGGTTAGCAAAAGGCCCACAAGAAACATACTAAACCCAGGAAAGAAGATGCAGATGAGTAGCATAAGCAAAGCCATCCTAATTAGGAAGGTTTTAAAGGAATAAATAGGTTAGAAGTTCTGCCAAATTAAGGTCTTCACACCTATGTTTAAGTATTTGTGCATTCTCTTTAATAGGGATAGTATGAAAACTTATTTTCTCAAAGAGGTCCCTGATTAGACTAATAAATGTGAGTAGGGGGTCAATGTTAGATAGAATAATGTTACAGCGAACTCTACTGGTTTTGGAAACTGTTGGAAATTGTGTAATTTTGGCATAGTTTTAAGATGAAATCCCAACTGTATGTAAATAAGAGCCAATCAATGGTTTTGCTTACTTGTTGCCCACCTATTTTCCATCTTGTATGTAAATGGTATTTTATCTATGTCCTATTAAAATTGAGCCCCATTTATGATGTCAAACCTTCAGCGAATGAGAAGTCTGGATTTTCAGACAAAGGATTGTGTAGTATAAAAGTTAAAGACCACTGTTTGGATGAGGTCTATGATCTGGACATGAGTCCCATGGGCCAATTGTATACAATTCAATAAAAGCCTGTGAACCTTCATCCTTGTGTACTGAGTCATTCTAAGTTGCTTATTTGAGTAGCTGTTTGGCCTTGCAACGTAAGTAGTTAGCAATAGGGACTGTACTGATAGCTAGATGTGTTGAGTAATTTGTTTGGATTTGTTTGCCCTTTTCCCTCCAAGCGACATGCAAATTTCACCATTTTTATGGACACTTGTTGGGAGGTTATGTGCTTTGTTCTGAATCTTGAATAATGTCCCAGCTCCATCTGTTGGGAAGGAATTACTAGTTGTTGTAACCATTGTTCAAGCTTTTGCTTTGTGTCCATCCAGCCAAATCAGGCGTTTTCCATCAGCCTGCTTGAATGTTTTCTAACCTCTTTTCTTCCTATTTGGTTTAATTCCTTTTCTTCTGGGTTTTTAATAAACTAGTTATCTTTTGGCTCTTGCCTGCCCAGTCCATATCCAGTCCATGAATGGGTAATTCAGTGGATTGTCATGTCTAATCACTTTTCAAATGCTATTGTGAATTTGATTTTTAATAAGACCCATAAGGGTTCAGCGCTCTTCTGAGAGGGAATTTTTTCCCCAGTCAGCTCCCCCCCCCCGGCCTGGTGTCTGTAGTATGAGATGGTGGTAGTAGTTAGAAATTACCAGATCTCCCCACACTCAGCTGCTGACTCTGTAAAAGAGGAAAACAGGGCAGGATGCAGTGTGCTAACTGGCATGTACTAGGCCAGCAATTTTCAACCTTTTTCAGCACACTGACAAGGCATTAAAATTGTCAAGGCACACCATCAGTTTTCTGGCAACTGATAAGGCCCATCATGCTGTCAGTGGGGGCCCACAAACTGCATTGACCTTACCAACGAATGATCCCCCCAAAAGCTCCCATGGCACACCTGCAGACCATTCACAGCTAACCAATGTGTGGCAGCAAAATGGCTGAAAATTGCTGCACTAGGCACTACTCCCCTTAGTCAGCCTGCTTTTTTCTTGGTGCCTTCCCTTACAGGTGACAACATATTAAATTCATGTTAATGTTATCAGATGTATTTTTCTGCTACAGCGACATCAAAGTCCTTTGCTGTTTTCGTTGCGGTAGGTAGCTGGGCATCAACCTGACAATTCTCAAATCAATTCCACGTGGATGTTTTGATTGCATTCATATGGCTGAACATTCACAGCAATATGTGTCTAACACAGTGCCAGTAAAAGAAGTGACAGCCTAGTCAGTTCACTGTATTCGTTCTCAGCTGACTTGAACAAAAGGCACCAAAGTTTACTATTGCAATTTTTGAACTGAAAATAAAACAGTAACATAACTAGCACATTATTATTACTTAGTTTTGATCATAATATCCCAAAAAAATCACCAAAGCAAAGACAAAGATTCAGAAAAGGAGGATTTATGCTTCCTGTCAGTGTGGGAAGTAGGAGAAGGCAGCATTATGCACATTGTATTTGGATAATCAGTCCCTAAAAAAATGGAAGGCAAGGATTTTAGTTTCTTTCATTCTAATTAAAGGCAAATTAATTCAACTGCAAGGACGTGCAGTGCGGGGGCAGCAGATGATGCAAAACTGCCTCTCCATAGTCCTTGGAAAAGCACCACAGGCACCCCACCCACTTACACCTGAGGAGGCTCACCCAAGAATGCAGGTGTGAGGAGAGCCTCCTCGGGAAAACAGCTGCGGTGCTTTTCCATGGACAACAATGGAGCAGTTCTGCCTCACCTGTTGCCCCTGCCCCGCACGTCCCTGTTTAACTGACATTGACAGGGCCTTGCAGAACATACTGGCAATCCCAGAAAAAGCAGGGAAATGATTCAGTTGAAGCGGAGCGAAAAGTGGCCACTCTCTCCTGCAACAATTACTGCTCTGTTGTGTTCCATTGCCATCCTGCTTGCTGCACCAGCCTTGTGTCTGGCCACAATGCAATTCACAGCTGTCTCATGCAGGAGCAAATGAGTCCTTCACTGCTGGAGCATGCCAGCAGATATCAGGGGAAGGGGAAAGTAAGTGGAGGGGGTGCACATTTGCTACGGACTCCCAAATTGCCATCATAGGCATTAGTGTCGTTGCCAGCCCTGGTAGTGACCAATATTTTTTGTATGTGTGCCATGAATTGAGTCCACTGTATGATGTAGTTACTACATTCTGCCTGTGGGCACTGTCAGAGGCAGCCCTCCCATGGTTGGGGTTGACTTTGTGCCGGTCTCCTGCACCTGGTAGAAGCCAATGGAGCTGCAGATGTAACTTGACTCTCTCTTCTCTTGCCAGGACTGTGAACCTTTCCAATTTAGTCCAGGCAGGCTACAAATCCCCATTGCCTGTGCCCTGTATGACACATGTTGCAAAAGCTGGGCAACTATAGTGTAGAGCAGTGAATTGTACCCTTTTTATCTTCAGAGAATTTTGTCTGCCATTATTGAATTTTCATTGCAGAATCCTGATAAGCTCCTGAGGAACCCCAGAATTCTCCAGAGCCCAATTTGATTACTATTGGTGGAGGACATCAGAAAGTGTCCTAATATCTTGATATCCACGCAGGGCTATATAATTTTTACGTATAGATATCTCTGCTCTTTGTATAGAAGATTCCTACTGAGAATCTGCACATAAGGCTATGTGACATGATGGGGATTATTCAGTCTGGCAATCATGGTCAAATCCCTTAATCCTTCCTCAAGGGAAACTCTTGGCTAACTGAAAATTACAGAGGCTTTAATTCCATACTCAAAATACTTGACAACTGGCCTGTAACTCCTCTTTGCCACCAGGGGTCAGAAGTGGCTTAGCACTATATGACAATTCCTCCCTCTCATTAAATGTAAGTGCAGTGCATGAGTGTGTTCCAGGCCACAAAGTATTACTCCAGGGTAAAGGCCATCTTCAACATGACACTCTCTGTGTAACATCATGTTATGGTGAAGACTAAGGATTTGTTTATAAGGGAGATTACAGGTTAATAGACCAGGTTGCCTGGTTGATATTTCCTCAGTGGGAGACAACTGAAAATAGCGAGTAAATGTTATCCATCAGAGTGGAAAAGGTGATCCCCCCCCAGCTAAGGGGGAGGGGGTGCAATAAGGAAAGTGTATATATGTGTGAGAGTAAACAGCAGTTTTCAGTGAGAGAGACAGAAACTAAAGCTGAATGAGCTAAAATTGCCTAGAGGTGCAAGGGTATCTTTCTTTGGGGGTCTGATTAGAGAAAAGCAGCTCTGCTGCCTGGCAGGAGTGTACATTTTATCTCTCTATCTCTCTCTCTCTCTCTCTCTATCTATCTATCTATCTATCTATCATATTTTTACACCACCCTTCCTCCAAGGTACTCTGGGTGGTATACATAGTTGCTGTCCTCCTTTTGCCCGTACAACAATCCTGCGAGATAGATGAGGCTAAGATATAGTGACTGGGCCAAGGTCACCCAGGATGCTTTATGGCTTCATTTATGCTGTACATGTACATTTGTAAAGAATGAATGGTACTGAAGGAGCAGAGTCTTTAGCACACTCTCATCCAAAGAAAACCAAAACTCACATAGTGCTATCAAACTCAGGCTATACATTGTCAGCCTACTTGCTGGAAATGTGCCTTTTTCTGGATTGTTTTAGAGAAGATTTTTTATTTTTTAGGTTCTGCTTTCAAAGTACCACTCTGTGTATAGAAGTGGGAACTTGTCTTGGTGGCTAGGAAGAGGTTTCTTCAGGTGCTGCTGCCTCTTGAGCCCTCCTCTGCTCTGCACCCTTTTTGCTAGTAAATGTTATCCATCAGTGTGGAAAAGGTGATCCCCCCTCCCAAGCTAAGGGGGAGGGGGTGAAGGGCTTTTGAAGGGCTGGGCTGCCACACAACCACAACTTGCTACCAGTACACTGCTGCCCCACTTTGGGGGGGGGGTCAAGCGAGGTAGAGCAGTGTCATGCAATATCCATGACTGTGGGGCCTATATGGGAGAGCAACTGTATTCGAGTCAAGTGTCGTTATCCATATTATGTCACAATGTTTCATCAGGATTTCTGTTAATAGTCTTACTATTATAAGAAACCAACCAACGAATGCTTGACCTTGAAAAGCATGGCACTCTTTCCAAGTTGCTTAAAGGTATGAGAAATATCCAAGAGAGCTGCACTTTCCCAAGTAAGCTGGAAGCGCACATCCCTAGGATTTTCTTAACCATGAGTTCAAAAAGAGGTCCTTTGGAATGGTATCTTAACATTCTTTTCTTCTTTTCCCACACAGGCATTTTTTATTTTTTCATACTGCATACCTCTCACATCTTCCCGTTTTTGCTATCTTATCCAAAGGTATACATATGCTCTAACTATCCCTATTTATCAGGAACGGTCCTGATTTTCTGACTTCTCTTCCTGGTAAAGAATGACAGACTATTATGGGCATTTGATTAAAAATAAGGAGGTGTCTTTCAGCCATAGTTGCAGAATCCTCACTTGTCTTTCCGTATTGAGGCCCACTACAGGTCTACTCTGGGAAGGATGACTTGGAGAAATCATTTTATTGGTTGCTAGGTAGCTCACCACCTGTCCCCGCATAGCCCCAATACCCAACCATAATAATCCTGCCTCCATTTCTGTGCCAAGAAATACTGTGCAAAATGAAGCAGAATATAAACATCACAACAGCATAAATCATGCTCCATAAATTCAAGATTTCAGCAAAATGCAGTTCCCTTCCAGTATCTTCCTCCATGAAATGAAATCAGCAGGACAGCAGGAAGCAGCTTTCACTAACAATTGTGCCCAAACAGAACAAAATCAGTGAGCAAAGGCTAATTTGCTGATGCAGAAGTGCTTGTCATTCAAAGGTAAAATAATTTATCTTGTCTTTTTTTGGTTTCCTGCCACCGTTCCAGCAGTTCTTTCCTCAAGAAACAGGACTCCATAAATCCACATTCTTTCGGTGTCCCAGAACAGGTTACCATGCTGCAGAGTATGGATGTGAAATCCTTGGTAACTGGAGACCAGATGCTGGCAAATTAAAGAGATTATTCAATGGTACGTGTTTATCGACAGTTACAGATGTTTAATGGAAAATTCAGGGTGCAAACTTGTGTCCAGGCAAAGGAGTGAAACTGCGCAACCATGGGATCATTTTCATATAGCTGTAATAAAAAGAAGCTCTGCTGAACATTCAGGAAAGAAAAGTGTTTTGTTCTCTTGGGATGGATTATCTGTGATTCTGTATGAAGTGGAAAGCAAGCCAGCTGCACTCTGTTGCCAAGATGTTCCAGGAAAATTCTGAACACGGCTTATTTCACATGCTGCAGAAGACACAATATAGTCCCTGGACTTGAGTTCATGGGAACCAGAGTACATCTTCTCCCTGACTTTGGATCAGTTTCTTAATGTCCAGCCATGATCTTTATCAGCATGAGTGGAACAGTAACGACAGTTCCATCTGTCTGTCCCAGCTTGGGAGCACAAGCCTATGCTTGTTTACCTTGAAGAGGGTTCCACTGGATTCAATGGGGCTCCTCTCAGGGAAGTGTGCCTAGGTTTGCAGCCTGGGTGGGTTAAGCACTAAGGAGGGAGCAACTGCCTGTTCTGTGTGGGAGGCTGGTGCTGCAGGGGTGTGCCCGCAGTGGTGCTTGAGGGGAGTTGTGGGTATGGATGCCAGAGCCCTTACCGGTCCTTTCTGGTGCAGCTGGATGGTATGGCTCATCTGCCTGCCCTGCACTGCTATGTCTGCCACACAGATCTTTGGGGACTGTGCCTGTGCAGCACATTGCTGGTGCTAGGTTTTGCTGTGCAGTGGCTGTGCCTGTGGGCACAAGCTGCCATACGACTCAAGCATCTGGTGCATGACTTGCACACTCCTTACATCCACAAGGATGCACTCCCAGGTATGTGTATATGGGATTGCAGCCTGTGTTGGTACCCTAACAACATGTGGCTTTGTCGGTGCCATCCTACACATGTCCACTCGGCAGGATGTCCTACTGAGTTCAATGGTGCTTGCAGCTGGGGCAGGATGCATGGGATTGCAGCCTGTGGCTGCAGCCCCTGACACCGCACCCTGAGCTCCAGCTCCACTGAGTGCACTGAACTTTACATCTGGATAGGCATGCATGGGATTGTACTGTGTGTGTTGCTGAGTTGTCTGTGTGCACACATGGCTCAGTTGCTAACCAAGTGCACCTCGGTTGCTAGGCATCTGTGTGCGTGCACAACTTGGTCGCTACACTGGCAGTGCCTTTTCTTCACCTGTGCCTGACTTCTTTTGCCCTTTTCCTGCTTTGTGTACACTGGTGGCCCCCAGCTTGTGCTTTACCACATGGGATATGACAGAGCTGCCAGCATATGATTTGACTTGCTTGCTTGATTTGCTGCGCCAGCATCCCTATGCTGTTGGCATAGCAGTTAGTTAGGACTGGGCTGCTAGGGTCCAACACATCGAGTGGTTTCCTCCTCTAGCAGATCTATATGTGGACACAGAGCAGAAAAATTGACAAACCAGAAGGACCAAAAGGCTATGAAATGCAAGGAGTAACTACAGGCCTGTGACGTCTGTATGCAAAGCCCAAACATATCTAAGAATGTAGGATACTCAAAGGAAAGTTCCCACATGATCACACTCCTTTATGTGAACGCGGTTGTTCCCTCCGACATCTTTCAAATGAACATGAACAATAGTTGTCTGTTATTTTTGTCAGAGATCAACCACATTTTGCTTTATGGCTGTTGATTCCGCCTTGGAGAGACAGTAGAATCCCAAAAAGGCCCAAACGTTCAGAGTTGTAATGGCTCATTGTCTGAGCCTTGTTGAACCTGAGCCCAGATTCAATTAAGATGCCACAAAGATCTTTCCAAAGTGTTTCACTCAGCTACCAGATAGGTACACTTGGCATGAGGGACATTGGTAAAAATAAAGGACATTGACCTCTTTGTTGTGAAATACTTTTTTTTTTCTTAAGAGGGAACCCCAAACTTCTTAATTAGGCATTTATTTTGCTTGAACCTCTAAGAATGGCAATGCATATACAGGCATAGATACACCACCACTGTAAGCTGCTGATAGTTTATCCTCCTCTGGTAGTTTTAAAAGGGAAGCTATGTGTATTGTGTGTCTAAGAGCATATTCTCAGCACCCTCACCTGTGACACATGAGATAATGTAAGATTCTTAAGAACAAAAGAACAGCCCCACTGGATCAGGCCATAGGCCCATCTAGTCCAGCTTCCTGTATCTCACAGCGGCCCACCAAATACCCCAGGGAGCACACCAGATAATCATCTTTCTAGCTACAGGGCATCCTAGAATCTTCTTTCTAGCTACAGAGCATCCAACTACAACAGAATAATTTGAAAACCCTGCTGACATCACCCGAAGAGCAGCAGGGCCAGCCAGTCTATACAGGGTGAGTGCGGGTATATATATGTTCATTCTCACCAGGAGAAGGAGCTTTAACCTGTCTTGTTGCTAGTTTAGAAGTTTGTGGGTTGCTCTCTCCTACTTTGACTGAACTGCTTCATAGTCTTGTTTTCTTGTTGTTCTGTTTCTTTAACAATGGCTGCAGTACTTTCACTTTTGCAGTAAAGTTCTTAACAAAACCCAGCTTGGCTGTATGCGGGACTGATGGATTCCCTCAGCTATGCTAACACTGCCAACGCACCCTTTAGGCTGAACCACTGCCTAACTAACTTCAGTGTGTATATAATTTCAACCAGTGCCATCAGTAAGAAAGAAGAGGATTGAACCACAAGTTACATTCAAATAATTTCTTTAATAAAAATACCTCAACAAATTCAATATAATAACATTTGGATGCTGGTGCATGATCAGGACTCTCCTTTGTATAGATCTGTAACAGATCTGCAAGAGATCTGTTACAAAGAGCCTGCCATTGTTTAGTGTTTTTAATTTTTTAAGTTAATTTGTTTTTAAGCTATAACATAGCAATGACGTAGTGGAAAATAAATTAAAAGATATTTTGTTAGAGAATCCAAACAGTTTACCCACTGTGTGGGAGACAACAACATTTGCCTCAAAAATAGATACCAATCTTTCTAGTTTGATAAGGCATTAGATGACTATAGAAGTAACAGTAGCCCATTTAAAATAAGGAAGAGATTGGTTTAATTTATAACACATTTTAATGTAGGGTGTATTAGGGATACCTTTTTATGGGTATTACACCTTTTAACTTTTTATTTATATATAGTTCAGTGATTTTGTGGCTGAACATGCTAAGAAAATACTGGTTCCACATATAAAGATGTTCATGTCATTTCCTTTCAGGATGTCTACACCCCGATTTTAGAGCAACCAAACACACAGACAGAAAGCACAAACCTTGCTGAAATCAGTGGGGGTTCACCAGCATATAGTTTAAAGCAACAACCCTGAGCACACTTACCTGGGAATATGCTCCACTGAACAGTGGAACTGATTCCTAATTAAACATGCATAGGATTGGACTGTAAGCACTGCAGCTTTATATAGTTCAATCATTGCTTTAAAATGAGTTCATTCCTGTCTTGGATGATAACCATAATAACTGAATCCATATAACACATCTAATATGAAGCTCTATTACATACATTACAAATGAATATCAATTTTTCTCACTCTGAACTTTTTCCCCTTTTTATAAATAAAAAAAGAGATAAATTTATATTACAAAATTTCAGTCTACATATGAACTGAGATTATCATATTCTGGCTGTTAATTGTCCTCAGAGTCTCTGTTTGAAGACTATTTAAACACACAAGGATGAATATTAGTTAAGCATTATCCAAATAACCAAAGATTCAGTCTGATAGTCTCAACAAGGGAATGGCAATACATTGCAGGTCATGTGCCAATAAGTGTCAGTGAATCTAAGATGTGTGTTGGTGTTACAATTTGGGGGAGACTGAAATTAAACACAGTTGGGTGAAGAGTGGGATACCCATCACCATGCACGGTCAGTGTAACTTCTGAAAGGGCCCAATGCATGCACAAACAGTCTGCATTTAGCCTCTGTTTGCATGATTGGAAACCTGTGCATATACTTAGTATGTGCTGAGGCTTTTTCAGAACTTCCCCTAATGTAAAGAGGTGGTTCGGTCCAGTGGCTTCTAATCTGCTTTCCACTACGCATGTTCCGCCTACCCCAGTGTAACATCTCCACAGTCCTTATCAGTGCTCTGTATTGTGAAGAGCAGCCATTGCTTCAGGAAGCAGCTGGGCTGCTCAAAAGTCTTGAAACTTTCCAGATGTAAGTTGTTCTCTGGCAAAGGAAATGCTCAGGGCTGCACTGACATTTCACTTTACAAAAGTTAGAATTTTTGCAGGGATATTCAAGTTTTAAGATATTCTCAGAATATTCTTGGGTCTCAGTGTGACATTCCCAGGTCTACATGGCAGGATGAAACACAAGAGCAAAATACCAGAACTATTAACAGTTATTTTTAAAGTTTGTGCTTTATGGGGAGAGAAAAGCTGAATCCTTCAAGGACATCTTTACTTTACACTTTCAGAAACTGATTATTGGAGGCAGAAGATGGGCATGTTTATCAACATCTTGACTTCCACATGCAAGAAGCACCAAAGCATTCCATGGATGATTGCAAAAATGACAATGCCACTTCACATATGATGTTTTTTTTTTTTCCACATGGAAGAATGTCATGTGTTAAGCAAGTGTCAGTTTGGTGGTAACAGCTGGATCAGTTGCCAAAAGTGTCTTACACAGTCCTCCAGGGCCACAAAGAAGTGACCAAACATGCCTTCACATTTTGGGAAGCATATCATCTCTCCATAATTATTTAGAGGATTAGAAACAGAAAAGGTGGCAGAAATTCATCATAGTTACACAGAGTGGCACTAAAGAAAATGTAGAAAAAAAAATCATTTGGAGAGTGAACATCCCTATTGTGGCGGCAATGACAGAACAGCAGTAATACTGTATAGATGTCACGTTTACCTCACAGGGGTTGCCAACAGCAAAAGTAAAACGTGACTTCTGAAAGCACCTAAATGCTACAGAATGTTTCAAACTGGTAGAACATCCTCCACTGTGTTTTCACGGATGCTTGCTGTGTAGTTGTCTAAGTCCCATTCGGAGAAACATCTATTCTCTGCAAATAAAGAGATTAAAACATTGTAAGAACTAATCCAGTGCATTGACCTCCAAGCCTACAAAAATCACATAAAGGGAAAAAAATGTACCAAAGCCTGAAAGTTCTGCAACACAAGTTGTTTAATGCCTTCATCTTTTCCCATGACATACTTCACCCAAGCTCTGTTTTATGAATCAAAATCTATAGTGCAGAGGTGTGGATTTCCACTTACAAAACAGGGAGCTTAGAATTAAGTACACTAGTCCACAGTTTCTTAGGACAATTAGGGCACAATCCTAACCTCTTATGTCAGTGCTGGAAAGCACTGACATAAGGGCAATGCAGCTCCAAGATAAGGGAACAAACATTCCCTTACTTTGAGGAAGCCTCCATGAGTGACACCCAACTGCAGGATGCAACACATGTCCCATTAGCACCGCTGTGTCAGTGCTGGAAAGCACTGACATAAGGGGTTAGGATTGTGCCCTTAATGGCATTATGAAGCAATGGCTACCACCCCAATGCATTACAAACCACGGAAATTTACCAGGCACACTCTAGAAACACCTCCTAATCTTTTAAAAGTTCTAGGTCAATAAAATGCTATTACTCCAACCCTACACAATTCTTATAAGAGTGGGGTGGAGGCTTGTACCAATGGAGATGTGAAGCTTTGAGAACATAAGAACAGCCCCACTGGATCAGGCCATAAGCCCATCTAGTCCAGCTTCCTGTATCTCACAGCGGCCCACCAAATGCCCCAGGGAGCACACCAGATAACAAGAGACCTCATCCTGGTGCCCTCCCCTGCATCTGGCATTCTGACATAACCCATTTCTAAAATCAGGAGGTTGCGCATACACATCATGGCTTGTACCCCATAATTGATTTTTCCTCCAGAAACTTGCCCAATCCCCTTTTAAAGGCGTCTAGGCTAGACGCCAGCACCACATCCTGTGGCAAGGAGTTCCACAGACCGACCACACGCTGAGTAAAGAAATATTTTCTTTTATCTGTCCTAACCCGACCAACACTCAATTTTAGTGGATGTCCCCTGGTTCTGGTATTATGTGAGAGTGTAAAGAGCATCTCCCTATCCACTCTGTCCATTCCCTGCATAATTTTGTATGTCTCAATCATGTCCCCCCTCAAGCGTCTCTTTTCTAGGCTGAAGAGGCCCAAACGCCGCAGCCTTTCCTCATAAGGAAGGTGCCCCAGCCCCGTAATCATCTTAGTCGCTCTCTTTTGCACCTTTTCCATTTCCACTATGTCTTTTTTGAGATGCGGCGACCAGAACTGGACACAATACTCCAGGTGTGGCCTTACCATAGATTTGTACAACGGCATTATAATACTAGCCATTTTGTTCTCAATACCCTTCCTAATGATCCCAAGCATAGAATTGGCCTTCTTCACTGCCGCCGCACATTGGGTCGACACTTTCATCGACCTGTCCACCACCACCCCAAGATCTCTCTCCTGATCTGTCACAGACAGCTCAGAACTCATCAGCCTATATCTAAAGTTTTGATTTTTTGCCCCAATGTGCATGACTTTACACTTACTGACATTGAAGCGCATCTGCCATTTTGCTGCCCATTCTGCCAGTCTGGAGAGATCCTTCTGGAGCTCCTCACAATCACTTCTGGTCTTTACCACTCGGAAAAGTTTGGTGTCATCTGCAAACTTAGCCACTTCACTGCTCAACCCTGTCTCCAGGTCATTTATGAAGAGGTTGAAAAGCACCGGTCCCAGGACAGATCCTTGGGGCACACCGCTTTTCACCTCTCTCCATTGTGAAAATTGCCCATTGACACCCACTCTCTGCTTCCTGGCCTCCAACCAGTTCTCAATCCACGAGAGGACCTGTCCTCTAATTCCCTGACTGTGGAGTTTTTTCAGTAGCCTTTGGTGAGGGACCGTGTCAAACGCCTTCTGAAAGTCCAGATATATAATGTCCACGGGTTCTCCCGCATCCACATGCCTATTGACCTTTTCAAAGAATTCTTTTTCTTTTCATGCCTATTGACCTTTTCAAAGAAGAGATGATGCTAAAGGTGTGCTCTTGGCACACATGAGGAGTCCACTGAATGCATCCAAATTAGCACTGTACTGGTCAAAACCACTTTTTCAGATGCCACTTTTCCTCCCTTCCAGCATGCGCCCAATTGTCATGTAAGTAGTCTTTACTTGGAAGTGAGAACAACAAAGAATATGGTGGCAACATAATTTTCTGGCCCATTATAGTTAAGTGGCACTAGTGACAAATTTCCACATCCTCTTCTTTTATTGAATTCTAGAAAAGTGCTTTTCTGTCATTTGAAATTATTTTAGAGTGCTATGGGATCATTTGATGAGAATGAAAGCAAAAGATGCCATCGTGGAGGATTGTTCAGAGTGCTGATGAGTCAACATTAATCTCCAGGAGGGCACCCTTAATAGCTTCACAAAGTTGTGCTCTAAGGTACACTGTGTACTGACTACGCCTATGAGACTACCTATTGCATCAGTCCACAGAAAACAAGTAAGTCAAGATGATGGAAGGGAAAGAGTTGAAAAGGGGGCTGCTGAGCTGTACTGCTTAAGCAAATCAGACACAATGCGAAATTAGTATTTGGCAAAGGGGTTGACTCATTGTTAAGATATTTCCTTTAATATGTTTTCAGAAACTGGTGGCAGCTATTAAATAGCACAGAAAGATCGCCAGCTTTGATTCCAGGAAGGAAACCCCCTCCCAGTTCCTTTTTGAGTAATTCAAAATTTGCCCATGAAACCTTCAAAACTAGCTCAAGATAAAAATTAATTCAGTGTGGGATAAAGAACCCAGGGGAAGCCTTTACAGACAAGACTGATGTAAAACACTCAAGACATCCCAGATCCTGAATCAGACAAAAAGAAAGGGCAGGTCCATAAGTATAAACATTGGGCCCATAGGATGGGATGATTTAAATTTAAGTAATCCCATAGATTTCTGCAATCCATCATTAAGACTAGGCTTGCTTAGCATTCCATTTATCTTTGAACAAATGAATCCAGTTGAAACTTAAATAGGAGATGATCCAATCTGAACTGAAAGCATTTTTATTTAATTTTAGGATAATTTTATATACAAATAATTAAGCGTTGACGGTGCACTGCAAGCTATGCTGACAGTTATCTGAGACCACTTAGGTTTTCTGCAAATGTTATAGCTTCCTAAGGTAGACACTGCAAATTTAACAAGTACATTTTTGCATCCCATACAGTGGCAGATACACACATTTATCTTATGGTGATTGCCCCCCCCCCCAAAAAAACACATCATTCAGAGCTGGCAGGAACCATGGTTCTTTTTCCTACACGTTTTAGCAGTGTAGATGCAGTCAAGTATATGTGTTTCTGTTTTATGTGTTATAGGGCACATACTAAGAGTAGTGTTTCAGCCAGAAGAGGGCTGCCATCTACTAGTAACCTGAGCATCTGGCTTCACTATGTACCTGCCTCTCTCCACCACCACCACCCCCATATTTCTAATCACCCACCCCATATTTCTTTTCACAGCACTGGACCTAAATCTCTGCCTGACCCGACTCACTTATTTGCTTCAGGCCCCCTGAATACCTATCTGCTTGCTCTGAAAACTGAACCGAACCTGCCTGTTGCTCTGAATGAAAGCACAGCCTCCCTCTGCCACTCACTAGCTGTGGCTCTGCCTCCCCTATGACAGTTCAGGAAGCCACCTTGGCCAAAGGCCCACAGAAACCTGGAACTGGCCTTGTTCTTGGTGGCTTTCCCATTTCCAAGAGGAAGTGATTCCAAGGGAACTGGCCAAAGCCTGAATCCGAGGATCTTTGACAAGAGATGTGAAATGTCTTTCTGAAATGCCTGGTTTTGAGGGTCCAGTTCCTCTGAGAGTGAGGAAAATAAAGAGAACTGCTACTCTAAAACCCACAGTCATAAAGTAACTACTGTTGTTGTTAATAGTATTTATATACCACTTTTCAACAAGAGTTTACAAAGAAGTTTAAAAAAAAAATCAAATAACAGTTCATCTATTAAAACAGGTATGTTTATTCCAGGAGGCTTGCTGGTCTTCAGTTCTATGCCAAGTGCATATGAACAATATAAATAATTTCTTGCTGACCCCATAAGGGTATTCATGTTGATTAACCAAACTGCTCTGTATATGTGTGGGTTTATGCATGCACACATGATGTCTCTGGCTGGTGCAAATGATGTAACTGATTCTTAGAGAGAGAGAGAGAGAGAGAGAGAGAGAGAGAGAGAGAGAGAGACCTTTATTGGCATTAACTCATGATTCTTATATATACATGTATTCCTCTTTGCCTAAAAGCTTTGGAATCAGAGCTAAAGGGCATGTCACCAGGGCAGTCCAACTTTTAATACTAAGAGGGCCGCAACCCTGGCACCACCCCCCAAATGCCTAGACACAGAAGTAATTGGCAGTGATGTGATGACATCACTGCTAATTACTTCTGGGTTCTGAGCTGCTGAAGTCACTCAAAGGAGGAGGCAGTAGGACAGGGGTCGGCAACCTTAAACACTCAAAGAGCCATTTGGACCCGTTTTCCGGAGAAAAGAAAACCCCGGGAGCCACAAAACCCTTTTGACATCTAAAATGAAGATAACACTGCATATATAGTTTTTTTACCTTTATGCTCTTATAGGTCCCATTTTTATAATGTAGCCCCCTCTTGTAACTTTTAGTTAGTTTTGTCATACATTCTTAAGAACATAAGAACAGCCCCACTGGATCAGGCAATAGGCCCATCTAGTCCAGCTTCCTGTATCTCACAGCGGCCCACCAAATGCCCCAGGGAGCACACCAGATAACAAGAGACCTCATCCTGGTGCCCTCCCTTGCATTGGCGTTCTGACATAGCCCATTTCTAAAATCAGGAGGCTGCACATACACATCATGGCTTGTAACCCGTAATGGATTTTTCCTCCAGAAACATGTCCAATCCCCTTTTAAAGGCATCCAGGCCAGACGCCATCACCACATCCTGTGGCAAGGAGTTCCACAGACCAACCACACGCTGAGTAAAGAGCGTTACTCATTCTTGTCCTGTGTTTTCAGACGCCTGGTCCTCTATGGCGGTTATGACATCTGCTTATCTTACATGGATACTAAAGAACTCCCCCCACCTTCCAGAGGCACCCTGATGGAAGGAAAAAAGGACACAGACTCCAGAGGTGGGGAAGAGAAGCCAAAGCTGGGGGGGAAGGTGGGAGGGGCAACCACAGGCCAGCTTCTGCCCTGCCTGCCTGCTTCTCCTCACTCAGGCTGCAACCCTCTCCACACTATCCTGGGAGTAAGCCCCATTGACTACAATGGGACTTCTGAGCAGACAAGTAGGTTGGAGCTCTCAGGTTGCAGTCCTCTCCACACTTTCCTGGGAGGAAGCCTCACTGACTACTTGTGAGGAGACCTGCACAGGAGGGGGCTGAGGCTGCAGCCCTCCACAACTTCCTGGGAGTAGCCCAGGGACTATAGCGGGGCTTGCTCGAGAACAGACCTGCTGGGCGCGGCTCCCACTCAACCGTCCTTGCACTTGGCCTTGAGCAGGCTTCAAGGCTGCAATCCCAGGCACCCTTTCCTGGGAGTAAGCCTCATCCGCTGTAATGGGGCTTACAACTGAGTAGACACGCACAGGAGCAGGCTCCAAGGCTGCAATCCCAGGCACCCTTTCCTGGGAGTAAGCTTCATCCACTGTAACCCCCTCGCAGCACAGGCTGCACGCCCTGGTACCGCTGCGCAGGGAGCAAGCCTGCTCTCCAGGCGCCCCCGCCGCCGCCACCTGCAGGAAGAGGCTCTCCACCGGCGCCAAGCTCCCCAAGTGGGCAGTGCGTGCCTCACCTTGCTCCTGGGAGTCTTCAGGGTCGCGCGCTCTCCCTGCCCAGCTCTCCCTGCCCAGCTTCCTGGGGAGCGCAGCAGTGCTTGGACTCCGGAGGGAGCCGCAGCAGTCAGCTAAAAGAGCCGCACATGGCTCCAGAACTGCAGGTTGCCGATCTCTGCCCTAGACCAGGGGTCTCCAAACTTTTCAAGCCAGAAGGCCGCATCAAATATCTGGCATGGTGATGAGGGCCAGAAAAAAAATTTAAATATAAAGTTTAACTAAATAAATTAGAGATGAAACTTAGATGAGTGAATAAATGAATGACTAGGCTCATTCATTCAACCTCTTTGGCCCTCAGAACACCATCCAGACACAACCAGAGCACAGCACTGGTCATGTTCAGTTGGGTGGGCCAGAGGCTTTCAGGAGACAATAAGCTGGCCGTGGGCTAGATAGAGGCTTGCCGTGGGCTGCATCTGGCCCCCGGGCCGGGGTTTGGAGACCGCTGCCCACTGCTGCCCTACAGCTTTGACCACAGAGCCAAGCCTCCTACTGCTACTTGTTGGATTGCATTGCTGGTCTTGCTGCCAGGTGGTGGAGGTCTGGGGGGTACTGTGTGTACCACCTGAAATCACTTCAAGTACCACTGGTGGTACTAGTACCACTGGTTGAGAAATGCTGCTTTAAAGCAGGTTCCCAAAATGTGAGTTGCAATGCCTTCGGACACCATGGCACACTCACAGGGGTGCTGTGGGATGTCCATAGTGGCCCCTCCTACTTGTTCCCCCAGCTGTTACCATCTTGGATCTTGCAAAATCCAAAATGGCACCACCCAAATCTCATGCGATCCCTAATGGTGGCGCCAGCTAAGCCAGGAAGTAGAGGTTGCAGGAGTGTTGTGACCCAGGTAAATTTGGGAACTACTGCTCTAAGCCCATCACCCAGTTTCATATGGCTCTAATAAAGCACATACTTACAGAATTCCTGTTTTCCACACCATCTGAAAATTATAAAATATAGTTTAGAAACACACATTGCCATCTTGTCAGGATAATGATAATACAATAAGAACAAAAACACAAATCATTTTTTAAAAAGTATAAATAAGAGATTTCTTGGTTAGTCAGTTGCTCTCTAGATGTCACAATTACACTTGCAATTAATTGATCTCAAAGGGCAAACAGAGGTTTTCCCCAAGCCAAATTTAAACAAGCTCTTACTATTTTAAGTGTCAAAGTAAAACCAATTATTTCTAATATTAAATTCTTAATTGCTCAGATAATTACACAATATTTCACAGCATAATAATATTAGTATGAATAATAATTGCTCTGTTGATGATGAAGTCTTCCATGATAATCTAAAAAGCCCCCGAAACATTAATTACAGAATTGAGGAACACTTTGGTCAGTAGCACCTTGATTTGACTACAAACATGTATGCCTTTGGTAGCATTTCTGCACATACTTAGGTCAGTCCCATCAATTCTGTCATGATGAACAATGTGAGACTGCACACAAATATACAGACTAGGTTTTTAGAACGAGATGCTTCACATACCAGTACTTGCCCAATACATAGCATCTCATAGCTTGAGAAATGATGATTGACAAAGGAATTCATCAAAGCACACACAGCTTTTCTATTAGAAAGGTAACAGCTCAATGCAAAACTTATGGAAGTCTCAGACAATAGGCAGAGGCCTGCACCACAAGAGCTGATACAACATCCTGGGTGAGGTAAGCAGCAGAACCAAACTGGGCAGCTCCATTGCACTGGTCTCTGATAGCAAGCTAAACAGTCCTGACCCCTTTCAGGACACATTTCAACTATCCATGTAAGGCTCCCCGGGGAATGCAATTCTACAAGGATTCTAACAAAAATTTTCAACATTCACCTCAAGCTTCAATTTTCTTGTTTATTTATAAAAACATTTATAGCCTGCCTTTTATGGTCCAAAACCTGGATGATGATACAGGTCCAGCCTATTTATACACAGATTTGACTCAGCATGAATGGCCCTTGCAAATGAGAAGGAATGTGCTGATCCCTGGAGAAGGGGAAAAATGCATCCCCTTAAAATCAGTTTAAAAAACTGATCAGTCCTTTAACAACAGCCTCCTTAATGAGAATGAGAGAGAGAGGGCAGCTGGCCGACAATCCATCAATCCTTCTCTCTCCAGGTGACCCTCCCTTCCCCCTGAGCACCTGAAAGAAAGGTTATCACTTTGCATGGGTGAAGGGAGGGGCTGAGTGAAGCTTTCTAAGTGCTTGGAGGAGGACTGATTGATGGATTGTCTTCTTAAGGACTCTTATCTTACATCACAAAGGTCAGCAAGGCTGTTTTTAAGGAGCAAAGAAACTTTGTTTTTTAAATTGATTTGCTATAGTGCGTTTTTTGCCATCCACATGCGTGCTTGGAAAGGAACTCACGCGAATAATTAGTCTCAACCTATAATGATAAATTAGAATAGAAACACAAATCTTAAACAAATTACAGAGTAAACACAATGGCAGATAAAAATCTCAAGTACAGCTGATAAAATGAAAACCTCCCAAAGGGCCAGATATAACCAAGCAGTCACAAGACTAATGACCAGTAAAATAAAGATATGTCCAGTTGGTGACAGAATTAAACCGCCAGTACAGATTTTTGTAAGCATGAACAGTTGCCATTGTTACAGATGCTGGCATTTAGGGGTGTACTGGCAAACTCTGCCCCAGTCACAGCCCCACCCACCACGCTTATAGCATTTGTCTTTATAGACAAACACTGCGCTTGGGAAGAGATCCTCCTATGACCCTAATCACGGGGAGGATCCCCCCAGTACAGTGTTTGTTTATGCAGACAAATATAAGCATGGGGTGGTGCTATGGGACTCAGTGGCAACAGGGCAGGCCTTGTCAGTGCACCCCCATCATTTGTAAAACTTGAGACTTTACCATTGGACACACCAGGGGGTTCTCAAGTTCCTGGGAATAAAACGACCAAGATAAGTTCTTGCAGGGGAGGGAGGAATGCAGAGACACGACCTCCGGGATTGTGCTGCTATCAGGAAGGGACTTTCTCTTACAGCAGCAATTTTCAACCACTGTGCTGAGGCACACTGGTGTGCCGCAGATTATCCTCAGGTGTGCCATGGGAGTTTGGGGAGGGTCAGTTATTAGTAGGGCAATTGGTGGATTTGAGCCCCCTATTAGCAACATGGTGTGCCTTGTCAATAGTAGAAAAATTGATGGTGTGCCTTGACAATTTTAGCACCTTGTCAGTGTGCTGTGAGATGAAAAGGTTAAAAATTGCTGTCTTCTAGGAATGAGCAGCAGCGTACTGCACATCGACGATGTGCAATATCAATGGCTGCTACCTCTGCTTTGGCATGGGAGTCAAAGCAAAGTCCCAAAGCCTGACTTTCCAAAGTCAGAGGAAAGAATCAGGGGTTCTCAGTGTTGACACTGGGAGCCCTGATCCCAGTCCTCTGCTCTTCTTAGCAGAGTGCAGGACTAGTCCCTTAATGTAACGCTGGTGGAGGAAAAAAAAAAAACATCATTAGCATCTTGAACTAGACTTATAGGCCCAAGATAACATTTGCAAATGCTGACGTAAATGTGGCTCAAAACAGTCATTCCCTTCACCAGCTGTCAGATCAAAAGCCATTGAAAAAACACATCTGAAATAAATTATTTAAAAAACAACAACAAGTAGTATGCTAGGTATTGTACTATCAGGAAGTAGGAAATTATAAATTTTGTATATTTCCAGAAGTTTCAAATGAAGGGATGTATGTTAATTATACTGTTGTGGGCAATAGAAGGAGAGGCTAGGAGAAACTAATGGATATCCCATGCCTTTAACACCCTAAATCAGCCATTTTCAACCTTTTTCAGCTCACGGCACACCGACAAGGCACTTAAATTGTCAAGGCACACTACCAGTTTTTTACTTACATTAAATCACTACATTACAATTAATTGTTAATATAATTAATACAATTATATTATTACATGACAAACTCACAAGAAGCTTGGAGAGGAAAGGATATGTGATTGTGAAAAGGATGAAATATGTTATTAAAGTGTTATGCAAGAAAGTGCTGGCAAAGAGAGGTCAGACTGAGCACATAGGAGAGCTGTGGGGTGAGGGGCGATGAGGAGACATGAGTGAAACAACTACAGGATTCAGCTGGAGTGGGGGGAAGAGAGAACTTGAAGCAAGTGATTCTGAACCTTTGGAAGGTGCGGAGGAGAGAAGGGATGGACAGTAAGAGAGGTGCTGACTGCAATTATGAGATTTGGGGGGGCAATGTGCCTGTGGGAGGGAGTGGGGTGGGGAGAAGTGCCAATTACCTGCTCCTATATTTCAAAAAAAATAAATGTGACCAAAAGCCCAATCCTAGGCATGTCTACTCAGAAGTAAGCCCCATTATAGTCAATGGGGCTTACTCCCAGGTAAGTATGGAGAGGATTGGGGCCTAATGCCCTACCCCTAAAAGGCAAAAGGCAATGCAGGGAGGGTTGCTTTGGGGAGTTGCAGGCAAACTGTGGCAACGAAAAGGGACTTTCCAGGACCCTTTGAGCCAGCCAGTTCTTAGGCTGGTGGCCTCAGCAGACTCACTTGCTTCATACCTGCATGCCTACTCCTGACTCCCTCGTTCTCACTCACTCCACCTCCTCCAGGAGCAAGCGACAGCAGGAGGAGCAAAGCAGCTGCGAACAGCCCCTTGGCTGGCTGCCTGCTCTTTTTCCTTCTGCTGTGCGTAAGGCTCAAAGCAACCGCTTCCCCCGCATGCGCAGCTGCTGCCTGTCTGGTCTGATCTCATGGCACACCTGAGGCAGCCTTGCAGCACACTAGTGTGCCGTGGCACAGTGGTTGAAAAACGCTGCCCTAAATCAAAAGCCTGGATGGCCAGAAACACTCCATGGCAAAGTCTAATCTGATCTTTATCTGCAACATATCCTTTAATCTAGATATTCTCAGTTTCTGAGCTAGTGATACAGTTATTAACCTCTCAAGTCTTAGCCTGAAAGAAAATTAAAGGCACTGTACATAGCTATCACAATTCAGTCTGCTTACTGTATGCCATGTGGCAGACACTGTAATTTTTGAGGAGGAGATGCATGTTGTAAATGTACTACATATACACTGGATATGCAGTACCTTGGTGTACATCTAGCATGCACTAATAATTCTCCTTCATATTTTAGGGGGTAAGCCACACGGACGCACTGAAAACGTGTTTGCCATTTAATGCAAAATAGCCCTGAGTCCACGTTTGCTTTACTTCTTACAGACTTCCAGCGTAGAAGGCATTTCAGCATGACAAAGTAACCCACATCAGTATGTATGATGCTCAGCAATTGGCTATAGCTTCCTGGTATGTGCACTTTACTGTACATGTATGTACAGCAATGTACAGTCATCACATTTGGTACCCTGCCTATATGCAGGCGAACTGCTAACTCACACTGCGTGAGGCACTTCAGCATGGGATGTTTTAGTCATGTGAACTTCCCCTAATTTCTGAGAGTTATGTCATCATTTAACTAAATGACCCTTTGAGAACAACTTTTTGCAACAAGTTTTTTAAAAGCTTTGGTTCAGTGAATACAGTATTTTAAAAAAGGGAAAGTTACACAGGATGAACAAGTACAAGAAAACTGAGGTGCTCAAAACTGAGTCAGTTGGATTTGTATTGCAGATTAATCCAGAGTTAATGAGTTCTAACTTCCTGTAGCGTAAAGAAGTTTTATATGAAATGGCTCCATGAATTGAATATTGGGTTAAATGTTGATGTAACCACACAATTTGTGAACATATGAAGCAATGTTGTGGCAGTGGCTCTCCAGGGGTGAAATCAAATTGGTACAAATACAGTACCTTCAAAATAGCCCTAGATGGCCTCAGAACAGCCTAGTGATTTCAGAATGGATGTGGATGGCTTTAAAATGGGTGCAGTGGATGATTTAAAATGGCTGTGGATGCTGAGAGTGATTTAGAATGGCCTTAGAATGGGCTTGGATCAGTTCAGAATGACTCCAGATGGCTTTAAAATGACCACTGTAGAGGCTGGGAATGATCCAGAATGGCCCTGGAATGACCCTGGATAGTCATGGGTAGGTGAGAACAGAACGCAAATAGCACGAGGAAAGTTTCACTCTTGGTAACTGCAGATAAGTGAATCCGTGTGAATGGACTGTGCAGATACTGGGATTTTATCTTATGTTTTCTCAGAATTCTTATTACAAGTATTTTAACACAGGGTCTCCACATGTAAACACCCAATTGGGGCCTTCACCACCCCAAAAAGTAAGAACAATGCACCCCACATAGATAAGAAAGAGGGAGAATGAATCCCACGCCATAATGTATTGATGCTGCATCTCTGTCTCTGATCCTGCAGTATTATCAGTGTCTCTGTTATATAGTGTGTTGCCTAACCTTCCCTTTGTTTTGCAATGGTCGGCTCCCTTTTGGTGAATGCCAGAGGCTCCAACCATTGGTACTGCTGACCAAACACTAATCTGAATCCCTTTTGTTTGTCAGGACTGCCATCAGCATGGTGTTTGAATAGGATTGGGCCATTAGTTAAAGAGAATAGAGCCCAATTCTACCCAATGTTCCGCTATCAGTGCAGTCACAATGCGCCCCAGAGTAAGGGAACAAACATTCCTTTACCTTAAGGAAGTCTCTGAGACTGCCCACCCCTCCACTGCAGAATGCAGCACATGCCCCATAGGCATAGTTGTGTTGGTGCTAGAAAGTTGGATAGGACTAGGCCCTAAGTTACAGAATAAGTAGTAGGTGGTAACTGTGGGCCCTGTTTAATAGAAAACTAACCCACACTTTCATGGACTGCTTCTATGTTTCTGCAAAATACCCAATCCAAATGATTTTATGTTTAAAAAAAATTTCATGAAACTGCAAACTAGGTACATTCCTTTGTGGGTTTTTTTAAGGAAAGATTTCTTAGTGCCAACAAGTGAACCTTTCTGTAGTGTAATCTCTAGAGCAGGAAACTGGTAAAGTAGTTTTCCCGAGGGCGCAGAGCCTCCTTCTAGTAACTTATTCCAAACGGTGAAAAGCAGCAAGAATTTCTCATGCCTCTTTCTGCTTGAGAATATTTGTTTTTCCACAGCGTATTGTGGGTGGCCATGGGATCCTTAGCGCTTCCTGTCTCGCCACTGAAACGGCTCCCGGCAACTGACTCATTTTTCCAATGCAAGCGCCAGTGAAGTAGATTGTTGATTAGGTTCCCCCATTTTGCCAGCTTTCACAAAAGAAAGAAAAAATTTCTGCATGGTCTACTCTGATCCATAGTTGTGAAACGCCAGTGCTAGCATCAATACCAAATTTTGATTGCCTGGGACAGGGTTCTTTAGAAGACAGACTTTAAGGGGGAAATGGGAACTGAAGCAAAACCTCTTGGGTTCCCTTAAGGGGGAAGCAGGACCTCTTAGGATCAATCTGCAGGCCTACTGCTACACAGCAGCCACATTAAAATTTTGCAGCACTGGCTCCAGGCCCTTGGCCAGGGCAAAACTCGAGGCACCAGTGCCTGTGAAAACTTAGCCTTATATCAAGCTAACTACCTTTTTGTGGAGCTGGGCTATGCAGGATTTTCCAGTGTCTACCATCCATCCAAAGGTCCTGAGAACTGGCCTTCCTAACTTTCAAGCTTTTCCCATACTGCCTAGAGAAGCCAGTGGGAAGGGAATATCTTTGTCTAAATGTGTTCATAAAAATTGACTTAGGAGGACTTTCTCACAGACTTAATTCAGAATAGTGCTAATTGCTCCAGAAGTCTAATAGGTTAGGGAAATCTAGAGAGTGCACATTTTGGTAGGAACTAGGGTTGCCAACCCTCCAGGATTGACCTGGAGTCTCCAGGAACCAGCACCCATCTCCAGATGGTGGAGAAAGCACTCCTGAAGGTATTGAGAGGGCTTCCTTAGCTTAATGGCATCACGACATGTTCTCCAGGAATAGCTTCAGTCAGAGTTGGCAACCCTAGTAGAGGCTATGATGGATGACAGAACCGTAACAATAGGGATGCTCCGGTTTTTACAGTCCTGTAATTGTGCTGAGAAGGGGTTATTATTCTGGTGGTGGCTGAGCCAGTGTCAGGGCAGGTTTTGCTTACCCCCCCCCCCACTGCCCCTAAATGCAGCACTCTTATGAAAAACAGAGAAACTCATGTCAGCCATATACCTATAAAAGAGCTGGGGAGATCATTGGGAGCTAAATGTCTCCTGCTCTTCATCAGACTCAAGCCTGTTCCTATCTACTTGCCTGAAATATTTCTATCCCACCTTTTGGGTTTAAAAACCTCTCAAAGTGGCATTTGTTCTAAAGTCTGTTTCCTGATGACAGCGTTTTATTAGAGAGAAAGAAATGCTTTAAGACTCCAAGCTGTTCTGAATGTGCCTCATCCAGCCAATTTTGAACCATCCCCTTTCTTTAGGCATTCCAAAGCCATGCCACAGATCTGGTTTGTTCTTGTATAAATACTATCAAGAATCCTTGCCATAAACAAATACAATATGGTCATATTTCTGTAAATAATGCAATAGGCCTCCAAAGTGTCTTTGCATTTCTATGATGTCCCGCTTATCTGTTTGAAACACTTTTCCTGTGTATCAGTCAGGAAAAGCAGACGCAATTAGAACAATACACTGTTATTACGTTTCCAAAAATAACTGAAACTGCAGCTGGGCATGTGCTGGAGAGAAGGTGGAATGTGAGATTAAGGGGTGCTTGCTTGTTGTCAGTCTAATCCAGCCCACTGTTTTAATCGAATCACATTTCACTGAACTTCCTGCTCTGCCACAAAGTATTGCTTTAAAAGGATTTTAAATAACGCGTGTCTTTCTCGAACACATTTGAGCTGACAAACTAGATCAGTTGCCTTCAACTATTTCCTGCCAGGACCCCAATAAATAATGAGACTGGGGACCCACTGCCAATCCTACCCCTTCCTGGGACCCAATCTGCCCTTCCCCCACCCCTGCCTGCCCTGTTTCCTCTATCTCTCATATCTTCACAACAAACATGTGAGTTAGCAGGCTAAGCAGGGCTTGCCTTAGGAGCTGCAGGAAAGAAGAAGAGACTGTGCAGGATTATATAAAGAACTCAGATATGATAAGGTAGTGCCATTAGTGGATCGGAGCCAAGCCCTCTTTTACCCAGGCTTTGAAAGGTTGTACTTGTAGTGACCGCCCCCCAAATGAGGCTTCATGACCCCTTTGGGGTCTTGACCCACAGGCTGAAGAACACTGAACTAGATAATGGAAAAACATTTTGCACTATATATTTCCTATAAGTAAATTATGAAGAGCCTAACAACTTCTTTTCACTAATTGGGTTCAAAGGAGAGACTGTATGTCCTTAAGATCTAGATTTCCAGTATATACGAGGAATGTACATTCAGAAATATTCAGAAGTATCCAAATAATGCTATATTTAGAATACTCTTGATTTTTTCCAGACCAGAATACAATGGTTCCTAATATTTGGAATAATTCCGAATAGTCAGAATCCCATGCACTCCTACAGAATGCAGGGTAGGCTGTTTGCAAAGGAAGAAAGTGAAGCCTATTCCGCAGATGCCCACCCTGGTTGCTTGAGAAAGGAAATTCCCCAGACAGCCTGGCACCAATGGTGGTGGGGGCAGAGCGCTCAGGGTCCCTTGACTGGTGTTGCCACAGCTTCTCCAAGGGAAGGGGAGAATGGGGTGAGAGCAAAGCCTGTGAATGATGTCTGCCTGTATATATGAAATCCTGAAGCAGGCCCAAACAGCAGGAAATTCTCTCACGGTGGACCTTCCCACCTGAAAGGCAGACATAGCTGCTTATATAATTCCTCTGCCATCTCCTGACCATTTACTGTTGATTAGTACTGCACATGCTAAACTATCTTTTTCTCCTTCTAAGCACCTCAACCTACATTTGATTCCCTCTCTACTTTGTAGTGTATATTATTTACTTAATAACTAGGAATAAGATTTAGGACTAATAGGTTTATAAATCAATTAGACTGCAGATTCATTGAGAAATTTTATACTAAGTTTAGGCCCCTTTGGGTATTGTCAAGCATAAGGTTTGTTAGAGGGATTTAGATTAGATTAGATCAAAGATTGTCAAACCACACTGCTCATGCCTGAATCTTGGATCTGTGGAAAAACCTACCATTGCTGGGCTTTCCTGAGGTGCCCACTACATGCCATGCAGTACATGCCAGGGCATTCCAAGCTACAGTCTGCTACCTCCTTCTGTTGCCCTTTCCCACCTTCTATGTGCTGCTTCAGGACTGTGCTCACTCACTCCTGTGTTGGGCCCAGTGCTGTTAGGGTAGTTCCCACCTGCCAACCACTGGCTGTCTACTGATCCAGTCTGCCTGCCAGTGGTACCCAGTTTATTTGCCAACTACCCAGCATAAGCTGTTCTCTGCTCCACTGTGCTATGCCCAATGCTGCCCTGTTGGCACTGTTCAGGGTTCATGTCCAGATTGTAGTCATTGGTTACACCATGACTGCATTTTCTGGTGTGTGTGTGTTTCAACAGGATTGGGTGCATAGTCCCTGAATCTAAGGGCCTTACAAATCAAATTCCACGCTGCTAAATAAAGTGTTAATTTCTGAGACATGTGAATAATCTAATCCTTTGCAGCCTTATAAGGTGTCAGTGCTCAGTATTCGTTTTCTCATTTCCCTTTGTCCTCAACGTTTGCATTCATGCATGCACTTGAAATCTTATAAAGTCAGTTCCTGGGCGGTGCCTTTTGTTGCACTCCAGCCTGAAACAAATAATGAAACCTGAAGTGGAGTTATTCAAATAAAAGGGTGGGGGCAGCTCAGGGCTGGCCCCAGTGGCATAGCTAATAAGGTGCAGGGGGTAGCAGTTGCACAGGGTATCAAGCTTTAGGGGGGCAACAAGCTGAGCTTGACACTAGTGACCAAAATTGTGAAACTCTTGGTATGTATGAATAATACCATCATGCTATATATCACTGGAAAGGTAATTTAGTGCAGAATGCAATGAAACAAATTGCATTAGAGTATCTGTATTCTATCAAAAGTTATGGCCAATTAACCAGAAAATGAAAACACAACAGCCTTATGGAACAAAAAGTGGATTTTCTTAACTCAAAACTGACCTATGAGACTGATTGTTCTGAGAGCCAATAACATGTTATTATGTTATTGACATGTTATCATGATAAAGCATGAAAACAATAAGATGTTAATATGTCAGCTCTCATTTCCATGTATCATAATAAGTTACCCCTGCTAACTAGGTAAAAAGGCACTTTTTAAAAGTGATCCCCCTCTTATATTTAGCAGGAGGAGAATAATCATCCCTCTTCACCCCAGCACAGTGTGTTGAACCAATCAGGGACACACTTTTCATTTATTTACTTAATTAAATCTGATTTTGTCTGGGAGAGGCTACAAATCTTCGATGACCCCAGATAGCAGATAGATGCCTTAGCTATACCACTGAGGCAGCAGAGCAAGTGGGTGGTGAGCTGCTGGGGTGAGGAGGTGGGTTCCTCCCAGTTTTTACTTTTTAAAAAGCCCAGATGTGATGTCACTTCCAGTTGTGACATCATTTCTGGGGCAACATTTTGAGCTTGGCACCGGGCTACATGATCATTAGCTACACCACTGGCTGGCCCAAGACCTCCTGAGACCTAAGGTGGCATGCCAAATCCTCTCCCCCACGATTCCTTTATCAACATATCATAGCAAATTCAGTTTAAACTAATTCACACAGGTCACTTTGTCCATGAAGGTTGGGTTGGTAACACTTATGCATACCAACTTTTTCCATTGACTTACCATGATTAGGTTTTCGGATTTCGGTATAAACTGTCTCAGCCTTCTTTGTTACAGGGGCTGGAAAATGTATCAAAATGGAATTACTTTCATGTGTGTTTATGTGTTTGCTGAAAGCCTCCTTAAACCAACACACTATATTGTCATTTTGGACAGAAGAGGCATACAAGTAACAATGGTTTCTTATCAGCAAAAGTGACTTTACCTTCTGAGATACTGCACTATGGACAAATGTGCCTATGGCTCCATCACTAAGGATGAAAGCATTCCAATTTGAAGGGGAAAAGTGACCAAAACAGACCTCAGTAATTTTCCTATCTTAAGCTAATTGTTTTTAAACACTTCCAAAGAGAATTTTGCTGAATCTCCTTTGCTAACCATTGCAAGAAGGTAGATTTTTTTAAAAAACACATCAGAAGAACATGTGTTTTAAAAAAAACACCCTACCTTCTTGCAATGGTTAGCACAAGAAATTCAGCAAAATCCTCTTTGGAAGAGTTTAAAAATACTCAATTCAAAATACAATTCATAAGTTTGTTCACAAACACATTTCCCCATGAACACCAGTCAGTACTGGTGATGTTGGTCTCCATAGCTGCCTTGGACAAATCAAGACAGGATTTGCACCAGGTGTCTCTCTTTTTTTTTCTGGTGGTTTACTGTGTATATCTCCTACAAACAACATCCTGACTCAGGACTTTAATTACCTTCCAAGCCTTTACATACAATGGAGTAAGTGCCATTGAAGTTAATGGGGCTTATTTCTGAGCAGACATGCATAGGCTTGCACTGTAATTCATAAATGGCCCATCTAACCATTTATGCATAGGAAGGCTGTCACCATTTAATCCATTCATTAATGTCATCTATGTAGGCAACTTTTTAAATATAAGAAACAAGATTGTTATTTAAGTGGCTCTGCCAGGTTGATCACCTATAAAACCATGAAAACTTTACACTCAGCCTGGGAGAGAGATATTCAAGTTAGTTTTACTGAATAAGGAAATGTTTTGGCATGATAGTTTGTTGTATCATTAACCTTGTAAGGCTTTATTGTTTGAAATATCCTATGAGATCATTCAAGCTCCTTGTAGTGCTCCTGCTCAGCAGGGGTGTGTCCAGAGTCTATTTTCATGCACATAGCACTAGCCGAAATTACCATTAGCTGGGCTCAACCCTAGCCAAAGTTATTCAGCACTAAAACTGTAGTCCTATGATTTCAGTGGCCTTAACTGCAGCTAACTCTGGTAGGATCCGGCTGCTCATCTAACTGAAAAGCAATTGAACTAGATTGCATAATCAGGGCTAATGTCCTCCTGTATTTCACACACAGTCTAAGGCTGTAATCCTGTATATACTTTTTTCTAAGTAAGCCCCACTGAACACAATGAGACTTACAAACTCATCCTATCCAACTTTCCAGTGTCAATGCAGCTGCAATGCAGCCCCGAGATAAGGGAACAGATGTTGCCTTATCTTGAGGAGGCATCCGTGACTTGTCACCACAGAATGCATGTGCGCCCCATGGTCGCTGCTGCATTGGTCACTGGAGAGTTGGTTAGGATTGGGCTGTTACTTCTGACAGGAAACAGAACAGGTACTGAAAGGTACATCTGATAGGGGTTGTGCTATAAAACAACAATTTAACAGTGAAATCCAAAGCATGTTTACTCAGAAGTCCCACTGTTTTCAGTGGGGCCTACTCCCAGTTAAGTGTGTATAGGATCACAGCCTAAGTAGTTACTTTGCAAAGCCTCTCAATCTAGAGTGCCGAGATGAAAATAAGTAACATAAATGTTGCATTTCAGCTGTGAAGACAGTTCCAGGATAATAAGATGAAAATGACAGCAGCCAATCGACACAGAAAGCAGATGTTGAGGATTTTTGGAGTTTCAGTGGTTGCTAGGAAACAACTCTTCAACTGTACAGGTGGATAGTTGCTCCCCAGCAACCAGGACACACCTCTCAGATTGTTTCACTGGCCTACCTAACAATATTGCCAGCAGTTTTGTACAGCTCCATTTTTTTACAATTGATCAGTATGCAACATTAGGATTAGGCATAGTATTGCTAATGCAAGTTGACTGAAGTGATTCTGCATCTATGATTACAAAATTTATCATATTGAGAATTCAGTGCCAAAGCCACTCTGAGAAGGGAATGAGAGCAGCCATTCTGGAAGGGATGGCAAAGCCATGCAGTTCTGTTTCCAACTCTCAGCAGGTCAACTGCCCTCCCTACAGATGAGTCCACACCATCACAATTGCAGTGTGCCAGAACTTTCAAGATCCACCACATTAGAGAGTGCTGGGCCACTATCCTATCCGCTGCCTCCCGACCCGAAAGTAATTGTGGAAACATTATCATTACTGCAATTACCACCAGCACGCCACCTCCTCCAATTCCTCTTTTTTCAAAGTGGAGAGGGAGGAGGCAACCCAGGTTCTGAAGAAGCCTTCTGTGACACTTCTAGCAGCGCAGAAGGCTCCAGCAGAGCTTTTTTGCACCGCTGGAAGGCAAGCACCGTCTCCTGGGCATCTTCCAGTGGAGCAAAAAAGTTCCAAAGAGACTTCCGCCTGCTAGAAATGAATGGTTCAAATAATGAATCATTTCTACACTCCCAGGGAAACAAAGAAACAGCCAGTTTATCTGAGAGTGCCAGGATGATGTAGTGGTTCAGGAGTTGGATTTAGACTTGGAAGAACCAGTACCAAACCCCACTCAGCCATGAAGCTTCCTCTGTGACCTTGGGCCAGTCACTATCAGTTTCACCTGCCACACAGGGTTGTTGCAAAGGCAAAAGAGGAGGAATGAAATGTGAGAAATAAATATACTGCATTTTTTTGTTTAGTGCAGGATTTTAGCTTTACATGTGGCATATGGGTTGACTTACTTCAGCAGCAATCCTATCCACACTTTTGTCAGGGTAAGCCCCATTTGAACTTACTTTTGAGTAGACAAGCATAGGCTTGGGCTGTTAATTCATTATCTTTCCTAAGCTTGCCTGCAGGCATCCTGTAGTGTGGTACTTTGTGCACACCTAGCATTGCAATCACCATGATGTGGATTTGTCTATAGGCAGGGCTGCATTGCCCTGATCTCCCTTCCAAACTTCTGACTCTGTATGCCCTCTCGTCCCAAATGTGTGGAATAATGGGTGTATTTATGGATAAACAATTGAGAAGAAACAGCTGGTGGGTCTTGGAGCAAAAGTTAAATTTCTTCCTGTTTACTAGTGTGTAATGATTGTTTAAGGCCTAATACTGCTCTGTCTGAAAAGAGTTGCAAAATTAGCACTGATATCACTCCACAGGGCAGGGCCCCTTCTATTCCTCTTTCACCATTGCTAAGTCAACCATTTTAATTACCTCTGAGAGGGTCAGGAACCGACACTTCCACTTCAGTATATTCCACCTCGGAATTCTCAAGGTCAGGTCCTGCCCCAAAAATAGCAAGAAGATGTGTCTTTGTATAGCAATCTGCCCTCTGAACCTGCTGAGGGCCTGTATTAATGGAACAAACTAATCACACTCCTACTGACTTTAATGGGTGCAGAACACAGACATTCATTTATCATTTCTGAGGGCTGATGCATGCAGCTCACCAGATTCAGAATCCCGAAGAAAGAAGCTTCCCTTTATTGGTCACTAGAACAAACCCACACTTGAATAGCCCTGCATGGAGTCTATTAAACACTTTGCCTTTCCCTGTGCATATGAAGAGAGCAGGAGGAAAAACTATGTTATGTTGACCAGTCCTCACATTCCACAGAGGCTGCAATACTAATCAGATCTCCTGATCTGATCTCTTTTGAAGCAGCGATACTTCACTTTGGCGAAGGCCACTATTACCTAGTGGCAAAGGAGAACTGCCAATGTTAAACAAGGTTTGCTGGCTTGTAGAGCAAAGTTCTACTACTGAAGGCCTCCTCTTTGGAAGCACAGGAAGAAGAACATAAGAACAGCCCCACTGGATCAGGCCATAGGCCCATCTAGTCCAGCTTCCTGTATCTCACAGCGGCCCACCAAATGCCCCAGGGAGCACACCAGATAACAAGAGACCTTATCCTGGTGCCCTCCCTTGCATCTGGCTGTAAGAAAGAGCTAAGACTCAGTATATGGATTACCAAGATAATAATATGGCTGGTGCTACATTGGACAGCTGCAGCAGAGATAAATTGTCACATGGAGGCAATTTGTAGCAATCTTCAAAATGTTTCTAATAGGCATTTCCAGGGTGATATGACCCAGAACACCACCTGATGCCATCTTGTGTCCTCCAACTCTGCTCAACAAAAAAACCCACACCCAAACCCAATCATGTTACCTGTGCACTGCCACGAAACAAAGAAACAAATGCGCCATCCCCATAAATGAAACCAGAAGTCCCACACTTCCAGGTTTTACAGCAGCATATGAGTAGCACGGTAAGTAGGGGAATGATCTGCTTCTTACTCAAGTGAGCAGGAAGCAGATTGGTGCAACTTGCACTGGTGGTAGGTTGGAGGGAGATGCCAGACTTGGGCTGAATCCACCGCACCCTCAGACACCTTGCAATCTGTTATTGATGCAACTCACATCAGATGACTGCATAATTGGGCCAGGATTGTATGTTCCAGCTGGAAGCCAGTCTTGGCTACTGATTGATGTATGGACAGATCCTGGGGGGGGGGATGGGTGCATGCCCCCCAACCTGTCACACCAGCAGGGAGCAAAGTCAGGAGCCAGAGGAACCCCACTGGGTGGGGCACTGGTGGAGCTGAGTTAGAATGGGAGCCCAGGTCTACCTGCCCAGCAAATGGCCAAAGAGGCCGTAAACTCAACCAGGAGCTCCGCTTTATAAAGCAGATAGATCTGGGCTCTGTCTGAGTTGGAGCCCAGGTGTACCCACCTGGTAGACCTGTGCTCTGGAGTTAAAGTAGTGCTCATAGCCCTCAACCCCAAATACAAACACTGGATCCACCCCTGGATGGAGGACAGTCTCTTCCCATCTTTGAGATTCTGAATCAGGAGATATTTACTTTTTCACAGATATTCACGTTTTCCTCCATAGGGAGCAACATGTGAATCCACCTTGGATTTAATTAGCACCTTGGGAGCATGAAATCTTGCAATTATATTCATGTACAGTTGCAACCTCTCCAAGTAGATTAAAAAAAAAACTAATTTGCAGATACTAATTCTTCTTTGTGCTAATTAAAATTGCTTATTGGCCAGCCATGGGGTGAGTTTTAAAATATCTGAGTGGGAGGCATGAACAATAATTAAAGAGGAAAGAACAACAGTCAGGCAAAAAGAGTAACTTTCTGAGGGAAATCTAAGGATATTGAAGGATCAGTCTTTCTGAATCTGTGGGGTATGGACATTGTTTTGTAAAATCTAAGGTAAAATGCACACATCTGCTTCCTTTTTTATTTTTTTAGATTCTCCTGTGTATTTCCCCAAGATCTACCTGAGGCATCCATCAACACCTTGCAGACAATAGCTTAATGGGAATTTATCCACCTGCTGCTCAGATGTCACTGCAAAGCACTGTGGAGTTACATCCAGCCACTCACAAATGCATTTTCTCGCAAATGCTCATTATCTCATTGACCCAGTGCCAGCAGTGCAATGTAATAGAAAGGTGAGGAGTCTGACATGCTGCAAAGGAAACAGATCTGCTAGATGGTGATTGGTGGGATAAGCACAGGCCTGTTTGTGGTTTCAAAATGTCAAATGATGATAAAGTAATAACAGCAAAGAGAAGTGGACAACAATGGAAAGGTTAAAAATAGAATTGACTATTTTAAAATGGGTTGATAAAATTGAAATAAAATAGACTGGTCATTCTGTGGCATCTTTGACTACCACAAAATCCAGGCTGCATTATTTCTTTTGACATATATCTCCAGAAAATATATACAGGTAAACAGAAATCACTCCAAGGTAAACATTTTCTATTCTAACCTCCCCCCCGATTGTCTCTTGAAAAGTCAGAAGCATACTTGAACATGAAAGTTCAAAATAATATCAAGAAATTACCTTTGTTTTCTTCTTCCGATTTTATGTGGTTTTCACCATCTTCATTATAATCTGATCCTAAAAGGTAAAATGAAAACAGAAGATGAGTAAACAAAATATGTAACTTAAAAATAGCTACCCCTCCCCTTTAAGCACAATATTTTATCAGTATGTATCAAGAACAGCAGGTTTTCAGCCAGAGCTGTAGTTCTCCTTAGGGCCACACTGTGCATTATATTGAGCCTATCATTAACGATGGGTTAAAACAGACTAAGAGCACAATCCTAATGTGTGCTGGTACAGTGGCCTGATCTGAATTGGTTGAGAGGCTGCTGCAGGTCATCGCAGGGTAAGGGGATATTATTCCCCTTACCCTGTGTCAAGCCCCAGCCATTCCTAAGGTGTGACTCTAATCTGTGCCAGCTATTTAGCTGGTGCAAATCTAAGTAGCCCCTGTAAGGCTGCCAGGTCCAGTAGAGGGGGTATAGGATCGCGGCCACCGATCTGCCCCTTCTCGGACCTCATGCTCCCCCAAGTCTGCCCTCCCCCACTCAGAAACACCTCCTCCCCACCTCCGGAACACCCTCCTACTGTCCTCTCTCAACCACCTGGCACAAACTCACCTTCTCCGGCCTGCGCAGCTACAGTACTCGGCCCGGGTGAGCTGTTGCAGGCCTCCGTGCTGGCCCAGCCAACTCCCAAGTCAAACCAAAAGTGCCTTATGGCACATTTGCATCACTCAGGAGCCATGCAGGAGGCCTGTGCTAGCTCAACTCCAGGTTCAGATTGGACTGCCCAAGTGTCTTCTTTTTTGACAGACAAACCACAGAGAGCCTGATCTGGATTGAGGCTGCAGCAGGAGGCAAAGCTTAGGCTCCCCCCATTCCCTTTTTCTCACCAAATACTGCTCCCACTTCAGGGCCCAATCCTATCCAACTTTCCAGTGCCAATGCAGCCACAATGCAGCCCCTAGCTAAGAGAACAAATGTTCTCTAACCTTGACTCCTGAGACCTTGAGGCCTCTGTGACTGTTTCTCCACTGCAGGGTGTAGCACATGTTGGCACATCGGCATCAGCACTGGAACACTGGATAGGATTGGGCCCTGAGGCTGCATACCGGGTTGCCAACAGGTTCCACTGTGTGCTGATATTTCCTGCCTAACATGGAGGCCATTCAACATTCAATGATGTCCTCATGATAGACCCTCAATTAGAAAAACTGACTTCCTGCTCTCTACTTGATGGTCTGATGACAATCCCAATAGCATGACAGAAGTGGAAGTTTCCAATTTCAGTTCTGATTCTACAGCTCACTTAGAAAGAAGGACGGCAGGATGATCTGGAGGCGACAGGATGATAATGTTGATACCACTGTTGGTCCCGAGGAAACCAGTGCTGTCAAAGTTTGTGGATGTTGATGCTGTTGGAAGCAGAACAGCTATCAACTCAGTTCCTGATGCTGACATTTGAGTTGGCATCAAAAGATGGCACTGTGAGAGACTGAAATGTTATCTTCACAGGTGGCACAATTACTATCGGCAATGGTGGTTCCCTTCATCCAGTTGCAGACTGACAGACAGGGACGGTCCATATTTCTATATCAAACTGGGCTGGTTCATGTTGAGTGCCTATGGTGAAGAAATTGTTCAAGTATGGGGCAAAAACCTATAGGTCTGATGGCAACTTGTCCAGTTTGAAACAAGTGGTATTTCTGGCTCGATGTCAGTGACATAGCCTGAGGCCTCTAGGAAATAAGGAATGCCACAAAGTTTGGATGATTTCCCCTTCGGAGATGATGCAGACCGCAGCAATGCCCAGTCCAGGGGAGGAGTCCAGAGATGGCACCTTCTTTGAGATTGAGTTCATCACTGAAGAGAAAGATCACTATAGAACGTGGGCCTCCAAACCCTGTCCCATGAGCTGGATCTGACGCACTGGAAAAATTATTCCAGCGCAGCACAGCAGTGGCAAAAACTTACCATTCCACCACACAGCTAGCAGTTTTTGTGCCTGAACATTGCTGATCATTGTGCTGGGGAGCCACTTCCCCGGTAAATTGGGGCACAGAGCCATATGTGATGGTTTCCCAGGGAAGGGAAGTGGCTCCCTGACGTGAAGACTGGAAATGTCTGGGTGTGAAAACTGTTTGTTTCACAGCAGAATGATAAGGCTTCACCACTGGCACACTGTGTCCAGAATAATTATTCCAGTGCACCTCGGGTCACGTTTTGGCAACTCCTGCTCTAGAACACCACCCAAGACTGGAGCCTGTGTTGGAAAATAAAAGTGAGCCACTGAAGTGGATGAAATCAGAGGAGAAGTTTGCTCCATTGACTTTGGCTCTGAATGGTGGTGTTTCATAAGAAGATAAGAAAAGCCCCGCTGGATCAGACCAAGGGCCCATCTAGTCCAGCTTCCTGTATCTCACAGTGGCCCAAAATGCCCCAGGGAGCACACAAGACAGACACAATCTGCATACTGGTGCCCTCCCCTGCATTTGGCAATCAGAGGCAGCCTGCCTCTAAAACCAAGCACTTGTAACCCATAATGAACTTTTCCTATTCACCTATTTTTAAGGGAGATCCTGGATATTGGCTGCCTGCCCAGAGTGAGATTTGTTGCGCCCCTTCTGGGCATCACCCAAATCCTAATGGCTGTCTTGATTTGTGTGCCATCCGATGGTAGAACAAGTTTTGGTGACAGAAAGGAAGCAGGTGGGCAGGAAATATCAACAGTGCTGCAGCAGGAATGAGGGCCGAATCCCAGAACGCCAACTTGAGGTAAAGCTCCTTATACTTTCTCCTATTCCTAGAACCTTTTTTATAGTGGACACAGGTGTCAACAGTGTGACATTCCCTCATATAAAAGAGACAAGTTTTGTGTCCATGTGTGGAAGGGACTTTTGCCGCACAGCAGTGGCACTTTGAAAGAGACCCTAACCACAATGCAACAGGGCAGGGCTTATTAATTGAGTAGCTACTAATTATGTTTTATATATCTTTTTGTAAAAAATAAAAATGTATAGTACTAACAAAAAAGTAGATGTAGAAAGATGAAACTGAGATAAAAGTCTCAGTTTTTAAAGGGATGAAGACAAAGAGAAGCATTCCTCCAAAGAGAAGCTTCTTCAACGGTGGATAAAAAGAAACTGAGTGATCAGCTTTCTTTGCATACTCAAGGCATACAGTGTGCATGGGGTTTCCTCATTTGAGAGCATGGGCAGAATACTCAACGAGCCTGTGCTTGGTTCTGCGTGTGTATAGCTGGTTGCACAGAGACCATGAAGAACAACTCATGTTTCTAGATTGAATGTGACCATATATAACAACACAACATCCTTTGAACATATTAATAAGACTCTTTCACTTGGGCCTTGGCTGGATAATGGTTTGATTGAACGATGGAGTTCCTGCGATTAAAATGCTTCTTAGTCAACATTAAAAAATACCCAAACAGAAATAGATGTCTAAGTCACTAAGCATAAAGTACCATAATAGAAGTCTCCTTTATCATGTTCCGATATCATCTTCTCAGTTGTTGAATTGTTGGCTGGTGCAGAACTAAAAAGAAATCAGAACAAGGCATAAACTGTGAGGAAGCACATATTTTAGAATGAGAACACGGTTACTTTTTTAGATCAGATTCTTATTCATGATCTCAGAGATATACTGGTTTGGCCCAGAGCACATACAATCCAAAGAATCATTGAGTTTCATGGATGCTTCTAAGATATATATTCCTTGTTTGCAGGACCACTTTACAAACCTATGTTTTGGACTGTATGCTGCCAGATTTAAAAGAAATGGGCCCCCATGTTGAACTGGTTTCTGGGTCTTGACACTTTTGTGACCCATACGCCTCACTAATCACAAGCACATATTATTAATTCATCCATATTATTAATATTTTGAGTCACTCAGCACTAAGACCACCAAGGAACTGCATCATCATGAAAATAATATGGGGCACTACACAATTGAATATTCTCCCTGAAGAAATGTGGCCTATCAGGGACAAGGGATTGAGAGCCCAATCTTGAGGTCTGCGGCATGGCTCTGCGCCACGGACCACAGTCACAAACGTGCTGTAAGGCACATTTGCGGGGCTTTCCGCTGGGTTCCTGCCAGAGCTAGCCCAGCACCGGCTGCCACTGGGCTAGTGCGCAGTGGTCGCCAGGGTTCCGCAGCTCCACAGTCTCCCGGACCTCCGGGCTGCGGAACAGGAGGTGGGGGTGTGGCCAGGGGCATGGGGGAGGCATTCCAGGGAGAGGGAGGCATACCAGGGGGCGGGTGGGAGGTGTGTCGGGGGAGGGAGAGAGGTGGATCCACGGAGCTCAGCTCCGCAGGATCCAAGGTGCTTGTGCAGGGCTGCGCGCCCTACACGAGCGCCTTTACTTTAGTGTCGACCTTTTGGTCACTTCTAAAGAGAGTAGCCCCATTTGTCCCCGCCCCCCGTGTAAAGAGAGTAGCCCCACAATGGGGCTACTTGATTCACTGCCAACCAAAAGGTCAGTGGTGCATCAAGAGCCTCCATGTAGGACGGCGAGTTCAACACGTAGGCTCTGGATCCAGTTGAGCAAAGCTCCACCGTTCCTTACTCCCTCCTCGCTCCCTCCCCCTGGAACGCCTGCCTCCTCACTGACCTCTCCTCACCTCCCTGGAATGCCTCCTCCCCGCCTCTCCCCAAGGCCCTGCTTACCTCTCCGCTGTACGGCAGTCCCCATAACTGCTGAGCGGCGGAGCTCTGGTGGCCACCTGGCACTGGGCTACCATTGGCACTCACCCGGCAGTATGGCACGTTTGTGAGAATGCATGCTGGCGGTAAACTGGCACACACCACTCAGGACTGGGCAGTAAAATAGGGCAATATTTGGGAAATACTGTATTTCTTGGAAACATGACAACATAAGTAGTAAAAGCAATATCCAACCTACCGAGTCAACTCCAAAGAACTGCCTTTAGCTTGAAAGGAGAAAAGATAACAATCAGTTACAAAATGTACAAATAAAAGATAAATTTATATGTATATAAATAAGATGGATATATTTTCACTCATCCAGGAAGAATATGTTGGATGTGAAATTGTGGAACCATATGGTTGCTATGTTCATGGTTCTAGCTCAGGGCTTTTCAAACTGGGGCATTGAAACACACCAGCCTGAGGACCCTGGCCTCTGCCCCCTTAAGGGGCAGGGGCAGGGAGGAAGGCAGCAATGCAACCCCCAGGATTGCGCCACTCAGGGGGCTGCAGGGTCTGGGATGTACTCACCAGTCCCTTTAGCAGCCTTCCTGGAGTGCAGGGAGCCCAGCGTGAGCTCTGCGCAAGTCTGCAGGGCTGCCCAGGCTTCCAAAAGTGAAAATGGAGCGTGATCACTCCACTTTTAGCAAGCTGGGGAGCCCTGCAGACACTCGCACAGGGCTCCCCGCACCCCAGGAAGGCTGCTGCAGAGACTGGTGAGTGCATCCCAGACCCTGCAGCCCCCTGAGCGACGCGATCCTGGGAATCGCGTCGTTGCCCTCCCCTCCGCCCCTGCTGCCTTCCTCCCTCCTCCGCAAAGACTTAGTGGCTCTCAAACTCTCCCAGAGAGAGAAACTCCCAGGGAGTTTGACAACCACTGTTCTAGCCCAATCCAGATACAAATAAAAGCAACTGCAGAATTACAATATTTGTAACATATAACAAAATAAGTATCCATGTATCCAATAGTCCTCCCATTTTAGTATATCTGACGTATATCAGAACAGGAGGAGCAGCAGATACCTGTATGCTTTCTTTAGGGGGATCATGTGAAGGCAGTTTAGAGGGATACTGTGATTCTACAAAGCAAAGAGCATTTGCTAGTCTTAACTGTTTTCCAATATTCCTTACACAACCACAGTTATTTACCAGTGTATTCTGCACTGTTAATGTGCATCTATCAATATGAATGTAAAACTCTAAAAAATAAAAGAAGTCTCAGAAGCACAGTTTAGTTAATCAGAAGTTCATACAAAAGGTAGTAAAATTATAGTGTAGCCTGCTGCAGGCCTGACACTGCCTTAACTGTAATCAGGAGATTGGGCACTCCCAATAGGTTTGTGAAAGTCTTCCTGTTCCCTTCCTCTCCTGCACATGAATTATCTGCTTCTTTCATGTTCAGAGCTAACCACAGTCCTACATGATGCCTGCACTAACACTTTCATTAGCCATTGTTAATTTCTATCCACAGTTTGTTCCCATGGATAGATCCACGTTCTCAAACTATGATTTTAAGCTAAATGCAGAGGCAGTTCAGATGATAGTGTCTGTGGCACACAACCCCAACATGATTAGGTATATGCACAAACATGTCCCTCTCTGACAGGTTGTCCCTATTGTATTAATGAAGGGAAGGGCAAGTCCAAACCAACTCCTCATACATGATTTCATATAATTTTTTTAAATTATAATCCAGTGGGCCATGGAACTCGTACCTATGGTTTCAACAAACTGCGGATCAAAACATACTCCTTGTTCAATTGGGGGCCTCCATTGTTGCTTTTTACAAAGCTGTAAAAAGGATGACGATCATGGATGTTAGTTATTTAATATAAGAACATCTCCACTGGATCAGGCTATAGGCCCATCTAGTTTAGCTTCTTGTATCTCACAGTGGCCCACCAAATGCCCCAGGGAGCACACAAGACAACAAGAGGGCACACAAGACAACAAGAATTGTCTATACAATGCCTATTTACTTTGGCTAACAGCTCCAACAAGGAGGAAAGAAGTGAAGAGGGCAGGTGAGGGAGTGCCCAAGCCCATGGGAAGCCCACCCCCGCCCCCACCCCCAGCACAGAAGGTTTAACGTACAATGTTAATTACAATGTTCTGGCTCAGAACAGTTTCTCTTCTATTCACTGAAGAAGTGAAAACAAAGAAAGCATTTATTACCCTTCGCCTTCTTTCTAAAGCAGAGCCATAAAGCTACAATGGCAATGCCAATAATCAGCAGGACAAACAACGCAATCAGCCATTTCTTCCATGAAGCTAGAACAACTAGAAAGAAGGAGATAAATATGTCAGAATTCAAGCACGGGATGACATCAGTGGAAGCTTTCGCAAGCATCAGCCCCTGACTGTGGGCCGATCAGACATGAGCCAACCAGATTCTCAGAGTTGAAAGCCCGCTTAGGTGTGAGCAATCTGCACAAATCTTACAGCCCAACAGTTACAGACCAGGCTCCCAGGCCACCCTGGGGCACAGGTCTGCAACATGCCACCTCCCCCAGATACTTACCTAGACACATGGAGCCGTGTGCGACACTCTGACCTGCTCAAAAAGCCTTCAGAGGCTTCTGGCGCAATCTTAAACAGTACTTCCAGTTTTCCAGCAAAATAAGAAGTACTGTTTAAGATTGCCTCAGAAGGCTTTTTGAGCAGGTCGGAGTACCACGCGGGGCTTCACCTGCCAACAGAATAGCTCCAAACGGCAGGCGGAGGCAGCACAGTGGGCAGAGGCAGCAGTGGCAAAGGCGCAGCAGGTGCAGTGCCTGGGGCTTTTGCCTCCCCCCACTCCCCCAGGACCAGCAGTGCCACCCAAATGATCATTAGTAGGAGCTTATTCTTACGTTACTCTATATGGATGACACAGTTGCTGCTCTCTAGTGTGTCTTTATACCATGGCAATCCATAATGGGACAAGGTGCTTTCAATGTGCTTATTTCCCTTAGCAGCATTCTAAAGGATTGTGCAGAGAAGACATTTTCAGAAACATGGAAACATCCCCTTCTCCCTTATTCCTGTTATTGTGCAAGGCACCCACATTTCTTTTCTTCCTGTTTTGTCATTGGAAAATTTGTTTTCAGGGTTTTTTCTTCTTAGGAGGTACCAGCAAAAACTCAAAACCTCTTCATCCCTAGAAGCTTAGCCAGTAATGCTGACTGTCAAGGACTACATTTCCCAAGGTTCCCTGGGAGGAAGGCGTGACCATGAAATCAGATTCTCTATAATAGTTGTTCTTACATTTGCACCCGTCTCACTGTACAATGTTTTATGAAACCAAGACGGGCACACTCTGTACTTTGGCAAGGTGAATTCATGAGCATAACTTACCCATGACTGTTACCAGTCTGCTCCGTGCAAGAAGATCTGCTTCGTTGCTGGCTGTACAAAAGTACTTTGCTGCATCTTGGCTTGCAATTCCTTCTATTAACCACGCTGCGCTGTACTTTTTCTCTTCTCTTACCCGATATAAAAGTTCATCTTTATATTCGTATTTGCGAAAAAATTTGAACTCAATCGGAAGAGAGCCTGAACCAACAGAGCAGACAAATAAAACATTTTCACCGTCTTCAACAACCCTTTCTGGAGTTACATGCATGGTTACGTTTTCAACTCGGGCTGTGGAATAAAGCACAAAAAAAGGTTCAACAGCAGATTCAGTGTATCAGAAATAATTGCTGCATGGCAAATCATGTAAACGCAGGGGGTAGGTGATGGCCCGTCACACATTGAGAATTGACTTCTCCCATTTATTCATAAATAAAGGGATCTTTTTAAACCTTTTCTCCCTCTAGGAGACTTATCAAAACACAATTCCTCAATCTCTCCACCTCTTTTTTGCCTGAATGGATAAGAAGACAGAGTGATCCAGCTTTATTTACTTTTTTTATTTATTTACTTTACATTTACTTCCATTGCTGACAGCTGCTTCCCGCTTCGTCACTTCTTGAAGCCTACAGATTGGGCAGAGCATGCAGGGAGCAGAGTACTCTTTTGTTCCCAGCATGCTCTGTTCACTCTATATGTCACAGGGGTAATGGCAGCAACAGCGATCATGATAGATAGAGCAGTTCTTCATTCCCCATCCCTGATTTGCAGTGGGCTCACTACTGGAAATGAATGCCAGACCCAGCCAGGTAAATACCGTTGGCAACCTTCGGTCCCGAAAGACTATGATATCTTGCTCTGAATGGTGGTTCTGGAACAGTGTGTGGCTGAAAAGGCCAATTCAGGAGTGACAATCCCTTCCACACCGGGAGCAAGTGCAGTCTGTCCCTGGTCTGTCTCCCTGGCTATGGGCCTTCCTTCTTTGCCTCTTAGCCTCAGACTGTTGGTCAAGTGTCTCTTCAAACTGGGAAAGGCCATGCTGCACAGCCTGCCTCCAAGCGGGCCACTCAGAGGCCAGGGTTTCCCACTTGTTGAGGTCCACTCCTAAGGCCTTCAGATCCCTCTTGCAGATGTCCTTGTATCGCAGCTGTGGTCTACCTGTAGGGCGCTTTCCTTGCACGAGTTCTCCATAGAGGAGATCCTTTGGGATCCGGCCATCATCCATTCTCACAACATGACCGAGCCAACGCAGGCATCTCTGTTTCAGCAGTGCATACATGCTAGGGATTCCAGCATGTTCCAGGACTGTGTTGTTTGGAACTTTGTCCTGCCAGGTGATGCTGAGAATCCGTCGAAAGCAGCGCATGTGGAAAGCGTTCAGTTTCCTCTCCTGTTGTGAGCGAAGAGTCCATGACTCACTGCAGTACAGAAGTGTACTCAGGACGCAAGCTCTGTAAACCTGGATCTTGGTATGTTCCGTCAGCTTCTTGTTGGACCAGACTCCCTTTGTGAGTCTGGAAAATGTGGTAGCTGCTTTACCAATGCATTTGTTTAGCTCGGTATCGAAAGAAAGCGTGTTGGAGATCGTTGAGCCAAGGTACACAAAGTCATGGACAACCTCCAGTTCATGCGCAGAGATTGTAATGCAGGGAGGTAAAGCCAGGTAAAAGACTGATGGAAAAGCATCATTGGTCTCTTAACAGGTGTCTGGTGATAGCAGCTTTGCCCCTTGCAAGTCAGGCTCAGCCACATTGTTCACTGGGGTAGGGAGGGAAAAATTACTCAAACCTCATCTTGTTTTTCTAGCCAAGGAAAATACTGAACCATGAGATCTCTGACTCATTCTTCTATCTATTACTTATGCTCCCCTTTAAGGCTTCAGGTGACCTAGGGCATTTCCATAATTAGACAAGCAGGGCAGGGGCTGTGTGCTGCCCTAAGTTCTTTGGAGGAAGGGTACAATTAAAATGTAACATCAATTTTCCTCCATCTAGGCTTGGACAAGGGAATGGGCAGCTGAGGTGCATCATAAGGAAATGCCTTTGCAAAACTGCAGCAGACAAGAGTAAATAGCTCTTGTCTCAACTTGGGAGAAAACGGCTGAGTTACTAAACAGTGTGTGAGAGCAGGGTGGTAGGCAGAGGGGGGTGTTCTTTGCATTGGGGGCTATGCTGCAGGCTAGATGGAAAGCCTTTGAGGGCCAGATCTGATTTCCAACTGCCAATTCTCACTAAAGAGACTTTGACTCTTTTAAAAGTTGCACACATTTCCCTACTACTCACCTATCACTGTAATGTTTAGCCTCCTGCTCTGTTGTCTAATTGAGTGGCCGTTCCAAGCTTCACACCTGTATTCTCCTTGAACGTGCTTGTCGGTTGCTATCTGTGTAAACTCAGCTGATTCATTTCCTTCTTTAGTAGTAATAATTTTGTCACCTCTGTAAAGAGTGTAGTAGATAGGTGGAGTTCCAAGATTAGAATAGCAGCGTAAAAGGAAATTCTGCCCCAAAACTGCTCCTGTAGGTAACTGGTAGGTAGCAGAAAGGATTGGTCTGGAAACAGGAGCTGAAAACAAAGAAGAAATTGCTATATACGCGTCTCTATGAATAATAACAACAATTCCTCAGAGTGGTTTCATTTAATAATAATTTTCAAAATGTGACATGCATCCTGATAGGACCTGATGATCTCTGTGCTTAGAGATCTGCCCGCTCCACCCTAATCCTAGATGCACGGGGGCTAGAGGTAGCTACACAGCGATGAGGGAGAGGCATATTGTCACTGCTCAGAAGCAGTGGTGTAGCTAGGTCATTTGGCACCCAAGGCCCGTAAATTTTTGTCACCCCACACAACATAATCAATCAACATTTTTATACCACCCTTCCTCTAAGCAGCTCAGGGTATTGTACACAGTTCCTCACCTTAATTTGTCCTCAGAACAACCCTGTGAGGTAGGTGAGACTGAGAGATAATAATAGTCATAACATGAAATAAATAATAACAATGACCAGAAAATAAATGCAGTGAATATTTCCCCACAAGCAATGGATGAAATTCTGCATCAAATGGCATATAACATTATGGTATTATTCCTAAAAGCCATGATTTCCAGAATTTTGATCACTAGGGTGTCATCACCCACCCCCACCCCCCGATGTCTCATTTGAGTTAAGGCAGTGGTTCTCAAACTTTTAACACTGGGACCCACTTTTTAGAATGACAATCTGTCCGGGACCCACCAGAAGAGATGTCATGGCTGGAAGTGACATCATCAAGCAAAATAAAATAAATAATTACAAATAATTAAAGAAAACACATAATTAAATAAGGGGAAGCCAGCCCTGTTTTACCAAGTGAATTTTCTCTGTAGCCTGCCTGCAATAACAGCCCCCTCCACCAAAAAAATATCAGTGAGATTTTCAGCACTCCCCAGTGCCTAATTGTGTTAATTTCTATATTTCAAGCATATCACTATCAGGACTCACCTAGCTTTGCAAGTCTAAAAACAAATAAAAATTGACCTTGCCAGCGCAAGCCTGTTTTATTCTTTGGGGGGCGGGGGTGCTGCCTTCTGGAGCATTCATAGAGCTCCACTTTCATCAGATTGGGACCATGCAACTAGCCTTGCATTCCCCTTTGCCTGACTTGACCAGGAGCCAAGGCACATTTGCTTACTTGCTAGTAAACACAACCATGTGGCTTACTTTCACGTTCCATAGGGATCAATAAATTCACCTGCTTGGAGGGAGGGACTTCCTTCTTGGGTGTTTTCTGGGGGCTGCTTTCATTGGATAGGAACCATTCTGGTGTCATTGGATTCCTCTTAGCCTGCCCTTTCTGACAGACTAAGGCAGGTTTGCCTACTCACGAGTAAATGTGCAATGTGGCTTGGTTTCACTTTCCATAGGGCTCCATGCATTTTGGGGGGGGAGTTTCTGGTTTTTTGGCCATAACGTTTGATGGAAAGGAGATATATGACTCTGGTTTTTTCCATTGCATTCTGCTGGAAAGTCCACATCCAATGGTATATAACATGATGGGGTTATTCATAAACTCCGCGATGTTGGGTCATTTGTGGTGTCACCCCCCCAAATAATATCTTCAACTCACCATAAACATTTATCTGCACAGGGTCACAGGCATAGACACCATGGTGAGCTAAACTGGCTCTGGTAGTATAGACACTGTTGTTTACCAATATTCTACTGTCTCTCATGAGTGAGAAATATATAGGCAGTGAGCTATTAAGGCTGGTAGCCAGGGTGGTACCCGGGGTGGACAGCCCCTGCTGCCCCTTGCTAGCTGCGCCACTGCTCAGAAGCACTACCTTTAACCAGCTTGCAGGTGTATGGGGAGAAAATAACTCCCCAGTCAGTACATGATACTGAATATACGAACCACTTTACTGAATATTAGTTCCAAAGCTATATTATAGCTGCACATTATTTGTGCAGACAGTCCTGGCCATATTCATCTCTGCTGGTAGGTGACAAGACTAGGCATTGTTAGCAGGGGCTAGCACTACAATATAGGTAGGTCAAGTAACATGGGACAACATGATGCAAGAGCTGCCCCTGATGCCAAAAGTAGCACAGGAGGCTGGGGGTTTAAGGTGCTGCTTTCTAGCACAACTATTGCAAGGGGTTCTGAGGAACCCTCTCAATTCATGGGATGGCCAAGTGTAATGGAAAGTAGGACTCCATGTATCTTTTGCTAGTAGTGAACCAGAGGAAATGCTGCTGCTGCTGCTGTTGTTGTTGTTGTTGTAACCTTTATTGGCATATAAAATGCCAATAAAGGAAACGCCTTTCAGACAGAAGTGAGGAAAAGCCCTGTTCTCTCTGGTCACAATGGTATGCAGCTCCCATATAGTCATTCAACTTTGCTCTTCTCCATACATGAGAAGGATTTGTTTTAATCTTAATTGGATGTGGCTATTGGGGGCGTCATGACAAGCTCCTGCATTTTAGCACTACACCATTGCACTCAAGCATCAGCATTGGTAGTGCCATGTGTCCCCCGGCCGTGCTTACCGACACGTCAGTGTGCTATACCTTGGCATAGAGCTACTGAGGAACCATGAGCAGTACAATAGCCAAAAGGTTTCATTCTACAAATAATGACCTTCAGCTCAAATAATTTCAACTCACCATAAACATTTATCTGCACAGGGTCACTTTTCTTGGTAATCCCTTTTGTCTCAGCAACACAGACATAGACACCGCGGTGAGCTAAACGGGCTCTGGTAGTATAGACACTGTTGTTTACCAATATTCTGTTGTCTCTCATGAGTGAGAAATATATAGGCAGTGAGCTATTAACGTGACATTCTATTTTTAAGGTGCTGTTTTCATCCACACGTATTATTGGAGTAGGATGAAGAATTGAAGCAGGATGAAGAACTGGCTTGGGAAACAGTTCTGCAAAACAGACAGAGGAAACAGAAAAAATAATCCACTGAAGGCCTGTCCACATGATCAGTTTATAACACAACAAATGTTCAATCACTATTCAATCATGGCAAGGGAGTTGGTCACCAATACCACATTTCTGTTGTGAGAGTATCACATTTTCCATTCATTCAAATGGTAATATTTATTGATGTGCAAACACAACTCTGCCACTCCCCTCCCCCACTCCTAGCACTAGTCACTAGTGCATGCAACCTTGAAATGATTAATCAACCTTGAAATGATTTTGCAGTTTAGAGATCTTTGTTGGGGATTGCTTACCACACTGCTAATGCACTCATTGACACAGACTTTTTGCAATTTGTATTTTAAATTTTAACCATTGAGTGTTACCATGGCTACGAACTTTAACTATTTTAATCACTAGATTAACCCACTGACACTTTAAATGATTGATTGATGGAGCAAGAGGAAAATTTCAGTTGAGAGAGCTGCAAATTCAAGGGATATTTGTTCAAGGGGTGTGGTTATAGTGGGGATTGGGCAACAGTGCTCCCATCCCAAAGTAGCAGCTTGTTTAATCCTTGATGCACAGAGCCTAATCTGCTCTGTCTGTTTTGCAACCCTGCAAAAATTGAATCAAGACCCACTTGTGGGTCCCAGATCCACAGTGTGGGAACCATTGTCAAAGTTGAACCCAAACACAGAATGACCTTTTGGGTTTCCCATGCAGTAGTTCTGCAATAGCGTTGATTTCAAGGAGTCTCAGGGAAGAACAATAGCCATAACAATATAATGCCATGAGAAAAAAAAATCAGGATTTTCACAACACAAGGACACCCAAAGTATTGTGAAATAAAACACACAATACATCCCATAAAAATTCAGTTAATTGAAGACCTCCCACAAATACAAATCAATGATGAAACCATGTCATCAATAGAAAAACAGCAGCACACCAAACATTCAACATAAGCCAACCAACCTTTAGCTAACCAGGCATTCAATCAAATTAAAAATGAGTCTAATGGCACTAGAGATGTTCACAAGTGCACACAATTCCACAAGGGCTAAAAAGTGCTCTTAAAACTACTGCTGTCCTTGAAAATGCTCCTAGGTTGAATGTGTTGTCTGTTGAACCCATTAAAAACCTGAGGTCTCAAACTTGAACAACAGAACCAGTTTATTTTTTGTTTTAACATAATCTTCTGGTTGCCACATGGTGTAAAGACTTCTGCAGCTTCTCTGGGGCTAAACTACCCATTACAAGCAAATATGTGAACTGTAGGCTGACTGTTAGCTGAGGCACTCTGATCTTGCCTAACTTTCCAATCATAGATTTGGGGTCCAATATACCTTGAGGAGGCCTCCTTGACTGCCCCTCCCCCCACTGCAGGATGCAAGCACATGCCCTGTTGGCATGGCATCCTCAGTGCTGGAAAGCTGGGTAGGACTGGGCTCTTAGATCTTTAAAAACTATACTCTCTCATACGAAATAAAAAGAGATATAACATAGAATATTGCAAGGGAATAGAAATGTAAGCTAGCCCAAGTGAGGAAGAGAAAGCTCTTACCTGACACCACAACATTCACTGAGCTGATCTTGGACACACTAAGAAATTCTGCTTTGCATGTGTAGTTGCCATTATCCTCCACTGTGGCTACTGTAGCGTATATCACAGACTCTCTCCCCTTTGTGCGGTTCAGAATCTTTTTGTCCTTCTGGAGGAAGATTTCCATGTCTTGCTGGTGACCTTGGATAGTTGTACATTCAATGCGAATGTTGTCTCCTTCTGTAATGTTCTCTGGTGGATGGATGCTTATTTTCGGAATGGAAAATGGTTCTGTAAGAGAATCACGACAAAAATATATGCAAAAGACTTTATTGTTTTGATACTGTAGAATTCATTACTACAACTGCTTTAATAGGGAAACTCTTCTACACAAGGATGATTCTTGTGTCAGCTTCATCTAACTTCATTTAAAATTTGCGTTTTTGAAAAATAAGAATTTCAGGAACAATCTCAAGTAAAAGTACCTAAAGATGTGATCTGACATACATATTCTTGGGACTAAGTCTCACCAAACACAGTAAGACTTATTTAAATAAAACTTGACAGGACATGGCCACACAAAGAACTATTGCTGCAATTTATAAATACACCCTAAGGCAGTAGAAATTAAAGAGATATTTATAGGCCTATGGATGTCATGAGCATAAGAACTAATTATTATAAAATCTAATTGATTGCAAATTTTGCTATTACCAGAGTGTTAAAGGTGACTTTTTACATTTGGAGTGAACTTGTATTCAAACTAAACAGTTCTAGAAAATGATAATTAGCACTTTAAAATAAATTTTCCAATTACATACGTCACTTATGAGCAGCTGCTAGATTAATAGTTGCAAAACACTGAAAAGTGACAACAAAATTTATTAAACATGAATGATTAAGTAAGGTATGAGATTCCAATAGTTCTGTCTCAAATGAAGCCTCTGTTTTTGGTCTGCATGAGCATATGTATATGTTGTGTTCTGCTTTATTTATTTTTATTTATTTATTTTTCACGTTTTTATACCACCCTTCCTCCAAAGAGCTCAGAGCGGTGTACTCAGCTGCTCCCCTCCTTTTATCCTCACAACAACCCTGTGAGGTAGGTGAGGCTGAGAGAAGTGGCCAAGGTCACCCAGGAAGCTTCACGGCTGAGGGGGGATTCGAACCTGGTTCTTCCAGGTCTAAGTCCTTCTCCCAAACCACTACACCACTCTAGTTTTATAGCCTGTCTAATGTAAAAGTGGGATCAGCCTGTGTTGTAAATAATGTGCATAATTTTTATTGCTGTTTTGTTATTAAATTCATATAAAAGCCAATTAAAATTTTAAGAATAACCATAATACTGTAAAGGTAAAAATGACATTAACTTACCAGAAACAGCAACTAGTACTCTCTGACTGGGCTCTGATGTCTCAATCCCTGTCAACGAATGCATGAGGGCAGTACATTCAAAATGTAAAACAGTGTCTCCTGCAGCAACTGGGAATTCAATCTCAGCAAAGTTGTCTTTCTCAACCAGCACTGTCCTCTCTTGAGAGGAAGCCCCTCCATGCTTACTTTTAGAAAATTTGATATGAAAAGGAGGTTTTTCGCCTGGTACTTCACAACATAAACGTACTTTTTCACCTTCTTTCACTGAAGTTTTCCAGGACTTCAGTATTGGCCTTATTATTCCTGTTGAAATTAATGAAACAATGGATAAGAATGCATTTAAAATCATTGTGTGGGGGTAGGGGATGGGGAAGGACAACCAATCAGCCACAGGATCTCAAGTTTTGCAGTGTTCACATCAGCTTGCCCCGAATGCTACTCAACTCTGAAAAGATACATTTTTTAATATTTATCTCTTCCAGGGACTCTTAATTTGGTGGTCAAAAATATTAATATCATGCCTGTCTATCAATGATGTTCACAATATAACTAACGTCACTAAAACAATCCCAAAATATATAAAACATTAGTTAAAGCTATATCAGTAAGATGACTCACAATGAAACAAATACAACTTACAAAGGTAAGTAAAGATCCTATCAGGCTGGTAATGTTAAATTGGTTAGCCTGTTATACCCAAAGACTGCCAGAATATTTTGTTCCCATGATGGAAAGCCATAAGTTCCCTAGGGGTAAAGGTAAATAGAATTCAATAATTTGGGGCAAAGCAGGCACTTGCACAGCTCCTTTCATGGCTGGGTTCCCTTGTCAGATGCTCCCCTCCCTTCCACAACTTACCTGCCCAGTAGTCTGCCATCAGCTGGGAAAGCTAGGGAGGAGGAAGGCAGAGCTGGTTCCCCAGAATCCTCTGTATCCAGAGGACTCCTGAGAGCAACCCCATTGACCAGCCTGGGGGAAGGAGAAAGGGTGTGTCTGAGTCTTGTGTGGCTCCTGCTGCCTCCTCCGCCTTCCCCCACCATCATATCTCATGGATATCTCTATGAGTGTTTTGGATTGAGCTTGGAAAGGTACTGGCAATCAATGCAAGTGCTGTAAAGCAGGAGTGGCATGCTCCCAAGAACTGGTCCATTCACCAGCTGGGTCCAAGAGGTGATTAAAAGAAAAGATGGATTTGGCCACTTTAAAGGTCCTCTGGCTATTTGGACTGTGGAGATTTGCCCAGCTGTCAGTCAATGGCAAATATCCCCTGGTGGCCAAGGAACATCTTAGAAGAGGCATTCCTTCCTGTGTTGGAGAGAAGGAAGAAAGCCTCTTTACAGATGGTTTTGTAACAATTTGCATATTCTGTATTTGTGCGCATAACCTACAAGCTCTGTGCTGTGTAGAGCAGGGGTGTCAAACTCATTTCATACAGTGGGCCAAATAGCATTCATGATGCCTGCCAAGGGCCAAAGTTGATATCATTAGGCAGGAAGTGATGTCATTAACAGGTCCTAACCAGAAATAAGCACTTTTTTCTCACTTAGGAACTCATTAGGTAAAATCAGAAGAGAAAATATGCAAATCTTGATCATATTTCAAGATGTGGGAGAGCCCAATTATCATGCGGGTCGCCCTTTCAGGAGCACCATCACAGAACTGCTTAGCAGCTGAGAGCTCAAGGGCCAGACAAGAAGCTTCAGCGGGCTGCAGCCAGCCCCCGGGCCTTATGTTTGACACCCCTGGTGTAGAGCTTGGCAGGGAGGTGCATGGCTGTTTGGCCATCCACCTTAAGAGGTATCAATGCCTGGCTCCTTTTATCCCTACTATAAATGTTTTTGGCCAGTTATGCAAAAGGTAACTGCCTTGCTAAATAGGGCACATCCCTTGACTGAACTAGAACCCATTTTGCCTGGCTCCCAGACTGTATTGTTTTACAGTGAGCTACCAGCACCCTGCTTCACTCAAGTGCTGTTGCGGTTCCCCTTGTGCGGTTCCCAGTCTTTTTCCTGGCAAAAGGATTCCTTCCAGCCGGTGAGTATCCCACAGGGACTCAAACCTTTGCCATGGAGCCATTTGTGTGTTTGTTTCACCTGGCTGCCCTCTTCCATGGAGCTATTTTTCTATCCTTGCTCTGCTCTGCTCCAAAAGATATTTCTTAGATGTATGTGTTTGTGCACAAAAGGGGACTCAAGCCCTGGGTGTGAGAATTCCTAGCAGCTCTTTGTGTTTGCCTCTTTACTATTGCCTCTTTAGACTCTGTCTCTTCAAATAATCATAGCATTTCCTGTTCCAAGAAGTTGCCACCTCCATGCACTAATATCATCCCAGGGGACGCAAACCAGTAGCCCATATTAAAATTAACTTAGGACACAATCCTGAGTGTGCCTTCAGCCAGTGTAAGTCTCTTGTGCCGGCCCAGGAGGGTCACAAACATTTGCGCCTCCTTGGCTGGGCTGGCAGAGGGATATGTGCCAGACCACGGAGGCTGAATCCAGTCTCTGTACCGACTCTGGCAGGGAGGGTCCCGTTGGCTGAACTCGGCAGATGCAAGGGTCTGGGGAGGGTGGAGAGGAGGAGGTGGGAGGCAGGCATTCCGGGGTGGGTGGAGGGTGGTCCGGGGGGGGGGGAAGAGCAGGAGGTAGGTTTCCCCAAGCAGCGCAGAGTGGCTTCAAGCCATCTGGTTTTTCCATGTGTGATTTTTTTTCTTTAAATTACTAAGGGCGCAATCCTAACGCCTTATGTCAGTACTTTCCCATGGGATGTGTGCTGCATCATGCAGTTGGGTGTCACTCACGGAGGCCTCCTCAAAGTAAGGGATTGTTTGTTCCCTTACCTCAGAGCTGCATTGCCCTAAGGCAGTGCTGCAAAGCACTGACATAAGGAGTTAGGATTGTGCCCTAAGTCTTAGACAGCTTGGGACAAGAGTACCTAAGGATCACCTTCTCCCATTACAAATCTACCCTGCTTCTAGGTAAACAGAGACCCTTTTCTGGTTCTTTTCAATGTCAGAGTTCAGGTGGAAAGCAATCATACTTAGTATTTTTTCTGCAGTCTCACCCCAATTATGATACTGCCTTCCCAGAAGTACTTGTAGGCACCCAAACCACTAGGTTTTACCCACATCAAAACCATTTTATTTGCCTGAGTTTTTAATTAATAATCTACCTTTTTATTATTGCTGTTGTTGCTTCACTGATTACTGTATATGTTGTGATCATAATTTTATTATGATTTTTATTTTTTTATAATTTTTTATTGTTGGATACAAAAATTTTTTAATCCTGAAAGGCAGGGTAGAAGTATTTGGGAGTATTCTGGATGGATGGATGGATGGATGGATGGATGGATGGATGGATGGATGGATGGATGGATGGATGAGGAACAACATTGTTGCTTGAAGCAAAGCAGAAACAGAATTAGGGGAATCTGAAATACAAGCACAGAAAGGCCTAATTTTAAGCAGTGACAGGATATCCATAAAAAGAACTGCAGGAAGAAATTATAGTGAGAAATGGAGAAAAGAAAGCAGGAGAAAAGGAATAAAGTAGAAGGTCATGTGTACAGAAAACATCTTACAGCCAAAATAATATAGAACGGTGCTGAGCAGAAGGAGATAGTGAACAGTTCAGGAACAAAGACATGATCCTAATGTATACCAAAAGAGTGTGGAGGTACAGAAGGAAAAGAATCAGAGGGAAAAGTTTGGGGGAGGAAAAAACATGATTACATGTAAGGAGAAAAATAGGGTCCATCTTTCATACCTAGACATGATGTTATTTCATTCATAAATATAAAACAATTGTGAAGAAACACCTACCTTTCACATGAACAGTCAAAATATTACTGTTCTTTGCCTTCCCCGTAGTATTCAGTGTGCACTCATAATCTCCTGAGTCAGAATATCTAGCCTCTGAGATATTATACTCTGCCCACTCTTGATCCAATGTAGTTGTAACCAGAACTCTGCTATTCTTGGAAAATGAAAATGTGTAATTCAGGAGAAAATGTTCGCTCTTGCTGATATCCACAGAACAGTGGAGGGTGACTAACTTTCCATTCTGCACAGTCTCAGATGGATCAGCACGGAGCACAACCTTATTGATGGTGAATACTGGAAAGGAGGAGAAGTGTACGTTAGTGACATTTACTTTTAGTTATAATAAAAAATGATAGTTTCTTGAAAAGTTGCTGCATAATGCACAGGCGCATGATAATTCACATGGCTATCTGGGCCCTTAAAAATCTGTTGATTAATGAGATACATTAATCAATTAAATAAAGGAACAAAGGATTAAGGCTGCAGTCCTAAACATTAAGCCCATTGAATGTAGAGTAAGCCCATTGAATGTAGTGAGACTTAAGGCCCAATTCTATGCTGGGCCAGCACTGGTAGATGCCACACTGCCCCCGCAAACAAGCGATTAAATATGGTTTAATTCAGGTATCAGAATACTCTGTGTCTTTGGGAAGGCGCTTGGCATGCAATTGTATGTTCTCTGCTGCCCTGAGCAGCTGCTGTGCATTGCTGGAGAGGAGCTGCAAACGCTGGCTGGCGGAGGGCATGCTTGTGGGGGAAGGATGAGGAGGATCTCTGGCAAGGCTGGACACACGTAGAATCCCTTTTCACCTGCCCTTAGCATGTGAAAACGGGTGCAGACATATATCTCTGCCAGGATTAAGAGCCCAATCCTAGGTATGTCTACTCTGAAGTAAGTCTCATTCTAGTCACTGGAGCTTACTCCCAGGAAAGTGCCTAGGATTGCAGCCTAAGAGCCCAATCCTATACATGTCTACTCAGAAGTCCACTTTAGTGAATGGGGCATACTGTGGATAGGATGGCAGCCTCAGGGCCCAATCCTGTGCCTGTCTACTCAGAAGTCAGAGTCAATAGGGCTTCCTCCCAGGAAAGTGTGGAGAGGACTGCAGCCTCAGAGCCCCTCCTCTGCCTGTCTCCTCAGAAGTCAGTCCCATTAGAGGCAGTGGGGCTTCCTCCCAGGAAGGTGTGGAGAGGACTGCAGCCTCAGAGCCCCTCCTCAGCCTGTCTACTCAGAAGTCAGTCCCACTGTCTTCCAAAACATGGCTAAAGACACAGGAGATATGGGATGGGTGGGTGAGTTCATGTGTGTTTGCTCCAGCTTAGTTTTTCCTTTCAACAGATCCACCCAGAGCTCTTTGAAATGACATGAACTTGGGGGCTTCAATCAGGGCAGCAGTCTGTGATTTGTGCAGAAGTCACAAAACAATGGGAGATTGTCAGAGGTCCTGAGCTTGGCCACATTTACCATGTGAAGCTTAAAGCTTCATCTAACGAAATGGCTCTAGCTGATCCCTGGCCAGAGAAAAGGCAATTTAAAAAGAAGGGGGGGGGAAGAGAGAGTCAGGAGGTGAAGGCAGAGGCGGGGACGGGGCTGCCATGTTGCTTCTTGCTTCTAGGACCCTCTCAGGTTGGATAGGGGGAAAGAAGATAGTTTCAAACAAGGCCAACCCAGATAGCTATTGCTCCTCTCTGCCTTGGGTGCCACTGGCATTGTGTTCAAAAGGGCTTAAAGGTTTGTATACGCACATAATTATGTTAAAGAATGGAGATGTTTTTCTGACTGTTGGCAAGAAGAGTGTTGGTGAGAAGAGTAACTGCTTGGATGACTGTCCCCACATGCCTGCTTTGGAGCACTGTGCCCACTTGGTCAGAAGCCCCAAGGAATGGCTGGTCAGCCCATCATGCAGGCTGACACAGTGAACAAACAGCGCACAAATTCTGCTGTCACTGGAAAGAGCCGGAAGTTTATTGCCCTCAGAAGGACAAACCCTCAGGGAGAAGTTCCCACCCCTTTCAGCCAGCAACTGCTGCTAGGATACAAGCAGACATGGGAAGTCTGTCAAAGGATGCTTCTATGCTTGTCATTTATTTTTTCTGTAAATAGCAACTGCAGTGGAAGTGGGGTTGATACCAATTGGGAGTCCCCGCCCCACTGCGACCCAGCTAGTATTTTTCTAAGAGGAAAGTTCTCATTGGTGCTCAGTACAGGCATTGCTCCCTGTTAGTAGGTTTTCTGATCCTGGCTACAACTCCAGCTTGATTTATGACCCTGTCCAGAACAGGATAATTAGTGCTTCCAAGTACTGTAGAGTTGGTAGGAATGTCTGAGTGACATAAAGGTTGGTGGAGACTTGCACTATGGCATTATGTGGGGTTGTTTGTCATTCACTCTCGTTGTGTTTGTTATTTTGAATCAACTCTGAGTGAGCACAGAATACTAACCAAGAACAACACAGCTACATACTGATCAGCTTTTGGGAAGGGGAACACCTTCCCACTGTAGCTAGTGAACTGGCTTTGCAATATCACAAGGGGCACCAGGTTCTCCTGACATTAAGGGATTGGTGCCTTGCTGTTCCCATTGCTAACTGTTTTTGATGAAAACTGGTATATAAATATTCTTTAGAATGGTTGACAACCTTCAGTCTCAAAAGACTATGGTATAAGCCTACAGCACCCAATATTCCCAGGCGGTCTCCCATCCAAGTACTAACCAGGCCTGACCCTGCTTAACTTCTGAGATCAGGCGAGATCGGGCATGTGCAGGGTAATAATAATCAGCAAACCCCAGGACCAGCACTGCACATGATCATAGGAAAGAGTGAGAAGAGCGTCTGAATTTGCCAGGAACTGTCTACCCCAGTTCACCTCTGGGACATGCAAACAAATCTAAGGTTGAAATGAGTTCCAGGATTTTATTTTATGGTAACCAATGTAAAATAGTTCAAAATGGATTCGCAGTAGTATCTAAAGTGGTATTCAAACCATCACCCCAGCACAAAGGCAGCCATGGGGAAACTATCAGAAATGAGATGAAATTGCTGTTAGAATGGTGCTATATAAGGCAACAGGTCCCAAATGCTCCTGGAATGCCCTCAGAACCTGGAAGTGAGTGATGACAGCACAAAACACATCACACGATGATGTCACTGCCATTCACTGCCAGGATCAGATGCCTAACACAAGCCGCAAAATAACAGTAAGAGAGTCAGGTTGGGCAAGAGGGCTTTCCCCAGCATGTGGTTTTCATGCACTGCAACTTTGCCACTCTCTGGAGGCTTGAGCCATGGTCTTGCTGCCAGGTGGCAGGTGTCCTGCAGCACCCAACTGAGTGCCTCCCTGGGCACCACAGTGGCATCACCCCTGGGCATCACAGTGTTCACTTTGGGAACTGCTGCTATAAGGAAAGATGGAGGGCAAAACAGACATACAGCCTAGTGGTTAGTGACTGCATACTTCTCCTTTTCTGTGATCTTTTTCTTGGTAAATAGAACAAACTGAGAAAATGTAGTTCACAGCCACCACCCAATGTCAGGAAGCCCAGATGGAAAGAGACTGCCTTGGAAAAGTCTCCCAGGATAACAGAGAGGCCCAAAAACTGAGGGTCCATTTGAAACAACCCATAGCGTAGTAGAACGTGGTAGACAAAGAAATTTACTTCCTACCAAGTGAACTCAAACCAGGAAGGTTTGTTTATAAAAGCAAACAAGAGTTATTAAAGGGTTTCAAAAAATGAACCCAAAGGAGAGAAAGATGCATGGAATAAAATCAAGGCATTGAACAGCTAGCAAGAAAATAAAGTGGGGGGAGGGGGAGAGCAAAGGTTGGCATAGATGTCACAATGCAAACAACCAATAAAACAAAAACCTTCTCTGAGTACTTTTCCTACCCTACTTATTCATTCTGTCCAGGATCCTGGCTCCCAAACTTACAATAAGGTGAGCAGGCACCCCCACTAAGCACCAGATGCTTCTGACATTAGACCTGAGCAAAGTGTCAAGAGGTATCCATGATCCCTCTTGTCGGCATTAACCTGGCTTTACCTCCAAGATTGGTTGGGGGGGGGAGTGTCAACTGAGTGCCTAAATTTCCTGCTTTTGCAAATCAGGTGGGCTTCATAGTACAACGAACATCTGGATGACTCAGCATCTGGAGCATCTGCCAGCATCTCAGCATCTGGAGAACATCTGGATCACTCAGCAGCCCCAGGGTTCTAAGCTATCACTGTGGCCTCTGGGATGCTAGAAAGGTTCAAAACAGGTGAAAAAATGGGCAAAACTAGAGCAAAGCACTGGAGGCTGGGTGGAGTCAGAGAGAAGGAGGGACAATCTATGTATGTCTCCTGTCATGGAATTTTCCCCCCCATCCCTCTCTTAGAGCGATGCTGAGGGGGGATAGCCCATGGCTGACTCTTCTCAGCTAGTTCTACACAACTTAATGGTCAATAAAGCACTACTAGAAACACACTGCTTCTGCAGTTTACACATCTAGTGAAGCAATACACTACATAGAGAAATGAAAATAATGAGAAAACACCAGAAAAAAATTTCAAACAGCCTGAAAAGAAAACACAGTGTACGTATTCACAGAGTACAGGGTTACGAAAGCACATCAGGCATGTGCAGCTTTAAAACAGAACAAACACGTGTATTGAACATGTGACATAAAAAAAGATGTTTTTTCATTTGAATTTCTGTGAATCACATATCACTCACACACTTTGACTGCAAAATCAAAGCAGATTTATTTTATTTAAATTATTTATAGCACTTGGTACTGTATTTATGCATTTTGGAATACAATATTAAAGTAAGTATTAGGAATAAGCTCAAACCATTGATATAGGGGTCTCCAAATCCCAGCCCAGGGGCCAGATGCGGCCTGCGGAGAGCTTCTGTTTGGCCCGCGGCCAGTCTCTGATCCCCTGAGAGCCTCTGGCCCAGTTGACCAAACACAACCAGAATTGTGCTTGTGGGGTGGGGGAATGGGGATCCATTTAAGTGTGTGATTTATTTCTTGGGCTGTGTTGGTGCTTGAAGAAATCCTGGACATTTGAGCCCATTCATTCATTCATTTCAGTCATTCATCTAAGTTCCATCTCTAATGTGTTTATTTAAATTTTATGGTTAATTTTTTTTTCCGGCCCTCAACACCGTGCCAGATATTTGATGCGGCCCTTTGGCCAAAAAGTTTAGAGACCCCTGAATTAATAAAGAGAAAACTGACCATATGGATACAGGATCCAGTTCCCTTTTTACACAGAAGTCCAGAGCTAGTGTGCAATTGTAAGCGGGATTTCTATTCAGGCCTCTGGTGGTATGAATGGGAAATTGCATTGTAAGGCCTTATGGTTGGAATTCTGGTAGGAGCAATATATACATGGAGTTACATAACTACTTCTTCTCTCCCCACCCATCATCCTACAGCATCAATTCAGTGACTGCATATAATTGGTTCATGAATATGGGTAAAAAGGGAAGAAAAGTGCCTTCCTGGGAAAGGTTTTGCACAAGCAGGGAGGTGCAGTTACCAGGACAGGAAATGAGCACTTCCCCATTTCTCCTTCTCTGGAACCTTAAGTGAGGCATCCCTTCCTCCTTTACTGGCACCTGCTTCTCTCCAGTCTGCTCCTCTTCAGCTGGCTGGATTTCTTCGCTGATAGGAGCAGTGATGGGAGAAACTGAGTTTTTCTCTCACCTTCTTTATGTGCCTGGTATCTCTCTGGTAACAACAGGCATGCACTTTCCTACTCTAAACTCTAGCCTTGGAAGAGTGATATGGTCACACTCATAGGGTGCCATTAGTTCTCTAGTCAAGAGCTGAAAGATTTGCACAAAACAGCTGTTCACTGAGGCAAAGGTGGCCCTTGAATCTACCTGTGCCTCCTCCCCACTCATTCTCAACAGTTCCCTGGTGTTGGCCTGAGAGGGGCCTTGCAGGATGGATTGCATCACATGCAACTTCAGAAAGGTTGCTGCAGGGATTTCCACCTGGAGACATTCTTGTGGTAATTCCTAAAGCACTCATCCTTCAAGTAACTAACTGCAGCAGAAGCACCTCCCATGAGGCAGCTGCTCTTGATTCATACAAGGGTTTTTCAGATAATGCTGGTCTGGGCATGTGAGGCACCAATAGGGCCTCTGGTCACAGAAGTGGCATTTTTCATTGTGACAGGGCTTGTGTATGAGGCAGGGCTTTCCTCAGTTGTGCTCTAAACAGCAATTCCACTTACTTTTTGCTTTTGCTTTCAGTGGTGACAACGTTCCACCTAGGCTGGTTTGGCAACCCCTTAATTATGTGCTCTGCCAACTCCCCTGCCTGCTAGATGGTTTTGGCAAACCAACAGCTTGACAGGTGTTGATCAGAAAGGGACTTCCATATTTGCAGCTGCTGCTGCATAAACTGCCCAGTGTTAAAGAGGGACAGGATCTCATACATTCCCTTGACTCTTGCTCCTCCCACCCACCTATCTCTCACAGTCACAATCCAACTAGTAGGCTACTTGTGGAGAGGGTTCATTGAGCTTCTGCCTGATACTGCAGAAGCATTTACAGAGTGCTCTGTGGCAAGTCCCAATTTGGCCCTAGTCTACAGCCTGAAGTATACGTAGTTGTTTCTGTTACCTTGCGCCAACTTAGCAGCAATGAGTCTGCCATGGCTCCTCTAGGCTGAGGCCTCAGATATCTCATGTAGTTAGGTGCTGAGCTGCCATAATACACACAGGTGTGCTCAGTCTTGGTCTTGAAGGTCTCAACCTCACCTCCCACCTGGAACATGGGGAGTTCTTTGGAGTCTATCAGGAACAGGTGGAGGACCAATGAGCCCTTACCAGATTTGCTCCATCCCCATGTCCCTTATGGGCCTTTAACCTCCTCCTCCTCTGGAGGTAGCCTTCTTTCCTCCTGTTCAGTGGCTAACTTCCACTCCTCCCTCTTAGCCTCCTATAGTTTTTTTTTTCTTCAGAGTGAACTGCGACCAGCCAGGAAAACAAAAAAGCAACAGAGAGTCATTAAATGGCTGAAAAATCAACACATTGGAGGTTAGATGCATGAGATAAAAGTCAGGCATTGACCAAACAACAAAAGAAAGGGAGGCAAAGTTTGGCAAGGGTATTAAAGCATGACAAATATTTCCAGTAGATCAAAAACCCTGACATGCTGCTGCATCCTTTACTTGCTCACACTGTCTAGGATCCTGGTCCTGGCACCCAAACCTGCAGAAGCTCCTGGGCTGCTGAAAAGGTCCAAAACAAGTGGCAAAATAAGTAATCAGGTTTTTCACCACAAGTATCTGTTTCTAGTTTTAAGCCTGTTTTGAGAGCGAAGACAAGATTTTACTAAAATTTGACTTAGCGTTCAAAGATATTTTGTAAAACCTCAAACGTTGGTGACTTTATTCGTTTGCTTTTCAAGTCTGCATAGAAGGGATATGTAACAGAGAGCACATTCCAGTATTTCTATTGTAATGTTGTGCATGTTGTGCTGATGCTTCAATAGGCTGAGCAATTTTAATGACAGCTGCTCAAGAAAGAAGCTGCCAGCGACATGTTTACATCCACCTTCTCTGAGAAGAGGGAAAACCTTCAGTTTGCGTGGGACCATAATCTCATATAGGCCCCCTAGTGAGTCAGGAAATTTGAGGCAGACAGACTGAGGACTGGCAAGTCAAGTTGGATGTGGTCTAGAAAGACAGAGACAAAAGGAAGGATAACTGAAGGAAAGGGGCAAAGGAGGCAGTGCCAAGAGACCTTGGGCCAGTCACTATTTTTCGGCCTCACCTACCTCACAGGGTTATTGTGAGGGGAGGAATCATGGACACCACCCTGAGTTCCCTGGAGGAAGGATGGTATAAAAAAGTTAAAACTTAAAAAAAAAATACAGACACCTTTAGCGACAGTGTGGTTGGTGGGAGCAGAGACCAGAGAAAATGAGTAATTAAGGAAAGGAGGGGCTTAACTTCTTTAAAACATATATACAGTACATAAAAAAAAATATGCATTGCCTATATGAAGAGGCAGACAGCAAGCACCTCAAGGACAGAAAGAAGTAAGGAAGAAAGAAAGAAGTGGAAACATAACACCAACTAGAAAGCAAAGTAGAAAAAAACTGGGATGGAGACAGCTTGTAATATCAGAAGTTTCCTGAGGCACCCAGATGATATATACAAAATACATTTCAAAGCTGCAATTTTCATAAATCATTGCAAAAGCCAGGAAATTATGATGATCTGCAACCTGCTCCCCCTCACAACTTTGTGCTTAGCCACTTAGGAGATATTTCTCTCTCATTTGGTAAATATAAGATCAGAGGAGGCTGCACACAACAGGACTTCAGTCTGTGGGAGTCCTTGATGCATACTGGTATGTAAAGGGCATAAGAGGGGGCAGATTACAAGATCATTATTTAACAGGGCAAAACTCTGTCTGCTGCCTTCCTTGCCCAAAGTCTCCATCCTATACATGCTTATGTGGGAGTAAGTCCCATTGAAATAAATGGGAATTACTTTTGAGGAGACATGCATAGATTGTCCCTCCTTCACTCTGACTCTACCCAGCCTCCAGCGCTTTGCTACAGAAGCGAATGCAGACCAGCCCCAGCCTTCACTTCTAAACTATTGCCGCTTCTGAAGTGGTTTCTCTTTGCAGTGTTTACTTGTGACAGCAACACAAGGAGACAAGTAATGGGATGCACTATGCTGTGGCACCCTCCAAGTACAGATCCCAAGATGGCTGTCCCATTGCCCTCCCCAAGGAATAGGCCTGCAGGCAGATCCCTGATGACAGTGGACTCTACCACTGACAACAGTACTAAGGGTGCAGGAGTGGCCTAGCCAGTGCATGACCTGGCTGTCCTCTGAGTTCACCCCTGCATACATCAGTGATATTTTCACTCTAGAATAGCTTAGGCATACTGTTATTTGTTGTTAGCCTCTTGCCCTGTGTAGTGCATTAAAATCTAGGTACAATCCACACATGGAGGAGGAGATCAGAAACATGGTAGCAGACTCTGCTCCTGACTTTCATGCATTGATCATGCCTTATGTACAGAATACAAGCTTGTGTGTCTACCTTGTGTGATACACACAAGGTAGACACACACAAGGTAGATTGTTCCTTATGTGTCTTAGAATACAAGCTGCACGCATGCTCCGTCTGCATGATCTGTATACTTTGCAAAACTGCAGGATACAGTTTGCGTAGAAACTGCCTATGTAAGTATAGCTTGATCAATATGTGGAGGTCTTGTCAGGGTGTACAGGGATTGTAGATGAAATTCCATTCCCCCTCTATGCATTGATTGTACCTGGTTGTTAGTTGCCAACATGAAGGAAATTAGATTGGACCTTCTGCAAAGCTACAACATCGAGTGGATATTCGATACTTTAGAAATTTTAAAAAAATCATACTAATCTACATAACTATAGTATGTGGTCTGATTTTATCTCAGTAAAACAAAACTAGGGTTTGTTTCATCCACCAAAATGTTCCTAAAACTCTAGATGTTATATAAAGAACCACTTCATGAAAATGTATTAGCATCTAAAACTTGAATATGTAGTATTCTTCAACACATCTTAACTTTTCATAGTGACAGTACATTTTGAATGGTATATAAAGCTTGAGAATTGTATTCTGATTTCAGCTTGAGACAGACTATAAAGCTCTTTCAGGTGGCTTTTATTCAGAAATTTGATGTAAGAAATTGTTTTGTTACAGTTCATTCAAGGTTGAAAAATGTGTTGTTTAGACTGAGTGCTAGCTAAGTTTGTGTGGGACTGGGGGTAGAGGTGATTCTGGAGGGACCAAAAGCAAGACCTAAACACCTAGAGACCAGAATATCTCAAAAATTGTGTCCTCCAACATGATGCTAATAACGCCATGCTTCCTTTGAATCCCTGTGCCATTGGATGTTTGGCAGTCCAGTAACCAGAAGAGGCAGTATCAGCACCAGGTTGCTGGGGGCTTGGGGCAGCCCCGGGCCCCCCCTGGCTTCTCCATCTGTCTCCTGGGCACTATCACTGACATTGGTACTGCAGTTTTAGAGGTCAGCCAAGCCAAGTAGAGCCTGTCAGTGCCCAAATTTGCCAGTCTATGCCCAACTAGTGCCCCACTTTGCCAATCAAACAAAAAAAATTTGTTTGTGACTATTATGTTTTTACTTGCTGGTAGCCACCTTGAGCATCATTAGATATAAAAGCAGGGTACAGATATTTACAACAAGCCAAGCACAAACGCTTCTCAGTGTTGGCAACCTAGTTGCTAAGAAATCTTCAGACTAAATGATAACCTACAAAAGAGACTCACTGCGTTGATTATAAACTATACTGGTTAGTTCTTAGCAGCTGTAATTTAGCACATTTTAATGACTAATATTGCTTTTTGTAGTTCTTGCTTTGTGATACGCTTTGATTAAACAATAATTATGACAGATAGGATTCAGGGATCAGCCAGGTGAGCCCTCTGGTGGGCCTGGATCCTTAGCAAGTCTGCTGGTCAACCTCAATGCCTCTCCTGCCCCTATTCTTTCTATTTAGTTTCAGCAGCACATGAGGAAGTTGTTACCAGTTTCTCCAGCCTACTACATGTACCCAGATAACCTGTATCTGAGACTCTGTCTGTGAATTGCTGAGAGATTTTATGCTTCCCAAGTTGTTGCTTTTGAACTCAGCAAGGAGAAGTGATGATAAGGGAACAGAAACAGTATAAGTGGGAGGGCTGATAGGTGAGGGGCTGATAGAAAAACAGGAAACTGATATGGGCTTCAGAAAGATCCTTGAAACACAGCAAGAGGGGATTTTTATACATATATTTATTTATTTTACTTGAAAGCTGGGGGTGCAGACTTGAGCTAGTGTGCAATGCAAGGAAAAAAACACAAATGTGTGCTCTGGGGTGCAGAGGAAAGAAGACAAAGGGCTGGTGGAGAGATCCATAGTGGTGTGAAGAAAAAACGTGATATAGAGCATAAAGAGAAAAGGAAGGGGTTAACAGAGAATGGACTGAAAGACATCACACATTTCACTATCATTGTGCCAAAACTATTTTGTCATACAATGATGTGACCCTCCAAAAAACATGAAAATTAAATAGTGGAGTCCTGCACCTTTTCTTTACATAAACTAATGAAACATAGAATAATATTACTATTCCTGGAACTCATCCACTACACAAAATCTGCTTGCGACAACTTACACAGTTCACCACTTATATTATGCTTTAAAGCCAAGTCCCAGTACTTTAAGAACTTTGGCCTTTGTGAATCAAAAAATTGATGGCATTTCCACTTGATGTATAAAAGCCAAATTAGTTGTGATCCGGGAATAAGATTTCCCGCAGTTTCGAAAACTGATTATAGCAGCAGAGTGGGCTTGCAGTTTAGGCTAGGAGCATGTTGCTTGGTGATTTCTCCTCCTGTGCTATTTTTCCAGTTAAAGTTTCTCTTTGAATATGCTGATTGCTCCAAGCAAAACACACTAGTACCTGTATGCTACCCATATGTCTTTCCTGTGTGGCAAGTAGAAGCTTTGAGGAGGGAAATTTGGCATGAAGAGAAAGGCTTGACCTTCCTCCTCCCTGCACCATAGTTCCAATCTGAATTTATTAACTTTTTTTTTTAAAGGAGATTTCTATTCATGGATCTCCCATGTCATATCTAGTTTGGCTCTACTCAATTATGCTGAATGTCTTGGAAATGTAATCCACTCTAGTTACTGAAAATAAACTAACTCAACTGATTTTAAAACTAAGTACTTAATTTTCATGGAATTATGATGTAGGCTGATTATTATCCTGGACATTTTGGGTTATAATATGGAACCTCAATGGGTAGATGGATACAGTATACTAGAGAACAAGAATGAAGCATGTATCATTATACATATCTTTTAAAGTTCAGATAAATGAGATGTGGCGAATTCTACAAGGTGAGATTCTTCACTTTGTTATGTCTCTGTAAATCTAAAGTAACTAGAGTTTTTCTGCTCCACCCCAATAACTCCGGAAGCCAAGACTGCAAAGACAATTTTGAAAAGTGGTAACGCCAACTCACCATTATCCTGAGCTTTCAGCTTGCAACCTGGAAAAGCAAAACGAACATCAGCAAAAACTTCAACGTAAGGAAACCATTTGTGTAAAATGGAGGTGTTCAGTCTTGAACTTACAGTGTAAGAGTATCAATAGCAAAATACAATACATCTTGTCATCAGGAGCAGACATTAAACTCCAGAATAAAGTGATATATGCCTTATATGTCCCCTTTCAAAGATCTTCAGCCATGAAAAACTTTCATTTTCTTTTCCAAAGTCAGAATCAGGCAGCACGGCTTTGCTGTGGAAGACAGAGCAGGAATGTTTTTCCAGGACCCTCGTACAAACTGGCTAGATATTGGTCAAGTAATCATTCTCATTACTGGAAACTGGAAGTGGCAAACAATGAGGATCTATCTGCTGCAAACAGGCAGATTACTGCTCAGGAAGTGACTGGCCTTTTCCTGAGGGAGTCAGTGAACGCATTTGCTTTGTTCAGTTTCTTAAGGTATATTAAAAACAAGGAACATTAGTGACATTTTTCCGGTGACTCCAGTCATTATTTTGAAGTCACCTCTTAAGTGTGTAAAACTAGTAGTGTTGATACTTTGACGGCTTTGAATTTCCAAAGGAATAACACTGTAAGGCAGCGTATCTCATTTTAAGTATACTTTCTTATAGCTCAAATAGCATATGCTTTTAGCAATGGTAGCAATGGGCTACCAGGTACGGGGGGGGGGAGGGAGTGAGGGGGAGAACCAAGAGGAAGAAGAAACAGTGAAGGAGAAAGAGAAGAGGGTCTGTGGCATAGTAATTGAAGTGGTCATGAAGAGCTCCTGTAGTTCAAAATTTACCACTACACCACTGACCAAAGCTGTAGTCAGTGAGGGCTGTGATTGAGCGCAGTGCTCCTACTGCAAGATCCGTGACATCAACAGCACTCAGATGCTGCCTTTTAATTTTTCTTTCAAAAGACCTCAGTTGAGAAGTCATTGTGCTCAGCAAGGTGCAAACTGAGAAATTTGCCTAGAGGCAGAGGATGTGGTTGCCTTACAAAGAAGGTGCTGATGAGTTATGAATAGGGGAGGGGTGAAGAGGAATGGATCATGGCCCCCTCCTGGGAAGGGAATGGGGTCTTGCTTACTCCAGGGCTCAGGAACCCCTGGACACATAGACAGTGGAACAAAGTTGAACTTACTTCTGAGTAAACATGTGGAATTGCTGTCTACTATACCTTTTATATATATTTATGGGATAATTTTATCCACATTTCCATTTTAATATATTTGTTTAAACTATTACAACCCATTTCAAGAGTTTAAGATGAAATAGACTGTCGAAAGATGCAGTTCAGTCAGGGGCAGATTCAGTCTTTGTGTTTGGGGGGGCGGGCCATGACCACTGTCTTAACCCCAGAGCCTAGGTCAACCAGGCAAGTAGACCTGGGCTCCTGCCTGGACCTGCAGCCCAGGTCCACCTATCAGGTAGACCTGGGCTCCTGGTTGAGCTTATAGTCTCTGTGGCCAAGGTTTTCCTGGGCAGGTAGACCTGGGCTCCTGTCTGGACTTACAGCCCAGATCTGCCTACCGGCAGATCCAACATAGCTCTGCCCAGCAGTTCCCCTGGTGCCTAACTTTGCTCCCTGATAGTGCGACAGTTTGGGGGTCATGCACCCACGGCCCCCCCCCCTGAATCCGCTCATAAGTTCAGTAAGTTTCAAATAGAAATAAGTGTCAGGAGAACAAAGCACTCAAGTGAAGACATTTGAAGTAAATTTTCCGTTGTTTTGGTCTTAGTGGTCATGGCTGTGGGAGGTGTCTTGACAAATCTGTGCACTTCAAGATTTACCATGACACCACTGGAGTCTTAAAAACGTCCAGCAAGTGAAACCCCAGTATCTTTTGTTAGCAACTCTTTCCCTCCACTCTTTCCCACACCCAGCATATGGCCTGGATCAGGGCATGTTTGTTTTAGCTGAAGCAATTTTTTCCACAGGCTCTGCTAACAAGGTCTGCCTACAATCATTCCCAGTACTTACAAAGACTGGGTCCAAAGTTTCAAGTCAGCCTCTTCACATCCATGGCAACATCTCTAAAATCGCCCGTTAGAAAGAAATAGAATGGAAAAAAGTAAAAACGGTGGCAGGGAAATAAGAGAAGAATGAGATCAACAAAGACACCTGGCTTGTGCTACAGAGTTGTCTATAGCCTTGGCACTTAAGGGATATGCATTGCATCCTGAGGGTTTTGTTCTGGGCAGGAGGAAAAGGACCTTAAAAAGAAGGGGATAGTCCTAAAAATGCTATTCGTTCTAAGCTTTTCTGCTCACTTTTCATTCTCTGTGTCAATGGAATAAAGAATAAGGGGGGAAAAAAACAATAAGAGGCATCCAACACCTATATTACCCGAATTCAAAGAGCACACCCAACTGTCTCTGAGGAGCTGTCTTCAGGGCACAGCAGCACTGTGCAAAGCAGATACTAGTTGGAGACTGTTACTGCTGTAAATATCCTTTTTGGAAGATGATCTTTTTTGCAAAGCTGACAGCTTAATAGACATAGATAGCTACAACCTGGTTATTCTGATAAGCTATGATGGCTGGTAGTTATGAAATATCATACCTTCTTCAGATGCTTGGGCCAGGGCTGGAGATAAATCATTTTGAAAGTAGGAAGGGAACACCTTGTTTTGTAATTTGATTGAGCAGTTATACCATCTTCACTTGGCAAGGGTCTGAGAAACATAAAAGACAGTACAATCAAATGGATGGTCCAGCTGCCTTGCTTATTTGTGAAGCCAATTTTCCATTGAGAAGGAGTGATCTTGAAACATATTGAGATCCTTTTTAATGGTCTACGTATCTGATACTACTGCTGGGTTTGCACATTAAAAATAACCAGCAATGGAGACATTGGGGATTTTACTGCGGGCAGGCAAGTAGAAGCCTTGGAGAGAGGGCATGTGACCATGGAGGTGTCTTCCTCTCCACCTCAAGGGGGCAGCTCAGCCTCAGCAGGGGTTATGGTGGGTCATGGCTCTAGGTTGGGGAGGAGTAAGTGGGTCAGACTCAAGTTCTGATGCTTTATGATCAGTTTTATTGGCAGCCGAATTGTAAACAGAAGGAGGGTTGGTCTCCTCTATGGAAATCTGGGTGGTTCCCTGACCCTGGTGGGTTTCTTCACCCATGACCATCCCTGGTCCTTGGACAGCCTTTAACATTGGTGCTTAGATGGATGCCCATCAACCCCCTCAGGCTAGGGACCACTGTGTGTACCACAAGACCCAGCTGAGTTCCCACTGCAGGAGCAGAAGGGATTGTGGGGGTCTTCCCAACTAGTGGGCAGGGGTGCCCAAATACCTGGTCCTCCTGGGGGACTATAACCAGAAGAAAAGTTCATCAGTAGGCCTCCTCTTTCTGTATCCCTTTGTGCTCATTCCTGTCTTTCCTCCCTTCCTCCCCCTACCCCCTTGTGCCCTCTTTTTGACTGGTACCAGCTGCCCAGCCCCTTGTTAGTAAGAGAACCGGCAGCTGGTGTCTCACTGGCCTCCTCCGCGCTGCCCCTTTTCCATGGTTGGCCAATGTCTGGAGTTGATGAGACCACTGTACACCACGGAGATTGGTTTGGGGCCGTATCCTGCTGTTTCTGCACATGTGTCCAGCTCAGGAGCTGTACTCCATAGTGAGCTGTTGGACGTAGCAACAAAAAAAAAAAAGGGTGACAGGTATCAGGCAGGACAGTACAGGTAGACCTCACGAAAATCTGGCAGGTCTTCTTGGACCTATTTGAAGATTGATATCCAGGTTCCTATTATTAGTCTTCTGCAACAAATCTAGCTTTCAAAAGTAACAAGGATGGTTTTTTTTCATTATTATTGATATTATTTCATTCCCTACTCTTTTTTTTCTTTTTCTCTAATTCAGGATTTTGAATGGATGAGCTGAGAAAATATTCAGAACCATTCCAGATGATTGATGTTTGGTAGCACTAATACATTACGTGATGCACTTTGGTACAAAACAGTAACAATGTTTAATAACCAAAACAACATTAGCACTGACTGTCTGGATCAGGGGTGCTCACACTTTTTTGGCTCGAGAGCTACTTTGAAACCCAGCAAGGCCCGGAGATCTACCAGAGTTTTTTTTACAATGTTCGCGCCATCATAACATATAACATTTCTGTGTACAATGTATGTTGGTGTACCTTGAGCCCCACTGAGTATAACAGGACTTACTCCTGAGTAGACATGCCTAGGATTAGGCTGTGAGGCTGCAATCCTAGCCACACTTACCTGGGAGTAAGCCCCATTGAGTACAATGGGGCTTACTCCCGGCGTTTCCTCCCAGAGGCACCTGAAGGGGGGGTTGGCACTCCGTGATCCACCTATTGAGCACCCCTGGTCTGGATGCTTACCCCCCTCCCATTTGATATGCTGATCCTCCCAAACTGCATCAGCCCTGCCTAGATTCAATTGAACACAGTGCATTTCCCCATTCAGAATAACAACATGCTCTGCCTTGAATGGATGCTAGTAAGAAGCAGGGCATGTGTCTAGCATCTTGCCTTGCAGTATTGTAATCTGTGGACCAGAACTAATGCAATTTTGCCCCATCAGTTATACATCAAAGTTTGCATGATTAAAAAGAGAGCGTAACTGAAGTGTACTGAAAACTGGGCCTCAGTTAATGATTTAGCAAATGCATCTGGAAAAACAGCTCATTTTTTTTTCAAATAGAGCATGGTTCAGGGATAGCAGGTGTCAGGACGCATATGCTCCAAAACTGGATTCTTAGAGTGCAATTGGGTGCAAGCACCCACTCCGCCGGCCCAAGTCCCTTGCGGTGACTGATGTATGTCGCAAAAAAGCCGTAAAGACCTTTCACACCACTCTTGGTATAGGCTGGTGCACAGATGTGCACTGGCCTCCCTGTGCCAACAGGGTGAGTAGGGGCAGAGTGAGTTTGTGCTGGCCGAGCTTGGCTGGCGTGGAAGTCTGGAAAGTGTGGGGAGGGTGGGGAGGAGGTGTTTTGGGGTGGGGGAGGGTGAGCAGCTGGCGGGATGGTGGGCAGGGAGCAGGAGGCAGGGCAAGGATCCGGCACTATGCTACGTCCTAGCCCCGTTCCCAGGCAGTCTGGGCCAGCCCTGGGCTGCTTGGATTTGCGCCACCGTCTTTCGCGCATGCAAACACACTGTCTGGGCCCAATCCTAACCCCTTATGTCAGTGCTTTCCAGCATGGGCATAGCAGTGCCAGTGGGATGTGTGCTGCATCCTGCAGTTGGGTGCCACTCACGGAGGCCTCCTCAAAGTAAGGGAATGTTTGTTCCCTTACCTTGGAGCTGCATTGCCCTTATGTCAGTGCTGGAAAGCACCAACATAAGGAGTTAGGAATGCTCCCACACTCAGCATTCCAAGGGGAAGGCCTGCACAGGGGTTTGCAACAGATTCCCCTGAGTTGGCATCATTGCTACCTAGAGAAGGAATACTCCCTCTAGCAACATAGTAACATAACAGCTCTGTTGATAAATATAGCATCCAGCCTTCAGAGTAGATTAGGGTCAAACTCAAAAGCCTAAATGCATACACACATACACAAATGCATAAGACATCCCTCCAAGCTTCACCCACCCAAACAACCTGCTGCACCTTGGCCCAAAGAGAAGGGAACTCTTCTCTTTGGGCCAAGGGACAATGTGTGAATGCTGGATAAAGGTCCCACAGTGCACAGACCCGAAAGTGCTTCATTAACCATTTAAAACAAACAATTAGTTGAAGCTGCCATGTATATCAACCCTTGGCAATATAAATCAAGGAAGTCGCATAAGATGTAGGCTTTGTTCTTGCCTCTTTCCGTATTTACATAAAGCCTCCTTTGTTTCTGTCTTGCTCAGTGACCCAGGCCTGTAATGTCAGGTGTAAATTTGTGCTACAGCCTTTCAATTTCAAACATTTATAGGGCAGTTTCCAACAGGAAGCAGGAAGGAAATATTCTGGGTAACAACCTAGAGCAAGAAACCTGGTTACTGTTTTAAGAGGGGGGAAAAAAATAACACAGTAGCCATAGCAATAAATGACCAGGAAGTAACCTGTAGGTTTGTTAGCTGGGTGTTTATGTTCCTTATCCTGATTTTCTTTGCATATACTTATTGCATGGCTTTGAAAAACTGGCCAGGGGCCAGTCCACTTCTCCAGAGTTGGGCCAAAGGAAGAGAGCAGATGCAGACTCTCAGGTTAGGACCCACAGGATGAAAGGTCCATTTCATATGCTGTTTGCAAGCCTTTAACCATGTTTTTAATAAAAAAAAAACATAATTCAGGGCCAAACTAGAGGTGTACACAGGTTGCATGACTGACGCCTGTGTGTTTGCTTTTTAAAATGTAAATTGCAGCTACCTCAGTCTAAATTGGGACAGTGACGGGGGAGCTTCAATCCTTGTGTGAATTCCATACCCTCATAGGAAATCCCATTCCCTCACAGATCAAGGCTGGGTTTGCCTCCTTCTATGGCTACTATTTGTCCCAGAAGGGAAGCTCCCATTGGTGCCAGTGGGAATTTATTGCTTGTGTTGAAGGGAGAGGGGGAAAGGGAGCTGTGGTAGAGGCTGGAGCTTTTGGAGTGATACAGGGCACAATATAACTTTCCAGCACTTTCCAATATAACCAACTTTCCAGCTCTGGAATAGCGGTGCCAATGGGATATGTGCTGCATCCTGCAGTTGGGTGGCACTCACGGAGACATCCTCAAAGTAAGGGAATGTTTGTTCCCTTACCTCAGAGCTGCATTACCCTTATGTCAGTACTGGAAAGCACTGACATAAGGGGTTAGGATTGCGCCCTGAGGGACTAAATGGACTGGCTGACAGACTACAGGACCTGCTGACTGACCAATAGATTAACTGACTGGTGGACGGACGGATGGGTGAACAGACTACTGAGGATTGCTGGAACAGGGACTGCTGGAGACTGCTGGAACAGACTGCTACAGACACTGGAGACTGGTGTGTGGCTGCCATGCCCAAGAACTGGTGAGAACCAAGGTGTTGCTGTGATGGCTGGAGAACCTGCTGGAAGGAGAGGGGAGGAAGGCGGACCTCTGCAAGTTGAACAGGCGAGCTACCCTGGTGGTGGAGCAGTACCCAGCAGTGCTTTCTGCAGAATTAGGGCTATTTCAAGTGAAAAGGGGAACTACGTAATTAGCTTAAAGTGGGCATAAGTTCTCTAGAATGAGCTTGGAACAGGCGAGCTACCCTGGTGGTGGAGCAATACCCAGCAGTGCTTTCTGCAGAATTAGGGATATTTCGAGTGAAAAGGGGAACTAATTAGCTTAAAGTGGGCATAAGTTCTCTAGACGGGGCTTGGAACAGGAATTTGGCAAAACACTAGGGAGTCCAGGACAGCTACAATTGGTGTTGCTATGTTAGCATTAGTTTCTACAGCTATATTATACATGACTGGGCCTTTTCTGCTGTGACATGGCAACTTGTTGCTTCAGGATGTGACGTTGACTCCTTCATTGCCACTGTTCCAATGGTGGTTAGAGACATACCTGTTCCACTTAGCCTTTGGAATTTACTTCTTTTTGTTTTTTTCAGATGTACATGTGTTTGTGTGATTGACATACTGACTTAATTTTTTTAGTTGCTGTTAACTGATGTGGCTGGCTCCTGATAGTGTTTCTCTTGGTTGGTGCTGTTATTTCTTGCTTTTGTTTGTTGATCATTTCATTGTTATATGCTAGTTTTATTGTGTTTGAAGCTATTTTTATGCCCATATAGGCCATCTGGATGGGGAAAGACAGGGTATGAACATTTTAAATAAATACACGGAATAAATATGTTTAAATAAATATACATATTTATAAAATCTAAATAAATATTATGTTTTCTGCTTTGCTGCAGGGTGTGAACAGGATCAAATCTATGGTATGCCAGGATCAGCCCTGGTGTGGCAGCAGATGGCATTGATGAACCATAGGTTTAGCCTGTTTGTGTGCAAGCCAGCCCCAGGTTGTGATGTAGCACTTGTAAGTCTCTTTGATTTGAATGAGAAAGGTTCAGATATATCTTGATCTCTAGTTTTGCAATCAGAGCCACTGAAAAATTTGGATTGGATAGTGCCCTTAATTCCTTGTTGTTTATTCCATGTGGGATTATTTAAACCATCTCTGGGCTCACAAGTCATGAGTCAATCTTAAAATGGTGCCATTCAGTTGAGAGGTTTTAAATAACTGGGGCAGGGCATTCTGTAGTCTGACATTTCTTTGGCAAGACACGCAACACACAAAACAATTGAAATTGAAATTCTAAACATGCTAGCTAGAACCACGTCACCATTTTAGACTTTAAATAGCTCATTAGATGGCTCAACGCTCTCAATAAAATTGATACTTCTCTCTTGTGCTGACTTTTTACTTTCAAAAGCAAACAAAAACGTTTCTCTTGTCCCTGGAATTGTTTGGCTGCTATGGATAGCATTTACAGTGCTTTTATAATGGTAATCTGTTTCAGAGAAACCATTGTATTATGAAAACATTGTAATGTGAATCCTACAATGCATTGTTTTTTGGGAAATCATTCCAAGACCTCAGAAATGGAAGTTTCTGCCACAGAACTAAGCTATTTCTCTCTCTAAAAGGTGAACTGAAAGGTGCCTACTATGCTCTTTAGGGGCCATGGCTATCAGTTTACACAATGTTGTAATTATAAAACACAAATTTCAATGCCATATCCTTCCCCCAATACACATAGCTTCGATGTTAAAACTGCTGCAGCTGGCTGAGATGCTACCTAGAAAGCTTCTGTTTGTGTCAGTGTTCACATCAGCTATATTCTTTCTTCCATATGCACATCCACAATGTTAAAAACACTGCTGTTGGCTGAGAGACTACCAAATGCATTCACATTATTGACTGATTTATCTATCAACCATTAAGTTCTGTTGATGGCAATATTGAGCCCATTGTAAAGTGAAGAATTTATTGTTTAATGAATGTTGTAAACAACGAGAGACCATTGTAAAGTGAACTCAATGTAACATGGGGTTCCAGCGTACAGGTGGACCGTGTTTATCTGTGGATTTTTCATCCATGGATCTGGCTCAATGCAGGTCTGGGGGGACCTGCGTTGAGTCAGACTTGGCTCCACCTTAGCCCTGTGCCCTGGTCTCCTCTGGAGGGCTTTCTGAAGCCTGTAGATGCAGCACACGTCCACCTGCTGTGTCTGCAAGCTTCAGAATGGCCTGGAAAACTGAGGGAAACCGGAAGTGACTTTTTTCCCCCCTGAAAGGCTTTCTGAGGCCTGGGGAAGCTCCTGGTTTCCTGAGGGAAAACAGAAGTGACGGTTTTTCACCATATTAGGCATTCTGAGGCCCTCGGAATGCCTTATATACTGAAAAAAAATCTCCATTTTCCCTCAGGAAACCAAAAGTGGCATTTGTTTTAACCTATTCTGCAGATGTGCACTGCCTCTGCAGGCTTCAGAAGCTCTGCGGGCTTTCAGAGAGAGAAAGAGGCAGAAAATCACAGATTTGATTATCTGCAATTTTCAGTATCAGCGAGGGGTCCAAGAATGGTATTCTTACCAATACATCACTGCATGTGCTACTAGAAATTCTTAGATAAATTATTGCTATGCTTTGGCAGTCATCTACTATCAATTCGCCTCCTTCTTAAAGAGACTGAAACACCTTCCAGAAGTATGTGCTGAGAAACAACAATACTTAAAAGCACATAATCATACAGACAATTTTTCCTTCTAAAACACATTTATTTGAAAGGTAGTGCATTGCACATTGGCACTACCTAGTGGAAGGTAGGCTGTCATAAGGTGGTAGTTAAGGTGATCTGCCTTTGCCTTGGCTACTTTCTAGCCCTCCATTCAGGGATGGGCAAGTACAGCGTGGCTTGACTCAAGTAGAGTTGCTGAGTCACCATCCTCCGTGACTCGACTTGGAAATGAGTCATAACAGGGACACTTTCCGAGTAGATGAGTCACCTTTTAGTGACTCTAAAAGATTTGAGTCGAGTGGCCCCCCCTTTAAAAAGTCCGCTTTGGAAAAAATGGAGCTGCTGCTCCATGGAGGGTGTGTGTGTAGGAGTTCATCACTCCCCTGATGTCCCCACCCATCTGAAAAGGGGGCGGGAGGGACTGCGAAAGAGCAGGGACAGAAGCAGCAAGAGGAAAGAGGGACACACGCAACAGCTGTGAGACTTACCAGGATGACCAGATCCTTTGCAGCCCTATTCAGAAGTAGTCCCACTACAGCTGGTTATCCAGTGAGGCTTCTCCCCCCCACCAGCCATGGTGGAAAGCATGATCACTATGAACTCCCTCCCCCCCTGCTTCCCCACCTCCCCCCCAGCCAATCATAAGGCAAGAACCCCCTTGGGCTCCTCCTCCATCTCTCCCTCAGCCAATAAAAATACCAGGCTGCCCATCCTGCGTCCAATTATCATCCATTCTTTCCTTCTATCACAGATGAGCAAAAGAGCTTTCTCTCGCCTCCCCCTCTGCTCAGATGCATTAACTCTTTCATGCCTCCCGCCTGGCAGTCCTTACTGCTCACCCATCAGACTGCTGACCCCACAAGGTTTTCCACACCATGAAAACAGTAAGCAAGCACACCCCACACCCAGACACAGACAGACTGGAGTCAGCATGCGTGGGGATGAGTGCTGAGTTGGGGGGGCCCTGACTCGAATGTTTTTCAGAGTCTTCCAGGAGTGTGACTCACAAGTTGCTGAGTCACCCAAAATCATGCATTTTCATGACTCAAGTCTGAGTCACTGATTCAAGTTCCCAACCCTGCCTCCATTTAGACTGATTTCACCCATGGAAGCTAGAAGCTCAGTCTTCCAAGGCAAATTGCCTGATCAACATGGGGTGAGTGTTGCTGCACAGTAGCTGGACCACTTTAATCATTGGGGTAGTTCAGGGGAAGCAGGGTGGGGGAGCAGAAGTCCCAGACTTCTCCTACAGCAGCAGCAGTGATGTCATCAACCAGAGCGGACAAGTTCTGCCCTTGAATTATTTTCCTAGGGACCTTAGCTGAGGAAAAACTCAGCAGAAGGCAAACTAAGTAATTTTCTTGGGGCATATGTTAATGGCTATTCTTTTTCCCAAGGGCTGTTTGAAAGACAATACTGTATGCAAGTCCTTTTGAATACAGTGGAACTTACACAGGCTAACTCTCTAATATACTGTCCGAAGAGCTCTTTGCGTAAGAAGTTGAGAGCCTTTATCAACATTCAACAGGAGGATGTGGCCGGATCTAGGCAGCTCTTGCCAAAAGTTACAGAACAATAACTTTTTGGACAGCAAAGAAGTGCCTTACTTCTGAGAGTAGTGCTTTGAGGTGCTTCAGCCACAGGAATATTACTTCCCTCCACTTTGAGCAAAGTCAGTGTTTTTAGATCAACAACAAAGGCCTAAGTTCTCAGGTCCTCAATTCAAACTGGGTCTGCTTTTGTACCTTTTTACTTGCCACAGCAAGGGGGTGAGGACAGTTGCCTTTTAAAGTTGATACCAATGAGAGTAGGAGCTGTGGCGAGGAAGGGCTCCTCAGGAGGATGATCTCTAGGACACTGGCTCACCTACTCTCTCATTAAAAGCTTTTATGGCCTCTTTGTGTGTTATTTCTGTATTTCATTTAGAGAGAGAGTTGAGGGGGGGGGTATTGGTGGCCTTTTTGCCCTGCTGCTCAACTCATACAGGCTTAACTTGCCTGTTTACTTCAGTGCTTGCTTTGCCACTAGATGAATGAGTCTTCACGGAGGCTTCCTCATGCCTGTATAGCTGGCTCCTTTGCAGCTAGCTGCAGTTTGCATCTTTAGTTCCCCCTTGTGTTCAGTTTAGAATAGGAGGGTTTCATGGAAAGGAAAAGAAAGCAAGTCAGCTTCTGGGCTGCCCCACACTACAATGAGTGTTACTCTGAATGTGGATGGTGAGCCCTGGGAAAGGTGATTTTCTCAGGAGTGTGGACAATGGATGCTGATCAAAGTGATGCTTAAGGCAATATCAACTCCTCCCCTTGCCATGTTCTAATCTAGACTGAGCCAAGATGTAGGATAAAGAGAAGCAGACAGCTTGCAACTTTCCACTAAATCAACTTCCTGATGTTTATTACATCACATCTTCCCCCAAAGTTCCTTCGGCCTACAAACAGTTCTGCTAACAAAGTGAAGCAACTTCTCTATTCTTGTTTAAAATGCTGAAGTCCGTATACATAGTTTGTCTCCTGTTGGCAAACTGTAAGAACTTATTCCGTTTATTAATGGTGGTTGTTTCCAACATGCTGCTGTTTATTTAAATTTACTCAAGGATTATTATATTCTTCTTTCAGTTCTGCCGTCTCAGCTATCCCAAGGTGACAGTAAGGAGGATGAAGGTGGTAAGTTTTATACTGAAATAAGTGAGATATCGTAAGATTCAGAATATTATCTAGGAGTAGTTCACATGTCCAATTGTCTCTATTCCAGGTCTTGTTTTTTAAACTAAATGCTCAATTAAAGAAAAAAAATGTTGAGTTTACTGTATAAACATAATTGTACTTTATGTTTTATTAGTCCAACAAGAACAGCTGTGCAGAATATATAGGGCCATCTTTTCAGACTTGATCTCAAGTGTTTGAGGGACTGGGGGGGAAAAACGGAAACTGGCAGGTCAGGATTTATTTTGTATTGCCCGCCCACCCCCCTTTATTCTGCTTGTGTTTGGATACCTGCTGCTGACTTTGGGGCTAATTACACATTCTGCACAACTGTGCATATTACAGTTCTTATGTTATAGGTTTTGTTTGTTGTTTTTGGCCTAAATATAAAAATTTGGGAAGGAGGACTTGTAAGCAGAAAAACCATGGGGGCTGCATGTGGGGCTATCAGTTGTTCTGTATGACTAGTAGTTGGTTTGTGACTACATTTGGATCAGGGCCACAATCTACATTTGCTGTAGGAGTTGCCAAAGCTAAAGAGAAATTTGATAGAAATTGCATCTGAAGGTTTTGGAAATAAAACTCAAAAGAAATTGGGACCCCAGCAGACTTAGGAGAGAGAAATTATATGAAAGTTTCAGGCATTGTGTCTCCCATTGTGCTTTAAGATCCACTTTGGCTATTAATGGCAACTGTCTTCAAAACACTGCCTTTTGTTTAACTTTACTCAAGCTGTATTGTCTTCTTTCAATTCCTCCTTCTCTTTTAGTCCAGGATGACAGCACTGAGAAGAAGAAAGGGGGTAAGTTTCTTCTTGCGCTTATAATGAGATTCAGAATATTATCCTAGAGAAGATAACATGTTCAGCTGTCTGAATTTCTCTTTTTTATCAATAAATATGAGGGTCAGAAAAGAATCTTGGTTTAGTGTACAATATAGTGAAGCACAATAAATATACTTCAAATGTACAGTATATAAGTAAATTTCAAAAATAAATATTTGTGTAGAAAGTATACTGCCATTGTTCAAATTTGAATCAAATATGAAGACACTGGCAAGTTGGAATTTTCAATTACATATTCTGTCTATATACTTGTAATGGCTGCTGACGTTGTGGCAATTACCCACAAGTGTCCACATCAGTGCCTTGACACTGATTTCTGTTGTTCATTAATTGAGAAGAGCTCCCTAAGCAGGCAGGGGAGGGGAATCTGAAGGTGAGAAACAGTAGATTGCATATTTCACTCTTCCCCCCAACATTTTCTCTTAAATAAGACCATGAAGTCGCTTCCTCCTCCCCCAGTTTCAAAATGTGTGTTTTTCCTCACTTGGAATCTGAAGGGGGAAGCTTTAGGGGGCTAATTCATAGCAGAGGCCAAGCACTTCTCAGCTCCTAATTCTCCCTTCCTAGAGTTGCATTTCAAAATAAATCTCCAAGTACCCTCTAAAATGTTTATATTTGTTCGAATATTGGGTTGTGTCCTAAGGTCTTCTGAGGCTGCTTCTGCTCTTGAGATATCAGCTCTCAGGAGCACATTTTTGGAAGGTGCATCCTGCCACAGACTTTCCTGCCCCAGTAGGTGGCTGGGGGCTGGTAGCTCTGGTGGAGTGCTTGTTCCACCAGTGCTACAAGCCCATAGGACTGGGCTGTGAATGGTACTTTTATTTTGACAAGGGCTACAGAGGGGAAAAATGGAGGTGGGTAGAGTGACTTGTGGATTGCTAGTCCTGTATGGGTATCCTGAGGGAGAACTAATTCTAATGGTGGAAAGGGGAGTTGGCTGATCACAGCTTTCCTGGATGTGTAAACCTGGTTTCTTCTCTATAACAGAAACAACAATACTCCCCTTTCACTCTTAGTTTATGTATTTTTTGTGTATGTGTTTATCTACTGTACTGTGCTGGGTAACATTATAGAAAGTTCTCAAAAGATAAATCATTAAAAAAGATGAATCATTAAAAAAAAGAACGTGATATTCCTTTCTTTTTTAATGCCCAGCATATTTTAAGATTTTTGAAATTAATAGTAGATTCTTTTTGCAGGTTTGCCGAAGAATGTGCTTTCCTGCTCAAGGAATGTGTCTAAGCCAATGATTTACAGTCCCTCACAGGAAGCCACCATAGGCTGGAATGTGACACTTGAGTGTGTCTCACAGAATGGTTCGCCGCCAATTAACTACACATTATATAAAGGACAAAATAGAATGCTGCCTACTGTAATCAAAGACAAGGCAGACGATAAGGCTTTGTTTAACTTCACTATCAATTCTTATGATGAATTGGGTGAATATAAATGCAAAGTTCAAAACAGATGTTTGAATTCATCCCGATACTCTACTGGTTTCAGTTTTAAAGGTAAGAAGTATGTGCATTTTCTAGTAGCAAGAAAAGAGATTTTAATGTTAGGGGCTCATCTTGAAAAGGACTGATTAGGATTCCTTGTTGGCATCAGACATTTAAGAGCTTGAGAGTCCCACTCCTAACTGTTTGCAATAATCCAGACTTGTGTATTACAAGGGATAATATACACTATAAAGCAGATGAGTCAATCCAGCAAGAAAGATCCACATGTTTATGCAGCCTTTTGCAAGTGGAATGGAAGCACATTCCTGTTCGCCTTGCAGTATTAACCTGAGCCCTTCTAAACTGAGTTGATATGTCTGAAGCTAAAAGGGCTACACATCTGCACAAAAGGCACTTCTGTACTGGAATTAGACTGCACACAGTTGGTAACTGGGGCCATGTTCTCTACTAACTCAGTGAGTTAGTAGAACGGGATCTTGGCTACATTGCTTCAGACCACGGATGGGAGTCTATGCAATTAAATGTTCCTCCATCCAGAAGCTCCCCATTCATAAAAGACCAACATAGTGTGTTAGCATAGCTTTCTTCCTACCATATTAATTTTCAGCATGTAGAGATTTTCTTATGTAAAGGAACATTCATTTAATCACAACCGCTGCCAGCTGCAGTCTGAAGTGGTGCACTACCAGCATAGGTTGATTCCCTGAGACCTAAGCCCTTTCTTTCTCCTTGAGAAGACCTTCCTTTCTCCTTGAGAAGCACCAGGAAACGGCAAGTGGCCATAGTCTGCCAATGCATGCACATCGTGCATGCATTGACTGAAAACCTGCATATACAGCTGTTACTGTGCATTTTCACTACTGAGGCCTGCAGTGCCCATTTGACAAGATCTTGTGTCAGCTGAACTTCTCTAAGTATGCTAGGCCTCTTCATGCGATGATTTGAGGGGATCTCTGCACATACACTTCTTCTATTAGCAGATCATCACCCCTTTTAAGCTTTGCCTGCATCTCTTCTTTCACTCCTGATACTTTCTTGTGAGGGAGAAAAAGGTGGTTGTTTTACCACCCTTTCCTGGTCTTGGCTGCTTTGCAAAACTGTAGAGATGGCTGCATGACTGTTCCTGAATTAATCTGCTTGTGCAGAACAGTAACAAATTTCATGCAAATAAAATAAGCATAACTATTTTCCTCTGCCTTATGTTAAATGACAAGGATCAGCTAAAGAAAAACCAAGAGGGCTCAGCTCAGCAGTTCCTTTCCTTTGGTAATACAAGTCTTCCTTATACCTTTCTCTTTCCAAGTCGCCCCATGTCATGTCTACTGTCCTCCAGGTGCCCTGAGCAAGAGCCTTATGTGAGGCTACTAGTTGTTGATTTGTGACTGCAGCTGGATCAGGACCCAAGTCTATATTTGCAGTAGGCTCTTCAAGGCTAGAGTGCAAACTGGCCAAAATTTTGCTTAGAACTGTTGAGCACAAACACAACTGGAAGAATACACCAGCAATGGTAAACAGGGCTAGGGGTGGAATGTGTACTGGCAAACCATTGATGCAAAATATGTACCCAGAAAGATGATGTACAAACAGCTTTTGCTTACAGTCATTTGTGACTGCATCCATGGTGGAAAGACATTAGGTTGTTGTCAATTTGGCAGGGGAGAATGACCCTTGCCTTCCCGGTAGCAGAGTGGCACAGGAGCATAGGGAGGGAGCACAGGGAGCGAACGGTCCCAAACAGAACCAAAGACACAGACACACGCTTGTCGGATGCGGAAGCACGTATTGGTAAGGAGCAGGCAAAAGAGTAGTCAGTCAAACAGTCCAGAAGTCAGGGATACAGCAAGGCACAGTAACAATAAGCAGTCCAAGTCAGAACACAAACCAGCAGCACAACACACAGAAACTCCACCACAACAACCCACACTTGGTGTCTGCTTTCGCCCCCTTATATACCGGGGCCAGCCAATCAGAATAGGGCAACCTCATCGTCACAAGACAGTCTTGTGACCCTCTCTGATTGGCTGTCCAGTGGTGCATAGCACCACTCCTCCATAGCCTACGTGACTTAGCTCACATCCCTCCAAGTCACATGGCTCCCACCTAACACATGTGCAACTGATTACACACACACACACACAGAGTGCTGCAGTTACATTTGTTCACCGGGCCTGGACATCAAGGCCCCTCTGCCACATCCTGGCTGACAACAATTCCAGGCCTGACAGTTGTATTCAAAAGATGGCTTTCAAGAGCAGAAAGCCCTTTTGGTCATGCAGACTGCTCCCACATTTCAGCTGATTCCCCCCTCCTGCTACAGCCCGCCTCAATGCTCTTTAAAAGTCTAGTCTCAAGGATCAGGGGACACTCCACAACAGTATAAGATGGAGATGAGCAAGTGGGAAAGGCCCACTGTGTGAGTGGAGTTCTGCTCACACTACTTTGGTTACAAGCTCTTTTTTTCATCTTGCTAAAAAAGAAAATCACGTTGGATAGAGAGCACAGTCATTAACATTCACGTTACTATTTTCTTCTCCCATTAGCGCCAAAGAAGGACAATGCAGTGGTGTTCATTGTGTCTCCTTTGCTGCTGCTGATTGTGTTAGCTGTTATAATTTCATTGCTGATCCTTTGGTGTAGAGCAAGTAAGTTTGCCTGTCCATACCTGTATTTACAATCCTTTTTTCCTCAAAACTCATTATTATTATTAAAAAAAAAAAAAGTGGTCCCAGGGTCACCCAGTGAGCTTTGTGGCTTACTGGAAATTTGAAACTCTCAGGTCCTGGCTTGACATTGTAAGCCCTACACCATGCCAACTCTACTAGGACGCATAGCATAGAAAGCACTAGTTACTTTTCAATTCCTACAGTGAAAGGTTCCCAGTGCAAGCATTACTACACACAATGCAAACACACTGTGGAAAGTTATATTCTTCCTCCAATATGTCTCCCCATCCACATAATATATGAAGCAGCTGACAGTAATCATCTGATTTTTACAAAGCCTAAAAATCATGCACCTGAAACTGAGTCACTGCTTCCTATGTAAGAAAATAACTTGCCCTTCCTATCAACCAAAAAGAGCGCAACAGAACCACATTTTCTCATCATAGGATCTTGGTTTCTTTTTGCAGGAAAATCGAAACCAACCAGCTCACATGCTGGTTCTGTGTCAACTTACCCAAGAAGCTGCGCAACATGTGAGAAGACTGGTAAATTCAAAGCAATTCACTCTTAGTCATAAAACATGCTTTAGAAAGGGGGAAGTGGGGAAGTGGGGAAATCAGTGATCCCCTCACAGCCATATTCTAACATTGGTGAAGTTGCAGGCTCTCTGAACCTCTTTCTGCTAACATATGGAACCAACATATGGAACCAACATATGGAACCAACATTCTTGGTTCCATATGTTAGCAGAAAGAGGTTCAGACTATTTGGTTTTTTCTGGCACCCATTGCTAAAATCTATCAGTAAACAAGTAGCTGAAAAGTTCATCTTTAGAGAAGCACCAAGGGTATTACTACAGTGAACCGTCAATTTAACCCATTTTTGCCCAGCCCACAGATGTACACATTTGGTCCCTATTGCATAAATGCAATGTTGGGCAGAAATGGTTTAATGAACTAATAGGTGAAAGTGGTCTTTATTAAATCCAAATGCATGAAATCCAATGGACATGCACATTCACAAAACATATAGGATTTGTTCTTTATGAAGGAGAAAATGTCTGTTATTTCCAAAGTCTGTTAAATCAAAGTTTCCCTGTATTGTAACGCTATATCACTCTATTAGATGCTTGCAGCAACTGTTTTTGGCCTGGAAGAACTGCCACAGAAGAGCTGTTTGAGGGGTTAGAAGAGATGGCAGGGGTTGAGGAGAGAGAGAGAGAGAGAGACTGGATTCCAGAGAAAAATAGATATGCGAGGAGATTGGAAGAGGTCCCAGGGAGGCAGCAGCAGAGTAAAGAACAGTAAAGAACCCTTGTGCTTCTAAGCAGCCTTTAAGCAGCAGCTGCATCAGCACTGATAGCCAAGGGAGACAGAGAACTGAAAGCTTCAGCAGAAGAGACAAGCCTGAAAAATCTGCCTGTTCCACCCAGCTGGGGTCCTCCTCCACTTAGATTGTGCTTGTGTTAGTCATTCTTGAGATTGTGCAGTTATTCATACTGGTTTCCCTGCTGCTGCTTTTTGTTTCTGTCCCTGTTGAGTAAATCCTAAATAATAGTTTCTCCTTATGTAAAGTTGCCTACTACATTCCCCTATAATATCCTTTCAAATGGGATAGAGACACCACATATTCTTTTGGGCTCTGGTAATATATTCCCTCACTGCCACAGTCAATTATTATCCAACACATAGAGGTTGCTGGAAGGGAAAAGTGGTGCCACACAATGATACAATATAGAAATTCAGTATTTTATGTTTATAAAGGTGATTTATACCATATCAGGGAAAGGTCATTAAACAAAATAGGGTCTAGCATTATTTTCTTGGCGTAATTATGAGGATGACACAGAGCACCTACAGCATTCAGTCAAAACATTGGGTTGAATCCTACATTTAGTTAGTTGTATCTAACTTAACTTTGGATATATCCAATATCTATTTGTTATTCTGGTCCTAGAGAGATCCAGTGTTGTCAAAATAACCTAACAATCAGCATTGCAGTGCAGCTCTTTACAGAATGACATGCTATGGCAGCACTGTGTACTGTGTATGTAATAGCTGTAATAGCTAAGAATGCTAACGTTAGCTAGCTGAGAAGAGAGGGTGGACAGTAGAAAGTAGATGGAATAAGAATGGCAACAAAATAAATGGCCCTGGGCTGGCTCCAGAATCATGTAGAAATGGAGGGGTTAAAGACTGAGGGCTGTAATCCACCTTTAGGGTGCAATCCTAACTCCTTATGTTAGTGCTTTCCAGCACTGATGTAAGGGCAATGCAGCTCCAAGGTAAGAGAACAAACATTCCCTTACTTTGAGGAGGCCTCTGTGAGTGACACCCACCTGCAGGATACAGCACATGTCCCATTGACACCGCTATGCCAGTGCTGGAAAGCACTGACATAAGGAGTTAGGATTGCATCCATATTCTGTGAACACAGAGGGATGAAATTGGAATCAGAAAAGTTAACTAGAGCAAAGTAAGAATGGTTTCATAATTGTAACAAAAAGGCAAATGCCAGTCAATGTAAATAAGCAGTGCAATCCCAACTTCACCATTTATACTGCTGGAGCCTAAGCTGTTGGTAACTAACCAGAAAATAGGTCTTGGCAGATAGCTCAGTGAAAATGTCAAACTAGGATGCAGCAGCTATGAAGATGCAAACTCCCATGCTACAAGCAGAATCACATAGAGAATTTTTGCCCTAACTGCAGATGGGTCATGTACAATCCAGCCCATGGTGGCCTAAAGTGCTTTTTGACTAATCTTTTTTCACTTATTTCTTACTCGCAGGCCATTCAGCATACGAAAATGAGGACGTTGCATATACGGAGGTAAAATTTGATACCAAGGACAACAACTACGGAAAGGGTAAGATTCATCTTATGTTCTGCAAATAGATCATCATCAAGAATATTTATATATCACTTTTCAACAAAAAGTAGTTCACAAAGCGGCTTAAATACAAAATATAAATTGATAGAAGATATGTAGTGTGTTCATAAGACAACTCAAACCAAACTGTATTTAAGTAGTTGCCATTAGGCAAAACAGTCGAGTCCACATCTGAAGAGGACCAAAACCAATAGTAAATTACCTGCTGGAGGATTACAAGCAGTAAGGAGGATTATGAAATTACTCCTGTTAACTGCCACCTGATTAAAATACAGTTACCAAACAAAACAATGCAGTTTCCTTCAAAATGATGTAAATGGAAAGCAACCTCTGTATTTGACATTCTTGCAACCCGAGCGAAACAATTTTTCAGAAGTAGCACTGAAATCCATGGGACTACTTAGGCTGCAATCCTATCCACACTTACCTGGGAGTAAGTCCCATTGGCTATAATGGTACTTACTTCTGAGTAGACATGCATAGGATTGGGCTCTTAGTATGTTCCCCCACTATTTTAAGAGGACTTGGGGTCCAGTCCTATCCAACTTTCCAGCACTGGTGCAGCCGCAAGGTAAGGGAACAAATGTACACATGCCTTGAGGAGGCCTCTGCCTCCCCACCACAGAATGCAGTGTACAGCCCATTGGCACAGCTGCACCGGCACTGGAAAATTGGATGGAATTGGGCCCCTAAAATAGAGCGAGTATATCATTTGCTGGATTAGAAATGGTAAACACAAATCAAGTGCACATTATTGCAGGTGCCATCCACTTGCATTGCGTAACTTTCAGTGGAATGCTCTTTTGAGCTCAGATTGCCATTCGCATTCTGTTATGGTCACTGATACTCATGGCTTTTCAAAGTACTGTACAAGTAAAGAGATATGAAGACAACTCTGTTTAGGACTGCAACCTTTCTATATTAATTCCTCTGGGTGTTTCACAAGACAATTTTGATGTTGTCACATAGTCTCCCACTACAATGGAATTTTTTAAAAATCCTTTTTGTATGTTTGTAAGCATAAGTTGCTTCTTCCTGGAGGTGAGAGAAACGCTAATTAATTAGACCCATGTATCATTAGTTTTAGATTCAAAAATCTTTATCCAATATTGCAAAAGAACACTGTGGTTCATTTTACAGTATCAAATTCATGGTAAATATATAAAAGTTACTATTTCATACTAAGTGCCATACAATTGCCATTGGCCAGCACTACTGAACTGCTCCTAAGGCAGGGGTGTCAAACATAAGGCCCGGGGGCCAGATGTGGCCCCTGAAAGCTTTTTATCCGACTCTCAGCTGCTGAAGTGTCACTGCTGCAAGGGCAGCCCACATAAAAATTGTGCTGTCCTGTACCTTGAAATCTGATAAAGATGTATTTTCTCTTCTGTCATTTGCAGCTAATGAGTTCCTAAGTGAGATAAAGTGCTTATTTTTGGTTATGACCTGTCTAATGACATCACTTCTGGCCCTCAGCTGGGTTGACACCCCTGACCTAAAGCATCTGAAAGATTTTCGTTCCAAAAAGTTGATGAGCAATGTTCCCTGAATGATCTCTTGAATGATATCCTGACCCTCCTCTACTTTCAATAGTTCTGGAATCGGATAAGATGTATTAAGAAACAAATGCTGTCTTTTGAATAATTTATATAACCATTATTTTAAACAATCCATTTCTGATTACTCTAGTGATCATTGAGGAGGATACTACAGTGAATTATGCAGAAGTTGCCATCAGAAAATAAAAAAGGTACAATTCCTTGTTTGGGATTTACATGACAAGCATGTTTTTTAGAAACTTTGGTTCTGTCCATTTTGTTTATGTCACCGTACTCTAGCAGAGAACTGGCAGAAATATTTTTTATTACTTTGTGCTGTTGCAAAGTAGTTATCTAATCTTTTTTTTAAAAAAAGGTAACTACAGGCAGCAACTGGCATGGATAAGGATCAGTTCAGATGTAACATCAAACCATTGATTGATGTTGCATGCTGGGAGCCTCCTAAGCCTTGCACAAGCCTCCTCTCACTGCAACTTCCTGTGCTTCCTCTTTTACAACAAACTATGATTTGTACTTGCTTTCCCAACCACAATTAAATTATGGTTTGCATTTCTAGTTTGAAGAGCATGTAAAAATGGTTGCTTTTGGATCTACCAACAAGCTATGAATGGCAGAGTGTCAGAGTATACGTTGAGCGAAGGGAGCACGCAGGTGTGAGGCTTGCTCCAGTCATTCTAACCATGATTCAGAGTTCCATGTCAGCCAAGCTTGTGAATTCAGCTTCATTGGAACAGTTTATGAAATAGTTTCCAATGCTGTGTAATTTTGTTTGTGTTACAAACCCTGAATATGGGGTATAGGACGAGGCCATGAACAAGAACAATTTGTTTCTTGCTGACCCTACACAATCTTTTTTAAATGAAGCCTTTTAAATATATTCTGCAACAAAGGTTTTGCATTTTGTATGTGTTCTTTAAAAACTACACCCACACTGCCCGCACACACCCTCAAGTAGTGTTGCAACACAATATTTTTTACAGAACACACATTTCCACTGGATTACCCAACCAAGCAGGAACCTGCTGATTGCCAAGTTAAGTCTGACTCACAGAAAAGCTGTCACACATTTGAGCATAATTGATTGGATAAGCCCATACTTCTGTTTTTATGTCTTTATGGGACTCTGAAAATTCCAGTTCTCTCAAGATACGTAACAGACTTGTACTGTTCAAAAGTTCAGTACTATCTATATGCTTTTACAGTACTTGCTAAGTATCTCCATGTCTTACATGGAGTCTCCGGACTTACCCTTATGTCCAGCAGGTGTCCCTGGGAGGGCTGGCTCTGGCATTTCTGACTGTGCTCCTATCCTTTGCACTATGCAGAAATGCTTTATGGTACTTCTGCAACAGCACATGCCTATGGAGCATGCGTGCTGCCAGCACTATTAGCCATTAAGATATGGTTCTATAACATTATGATGAACTCCAAGTAGTGCTTCCCCATTCACATGGTTTTGTCTTGGCCACGTTCCTATCTGGGGAGAATCTTGAAGAGGCCGTCTCTGCTGACCAGGTCGAAAGCCTTTGTGAGATCTATGAAGGCTATAAAGAGTGGCTGTCGTTGTTCCCTGCATTTCTCCTGCAGTTGTCTAAGGGAGAATACCATATCAGTGGTGGACCTGTTGGCTCGGAATCCACACTGCGATTCTGGATAGACGCTCTCTGCAAGTACCTGGAGCCTCTTTAGTACAACTCGGGCAAACAGCTTTCCTACAACGCTAAGGAGAGAGATGCCGCAGTAGTTGTTGCAGTCACCCCTGTCACCTTTGTTCTTGTACAGCGTGATGATGTTTGCATCCCTCATGTCTTGAGGTACTCCACCTTCTCTCCAGCAGAGACAGAGGATTTCATGCAGCTCAGTGACGATGATCTCTTTGCAGCATTTTAGGACTTCAGCAGGGATGCTGTCTTTTCCAGGTGCCTTGCCAAAGGCAAGGGAGTCCAGGGCCACATGAAGTTCTTCTAGGGTTGGTTCACTGTCAAGCTCTTCCAGCACAGTGATGTCCACCCAGGCTCCTCAGCATCATCAGATCTTTCCACAAGGACATGAAGGGCACTGTTGTCTTCGATGGCTCCACATCAGACCCTTTTGACATCCGAAGCGGAGTGAAGCAGGGCTGTGTTCTTGCACCAACCTTGTTTGGGATTTTCTTCGCTGTCCTGCTGAAGCAGGCCTTTGGAACTGCAACAGAAGGCATCTATCTCCGGACCAGATCAGACGGAAAGCTCTTCAACCTCTCCAGACTGAGAGCAAAATCCAAAGTCCAGCTGAAATGTCTGCGTGACTTCCTCTTTGCCGACGATGCAGCTGTCACTACCCACTCTGCCAAAGATCTCCAGCAGCTCATGGATCGTTTTAGCAAGGCCTGCCAAGATTTTGGACTGACAATCAGCCTGAAGAAAACACAGGTCATGGTTCAGGATGTGGACTCACCTCCCTGCATTACAATCTCTGAGCATGAACTGGAGGTTGTCCATGACTTTGTGTACCTTGGCTCAACGATCTCCGACACTCATTCTCTCGATACCGAGCTAAACAAGCGCATCGGTAAAGCAGCTACCACGTTTTCCAGACTCACAAAGAGAGTCTGGTCCAACAAGAAGCTGACAGAACATACCAAGATCCAGGTCTACAGAGCTTGCGTCCTGAGTACACTTCTGTACTGCAGCGAGTCATGGACTCTTTGCTCACAACAGGAGAGGAAACTGAGCGCTTTCCACATGCGCTGCCTCCGACGCATCCTCGGCATCACCTGGCAGGACAAAGTTCCAAACAACACAGTCCTGGAACGTGCTGGAATCCCTAGCATGTATTCACTGCTGAAACAGAGATGCCTGCGTTGGCTTGGTCATGTCGTGAGAATGGATGATGGCCGGATCCCAAAGGATCTCCTCTATGGAGAACTCGTGCAAGGAAAGCGCCCTACAGGTAGACCACAGCTGCGATACAAGGACATCTGCAAGAGGGATCTGAAGGCCTTAGGGATGGACCTCAACAAGTGGGAAACCCTGGCCTCTGAGCGGCCCGCTTGGAGGCAGGCTGTGCAGCATGGCCTTTCCCAGTTTGAAGAGACACTTTGCCAACAGTCTGAGGCTAAGAGGCAAAGAAGGAAGGCCCATAGCCAGGGAGAGAGACCAGGGACAGACTGCACTTGCTCCCGGTGTGGAAGGGATTGTCACTCCCGGATTGGCCTTTTCAGCCACACTAGACGCTGTTCCAGAACCACCTTTCAGAGCACGATACCATAGTCTTTCGAGACTGAAGGTTGCCAATACAAAAAACGTTCCTATCTCACTTAGAACAGTGAATGAAAAGGTGTGCCAGAAGTCAATATTCCCAGCTCTTGCATTGTCTGAATTGGGAAGGATATACTGAAACCCATTCACACAGGAAGATACACAAAATTATCTTTATTACACTTTTTTAGCTGCTGAAATGTGCTTGGTTAAAAAGTCCTTTAATCTAGATATATGCATCATTTCTTTCATGCTGGTGTCCCTGCTTCTCAGTTGGATCACACCATTCTCTAGCGTAGCATCAGTGACCAGGACTGTGAAGAGGATACTCATTTCATCGTACCTGTAAAGGAAGAACAAGAATGTGGTACTGCAATTTGATGCAGGAAGTAGAAGGAAACTTTATATTAGAAATCCACTTTACAGGAAGCTGCAAAGTAATAGGAAGCAATCCTCTACAAAAACTGCCTTGTCATGAAGGAAAATGAAGTGTTGTAATCTGACAATTTAAAAAAAAAAATCACCAAGGGGTAGATCATTTCTGCAGAATGATCTTGCAGAAGCAACAGGATACCAGCAGGAGCTGTTTGCTGCTCATTGCATCAGGCTAGAAAGATATCTTTCTGGCTGATAACTGCTGCAAGAGGCTACTGGCTGCTTGTATGCATGGATTTGTGTCAGCTTCTTAACACCACATCAGCAGCAGAAAGCAAATGTACCTTGCTGGAATGTGTCTGTGACTCTTTGTGTGTGTTGGGTAGGGTGCCTTTAGCTGAGCAGCTGCTAGAAGAGGAAGAAGTTGTCTGCAGAGTAAGAAATTGAGCATGCAAGAAAGTGGGTAGTTGAGCTCATTTACTGAACTCTGGCAGCTACATTTTTAGATCCACATGATCTAAAAATCAGGCACTTTGCAGTCTTTGGTTTGGAAGGAAGGAGGTGGCACAGAAGTGGGAGTGTTTTGGAATAGGCAATGAGTTGGGTCTAAAAATCAATGTTGTAGCACACCTACATGCCCACCCCTATCCTTTATTCCAATCACAAGTGCAGTCCATGACATGGAAGTGGCCAGGGAAAGGCCAGAAAGTTGTCAGAGGGCTTGAAGAGCCTGTCTCTTAGTTGCCGAATCATATATATATATATATATATATATATATATATATATATATATATATATATATATAAATTATTATACTTTATTTTTACCCTGCCTTTCTCCCCGAACGGACTCAAGGCAGCTTACAAAACAAGGTTAAAACAAATTTAAAACATAGTTTAAAACAGATAAAAAATAACATATCATAAAAACATATAAATATATATCCACATAAATCCTATGGAGTTTCATAGAACTTAGTCTGATGTAAATGAACACAGGACTGAAGTTTTGAACATACTGCAAGTTAGACCACTGAGGCATCTAGCCCAGCACTGTGTGCTTTGAATGGAAGTGGAGCTTAAAGGTACAACCAGATAGCTTTCCCAGTTCTGCTACCCAAGATGCTGTTAATTGGGATAATACTGCTGCAGTATCACAGTGGAACTGAATTTCATAACTGCTTGCCTTTTAGGAGTGAGATGGTATACAGGAAACAGATTGATACTTGGCAAACAAACCAAGCTGTGAATCCTTAGTATGACTACTATGCTTAAAGAGTAAATATATTTTTGCTTTGAGCTTCTAAACATAGGGATACACAGTTTTCTTTGACAAAAATCAGAACCATTTTATTTTCGTAGCCTGCTGTATTGAGACGATTTCTAGAATAACACTGGGTTGGATCCCACATACTACAGTGTGGCAGAACATTTCTACATAGGAGGTACCTGACCTCCTCCTTGCCGTAGCAACCTTCTGGAAAATCTCAGAGGGTCTTGAACTTCAGGTTCAAGGATAGTGGTGTGAGTATGCGTGGGTGGGGGGGTTTACCCAAAACCTCATGCAAGTGGAGTTCCTGCATGCAGGTGGATCTTCCAGCTGATTTGAGGCAATTTTCCTCTCTCCAGCCTCCTATATTCCATCCCATCCTGTTCCTCAGGGTAGACATTCTGGAGAAACTAAGTGGACTGCTGTGGAGAAGTCAGGGAAATGGCAGCAGTTTTCAAAATTACCACAGTCACAACACCCTGTTGTGGCAGTACCATCACGTGGCCCTCCCAGGCACCACCATCTTGAATCATGTGGCACCTTACATGAATCAAGATGGCAGCACCCAGTAGAGCTGGTGCCCCTGGGAGTTGGCCATGGTGTCCAGTTTGGGAGCCACTGCCTTATGGAAACATTCTTCCAGATGTACCTTGGAGTTCCTCCTGATTGAAGGGTAAAGATAGGGGAACAATACTTTAAACAAACATGGTACCTTGGATCCAACTCAGTATTATTACCACAGTTAATCCAAGAAGAGTTTCACTCATATAATGATAACCTCTGCACTGGAATAGCCAACAGGAATCCAAAAGGTGCAATTTGACCTCAAGGCCAGCAGAGGGAGTGATAAAACAGCACTTGGTTCTTTCTTTCCCAACCATCACAAAAAACTTTGCATGTGGGTAGGAAAAGCTAGAACAGCCACTGAAGAAGTATCCACAATATTACAGGCAACTCTAAATTTATCCTTACTTTGTATACAGCTGCTCCAGTGAATACTGCATTGTTTCAAGATATCCAGGCCAAACTGAAATCCCATGTTCTAATAATTCATTGAATAATCCCTGGCACACCTTTGAGAGAAACATACTGTCAGTTGCTTAAAACATTAAAATGTAATACAAATCTTCAGTTCAGTACAATGCTTTTATTACCAGCATTAATGAGGTATGAGATATATTCTTTAAGGGAGGAAAAGCAATTTTGTTCATTCCCTCCAAACCAAGAAGGAAGACAGACATCAACTCAGAAAATGATAGAAGCATTTTTCCTCCTTGTTTTATGGAGTTAGCTCAATCCTGGTGGTGTTTTTCCCCAATCTAATTCCTTCTAGGTTGGGAATTCAACAACTAGGCACAAGATCTGCTCGCTCCTGAATAGTCCCCTAATGAAATAAATTTCATAAGGCATTAAAAAGTCACTTCCAGTTTCTCTGTGAAATTGGAAGTCATGGGTTTTTTACCTTAAGGCTCAGTCTGAGCTCAGCAGACACTGTGAACAGACGGCCAGAGAACCCTCCGAAACAACGGGGGAGCAGAGTTCTCCTTGCCTTGGGAGAGGGCATGTGCAGGGGACCCCCAGACCTGATCCACAGATATGCCCCCCATACTTTTGTCATTTTAAGACAATATTTGGCATAATTACATGGTATGAGTTAAGGTGGCATAATTTTAAGCCCAGAGAAACGCGAGCTGGACCCTAAGCCAGACCCAGGTGAATCAGTTTCCTTTGTATTCAACACAGACTCAAATCTGTAATAATAAATGGTTTATTTAAGGAATAGAAATATTGTTATACATTACCTGAAAGGTATTTAAGAGAATACATACAATAAGCTTAAGATCTTAGCTTTAGCATACTTTTCTCTAACAGTCACCTAGATCTTGCCAACTCCTGAACATAAGCAAAGGGCAGTGCTTCTGCCATGGATGTCTATGATGGAGATGGCAAGGAGCAGCTTCCCCCACCCTTAGCAATAGGCTTTCTGGAAGGTACCTTGAAGGTAACCCTTATCCAGTCAAAACCTCAAACCAGTCAAAGTTTTCAGATAATTTCACCAGCTGATGTTACTGCTGGTCACTCACTTTGACCCCTCCAACTGGAGATTCACAGCTGGCTCCTATTTCCAATTAGCAAGACCTTGATGCCCAGCACTCTTATCATGCTTCTAGCCTGGCTGAACCAAGAATCCCAATAAGGAACCTTTTCTCAGCGTGCTAACAAGCTCTATTTCCACAGTTGCTTCAAAATGGCTATGGGCCTGCAAGATTGAGTCAGTCATAAATCAGTGATTTTAATTTGTTCTTCATATGCCCTCACTACTGTCCTTTCTTAGAACATCTTTACCGACCACTAGATACTGTGGCATGATGACCTTTCAGCATACAAATAGCTTACTCTGGATCAAGATGCAACTCTTAAACTGGATCTTATTTTATCCTTCTTTCTTATCAAAAATCCTGATAGGAAAACCCAAAATTCTGACAAGATTTGGGCCCATCTTTCCACTGGAATCTTCCACTACAGTTATGACAAGATGCAGTGTTTGATCCCGAAGAATGGAATATCTACTTATCTACACTTGAAATGCTTCATAAAGAGTGAAGGGAAGAGCTCTAGATTTCACCACTCACCTGTCTTAGTTCTGTTGTTGGACCTCTTCCCACATCCAGAGCTACTTTAATGGGAGATAAACATGGGTGAAGCTTAAGTACCTGAAATACAATGTTAAAAGCAACTGAGAACATTCCCAGAGGTAGAAAGGCAAAGTACATTCACACAGCATTTATAGTTTTGAATGCATGGAAATTGAATTGTTAACCCAGCAAATCAGTACTGCCAATAAAATCTAGTGCTAGAATGTGGCATTCAACTGAATATTCAATATCCTGTCCACCAGAGTCAGGCACACTTAAGCCCACTGATTTTCAGTGGCAAAAGTTAGCAAGCTTGCATACAGAGAGGAGAATCACCTTTCTCTGCAGAGATTTTTTTCTTGTTAAAGCATTTTCATCCATCTGTAGGCAGTCAAAAAGATATGCAAACACACCGTAATCCAGATTGCCAGTCACAGACAAGATATGAGGAACAACATTCTTCCTCCCATCTCGACCCTGAAAGGGGAATACCAACATCTGTATTCTAGAATCTGTTTAAGGAGATTTTTTTATTTAAAGTATGAGCATTGGAATGACATGTACCCCAAGCAATGGAACTTTCTTAAAACAGAAAGTAAATACAGGAAGAAACTGATAATTCTCAGTCCTACCACATGGAAAATCGGGGGGAGGGGGTTTATAGAATGGTGAGACACACCAAAAGCACTCTCCAGAACTGCTGGAGTGTGTGGGAAGCAGAGGAACATTTATTCCTTTCTTTAAAAGGTACAGGTACCACCATACCTTCCCACATCAGCCCTGTGGCAATACTGTCCCAGTGGCTTGACCCATTCCATGTCTGGGACAAGGAGAGGGCTTCCAACCCCCACTCCAAACAGCAACATTGAATGCAACCCCCAAGTTCCCAACTAAAATAGCCGCCCTAGGTCCCTTTAAGGAGAAGGGCGGGATAGAAATAAAGTTTATTATTTATTTATTATTATTATTATTAAAATATATATTGTCTCTACTGTAGTTTTGTGTCTTTATTAGCCAACATACATTTGTGGCACAAATGTCATTTTTTAAAAACCCTATTTGATTTGAGTGAAAATTAGTCAAGCAATTTCATAAAATAAAAAACTTACATGCAATCTTGATCGCTTCTCTGGATACATTTGTAAAAGGTCATTATCTCCTAGATTCCGAAGAGTTTCTATCACTTCTTTTCCCCAGGGAAAGCTGTAATACAGATTGCTTCCTCTTCTTCCCTCTTCATCCTGGTAGTCACTACTGCTGAAGCTAGATGGGCTTATTGCAAACTGGAGAAAAGTGGCATAAGGATTTATCAGCATGCAGGTTAAGTATATGCCAGCAATATAGATGAAAGCACCAATCCTATTTTAACAGCAAGGAGTGTCTAAGCTGCACTCTAACCACACTTATCTGCTATAGGTACCACTTAAGACTGATGATCTACTTATGAACACACATGTCTACCTCCAAGCACCCTCCAGAAACACATACAAATGCTGCAGGAGATATTAAAACATTTTTGTCCCTTAAAAATGCAATAATCATTCTGAATACCTTTCTCCACCACTGGAGCCGCTGACGTAACCAATAGTCAAGCCATTGTCCAGCTGTTCTTGAAGAGCTGTACCACACAAGGGAGGCCATTGTCCTCTCACCTGTTCTTTAGACAACAGCAAGGGAATAGCAAGTTAACACTTAAACATACAAGGAAATGCAAAAGATTCTTTTTCTCCTAGAAGTAGAATAAGCATGCTTTTAAAGGCATCCTTATAGTTTTTATCTCCAGTTTGAGCATCTCTAAATAATTTAAAGACTTTTAGAGGCTGCTTTTTAAATGTTTCCATGTGTCGCTGCTTTGGTTTATTACCGTTTTTGTTAATGTAATTTTTGTTGTAATGTTTCTGTTTTGTACACTGCACTGGCACATTCTGAATGAAGGATGGTACAGAAATTCAATAAAACAAAAAATACTCTACCTTATGTGATTCTCATTTTCATTATTTGTCACTGAATGCAAACATACTCCAATTTGCGCAACCCCAAAAGGCAGCCTCTTGTTGACCAATTCCAGGCACTCAACATATTGTTCTAAGGCACCTGTCAAGAGAAAAATTGATTTCAGAATTCGTAAGGATATACTGAATTGCAGTTCTTGTGAGTTAATCTAAGAAAAAAACAGTCTCGGAATGAGATCTAGCAACTGCATTTGGTTGTGACATAACAACGCAGATTATATATATATAGATATTCATGAGTACAGTTGCTTAACTTCACTTGTAAGCCTGGGCTACTATTGTAGATTACTGTTAGGTTATAAGGATCTGTCTGCCATTTTCAGAACAGTTACGCATTCTTTGCATTTAGGCCTTCACATTTTACTGCAGTACTTCCTACAGTGGGAATGGGCAATAAAGATAGCCACATAATGTGGTCATGCATTCAGAGATATCCATTCCCTTCTACCATATTTTCAAAGTGGCATATCCCTTTGGCAAGAAAGCTACACATTGCATTTTCACCACAACAACCAATTTATTATGACCTTTCTTCTGGGGAGCAATGGAGAGGGAAATACTTGTATTAAGAGTCTCCATCTTGAATAATGATAATAAGCGGGTTGTGTTGTATTTCATTGGTAAGAGGTGTATTCTTGATATTCAGTTGGCCTCTCTGTTTAGCATTGGTATGTTTCTTTAAGAGCATGATGCCTAATTCATTGTAGCAATGAATTTGAAATACTGGGGGGGGGGGGGGTCAGCCAGAGAAAGATACCTCAGTCAAATAAGTGTCAATTAAGCAGGTGGGGTTACAGCTGTGGGACTCAGAGAAGGCCCACACATCTAACACTCAGCCAGGAAGCATCCAAAAGCCAAGTGTGAACAAGACTTTTAGGTGTCATGCTCTTAAAGAAACATACCAATGCTAAACAGAGAAATGGTTGGCAACCTTCAGTCTCGAAAGACTATGGTATAAGCCTACAGCACCCGGTATTCCCAGGCGAGGCCAAATGAATATCAAGAATGAAATATAACACAACCTGCTCATTATCATTATTCAAGAGGGAGACTCTTAATACAAGTATTTCCCTCTCCATTCCTCCCCAGAAGGAAGGTCACAGTAAATCGGTTGTTGTGGTGAAAATGCAATGTGCAGCTTTCTTGCCAAAGGCAGCTAAAAAATGCCAGATCCAGGTTCAAATCCCTGCTCAGCCATGCAGCTTCCTGGGTGATCTTGGACCAGTCACTATCTCTCTGCCACACCTACCTCACAGGGTTGTTGTTTGGAGAAAAGTAGGGGAGGAACTCTGTACACTACCCTGAGTTCCTTGGAGGAGGGGTGGCATAAAAATGCAAAAGTGCCAAGAAAATAAAAACCATACCAGGAAGAAGGCTGTCCCTCAGTATCCCAGATGCCCTCAACACCTTCTCCAGAGAGGCCAACTTCTGCTGGGTGCTCAGCTCTTCATTCTTCAAGGCATCCCCAAGAGCTGCGGGCTGCACCACTCGAAAGGCAGCCCCCAGGGGTGCCCCACCAGCATTTGGGGAACGCTGCAGCGGGGCATCCACGGCCAGCACTTGCTCCCGGAACACAACCACAGACTCCCACCACTGGGCAGCCAGGTTCTTCCTCAACTCCACCCCCAGCGTCCCGAAGCCCGGGTGGCCTCCCCGCAGGTAAGCGTCCCAGGTGGGCTTCTGTTGCTCCAGCCCTCCCCTGAGGAAGTGCCTTCTCTGACAGATGTCCAGCAGTGGCTCCGCGACTCCCTGGCGCTGCTGCTCAACTCTGCCGCTGCTGCGGGCAAGCCTGGAGTGCACCCCCGGGCCCCCCGCAAAGAGCCTGGATCCAGGGAGCAGGGGCCACCTCTGGCTCTCCAGCCAGCCCCTCCTGCCCGGGCAGTGCTTAGAACACTCAAACAGCCACCCCGGTAAGGAGCGGCGGGCGGCACGCACTCCAGCGCTGGCCCTGGAAAGGGGACAGCCGCACGCGCACCGACAAGCGCCCAAGTGCATGTCTGGCAGACGCCCCTCCCTTCTCTGAGTCAGACTGCGCACGCGTCGCTTCTCCGGCCAGACCGAGGACTACAGAAAGCTGGAGTGGGTGGCCCCTGTGAGGCGCATGCGGGCTTAGGCTGCACACTTTCCTGGGAGTAACCCCATTGAACACAATGGGACCTCCTTCCGAGTAGACCTGCATAGGCTTGTGCCTTTGACCCCTACTGGTTTGGCTTATTTACCCCCTTTTTATAGACTTTATAATTAATGAATCTGTAAGCAAGTCTATGATGGATGTAGTTTTTTTGGCATCCTTTGTGTGGATGTGTTTGACTTTGGAATTTACCCACTTGGATTTGGAGAGGGGCTGGCTCAAGCTTTATGGAGGGATTTTGCTGAATGTTAAGTTTCTTTTGAAGTGGTGCAAAGTGAAAGACTACTTGCAATTAATTCAAATGCTCTACATTGTTTCTCAAACTGTGGGTCAAAACCCACTAGATGGGTTGCGAGCCCATTGCAGGTGGGTCCCCCTTCATTCCAATATTTTATGTTTAATGTATTAGGCTTGATGCACCCATGGTATTTCCTGCTCAATTATGTCACTTCCGGTCATGACCTCACTTCCGGTGGGTCCTGACAGAGTCTCATTCCAAAAAGTGGGTCCCGATGCAAAACGTTTGAGAACCACTGCTCTACAAGATGGTTTAGCAAAAACCTATTAAGAATTATTTTAAAAAATACAAGCCTAACCAGGTCTACTCAGAAGTAAGTCTGAGTTTTTGTTCAATGGGGCTTAGGAAAGTGTGGTTAGGACTGCAGCCTTAGAGCACAATCCTAGGCATGTCTATTGAAAAGTAAGTCCCTTTATGTTCAATGGGGCTTACTCCTAGGAAAGTGTGTAGATTGCAATGTTGGTGTGAATCGCACTTCTGGCTCTCAGTTGAATGTTCGGGGAACAAGCAAAGGTATAAACGGGGTGCTGCAGAGATTTGGGAATAGAGCAGATCTTTCCCTTGCACTTCTGACTTCTCTGGAGGCATCCAAATGGCATCAGGAAATGCAGGTTGTGTACAACTTCGTCTTTTTCTATGGATTCTGATCATTAACATGGAGCTAGAAAAACAAGCCATGCATTAATAGGCTCCAGTGGTGTAACAGCACAATCCTAGGCACAGTTACGCAGAAGTTAGTTCCAGAAGTGAGTTACCCGTAGTTCCAGGTACGAGTGTGTAGGATTGCAGCCTGACAGCCCAATCCTAAGCAGTTCTGCTCAAAAGTAATGTTGAGCCCATTATGTTCAACAGGGCTTGCTCCCAGGAAAGTGTGCATAGGATTTTAGCCTGAGCAAACCAGATGAGACTACAATGTTGCCATTTGCTGGGTGACCATTAAAATCAGATTGGCCAGGCTAGGGCAGCACAGAAATACTAGAGCAGCAGCTGCTTTCAATTGGAAGCCAGAAATGTAATGCTGTCTATCATTCTGATCTTTCTTATCTCAATAACCTGCAACGCTTCAAGAGCATAGGAATAAGGTACACACACCACAGGCATTCCACTCTCCTGTTTTACTTGAGATCTCCACTGCATCAGAGGTAAGAGCACAACTTGTTCTTCTGAATGTGAAAGGAGCACAAGGTACATCTACATTCAAGTGAGCCATACTATGGATTGTTGAACTAGGTGAAATTAAAATTAAAAAGGTTCTGTATGATTACATGAAATAAATTTCAATTTTATTGGCTCTATATAGCACAGACAAATGCAGATTCATACATGCAAATATATTTTCTATTCTAGGATACACCCCCATATGCAGATGATGCATCAAATGCTGTAAAAATAAGGTTGAACAAATGGAGATGCCTGTGGCAGATGCTCTGTGCTTGGGCCAACTCCAATTGTGCGATGATTCCCAGTGATTCACACTACAATCCTATGCGTGTTTACTCAGTCAGTCTTGCTATGTTCAGTGAGGCTCACTCTCTTGTATATGTTTAGGAATGCAGCCTTAGATGAGGGCACGGATCTACTTTTGTTTCAAACATAGGCGCAACTGGCATATCAGCAGAAACTGAGCAAATACACTTCTGGCCACATTCAACACCTGGTTCTCCAAGATCATGGCTGGATCTAGAAACACTTCTGAACAGCAAACCATCCCCTTCAAGAGTTCAGCTCCATTTATAATAGGTACAACTCTCACCTTGTCAGAATTTTCAGTTTAACCCACACCCAGCCCTTTACTGCAGCCATGTACTGTATTGGTTCAGTACATCCATTACCTCCCTGGTACCTGATGAAAAGGAGGGGTAGAGTTGGGTGCAAGTAGCATAGTGATGGCTTCAAACTCCAAACCCCTGAGCAGTCTCTCTCAACTGCTTCATATAGATGTTAGATAGCATGGGACCCCAAGCATCATTGGGCAGATCAACCATCAGTCATCTTTAATAACATACTTGACAGGTAAGAGCGGAACCACCATATCATTGTGCCTTCTAAGCCCATCCCTGCCAGGCAGTTCAGGACAAGATCATGGTCAACAGCATCAAATACTGCCTGAGAGGTCCAGAACCAAAGGATACACTCCCCTGTTCAGTTCCCAGCATAGGGCATTAACCAGAATGACCAAGGTTGTTTAAGTCCCAAATTCAAGCCTAAACCAGGGTTGGAAAGGATCAAAATAATCAGTATCATCCAAGAAAATCTGGAGTTAAAAGACCACTGCTTGCTTCATTATCTTGCTCAGAAATATTAAATTGATAACTGGCTGATAGTTCTTTAGGATAGTAGGATCCAACAATGGCACTTAGTCACAGCTAACTTAATTTGGATACTACCCAATGTCATTCCTGTTACCATTATCCTATCAGGGTGATATCCTGGGGATAACTAATGCTTTCTTCCATCATCCCCATCCAATTTGGTTCAGATTCCAGGACTGCAACAACCTCAACTTGAGTTTGGACATGTGTAAAACTTCAGATCCAAATGTTAATTTTGGAATCTCACAGCAGTAAGCATGGGGGTTGATTGAGAAAGGGCATATTTAGATCTGCCATGCTGACTTTTTAAGTACCAGGAATTAAACCAAAGGGAACACACCATCTGATAGGTGTCAGTTATCTCTGCGTAGTAAAACCTGTTTCTCTTCACTCAAATTAGTATAGGACCAATTCGTGATTAGTATAGGACCCTTATCGTGATTATGAATATAAAGCCTAATGGAAATAGTTATTCCAGATCAGTTACTCTGCAATACAAGGGTGATATCAGCTGTCACTACAAGTGCTTAAACAATTACTCACCCATTTCTTCTATTGAGAAAAACTGCAAAGAAAATTGGCCCAAATGAACAGAAATGCATACAGGGCACATATGAGCTTTGTCTTATATGCCCATTAGTAATCCATCCGCGCCATTTCAGGGGCTGATTCGCAGCAGCTGCTGCTTGCTGTAGGGTCCCTTCTTATGCAAGTTCCAATACTGGAAGCTGACACAGTCCCAATAAGAGCATTACTCCTGCATGTTTTCTTGAGAGATCTGGAGCTTTTCATAATTATTAGTTGGTCAGCCATGTCCTACTTCTCCTAGGCATATCATTGAGCAGTCAACCACCCTAAAATGTTGTATTTTCCTCTGCAACAATGTGCAAGGCAACTCTGCCAGCTCCACCAATGAAATTGTCTGGCAATCTGACTCATCAGCAGGGCAATGGAAATTTCCATCATGCAACTTTTGCTAAATCATGATTATAACCTAGTTCCATCAGGTGGAGCTTACAAAGTATTAAGCCTGCTGAGCTTGTTATGAAGAAGGGAATCAGTCATGTTCAAGTTGCAGTGAATCAGAATAATCCTATTGTAGGTTATTTGAAGCACTCAAGACTCACAGGCTGTAAAAGTGACTGGAATGAAGACACTAGATCAGTTTCTCAGACTGTGGGTCAAGACCCGCTAGCTGAGTTGAGAGTCAATTCCAGGTGGGTCCCCCTTCATTTCAATGTGTATTTTATTTAATATCTTAGATGCGGTGCTACCATGGTATGGGACTGCATTTGGGGAAATATTTCAGATCTGTACTTTTAACAGGCTACTATGTATATGCTTTTAAACAATGATAGCCAATGACACCTTACTCCTAGGTAAGTGCAGCTAGGACTGCAGTCTTTGAAATGGTGGGGTATTTTTTTTTTTTAAGATCAACAACAGCTTGGGAGGGTTAGGAAAGTTATTTTAAATAGATTTTTAAACTTACACTTATTGGAAACTTCATTTTTCCTTAATTTGATTTTGTTCTATGAGGAGTGTTAATGTAGGTTCCAGTGCTACAAAAGTTTGAGAATCACTGCACTATAACAAAACCAGTTATTTCCAAGGATGAAGCCCACCCGCGGCCCCCCGTTCATGTTCATAATCCTACCCCTTGGAAGAAAATAAGTTTGGTTACAAAGCATCATGACAAAACTGCTGATTTCAGAGAATTCAAATTTGATGTTCAGCAAGGTATACTTTTCACTTTTGTTAAAACAAGTTGACCTATTACAGTAATGCTTTGTGTAAGATTCATGCAACTCTCCCCTCCTTTTTGGAATGTTAATAGGGCCACCTTAAAACATTATTAGGCCTAAAGCTTCACCTTGTCTGCACTAAAGAATGGACTACCTTGCTGTAGATTGTTACTGAGCATTCCTTAAATGTTAATTTTATGCATAGGATATAAGAAGTGTACCTGCTTCATACTGGATCTCATGACAGCTGAAACTATCTTCTTTATGGCAAAATACTCATGAGTGTAATTTTTAAAACTAAACCATAGGCTGATTCAGGATGTTCATAGGTTAGCTATAACAGTAAAATCCAACATGAACAGTGACCAAAAAGGTCACCTGAAGCTAAAGGTACATTTTGGCACCTTAGCCTAAACTTGATAGAACAGCAGTTTAAGGACATCTCTCAAACTTGTGAATTATTTCACAAGTATTACCTCATCTTCAACTTTTTAGAACAGACAACCTGGAACCTTTTCAGATGTTCTTTAATGCTCTATGCAATTTCAGATCCTATTTGAAAACCCCATCTACCTACAACTGCTTCAAGTACAGCAATTCTGAAGTCCTCAATGCTTAGTTCACATCCTTGAAGTGATATGGCAGTTATTAACCTACTGTCAACTCTGGTTGGACAGTAGCCAGTGCCTGAATTGAAGAAGCTAGGTTACCAGTATTTGCAGTCATTCCTACTTAACCAGTAACAGGCATACCAACTTTATGTCCTTGGATATTCACACTGCAGTAATTAAAAAGCAAGCTTTAGAACAGACCTAGAACATGCTTAAGCTACTTATTGCTCAAGTTTAATATTCAGTTTGGGGTCCTACTGTAATGGTTAACATAAAACAAGTTAAACACTAACAATACATTGGAGAGATTGTAAATTTCCTGTTGGGTTATTAGCAGTTAGAAGTCAAGGCATTTTGCAGCACCTGTTTGTACAAGATCTCATTTTATGTGTATATTATATTGTGTGTGTATCACTATCATATGTTTAAATGTTTTGAGTAATTGTTTAAACAAGCAAACTGAATTTTCAAATATCTTTATTAGAAGGCCATGCGTTGCCTCCTGTTGCTGTATTTCAAATCACTGTACATTTACTTAGTGAAAACACTGCCTGCATTTTCTAGTACAAAAAACTAAAAATCGTTCAGGAATGTAGAGAATATTCAACTTAAATAGCGGAAAAGTGCACCATAATTACTGCTGCACTGCAGATATTTCTGCATGTTCCATAAGATTTTAAATAACTATCCCGTCTCAATAACACACAATATAAAGAGCAATTATGAAAAAAACAAGACACTTAAATATACTTCTAAGTTATTGGGTATAGTTTGCTGGCATTGGATAACCTATCATAGGCGTAGTGCCAGTAGCAGGGTATGCATACTGCTGTTGGTTCATTGCACTGTGCATGTTTGCCATGCTACTTCCATACTGCTGATCGTAGCCATTCTGGTAAGCTGGAGTGCCAGCCCTAAAGCCACCCTGCATGCCAGCTGCTCCAAAGTTGCTTCCAAAAGCAGTTCCATTACCAAAGCCTTGAGCACCATAGCCACCATTCTGAGCTTTTGCACCGAAGTCTCTCTTGCCCACTGCACCATAGGTTCTCTCAAAGTTTTCCCTCTCTCTAAAACCAAATCCACCTCTTTTGCCCGCAGAATATCTGTCACGTCGGTCACCTCTGGAACGACCTGCAGAGATTAAGATACATTACAAAGCCAATTCCACACTTCCACTCAGACAATCATAACAGGAACTTTGCAGAAAGGCAAGTTCTCTCATCATCTCCCATTTAAAGGCTCATGAACAATTAAAATCATGAGCAGAGTGGCATTTGTACCATATATTCAGAATATAGCATATCCTTGTGCATGACGTTTTACAATGAAAGTTAACTCCCTGCTGCAATGGCCTCATTCTAAAATAGAATGAGACCAAGGATAATCGAGAATGAGCTGGGGAACATGGGGTACAATCACACACTTTGGCTTATAGTGTATCATGAAGACTGGGGGTTAGGCCAAAGACATCATTAAGAAAGCTGGTTTTGAGGGATGCGGTAGAAAAAGTGCAGTAGGCAGTAGCTCCAGGTAGAAGAAACATGAGAAGAGGCTGAAGCGAAGACCACATTTAGAGACCACCTGGCCAAAGGACACCAGAGCAAGTTGAACAAAGGTTACAGAAGGAATGTTTGTATAAAATTTGTACAGAACTGGAGCAGATAGAAATCAGTGTGAGAATTTGACACAGAGAAGTGAATTATTTTTGCAATAGGGTGCTGGATGCTTTATCCATGCAAGATCAAGGAGAAGGCTGCACTTGAAAAAGCAAGTGAGGTATAATCATTGGGGTAAGGACCAATTTTTACAGAGGGGGGAGAAGCAGTTGTATTTTTGCAATGTTGAAGAGGGAGAGAGAACATGATTAGGCCACAAGAAAACAAAGGTGAAAGACATCTTGCCATTCAGAAACACATCCTATAAACAGATAGAGCTATTAAGTCAACCATAAACATTTACCTGAACCTCTGTCTTCAACCAGCTGGAGCAATTTAGGATTGATTGCCTGATTGGCCTCACGAAGTACAGAGATGAGGTCGCTTACTTGCTTTATATTGTTAGGTGTAAAGAATGTGTATGCTGTGCCTGTTTTGGTACTGCGGGCAGTTCGTCCAATTCGGTGGATATAGTCCTCAGAGGAGTTAGGGTAGTCATAATTGATGACAAATTTCACATCTTCCACATCTGTAAAGTGTTGCAGTGCAGCAAAAGCAATGTACAAAATTTTGCACACCACAACAGCCAGATGAAAAAGCAAGTTAGACAAATATATTTTAAGATGCTAACCACTGCAAAGAATGTTAATTATCTATTCCTGCAAAAAAAGAGAAAAGATTCCTGAGGATCATGGATGCATACTCCTCTCTGAAACTCCTTGCAACTCACCCTGTGATCTAAAGCCTTACCACAGAGTGCCCCTACAAAATCAAGTGACATCTGAATGCTTCTTGCAGTAGGACCACTAAGTTCACAGTAGCCTCTTCGTGTGCTCCCAAGGACCTCGATATAAAAATGAGGTCTTGCCACACACCAGAAGCTCAAAAAGAAGGCCACACTGTTCGTCTTGCCAAGACCTTTCAACCGCAGCTGCAAGAAAAACATACCTGTCCCCGAAAGGTCATCAAGTTGTTTTCATGCACTGTGTCTCGTCTAGGCAAGCGCTTCCAAGAAGCCAGCGTTCACTTGAATGTGTCTCTCTCTCTGGCAGGTCTCGACATGACGGTTAGGGTATAGGTGACGGAGGAACTCCAAGTTTGAAAAGCCACTGCTTTCCCATCCCAACTTGTAAATGAGAGGTGGACTTTCAAATTTCATGTGCCAGTACTCACCAATTTGTACAAGGCTCAGTACATTTTAAAGCTGCTCTCTCCATTTCAAAAGTTGGAAAAATTCAGAAACCACTGTAGTTTGCAATTCTTCGACATTTCAGCAAACTCACTGAAATCCAAAGACTCATGGACCACAGCAAACAGGATGCACACAAACTAAGCAGCAGTGCACCACAGGAGTCATGCAGAGCATGGAACAACAGAAATAACCGGGCAAAGTGAACCGTGAATGAAGCTACCGTTTGAGAGAACAGTTTATGGGTCGAAGATTTTTGTCTTTGCCTTTTGAAGATTACTGGCACACAATGCTCAACTTTCACCTCTCTATTGGACTGGAAGCGTCCAGACGATCACTTCCATTAGTCCTCCATCCCCCTCGAGTCCTCCGATTGTCATGCCTAGGCCTTGCCACAAAGACTGCACCTTTATGTGAAAAAACTTAGAAAAATGCAGAGGTTAAAGAAAGCAACGAACTTTCTTTAAAAATTGTGAGCATCACCCAGCATTAGAGTCGTACTAACCTAGACCTCTGGAGGCAACATCTGTGGCAATCAGGATAGGAGCCTTTCCATGTTTGAATTCTGTAATGGAACAGAGTCTATCAGTTTGCTTTATGTCCAGTATCTGACATTTGCAAGTTTACTTCCACCAGTAAACACTCACCATTTAAAACCCAGTCTCGCTCTTGCTGACTTTTGTCACCATGGATACCCATTGCGGGCCACCTGCAATCATAACAATACAGTTTACCAGTTTGGACTATTACTACTAGCTTTTTAGACACAACACAATCTCACATGCTGCTGAACAGTAGCTCATGGGAGCCATATCCAAGACAGATCTTTGGAAAAGGCACACAGGTGGACTTGTCCAAGACAATATAATATTGTCCAGATACGAGGCAGTGAACGCTGAACCATGTAAACTGTTGCAAGTGCCAATCTATGCTGTTAATTGAGTGTAATTCAGTACAATCAAAATAGTCCCATTTTACTACTAAAAACTGTAGAGAAAAACTAGACTACAAAGCTAGTGAACATTATCCCATGAAGGTACTGCAGACGAGAAAGTGTTTCTGCTAATGACATGGGCTATCATAAACACACACAATTTTTCTCTACAGTACAATTGTTTCTCATCCTTAAGTACCTAATAGCACAGGATCCTAAACTTTTAGGATCAGGACTTACCTAAAAAGTTCACTTTACCAGCTGCTCAAGCCTCTGCGGCTATAATAGCGATAGGGCAGCAGTGCTCCCCTCCTGAGTAGCAGCTTGTTCAACTCTTGATGCGTACAGCCTAGTCTGCCTTGTCAGTTTTGCAACTCACCAAAAATTGGATCATAATCCATTGGTTGACCACAGACTCACAGTTTGGGAACTAATGACCTATACTACTAAGTTCAAACACACACTTACCCATCTCTTCTCATTTTTCTAGTAAGGTCATCACATCTTCTTTTGGTCTCTACAAACACAATTGTCTTGTTTTCTTTCTCACTCATAATTTCTTCCATCAATCGAATAAGCCTTTTAGAAAGAAAAAGCAGTCCAATAAGAGCAGGAAGAGCTCTGCAGAAGTTTTACTAAGATTAACACAGTATCAACCACTATCTTTCCTTCATAGCAAAGAAGCCATGGATGTTACTCACTGTTTGTATCAGGGATGGTCAACCTTTCAAGTTTAGGGCTCCTGGACCTTCAGCTATTGTATAGAAGGAATTATAGCAGGTGCAGCTTGCATCTCACAGATAACAAGCTGAACCTGCTGAATTTCCTCCTCTACACAGTTGCTAAAGATTCAGGAGCCCTAAACTTGAAAGGTTGGTCACCCCTAGTTTATAGAGAGATTTTATTTCACTTCTCCAACACCCAATTCAAGGATTATGCCTATTCATATCCTGTGGGCTCAAAGTGATTTACAGCAGTTTCATTAGCAACTGTCTATCCTCAGACAACTAAAAAGCACTTACAAGCCTACATAGCTTAACAAAGAGACAAACTGAAAATTCTATGCATTTCTTAACATTACTTCTCTATTACAAAATTCCTAAAAAAACTTCAGTTACATGTTTACATTAAAACTTCTTGGTTTACTTACTTGTCATCCTTCTCTACATCATGGCACACATCCACTATTTGCAGAATATTGTGGTTTGCGCTTAGCTCCAGTGCACCAATGTTGATGTGCACATATTCCTTTAAGAAGTCTTCTGCGAGCTGCCTAACTTCCTTGGGCCATGTTGCGCTCCACATCAGAGTCTGCCTGTCAGGCTGAATATAGAATTTGACATTTCTCAACATCACCAAGATAAGTCACCCTGTGTCACCTCCCTCTGCCTGCCACACCCAAACAGTAAGTTTAAGATCAAAATACAAATAGGGAAGTAACAAATTTCAAGACAAAGCTCCCCAGTTGTCGACTGACAGATCACTAATGTAGGAAAGTTTACACTTACTCTGATCTGCTCTACTATTTTTCGGATCTGGGGCTCAAATCCCATGTCAAGCATTCTGTCAGCTTCATCAAGGACAAGGTAAGTGCATCTCCTGAGATTGGTTTTTCCAGCTTCTAAAAAGTCTATGAGTCTTCCTGGTGTTGCAATGCAGATTTCCACACCTTAGAAGTAAAGACAGATATTTGGTAGCCATTCTTCTAGGCTGTTTTGAAATCTCTAACAATCTCAGGTATAACTAAATTGAGAACTGCTTCAACAGTCATTCTTTGTAATATCTGAACATCAATTCTATGAAATCTGTGCCTGGCAAAGTTTCATTTCTTTTGCTTGCCCTTTAGTATTACTGCATTTACTTTTCCCAACTCTGTCCCAGAAAACCCTGGTATCTTTCAGGGTTTCCCATGGTATCATTCACTTTTGAAAAGTCTGCTGTGCCATAGCAGCTGTATACATGTTGCTGCAGAGAATACTGGAATGGAGCAGGGCGGAGGATTAAAGAAAAAAAAAACCAGAAAAAAATGAAGCTTCAGCACAGGCATAAATTCCCTACATGTGCCTAAACAGTTAACCACTCATATGGTTAGTTACAGGTAAGCAACCTGTTCTTTTTATACCTCTTTCCAGATCACGTATTTGTGGTCCCTTAGGAGCACCTCCATAAATACAAGTAGACTTCAAACGGCAGGCTCTGCCATACTCAGCAGCCACTTGCTGCACTTGTTGAGCCAATTCTCGAGTTGGTGCCAGCACCAGACACTATGAACAGAAATGCACAAATTAAAACTGCATTCTGGGCTACTTCAAGTTAACCTTATTGACTAGCTTCAATATTACACAAATGGTTTGACGAATTCTAAGACCTATACCCCTTTGCTTTCATTTTTACCATCTATTAGCACACTCAGTTTTATGACTAACATATAGAAGATAAAGCAACATGGTCTATATGATTGCGTATGAATATTCTAGAATACTGACATTCAAAGCAAGTCTCCCTTTTCCATCACTTATCAAGATGCACACTGACAATACTTACAATAGGTCCATCTCCTCTCTCTAGGAATGGCTGATGATTTATATGTACAATAGCAGGCAACAAATACTGTTGAAGAGAGAACAAACAGGTTTTATTTCTTCAAGTGACATCAAATTTATAAATAAAAAACATTTGTTGGTACTGGGGCAGTTACTTACAGACAATGTTTTCCCCGATCCAGTTTGTGCTACTCCAACCATATCCAGTCCACTCAAAGCGACAGGCCAACCCTGTGCCTGAATCGCAGTTGGTTCAGTAAAGTTCTGTCTCTGGATTACCTCCATAACATTTGCTATAAGTGAAAAGTGACCTTGTTAAACCACAAACACGTAGTAAAATAAAGACATGTAATATTTCCAAAAGATATCACAACTTACCAGGAAAGTTAGCTTCATAGAAGTTCATAACTGGTTTTGGACAGCTATGACCTTTAACTGTGATCTCTTTGCTTGCTCTATATTGTTCAATCTCTTGCTGCAAAAGAAAGAGCCATCATCACTCTACAGTCATAATCCACAGTGCAAAATACTACTTCTATATTACAGACATTGATAATTTACAACTTCAGCAATAGATAATACTCATACCATTGCACGCCTAGCTACATCAGGATGTTCTTGGTAGAAGTTCTTCTCAAACTTGGGAAGCTCATCTAGATTCCATTTCTTCTTGGTAAGCTTCTCTCCAGGGTTTCCAAACTTCTTTCCGCCTAAAGAACCCCCTCTACTTCCTCCAAAACGAGGACCACCAAACCTGTAAAAGCAAATTTGAACACTTAATGGTTGTGTTCAAGAACCATTGTACAAAATTCAACCCAAGAACTGAAATCTTTACAAGGGAAACCCCAAAGTGGGAGCGTGTAGGTGGGAGAGCCATTTGAATAGCACATCTGGAGTCAGAAAAATTCTGAGCTGGTAACAAATGGATCATAACACAGTAGACTCCAGCCGGATATTTGGTAAGTGGTGGAGGAGGGCACTCCCTCTCTTCACAGCGTCAGGCTGTGAAGTGGGTGGGGAAGTTATGAAACCAGCAGGGTTCCGGTAAGAAGCCTGCTTCTCTATTCCTTGTGGAGATGCTGCTTCTGTGGAGGTCTCTGAGGGGCCCCTGGCAAGGGCGCCTCTCCCACTGCGGGGGCTCCTGAAGCCTGACCAGTCTTGCTGGTCAGACCAACCCAGTAGGGCTGCTTGCTTGCTGGTTGAACGAAACCAACTGGAGCTCTTGTGTGGCCTGGCCAGCGCGAGGAAGATAATGGTGGGCGCGAGGAAGAGGAAGATGATGGGAGAGGGGAGGGAGGCCGCCAGAAGAGCCACCCACCCACCCTACACAAAGGAGAGCGGGAGCCCAATCCTAGGCGCGTCTCCTCAGAGGTAAGCCCCACTAGGGTCGACGGGGCTTCCTCCCCTGTAAGTGCGGGCAGGGTGGCAGCCCGGAGCGTGGCCCTTTGTCTTTTCCGTCTACGCCACATTTTCCACCCGGCGCGTCCATTTTAACAGCGGGGCGGGGATAGCGAAGGGGAGTGCGAGGAACAAAGGCGGGCGCCGGCATTTTGAGTTCCCCTCAGTCGCCGCATGGCGGGGCCAGCCCTCCACATCCGCCCGCGCTGAACAAAAGGCAAATGGAAGCCGGGCTCTCTCGCGGCGGCTGGCTGCGCTCGAGCGGGGCTCCCCGCCTCCCCCCGCGTAATCGCCTCCCCAGCGGACCCCCACACGCCCCCGCCTCCCCCAAGCGCTTCCTCCTCAGCCTCCGGGCAGCTCCGCCGCCCCCCCCCGCGCCCCCCTCCCGCGCGCCTCCAACAGCTCGTTCGGCCGCCGCCATTTTAACGACCCCGCTCCCGCCGCCCCCCGAAAGAGCGCGGCCGAGGCAGGCGCCAGCCCAGAGTCCATCGGGAGCCGAGCCCCAACGGCTCACCCGCGGTCCCTCTCACTGGAATACCCAGGCATGTTGGCAGGAGCGATCGAGACGGTTGGTGCGAGGCAGAGATGACTAGCCGACGACCGAACGCGAAGCCGATGACGAGGGCGACTGACTGGGAGTGTCCGGCTCGCCGGGTGCCGGTTATATACCCGGCGCGCCGCGAATGCTGGGAAGCCGGCTTGTGACGTCAGCTCAGACCACGCCCCCTGCCCTGTTCCAGTCTCCGAATCTTGCGGATCAAAGATTCCGGGGGGGGGGGAAGGGAGGCGGTGCTAACGCGAGGCCTGTGCGCCTATGAAAGTCAAGGCGCCTCTGTCCGCTCGCCAAGCCGGCCGGCTTCGCTGAGCCTTTCAGGCGGAGGGGAAAGAGGGCCCCGCCCACTTAGGGCTGTCATCACGCCCGCCCTTGCCGAGCGGCCGCGCTCCCAGCGGTCTCGCAGGCCCTGAGAGGCTGCGGCCGCCTGAAGGGCCCCTTCCTTCCCTGCCCCCTAGCGCGAGCTTTCCGTTTAACGCCCCCGGAATGCAAAGCCAGGCATCTTCTGCGCCTGGCTTGCCTTGGAAAAATGTGGGGGGGGGGCAGACAGCATCCTCCCCGCCCGCCTTAGAGCCTCCTGGGTGGCGAGGAAGGGAAGGCCCCTCTGTCCCCCCCAGCCCCAAATGGTTACTCTTAACGCCCTGTGTGCATCAAGTCCCACTGAACCCACCACAGAAGTGCCACTGCTGTCCATGAAGTGCTTCCACTGAGTGAAGCCTCTCTTCTTAACCTTGCCCATGCAGGCTCTGGTCTGGTCACAGGGGCCTGATGTCCCTCACTGGAAACCAGTGGCTCCCATTCCTTAGCAGTCTGCAGACCACTGAGGCAAAAACTGGACCGGCTGTGGGTGCTCTGGTCTCCGCCCTCTCTGGCGGTCCATCTCCCTACGGACTATCAGGGAGGACAGAGAACAGACTGCCCACAGCCACAGCTGACACCTCAGTGGTTGTGGCTCAGGCAGTCTCCACCCTCTTTGGTGGCAATTGTTTGCTCTGCAAGACACTGGAAGTGATCAAAGGCAATCCTTCCCCCAAGACCTCTTGCACCACTTCTTAGGGTCTCACGGACCACAGGCTGGGAACCAGTGTTTGACCTTGGGCACAATCCTAACCCCTTATGTCAGCGCTTTCCAGCCCTGGCATAGCGGTGCCAATGGGACATGCACTGCATCCTGCAGTTGGGTGTCACTCAAGGAGGCCTCCTCAAAGTGAGGGAATGTTTGTTCCCTTATCTCAGAGCTGCATTGCCCTTATGTCAGTGCTGGAAAGCACTGGCAAAAGGGGTTAGGATTGCACCCCTTGACTTTCACCACTTTGCTCTTTCATCTACTTTCAATTATATTTCAAATTTTGTCCACCTCCTTTCCTCTTTCATCCAACTTCCCATAACATTCATATATTTATTTAGGTTGCACGTACCTTTGTGTGTGCTATATTGTTATTTATGTTTTTTTACTGGCCAAAATAAATGCATGCTAACTAAGGGCATAATCTTAACCCACCTTCCAGCATCGACATAAGGACAATGAAGCTCCGAGATAAGGGAACAAACATTCTCTTACTTTGATGAGGCTTCCATGAGGACCACCCAACTGCAGGATGCAGCACATGTCCCATTGGTACAGCTATGCCACTGCTGGAAAGTTGGTTAGCATTTGGGCCTAAGGCTATGTTTTGACATTCATACATTTTTGACTTTCACCCAGGCTCTGGTTCCTAACCAGATGAAAGTGCAAGGTTTGGAAGTAACTCTCCTTTTAAAAAATAACTTTGTGACAATTCCCTTAATACAATATCCTAGCCTTGCAACAGTTCAGCATCCCATTGAAATCAATGAGCTTGAAAGCAGCTAAATCTGTGCTGGATTGGGGCCTGTAGTAATTTGATACAGAAAAATTAGGGGCCAATCTGCATGTATGTAGTTTTCAGCTTGGGACTACAGCATCAAATGCCAACACATCTCTATGCCTGTGTACTATCGCAGCAATGAACACATACTGCATCCTTATATTGCAAGTACAATGTTTTTTTATTGGAATCCATTTATAAACTCAGTTGCCAGTAATCTAGTGATGTATCAAGTATCAATCAAGTGATTTAGCCCTCAGGTACTCCCAGTGTCATATGATGGTTTTTATGTTTGTTTTTTTAAAATTTGTCTTAGGGCGCAATCCTATCCAGCTTTCCAACTCTGGTGTTGCCACAATGCAGCCCCGTCGTAAGGGAACAAATGTTCCCATACCTTAAGAAGGCCCCAGTGACCACCCCTCCACCATAGGATGCAGTGCACACTCCACTGGAACAACTGCACCAGCTCTGTAAAATTGGATAGGATTGGGCCCTTTGGCACCCATAGTAATGGGGGTAAAGTAAGGTTAAAATGTATTAAAGATAGCAACACTTCATATACGTATCTCTGATTCCACTGAAAAATATCCATCTCTAGTACAGTTCTGCCTGTTACTCAGGCAGAACTCAAACACACAACTGATTGTAAATCGATCACAAGTTTGTAACAATCTAAGGCAGCCATTTTCAACCATCATGCCATGGCACACTGCTGTGCTTCAAATGGTCTGCAGGTGTGCCTTGGGAATTTGGGGGAGGGTCATTTTATTAGTAGGACCCCTGCTATCTGGGTAAGAGGCACTTTTTTCAAGTGGGTGCGCTTCTTTTATTTAGCAGAGTAACTGGCCCTCCTCACTCCACCAGTGTCTTTTCTAGTGGCTGTCTGCTGGTGTTCTTTTGCATCTTTTAGATTGTGAGCCCTTTTGGGACAGGGAGCCATTACTTATTGATTTTCTCTGTAAACTGCTTTGTGAACTTTTCATTGAAAGGTGATATATAAATACTGTTGTTGTTAGGACCACTGGGGAATGCGAGTCCTCCACCAACAGCATGGTGTGCCTTGTCAATTGTCAAAAAAACCAATGGTGTGCTTTGACAATTTTAGTATCTTATCTGTGTGCCATGAGAGGTTGAAAAATCACTGAGCTAAGGTATGATTCAGCTGGATCAAGAACTTTACCTATACAGTGGACCCTCCCTTTACAATGGATTCACTTCACAAAAAAACACACACAAGATTCACTATACACTATAGATTCACACAAGATACACACAAGATTCATTATAGTTTTATTTAAAATAGGCCCACAACTGTCATCCATACGACCTCACAGGTGATAGATACACCAATCAGTGATGCAAATACAAGCATTTGGTAGTGTCTCGGCCAATAGCAACTTTCTTCATTGTGGCTGTGTGTATGGAGGGAAGGATATAGCTCATACAAATGTTAATGCAAATGTAAGCTTTCCTAGATAGCATCTCAGAGCCCAATCCTGTGCTCAGTGGCAGGGCTCCCACTGTGCTAGCTCAGCGCTGGCCAGTGCTGGACTAGTGTGGGGCGGTCGCCCAGCTTCCGTGGCTTGGTGGTCTCCTGGACCGCAGAACCACAGCACGGAAGGTGGGGGGGCTGGGGCATGAAGGAGGCGTTCCGGGAAGGGGGGAAGCCGTGGGGGGGCAGAGAGAGGGCAGGGGGAGGCGTGCTGGGGGGAGGGAGGGAGGCGGGTCGCGGAGCTCTGCTCTGCAGGATCCAAGGCGCTTGTGTAGGGCTTTGCGCCCTACACGAGTGCCTTTACCTTACTGCTGACCTTTTGGTCCGCCGTAAAGTGAGTAGCCCCATTGTGGGGCTGCTTACCTTACCTGAAGAAAGGGACGAAAGTCCCCTTCTCCCGAGGCGCCTCCCACGATAGCCCAGGAGGCACAGGATCCAATGGCAGCCGTTCTCAGTGCTGCTGAGCCTGGGCGTCCCTGGCAGCTCAGGACTGGGCTGTCAGTTGGGAGCCAGCATTTAACATCCTGGCTGTGTGCATTGTGGGAAAGATATAGCCTTGCAATTTGTGTTTATAGTTACAATAAACTGTTAACTATAGCCCTTAAAGAGCACAGTAGGCACCTTTTAAATAATCTTTTAGACAGGGAAATAACTTAGGTTCCAATCCTATCCAACTTTTCAGCACAGGTGCAGCTGCAATGCAACTCTGAGGTAAGGGAACAAATGTTGCCATACCTTGGGGAGATCTCTGTGACTGCCTCCCCACCACAGGATGTAGTGCATGCCCCACTGGCACTGAAAAACTGGATAGGATTGGGCCCTTAGTTCTGTGAAAGAAACTTCCAATGTCTTGGAATGAATTACCAAAAAACAACATTATTGGGTTCCTATTACAATGTTTTAACAATGCAATGGTGTTTCCAGAATAGATTACCACTGTAAAGTGTACACTGTAAAAAAAGCCTTTTAAACAAATATCCTGTTTAAAAAAGTAATCAAGTGCTTTACAGAGTCTCAATTATGAAATTAGAATGACTAAAGAATTATTAGATTCTTGGGCAATTTTAGTTGCCACTATTTGTTGTAACTAGGCTACTGTGTCTTTAACAAAAGGCATGAAAAGTAGAAATTCAACCAATCAAACCCAATCAACCAATCAATTCCCCTCACTGCATCTCTTTAGCACGAAAATCTGCATCCACTGAATTTCTGCTGCAGAACTAGGGAAAGCCCTATTTACAATCAAGCCAAGATTCAATGACATCCTTCAGTCTCAGAAGACTATGGTTTCCTGCTCTGAATGGTGGTTCTGGAACAGCGTGTAGTGTGGCTGAATAGGCCAATTCGGGAGTGACAATACCTTCCACACTGGGAGCAAATGTAGACTGCCCTAGTCTGTCTCCCTGGCTACGGGCCTTCCTTCTTTGCCTCTTTGCCTCAGTCTGTTGGGCAAGTGTCTCTTCCACCTGGGAGAGACCATGCTGCACAGCCTGCCTCCAAGCTGGACGCTCAGAGGCCAAGGTTTCCCATCTGTTGAGGTCCATTTCTAAGGCCTTCAGATCCCGCTTGCAGATATCCTTGTATCGCAGCTGTGGTCTACCTGTAGGGCGCTTTCCCTGCACGAGTTCTCCATAGAGGAGATCCTTTGGGATCATCCATTCTCACGACATGACCAATCCAACACAGGCATCTCTGTTTCAATAGTGTATAAGTGCTAGGGATTCCAGGACTGTGTTGTTTGGAACTGTGTCCTGCCAGGTGATACTGAGGATGCATCGGAGGCAGGTCATGTGGAAAGCATTCAGCTTCCTCTCCTGTTGTGAGTGAAGAGTCCAGGACTCACTGCAGTACAGAAGTGTATTCAAGACGCAAGCTCTGAAGACCTGGATCTTGGTATGGTCCGTCAGCTTCTTGTTGGACCATACTCTCTTTGTGAGTCTGGAAAACGTGATAGCTGCTTTACCAATGCGTTTGTTTAGCTCGGTATCGAGAGAAAGAGTGTCGGAGATCGTTGAGCCGAGATACACAAAGTCATGGACAACCTCCAGTTCATGCGCAGAGATTGCAATGCAGAGAGGTGAGTCCACATCCTGAACCATGACCTGTGTTTTCTTCAGGCTGATTGTCAGTCCAAAGTCTTGGCAGGCCTTGCTAAAACGATTCATGAGCTGCTGAAGATCTTTGGCAGAGTGGGTAGTGACAGCTGCATCGTTGGCAAAGAGGAAGTCACGAAGACATTTCAGCTGGACTTTGGACTTTGCTCTCAGTCTGGAGAGGTTGAAGAGCTTTCCATCTGATCTGGCCCGGAGATAGATGCCTTCTGTTGCAGTTCCAAAGGCATGCTTCAGCAGGAGAGCAAAGAAAATCCCAAACAAGGTCTGTGCAAGAACACAGCCCTGCTTCACTCCACTTCATATGTCAAAGGGGTCTGATGTGGAGCCATCAAAGACTACCATGCCCTTCATGTCCTCATGGAAAAACCTGATGATACTGAGGAGCCTGGTGGACACCTGATCTTGGGAAGAATCTTGAAAAGTCTGCCCCTGCTGACCAGGTTGAAAGCCTTTGTGAGATCTATGAAGGCTATAAAGAGTGGCTGTCATTCCCTGCATTTCTCCTGCAGTTGTCTAAGGGAGAATACCGTATCAGTGGTGGACCTGTTGGCTCGGAACCCACACTGTGATTCTGGGTAGACGCTCTTTGCAAGTACCTGGAGCCTCTTCAGTGCAACTTGGGCAAACAGCTTCCCTACAATGCTAAGGAGACAGATGCCACAGTAGTATTGCAGTCACCCCTGTCGCCTTTGTTCTTGTACAGTGTGAGGATGTTTGCATCCTTCATATCCTGTGGTACTCCACCTTCTCTCCAGCAGAGGCAGAGGATTTCATGCAGCTCAGTGACGATGATCCCTTTGCAGCACTTTAGGACTTCAGCAGGGATGCTGTCTTTCCCTTGCCAGAGGCAAGGGAGTCCAGAGCCACATTAAGTTCTGCTAGGGTTGGTTCACTGTCAAGCTCTTCCAACACAGGCAGGCACTCAATGTTGTTCAGTGCTTCTTCTGTTACTACATTTTCTCTGGAATATAGCTCAGAGCTGCACCCAGCATTCCATCTGCTGTGCCCAGTCCTGGATGACCTCGCCTGTGGCAGACTTCAGAGGGGCAATTTTCTTCTGTGTTGGACCTAGGGCCTGCTTGGTACCATCATACATCTCCTTGAAGTTGCCCGTGTCAGCTGCTATCTGTATCTGGGAACAGAGTTGGAGCCAGTAGTCATTAGCACATCTCCTGGCAATCTGCTGGACTTTGCTGCAAGCAGCTCAGAGGACCTGCAGGTTGCACTCACTGGGACAGGCTTTGTATGCTGCTAGAGCTCTCCTCTTTTCCTCAGTGACTGGTGTCAGCTCCTCAGAGTGGGCTTCAAACCAGTCTGCCGTCTTGTTGGTCTTCTTGCAGAATGTGGACAAGGCGGTGTTGTAAACAGCATTTTTTGAAATGTTCCATCTGTTGAATGCATTTGCGTTGGCCGGGCCTGGAAGAGATTCCTCAAGTGCTTGTGCAAATGCCTTCACTTTTCCATGATCCCGGGTCTTGCTGGTATCAATGTGAGGTCTTCCTTCCTTTTTCGTGTGATACAGTCTCTTTGTTCGCAGTTTCACTTTGCTGCACACCAGGGAGTGGTCAGTGTTGCAGTCAGCACCCTGATAACTGTGTGTGATCTTCATACTGGGAAGGCTGGAGCGTCTGGTGAGAATCAGGTCTAGCTGGTGCCAGTGCTTTGATCTTGGGTGTCTCCAAGAGACTCTATGTTGCGGCTTCATGTTGAAGAACGTGTTGCTGACGCAGAGACCATGATGACAGCAAAACTCTAGCAGGCGTTGGCCATGTTTGTTCATCTTCCCAGTGCCAAAATGACCTAAGCAAGTGGGCCATGAGCTGTGATCAGCACCAACTCTAGCACTGAAATCGCCGAGGATGAACAATTGCTCTTTCTCGGGGACTTTCTTGATAGTGGTGGCCTGGTTGTTGTAGAATTTGTCTTTATTTTCTGCTAGAGATGGCAGAGTCGGTGCATATGCACTGATAAGAGTAACCAGTCCCTGCCGATGAGTAGAGCTGCAGGGACAAAATTCTTTCACTTCTGGCAGTATTTGGGATGATGAATCCCAGCAGGGTATTTCTGACTGCAAAGCCAACGTCATGTTCCCTCGTCTTGTTTAGTGGTTTTACCTGCTAGAAAAATGAGAAATTTCTCTCGACAGATCCTGAATCTGGCAACCTCGTCTCTTGAAGGGCAACAATGTCCATCTGCAGTATGCTCAGCTACATGTCGATGACAGCTGTTTTGCATGCATCGTCTGTTTGTTGCAGGTTGTCAGAAAAGTCAGGTGTCATTGTCCTAACATTCCAGGTGCCCAGCTTTAGGGCAGGAGTTTTCTTTTTTCTTTTGCATGGTGCAGAGTTGTCAATCCGCTTGTCTGTTTTCACCCTAAACCCCATGCACCCTATGAGGTTAACGGACTGTGGCGGGGCAGCACCTTACTGGCTGGGGACTGCCCAGCTTAAGGCGGGTGGTAGCTGCCCAATGAGATGCAATGACCTCTCCCACCATCAGAAGCAGCCCCTGGTGTCACACACTACGCCAATCGAGTGAAGACTTATAACTGGTAAACTACCGCTTCCTGTGTTTTGCCGACACCGTATGGTGAAGTTGGAGTGTCCTCTCCAGTGCGCGAAGCCTGGGTAAAGTAGATATGGAGGAAAGACTGTTACCCATGCAGCAAATCCCCCCTCTCCACATCACTGAAATGGTCCAATGGAAAGGCAGAAGCCAATACAGTTGGTTCCGTCAGTGTCACAGGAGTTGCCAGAGTGTGACTGTATACATCTGCGAACTGCTTCAGGGATTCTGGCTCCAGATTTGGCCTCGAGGTTAATTCCTGAACCCCTTTCCACAACTGGATTCAGCTACAAGGCAGTGGAGGTTTGGGATCAGAGTTTTCCTTTTCTCAGATGAGCTGCCTTCCCAAGCTAAGGAGTCCAATCTACCCGGTTATCACCTTTCATAACACTGTGCCAATGCAATCAGTGTAACTTTAGTGCAGTTCTATAAAACTCATATATTCCTTGCAAGAATTTTGTTTCTTATTAAAAACACTTGCTGCCTTTCAGTTCCATTAATGAGACCACTATGATGGAAAACATTGATACTTTTTAAAAAGATAGGATCAGTTTTCTGCAATATCATATCCAACCTCAGTTTAGTGAGTGTACATTTTACATGCAAATTATGTTTTAGCAATAAAAGTACACCCATACAAGACAACCAGCTCACATTCCCTACCCCACTGCAAATTATTAATGGTTGGAAAAGGGAACACAGCAATCAAAGCACAGTAGTACTTTGTTTTATAACAACCACACAAGGATAGGGACATCATCAATGTACTGAGGCAGCCCAGTTGATACCAGGAGTACACAAGATAGGTGATAAACAGCACACATGTAGATGGACACACACCCCTTGCTGTCTAGGATCAATCACGGCATCCTCAGACATCAGCTTGCACCAGCACAACAAATCTTTGCACAGGCACAGGAAGTCATAGTGACAGCAACACCACACCTACACAAAAGGCAATACAGTAATGTATAAAGGGATTTGTTTCCAGTGAGTAACATAGGATTACAGCCTATGTCTTACCGAATGCAATGGGCTGAGTAAAATCACCATTTTCAAACACCTCTAGTAATGTTACCATATGCTGTTTTGCTACCACTTACAAAAAAAAAAGATAAAAAAGAACCAACTGGAAATGAAGTGATAACTCCCATAAGCATTAGCATTTTGCAAGGGGAGAAAAAAGAGACCTGGAAGTAATACTGAAAGTGCACGGCAGCAAGCGCTGAAGTAATATTAACAACAACAAAGTGCAGCAGTTACCAGATTTCTCACAGGACCTTTATACATATGGACACAGTGTCCACTGAGATTCAACTCTGTTTCTATAAACAGCATCATCTTTCTAAATGCAAGAGCCACTGCTGAACAAAGGGACAGTTCACACGACAAACCAATATTGAATATCAAATCCTGTATTGCTTCTAACTTCCAGTAAAATGTTTCAAACAGGGAGGTCAGATGCATATTGGTGAGTTAGGCTGCAATCTTATACACACTCAGGAGTAAGTTCGAACTCCAGTGAAGTGTACTTGAGTAGACATGCATTGGATTGTGCTTTAGACACTCACACAGTCCTATCTCATTTCATCCTTGGAAACTTGAAATTACCTTGAGAGGGTCTGTGTGTGTGCGTGTGCATGTACAAGAGATGCTAAGTTTAAGCTTTAATACTGGTTTCTGAGAGATCATAGCGCTGCAGCAGTATATTACTCTTGCAGCAACCATCATACATAGTAAAGTAGACACAAAGACATAGTTTGCTTGCGTGTCTAGATAATCCAAGTAAACTCCACAAGCAAAATCCTAACCACACACAGGAAATAAATGAGAAACAGTCAGCCAATGGATATGATATCTGGCTGGGCAATGCATGCTTAGGATTCCACAAATGTACATATTTGGTTTTAAACTTATCTGTTTTACTGTATTTTCCAATTATTGCAGATATTTCCTATACTGAGGAAAATGTGACACCTACAATATTTTGGGACATTATGTCACATTCGCCTCTGCTACACTGAGCTCAGCTAAATTCAGAACTACAGTATTTACCAATTTTCCATAATGTATAAAAGATAAAATAAAGTGACTTATTGCTGGTCAATATGAAAGACCTGAGTCTAACAAATGGTAGATTAAATGAAACAACAAATAAGACTCCGGTTTCTTACTTAAGAACATAAGAAGAGCCCTGCTGGATCAGGCCAAAGGCCCATCCAGCTCAGTTTCCTGTATCTCATGGTGGCCAACCAAATGCCTCAGGGAGTACACAAGACAACAAGAGACTTGCATCCTGGTGCCCTACCAAGCATATGGTATTCTGAGGTAGCCTACTTCTGGAATCAGGAGGTTGCACATACCATCATGGCTTGTAACCTGTGATGGACTAATAATAATAATACTAGTATTTATATACCACCTTTCTTGTCATTGGATTTCACTTCCAACTTTATTCAAGGTAGTTAGGCTTCCTAAATCCCTGTAGGGATTTTTACAACTACGGATTCTATCTAGTCCATCACAGTCTGGTCACTTTCTGGCTAAATCACCTTGCCCACATAGCTGATGGCACCCCACTCCACTGCGTGGGGGTGGCTTCTCTCACCAGCTGGGATGACTCATCTCAACAGCACTTTCTACAGCTCTCAAATACTTCTGGTTGTTTCAGACTGCATTCCCAGCTGCTCTTCAGGCTTCATAGGCAATAGTTCTACCACTCAGCCAGACCTCCTGCCCTCCAGAAATTTGTCCAATCCCCTTTTAAAGGCATCTAGGCCATATGCCATCACCACATTCTGAGGCAAGGAGTTCCACAGACTAATTACACACCAGGTAAAGAAATATTTTATTCTGTCTGTCCTATCTCTCAACACTCAATTTTAGTGGCTGTCCCCTGGAACTATAAAACAGTTCCAATTATAAAACTTTGTAAGCTGCCATGGGCATTTGCTTCAGCATGGGAAAGGTGGGATATAAATTTCTTAAAGAAATAATAAGGAAATAAACTCAGTGGTCCTATTCCAGCTCCAGCCTATAGTATGTTCTTTAAAATAAGATTTATTGGTATGGAGACTTTAGTGGAAATAATGAAGTCATTGTACTTTCCCCTGCTGAGCAAGAAGCATGCCAGGGCAAGCAGACTGACCTAGCCTTCTACGTTCTTAATTTGCATACTCTTCTACAGTTAAAAAAACATTTAAACAATAGGAACCTCCGCTGACGAAATGCTGAAAGCTCCTCCCCTCCTTTCCAGGAACACCGAGCCCTGCCCTTCCCTGCAAGGTTCGGATGTTTGCAGACCTGCTTCCCCATTAGTCCTTTCCGCCCTTCCAACCTACAGCCCAGGGCTCATTAGCTGAAAGGTAGACGCACGAGCTCTCAAGGTAGCTGTAGAACCGCTGCGCCTTTGACTGATGCCTTCAACTCCAGACTCTGTGTGAGAGCTGATCCTGGTTACTGGGCGGCGAGAGAAAGGCAGCCTGCACGTGCTAGGGGACTCCCCCTTCTTTAGGTGCTTCTCGTGTTCAGGAATGAAAAGACACCGCTTCTGTTAGCTCTGAAAACCAGGCACGGCCCAAAGGCACTGCCTGATCCAGGCAGCCAGGAGGACCATCCCACCTCCTACTCCTTCACTTTCGAAACTAAAGTGGAACACAAACACGTGGACGAACAGATGCGGCTGCTCCATCGTCAACCCCACCGGATTGCATGGTATGGCTGCAGTCCTGGGAGCAAGCCCCATTCAGTGGGGCTTATTTCTGAGTAGAAACGCATAGCCTTCTATTTCGGGTTACCAGATACAAGGGGGGGGTGGAGTACCTCTACCTTTAACCATTGTATTGTACTGCAGCTCATCATGGAAGGGTTTACAAAGCTGTCAACATTTCCGCTTTTATACAATGGTTAAAGGTAGAGGCACTCTGTCTGTCCCCCTAGGTATCTAGTCACCCTGTGCTCTGGGGAGGTGCGGGGGGGGGGCTCATCTCACTTTTCCTCCAAGAAGCGCAGGGTGGGTGGCAGACACGTCCTCCTCCTCCAAAGGAACCATACAACCTTCTCTCCCTACGCAGGGTGGCCAGATGGAGGACCCAGTGCCTCTGCCTGCACCCCTTGTACGGGGGACGCCGGTAGGTGCATGGAAGGGTCTGAAAAGTTGCCCCTCTTCTATACCAGGGTTAGAGATATGGGTACTCTGTCCCCCTCTGTATCCCTGAAAATAAGGCTATGCGTTTCTACTCAGAAGCAAGCCCCACTGAGTTCAATGGGGCTTATTCCCAGGTAAGTGTGGATAGGGCTACAGCCATACCATGCAATCCTCAGCTACTTCCTTTTAGTAAACGTGGTTAGGGGTACAGCCTGAGGCTGCAAGCCTCTTCATACTTACCTAGGAGCAAGCCCCATTGGCTATAATGGGACTTACTTCTGAGTAGACCTGCACAGGATGGGGCTTTTCAGTGACCTTGGATTAGCCACCAGCTTACTCGGTTTTAACCGACGTCACACATCTTTTATATATATATATACAGATGAAAACTAAGCCCTATAGGCGCTGCGTTCCCGCCCTGCGCCCTCCATTGCGCGCGCACCCCTCCCACATTGCTTTTGCGCCTGCGCAAACAGAAGCCATTATGTCGTTGCCCTTAGCAGCCTCTGTCCGTTGCCATGGCAACCGGCCCCGGCTGAACATAAACAGCCGCGCCGAAAACAAAGCCAGATCTAGGTTGCCGACAGGTGGGCGGGGAGGGCGGGAGCCCGCCTCAGGCCACCAGAGGAAGTCCCGCCCTTTCCGCCTCCGCTTGGCCAATCAGAGAACAAAGTCATTGTGTAGCGGTCCGGGCTTTTAAACTTTCAGCAGCGGCTGCTAAGAGAAGTCGCCTCCGTGGGGGGAGGGGAGCGTGAACATGGCCGGCGCTGAGGAAAGAGGTGGGCGGGTCGCTGACCTGCGGGGGGGGTGAGCGGGCCCCCTTCTGCGCCCTTGAGCCGTACGAGCGAGGACCCCCAGTATCTCTAGGGTATCCTCAAGTATCAGTGGGGGGTTCTGTGGTGTAAGAGCCCAATCCTAGGCATGTCTCCTCAGGGATAAGTACCATTGTAACCAGTGGGGCTTACTCCCAGGTAAGCGTGGAAAGAATGGCTGCCTAAAGCAGCAGGCACCAGCATTGACCCTCAGTATCTAGTTTGTGCAAAGCTGTTGAGCTCTTACAGACTAAGGCTGCCATTCTCTCCACATTTACCTGGGAGTAAGCCCCATTGACTCTAAGGGGACTTACTTCTGAGGAGACAGGCATCGGCTGGCTTGGGCTCACTCTCAGGCCGCAGTCCTATCCACACTTACCTGGGAGTAAGCCCCATTGACTATAATGGGACGTACTTCTGAGGAGACAGGCATAGGATTGGGTTCTGAGGCTGAAAGCCTATCCACACTTACTTGGGAGTAAGCCCCATTGACTATAATGGGACTAACTTCTGAGGAGACAGGCATAGGATTGGGCTCAAAGTCACGGGGGGGGGGGGTAGGCTGTGATTTTGGGAAAGCCAAAAGTGCCTAGATCTTTTGTGGCATTCTGTGGATCAGAGTCCACTTCTTTGGATCTCTTCCAGTAGGTTGTGGACAATGAAAGTCTGTGTCATCATAGAAGATCCTGGGAAATCTCTTTTGGCACTACTATTATTTATTATTAACAGTATTAGCATGCACTATCTACTGTATTGCCAATGTAAAGGTGAGGTGTGGGAACAGCATGTCTGTCTTCCCTAGTTTTTCTATAAATGTTGGCTATATTCTATAACAGGCAGCACACACTCTTGGAGAGTAGCTAAGTTAAGCTGCAGTCCTATAATACCTACCTGGGGGGTAAGTCCCACTGAAATGGGTCTTTTTGAGTAGATGTGCATAGGCTTGCACTGTTGAGCTACAAACCTATGAATGCATACTTGGAAGTGTAGGATTCCTCTGCATGTTCATTCTCTTTCAAACTTCTATATTTACATGCAGTTTAGCAGTCAGTCTGTCTTGTTCTGTTGTGGAAGCTGTACTTTCAGTTTATTAAAAATTTCTTTGATTAGTGGAAAGAATCCAAAATGGTTTGAACTTTATTCATTTGGAACCTTCAGTAAAAATCTGTCAAAATATCTTTTTAAAGATGGATGTTTAACAGCCCAGTCCTATATAGGCACTCCGAAGTAAGTCCCATTCAGTTCAATAAGGCCTATTCCCAGGAAAGTGGGCATAGGATTGTAACCTGAGGGCCCAATCCTATCCAACTTTCCTGCTCCAGTGTATCCACAATGCTGCCTTGTGGTAAGGGATCACATGTTCCCATACTGTGAGAAGGCAGTAGTAACTACCCCTCCACCACAGGATGCAGTGCACACCCTACTAGCACAATTCCACCAGCACTGGAAAATGGATAGGATTGGGCCCTCAGGCTGTAATCCTATACATACTTTCTTGAGAGTAAATCCCATTGAATACAGTGGAGCTTCTGAGTAAACATGCATAGGCTTACTCTGTAAACCCGTAGTAATCTAAACTAAGGAAAGTACATTATGTTTTATGGGACTGCTTATATTCTGCAAGAAGCCTTTTTTTAAGTGATACGTGGTATACTGTATTTTGTTACCTGGGAGATGGGGGAGGCAAGCAAGTCTTGGTGTAACAGTAACTGAGCTTTGAAGAACTTGGTTCAAATCTCATCTCAACTAAGTAGTCACTAGATGACTTTAGGCAGTCTGCTGCTTTCTCCACTTTTGTACTTCCATCTACAATCTAGGAATGATATTGATCTACCTTACAGGGTTGCTTTTAGGATTACTATGAATGAAGCCCTTTGGCTGTTCTAAGGTGCTACATCAGTGCTATGTATGCTTATTGTTCTACAATAGTTAGAGCAGGGGTGTCAAACTCATTTCATACAGAGTGCCAAATAGCATTCATGATGACTGCTAAGGGCCGCAGGAAGTGATGTCATTAAACAGGTCAAAACCAGAAATAGGCACTCTATTCTCTTATAGGAACTCATTAGCTGCTAATGACAGGAGAGAAAATACACAAATCTTGATCATATTTCAAGATATGGGAGAGTCTAATTATCATGTGGGCCACCCTTTCAGCAGTGTCACCTCAGCATTGCTCAGCAGCTGAGAGCCCAAGGGCCAGATAAAAAGCTTCTGCAGGCTGCATCCAGCCCTACAAAACATAATGAGCTGTAGTGACACAAAAGCATAATTATGGCATATCTTTGTAACTGGCATATCATTTAACCTGGGTAAATCTGTGTGTGCATGTATTATTGTTACTTGACTTTTGAGTTATTTACATGTATCCAAATGTAGATTCAATCTGGGAACTAGATACATGAATTATTGCTCTGTAAAAATGAACCTAGCTACAGCCAATCATGTAGAACAGTGTTTCTCAAACTGTGGGTCAGGACCCACTAGGTGGGTCGTGAGCCAATTTCAGGTGGGTCCCCATTCATTTTAATATTTTATTTTTAATAGACTTAATGCTACCAAATGTATGTGACTGCATTTGGGGAAATGTTACAGATCGGTACTTTTAACAAGCTACTATGTATATTTTAACAATGATAGTAAATGGGACTTATCCTGGGTAAGTGTGGGTAGGATTGCAGCCTAGGATTGTTAAAAATTTTCCTGCTTGATCATGTCACTTCTGGTCATAACATCGCTTCTGGTGGGTCCTGACAGATTCTCATTCTAAAATGTGGGTCCTGCTGCTAAATGTGTGAGAACCACTGATGTAGAAGTATATACTCTGGTACAGACATGACCTCTGAATAGCCCTATATTATACTGGCATTGTCTAGAAATAGAGTTTAATAAATGCCCTTCTCATAGTATAAACTCTCATAGTATAACATAGTAGAAACCTTATTTGAATATAAATGAGAGAAGGGGCATTATCAGTCTTAAATAGCTGTAACTACTGAACTCTATTTAATTTTGTTAGAAGACATGATAGATTTCTGTTTATTTTTTAACACAAGTCAAGGAGCACTTTAAATCCTATTGGAGCCAGCAATAGGGGACTTTACACACAAGCACATTCTCTACACGCAAACACATATACTCCGGTAAGCTATAACATTTCACCTCTTTATTTTAATAGAATGGGTCGACATCGCCAACAATCTTCTGACAAAGTGTAACATAGACCTGCATGTTAATAATCTCTCTGATTGCGGTGCAAAAATGTTTGTTCATCTCTATGAGTCAATTCTGGGGGAGAAAGTTCCAGGTAAGAATGCATGCATCTTGCAAAGCTTCTTGCAATGTTATGTGTCTAGTACAATGGTTTTTAGGTGTGTCTGTGCACATCTATAACATAGTAATGTAATTAGTACAGTCAGATAAGTGACAAACAGCTGGTCCATGTCTAAGGGCTTTTCATCTGAGAATACACTTAATTCTTTTTATTTAACCTCTCTAACCTAACTAAACTGGTTAGATAAAATATCCTTACATTTTGTACTAATCTCAGATTAGTTTTCTTTTGCCATTGCCCATTTCTTTTCCAAGTGCTTCCTCTTCTTTCTCCTCCCTCAAGAATTTCTGAAGGTTCTCACAGAATAGCATTGTATTGAAACTTTTGCCATACACTTATCTACTTTGGACTTGCTTAATTTCATTAGTTTTGAAAGAATTGCTTTATTTAAAGTTGCTTTGTTAATGTTACATGAATGGAATAGTGAGTGTTTTGCTGTTCTGTTTTACTGTGTCAATCTGCTGTTAGGTATGCTTCTAAAAACTCACTAAGCATGACAAGATTTGTGCAGACTTGTTCTGAGATTAACATGAGAACTAGGTAATTTCTTGGCCCTGTGCACTGCAGTGTTCTGTGTAATAATAGTATGTTGTAATTTGATTTATTGTATAGATCTTATAACCATACCTAGTTGCCAAGAAGATGATGCACACAATGTGCAGGCTGTAATAGATTCTTTGGCATTGGACTACTTACAGGTCAGCTTATCACATATAACTGGTAGGTACCCAAAACTTAATAGTCAGTAGAATAGACTATTGCTAGAAAAATGCATGACGTATTATTTAGAACTTGACTTTCTAAAGCTTTATTACTTTAGAATAAATGGAACTGCGTGTGACCGTTTGCCTAATTCAGTGGTTCTCACACTTTTAGCACCGGGACCCACTTTTTGTGACATTATCAAGCAGGAACATTTTTAACAATACTAGGCTGCAATCCTACCCACACTTACCCAGGAGTAAGTTCCATTTACTATCATTGTTAAATAATATACATAATAGCTTGTTCGAAGTACAGGTCTGTAACATTTCCCCAAATGCAGCCACATACCATGGTAGCATCAAGTCTAATATATTAAAAATAAAATATTGAAATAAATGAGGACCCACCTGAAATTGGCTCGTGACCCACAGTTTGAGAAACACTGGCCTAGTTTGAGCCAGCAATGACTTATTTTATATTTGATGCATGCAAATCTTATCTGCAGTAAAAGCAGAATGTACGCATCATTTTTTAAAAGTTGCATTTCTGTCTTTGTTTTCTGAGAAGTGAAACCCACTAAACTCTGTGTAGTTTGCTTCTGAGTAAGCAGATATATGATAGAGCTGCAAAATAAATTTCCAAGTACTTCTGTTTAAATCAATGAAGGATATTCAGTAGCCTGCTTTGGAGTACATGGTTCTCACATGCTTTATAGATTTTTAAGTCATGAGTTTAGAAACATAGGCTACAATCCTATATACCAGGGTTTTTCAGACTGGGACGTTGCGACACCCTAACCCGAGGGCCCTGGCCTCTTTCCCTTTAAAGGGCGGGGGCAGGGGGGAGGCAGTGACGTGGTCCCCAGGATCACGCCACTCAGGAGGACTGCAGGAACTGGGATGCATTCGCCAGTCCCTGCAGCAGCCTGTCAGGGGTGCGGGGAGCCCTGTGCAAGCGTCTTCAGGGCTCCCAGGTCATCAGAAGTGAAAGTGGAGCAATTGCGCTCCACTTCCGGAAAACCGGAAGTGGAGCGTGATCGCTCCACTTTCACTTCTAACTAACTGGGGAGCCCTGCAGACACTCGCACAAGGCTCCCCATACCTCCGACAGTCTGCTGCAGGGACTGGTGAATGCATCCCAGTCCCTGCAGACCTCCTGAGTGGCGCAATCCTGGGGATCGTGCTGCTACCTTCCCCCTGCCCCCGCTACCTCCCCCCGCCCCCGCAAGGACTTACAGTGGTGCAAACTCTCCTAGAGAGTTTGAAAACTTTAGCTATATATATAATGGAGGGTTGAGCCTCCATTTGCCTGAAGATAACATCCGAAGGTCGCCAGTTCGAGGCCACCGGCACCGTGTGACCTTGAAGCAGCTGACAAGCTGAGCCGAGCTATTCCATCTGCTCTGAGCGTGGGAGGATGGAGGCCAGAATATGCGACCAGATCAAGAAAGAAACATCTGAATGTTTTGGTTTCTTGAAAGATAGAAACCTTTTTTCAAATTGTAAAAATTCCTACAGGGATTTAATTTGCCTGCCTATGTAAACTGCCTTGAATAAAGTCTAAGGAGAAATCTGAGGACCAAGAAAGGCGGTATAGAAATACCTTTATTATTATTATTATTATAACTTGAGAGTGCATGCCATTGACTTCAATGCGACTTGTATCTGAGTAGAGATGCTTAGAATTGTGCTATAAGCTGACAGTGTGAATCAACTGACAAAACTGATTACAGTCATAATTTTGAATGTATAAAACTAGCAACTCTAAGTTATGCTGAAGACTTCCAGTTGTTCCTAGAATGTATAGCTGCCTCCATTTTCTTTAGCCCAACTAAAGCTTGGTCAGGCTCAACAGAGGGGCATATGTGCCCTGCTTTCCCTTGGCAACATGGAAAGAAACCTTGACTCTGTCCTTGGGGAAGTGAAATTAGATCTGGATGAAAAGTTCTCCTGGTTAGGAGATCTGCTGATACAATGACAGTGTGTCAGGGTGCCAGTGTGCACTAGTCAGCGTTATGTTTCCCTTGAAGGCTCAGGTTCATGGTTTGGGAATATTCTTGAACTCAACCTTGCTCCTGGATGTTGAGGTGGTGGCTGTGGCCCTGAGTGCTTCTGCCCAGCTCCAACTGGTGTTCTAGCTATGTCTGTTTCTGTCTTCAGCAGACCTAGACAAAGTAACCCACATATACCAGCCAACAAGCCCACTGTTCTTTTAAAGGAAGGGCTGTAGCTCAGTGGTAGAGCTACAAGAGGTACTTTGCATGCAGAAGGTCTAAGTTCAGTTCCCATCAACTCCAGGTAGTGCTAAGAAAACTTCCAGTCTAAAACCTTGGAGATCTGCTGCTAGTCAGTGTTGACTGTACTGAGCTATATGGTCTGACTTGGCATAAGGGAGCCCATGTCTTAGTTACCTCTTGATTAGATTATTGCAACATGCTTTCTGTAGGGCTGCCCTCGAATTACATTGTTCCCATGTTCCGAGAACCTGATACAGAAAGGCTCTGTCCCTCTATCTGTCTTAGCGTAATCTGTAGCTTTGCCCCAAGTGCCCTGAATTCAGTAGGCAGTGTGAGGGAGAAAGAAAAACAGTTACTGGCATACACACATTGTTTCCTTTTTGCTGAGAGTTTCCTCTGAGCCAAAATAAGTGACTTTTAACTGCAATAAACACCCCAGTAGAGAACCATTTGTTACACAGCACAGTTCTTGCTTTAACTGAACTATTGCATTGATCAGGAATGTTAATTTAATTAAGATGCACTGCACATAGATGTGTGCCTGTACTTTGCCATAGCCCACCTTCTTAGAAGTATACAACCATCCATGTCCTTTTATTCTCAGCCAGAATATTAACATATATTTCTGTTAAGGGGAGAACATTGTGAAAGGAGAGAAGGAATCCATTAGGAATCTCTTGGAAATATTTGATGGTTTACTTGAGTACCTTACAGAAGAAATCAACGAAACAGCCTCTCACAGTGATGGTGAGTAAAAGCACAGAGTAATTGGTATTTGCTATTCTGTGGAAATGTAGTAATTGCAAAAAAACACTGGTGCACTCTCAGTCTTCTTTGACTGGTGCACTGGCTGCTACACTGGCCAAATGTTTTACAAACATGCTGTAAAACACTTCAAGTGGCACAGCATGGTGGGGAGGGGCATTTCTGGTAATATATTCAGTAGACAATACTCTTTAACTGGCCTAATTTGTAATAAAAACAATTTGCTTTAAAATCTGCATTTTCTATGAAAAAATAATACTAAAATTGTTAGCAAACCAGTTTATTGTCATAAAGAAATGTTCATTCTAAGGTAGTCCTGAATTAAAGAAAAGGTTAGAGCTGCTGATATAATGATGATGATCCTGAACACTGCCATCCTCATAACAATGCCAGGACTCATTAATGATGGATTATATACACAGTACAGTGTGGAAAAGTAACATATCACAGTACTGGTATCTTCCATAATGTGGCAGACATGGCAGTGCCCAGGTGGTATTGTGACTTTCCATTCTGCCTTTGTGGCAGGCAGAGTTCTCTGTGGATCTGTGCTCATGATAGTTTTGCTTATAGATGATCTTAACCAGATGGCTAAAGATGAAGACAAAAATTCCTGCTTGGAAGAGCAAGAAGATGGCCTTGATGCATCGGTTCCCTCCCTGAAGCTATCATCAGCTGTGGGGTAAAGATAGTTTACAGTTATTTTAGCCTTCTAACTCTTCACTAGGTTACAAAGTAGTTAACCTGTTAGTATCATACAAGTAACACACAGCAGGCTGCTTCTCTAATGTGGCAATCAAATCTATAGTAAACTATGCTGCACATTTGACATTTCAGACATTACAATACCTAAGCATCCGGAGAGGGGTTTCATGCAGTGGCCTGTGCATGCCACAGAAAAGTCTCACCTTTTTGTGTAAATGATGTAGATATTGATACTGATGCAATTATGGTTATATTTTGCATATTCAGTATAATGTGCAAAATGAACATGTGCAGGTGTTATCTGCTGAGCAGATAGGTTCAGATGGCATACTTTCTTGGTATCTGGCCCAGTATATTCTGGGATGTGTTAACAAGCTGCCAGTACCTTGGGAGCATGGTTAAAGTTTCACATCTTGAAGGCATCTTCCTTAATACCAACATAGGTGAAAGAATGTGTGGTTCTTTACCTGCATGAAATCAGAATATCTGTTCAGAATTTGCCGTTGTAAAGTCTGAAGTAACTTGGATGTACTGTTTTGTATTGTTTCTATTCTATCTCCAACAGATAACACTTAAAGATGGTTGTATTCTGTGGGTGTCTTTCACTCATGGGAGAAGCCCTGTTTGCACCAAGGGCAAGAGTGGTTATTTATCAATTTCCCCTCCATTCTGCAGCTCGTTGCACCCCACTCCCCAAATATTTCCTCTTGTGCATGTGGTTCTCCTTCTACAACTAGAAGAAGACTTGAGGATATAATCCAGGAATTGCTTCAATGTATCTTTTTATATCAGATAGCTACAGCCTGGGTTACTAATTCCCAGTGCTTATTTGGTTTAATGCAGTGATTCTCAACTTTTAGGAGCTCGTGGACCACTGAGGCAAAAATTGGAATTATCATAGACCACACTACTCCCATGCACACAAAAAATACAATTAAATTTGTAATTAGAGATTTATTAGGTTTATTTATAGATAAGATTTCTGGGTTGCTGCTTTTGTTGCCAGCTGTAGCTGCAGGTGATCTGTTATCTGGTGGTCCGTGGCGAAGCATCTCCAAAGCGAGTATCTCCCTCCATGGACTACCGGAGATGGTGGATAGTGGACTGCTCACATCTGCAGCTGACGCTTCATTGATGGCTACAAATTCTGTTCACCTTCTCTGGTGGTCTGTGGGGGAGTACTCCCTCATCATGATGCTTGAAGTGATCAAAAGTGATCCTTTTTTTTTTTTTTTGATCTCGCAAACCACTTCTCAGAATCTCAAGGACCACAGGATGAGAACCAGTGGCTTAATGTTTTATTCATACTGCTTTAGCATTCTACAATGTAAATGCTAAGTAGAGCAGGCCTGTACAACAACATGCCTGACCTTTGGGATAATTGAGTCATTGTGGCTCTTGAGGCACTTTTAATTACATTCACAAATTAACTGGCCCACTGGCTCACCTCTGCCTGAGTCCTTTTCATGTGCCCTTTTCTCTGACTGCTTTTGTCTTCTGACTGAATTATCCTTTAGTTGTCATTAAAATGTTAGAGGCCATAGCACTGTATCAACCAAGACCTTATCATCTTTCCAGTGTATTATGTTACTGATATAATAGTGCACTTCTGTCATGTATTTAATTTCACATAAGAATAGTTATTCATTAAAACTCATGGAATTCTCAGAGTTCCATGACCCTTTTCTCTTTGTTCACAGATCTAAACCCACCTTTACAGTCTCTAAGAGGAAGCCATTGCTCCTGCCTCAATGCTTAAGTAAACCAGTAGAGCAAGGGAGGCAGCTTTAACTAAGATCAAATGTTGTGAATCATCATTGTATTTTACATAATAGTGGCTATTGTCTGCATCTCTTCCATTGTCATTTTCCTTTGACTCCACATTATACAACTCTTTTCTTTTTATATAGTCTTTATTATAATAAACAGAAAAAAACATTTAAAAATACATATAAAGTACAGATAAAAAAGGCCTCTAATGTAGCAAATATTCTGAATACAACTTTATATCTTAATGATCTAAATTTCCACCCATATATAAGTTATATCTCCAACTGCCCATTTCAAATTGTACCACATTTTTCTTTCTCTATCCTTGCACATATCTGCCTACTAAGGGTTTCATTTCTTGCATCTGAAATGCAGAAGCTCATGGTGAAATACTGGTTAAACTTTAAGGTGCTTTAAGCCTCTTTGTGTTCGCTGCAACAAACAAATGTGGCTTCTCTTCTGGAAGTTGTTTGGTTATTTACTGTGTTTATGATTTGTTGTATCCATGGACTTCTCTTGCTTTTTGTCTGGTGGGTTTTGCTGTTATAAACAGACTGTCATTGAAACAGAAAAGTGGTGTATTGATTCAACATGACTTGACTTAAATGTATTGCTATTGTGTGTGCTTGCATCCTTGAGTAGTGATGTTGGGATTGGTGCCATTTCCTTAAAGCCACTGTAGCAAAAGGGAGCAAGGCTGCACAGCCTTCGTGCCTATCTTCTGTAGCTATCTTCTTCATTTGCATTACAAGTAGGGCAAGAGCATGTGTTAAGATTGCAGGAAGAATCCTGAGATTGAGAAGAGATTTTCAAAAAGAACTAGATGAGCCCTTGAAAGGCCTTTGGGCCTGATTAAATGCTGGCTCTTTTTTTAAAACAAGGGGTATGGGTGCGCATGCACACACAAAATGACCTAAAATTGCAGTGGGGGGGGGGTAGCAGGCTTTAGTAATTGGCCTCTGCAGCAGTTCCTATACTTAATGCACATACTGTTCCCCAACCCTCTGCATGCTATTAATAGTTTTTGAAAAAGATTCAATTGAAAGTCAATAGAAGCATATTTTTAAACTATAAAGTGTGTGTGTTTGTTTGTTAGGGATAGGAATGGCAGTGGGGGCTAACCCCCCCCCCCAATCCTCCCTGTTGAAGTTTGGGATTACTTTGCATGCACAAAAACCCTGTTTGTTTCTTTAAAAAAAAAAAAATCTCAAGCGGCAAATATGTGTCTTACCCAGTATGTCCTGTGGCCCTAACTTTGGATTGAGAGACTTCAGTCCTAAACTCACTTTGGGTTGCATTTCAGTTCACATTTAGTTGGAAGATACTTTACTGAGCAGATCAAGTTTACTCCTGATTAAATGGGTCATGTTGCACCTTTACAGGAAATAAGCTCTCTTAAATTTGCTTTAAACATGGTTAGAGAAATGAACTGTAACTACCCTAAGTATGCCTGTTCCTAAGTTAAGGCATAACTAGACAACTCAAATGTTATGAAATTATTCACAATTGAGAAGTGAACCAGAGTTGCATATAAAACTAGATTTAAGTGCATTTCATATGGCGGATGGTCTTGCAGCACAAGCTACTCAGAAATAAGTCCCATTTATTTCAGTGACTCCCAGGTAAGTGGGTGTAGAAAAGAAAACTCTTTTCTGTGAATAATACCCTGAGCTGGCCCGCTGAGTTAATAAATATATATTGTTTGAATTACTTATGCACTTCTGAGCTAGAAGCGCCACCTTGTGGCCAAACTATAAAAAAGCTTGCTTCTATATGTTCTGTTTAGGTCTTCACTGTCATCTGAGATTGTTCCTCCATCATGGAAAGGAGATGGTTCAGAATCTACAAGTGAGCTAATTAAGCTTGGTGACACAGCTTATTTGTTTTCTCTAAGAAATGAAGGTGAGTAAAACATGCAAGAAAAAGAAAGTAGCTAAATGTGAGAAACAAAATGGCCACCATGTTAAGACCACATTATATAGTCTGCATGATGGTTGTTTGCATGCAGAAAGCTATTGGTATGCCCTACCTTACCACATGAATTGGATATAGCTTATCTCAAGAAAGTGTTTCCCAAATTAATAGATGGCCAACCCAATCCTAATGGAACTGCCCATGCTATGATTCAGCAGTGCCACAATGGCTGCAGTTGTATCCTGCATGAGCAGGGAGGCAGCTGGAGGTCCCCTCGAGGTAAGGAAACATTTGTTTTCTTGCCTGTGTCAAGCCCCAGCAACTGCTATGGGTCTACTCTGATCCACACAGCTCAATTGCTAGCACAGAACCAAGTAGTCCTGTGTAGGACTTTCAGGTTTGGGACGGGATATAGGATCAGCGTCTGCTCCTGGTCCTGGATTGCCCTCCAGCCCTGGTCCACCTCCCTGCTGCTGGGTGCTGCACTTACCCTGTCTGGCAGCTGAACCCTCTCCCACCAGGATGAGAGGCCACTGCCTGCCCATACAGGTATTGGTACTGGTCAGGTGCCACCCTTGGGGGTTGATATCACTGGTGACCAAAATCACTAAAATTGTGGTTGTTAGGATCATGTTATATCATTTGATGCATAGTTCACAGCAGAATGTGATGAAACAAACCAGAGTGAAATATCTCAATTCTATCAAAAGTTATGGCCAAAAAACCAGAAAACAAAAAATGCAACAAAGTACATTTATGTAGCAAAAATTCAATTCCTTTAGGTCAAAACAGACCAATGAGACTGTCCAAAGAGCCAATGAGATGCTGTTATGACACAGCATGGAACCAATAAAGTGTTGGGAAGTTGACACACTGGGAGGGGTGACACCAGGGTTGTATCCAGTGTTTGTGCTTTTGGGGGGGGGGAACTCTACCTTAATTTCAGAGCCCAGGTGAACCAGGCAGGTAGAGCTGAACTCCTGATTGAACTTTAGTCTCTGTGACCAAGGTTCACTGGGCAGATAGACTTGGGCTCCAGTCCAGACGGAGCCACTCCAAGGGCTGCCCACTTTCCTCCACTACTTTTTTAAGCAGATGAGGGTGGGCTGCAGCACTGGCTATGGGGTTATGGAAGCTATTTTGCCACCCTTCCCATGTGGTGCCCTGTGGCTTCCCCTCCCAAGGAACCCCACTAAGGAGCAGAGCTGACCATGCTGGCCGGCAGCCTCAAATCAGGCCAGGCTGCCCATGGGGGAGGACAGGGACCTGCTGTCTGGAGGAGTGGGAAAGAATGGACCCAGCAGGCAGGAGCAGGAAAGAGGGAAGTAGCAGTTTGGCAGTCAGTCATTTTGTTAAGTAGTTCACGTATATGTGTTGGTTGCCTGCCCCTGGTCTACATGATTTCTCAAGTAAGAGGTAACTTATGTTTGAAATCACACATTTGGCACTTTATAAATACATGGTTATGTCTTAAATGGAAGATAACTGATACATGTTGCCTGCTTCAGATTTAATAGAATCAGGAGTGTCTGATAAACATGACAACAATCTTTACAAAGATAAAGATTTGGATTGAAACGAGAACATTCAGCTAAGCTAATTTGTACACACAGGGGGATAGTGCCAACAGGCCTGCTGCCTGCTGCTATCCCTGACATGTTGCTGCCACCTCTGCCATGGCACCCCCCAAAAGCCACTCATGTGGCTTCCTCCTCACACAATTGGTTCTTTTTGCAAAGTCACCTCATCACATGACTGAACAAGGTAAGGAAGTGGATGATCTGTGTCTCACTTGCTTTTAGCAAGTAGGAGGCAGATCAATGTGGCTCCATCCACAGCAGGCAGAAGTGGGCGATGGCAAGCTCTCTCATACACTTGCTGCTGATGTGAGCCATGTTGCTCACTTCATGGTTGGGTTGGCCCTGTGTGTACATGATTAACAAATTTAGCCCAAACAGAATAGCATAGTGTCTGAATTGTGCAAGCCTGATCAGTACAGATTTTGCTCCCACCCTGAGCATTTGAATGCCATTAATAAAATTTCTATTTTTCAAAGAGTTATCAGTAGAAGAAATCCTAAGGAGGACTACAGAACATGAAGAACTTAACAAACCTTCCAGCCACAGAGGGGCAATTGGCATTGAATTAGAAGGTGAGTGTATGATCAGTAGCTGCAGAAATATCTGTACACATACCTTGGCCTCTCTTCTGCTGTTTTTATTTTAGTTTTATGCCAATAAAGGTAAAATGAAATGAAATTTTAGTAGGGAATGTAGTAGCTATCCAATAGGGGTTCCTTTCTGTTTTTTTCCAGTTGAGTTTTTCCTTCATTTGATGATCTAGTAGTGAGGTTATACCATGGCTTTATTTTCTTACTTGTGCCCATCTGCACTTATCCAGTGAAATGTAAACTTTCAGATATTGTGACAGTTTTGAACAGAATCTACGTTCTGTAAGATCTGTTCTCTTTAGTCAGCATATTCTACTGGAATTTTATGAAATCCCATAAATAACTGACTTTTTCAAAGTTGGAACCTATGATTTTAAAAAAATTCTCCAGCAGTAGGATGAAGTACATTACTTGTGCCACTAGCAGCACAATCCTATACATGTCTGTTCAGAAGTAAATCTTATCACCCATATTATATATGCTGTTGTTAATGTTAAACTCAAGATAAAAAATGTTAGGAAATGTCCATCAATAGCATTAGATATTACAGTACAATCCGATACATGTTGACTCAGGTCACACTGTCTTCCATGGGGCTTATTCTTGGGTAAGTGTATGTGGGATTGCAACCTGAGGGCCCAATCCTAACCTGGGCCAGCACTGGCACTGAGTGTCGCAAATGTGCCATAAGGCAAGACCATGACACCCTGTGCTGAGTCGGTGTTGGCCCAGTGCCAGTTGGCGCTGAGCCTAGCACCAGCCGGTTGCCGTCTGGAAGCTAGGTAAGAGCTCTGGGCAGTGATGAGGGCCTCGGGCGGGGGAGGAAGTGGGGCAGGGGGACTAGCGGAGCCCTATTCCACCGGATCCTGAATTCCATGTCAGGCCAGAAGGCCTGACATGGAGTGTCTCAAGTCTACACCGATAAAATAGTCGGCACAGACTTGAAGTGGGGCTTGGGGCTTTCCTTGGGGGAAGGGGATGAAAGTTCCTTTCCCCCAGGAGACCTCCAGCAGCTGCTGCAAGAAGCAGTGGTTGCTGCTTTGGTGCTGCTGCACCTGGTGGCGGCACCACCTTTAGGATTGAGCTGCCTGGCATCCATATTTTAAGAAACTTAACACAAGCTTAAAGATTCAATTTTATCCTGCTTAAAGTCAAAAACAGATGTGAAGCACTGGTGTGCAAGCTTTCATTCTTGTGTTAGGATGAGTGGTGACATTCAAGATGCTGATTTTTGTCTTAACATTCTTTTTGTATTCTGCTGCATTCGTTATAACCTGAATTCCTAGACAAGTGGCAAATGCCAAGAGGAAGAATTATATTGATGATATCATTTTGGAGCAAATGTTTCAACCAAAGTTTACAACTGAGAAATAGCCTTACTTCTGAACTTCAGTCTGCTAAGAGTCAAACCAAGCCCGATATGTCTTTAGGATTTAGTTTCCTTTCTTCTTATCATATTAGGATAAAAATGCTTTGTTAAGCTGTCTGGCTATACAACAGTTGTCCTATGGAAGGATGTTCTGAACTACATCTTGTGATTCGATCCATGTTATTAATTGGCGCTAGTAGCTGGGAGAAGCAATTCCATGAATTATATAATGACCTAGACTTTGTCCCTAGTGAGACTCTAAGTGGTCTGGAGGAGACTGCTGCTTCGCCTCCAGTCGTCGTATCAGATACATAGTTTGGTCGCTCAGTTGAAGGATGGAAAGGCTCCCGAAGAAGACCTTATTCCCCCGCAGTTAATTAAAAACAATCTAGATTGGTGGGCACCAGTACTGGCTTTGTTATTTTCTTATATTGATAAAACCAGTCACATACCAACAGGCTGGGGATGGCAATTATTGTCCCTATTTTCAAAAAGGGGAAGAAAAATGACCCCTCCAATTTTAGGCCCATAAGTTTACTCAATATTATCAGCAAATTGTATGCAAAGCGTTTGCAGGAGAAGTTCAAGGATTGGTTAAATCAAGAGAACATAATAGCAGAGGAGCAGGCAGGTTTCAGGGAGGGTTGATCCACAATCGACCAGTGCATGGTACTTCAACACTTTGTAGAGAAATATCTCACTCTATGCAGCCTTTATAGATTTAAAGGCTGCTTTCAACTCCATCTCAAGAACTAAACTATGGGAGAAGTTGAAGGCTACTAACATTGATTGGCGCCTGCTTTTTCTTACACAGGCCTTGCATAGAGATACTTCACTAAAATTAAAATGCAGTCTGCAAGGTCACCTCACTAAAGTGGTACCAACTCAAAAGGGGGTGAAGCAGCACTGTATTCTGGCCCTGCTTCTTTTTAATTTCTGTATCAATTTGATGGTTGACCATCTACAAAATCCCAACTTCCATCCCCCTAAATTAGCTGGGAGGCCTATTGCCATCTGTCTTTATGCAGACAATGCAGTTATTCTGTCTAGAACACCTATTGGCCTTAAAAGAGCTCTGAACTCTCTGAATGTGTATTGCAAGGAAAATCAGCTGGTGATAAATTATAGTAAAACTAAGATCTTGGCCTTCTCCAGGAAACCAAAAATTCGGTGCTGGAAGATCAATGGCTATAAAATAGAGCAGGTGTCCCACTTTAAATATTTGGGTGTGGTATTCCATACAAATGGTTCTAGGAAAGCGCATGGAGAATAGCGTTAAGCGGTCAGCAGACCTCTTCTGTTCTCCAATTTATGCAAAGTAAAGGAGCCCAGTATCTGCCAGCAGCCCTTAAATTGTTTGAGGCAAAGGTGATGGCCCAATTAGTGTGCGGAGCGCAGTTGGAACCTTTTCCCAACATCATGATAATGGAGCGTGTCCACTCTAAGTTTATTAGGGCCACCTTTAGTGTATCCAGTACTGTCTCGAACACTTTTTTACGTCTGGAATCAGGCCTGATTAGGATAGAGGCCGGTGTCTGGATGGCCATTTGCTCTTACTGGTTAAGACTGCACCTATACTCATTTGGGTTTGCTCCCCTAATCCTCCAAGATGAGTATAAATCCAGGTGGATTAAAGGGCTGGAATGAAAACTGTCCTCTCTGGGATTTTCCATGCCATTTTTGTTTGATATGGGATTGGCTCAGGCAGTAGTTAGGATTAAGCAGCGGATCTTTGACATAGAGCGCCAGGAAGACCTTAATAATGTCAGAAAGCTTTGTATCAAGGAGGAGCTCAGATGTATAGCTGCCCCAGCTCCCTACCTTTTCCAGTTGGAAATCCCAAGCCAGAGAAGGATGTTTACATTGGGGCGGTGTGATAGTTTGCCCTCAGCTGTAGTGGAAGGACGCTTTCGGAAGGTCCCATTTTTGGAGCGACTGTGTCCTTGTGGGGCAAACCAACCAGAAACCACCAGTCATGTTTTGCTGGATTGCATTTTTTATAAGGATATACAGTTATCCCTTATCTCCCCTTTGTTAGAAGAGCTCACCAAATGCCCAGGTCAAGATTATAGTCATTTCCTTCTATCAGATGCAAATCCAGAGGTAACACGGAGAGTGGCTAAATTTTTAGCCACTGCAGTTAGCATCAGGAGGAAGAGAGTGGATTGTGGCCTTCCAGGTTGCTCATAGAGGAGTATTTCTATTCTGAATAAGTTTTTAATTCAATATGAACTAGAAGACTTTCAGAAGTACCTTCCTCAGTTACTGTACTCTGTTCAGTCCACAATAACTAATCTAGACTTAGGTTTATTAATTGTTAGTATTTTATGTTAAGTGCCTATGTTAGGATGCTGTGATGTGCTATGTTAGGATGTATGTTCAGTTGTATACTATGAATGTATTATTTTTATGCTGGTCGGTGACCATAATAAAACTGAACTGAACTAATTGGCACTATTCTGCCATGTCTTATACTGCAGGAAGATTGTTACTTCAGAATGTACTTATACTTTTCCCTTTTGGGGCAGTTTTTATACCTTGTAGCTAGAAAATCAAATAAGCACTTTTGGGGGGAAAAAGTTTTACTAAACTCAGTGGGACTTGCTCCCAGGAGAAAAGTGCAAAACCTGCAACCTTAAATTGTTTTTGTTTCTAAGGAGCAGCAAAAACTTCTGAGTTGCCTAGAGAGCAGTTGAGTTCTAATGCTAAGAAGCTTGGTGAACCAATTCGCCCAGCTATTCCTTTGCAGCCACCCTACCAGCCTTCTGCAGCTAGGGCCCTTTACCCGGCTGAAAAAGACAATGAAAGTTCAGGCAGATCTTCAGTGGTGACGAATGATGTGCCCACAAAACCTCAAGGACTTGGCTCTAACGTAAGTGGCAAAGCTTTCCTTGTTCCTAATTATATTGTCAACATTTGTATTTTCAGGGTACCTATTCTAGGATCAAAAAACCTTTGGTGTAAGAGAAGAGTTAAAACAGTTACACATTGGTCCATGACTGGATTGTAAGTTAGGCAGCAACCTAACATGTGAGGACTAAACATTCTACAGTCTTGCATATTGTACTTTACAATTTATGGCGCAATTCTAATCTTGCCTTATGCTGGCACAACCTAGGATGTCGTGAACATGCCATAGAGCACGATTGTGGCACCTGGTGAGTAGGCTGTACTGATGGGAAAGTCTGTGCCATCTTGCCAGTAGTGAATCCAGAACCTATGCCTCAGGGAGCAGGTAAGCTCCCACTTGGTGGCACAGGAGGTGAGGAGGAGGAGGTATAACAGGGTGGGGGAGGGCAAAGGGGGGTGGTTCAGACCCAGGAGAGGACAAAATCAGCAGTGCTGGCCTACACCATATCCTATTCCCTCTCCTGGGCTTGAAAGCCTGACACAGGTCATCTTGGACTTAGGCCAGCAATTTAGCTAGTTGCAGATCCAAGTAGTCTCTTGTACAGGGTAGGGTTTAACTCAGGCTAGGGTTTCTCCTCCCTTACCCCGAGGAGATCTCCATCCTGCTCCTTCTCTGTACTGGATACAGCATGGGTCATACAGCTTTGCTGCACCAGTGCTGGTTAGGATTGGGCTGCCCACCACTGTGCACCCACACTTTCCCTTGGTTTGTCATCCCCAATCCTCTTTCTTTACAGGTTGGTAGAACATCTCATCTCAGTGGCATACTGACCCTCTACTTTCCCCAATAGGTTTTCATTAGGGATAGGGAGAATGACATGTATTAGTATTGACAGGCTATTGGAGAAGGAGGACAAAGTTGATAACTGGAGAATTTAGGGAGGGACATAAGAACTGGAGGGGGGCAAATCAACTGAATCAATCAGTCTCAGCTGATTTAAGAGAATCATTATAAAGTCTTGTTGAAATAGTCTCATACCCTGGATAGTCTGATCAAATAGAAAAATTAGGAGCATTTTGGAGGTGGTCTACACCCACTGCAAATGGGATGCATTCCCAACACAAGATTCAAGATTTCTGGAAAGAGATGGCTGCTATTTTATTTTTTCATATTTGGTCCCAGAAGCCAAGATATCTTTTAGGGCAGGGCAAGCATTTTGGTGCAAGGACCATATTGGGGTGTGGAAATCCTATAGACTAAGAGACCATAATGTATACTACTTGTTTGAATTATCCTCATAATTATGATTCCAGGTTTGTAGCTCTGGGGTGGAAAACAAAACGTTTGCTTTTCTTGCACTCTCTACTGCTAGTTCTCTTACACCTGGCCTTCTCCCAGACCGGGCATGCTATTGCTCATGCTATACAGCAATACAGTGTTTGTACAGGGGAGAAGGTACTAAGGGCTGGATTACTAGTTGGGGAGGCACTTGAAGGGTCAGATCATAGGCTGTCAAGGGCTGAATCTGGCTTTGGGGCTTTATTTTGCCCACTTAGGGAATAATGTTTGAAGTATACATCCAGAAGTAGAGGTTAATCTACTATTTACATGAAGAATTGCTAGAAAATGACTAAAGGGCTGACCATATCTGACATAGTGAATAGAATTTGGAGTGTTCTCTATATGGTAAAGCTAACAATCATGGTATAGTGGCAGAAGGGAAAAGAGAAAAATAAGATTAAAATCTCTTCTGAAAATTAATAAGACCTCAATTTTTGGATAACAGAATTCAATCAAAATATATCTTTGATAATACCATATTGGAAGAAAAAGTATAAAATGTGCTGGGTAGCAGCCACAGTTGTCCTTGCTCCAAAGAACGGGAATCTGTGGGTGCGACATGCTGAATACTGAAATTCATTTTACTCCCATTTTCATTTATGTGTATCAATATTGTGTGAGTTAAATTATATGAAAATTAACAGTTATCATGTGCATCTCTGTATTCATTTCTGGTTTAGGTTTTATGTACTGGTACATCAAAAAAACTATTTTGTAAAATTGCATATTCAACTTTCCTGCAGGTGGAGGAACCCCTTGAGCAAAAGTCTGAAACTCCTTCAGGTGGCATCCATTCTCTGTCAAAGGTCACTTCTGGTAGGAACAAACCTTTGATTCCTAATTTGAAATACTATATTTCAAATATATGATCTCTTTAAATACAGGTGTTTTGCTACTCTGAATTGATGACATGAGATAAAACAGGCATTTGAAAAACCAGTGCTTGGGCGACTGTCTGTTTACCAGTTTGTCTGGTTTTGTTTTTTAATGTAGTGCACTATGAAAATGCTCTAGCTCTAAAGGCATATTGCGCTATATGCTTACCAGTTTCTCCTGAATTCTTTTATCTCCATCTAGAGCAACTATTCTCAAAAACTGCTTGGGGAAAGCCATAACAATTAAACTAGTTTGCCACAGATCTAAGATTGAGTGAGCATAGCCTTCCTTAGTGACCACATGTACAACCCTTGTTGACAAAACAATTCAGTTCCCTTGAGACTAGCTAATCCTGAAGTCTTTTCTCTACTAATGAGATATCCATTCTTAATAAATGTTACTGCTTGAACACACATTAGCAGTAAATGCTGCTGGACACAAACCCATTCCCAAAACTATGGTTAACCACTCGATGAGAGGCATGGCCTGAGATAGCAAATACTGGGGGGGAAAGGGGTGAGCAGGAGATATTTGAGTTAAATTTACAAGTAATAAATCCTGTTGCAAATTATCCCAGTAAAACTTTATAAAAAGCTTCAGTGCTCATGTGGAACTGGCTTTCTAATTGTAATGTCTTCAATCCCAATTTTTTCTCTGTTGCCATTTACTGTCGAAAGTACTCTTCTCTCCTTGGGACTAGGAATTGCCTATATAGGTCCAATTATACACTTGTTATACACTGATTTTTTTTATACTCAAATTTGACAACACAAATGACCACTGCAAATGAGAAGGAATGTGCTGATCCCTGGAGAAGGGGGAAATGCATCCCTTTAAAATCACAGTTTAAAAAAACTGCTTTTCTTACTGTTGTAGAGAGACAGTCATGCATGCAATTGCAGGTATGAACTAATTATCCATGGATTTTTCCGTCATGGAAAAGTCCACGAATTTTTCTCTCAATGCAATGGGAAGGGTCAGTGGCGTCACTAGGATTTGCGTCACTCGGTGTGGGAGGCCTGCGCATCACCCCATGCAGTGGGTGGGGCAACACCACCCAGGTGGTGGGCGTGGTGATGTACCATCGCCCCTCCCCCACTGGTTTTTTGGCTGCACCTTTTGATAGAACACAGATATTTCAATGTGGTTTGCATTCTGCATGAAATTACGCATTGATTGATATTGATTGATAACATGATGGTATTATTCCTCCATACTCTGATTTTAGTGATTTTGAAAACTAGTAGAGGCACATGCACACACACCCCGTGTCAACTTACTACACCTTACTGCAGCAGTTCTCAATCTTTTAGCAGCAGGACCCACTTTTTAGAATGACAATCTGTCCAGGACCCATTGGAAGTGATGTTATGGTGAAAGTGAAATCATCAGGCAAATAAAAATAAATAAATAAAAATAATTAAATTAAAATAAAAGAAATAATTAAATAAGGGAGAGCCAGTCCTGTTCCACCAAGTGAATTTTCTCTGTCATCTGCCTGCAATAACACTCCCCAAAAAAGAATCAGTGAGATTTTCAGCTCTCTCCAGTACCCAGTTTAAAGTTCTTCTATTTCAAGCATATCGGGATAAAGACCCACCTGGCTTTACAAGTGCAAAATAGAAAACATTCCCCTTACCAGTTGAAGCCTCTTTTTTTTTTTTTTTTTTAAGTGGGGGGGGGGAGCTGCCTTCTGGAGCATTTGTTGTGCTCCAGTTTCATCGGATTGGGACCATTCTGGTTTCCTCACATTCCCCTTTGCCTGGCCTGATCACAAGCCAAGGCACTTCTGCCTACTCATGAGTAAACGCAACTGTGAGGCTGTTTCACTTTCCCTAAGGTTCAATACATTTGCAGCTGGGAGGGAGGGATCGCCTTCCCGGGTGTTTTTGGGGGCTGCATTCATTGGATCAGGACCATTCTGGTGGTGGTGGATTCCTCTCAGCCTGCCCTTTCCATTGGACTATGGCAAGTACATCTACTCACAAGTAAACACGCGATACGGCTTGATTTCACTTTCCATAGGGCTCTACATTTTTTCCTTCTGGTTTTTTGGCCATAACATTTGAAGGAAATGAGCTATTTTGCTCTGGTTTTATGCATTGCATTCCGCTGGCAATTCTGTATCCAACGGTATATGGCATGTCGGGGTTGCTCCTAAAACCGCGATTTTAGTGCATCATCCCCAGTGCGCGTCATCGCCAGTGCGCGTTATCTCCCCTTGTGCATCACCTGTTGCGGCTCACCCCCCCACACCCCTTAGCTACGCCACTGGGAAAGGCCCCTTAAATTAAAGGATAAAACTTGTTTAATAATAGCCTCCTTAATGTGAGAGAGGGCAACCTGCAGACAATCCATCAATCATCTCTCTCCAGACACTTGGAAAGGCTTTACTCTGAGCCAGCGACCCCTCCCTTCCCCTTGAGCATGTGAAAGAAAGATAATCACTTTGCATTGGTGAAGGGAGGGGTGGCTGGCTGGGAGTGAAGCATTTCTAACCACCAGGAGAGAGAATGATTGATGGATTGTCTGCCTAATGACTCTGTCTTACATCACAAAGGCTGTTTTTAAATTGCTAGCAAAGGGACATTGTTTTTTAAATGAATTTGCTTTAATGCAATTTTTGCCATCCATGTGAGTTCTGGGAACAGAACCCTCACAAATGAAACTCAACCTGTACTTGTATTTGCAAGAATACAATTAATTTGCCAAATTAATTTATGGTGACTTTTGTTGCCAGATCTCCCAACTGGAGCTGATGAGCCAGAATCAAAAACGGGTGGAACTGATGAACCAGTGCTGGAAGATACATTAGATGGTGCAGAAACGGTAATGCTTAGTTGCGTAGCTTGTGAAGTATAGAGAGATGAGAAAAAATTGTTGTATTTAATTTTATGATTTGCTTCTCTGTCTGAAGACACCAGAGGCAGAGCCCAATTCAAATTCAACATCAATCACTTTTAAAACTAAAATCCTCATGGTTCATACTGTCTAAAACAAGTGCATAGTAATGGTATTCTTATGATGATTTGTTTCTATAGCACCCTCAGAGTGTCTGGCACTTCTTACAGAATGACCAAAACACAGGCAGGTCACTGTCGGGTGACATTCTAAAATTAACTGCAGAGAGGTGAGGAAGGTTGAGGCAACTACAGATACAAGAAGAATATTGTTCCTTTCGTACTTCCTGAGGCTTGGTTTTAGAAGGGTCTGCGGACTAGGATGTGGCAAAGGCTTTGTGAAAAAAATCGGGTTTTGCAGAGGGATTTGCAAGAGACAGAATCAGGCAGGTGTCCTAGGAGGCGGTTGTAGGCATAGAGGGTAAACATTGGATGAACAGCTGGAGTAATTGAGTAGGAAGCCCAAAATGATGGGGCAAAGCTGGGTTATAGGTTGGGATGTATTGGGGTATGTGGGCAGAGCGCTAAGGGGAAGCAAGTGCATAGAGTGTTTCCAAGATAAGGACATGGAGTTGTGTTGGGTCCCAGAGTTGGAAGGAAGCCAGACCAAAGCCTTTGCTTGGTGCTTTTGCATCATCAAAAGTTTTATTTTTGGAGTTTTATTTATTTACAAATTTATATCCCACTTTATCTCCCTCTCAGGCATTCATTCTGTTCTGTGGAAATAAAGCAAAGATTTTTTTTGTAAAGACTTAAATGTGATCTGATGCTTGTGTCATGGTTTTTGTCCAGTTTTAAAACAGCAAATGCAGTTTCCAAAGACATTAACATTGATTTATTGTTACCCCTGCAGTTCAGTTTACTCTGCTGTTTGGCACACAGTTGCTGTGCTCATCCCCAAGGATGAGATCGTTGTCTTTACTGCATCATTTTGCCACTCAAGCTTTCATGGTGCTTCACAGGATGTGCATAACTTGAGAATGTTTTTGTTTTCCTTTCTTGCACTAATGGGCGTACCCCACATATCATTCCCATGATGGAAAAGCGTGCAGTCTGAAGTGCTTGTGACAGTCTCTTGTCTGAGAGATGGAATGCTGAGATGGAAAGGACTGTAGTTCAGGCTGTCTTTTGGGGGTGTACTTAGAGGCAAGATGGTTTAGTTTATAAAGATATGGCACATTTGATGCTGGCTGCTTAGAACTTGCTGTATTTTTCTAGCCTAACAGCATTGCAGTCATACTACATCACACACTTCCGATGTTTTGAAGAGCATTTCTGCCCTAAGCTGCTTTAAACATCCTACCAGTGATTACAAACACTATATTGTGTGACCCTCTGCTCGATTTTAACACCAGGCGTTTTGTTGAATGTATTGGCTTTTTTGCCTCCCTTGCCCATCTTTAACAGGAAGTGGAAGAGAATGTTCAGTATGAAGCAGCTCCTTCATCCGCTGAGGACAGGTTGCCAAGATGCAGATCAGCACAAAGCACCAGACCCAAACAGAGGAATCTACTTCACAGAAAAAGGTGCTCCATGAGACGCTGAAGTTTGGTTACTTTTATTTAGCACCCCTCAGTATTTGCTTCTTTCTTCCAGCCCAATAATGTCATGACAAACTGATACATGCTAATAGTGGATGCTATGCTGATGCAGGGGTCTATGCTGATGACACCCAGCTCTTTTTCCTCCTGATTCCAAGGAGGCAGTCAAAGTTCTGGACCGCTGTCTGGAGGCTCTTAGGAGCTGGATGTGGGCAAACAAGCTGAAATTGAATCCTGATAAGACAGAGCTTCTCCTGGTCCAGCAGTCCAAGACTTGGGTATTGGACTATTATCCTATTCTAAATGGGGTTGCACTCCCTCTGAAGGAGCAGGTCCGCAGCTTGGGAGTGATCCTGGATCTGCAGCTGCTTCTGGATTTTAGCGGCTGTGGCCAGGGGAGCCTTTGCTCAGCTTCGGCTGATTTGCCAGTTGCGACCATACCTGAGTCGCTCAGACCTGGCCACGGTGACCCATGCCCTAGTGGCATCCAGATTAGACTACTGCAATGCGCTTTACGTGGGGCTGCCTCTGAAGACGGTCCGGAAACTGCAATTAGTGCAGAACTTGGCTGCCCGTATGGTTGCTGGGGCTCGTCGGTTCGACTCAGTCAGGCCACTGCTTTGGCGGCTACACTGGCTGCCAGTTCGTTTCCAGGCTGAATTCAAAGTGCTGGTTTTGACATTTAAAGCCCTACGTGGCTCGGGTCCAGGGTATTTGAGGGACTGCCTCCTTCCATACAATCTGACCTCAGGTCATCCGAGGGGGCCCTTCTGAATGTGCCGTCACCAGAGGAGGTGAAGGGGATGGCAGCAAGAAAGAGGGCCTTCTCGGTGGTGGCTCCCCGTTTGTGGAGCTCCCTTCCCCTAGAGCTGAGAACAGCTCCCTCTTTAGAGTCCTTTCAGCAGGGGCTTGAGACCTTTTTATTTACACAAACCTTTTAATGCTGATGCAAGGGGGCATGGCCTTATTTTTTTTGGGGGGGGGACCAATTGTTTTGTTTGTGTTTATTGTTTTTAAATGTTTGATTTTTATAATTTATATTTTTCATGGTTTTCATATTTTATTTGCTAGCCACCTTGAGTGCTCCTTTCTGGAGTGGAAAGTCGGGATAGAAATTATACTAATAAATAAATAAATAAATAAATAAATAAACTCTTCACCTCTCTCTTCTTGTGCAAAATTCCATTTATGAAAGCTAGGTACTAATTCTTGAAACATGACCTCTTCTATCTGAGGAAATAGGATTCCAGTTATAGAACTAAAGAAGTTGGAGTCACCAGTGTGATTCCTGGAACTTCAGCTTTGTTTGGGGACACTGTCCTCTATGCTACACTGTCTTGAGTTTTGCTGAAATGAGATTTACTTATGTAGCTGCCTTCTGCTGAGTTGGGCCTTTGGTCCTTCTAGGTCAGCATTGTCTACGGCACTTACTGGCTGTGGCTCTCCATTGTGAGGCAGGTGTCTTCCTTGGTTGTACCAGGAACTACCAGAAAATGAACGAGAGATTTTTGCATGCAAAGCAGGTGCTCTGCCTACAGCCCTATTCTTGGTTAAACCCTATTTTGATAAAGTTTAGGCTTATAATCAAACACTTTGTGTTTTCTCAGCAAGCATGAAAGTTCCATCACAGACTCACTTGCAGAGGAACCTCTTTCCCACAGATGGGCCAAGGAAGAGCTGTCCAATCAAAAGCTGTATAATATGTCAGAGAAACTTTCCCGCAGACTGAATGAACTTGATGCAGTAAGTAAGCACCTCTTGTTTTTGGGGACATCATCACCTTGGGTACTTCAGCACTCCTGTACTATTAACAGCTGTTGGGGAAACCTGATGATGATCTAGAATCAGCCAATGATTCTATGAGCGGGTAATGTGTTGTATGTGTTGCAATGCAATGTGGCTATTGAGATTAAATAGATATGGGCCTGATCAGTGTCTGAATCAGAAACCACTGGGGTTCTCCAGTAAGCTGCTCTGCACTTTTTAAAGGAAGAGCAGGACATAAATCAAGAAAAATCTGTTAAAAGTGTCGTCATATCTCTAGAACTTGGATACTAGTTATTTACCAGTGTTCTTTTTGTAATTTGTAACCTGCTAGCTATTGATAAGACTGCAGTTCTCCTTTAGTGGAGATTATTAAAGGAGTTCAGGTAGCACCCTGCAGATTTTTCCCATTATAGGGTGAGAAATGGAAATTTCAGATCTCAAGCAGGGCAGAGGAATTTGCATAGCTATTTGCCCAGCTATTTTTGTGGCTTAAAAATCGAAGCAGAAGCTCAACTCTCAGCAAAGCTTAAAACACACATAACAATATATTCTGAGGCAAGAACATCTTGTCTAGGCAACTGACTATCCTCCTTTCAGAGTGGTGCTGCATTTTGTAGGACAGGCTTACCATGCATTTCCTATGATGCAACAGAAGATTGTGGCTCCCCCTGATGTCTAAGCCAAGAAGTTGTATGAGGAGGTACTTATTTCCTTGCCCTCTTCCACCTATTTAGCGTGACCCATTTGCTGAATTCACCTGCTTATGGAGCTCTGAAGAGGGGATACTCCTTGCAGGGCTTTATGTGCACACTAGGCAGTTTTTAGAAGAGAAGAATAGTTACTTTAGAGATGGTTTCAAGTTACCAAAACAACTGGAGTGTATGTACTATTGTGCTTCCTGCATAGTGCACTCATCATACTATTGGGAAGCAGCAAAAAGCTTCAGTGTCCAAATGTTGAGAAATCGACACAAGGTGTGTGACCTTGGTTTTTGAATAGATGTAAGGCTGTATTTAAAGTAGAAATTCTCTGGCTGCTCTTTAAGCACCTGGAATATGAGTTGGTACTAGGTTGGCCCTATTGTTGGCAGCTCTGGAGTGAACTCTGCCAGATAAATGAATTTTCTTTTAAACAGATGTTAAAGCAAGCTTTGGGTGAAAGAAGCAGGGAGGAGTCCTCAAGTGAAGATGATAAACTTTCTCAGCACAGTGATAGTGTCATGGATTACCGTCAAATGAAACCGGAATCAGGTAAGAGTTCAGTGTGTAGAGCCATGCAGAATTGTAGCTTTCCTGCAGGCAAGTTTATTCTCTTCAGTGAATGTGAGTCTTCTGAGATTGGTGGATTGTATGTCACAGTGATGGCTAACCCTAGGAACTTAAGCAATAATCAGTGTTTTTCATAGTGTTAAATTGAATGTTGGAAAAAAAAACTCACTTCATTTTAGCAGTAAGAATTGCACGGCTGAAAAATACTATGTAAAGTGTTGGAATGGGATAGCAGAGCATTTGTTCTTGGAGAGTTGTGGCAGAGGGACCTCGGAAATGGGAGTTCTTAAACGTTCAGCTCTATCTGGCTGCTGAAGAACATTTATACTGGAGAACCAACACTGGTGTCTGTATGCAAGTGCCTTTCCTTTTAGTATCTGTTACAAAATGCTGAAGACTTGTTTATTTCATAGCTGCTCCACTTCCAAGAGGGTCACCCAGCAGGCGACGGTCACTGTCAGCTTCCCCACCTCCATCCAGCCGTCAGCTGTCAACTGAGTTGCACGATGCACTATGGAAAGATGCAAGAGGACCAGTGGGGGAAATACGTGATCGTCTGCAAAATGAAGAGGAACAGAGGAAATTAAGAGCCAAGGTAACTGTAACAGGATTGCAAAGGAATGCCCTCTGTAACCCCATTAGCCAGTATAAAGGCATTCTTCCAGTCAAGGTTTCTTGACAGCACAGGGGCTGCATAGAGGCCTATTGAAAGAAAGCTGGGGAGGGTTTGTCTGCTAACACAACAGAAAACGTTAGATATTTATAAGCGATCTAGGAGCAGGGTTAGGGAGACTTTTGTGTAGAATTGTTCTGATGCCTACCTAGATAATCATGAATTTGCTGGAGTTGTGCCATTCCGTGGCCACCCTAGAAAATATGCAGTCGCTGCCATCTTGTTCTCATAATACAACTTGAACTGATAAACCTAACAACTGCTTAGTACTTTGTCTCATTTTCTGATTCTGTGACATTTGATGCTTTCTGTTATCTAAAATGCTTTTTCTAAATTGCATGTACTTCTGACTGCCTGTAGTTACTTGCCAAAGCAAGTGTCATTTTGACTTTCCTTTCAGGCAGTGCTAATGGCTTCATTTGATATTTTTATGCACTGCTTAGCACTTCTTATAGACATTAACGGGCCTTACTTTGCCTTTCAGCTACTGAGTAAAGCTTATGACAATGAACTAAGAGCTTATGAGGCTAGTGAAAGATTTGAACTTGCGAAAATAAGAGCAAGGGCCAAGGAAACGGTAAGGAGATGCATAAGAGAACAAATGTACTATTAGGGATATGAATTTTGGGACTCATACTGACTCTTTAGAGATTCTAGAGAAGGATTTCCTGCATTTCAATAAGATTCCTACCAACTGGTTGTACTTTAAACCATGTATTTAAAACAATAAATGAAATGTGGTGATCACATGCTCTTATTATGTGACCATAACATTCATATACTAGAATTGGCAGATACAGAAGCATCTGGTATTGGGCACAGTAATGGCAACTTCTTATTGGTAGCAGGAATCCAGTCTAACTCTGCAGGGTCCCTGGACATTGTTTTTCCCACACTACTGGAGATTGCTTAACAGAAGATGAAACTCAAGATTTGATTTCTCCCCATACAGAGAATTCCCTCACCTGAACTGTAGTCTCTTAGCTACCAAAACCAGTTAGTGCAGTGTTTCTCAAACTGTGGGTTGGGACCCACTAGGTGGTTTGTGAGCTAATTTCAGGTGGGTCACCATTTCAATATTTTATTTTTAATATATTAGATTTGATGCCACCATGGTATGTGACTGCATTTGGAGAAATGTTACAGACCCGTATTTTAGCAAGCTACTATATATATTCTTTTAACAATTATAGTAAATGGGACTTACTCCTGGGTAGGTGTGGGTAGGATTGCAGCCTAGGACTGTTAAAAATGTTCCTGCTTGATGATGTCACTTCCGGCCATGACATCACTTCTGGTGGATCCTGACAGATTCTCATTCTAAAAAAGGGGTCCCAGTGCTAAATGTGAAGAGTGCTGTCCCAGCTTTGCAACTTTTGGAATGATGTGGTTGGTAATGGTTCACCCTGGTTCTTCTGGATAGATCACAGGCATTCAGAAAATGGCTAGGGATTTATCACCGCTTCCCTAAGCAAAATGGTGCTTTGACAAGCTGGAAGGCTGCTGATGACTGGCTTTATTATCCTAAAGCACTGCAGCCACCACAGAAGATGGTTAATCTGCATTCCCTTGCATGTAGTGCGCTGTCATGCTACAAGATCTTTGAATTTAAGCCACTGATATTTGAAGATGGGTAGAAAATGGAAGTTTTTCCTTGGCCAAAATATAGTTCTACATGTATACAATAGATATTTTGAAAAACTGAAAAGTCAGGCATTTCATTTCCAAATTAACGGTATAGATTACAGTGAACTCTTTTGTAAAGTTAACTATTTCCGAAGTTCTCAATTTCCATGAAAATGTTGACCAATTTCAGTTAAGCAAGTTAAAACCCATGCTGGTGCTTCCAAAGATGCATTGCCATGTGTGTAATATTGGTGTAGCTGCTTGGGAGGTGCTTTCCTGAGTTGCTCATCAGTCTCTTGAGTTTGCAGGCTTTGGGTAAACCATCTGAGTAGAAAGCCCATGTTCTGTTACTGTCCTTAGGGAGCATCAGGGGTGGAAGAGAACATCTTGCATGCATGGCTTAAGAGAACATTTGTGTGCACCTTTCTATCAATTAGAGCAGTAGTTCCCAAACTGGGAATTTGGGATCTACCAAGTGAGTCGTGACCCAATTTTGGATGATTTGAAAGTGACAGGACAGATTAGGAGATGTGCATCAAGGGTTAAACAAGCTGTTACTGGGGTGGAGCACTACTGCCCATTATAACCACAGTCTCATTTATAAACCAGACTGCAGCTTCTTTGACCTCTATAAAGTTTGGGAACCACCGAATTTGTGTCAAAAAGGTATAGTTCTTAAGTTCCTATGTGGGGGCTGCATTTTCAGCCCCTAACCTGAAGTCAGTGCTTAGCCCAGCATTGTACAGCCTTTAAAACCGGGGCACAGAAAGCCTACCCTTGCTTGCATGCCATTTGTTAGCCATGTTTGAGGGATCTGGTCTAGTCTGTGTCAATTGCTTGCCATTTTGTGTGTGTGTGGATGTGTGGTGGGGGGATTGCTGCACTTTTTAGTAACTGTTCTCCCTGTATGTTTTCATGTAGGAACGAAAATACAAGGCAAACTTCTTTAAAGAACCTCCAAGAGCATCACTACCAGTGAAGGTTTATTCTCGAAAGAACGCACCTCGAAATCCAAAGCTCAGCCAGTGGATTTCAAGCAGAGGGGTTGCACAGCCAAAGAAAGTGGCTCCAAGTAAGAACTTGAGAGCAGTACTTGGTAGAAAGCCTGGCATCTTTTGAAAGTCTGGGCTAAAGTCCAAGAAAATGGATGTCATGCCAAAATATACTAGTGAAAGCTTTTTTCCTCCTTATGACCTCCATATGTCTAGACCTGTTGTAAGGGAAGCAAATTCACTTGCTAGTTTGTAACTGTGGATGCCCAACATATTTTTTAGAGCCAAGAACTTGATCTTGGCAGCTTTTACCACTACTTTCTGTCCTGTCCCCTGCCCATGCTTCCAAGTTCAGGCTAGTCACAGGAAGGATTTGTTGTTTTTGAAATGAATGCCCCAAGCACTCCTGTCAGCCTTGAGCTACACAACATGATGCTCAACTCCCAGATAAGTTGAGAGCATCTGTTTGTATGACTTTCATCCACACCTCTAACTGACTTGGAAAGCAGCAGCTGTTGTGGCATTCCTACAATCCTGACAGGAGAGATGCATTTGCAAAGGGTGTGCTCTCTTTTTGCAGCCCAAACCCACAGTCTGAATCTCCAGTTCAGGATGGCCAGTAGGCAGCATGGTTTCTAAGGTATGTTTGGACACCTGCAGGAAGTGCCCAACCATATTGTTTAGTGTATTGTGCAAAGTTGGCATTGGAATATTTAGATGGGTTCTGAGCATCAACAGGCCAGTGGGTATTATGTGATCAATTAGATTCTGTAATCTTGCAATATAAATATGCGCTTACCCTGCCTAAGTTGATCTGCTTTCAGGGTACATCATTTTAAATGAATTTGAAGGGGAAAAATTGTGCTATGAAGACTAGTATCAGGCAGAAAGACCTGGAACTCCAGGTTTTGGAAAGTGCTGGCAGAAAAATTGTATCATCTGGTGACAGATGATTTGAGATTGCCCAGATTTTTGGAGGGAGCAGGAGCAAACCCACTAGAGCACAGAATATACAGCCCTAGACATATATGTCCTCTGACTTATTGCAGAAAATGCTGGAGTTGGGTACACTGGTACGGAAGGAAAGGATTCCCTGGTGGAGATGGAGGCATTCCTGACGGGTGGGAATGTCCCTTGTCGCATCCTGTAGGCAGGTCAAAACCCAAAGGGTGGAGCTCGCTGTGCACAGGGACCAGGACCCAGATTGTTCCTGCCTCGCACACAGACTGGTTGCCCTTTGGAGCTCATCTGCACAGAGCACCTTTTTCTCCTCTCCCCCCCTCGGGCTTGTCGGCTGGGCCGGCGGAAGGCTTCTCTGGAGCAGGCAGGCACGCTCCACTCAGCAGCGCTTCCAGCCTGCCTCTGTGCCTTGCTGCTCCGAGGTCCCTGAAGTGCAGCAGCAGCAGCCCTCCCCAGCGCTAGCACAGCATCCTAGGTGAGAGCAGGCAGACCCTTCTGCAAATCTTGAGCACCCAGGTCTGCCCCACAACCTCCAGCTTCAGGCGCCTCCACGGAGGCACGGGCGCCGTTTTGTGCTGCCGGCTGCTGGTACCTGGTCCTGCCTTTCCCTCCAAAACTGCAAGTGCAAGGGCTGGAAAGCCATTTTAGGGACCTTGTTTGTGTCTTGGCTGGTACAACTGTTGTGAGACCTGGTCTGGGTGAATTTTGAATTACCCCCTTTTGGCTTAGGCTGTTAAATTGTTGGGTGTTTTTTGGCCCCTGCCCCCCCCCCAATAAATTACCTCCCCTAAATAAATAAATAAAATTTTTAGCTGCTAATTTTTTCTGCTGAACTCACCATGTCTTCTGACGCAAGTTCGGAGTCCAGCCTGCCTGCTCTGGGCACTTCACGTATACCCAGATTAGCCAAATCTCTGGCACCCACTCACAAGGCACCCAAGACTCCTGCAGCCCCTTCTTCCATAGGGAGCACAGACAGAGAACATATTAGGAAATGGCTGGAGGGACTTATAGATGCCAGGATGGCTCAACTATTGCAGTCCTCCAATGACAGGGGCCTCTGTTTCCCCAAGGGCCCCTCCCCCAGGTGGAAATCCCTTTCCCTAAGGCCTTCTTTAAAGCAATGGAATCTGAGTGGAAAACACCTTTGCATGGCAGGAGTGATGCTAGATTAGTCAACAAATTCTACTCCCTCCCCAAAGAGATTCTTGAGAAAATTAGGACACCTTGGGTGGATGCCCCAGTGGCAGCTTTGGTTACCAACGCTATCATTCCATCCAAAGGGGAGGGAGGACCTCGAGATCCCTCTGATAAGAGGATTGAGGCTGCTCTTAAAAGAGCCTTTGAAGTGTTCTCCTTTGCCCTGAGAGTGGCAATGGCCAATTCTATCTTTGCAAGGGCCACTTTTCTTTGGAGTGATGAGCTCTCTAACTCCAACCCTTCTGTAAAGGACTCTCTCAAAAGATCTCCCTGGCAGTAGCATTCACAGCAGACTCCTCCCTGGACACTCTCCAGTTCTTGTCCAGAGTCATGGCCTCCAATGTAGTGGCTAGTTGCAACCTGTGGCTTTGCTCTTGGGATGCTGATCCTGGTTCACAAAGCAGGCTCGTAGGTACCCCCTCTGTCAGGGGGTAAGCTATTCGGTCAGTCTCTTAAACCTGTTCTAGTGGAAAATAGGGACAAGCAAAAGGTCTTGCCTTCTGCACCCAAAAGTCAGGTAGAATTCAGACCCATCTCGCTTTTTCGTTCCTTTCGTGTCTCAGGCAAATCCAGAGAACAAAGCTTGATTCAACCCTAGTTAGCACAAGAGCAGGTTTCCCCAGAAACAGGGAAAATTCCTCCTTTCTCAGGGGGCCAATTCACATCCCTGGTCCTCCAAGGACAAATCTGCATGACGCCAGACCTCCTTCCCGCTCAGTTCCAGTTGGTGCCTGGCTTCTGCAATTTGCCCCTCTCTGGCATCAAATCACTTCGGTTGCTTGGGTTCTGGAAACCATCTCCAGAGGTTACTCTCTAGAATTTCTCAGGCAACCTCAAGACAGGTTCTGGCAGGTCTCCCCTTCCAGGGTTCCTGCAAAGCACTCTGCCATGCTAGAAGCCATCAACCACCTCCTCGCCATAGGGGCGGTAGAGGAGGTTCCAATACCAGAAAGGAACTCGGGGATCTATTCAATCTTTTTCCTACTGCCGAAACGAAATGGAGAAATGTGGAGGATCCTAGTTCTAAAATGGCTGAATTTGTTTCTGGTCAAAAGGAAATTCAAGATGGAAGCAGTCCAGACCATTTCCTCAGCCCTTCAGATGGGAGACTACCTTTCCTCTATCAACCTATCAGAAGTGTACCTTCATATTCCCATCCTCAGGGAACATCGGAGATACCTGAGGTTCTCCTACAGTTCCTTTCACCTGCAGTACCACACTCTCCCTTTCGGGTTGGCTACCTCTCCCAGGGTGTTCACCAAAGTCCTAGTTACCCTGATAGCACACCTCAGGCTACAGGGCCTGCATCTTTTACCTTACCTAAACGACATCCTGATCAAAGCATTGTCCAGGGGTCTAGCTCAGTTGCACACCACCCTTATAGTACGGTGCCTCAGGCAGTATGGGTTTGTCATCAACGAATCCAAGAGCGTCCTGACACCCTCACAAGTACTGCAACATCTGGGTGTTCAGTTCAACACCTAGAGTTTCCGAGCTTTCCTATCACAGGACAGACAACACAAGATCCTTCAATTGCTTCACAAGGTTATGAGGGACGCACACACCGAACTATTGTCACTTGCCAGGCTTCAGGGAATGCTAATCTCGTGCCTCCAACTAGTTAACTGGGCACATTTTCACACTCGGAAACTGCAGCAGTTTCTGTTCCCTTCTGCAAAGCTAATAGAGAGACGGTCACAGCTCAGGCTTCAGGTCCCCTTGTCTCTGAAGAGGGACCTGCAGTGGTGAATGACTTACAACCAGTTAGCCCGAGGGTCAGTCTTCACACTCATCCCAAACTAGTTTTTACCACAGATGCCAGTCTATTAGGATGGGGGGCTGGTTCAGGGGCGTTGGTCCTCTCAGGAAGCATCCCTCAGCATCAATCTGCTGGAATTGAGAGCAATCCGGCTAGCTCTTGCCCATTTCGAGCCTCTTGTCCTTCAGGAACACGTTCTAGTCAGGACCGACAATGTGTCAGCCAAAGCCTACCTGAACCACCAAGGGGGGGGTCACGGTCAAGGCAACTTATGAGGGAGGCAAGCCTGATCCCTCAGTGGGCAGAAAGAAATCTTCTATCTCTGAGTGCCCAACACCTGGCAGGAAAATCAAATGTAGAGGCGGATTGAATAAGCCGGAGAAGGCTTGCGGAGGCAGAATGGGGTCTGCATCCTCAGACCTTCTCAGAAATCACAGTTGGCTTCGGCATACCAGTCCTGGATCTGTTGGCCAAAAGTGAAAATGCCCAAGTGGAAAGGTTCTTTTCCAGGACGGAGGTTACAAGGACAGAGGCAATTGATGCTCCTTCAACCCCTTGGCCAAAGGGTCTTTACACTTTTCCCCGGTTCCTCTTCTGGCACAGGTACTCAGTCTAATAAGGCTATACAAGGCGACGGTGGTCCTAGTCGCGCCAAACTGGCCAAGGCGACCCTGGTATCCAGAACTTCTACAGTTGTCAGTTCTCCCCCTTTGGAAAATTCCTCACTGGTCAGATCTTCTCTCCCAGAGCCCACTACATCATCCACAGTCACACAAGTTCCATCTGACTGTGTGGAAGTTGAAAGGCTAGAGCTTAAACATCTAGGTTTCTCTGAGAGGGTCATCTCCACCATGTTATCCTCTAGACGGTCTTCCACGAGAAGGGTTTATAGAACCACATGGAAGAAGTTTTGTTTGTGGTGTAGAGAAAAGGCTCTTGACCCCAGCTCCCTGTCAGTTTCTGTTATTCTTGACTTCCTACAGGACAGGCTGGAGAAGGGCCTCAAGACTTCCACCCTGCGGCGCCAGGTGGCGGCAATTCAAGGCACCCTGGGAGCAGGAGGCCATGTTAAGCGTTTTTTAAAGGGGGTGGCTCTTCTTAATCCTCCCCCCATTCATAGGGTACCAAACTGGAATCTTTTCAAAGTTTTTACAGCTCTATCTAGTGCCCCCTTTGAGCCTCTGGCTACAATTCCTTTAAAAATGATCTCCATAAAGACTGCCTTCCTTGTGGCTATCACCTCTGCTCATAGAGTCTCGGAACTGGGAGCCCTATCTATTCATCCTAAACTCTGCCTCTTTCATAAGGACAGTGTGGTTCTCCGGACCGACCTGCCTTTCTTGCCCAAAGTCAATTCAGTTTTCCACCGGCAACAAGAAATAGTCCTGCCTTCCTTTTGTCTGAATCTCAAACATCCAAGAGAGAGAGGTCCTGGCACATGCTGGATGTATGTAGGACTATCAGATTCTACACAGAGCACACTAAAACTTTTAGAAAGACTGATGCTCTATTCATAGCCTATCAGGGTAGGACACTAGGAAGGAAAGTCTCTCCCGTGACTCTGGCTAGGTGGTTGAGAATATGCATTTCTCTGGCCTATGAAGCTTTGGGACTCCAACCTCCTGAAGGGATTCTAGCCCATTCGTTGAGGGGGGCAGCCACTTCGGGCGCCTTCTATGGCATCGCCTCCTTGTCTGAGAGCTGTAGAGCAGCCACTTGGTCATCGCCTCATACCTTTCTGAAGCACTATAAAGTTAGCTCTCACGCCTCTGTGGATGTTGCCTTTGGTCGTAAAGTCCTCCAAAAGGTGCTTAAGGTTTAAGGTGTTCTGTCTCTGATCCCGCCCAACTCAGGGATTACTGCTCAGGGAGATCCCATCTGTCAGTTATGCCCCCGTCTCCACCAGGGAAATCAGGAGTTTATGGCTTACCTTGGTAAGTCCTGTTCCTGGTGGAGACATTCCACCCTCCTGTTTTTTTCTATTCTCGTTGGACTCGGCACCTTTCTGGTCCAGTTTGAGGTTTGAACACACAATGAGGGGTTAGTTTTTGCTTGTTTGGGGTTTACTGCACTCTTGTTTTTCTATCTTGGGTGTCTCTTCACTTTTTTTGTCCGAAGTTAACCTTTCCGCGTTATGAAGTTGTTTTCTCTGAGGACTGTGGCTCGGCTATTAGTTGGGTCTTGGTCCCTGCACACAGTGAGCTCCATCATTTGGGTTTTGACCTGCCTACAGTATGCAATGAGGGACATTCCCATCTGTCAGGAATGCCCCCTGACTCCACCAGGAACATAACTTATCAAGGTAAGCCATAAACTCCTGTTTTTCTACTAGTACAAATAAATACTTTCCCAGGCTGTTTGTTATGTCCAGATTCCATGCAGAAAAAAGTGCAGAATACAGTTGCTTTAGAATCTCAAATTTCATTTAAAAAAATTGAAAGGAAATAAAATTTGCATGTGTAAGAGCCAGAAAGATATATTTGGAAGTATATGAGCAATGGCTGGTAAATTCTCTGGAGCGGAATGATGCTTCCTATCATTCAGGTCTTGGTGTCTTGTTAAGTTCATTGCCCTTTCTAGGTGCAGCAAAACCAGAATAAATTAAGTAAAATAACAATTGCCAAAAGTGAACAGGCTGCAAAACTTTGCTTTCCTTGATGGAGATTGTCTGGATGCAGAAAGATAATGTTTTGTTAGCCCAGAACAAATTGACATCCTTCCAAATCAGTGACTTTGGACTGAATCTGTCAAGGCAAGGAAATGTTCTTGGTCTCTGTACATCAAGAAATGGGATGGAATTATAATTAAGGACCTAATGAGGACCTTATAGTGCCATTGGTTGTTACTGCCAAGATTTTTTCTGCAGAGGCATCCAGTCTACACGATTCCTTACCCTGAGAATGTTAGGTTGTCTCCATCTTTGATGCTGTTCGGACAGTGGCTGAAGGCTTTTTTCTTTCATACAGCTTTTTGGGCCTAATGTTTGTCACTGGTTATGGGCAGGCTACTTTACTTCCTCTGTTAGTTGGGTATTGCTGCTTCTCATTGGTTTTATGTGTTTTTGAATGGTATTTTACTGTTCTTACTTTTAACATGTTAGCCGCCTTGAGCTCTTCCCTGTTGGAATGGGGGCAGATACAGATCTTAATAATAATGTAGTTCAGCACTGAGAAGCTGGACTATTCCTTTATGAGGAATAAAAACTTTCAGAGCAGAGATTAATTTACAAGGATGAAGAATTGGATGGCAAATGGTGACATACCAGTTCTTTGGCTTAAGCATTGGTGCCTGTTCACCAGGCAGGTGCAGGCCACTTGAAAGGCAGCAGTTAACCTTATTCTCATTATTGCCATTATTCTCATTGCTTACATCTGCCTGCTTCTTTCTCCCTCCCTCTCACAGTGAAAGTCAAGGAGAATGACCTCCTGCCTCAGCTCCTGGATGAGTTCCCCCACCTGCACATCTCCCATCCAACTATGAATAAGATGTGGCGGCAGCAGCTGGCACAGATAGATCAACTGAGAGCTCCCAATGATAGAACCCGACTAAAACTCCAGAGTGAAGTGAGTTCTGTGCCTTTTTGAGGGCCACAGCCTTTAAAGAGGGAGCAGAGGCTGTGAGCTAGCACTGGCTGTGTTTGTGTTGTCAAATGTACTGGCTGCTAGCTCCTATGGTAGGTTGGTTTCTCCTGGCTGCAAGGCTATTGAGGCTATCCAGTGACTACTGTCATTCTTCCAAACCCTACCTGAGACCTGGGTCAGTTGCTCTCAACAATAAGCTTTTCTTCCCCATCCTGATCACAGGAGGAGGAGGTAAAAAGAGCAGCAGGAACTTGGACTACAGAGCTATGCCTGTTGCAGCACTATGCAAACTTCTGCTAGTGTGAAAAAGGAATCAAGGTTCCTGCTGAGGAAAACAAGGGCAAACTGGAGCTGGAACCTGTCCTTTTCCTTAGAACTAGGGCCAGCCTTCAGGGTGATCTGCTTTCTTCTTCTGGACAGTGTTCAAAACCAGATTTCTGAGAGAGGCAGTAGATGGATTCTTGGCTGCTATAAATGGATAGATGTTCTTGAATGGTGCTAGATCAGATGACAATATGCAGAAGGTTAACACCTGGGAAAAAAAAAACCAGCTTTACATGAATGTTAATTTTTCCCTTTTCAGGTCTTAGAAGCACTGAAAAAGCATGACCTTCTTGTTGAAATCATAAAGAAAGAACAGGCGCATAACAAGAGATTGGTATGTTCACATGAAAAGCTCTTGTAGCAGAATGAGGAGGAACTATTTGGGGTAGGGCTGCCCAAGCCAGAAACCACAAAACCAGGAACTCAGTTGAAGCCCGTTTTGCTGCCTCCTTGGTGCTACAAAAACAAGAGCATCATCAGACACTGACCATTCTCCAATAGATGTCTGGCAGACTGCATTCAGCTCAGTGGGTTACAATTATACAAGCCAGGTACCTAGGGATGCTGCTCATTTTACTTAGAGCATGTGCTGCCATGTGATGCGGGCACCAGGTTGTGCTTGGTCCTATGGTGTAGCTCCGTACTGCCCTCCGTTCAAAGCTCTCTGGTGGTGACAATAGATAGTGTCTCTTTCCATCTACTCCACATGCAGATGTGAGAGGAAATCTGTAGTGGCTGGCTGGTGTGGGAGATTTCATGTACTGATTCCTGAAGAGCTTCTAGGAAAAAAGTGTCTGTTCTCCTTTCTCCTTAGGGGAATGTTCATTGTTTGCCCAGATTATTATTACTTATGGTGCAGGGAATTTTCTCCCAGAACACCACCACAGTGCCACCTCTTATTTTCTGTAATCCTCCCAAAAATCCACCTTCTTCATGAAGGCTTTGGTTCAACTCCCTAGCTGCCATACTCTGCTGTCACTGAGTCTAAATACTTGGGTGTCAAATATAGAGCTGTGCCCCTTGTATCCATGGGGGTTCCATTCCAGAATTCCCCATGGTTAAATGAAACTGCAGATATGGGTGAATGCTCCCCCACCCTCCAGAGATGAGGGGAATTCTGTTCCCCTTGGTCCTGGAGGTTGTTCTGAGCCCAGTAAAAGCCTCGCATGTCTGTCCAGGACCTTGCTGGGCTCAGACTGACTCTTGGTGTCAAAAACATGTGACTTCTGGGTTTTCAAAAATGTGGAAGTCACATTTTTTTTTTTACTCTTAAGAGTCAGCCTGAGCATGGCAGAGGCAGCGGACGAACACATGCAGCCTCTGCTGGGCTCAGAAGAATCTCCAAAGGCAAGGGGAGCAAAGCTCCCCTTCCCTCTGAAGGGGGTGTGCGCACAGGGGGGACGGGACGGGGGACGACTGCAGATCTGATCTGCCGATAAGTGAATCTACAGATACGGCAGCTGCAGGTACAGGGCCCCGCTGTATACAAATACTTGTCTTCAGTGTATTCCTGTCTCCTTCTGTTTCCCTTATGTCTATTTTAGACCATGAATTCACTAAGACAAGGTCCTGTCTTCAAGTTCTTCTTAAAGTATACAGATGGTTCTATCCAAATACAAAACATGTTGTTTATTTTTAGCAAGAATTTAAGCAGCGCATTATTCGGCAGAAATGTGCTCAGAATAAAATGAGAGAGAGACGGCAGCAAATCGCCAGAGCCAAAAAGTACTATCAAGATTACAGAGTTCAGTTGCGGGCCAAGATGATGAAGGCCAGGACGCGTGAAGAACGGGTAAGCAAGCGGAGGACAGGTGGCCTTTTGCCTCAGGAAGCAGAATATTTGCTCTGCATGAAGAACCGTCTGCTGAAAATGTCCTGACTATGTTCAGACTTTAGATCCACTTGTGTGTTCCCTGTGTAGCGTGGTTGCAGCTCTAATGACACTCCTCTATGGCTTGCTCTCAGCTTAGGATTGATTTTATCACATGGATTGGCAGCCATCATTTAGCAGGAACTCTAGTTGAGTTGGAACCCTAGTGTAGAATGTACCTACCTGAGTGATCCACTCTATTCATGTGATATAATCCTTCCTGAAAGCCCAGCTGTGTGAGGATGGCATCTTTCTCATATCAGTAACAGATGAATTGACCTTCTGTCAGAATACTGCAATTAGAGGTAGACAGTAGGGTACTGTGGTAAGACCCATGGGCAACTTGGACTTCATTGTAGAGCATATATATTTGCTCTTGTTAACACTGTTACTCAGGGAGGAGCAACAGTGTTGTTCAAGGAATGATGCAATCATAGCAAACTTGTGGGTCTTAAAGAAAGTTAATTGCCCTTAATTGCATTGAAGTCAGTGGGTCTTACAGCAAGTTATATTTTTCTGGATCAAAGCAACAGTATTAAATAGAATTGCTCTTATAGTTATGGATGTCATGTTTTGTTTGGCAGATATTTAAGAATCTGTTTGAAGATGCCTTGGAAATTCAGAAGCAAAGGCTGCATGAGCTGAAAGTATATGCCAAGGATAAGCGTGCTGAACAAAGACGACAACATCAAATTGAACTGGAGTCCATGGAGAACTACTACAAGGATCAGGTAGGCTTCTTTCTTCCTGTTAACAAAGACGTAGCTTAGTTTACTTACACAAGTAACTTTTCCTGTATTGCACTTAGTTTTCAATGCTGGCTGAAGCTGTTTCAGAAGAACGTCGAGAAATCCAATCCAGAGAGAGAACGCATACAAAAGTAAGTCCTGCCACCCTACTGTCCCAGAACTTTTGATGAATTGATGGACTCTTTGACTTGATTCTAATGGTCTCTTTCAGACGTTAAACAAAGTGAAACGAGAGCTGAGATCAAAGATGGAGAAAGAGATTCAGGAGCTGCAGAACTTGATCACACAGGCTGACGATGATTCATTCTTCCGAGAAATAGAAGCTGATCGCCTGAAATCCAGACTTCAGATGGCTTCCTTTCAATACAGCAAAAACTACCATTTTCTTTAGGACTTAAAGTGTCTATTACAAATACTCATGAGATCTGTTCCTGACAAACATACTGAGATGGAACAAGAACAAAACTGTAAGAACTGAAAGGGTCAAGGTAGTAGCTTGTTTTGCTGCCCATAATTCAGGCTTGATCTTGTTGTGGTGTTGAGACATGGGCAGTTGCACTAACACTTCAAAAGAAATTTTTATAGACTTTTTTCCAATAAACATGTTTCCCAGTAATCAAAATCGAGTCATTGACTATATCCTATCTTAATTTGTACTTTGAGAACTGCTGGCCTAGTTTATTTGTACTTGGGCGAAAGAGCTCAAAGTTTGTGCTGCTGCAAACAGCCTTGTCCACTGCAGAGGGTCACAACCTGATGCTCTTTGTTGTACAGGGCCTGCGACCCATTCCATGGGCCACAGAATGCCTCAAAGAAGCAACCCAGAAGTCACTTCTGGAGCCTTTGGCATGGGTTGTGGACTCTGGGGGGCAGGCAGCTTTTTTAAGGAACAAAAATTACAATTACAAAAAATTTTAGGAAATGCCTCTTTTCTTGGTCATAAAATGTATGTATAAAATGTGATCTGACTGCAGCAGTACATGGAAGATATATCACTTTTAATTGATGTAGCAGCACACTAGTTACAACATGAAGAAAAAAGTATGTGGATGGCTGCTTTCAGCGGCCTCCTGAAGGAGACAGCTAAGTGACTGGGACACCTTGCAATCTATATCAACTACCTGCCCCATCAAGTCACTAATCCAGCCTCTTCTCATGTACTCTCCTTGCTACTTGCCTCTTCCTGCAGCACCACTTCCAAAGCTGCTGTGGTAGTGGAGAGAGTTGATAGCAGCAAAAGGACATGGAGTGTTGCTAAGTTCTTCCCATTGTTCCATTATGCAGATGGGGGGAATGGCACACAGTACTGCATAAGCATCTTGTTAATCTATGCAAAAACAGTGGCAAGGCTCACATTTTTTCCCCCTTTCAATCAAGCTACAGGCCAGGGGCAAGCTGCAGCCATATTCACTTCTTCGAGAAAAGTCAGGGCTAAACATTTCCATTTACATCAAGTGGACCTCATTCTTTGGCAAGATCACAACCAACCCTTCTGCCATTTTGCAAATGTTTGGCCGAGGTCTGGTTTTCTAAACACCAGATGTAATCCTCATTTCCATCTGAAATAAAGTCCAAGGCTACAATTCAGTGTACCTTTACTTAAGAATACCCATTGAAAGCAATGGGTCTACTTCTGAATAAACAGGGTTGCAACCAGGGCATCCAAGAGGAGTCCTGTCAGGGGGCACAGAGTTACTTTGGGGCCTCTTCCCAAAGAGGGAGGGGGTGAAACAGACTGGGTGGGCAATGGGGGGCAGCTTTCTGTAATAGCTGCAGCCCCACAGCTTGCCCCACAGCAAGCAGATCCACAAGCCAAGGAGCTCTTGGAGCAGGCCAGCTGCCTCCCAGATGTGACAGTTAAGGAATGTATGCATTCCTGGGCTTGGTGTATGTGGCGTCTGGCAGTACTTGCCGCCATGTGCATCCCATGTGGGCAGGGAGTCTGGGTGAGATTGGAAAATGTAAGATCCCAGAAAATTTCAGCCCCCTTTCTGACCCTGGGCCCGGGTACAAATTACCCCCTTTACCCCCCTCTCCTAGGCCCTAGTTGCAACTATGTATTCGCTGCACTTGTTTATGCTAATTCCTTGTTGCTTGTCTCTCCCCTGTGAATTGAATTGCACACTCCCAGTTGTGTTATATGTTGAGCTTCTGGCTTAACATACCAGGCACATAACTAGAATTTGATTAATGGTTCTATTGCTATGTTTACAGTGCACTTACTCTGATAGTGTTTACAAAAAGGTTGTGAAGACTAGAATTTAAAAATTAATGAATAAAAATGTATCTCATGATCTTTGCTATATTTAATAAATTAGAGACTGTTTAGTTCTTAGGTAACAATTACTGGTAGTATTTAATACCAATTATTTTCAAGATCTGGCCTAGGGCAAAATCAGACAAAATTATAGTCAGATACCCCCCCCCCCCGAAGTTTAGCCCTCAACTTATCTGCGAGATAGACTTAGACATGCTGCATATGGTGATTCAGACCAACATCAGAATGCCTTTACTTCATTTTTAAACAAAACCAAACCAGTCTTTTTAAAACCATTGATGCTGTGGCAGTGCAAACAGCATACAATTTTATTGCTCGATTTCTGCAAGGGTACATATTAAAAAAAACATTTTATACAGATGTTTTGTTAAAGCTCATGTAACAGCTTGGATGAAAATACAATGAATATCAATGCTAAACACACTCTGCAATAAATACAATAGAAATGCAACTAAAAAACCACCTGTCATTCTGTGGAAGAAGGAAAAATCATACCAAGTATAAACACGTTTCAGCTACAGACAAAGAATTTGGCGGTCAGGAATCTACGAAAGAAGTGTTAAGTACATCAAATTGCACCTGTTAGCTATATGGTGCAGTTTAAAGTCTGAAGCAATGGGGCCATGCTACATTATGATTTATGATATAGAAGCAAAGCTCTCACTTCCATTAATGCAGCCAGTTTAAATGCACCAAAGGCTTAACAAGTGTAGTGTTGTGGAACCAAAAATATTCTGTGTGCTTTAGAATCTAGCACAACACAAAATTTTGGTGGTAATAAAATCAGTTTAGGGAAACTGAACCTATGTGCAAAAAATACATACTGTACAAAGCACCATTACAAAACTTTACAACTAGAAATTAAGTCTGAAATGCATCTGAGTACTGTATATTTGAACTCTGCAAAATAGTCACTGTTTTAACACATTCATATTGAAAAGAAACAGCATGGAAGTATGAGGTGTCATTTTTTCTTAACCATTTAATGCAAATTCAGAATGGATGAAGAAACCTTGTACAAAAAGGGACATGTTGGAAATAAATATTCACATTTAAGTCTTGGGTTAAAATCCAGAGTCCAACCCAATTCTGGGTTTAGCACTTATCTAATGGAAAAGTGGCATGGCTGTGGAGCTACACTCCATGGGACCAGAGAAGCTTCTGGCAGGTTGTGTGCTTTAAAGCTTTACATGGTTCTGCAGATTAAAAAGGCACTCAGAAGACCTGATATTAAATTTGCATCAGTCTGCTCAGTGTAGGTCCAAGCAATATCCAGAAATGCTTTTATGTTGCCTATAATATTGAGAAGTCAGATTGCACAAAAGTTAGCCCTATAATGATGGAAGGATCTCTGGACAAAGTATTTAAAGGATGAGGGCAATGCAGTTGCCACTGAAAGTACTCTTCTACTCAAGTTTTGGTATTAGGCTGGTTTCAGTTTGCTTTCTCTAAGCACTTCTCCCTTTAAAATGAACTCTGTATCAGGACCTGTTCTTTCAGCATTTGTTTCCCATTCTGTGGTTACCAGACTGCACCTTGTTGTTAGAGAACACCATTGCCATCAGTGGCAAGCACAACATTCAGTACAATCTGGTGCAAAACAGATGCATCCTTACTCAAAGTAAGGGAAAGGCTTTTATCTTAAATCAAGTGACAAATTTGCAGAGGGAAGAACACAACTGATCACCTTCCTACAGGGCAAGCAGCAAATAAGGCCTTGTACAAAAAAAGAACTTAGTTCTTCAAAGAAGCTTCAACACCCATGTACAGGCAGAATGACAGCTGTTGAAAGATCTGACAAATCTACCCCAGAGGCTGGAATCCACTGGAAATCTTTATAGGGGCCCTGCACTGAAAGCACAGCAGTGGGTATGAAACCCCTCAAGCTCTTCATGCAACACTTAGAGAAATTGAGTTAATGGACTTCCTGAAATTTGAAAAAACAGCTAACATTGATGACAAATCCAAAGATGCTTTGAAGGGACAGCAGCTGAGAGTCTAGCAATGAAACATCTGCTTGCTGGGGCTAGGCTTGCACTCCAAATCAGCTCAAGTCTATACTACCCAACATACTCTAAATGAACTTCTATGGGTGACAACAATGCTACTGCCCATGAGCATCAAGCAGTTCCTACAGGTCAGTAATGCAGCACCATAAGGAGGAACTCTATCACCACCATCTTGGTTTACTACAGTAGTTTGAGTAACATTGCTTTATAATCCAATGTTTGCCTACTACACAGAAGCAGAGAGATCAGAGAATTCATTTCATCATCAGTGCTGTAAATGGCAATGACTGTTCATCCTCACTTTTCAAAGGATTCATCTCAAGATGCTGTATACCCAATGTAAGCAATAGTTCCCATGCAACCTGCTGGCATCCAAGATCAGTGCTTCAGTTCAGTCAGAATAGGGAACATGCTATCTAATGTATCTATTCTTGCCATACTTGCTTTAGACACTTGGCTATTGTGGACACTTCATGAAAGACAAAATAACCAAGATCAGCAAGGTTGCTCTACAAGTTTACATCCACATGTCTCAACATACCTGGCACTCTTCATAATTTAGCATTAGCAAAGGAGAAGTGGTGGTTTTTAATGGTTATGATTGATTACCACACTGCACCCTGCAAATGTTTGCTGCCCCCTTGCTTCTCAGCAGGCAGAAGACCACACTACTGACAATTCTCAATCATGGTTAAGTAAGTAAGAGCTAGTTTACATGCATGCAGCCCCTGCTTGTTTTGTCTGCATAGTTATGTATGTGGGTACCAACTGGAGACACATCTGTGGAAACCAAAGAATACACTGAGACAGGTGGCAGCAATTCCTGCAAAGAGAGCTACAACCTCACACACTATTGCAAAGAAACTTTTATCTTGGATAAACTGCCCTTGTTATCAGTCCAACCAATAGAGATTGTAGAGAGATGATTCCTCACATGCCTGCATTACACTGAATATGCCCTCTATGTTGCAACTATTTTGCATATTTACTCTCATTGCAACAGAGGTAACTTCCAATGCATACTAGCCAAGAATATTTATCAGAACGCATCACACCACATTTGCATTTCAGATAAAAGCAGACCTTTTGCAATTTTCCAAGTCCATGCATCACCCTTTAGCTGTAGCTAACACCAACCCATTTGTCACAAGCAGTTAAAAAATGAAGACATTTTAACCTGATAAAATTATTTAGCAACAATATACAATAAAGACTGGTTGCATCTGAACATAAAAAAAAAAAACTTTGGTTGGTATGACATCCACAGAGTGTTTTGAAAAATGAACTGATGGCCTGGCAGAAGGCTGTTGATCTCATCAACATACATTAAGGAATTTAAAAAATGCAGCAGTTCCATTTAAAATGGAAAGCAAATAAAAAAACAACCTCAAGTATTGACTTTTTACAAAAATGTTCATTTAAAAATGCTATATGCCTAGAATGCTTTTTAAAAAGGGTTTTCCACATTTACCACAAAGTACTGTACCAAATGCAGTGCAAGTTAACTCAGGCTGGGCTCTGATTAAAAATCTGACAAGAGAAAAACAGGACCCAAAACCTGTAATTCATGCTTGAGAAATATAAAAATCCTTACACAAGTGACATCAAAATTGAACTCCTAACACAGAATAAAGTCGTTCATTGTAAGAACACACAATTTACATGTAAAGTGGCCTCAATTTAAAAGGTTAATGATTTGTTTAGCCAATTTTATGCAAAAATTAGAATAATCAAAATATTTTATTTAAAAAAATAGCAGGTATAGGTGCTGTTCAGTATCACATGTTTACTTAAATAGGCTGGAGGTTGACCAGTACCGACAGCTGTATCTTGGATCTGTGAGAATAGAAAGCAGGTAGGCAAATAGATCAAATCACCTTTTACAAAAATAGTAGTCTTTTAATGAGAATACTGCTTCACTGTTGAACGAAGGAAAAGCCAGCATTCTGAATGTTCAAGATACTAGTTTTTAATAGCAGCTGAATGATTCCTTGGCAGGAGCCACAGGACATTTTCTTGAATGAAGAATTCCAAAAAGTGTCCTTTCCCTCATAATGTCCTAAAGTAGAAAAGGGGGGAGGGGAATTTCCTATTTTTCAAGCATTTACTGTGTCATGGCTGAGGGGAGGGTTTTCTGCTTGATGAAGTATAAATACAGTCCTAGGTAAGTCTGCAAATGTTCATTCCACAGCAAACCCACATGTTTCTTCAATGGCAGTTAGCAGCTTCTCATATAGCTTCTCATAGCTTTCATAAGGAGGAATGTCTATTCGGTTGAAACTGTAAGCAAAGAGAACAAAGGCTTTAACAGGCTTTCATCCTATAACAAATATACTAAACCTAAACTGCTACTACATTTTGTTAATTTCCACAGTTAAGAAAATAATTTTATTACTTTATACATATTCAAATAGCGCATATAGAAAGCAACCTCAATTTCCATTCTTTCAGAGAGTGAAAGAATGGAAATAATCCCCTGGTGAAATCAGGAACATTAATTTCATTCTCTCTCACTCTGGAAAGCCAAGGTGAACTACAGCAGGGACTCATTTCTAACATGCACCATTTACCACTCCATTCAAGTTCCCTACACACCAGTTCAGAAGTTCTCTCGGTCACCTAATTTCATTCATGTCTCAGGGATGAAAACTGTGCAGAGATGAAACTCTGCAGAGATGAAACTGCAGGAACAGACAGGTGCCAAGTACCAACAAACTATGGGTTGAGTCTCCTTATTCGAGAGGGTTCCATTCCAGAACTCCCTGGGTTGGCAAAAATCGAATTAAAACAAAGCCATTTAAAAAACAATGTCCCTTTGCTAGATGATTTAAAAATAGCCTTGCTGACCTTTGTGATATAAGCCAGAGTCATCAGGCAGACAATCAATCAGTCTCTCTCCAGGTGCTTAGAAAGGCTTCACTCTGAGCCAGGGACCACCAATGCAAAGTATCATTCACATGCTCAGGGGGAAGGGAGGGATAGCTTGCCTGGGAGTGAAGCTGTTCTAAGTGCCTGGAAAGAGAATGATTGATGAATTGTCAAGCTAGCTGCCCTCTAATGCAGCTAGCTGCATTAACAAGGCTATAGTTAAAGGACTTTTTTCATTTAATTTAAAGGGCCTTTCTTACTGCGTTGAGATAAAACCAGAGGTGAAAAATCCACGGATAATTAAGTTATACCTGTATTTCAACCACATCTCTCATTAAGCTTAGAGCATGGAATGATATTAAGGCAATTCTGATAAAACAAGTCAGCTACTAGCATTGCAGTATGAGAGGTATGCAACATGTGCCCAGCAAATTCACTAATCTCAGACAATGCAGATAATTTCATTTCATCTGTTGAGCAAAGGGACTCCAAATGAACTTACAGGCCATGGTGTACTTATCACAGCAACGGAACACCCGAAATAGTTCTGAATTGGCCATCCCTGGCTATTTTCAAAGTTGCTGTTCTCAAACAGCCTTAGATACCCTTAGATCACATTAAAAAGTCAGAGTGCCCCAAAAATAGTCAAAAAGGAATACTATGCACAGAAATGAAGTTGATCTGACATAGTATTTTTAAAAATGGCGTTTGAGAGATTTTTCATTCTCTTAATGGCTTTGGAAATATGTTAATATATACAAAAAGATTTTGCTTGAGAACTAGAAGATAAATCAATTACACCTCAAACTGGTTGTTCCGAGTAAAACCTGAACACATTCATATCCATTCTCCACATACAATTGCACCGATACAGCACTGCATGTGACTTACCAAGTGTGAGCTTTTGGCAGGTTATTTGTGCTAGCATCTATCTGGTGAATTGTAAATAGTCTTGGGCCAGCAGCACCTACAAATTCAGCAAGGAGAATACTGTTCACTACCCATGCAGCACGACCACAAAACACCAACCAGTGAAGGTGTAGAAAATTAGTGAAGACCTTTTAACTTCCAAAGCCTTCTGCTGAACTGACTCCCTTCTTTTAGTTTGCTCCTGTTCCTGTGGTTTATTGTGTCTTGCTACTACCTGTAATTTTCATTGTTGCTACTTGACTTTACTTGAACAGTTTATCAAAAGCAGCAAAGATGTTTAAAAATAAAGTAGCAAATGTATGTATTATTACAGAAAGACACCACATTTAGAATTCGGACAAGGATTCACAGAAATGGTAACCTTAGTTCTCCAATGTTCATACTAAAAGCACTGCAGGATGTTGGATATCTGTTTCAGAAACTGCAATTGCTGTATTGCCCAGAATCCCATGCATCTTGCTGAATTCATTGCCTTCATTACCTTGTAATGCTTTGAAACCCTGCAGAGGCACTCGGGATGAGCCGGTCACGAACTGCAACAATCGGGCTCTTCTTTCCTCATCAAAGAGCTCCACAGCTTTCCAGAACCACTTCACAATGTTGCTGTCTGGTGTGCAGTGTTTTAACCTTGTGTTGGCCTTCCAGTCATTAACATCTATCTTCCCAAGGCCACAAATGATGAGCTGTTCATAATTGTACACACAAAAATTAACAGAAGTGGTCTAAGTCAAAAAGAGTTTCGATTAATAGGGAGGTACGGACTTTACGCTACCCGGAACACTAAATGAATTTTTTATTTTAGAGTAACAAATTATAGGCTGTAGAAAGCGACAAGCAAGTTTATGCTTTCAAAACAGGAATTTTATTTTACACTCATTAGTCCTAACTCTGAAAGTTGTACAGCAAATAACAGAGGAAGCAGCTTTCTAGATCTACAGCTTAGGTTACAATGAGGCAATCTGAACAAACAAGTGTACACAGAAATAAGGAATAGAAGTCAATACTGAGGTTGTTTCTATGGTGGAAGAATCTTAGGCTGCAATTCTATACATGCTTACCTGGGAGTAAGCTCGAGTAAAGGAAATAGAACCGACTTCTGCATAAGCATGCATAGGCTTGCACTGTAAGTAACTTTGACCATGGTCAACAAAAATAGCCCTCAAATGTACGTTAAATTTCATAAAAATACTACACATAACAGATTGTTAATGAGACCAAAGGAAAAGATAAAGAAGATGCAAGAAAATACAGACTTGGGAATTCCAAGGCCTTTGGGCCAAATCCTATCCAATTTTCCAGCGCTGGTGCAGCCAATGAGGTATGCCTTGCATCCTGCAGTAGGGGAACAGTCATGGACTACTCCCCCAGGTCAAGGTACATTTGTCCCCTTTCCTCAGGGTTGCATTGCTGTTGCACCAGCACTGGTAAGTTGGATAGGATTGGTCCTTAGTTACTAGTTAGGTAATATGTGATGAACCCCAGTGTTTGGAGAGGAGAGGGCTTGCAAGTGCAGTATAGAGAGTAACAACCTTGACTAGCATGTCCAAATACTAAGGCTTAATATCTGTGCATGCTAATCAAGGCCGTTACTCTTCAAACTGCATCTGCAAGCCCTCTCCTCTCCAAACACTGGGGATCATCACATATTACCTAACTTTACAATGCCTTTGTTACACTTGATGACATAACATATCATTAACGTACTGACCTCTAGCTCCTTCTCATCAAATGTCTTCAGCAGATGTTGTGGGATTACTTCATTAAATCCCTTCTGCAGAGCCAGAAACTGAGCTTCAATCCCTCGTAAAAATCGCCAGTTGACATAAAGCCTGTAACAAAGTGCAGGTTCTATTTGCAAAGAAGCATCTTCACACTTGACATTTTAGATTCTTACCCTGGAAAACTGCAAGCATTCCTCTCAAAAATAGTGGGAAAAGGCATTGTGCAAGCCTCTATGTGACAAATCCACATTACATCCACTCTACATAGCAAATCTCAAGCAAGCCATAATACTCTCTGGAGAAAAAGTCTAAGAGAAAACTTTTAAAAGTAGTAGCAAAATGGTTATATTTTAAAATACCTGACATATTCCTTTTTATTCTCCTCTGTGACAGGAATGCTTTTGCCATTGGGTTTCAATTCATGTTGTATAATTTCACCATATGCATTATGTTCCACACAGAATGTATGGTCCAAGACTCCTGTAATATCATTCTCACTGAAGAAGCAGGGAAAGCAGCATTAAGCCAAGTGACCTCTGAATGTCATACACTTATCTAAGCATAAATTATTCAACCTACTAAACAGATAAACCAGTTTGATGATATTAGCAACTCTTTACATTGGCGATACAAAATATCCTAAATCTTCTAATGCTCTGTGGTTCTATGAGGCATGCATGTACCCCACCTGGCCCTTCCTTTCTGCTGTTGCACATACAGAACATTCCCCAATAGGGGATAGTGCATTTTTGGGGGGGAAATGCAGTTAAAGTGACCAAACATTATTTTATTCCATAAAATTACATGTGAAACACATTCTAGGATGTGCAATATATTTGGGAAGGGAACACAAAGTCTATTTGATATTATACATACACTAAGGCACATTGCCACCTATGATGATTCCCCATTGACTGCAAAGGTCAAACCACCACCTCCCCCAGTCTCACATAAACACATGCTCTCCCTTTGACACCCTACATGACCTAGATCTCGTGAGACTCCCCCACAAGAGCTACCAAATGTCTAGACCACGGGAGAGTGGTAAGTAGGAGAAACATGCATTCCAGGTTTTTCTCAATTACTTACATAGCTAGATATTTAGTAAACAGAATAAAGCAGAACAGAAAAAATAGAATTCCCAAAACCCTTTAACCACCATTTTGAAGGAATCTATACTTACAGTATCCATACTAAGCTGTTGTGAAGATCTGGGTCAACTAATTCCATGTCATCCAGTGTTATTGGCTTCCCAAGCAACTGCTTGTAAAAAGGCAATGTGAAGCCCCCATCTATGTAATGTCCATGAAACACAGCCATCCCCATGATCCGTCCAACAAAGTGAAAGTAGGATAAGTGTTCCTAGAATTGAAAGAACAAAAATACCCAGAAATCAGGGTTTCTGGTCAAATGCCAAAACTTATAAATATCCAGTTTTTTCCTAATGAAATGTTTTCTAAGTATTCTCTCTCTCTCTCTCTCTCTCTCTCTCTCTCTCTCTCTCACACACACACAGAGGTTTGTTCAAAAGTTACAATGGAACACAGAGAAAAGTAAAAACCGTAAGATATTTTATTCCACTGCTAAACCAAGCTTATATCCTCCCATGCTTATCTAGCTTACTCTTATTGTATAAACTGCTACTCTTGCTTAGAAACTCTCCCTCCAGCTAGCATGGTTAATATACCTTCCCTTATATTTAACCCTTACTTTCTTGCCATGGTGTTAACCCTTTATTGATTAGTATATCCAGAGGGTTCATATGCGGTCATAATTTAATTGTTTCTACTTTAAGAATAGTTTTCACTCCCTCACTTCTCTTCAAATCTAATTGTTCACCAGACTTGAATGGGATATTCATAGAAGATTTAATTCAGTAGCCTTCAAGCTTTTAAGATACATCCTTCCCCCAAATCATGAGGCCCACTTTTTAACTTAACTGACTATATGCACATCTTTCTCCTCTCCCCCCATTGTCTCCTGTACTCTTACTCCTAAAAAATTAAGCAAGTACAAAGTGAATGAAAATTGACTGCTAATGCAACTCATGTCAGCTCCAAACCTACTAAGATCAGTGCTCAAATTAACATAAAATGACCTACTTTCAGCCATGGTGTCTTGAAAATGGACCTACATATAAACAGGCATGCATGCTCACACATCCCAAAGCAGCAATCACTAAACTCGTGACTGCTGCGCTATGCTAAACCGGTCCCTGTTCAGACCACCATGTACCATTCCACCATACAGCTCAGAAGATGCCCCTCCATCTTTGTTGCGCGACACTTAGCAGTTATGCCTGTAAGTCCACTGTCCCAGCAGGCAGTGCACCTGGATTTCCAGGCAGACATGACTGCCCAAATGGCCACATGATGACAATGGAGAGGCTCCTTGCAAGCAATGCAGAAGAAGACACAGCCCCAAAGTCAATTCAATGTATTTTCCTGAGAGATTTCTTGAGGTTTGTGACTTTGTAACTTGTTGGTATTGCTCTAAAAAAAGGCAGCCTTGTGTCCTTTTACATCTGATTTCCAAGCACCTAACCATAATATGCACAATTATATGGATTCTTAGAAGTAGGGAGATAGTAGACCACTGCAGACCATTACTTTTACTCCACTTGCAGTTTTCTACCATTTTGAACTGCAGTCAGTCAGCTCTGCTAAGATTACTCAGCATGCATTATTATGCAAAGAACATGTTGCATTTCCCTTGTGGACAGGATCCAGCCTTAGAGAAATTGTTTACCATCTGTGAGTTTAAATGAGGCACTAAGCATCTTGGGTACTGCAAATTATGCTCTGTCAATGTACTCCTGACTATCTTAACTTGAAAGAGTAACAAAACACACACATTTTCTTCATCAGTCTGATGCTAATCTTGAAGTACAGAACTATAGCAACAAGGATTATTTCCACTTTGTGGCAGAGGTCTTACTGCGCTTGGTGTGTGTGTGTGCAAAGAAGAAAGCCAAGAATGGAAGAGTGAGCTTGGATGGCTCAGAAATGCATCTGCCTGGTCTCCCTTTGTCCCACATGCCCCAATGCTAGATTGGTGTCACACTGAAGCCAAAGGGTAGAGCATAACAGGAAGGAGAGCGATTTAAGGAAGAATTCATTTACGGGGAGGGGGGGAACCTATCTATGGTTTCATTTTGCATCACCTTCATTGCAATTTTTAGAAGACTTGGCACAATATTTTTGTCTTACTACTGTTGCAACTGGTTCTTTGATATGAGCAAATATTCAGGCATATATAGGGTAAGTTGAACAGAGCATGTATGAAAATGGGAAAGCAAGGGCTTCAAGTATTCAAATGAATCCTTTGCCAGGAAGGTGTCTCCCAGTATCTCTAGGGTTGCTAAAGGCAATAGTAATTGTTGTGCCACTGTCCTTTTAACTATCCAGCATATAGTTTGGGTTCTATCACTATTCAGGGCCCTGACCCCTATCCATTCAACTTCGGAATTTTGAGATGTTTAATAAACTTGGATGCAAACTTAGGACCTGTCTGCATCCTTCTCCTCAACTCTTTCTCCTAAAACCTACATGAGAAACTTCCGGTCATCAATATCTTTGGCAAAAGCCTCTCCATGACACAAGATGATGATGGCAGAGATCATAATGCTGGATACTGAGGGAGAGTGCTAAACCTGCAACCCCTGCCCAATTCATTTATCCATCTCCTTCTGCTTCCATGGAGAGAGGTAGGCAAAGCAGGCGGGGTGGGTGGAGGGCTTACCTCTCCCTTGGTTTCAAGAGCTATCATGTCTGCCGCTGCTTTTTCTTCTAGTGGCCAGCAAATGAAATGTATTAAGCCATCTCCTTCTGGCTCAGAAATGGCTCATCTCCTTCATCTCAGAAATGGCCAGCATTTCTGTGGCCATTACACAAGTGGCAGGGATCACAGCACTAGATGCCAAGGAGAGAGGTAAGTCCTACTTGCAGGTGGGCAAATAAACTGCCTGCCTGCACTGTTACTAGGAGGGATTCAGACAGCTGTTCGGTACAGACCACTCCTGTTTGACTACTCGTGAAGAACAGATGGGAAGGCCGCCCCATGTGCCTTTAGAGATCTATGCCCACAAGTAGCACAAATGTAATGGCAGGAAGACTAATCAAGGAATCCTCAGACACTGGTGGAAAAAGTTTCTCAGAATGACTATTGACAAAGATTACAAAGGTGAGAGATATTTTGAGCTCAGTCAAAGAACATCATTCTATACCCAACACACAAGCTACAAAGCAACAACTTGCATTCAGTTTCCTTTAGACATTCCAAGACCCCAGGGCTAAATATTTGGTATGTACAATTAAATAAGAACCTGAGCATCATTCAGGAAATTCATATTTTACCAAGTAAAAATTTAAAAAGGAACTTGCTAAATCCAACAACCATGAGGATGTGTGCAGAGCTTCTTCATACCGGGTTAACAGCAGAATCTGGGTTTATCTGTAACGTGTAGATGTCATCTCGTGAATACTGGAAGAGGCCATAATATGGATTCAGCATTTCGTGAGATAGCAAATAGAGCCATTCCCTAAAAACACCAAATGTTAGAATCAATTTCTGACAAACATTTCTAGCATTAAGTTACATAAAAATACAGATTTTTAACAATACACAATGAGGACAAAATTCTTTTGCCAGAGTTCAGAAAGAAAATTCTGTTCTGAACACAATGAGGACAAAACGTAGGCACAGAGGAGTTAGATTACTGTTAGCTCTCTTGGAGCTTTCAGTGAAAGTTGGGATAAAAATGGAAAAATAAAGATAGAAACAATTAAAATAAACAAACACTTGCTCACACTTGTAACTTAAGCCAAAGACTTTCCCAAGTTGTCACCTCAATTTATTTCAATCAAATATCTTCTGCCTGTAGTTACTTCATGCTATATTTATGACAGGGGCTGTCTAAATTCTATGATTGCATCATGTATGCACAATAGCCAAAACTGCATGCAGGATTCAGCATCTTTTTAACACAGTTGCAAAGAAGGGCTTGACACTGTGGAAAGACACCTGGTGAAATCTCAGAAGCTAGAGAGCTAGGGAGGCAGGGGCTACATGGGATCTGTGGTGGCTGGGGAACAGGGAGATTCCTCAATGCCTTACATAGATTTCTGACATCGTCCCCATGAGCAGCAGAAGCAGATCAAAGTAAAATAAAATAAGCAAACACACTGGGAAGAAAAGTAGGTAGAAACTCACAAGCTTCTAGTAGAGCTTGAGCCAAGCAAAATTAATGCTATATTAAAGAATATATAGACAATGAACAAGCATAAAATTTACCTACAGCAGCTCCACCCCCACAGCTTTTTATTTGCAGCACAACAATAATAGTGTGTGGGTGAGAAAGATCAGAAGAATGGATATATTACTGGGAAAATAATGAATTATATTTTGCTTAATATTTAATAACACAAACATGTAAATTTGTGCCAATAAAACTGTTTTCACAGCTCATAGAATTCCCTCTGAAGAGTCTGGATTACCTTGCCATAGACTTATTTATCAATACAGCACAGTATTTTGATAGCCCTGCTTGCTTGTAACACCCACTGTGTATAAAGTTTATTCACTGCACTAAATAGGTAAATGACAGTATGCTGAAATATGCCCATTATCTGAATGGCTATTACTTTAAAACCTTACTTTTTAAAGTGCTAAACAAATTTGCACTGGCTAGTAAATATTGGTTTAAACAGAAGCAAAAAAATGTACAGCATTTCAGTGCTTTTGAGATTTACTTTCCTGGCTCAGGTCATAAGAACAACCCACTGGATCAGGCCTTAGAACCATCTAGTCCAGCTACCCACCATGGCTTGTAAACCTGTGATGGACTTTTCCTCCAGAAATTTGTCCAATCCCCTTTTAAAGGCCTCTAGGCCAGATGCCATCACCACATCCTGTGGCAAGGAGTTCCACAGACTAACCACACACTGAGTAAAGGAATGTTTTGTCAGTTCTAACTCTCCCAACAGTCAACACTCAATTTTAGCAGATGTCCCGATTCAAGTCATGCCTACAGGCTGGTATATGACAAATTGAACAGATGACAAAAGGCAAAAACAGAGACTTGATCTCCTCAAGATTCCTGTATCATTTTTCTTTACCAAACAGCATCTAAGTCCAAGTATGTGTATATAAAATAATCACATATTCTTTCCTACTTATCCTCCTACCACTCCCGTCTCCTTCTCTCTCATTTCCCACATGTCTGTTTTCAGACTGTGAGCCCTTTAGGGCACACACGTCTTCTCGTCTACTGTAAAGTGACATGCATTTGATGTGTACGCATTTTTAATTTTATTTAGTTTGCATATTGTTATACTGCCCTTCCTCCAAGGAACTCAGGATTATGTGCATGGATCCTTCCCTCCTTTTGTCATCACAACAACTCTGTGAGGTAGGTTAGGTAAAGAGACAGTAGCTGGCCCAAGGCCCCCCAGTAAACTTCAATGCTCACAGAACCAATCCTTACCCTTCAGTAAGGATTTCAACTTAGATTTGCTAGGTCTAACATCTCAATTCAATTCCCACCATTAATGATGAGGCAGCCGACTGACAGAATGTGCTGCATCCAATGATAGGGAGGCAATCAGGAGGCCTGCCAGCAGTAAGCACAAATATTTTCTACTTGCCTCTGCATAGGCCTCCTGGTACCCAATGGGTCACATTGGCCCTAAGTCAGTTATATAGCCAATGTAAGTTCAAGGAGAGAAAAGGGGCAGAGCGGGTTCATAAAGAGGATAGGATCCTGAAGCATGGTGTGTGCTGCTAGGATCCACCACTTCCATCCCCTGCCTTCCCACGATACACCTCCATCACCAACTCAACAAGAGCAGTGGAGCCTTGGGAAACATTGGTGTGCATGCTGCACCTCTGCCCATTTGTGGCAGCAACTCAGTAGCCTGCAAAAGTTGCCTGGTTTTTGTGCTATCACAAAGGGTCTTATGCTGCCAGAACATGTGTCCCAGCAGCTCAAGGCCCATATACGATAGGGCTCAAGGCCTATATAGGATAGGGATTATGTTCTTATGTAGGCCCAACAACAGAACCACTACACCATCTTGGCTAAATACTTGCTGCTTCAAGACATTTCATTACTCTCCAGTCTCATTTCCCCTTCCATCAACCTAGATTCACCTTTCTGTTGCAGGGATATATTACTGACTATGCATAAGAACATAAGAACAGCCCCACTGGATCAGGCCATAGGCCCATCTAGTCCAGCTTCCTGTATCTCACAGCGGCCCACCAAATGCCCCAGGGAGCACACCAGATAACAAGAGACCTCATCCTGGTGCCCTCCCCTACATCTGGCATTCTGACTTAACCCATTTCTAAAATCAGGAGGTTGCGCATACACATCATGGCTTGTACCCCATAATGGATTTTTCCTCCAGAAACTCGTCCAATCTCCTTTTAAAGGCGTCTAGGCTAGACGCCAGCACCACATCCTGTGGCAAGGAGTTCCACAGACCGACCACGCGCTGAGTAAAGAAATATTTTCTTTTGTCTGTCCTAACCCGCCCAACACTCAATTTTAGTGGATGTCCCCTGGTTCTGGTATTATGTGAGAGTGTAAAGAGCATCTCCCTATCCACTCTGTCCATTCCCTGCATAATTTTGTATGTCTCAATCATGTCCCCCCTCAAGCGTCTCTTTTCTAGGCTGAAGAGGCCCAAACGCCGCAGCCTTTCCTCATAAGGAAGGTGCCCCAGCCCCGTAATCATCTTAGTCGCTCTCTTTTGCACCTTTTCCATTTCCACTATGTCTTTTTTGAGATGCAGCGACCAGAACTGGACACAATACTCCAGGTGTGGCCTTACCATAGATTTGTACAACGGCATTATAATACTAGCCGTTTTGTTCTCAACACCCTTCCTAATGATCCCAAGCATAGAATTGGCCTTCTTCACTGCCGCCGCACATTGGGTCGACACTTTCATCGACCTGTCCACCACCACCCCAAGATCTCTCTCCTGATCTGTCACAGACAGCTCAGAACCCATCAGCCTGTATCTAAAGTTTTGATTTTTTGCCCCAATGTGCATGACTTTACACTTACTGACATTGAAGCGCATCTGCCATTTTGCTGCCCATTCTGCCAGTCTGGAGAGATCCTTCTGGAGCTCCTCACAATCACTTCTGGTCTTTACCACTCGGAAAAGTTTGGTGTCGTCTGCAAACTTAGCCACCTCACTGCTCAACCCTGTCTCCAGGTCATTTATGAAGAGGTTGAAAAAGCACCGGTCCCAGGACAGATCCTTGGGGCACACCGCTTTTCACCTCTCTCCATTGTGAAAATTGCCCATTGACACCCACTCTCTGCTTCCTGGCCTCCAACCAGTTCTCAATCCACGAGAGGACCTGTCCTCTAATTCCCTGACTGTGGAGTTTTTTCAGCAGCCTTTGGTGAGGGACCGTGTCAAATGCCTTCTGAAAGTCCAGATATATAATGTCCACGGGTTCTCCCGCATCCACATGCCTGTTGACCTTTTCAAAGAATTCTATAAGGTTCGTGAGGCAAGACTTACCCTTACAGAAGCCATGCTGACTCTCCCTCAGCAAGGCCTGTTCGTCTATGTGTTTTGAGATCCTATCTTTGATGAGGCATTCCACCATCTTACCCGGTATGGATGTTAGGCTGACCGGCCTGTAGTTTCCCGGGTCCCCCCTCATTCCCTTTTTAAAAATAGGCGTGACATTTGCTATCCTCCAATCTTCTGGCATCGTGGCCGTTTTGAGGGACAAGTTGCATACCTTAGTCAAGAGATCTGCAACTTCATTCTTCAATTCCTTAATAACCCTTGGGTGGATGCCATCAGGGCCCGGTGACTTATTGATCTTTAATTTATCAATGAGGTCTGAAACATCTTCTCTTTTAACCTCTATCTGACTTAACTCCTTGGTTAGGAGGGGCCGTTCGGGCAGCGGTATGCAGCTTATACCAGCTAACTACATATTGCTGATCTAGGAGGACAGAAGCTGGAACAAAATATTTTCGGTTACATGACTACGGCCTAAATTCTAACCCACTTTCCAGCACTGATATAGCTGTGCCAATGGGACATGTGGGGCATCCTCCAGTTGGGTGGCACTCACAGAGGCCTCCTCAAAGTAAGGGAATGCTTGTTCCCTTACCTCAGAGCTCCATTGTCCTTATGCTGGTGCTGGAAAGTAGGTTAGGATTGTGCCCTATGCCTTTTCTGTATGCAGTTTCTGCACCTATCTTTTGCTTAATGTTATAAATTTTAAAAAGAGCTCCTACACGACACAGCATACATTTGTTCCATATAATTGTACAGGAGAATACATGACTCTAATGTGAGAACAAGGAGATGTTTAAAATTACATTTTCACATTCTGAGATCAGAGCATACTTACAACAATAAGCAAGTCCATTATTGATTATAGGGCTAACTCCCACCTATCCCCCCCCATTCCACCATCTGAAATCATGGATGTTAAAAATGTTTAATCCAAATACACAGACAGAGCAGAAATATGACAATTTAACAGGAAATGACTGTCCTATTTTCCCTGTTCATTTCAGGCCAAGAAGAGAATGCCTTTTCTTTACAAACATTTCCCACAAGGTGGAGTATTTACTGGAGGAAACCCTCAGCTATATAATCTCTACCAACTAGATGAGAAAAATGATACAGTACCTTACTTATTTATTTATACTGGTATTTATATACCGCCTTTCTTTGGTCATCAGATTCCTCCTCAGACTTTAATCCAAGGCAGTTTACATAGGCCGGCTATTCTAAACCCCTGTAGGGATTTTTACAATTGAATAGTTCTAGTCTTTCATAGAACTCCTCTTTCCAGCTGGACTCCTTCCCGGTCTGGCCTCTCTCTGGCCCTTCACCTCCCACGCTCCACTTGACGGCAATTCCTCTTTGCCACCGAGGGTCAGCTCATCAGTATATCAGCATGTCGTCAGTTCTCGGGTACTTCCGGTTGTTTCGAACTGGCAGCCTCAGATCTTCAGGCATACAAGCTGGCAGCTCTTCCAACTGAGCCAGCCCTCCTGCCCTTGAATTTGTAGTGATACAAATTGATACCTTCTTGTATCAAACTCCTGACCTGCTCTTGTTCTTAATATTACCAGTCACACCTTACAGTCTTGCATAAGCTGAGGGATGGCAAAGCAAATGCTTTGTGTATTTGAGGCTCCAAGGTGAGCAAATGCTTTGTGTATTTGAGGTTCCAAGGTGAATCATTGGCATCTCCAAGTGACATCTAAAAGCCATCTGACCACAGAGCTTCAGAGAATTAGGAATCATTGTACTGATATGGGTAGAACACTGCTCGGACAAAGAGCAGTTGTTTTCAATCTGTATTGGTTAAAACACAACACTCTAAAAACATGGGACAGGCTTTTCTGCACTTTCTGGCCAGTTACTTGAAAAGTAAAGGGCAATGCTTCACCCTGCAGAAAAACCCAAACAAAGCCATGCATCTCAGGCAAATAAGAAATGTTTGAACTAGGCTCTCCCCTGGACTTATTAGAAATTGCTGGATTCCACCTTCAGACCTGGAAGGCTCTATTTCCAAATACCAGAATTTATTCTGTGTCAGACGCTGGCAACCCTAGATGCCGCTTGAATCATCACCATCATTGTGGTCAGAGACAGGGTTAAGCTCATACACACTTGAGGGGGTGCACAATTTACCTGGCAACGCCTCCATAATCAAGACCTTCTTCACCACGAAATTTTATCATTAATCTCTTCCACAGGTCTTTAGGCCTCATCTTCATGACTTGCCTGTAAGACTCCTGAAATCATATCAGATAGCCATTCATGAATACAGTCATAATCCTTACACCAGTACTTCCTCCACTCATAAGCTAGGCAATTTGACTATTCAAACCTATAACAGATACACAACACTGACAGCGACAACAGGATTCATGTGTTTGTTTTCTGTGCCACTGTGCAGAGGGCTGATCCACTTCTGTGAGCGCAAACTGCCGACCTCACCTTGGGCTTCAAAAGCAAGCAGGCACAGGATCATGCCCCAAAGCAGGCACCTTCCCACCCACCCCCACCCTCTGACATATCTTTGTTTGCTTGTCAATTTCATTCTCCTTCCCTGCCTCACTCTCACTTGTGCCCCACTGCTGTGTAACTTGGGCAGCAATTCTATACAGTCAGTTCTCTAATCATGCATTTGCTATCTGCGAATTCATGGGGAGCAAAACGGCCACCCACCACTTGTGACTCATGCCTCTGTTCTCCGATATCCACAATCTGAAGCCACAATCTGAAGCTCAGATATCCACAGTCTGAAGCATCTGCTGCCTTCTGAAGGGCTCTGCTGGCTTCCTGAATGCAGAAGATGTTCAAAATGGCGTTTCAGAGAGCTCTGCGCTAGTTGCAGGAACCATTTTGAACATCTCCACTTCCGTCCAAAGGTCTCTGCTAGCTTCCTGCTGCCTTCTGAACATCTCTACTGGATTTGGAGAGTCTCTGCTACAGGTAAGCTGCCCCTAACCCCATTGATCCCATACATCAATGGTTCACTACCAGCAATTTCAGTATCTATACAGGTTTTGCGGGAACCTAACCCTTGTGGATACTGAGAACTAACTGTATATGGAGTAAGTATTCTTGGGAGTAAGACTTATTGAACACAGCAAGACTTACTTCTGAGCAGGCACACAGAGGGCAACATGAACAGCATACCTCCCTCCACCCCTTTTCGATGTACTAGTTGTACAGAGTCCCTGTACTCTGTACAGCTAGTACAGAAGAGGGTCAAAGTGCTAACAAGAGAGGGTTCCATTATCTGTCCTCTCCCCCACCAGACAGAGTAAAAGATCAAGCAAAAGTCATTCTTGCTGCTGTATCTCCTACTCCACAAGCGGGGGGGGGGGGGGAAGAGGGCTGCCCTTTAAACCAAAGACCAAAAAGAGAGTGAGTTGCAGTGAAAGAAGGCTCCCCCGGGAACTAACTTAGCGCATCATGTGGATTTTGCAACCATACATTCAAGAACTTCTAAGGAAGACTCCAAATTCAGATAGTGTGGTGAACAAATCAGAAAGAGGTTCTTGTATATTCTGTGGCAAAAAACCCATGGATAAGGAAACCAAATGCACATTCACTCTGTGGAGGAAGCTCATTTCCACATGAGTTTTTGCATGTTTGGTCTCGGCCATTTCAGTAGGATATACAGTATTCTCAAAGTTAGCAAAGAAGCAGTCTTTAACTAAACAAGGATATGTGAGAGTGTCGGAGGAGAAGGAGGAGGAGAAGAAGAAATACCAAAGATCACCACGTGCACCCAAATCTCCATTAAAACTCAGAAGCATATTCTCTTCTCCATTTTTATTCCACAGCAATCATCATTCTTAGAGCTGGGTTCCCCCTATTATGATCTGCAAGAACTCAAGCATCCTCAAGTTACCTCAAAAATTTCTTCCCTGGAGACTTCTATGCGACAGTGTCCAGCTTGAGGTTGCTGCTGCGAGAGCTCTTGCCGCAAAATCTTGAGTTTCTGCACCAGGTCACGCTTGTACCTTGGCACAGTCAGACACTCAGCCTCATCTGGAAGCTGGCACAGTGACACGACTTGCTGCTGCTGCTGTTGATCTTTGAGTTGGTTCTGACGACTAAAAAGAAGCACAGCTGCATTAAGTAATTCTTCACTGTTTTTTCCTTCAAAACAGGCTAATATGCATTTGAACCAAAATTTTGAAGGAAATATAATATTGATTACTACAGCTACAAACAGCATCCTGTTCCACACAAACCTTCTAAAGGAGACTGATAACTGCTTGTCTTGATCATTTTCAGTTAGCCTTTAAAGAACTTTTAACATTTATGCTAGGTAGATTACAGCACTATGATGACATTAATTGTTCAAAAGCTCTCTCAAATAACTTTCCCATGTTTTATCATCTCACACATTAATATTCAGGGCTATGTAAAAACACAACACAACTAATCTAAAAGCTTTTAAAAGCCATTTCTGCCCAATGTTGCATATATGCCACAGGAACCAAATGCGGACTGGGTTAAAAGCTCAACTAATCTAAAAGTGAATACCACATTACAGGTCGTCCCTAATTATCTGCTGAGGTTCTATTCCAGAACCTCTAGTGCAGGACTCTCCAAACTTTTTGGCCAGAGGGCAGCATCAAATATCTGGTGTGGTGTGGAAGGCCAGAAAAAAAATTTAAATAAATAGAGATGGAATTTAGATAAATGAATAAATGAATGAATGGGCTCATTCATTCAACCTCTGGCCCTCAGAACACCCTCCAGACACAATCAGAGCATAGTTCTGGTCATGTTCAGTTGAGTGGGCCAGAGACTTTCAGGGGACAAGAGATTGGCTTCAGGCTGGAAAGAGGCTTGCTGTGGGCTGCATCTGGCCCCCGGGCTGGGGTTTGGAGACCTCAGCTCTAGTGGATTAAAAAAATTTTGTGGATTAAAAAACAGTGGAAAAATAGATTTAAAGATCCACTTCCAGGTTTCCTGCCCCTCCATTGATCCTAAGGGAATAAGGTCGTGCCTTGACATCCTCAGGGGTTTGATGCTGGGACTCCTGGCTGATACCATAAAATGTGTTAAATAAAAGTGGTTTTAAAAACGTGGTTTAAAAAAGTGCATCAATTTACAACTGTGGTTTAAAAACAGCTTTTCTTACTGTTGTAGAGAAGCAGTCAGCAATTACAAATGCAAAGGACTCTTTGCCTGGCTCAGCTGAAGAATGGAATGATCACTTGCATGACTGTCTCTCTACAAAGTAAGACAACCAGTTATTTGAACTGTGATTTTAAAGAGATGCATTTTTCCCATTCTCCAGGGATCAGCACATTCCTTATCATTTGCAGTGGCCATTCATGTTGAGTCAAATTCATGTATAACAAGGTCAAACCTGTACATTTTAAAATGGTTTATTAGAAGAACAGTTAAGGCTACAAAAATGCTTGTACCAGCAGTTGGGCTAGAATGGTGTCCCTTGTGCCTGGGCTAAACTGGACCACAGGAAAATGTAGGCAACTTATGTGCAAACAACTGGCACAAATCAATACTGAAAATTTGTGTCCCACCTTCTGGAAGGGGGCTGAAATCAACAGCCAGACCCATGGTTGCCATGGCAACCATGAAATCTTAAGCTGCTCCATTTCCAGCCGCCCAGTCTGGACAATTAAATCCCCCAGTAGGGGCACTCAAAGAGCACTGCTGAACTTTCTGGTCAGCTCAGACAGGAAGTCTGTTAAGTAGCATGGCACCCACAGAATACCTATCCTGTCTCACCACCCATCAAGACATGAATGCACTCAAACTGGTGGTGATCCTGGCCCCAGTGCTACCCAGGGCCACGACAGCAAGCCGCCACCCTCCCCACACCGGTCCCATCCCCTGCCTCCCTTCTGGTGGCCTGGGAGGCACCTCCTTGACCCTCTGAAGACCTTGTAAGACCCTTGGAAGGCCAAAAAAACATCACTTACAGTTTCATGGAGGAAACCAGAAGAGATATTTTTATGCTCTTATAAGGCCCTCTGAGGGCTGGGGAGGCTTCCGCAGCCCTCAGAATACCTCTGGGGGGAAGGTTCTCAGGTGACAGCCCTCAGATCGGCATGCCATGAGAACAAAAGAAGAGCCTCGCTGGATCAGGTCATAGGTCCATGTAGTCCAGCTTCCTGGATCTGACAGCGGCCCACTAAATGCCTCATGGAGCACACAAGACAACAAGAGACTTGCATCTTTGTGCCATACTTTGCATCTGGCATTCTGAGGCATTCCAATTTTAAAATCAGGAGTTGGCACATACACATCATGGCTTGTAACCCATGATGAACTTTTCCTCCAGAAATTTGTCCAATCCCTTTTAAGGGCACCTAGGCCAGGTGCCATCTCCACATCCTGCGGCAAGGATTTTCACAGACTAACTCAACACTGAGTAAAGAAATATTTTCTTTTGTCTGTCCTAACTCTCTCCCAACACTCAATTTTAGAGGATGTCCCCTAGTTCTGATGTTATGTGAGAGAGAAAAAAGCATCTCTTTATCCACTCTACCAATCCCCGACTGTGTGCTGCAGGATGAGGGGTATAGTGCTGCCCCTCAGCCTGGTGCCCAGGGCATTTGTTCGCCTTGCTCCACTCCAGGCACACCACAGACTCAATCCTAGCAAACTGTTGAGCAGGATAACTGTTCATCATGATAGACTAACATGACTTTACCTCTGATTCCACCTCCTCACCCCCTGTTGCTGGGGCTGCTGCAGCACCAAGAAATCCGGTGGAAGAAGCTGGGAGAGGCTAACCCCTCTGGCCTCATACAGCCAAGGTTCCTGTGATACATGCCAGATCAGTGACCTCCTTCAGGATAAAATCCTAGCTCAGGCAGGTATTAAAATTTACTGACCTATTATTTACTGATCTAACATTTAAAAGCAGCAGCTTCAGGTTAGAGGAGTTACTATCAACACTACCCTGCTCTGTAGATTTTCTATTCTTCCATCCCTAACCTCTCTGCTGCAGGCACAACACAACAATTTAGGCACTTCAGCTTTTTTCCCAATGCAAGTATAACACTACCTGCTAAAGGTAATCACCTTCTGAGTGGAAAAGCAAGTCTTGATATAATTTCACTAGGACAGATATAATTTTATCACACAAAACTAAAAGCTTTGTAGATATTGAGAACTACTAACAGGTGTTTTCTATAGTACAAATAAGAAAAATCATTTTTACAAATCCTGTCTGGTACAATCAAAGGACAAACACTAGAGAAAATTTATCAGACTGTAGACTTTTGGTGATGACGCTCTCCATTGAATTTCTGAAATCCTTTCATAATGAAAGACAGATCCAAGAATAAAAAAGCATATAGTAGTAGCTTGAGATAGGTAAAAAAAGGTTCTGTGATTTTGAAGCCTACATGGCAAAAATGATTCCTACTGAAAGATATCATAAAGATTATGACAGCTATTTTGGAAATCCACACAGAACATAGATTTCATAGATCTAAACTGAGTACAGCTAGGAAAACCAAAACACAAATTTTAAAAAGAACAAATCTAATGGTTTATCTGTATAATAAAAGATTTTAAAATTAAATTATTTTCTACTAGAAAACTACATATTCCTCAAATATCACAGATACATATTCTTCTGGCTCTCTAGCCACCAGATAATTAAGAAAGAAGGGGTTGTTCAAGCAAACGGTAGCTAATTAAATGTCAAAGGAAGGCATAATAGCTACACCAAATGTTTTTAGATATCTAATAGAATTTTGTTACTTTACCTACCATACCCCTATGAGGAATTTTCTGGAGGAAAAATCCATTACGGGGTACAAGCCATGATGTGTATGCGCAACCTCCTGATTTTAGAAATGGGTTATGTCAGAATGCCAGATGCAAGGGAGGGCACCAGGATGCAGGTCTCTTGTTATCTGGTGTGCTCCTTGGGGCATTTGGTGGGCCGCTGTGAGATACAGGAAGCTGGACTAGATCGGCCTATGGCCTGATCCAGTGGGGCTGTTCTTATGTTCTTAGGAAAAAAGAAACCATTAGCAGTTCCATCACCAATCTTTCCACTAGCTTCTGATCCTGGTTGCACATGATTTTCTAACTGCCTCTCTTTAGTAAAAAATGTCAATACTATTCAGGCATTTCCCAAAAATAGCATTTAAAAGGTGCTGGTGTAAAGAACAAAGAACTAAATTCCATCAGTGTGTGAACAAGTCGAGAGCTACGTATAGACAATGACAAATAATTTTAGATTGATATACAGTAATGTCTTCTGCTCCTGGAAACACAAGACCAGAAATTGAAAGAATGATTTTTACTTCTCACCATTTTTATGGTAAGAAAACATTTGGTTGGGGTTTCTTGTAAGAGATGTAACGTAACAATGAAACTCCTTGTTAGTGGCTAGTCAGTGAATTCTTACACTCTATTACATTATTATTTTCAGAAGTTTGGAGGTGCATGGAGCCCTGCAGAGAGGTCCACAGGCTCCCCAGACCGCACAAGAGACTAGCACAGCCTCAGGTAAGGCAAAAAAAGTCCCTTTAACCCCCAGCAACAGCGCAACTGCAGCATTTGTGTCACTGCCTTTGCCCTCCCCCCACCACTTAAGGGGGCAGAGACAGGGTTTCCCTGGCTGGAGCATCGTGATGTCCCAGTTTGGGAACTTCTGGTTTAAGATATTTATGGCAGGCAATGTAAGATTATACTTCTACACTACTGCTGATCTAATTTTTCCATAAGAATGTAAGAAGAGCCCTGCTGGATCAGGCCAAGGGCCCATTTAGTCCAGTTTCTTGTATCTCACAGGGACCCACCAGATGCCTCAGGGTGCATTCAAGACAACAAGATACCTGTATCCTGTTGCACTCCCTTGCACAGGGCATTCAGAGTTAGGTTACCTCTAAAACCGAGAGGTTGCACATAGAATAGGCCCTCAGATTTTATCAGTGGATGCTAAACCCAGGCTCAGAGAGCCTCCCAGACGTGATGAAGAAGCTTCCAATCACGCCCAGGAAGAGCTCTGAGGACAGAGAAGGCCCATGGAGTGTGCCTCAGGCCTGTCCTGACCTCAGAAGACCTCCTGGATACAACCAGAATTCTGATTTATGTTTGCAACCTATGGTCACAGGTGCGAGGTCTTCTGAAGGCCCACTCCATGGCCTTCCCCGGCCTCAGAATGCCTGCCAGTGAGACCAGATGTCACAGACATGAACCAGAACCGACTTCTTGTTGCATCTGGGAGCTGTTCTGAGGCCTGCGGAGGTCCATGGAGTTGACCACACGCTGCTGAGCCCTCCAGGGAGCCTGGTACAACCACTGGGTAAGTGAATGTGTGCCAGGCTCCAGTATCCATATGGGGGGAGGTTTGACATCAATCTCTTGCGGATACCACGGGACAACTGTAGTCATCATGACTTGGAACCTCTGATGTACTTTTTCTTCATACATTTGTCCAATCCCCTTTTAAAGGCATCTAAGCTGGCGCCATCACAACATCCTGTGGCAAGGAGTTTCACAAATTACATGCTGGGTAAAGAAATATTTTTTTGTCTTTTCTCACTCTCCCGCCAGCCAATTTTAATGGATGTCTCCCCCCCCCCTTGTTCTGGTGTTGTGAGAGAGGGAAAAGATCTTCCACAATATCCATCCCATGCATAATTTTATATGTCTCAATCATGCTCCCCCCCCCCAGGCCCCTTATTTCTAGACTGAAGAGCCCCAAACACGTCAGCCTTCCCTTGTAAGGGAGGTGCCCCTGCCGTGCAATCATTTTGGTCACTCTCTTCTGCACTTTTTCCATTTCCACTAGATTATACCATTTTTGAGATCTGGTGACCAGAAGTGGACACAGATGTGCCTTACCATTGCTTTGTACAATGGCATATTAATACTGACAGTTTTAGTCTGGATCTCTGTTTTAATAACCCAGAGAATGGAATAGGCCACAGTTGTAGCACACTAGGTTGACATTTTCATTGAGCTGTAACCACCACCACCCCAAGATTGATCTCCTGATCAGTCATAGCTCAGAACCCATCAGCATATAGGTAAAGTTTTGATTTTTTGCCCCAATGTGCATCACTTTCCACTTACTTACTATGAAGTGCATCTGCCATTTTACTGCCCATTCCCCCAATTTAGAGAGATCCTTTTTGGAGTTTTTCACAATCCTTTATGGACTTCACCATGTGGAAAAGTTTAGTGTCATTCACAAACTTGGCCACCTTGCTGTTCATTATTCCCAACTGCAGGTCATTTATGAATGAGTTGAAAAACTCCAATCCCCAGACTGATCCTTGGGGCATAACGCTTTTCACTTCTCCATTGTGAGCACAGCACGTTTCACCTCTCTCCATTCTATTACACTCTCATTTAGCAGCTTATTAGTGTTTTTTATATATTTTCTCCATGTGCTATAGTGCTCCTATTTCCTTAGTACAGTAGATTTAAGAAAGCCAAAATACCAACAAAAGAATTAGATAACACAAGCTTATAGAATCTACCTAGCATTTTCCCCCAGAGAACCATATTTGTATTCTAAATCAACAAGGACTGATAACATGATTAACTCACTTTAGAACCAGATGCAAGTTCGCAGAGAGTCGTGGATCTGTGAACTGCGTTGTTCTGTTGTTATGGTCGACAAAATAAACCCTGCCTGTTGCTGTATTTCGGATTTCCCATCCAGGAGGCAAAGGACCAAGCTCTTCACAATTTATGTTGCTAAGATCCCTGAAAAAAACAAAACATAAAATGAAAATACCTCAGCATTTGGCCTCCAAGTCAAACAAGTGTAAATGTAACATAACAATTCCATGAAGTTCGACTGTGTGTATTGTTTCAGAAACTTGATCAATTCAACTATAATCTTTATTCCAAAGAAAAAAAACCCATGGAAAAGGGAAACACACAGGAAAACACACCCCACGATACAGTTAGAGAAGCTTCTCTCACCTAGTCTTTTTTTTTTAAGCAGCAAAATGAAGTTTCTGTACAAGTAACACAAGAAAAGAATTTCGTACCTTAGTAGCCTATAGGAGCTGCACTTTGCTAACAGCTGAAAAACTTATTTTTTAATTACATTAAATATAGTCTTTCAGGAATAACTGAACTGCATTAAAGAGGCTCAAGAACACCATAATGCATTAACAAATAGTTATATTTTTCCCATGAAGGTGTATGCATACATGCCACAGACAATATTTAGCCCACAGTGAATCCTCAGAACTATATACATACTCCCAAAGAAAACTTTGAACATATACTGGCCCATATTGACAAAAATACTGACTCATGAAAAAATGAGGATGGAGAGCCTGTGTGCAGCATGCACCTTTGACTAAAATACTGTTGAATTTTTTTAAGCCTTCGATTGCTACCTACCATATCTAGTAGCAGACAAAAAGGATGATGTATTGAAATAATTTTATAGTCATTTTTTGTTTAAACACACACAACTAGCATTTTACCCAACAGGCAATGCTTTGCATACTTTGTATTTTAAATCAGCATCAAAATTCCGTGCCAATGAAATTAGAATTCTGGTCCAAGCTGAATTCTGAGACTTATAGAAAGGAATACAAATGTATTCTGTTTAAAACCTTTTGTTAGCCATGGGTTGGGGAAGGAAACTATGCAGGACATCTGCGATCATTCAGCCAGAGCAACTTGTATAAGCAACTGCTCCACTTATGCAAGATGCTTCTGACCAGTGGTGTAGCTTGGGGGGAGGTGGACCACACCAGGTGACACCCTTAGCGGGGGGGGGGGGGGCGACACCACTAGTGGCCAAAGTTGTGGAAACCTTTGTATTTATTGATAATATGATAAAGTTATATATCATTCAATAAATAATTTAATGCAGAATGCAATGAAACAAACCACAGTGAATTATAGGTGTTCCATTTAAGGATATTGCCAATTAACCAGAAAAAGAAAAAGCAATTGTCTTATGCAACAAAAAGTGGATTTCCATAACTCAAAACTGGCCAATGAGTTTGACTGTTCCAAGAGCCAATGAGGTATTGTTATGACACAGCATGGAACCAATAAGGTGTTACTATGAGTCAAAAGAACATAAGAACAGCCTCACTGGATCAGGCCATAGGCCCATCTAGTCCAGCTTCCTGTATCTCACAGCGGCCCACCAAATGCCCCAGGGAGCACACCACATAACAAGAGACCTCATCCTGGTGCTCTCCCTTGCATCTTGGCATTCTGACAGAGCCTATTTCTAAAATCAGGAGGTTGCGCATTCACATCATGACTTGTACCCCGTAATGGATTTTTCCTCCAGAAACTTGTCCAATTCCCTTTTAAAGGCGCCCAGGCCAGTCACCATCACCACATCCTGTGGCAAGGAGTTCCACAGACCAACCACACGCTGAGTAAAGAAATATTTTCTTTTGTCTGTTCTAACTCTCCCACCACTCAATTTTAGTGGATGTCCCCTGGTTCTGGTGTTATGTGAGAGTGTAAAGAGCATCTCCCTATCCACTCTGTCCATCCCCTGCATAATTTTGTATGTCTCAATCATGTCCCCCCTCAGGCGTCTCTTTTCTAGGCTGAAGAGGCCCAAACGCCGCAGCCTTTCCTCGTAAGGAAGGTGCCCCAGCCCCGTAATCATCTTAGTCACTCTCTTTTGCACCTTTTCCATTTCCACTATGTCTTTTTTGAGATGCGGCGACCAGAACTGGACACAATACTCCAGGTGTGGCCTCACCATAGATTTGTACAACGGCATTATAATATTAGCTGTTTTGTTCTCAATACCCTTCCTAATGATCCCAAGCATAGAATTGGCCTTCTTCACTGCCGCCGCACATTGGGTCGACACTTTCATCGACCTGTCCACCACCACCCCAAGATCTCTCTTCTGATCTGTCACAGACAGCTCAGAACCCATCAGGCTATATCTAAAGTTTTGATTTTTTGCCCCAATGTGCATGACTTTACACTTACTGACATTGAAGCACATCTGCCATTTTGTTGCCCATTCTGCCAGTCTGGAGAGATCCTTCTGGAGCTCCTCACAATCACTTCTGGTCTTCACCACTTGGAAAAGTTTGGTGTCGCCTGCAAACTTTGCCACCTCACTGCTCAACCCTGTCTCCTGGTCATTTATGAAGAGGTTGAAAAGCACCGGTCCCAGGACAGATCCTTGGGGCACACCGCTTTTCACCTCTCTCCAATGTGAAAATTGCCCACTGACACCCACTCTCTGCTTCCTGGCCTCCAACCAGTTCTCAATCCATGAGAGGACCTGTCCTCTAATTCCCTGACTGGATTTTTTTCAGTAGCCTTTGATGAGGGACCGTGTCAAACGCCTTCTGAAAGTCCAGATATATAATGTCCACGGGTTCTCCCGCATCCACATGCCTGTTGACCATTTCAAAGAATTCTATAAGGTTTGTGAGGCAAGACTTACCCTTACAGAAGCCATGCTGATTCTCCCTCAGCAAGGCGTGTTCATCTATGAGTCAGCACTCATTTCCATGTATCAGAGCTAATACTAGAACTCCTATTTCGTTGTGTGACTGTCATCAAGTTGGTAACTGATTTTTTGTTGGTTACTGATTTTTTGGGTGACCTATTCTGTTATAAACGTAAATAAATAAATAAAATTAACGAGGGAGACACCGTGAGTTACTGCACCGAGTGGCACCAACCTTAGTGATGCCATTGGTGGTAAATCTGGGTATTGTTGGTCACTCGCTTAGATGATTTTTAAAGTGGATTCTAAACATTCATGGTGGACTATGCATTCATCAGTGGTTATTAACCATGATGGCTACACTGAACCTTCAGATGCAGGGTATGTCACTGAGTACTACATGCAGCAGAACAGCAGCAGAAGAGAGCACTGACCTTCATCCCGTTTGTGGGGAAATGTTCACTGCGTTTATTTTTCTGGCCATTATTATTATTCATTTCATGTCACAGCTATTACTGAAAATAATTTTGTTGTATACGAGGGTGGGGGTCAAAAATTTATGGGCCCTGGGTGACAAATGACCAAACTGCACCTCTGCTTCTGAGTTTTACTTGTTTCCCTATTCTGCTTCAGTCCCACACCATTTCAGAGGTTTTCCCAACCTTCAAGAACAACTTTTAATGGGCAGAGGGGGTTGAAGTGAAGAGGAGGGGGTAGGGAAAGTCTCATTGCACAATCTCATTGCACTCATGTGGCTCTGGATCCAAGTCACTGCTTGAAAAGAAGATGTACTTAAATTGATGGCATCAAAGGAGGATAAATTATTCTCTTACCTAGGTACTCGTGGATCATGCCATGTGCTTACACCAGTTTGAGTATGTAGGAAATACACCTGCCCTTGCTGGGTTGTCCTTTGCTCTGTTGATCAAGAAATACCAATATATATTAAGGAAAAAATGAAAATATCATTTACTAATGTTGATAGACTTAAAATAAAATGCCACATAAGTGACAGTACATGGAACCCTTTCCCTAAATATCTGTCTAAAGCTGTATATTCTCCAGCTGTTAATATCTATATGACTTGGCTAGTTTTTAACAGTTGAGGCAGTGGTTCCCAAACATTTTTAACCTGCAGCTCTCTTGATTGCAGCTCCACCCTAGCTATTTTTAAGTTTACTAGCCTTCAGGCTTGCAAGGAACACTCAACATATATGCTGAGTCAGAACATATATCATAGGCACTTCACAATAGGCAAGTTTCATAGGAGGTTAAAGGTATTACACAATAACCTTATATGCAGTTGCCTCAATTCGGACCGCCACATGTATATTCATACACATACTGTACAATCAATTGCACATGTGGGATGCTCTAATGATTTCAGTGGAGGGAGCCCAAAGATCTGTTTCCATTATTTAAAAGCAAGTGGGATGCTTTTGTAAAAATGATAGTTTCAGGCATGTACTGTTCCCCCAAACCCATTTAAATAATCTCTTAATAGGAGAAGCGTGCACCTTAATTGCATCTTTTAATTATTTCTTGCAAATACATGAGTGAATTTAAGACTGAAGACTACAGCTGCCGACATGCTCACAGTTCAGTTTCTGGTGCTTCCCAGGATGCTTACAAGCACCAGGAAATGGAAATTCCTCTCCTACTGGCCTTCAAAAATTTTCCATCATTTGCATACAAGACAAATGGATTACCATACAATTTTAGAAAGACATACCATATCCTTCAGGTAAATCAGGAGGAGTATGTAGATGAGTTCTGCTCATGTAATTCCTATGCCTCTGAGATCTTACTCTTCTTTCTGCTAGCCTGGGATCAGAGGACTGTCCACATGTTGCACCATTTATTCCTGTAATGGGTGTGTTCTCATCTACAAAGCAGCTTAGTGGTCGACCTGGACTGGAATATTCTGATGCTGGCCTATTGGGAAAAATGAGTAACAAATGCTCTTTTATTTTTTTTTTTAAAAAGCCTCCAAAACTAAAGATTTTACTTAAAATATTCTGAGTCATCAGATGCATGCCAAGATGAATAAAATTTAGTACGAAAATTATCATGATGCAATTGAAATGCAAATTGGAAGTAGAATGACAGAAGCCAAGTGCTAGTTGCAGCCACAAAATACCTATATATGCCATTTGCATCCTAGTGAGAAGGGAGGTGATGGGCCTGATTTGACTAAAACTACAGTAATTTGTATTTATTCCTGATGTCCTGTTAAATGTACTAATAACCTAATATGCAATACAAAAAGCCAAACAAAATATACAGAAACCTGATTTTATGCACCCAACTGCCAAAACAGAAACTGACCATCACCATAGCCTAACATCATGGCACAGTGGCAACCACTCACATGGGCCAGTTCTGCTCTCCCACATTACTGTACTAAATTTCCATGAGCAGGCATTGGCAAATGCAATTTATCATTTTTTAAAAAATTATGCTGCTCCGTAGGGAGATGGGAGATTGGGAAGAATAAGTAACTAGGTATTTGTAGCCCATTTTCTAAGAAGGATGAGCTTCTACTACTAAATTCCACAAGACACAAGGTGGTGTTTTGCTTTTAAAAGAATTCTTACCGCGTTGGACGCTCCCACTGTGTTGTTCGTGTAATATGATTTAAATACTGAATTCTTCCAGAGGCTGTCCTCCTTTCTTCCCACCTAGAATTCATACATTGAAATAAAGTATAGTTTAAGTCTTGAGCAGATGCACATTGTGGGAACAAAATTATATTTAAGTAATTGCACACACAGGTGTGCTCTCCTTTTTAACATAGCCAAACCCCATGCATACTGCATTTCTAGTCAGTTCTAAGCTGCAGAAGAATATCAACAGTGGCTTGTAATCTGATGCAAACTATAGGGTAGGAACAGAGGGAAGTATATGAAGCTTTTCAAAAAAGAAAAAGTCCCAGCTATCTGCAAATAACCTCTCAGTTAGAGGGGGTGGGGATATATGTGCATGCATGCATTTACACACACACACACACACACACACACACACACACAGAGAGAGAGAGAGAGAGAGAGAGAGAGAGAGAGAGAGAGAGCGAGCGCCAGCCATCTTCCCTTATAACAGTAACATGTAAACTCACCAAGCCTAAAATCAAGGGAAGTTGATTAGGAACTTCCTTTGATTAATCAAATCAATCAATCAATCAAATCAAATCAATCAAATCCCTTGATTAATCAAATTAGGAAGTTGATTTTAGGAACTCACCTAAAATCAAGGGAAGTTGAACTCTAAAATTAAGAGTATACAGCTGAGCAGTATACACGTTTCAACTGCAGCTGTGGCCCTCACTTTGCATAACATTATTTTCACTACTGTGCTTCAGGGGTCCTGATAAGTATTAAATCTTCCCCCATTGTCAATATTAGTTCTAAATACCTCATCCATGCTGTCTGTCACTCAAACACTCTCTCAAACCACCAAAGGAAATTTTAATTAAAATTGTGTTCGGTTTGAGAATATTAAGTATAATTTGTTTCATAATACTTTTACAAGGTATAATTCTCATACTATTACTTTTTCAGAGGAAATCAAGACTTTCACATGTCTCTAGAACAATACTGCTTTCCCATCAGAAATGTGAAGCAAGAACATCATTATTATCAACACTTAGCCCCAATAGTCTTGTAAGGTTAAATGGCTGATTGTGATTCCTCAGTTCTGAATTAGTCTACCTGTAAATTGTTAAACAAGCTACTTTTCTGTATCTGTCATCACTGCGAATGACCAAAAAAACTAGTTACAATTATGGCATGAAAAGTTCCTCTGATTCTGCTTTTGAGGCATTAACTTACCCATCAGGCAAATCATTGTCAAATAGTCTACTGCAGTCCACAACTTGCCCACCTGTGCCTATCCGGTCTCTGGACTGAAGACTTACTATTAAAACAACAAAAGTCAAAATAAAAAACATTGCAATATAACATCACAATAGTATTTGTGAAGTCATGACACATCTTGGAAGGAAAAAATTCATTGGTTCATCAGGTTTTCCCTTCCCCACACACTTAATATAGGCCAGAACACAAAGTTTATAGCCTCAAACTGCTAAAGCATTACGAGTTATCAATTTACATTAATAGTGTAAAAGTTATATAAGTACATAGACAGTTCTGAGCATTCTCTCCAGTACACTCATGCAAAGTATAAACAAAAGGAAATTCCTGAAACTGGCCTGAGGATGGGGAAGCTATTCTCATTGAAGACTCAGCACCTCCCCTTCTTGCTAATTAAACCCACCCTGGTAGGGGCTGAGACCTCCATCTCATTATTGCTGCAGCACCCTCTGAGCAGAAAAACTGCAATAGACATGGGGTTGGCCAGTTTAAGTCATAGCATTGGTCAAGGTCGGCACCATTTTGGAAGAGATGGTGCTCACAGAGGACGGCAAAGAGTGAGTGGAAGGGCAGGTGAAAATGAATGTGCCATGAGGGGACAAAATGTGAACTTTTACATCACTCGCCACCTCAGTAGTTTCCCTTTACTTGGTTTCACACAAGGAAAGGGCTGCCATTAATGCCTATTGGGAAAAAAACAACTTTCATATGGATTCACCCTTTTGGTTAGTTCATAAGATTTAAATATGAACAGTGCTTAGATATTTGCTTGCAGTTATGTAAACAATAAACTATTACTTTTAAACATTTAAATGTGTATGCTTGTGAAATGTGCTGCACAAGCAGGTAAAGTTTAAATGCTACATGCACTGCTCTTACTTCCAGTTTTTAAAAACATTATGCATAATTTAAAATGATGGCCTTTATCTACTTGGTAACATTTTTTATTATGCCATAATGTTTTTCAAAACCAAATGACAAGGTAATTGTGTCTCTGAAGAGTTCAAATTGTAAAATAAAGGCTGCTTGTGAAAGCATAAGAAGCTCTGTTTATTTTATAAACAGGTTAGTCAAGAATGAAACAGAACACATGACTTTATTTGTGGGTTCTGTGGCATTAAGATTAATGTGCTTTTCCTAATCCTGTTTAGATTGGAAATGAAAGCTCATGTCTAGACCAAAATGAGCATCTATCCAGCAAAAGATAACAAAGAGGGCCGCCCAGTTGTGGCCAGACACTCTGAATTTGGGACACCACTTGCAAACACAGCCCTGCAATAACACATGCCTTGACTGCCAACAGTCAATATTGTTAATTATCAATATATAGCTATGAAGTAAGTCTGCAATTCTTTTTTCAGATAACTGGAGATATCAGTTAGAGGTCATTCTTTGCCATCATTTAATTTCAAATGTTTTCATCCCACTATAAATGAGAAATTCAAGCCTGAAGACAGAAAGTCTTAAAAGAAATTATTCAATCATACAGGTACTGCCTCTCCCCGACCCTCCACCCTCTCCCCCATAAATAGTAATGGCTTAAAAACATAATTCATAGTGCAATGCTATAAGTAATTGTTTTCAGAGGGATGTTGTTAAATAAAGCCCACTTTCAATGTACCATCACTTAGTTGCGCCAGCACAGTACATACCTCTTGCCATGCTGCAGCTGTTCTTACTAAAAAGAATCACATGGGCAACGGGTTGCTTGCAAGAGTTGGAGCATGACTTGAACCAGTCAAAGTTAAACCATTTTAAGGTTCATTGCTTTCAATGGGAGAACTGCAGTACTCTCTCCCATTGCATATCAAAACACCGAAAACCCTTGCATTTGGCTGACTAAAAGCCCTTACATTTAACCCATTTCTACCCAGCCAACAGGTGTGTACACATTTGATCCCTGTTGCGTTTATGCAACATTGGGCAGAAATGGCTTAATTCCTGCTTGGTACATTACCACTGCCAATCTATGCTGGTTAGATATTTGGCTAATCAAATAGAGATAATTATGTCAGAAAAAGTCAATAAAGAAGCTCTTTTATTATTCTTGAGGGAGAAATTCAAGATAGTGTGGCAGAAGTAGCTACCACCTTCAGTGAGGAAGGAGGACAACTCCTTCAAGCCTCCTCTTGTGAGCAGTAAGTCACACCACACGTTTTGGATTTGCTGCCAATACTGGACAGGACTATATCAAAACCATGCCTCTCTTCACAAGGGCCCATTCTTGAGCAGTGGGGGGAGCTGGCCTCCTCAGGCACATATTTCCATATTCATTTATTAGTCCATGGTGTTTTAAGGACAATTCAAACTCCACTGTCAGAGTAACAAACACAAACCAGTACTTACCTACTATCTGTCCTCTAACAGTATCATTGTCATTTGGCCCAAGTTTGCACAGATCCAACCTCTGATCTATAAAAAGACAGACATCTGCACCTTACTATGTACCATCACACAAGATACAACATCCAATGATGTAGTACCCCCACCTAAACATTTACAGAACTTACTGTGAGAAGAAAAGCATCTACCTTAGATACTCTCCTATAAGGCAAGACATTTTTAACCAAAAAATCCAACATAAATCATCTCCTTGTCCTATCTGCAGGTCACTCAGGGGTGTCACAGCAGCCAGGAGAAACCCAGAGGAGCAGCAGGCACAAGATCACCCTGGTAATTTCATGCTCCGGCTGGCCATGCTTTACCTCTCCCAATAGCTCCTTCTTGCAGGTAGAAGCTTTGCAACTAGTAGCCAGCAAGTCACTCAGGCAGGCAAAAAGGCTGCTGCTGAGTCTTAGAGCTTGCCATGTACAAATACAGTACAATGCAGATCAAAAAAATTCCCCTTGATTCCTCTCTCATTCCTGCCTTCTCCCTGGATGCCAGCAAAGTTCATTCTGTACAATTTCATGCTCCAGCGAGCCATGCTTTCCTCTTTGCCTCTCCCAACAGCTCCTTCCTGCAGAGAGACACTTCACAACCAGCCAGCAGGTCAATCAGGCAAGCAGGAAGACGCTGGGCCTTAGAGCCTGCCATCTACAAACAGTGCTATGCCATTTTAATATAGGGAGCTGAGGACCTGCGGTTTTTTGTATCAGTGGGGAGTCCCAGAATTGTAGTCAGGCACCCCCCTAAGTTTATCTGACCGTGATAGAAAATTCTACGATTTTTGCTAAAAAAAACCTGCCCTCGACTTATTTGTGAGATTGACTTATACTCTAGTGTCTGCGGTACTCAAAATAAACCCCCATAAGGATAGATAACCGTCACGTAATGGTATATTGTAAAGTCTTTCTAACACACTTGTTCCAAGACAGGGATGCATTCTGCAGTCTGTCTACTCACAACCAGTGTCTTTAAGGCGGTTGATGGCATTGGAAAGAAGTCTCACACAGCCCAGAAAACCAGCTCCTTGTTTTTTATGGATTTTCTTGTGGTTCCATACGCTGATTGTTATAGAGTCTGACTTCCCAATATATCTGAAAAGGATAAGAATCAGAGCAAAACAATTATACTGCTTGCAAATTTTAGACCGTCTACAGAATACTTATTGTTGACAGCAAGATGTTTTTGAGGCTAAGAGCAAACATGGTTTCCTCTGGCAAAAGAGGTCAAATTCTCAGGAAAAGCATGCTACACATTGGCAGCAAGTAACCAAGTAATTTATTCATAAAACAAATTTTACATGAAAGAATTTTGAAACAGCTTTTCAAATGTCTTGCATAAATCAAACAATCCCGACGTCCTTTGGCTAGACAATGACAGTATGTCTAACTGAAAATGACTGGTATATCATTGGGTGTTTAATCCTAGGGGATATAAAATTTAAGAATTATGGCTCTTCCCAAGAGATGTTTAGCAGTCTTCTTCCATTACATATTCCCTGTCAGTATGAATATCTGAGTATTTAATGTACTGAACACATCCTCCTACACTTGCTCACTAAGAAATTACCTATTTCTGCCCCCACCCCAGAGCTTTAATACAACTTTGATTATCCAACTGTAAATGAAGCTGTCAAGGCTGGTAGGCCAAAACCCTGACCTACCTTTTCAGATTTTCAGCGGTAGCTCTTTACAAGTGATTTTTCATGTAATGCTTTCCCTATCCTGCTTTTGCTTGTATGAGGGCATTTGGAGAGTAGGATACTAGAGGATTCCTCTTTACTACTTACATTCAAGAAAAGAGCAAGCAAGCACAGCAGGCAACATCATTATCACACATTCATACACACTCCTGTGATTAAGGAAAAAGAAAAATTGTGCTCTGGTTATATTTAAGCTAAAACCAGTACACAGTTTTGTGTTATTTTAAAAACAAATGAAGTTGTCAGAATCATACAAAGAGACTGCTGTAGTTTTCAATCAGGTGATATTTTGGCCCATCAGCCTCCACAATAGCAATTTAATTCTATTCAAAAGTGAAATGAGCCAAAAAGCAACAGAGAAGTAAAGCTAATTCTGTTTCATATTCTATTTGCTTGTTTCTAAACTACAAACTGCAGGCACAAAAGAAAAAAGAGCACTAGGCATAACATCTTTTCCAATGTTCACTTTTCATGTTTAGCATTCTTCCTTCCTACTGTGACAATTTGGTAAATACATGTGATCCATATCTTCACAATTTCAGTAATTATAGTGCTTCCGAGTCAGATATCCATACCCATTAACATCCACTATGCCAAACAACTAAGAGCTACAACAACTAGGCAGCTGAAAGCATTTGGGAACCTCTACAAAACACACAGTTCCCGTGTCAAGCAAATTCAGAGCACACTTGCCAAACAAAGAATGTTTTTCCAAAAGGAAGAAAAACATTTCCTTTATGGTTGAATTGAGTTTTTTGGAAAAGCCCTCCAGTTAGCCGACTGCATAGCTTTTACTGCAGGTACACAGAGAGAACAGTCCACTGGAATAAGGTTACTTTGCATTTGTTGCAAGTTTCAAATCAACTTGCAAGGTTAACACAGAACTTGGAATTTCTGTTAAGAAAATACATAAATATGAAGATAAACAAGATATTAGAATATATAAATACATATTAATAGTCTTCTATTCTCTTCACGGTAGCATGGTCCACCTACCACTAGGATATGGATTTGCTTTTGGCAAAGGGGGGGGAGAAGGGGAGACCAATTGCATTACTTTCTGGTGTCGAATAAGCAGTTATTGCTGATACCTCCACCTGCGCATGCTTCCAAAGTGCAACTGAACTGGAAGGATTGGAGCAAGCAATTGGCTCCTTCTTGAAAAGATTCCATTATTTCTTCTTTGTTTTAACCCTTCAGCCACGCTTTAATACACTGCAGGATGGTGCTCATGATCTCTAACACACAGCAACAGAACTATAGAGGCACCATGAACAAATTGAGGAACCAATAGTTTATAGATTGTTTATTATTTTATAATCTTGACAGCATTCAACTTGACATGAAGGGGACCACTATTGGGTAAGTTCTATTCTGGAGGAGAACCCAGATGTCGTAACTGTTTTTCTCCCAACACCACAACTAGTCCAAGAAAATGGAATCTGCAGACATATTTCATTGTCCCCATCGTCTTACACACTCTCATCAAAACCAGAATTGGAGACCACATCAATGCTTACATTTCTCTACACTACAAAATAGTTGCAGAAACAAGAAACACAATTTCAACATTAACACAGAACATAAGAACAGCCTCACTGGATCAGGCCATAGGCCCATCTAGTCCAGCTTCCTGTATCTCACAGCAGCCCACCAAATGCCCCAGGGAGCACACCGCATAACAAGAGACCTCATCCTGGTGCCCTCCCTTGCATCTGGCATTCTGACATAGCCCATTTCTAAAATCAGGAGGTTGCACATACACATCATGGCTTGTAACCGTAATGGATTTTTCCTCCAGAAACTTGTCCAATTCCCTTTTAAAGGCATCCAGGCCAGATGCTGTCATCACATCCTGTGGCAAGGAGTTCCACAGACCAACCACACGCTGAGTAAAGAAATATTTTCTTTTGTCTGTCCTAACTCTCCCAACACTCAATTTTAGTGGATGCCCCTGGTTCTGGTGCTATGTGAGAGTAAAAAGAGCATCTCTCTATCCACTTTATCCTTCCCATGCATAATCTTGTATGTCTCAATCATGTCCCCCCTCAGGCGTCTCTTTTCTAGGCTGAAGAGGCCCAAACGCCGCAGCCTTTCCTCATAAGGAAGGTGCCCCAGTCCAGCAATCATCTTAGTTGCCCTCTTTTACACCTTTTCCATTTCCGCTATATCCTTTTTGAGATGCGGCGACCAGAACTGGACACAATACTCCAGGTGTGGCCTTACCATAGATTTGTACAACGGCATTACAATATTAGCTATTTTGTTCTCAATACCTTTTCTAATGATCCCAAGTATAGAATTGGCCTTCTTTACTGCCGCCGCACATTGAGTCGACACTTTCATTGACTTGTCCACGACCACCACCCCAAGATCTCTCTCCTGATCTGTCACAGACAGCTCAGAACCCATTAGCCTATATGTGAAATTTTGATTTTTTGCCCTAATGTGCATGACTTTACACTTACATTGAAACACATCTGCCATTTTGCTGCCCATTCTGCCAGTTTGGAGAGATCCTTCCAGAGCTCCTCACAATCAATTCTGGTCTTCACCACTTGGAAAAGTTTGGTGTCGTCTGCAAACTTAGCCACCTCACTGCTCAACCCTGTCTCCAGGTCATTTAGGAAGAGGTTGAAGAGCACCGGTCCCAGGACAGATCCTTGGGGCACACCGCTTTTCACCTCTCTCCAATGTGAAAATTGCCCATTGACAACCACTCTCTATTTCCTGGACTTCAACCAGGTCTCAATCCAGGAGAGGACCTACCCTCTAATTCCCTGACTGTGGAGTTTTTTCAGCAGCTTTTGGTGAGGGACCATGTCAAATGCCTTCTGAAAGTCCAGATATATAATGTCCACGGGTTCTCCCAAATCCACATGCCTGTTGACCTTTTCAAAGAATTCTAAAAGGTTTGTGAGGCTAGACTTACCCTTACAGAAGCCATGCTGATTCTCCCTCAGCAAGGCCTGTTCGTCTATGTGTTTTGAGATTCTATCTTTGATGAGGCATTCCACCATCTTACCCGGTATAGATGTTAGGCTGACTGACCTATAGTTTCCCGGGTCCCCCCTCTTTCCCTTTTTAAAGATTGGCGTGAAACATTGTTTCGCATCACAAAGCTATTTTAGATTTAAACTTAGTTTCCTTGGGGTAGGGAGGAATTTTAACAGGTTAGTAGAATGCCAAGCCAAGGTCTTTCATAAGCCACCATGAAGTCAAAGGACAGTATTTTTTTCCACTCATTAAAAAAATAATCAACTTTTTTCTTCTTCAAGCAGAAAAAAATAAACCTACAGCGATTTTATGATCATGGTTCTAAGAACTTCACATATTTGCCCCCTTTCTCTAGTTGATCACCAATGTTCTGCAGCCATAGAAGAGAAATGGGCATTTTGCCAGTGAGACACTGTTATCCTTGGCATGCAAGCAATTTCCTGTAACAATGAATGTGTCATACGTCAGAGACAAGCATTCCCCTGCAATAGTGTGTTGTTAGGGTAAACATTATTATAATGTCTTCAGAATCTGTTATGCAACTATTTTCAAGAGAGGACAGCTAGGCAAACAATCCCAGGCTGTGGGACCACAAGCACACAGCAAAACGCTATACGTTATCTTTACCATATTTTGTTATTTTCTGCAAAAGTGACAGAATTCCTAACTGTTCTGCGCAGAGAGCTCAGAATGTGTGTGTTGTGTTGGAATGTCAGTACGCTTAAGTGATATGCTGCATAAACTAAGCAAAACAGCCAGTACCTTGACTGCTACAAGGCTACTCAAAAGCCAAAACTGCATCAACAGTGTTTATACAAGGTTCCTTAATTACCTGGATCCAGACATACATCCTATTCCTAGAACAAGACAGAATGCAAAAGTCTGGGGCTTTTTTTTTTTTTTAAACACAATACAAATTAACAAAAGGGAAAAAACTGTTTCTTTATTATACAAATATATTTAAATGAGAATGAAGGAGAAAGCAAGTCAGTGAATGTGTGTGATGGATCCCTCAGGGTAGACCTGTCATCTCACCTATTGTAAAGCAGTGCTTACATGAGGGTGACAATGATAATGGCTTGTGATTTATCATTCAAAGTTTTAGGGCCTATCATTTATGATAACACAGTGCTACAGATGCTTAACTGTGATTGAGAAACACATAGGAATGCAAATATTGTCTTATACATATTGTTTACAATTACAAGGGTTCTGAAGGTGCACTATATTTAAAGGAAAGCACAAGTGGGTTGAATATCACATGAAACAGTCATGGTTGTCTAATAGGAAGATTGCTCCATGTGATACTCAACCATACCCCTTTGAGTACAGTGTACTTACATTTGTACAAGCACTCCAAAGGTATCAGCAATCACTAGATTCCAACATCTCCCCAACTGCCACGGAACTGTAGCCTTGCGTTCCTGTTTCCTCACCTTATCCCAGTGATTTTCAAACTGGGATACCCATTGCGACAGCCCAGACTGAGAGCCCTGGGCAATTCTCCCTTAAGGGGAGGGGAGGAGGGGAAGGCAGAGAGGTGATGTCCAGCATCGCGCCTCTGAGGCAGCAATGCTGAGCACAGGGCGCGCTGCCACTCACCACCGCCTGCAGGAGCTTCCCGGGGGTTGGCGGAGCCCGGCAACAGCTTCAGCAGGGCTGCCCATGCAGCACACAGCCCTCCAGAAGGTGATCATGACCACTTCCTGTTTTGCAATCGAGAAACAGGAAGTGGTCACGATCACCTTCTGGAGGGCTCTGTGCTGCGTGGGGACCCCTGCTGAGGCTGGTGCCGGGCTCCCCCGACCTCCAAGAGGCTCTTCCAGGTGGCAGTGAGTGGCAGCGCGCCCCTGTGCCCCAAACTGAGGCACGATGCCGGGCATCGTGACTCTGCCTTCCCCCCACCCCCACTGCCTGCAGCAAAGATTTAGTGGCCCTCAAACTCTCCCTGAGAGTTTGAAAACTACTGCCTTATATTGTTGAATTTCATTGTTCTCTCTCAAAGTCTTATGAGGCTCGTATATTTGCACAAAAGTGAGGAGCAACGGCAGGGGGGCGGTCACCAAAACTGCACCTCTTACTAGCTTAGAAACCTCATTAAATTTACAACAGTAAACTTAAAAAATGGGCAGCTATAAAAGTTGTATCTACAAACTTCTAGTAAACCACAGAGCAAATAGTCAGTTACTACTGAGGTACTGTGACCATTCAACATGGAGCTACAACATTGAATACATTAGATCAGTGTTTCTCAAACTGTGGGTTAAGACCCACTAGGTGGGTCGCAAGCCAATTTCAGGTGAGTTCCCATTCATTTCAATGTGTAGCTTCTATTTAATATATTAGAGTTGATGTTTCCATGGTCTGTGACTGCATTTGGGAAAATGTTACAGATCTGTACTTTTAACAGGCTACTATGTGCTGTATATGCTTTCAACAATGACAGTCAAAGGGGTTTTCTCCTGGATAAGTGTGGACACAACTGCAGCCTTTGGGATGTTTGGGAGTATTTGATTTTGTTGTATGGGGGGGTGTTAAAATTTTTCCTGCTTGATGATTTCACTTCCAGTCAATGACATAACTTTTAGTAGGTCCCAACAGGTTTTCAAAAAGCTGTCACCTTTGCCTACAGTCTTTATTTTCATATTAGAACTGCATAAAATTAGTTGGGCAATTTTGTTGTAAGAAACATTTTGAAAGAAAAGATTAGAAAATGAAAGGGAGGTAGTGGTAGTAGCACAGATTTCATCCCATGCCTAGGTCCAATTGTCATAAGGGTACTCAATCAGTAAAAGACTGTTGATACGTAGCTACAGGTGAGAAGTACCACATAGGCAGTGAGATTATGTTTCAGCTAGAAAAAGCAAAAGTATTAGCCATTTACTAAGACTACTATCCTGTGCCCACTTAGCCAGCAGTAAAACCACTCCAAACTCAAAAGGTATTACTTTTAAGTCATTTCTGCCCGAAGTTGCATATATGCAACAGGGATCAAATGTGGGCTGGGCAGAAATGGGTTAAGCAGACATGTCTAGAACTGCACTGAAATAGCTAACACACACTTCAACGTAGCATACACTCATCTCAAAATCTGATATTTCATTCATCCCCACTGACACCTACAAGTCATAATGCTGATTCCACTTTGGATCAAGGGTATTCTTCACAGTATCTGTAGAATGGCACTGGCCAGATCCGTCAACCACCACTTTAGCAAATGGATCCGGAAGCCCTGTCAAAAAGGAGGGAACAAAACATAATGGGGTAGACACAATCAAATTAAATCACCTTAGTCAACACTGATTGGTTATTTGTTGACTTTCTATATTAAACATTTTAGTTCTTTCAAATTACCATTTGTGTTCACTGAACAGTAGTACTTCTCTTACAATATTCTAGGTCAGCTGGGACCTCTGGTCAATTGATGAGGAGGCACGAAGGCGGCAGCAGTGGGACCACCATGATTGTGCTGCTACTGCAACAAAAGGACTTGCTTACTGAGGCTGGAGAGGGGACCCTTCTGCAGGCCACCCCGCACCTCAAAACAGCTCTCAGGAGCAATTGCGAACCACTTCTGGTTTTTGGACGAAACTGGAAGTGGGTCACAATCACTGCTGAGACATGTTTTGAGGCACAGGGAGCCCTGCAGAGGGGTCCGCGGGCTCCCCACACCCTCTGGAGGGCTGGCGCTGCCCCTGTAAGTAAAAAAGCCCTTTTGCTGCAAAAACACTGCAAATGTGGAGGTGTCACCGCTACCACCTTTTAATGGGGCAGCAACCGGGCTTCCCTAGCTGCGGTGTTGCAACATCCCAGTTTGGGAACCTCTGTCCTAGGTGTTTCATTTATTTTGAAAACCATTTCAAGCATATATGTAAAGTAAATTTGCCTATGTCTGTTTTCAATCATCTTCCACCCTGAACCTCTCAAGCATTACTACCAAAAGTGAAAATCCCAAAACAAAGCAAGTGGGGATTCATTGGTGCTTTTTCTCGAAATGAAATGTATAAGCAAGGTCCATATCTTGGTTTTCTTTACTTATGCATTACAGCACACCTGCCCTTCAGGGTTTGTTTACTTGGACATACAGCAAGGGTACCTCAAGACACAGTGGGCTATCATCATAAATACAAAAAAAACTCATTCTTAACATTTTCACCACTCCAATACTGAGAATAGGAAAGCTATTTCCATAGCTCCAAAATCAACAGACCAAGGCCTTCTTGAAACCTCTACTTGTGTTAACACTATGGAACATATATAGCAATTATGAATTCATAATAATTCTGTAGTACGAAAATGATCACGCCCAACATAAGGGCCTTAACATATTCTCACACTAAATGTATCAAAGAAAAACCCAAGTGAAAACACTTCACAACAGTCTGCACAATCCCCTTCCAAACATACTCATACCAAATTTCCAGGCAGTTTTTCTGAACCTGAAGGAATTTTTAGGTGCTCTGTGATAATAAGAGTCTGAAGACAGCCCCTCTACAGAAGTGTTCGAACTGAATATGCATGCAGAGTCCCTTGGATCAGAGCCTTAAACATCAGATCCAGTGAAAATATATTATTGGCCTATTTTCAGATTTTCTTTATACTTACAAGAATTTAAATATTAATTTTGCAGAATGCTCCCAGCAGAATGACAGGTAATTAAATGTGCCAGAAGAAAAAGGTTTCAGAATTCAATCTTCTAAACGCAACCTCCTCAGCACCAATCCAGAACACTGAATGCTTGGAATATGAATGGACACACTCCCACCTAAGTTGCAGTCACTCAGGTATCAGAGCTCCCAGACTTCATGGTTAGATTATGATAAGCAGCCAAGATAACGAGACATTCAAAACTTAGATAACATGCATTACAAACATAAATGTTTAAGTGTTTACTTACGGAAAAAATCCTTTTTCACCAAGTTTTTTGCACACAGAACTGTAAGACAAAACCAAACAAAATATAATGAAATTAAGAGTTTTAGCTTTATATATACACAGCATTTCCAAAAACACAAAGCAGATTAAGAGCCACATCATACCAACTGCAAGTCAGGAGTCACAGCCTACATACCATGGTGCCCAGAGACACACCGACTGCCACCCCACACCCTCTTTTTTTATTGCCAGTCATGAAGAATAAAGAGATGATTGACTTAATAGCCAGCTGCAGTGAAATTGTCACAATGGGGATTCCCTCTTTTCCTGCTCCCTTACTACCATCACAGGAGGAAATGTGAACTACTTGAAACAGGCAAAACCATACATTCCACTACAAACTACAAGCTACCACTACACCGAAGATGAGAGCGTACAGCAGAGTATTACGGCCTCCAGAAGAGTGCAGTGGCAAAACTGCTCAAGATGGAAATTTAGACCACATAATCTGCTTTGGCATGCTTCAGCAGCAGTTGTAGCTTCATATACATCAAATGTCTCCCTCTCTCAACTGGGAAGGAAGATTATCCAGGTTAGACACAGAAGGTTCTTTAGAACTAAAGTAAGGTTGGACATGAGGAAAGCATTACTGGGAGGATCTTGCTGGTCAAGGGGTTTCTGGAAGTTAAGTCAGTAAAAGAGAGACGGATAGTTTTAAGTCTAGACAAAGCATGGAGCATTACAGACAAGAATAACAGAATAATCTCTGGTACATTAAGCCATTTGTCACTGCAAGCCAGGTACACTGGAGGTTAGATTTAGTATTTATTTTATCCTTTTGGAAACCAGCTTTATGATCTTAGGAACATTTACTTACAAGGAAGTCTCATTAATTGGGATGGAAGCCATAGCAGAGGCAAAATCCTAAAACTGCCCACCCAACCCTCACTTAGGGCTTTGTTGTGTAAGCAACTATTTTGTGAATACTTCATTGCATTCTTTTTTATTTCCCTTTCCAGTTATTGCACTATTTATCCCCACAAAAGCAATGTATTGTTGCACCCATATACTTGCCTCCCTCCTCATTTCATGGCAGTCCACTGAACTATGACATGAGCCACTGCACTGAGTTCTTGCACATGTACTATATTTGCCCCATGTGCATATGTAACACCTGAGAGCATGTGTGGCAATACCGAGTTACATCCAATTGTGCAAGAAGGGGAAAGACCATTTTCAGCTATTCCTCCTTCCCTCTCCAGTTCCCTGTATCCCCTGAAAAATCCACTCTTAAGAGGTGGGGAACCCACAGGAACAAGATGGGATGTTGCACAAGTGTCTAGAGGGGTAAGGGTAAATCACTGAAACCTGTGCCCCTCCACCTTTTGCATGAGCAGTAGACACTGAAAAGTACAATTAGCCTCCAAATATTCAAGATGTGGTGCCAAGACTTTCGAAGCAAAATTAAGTATGTTACTTTTCATTTAGGAGAGAAAAAATATTTTGGATCTGAATAACTAAAACTAAAAAAACTAAACTAAAAAGACAAGTGTGGTGCCATATTGAAGTTTGACACACAACCGTTTTGAAGGACAGCACAAAGGTCCTCAGAAAAAACTATACTGCTTCAGAACCATTTTAGGGCTTCTTTCATCTTCACTGTTTGACGCAAGTAAGGGAATGCTACAGCATCATATATGCTACTACCACCTCACAATATAGCTGAGAGCCAATGAAGACCTTACATGGCTTTTGCTTGAAGAGGACACAGGAAGAGCTAAGGCAAGCAGATCAATGCCATCTTGCCAGTTTTATTGTCTGCCAGTATGGCATAGCTCAACTTTTACCCCAAAACCAGTTCTAGATGTGTAAATGTGTGCACCCGCATGTATGCGTCACTTTCAGTGGAATACACATCCAGATATTTCTTTTTCTCCTCAGCTACCATCTCCTTACGAAAGCGGTTCCCAAATTTTTTAAAATGAGACTATCGGGACCCACCTAGATTTACAAAACTTTTCCCAAAAAGTTCCACTTTACTCAAGCCTGCTTTTATCCTTTTTACTAGGATAAAAGGGAGCCACCTTCTGGTGCATTTGTTAAGTTCCATGTTCATCAGTTTGGGACTATTCTGGTGGCGTTGCGTTCTTCACCCTGACTTTGATAAGAGCTGAGGCACAGTTGCTTACTCATGAGTAAATGTGCATATGTGGCTCACTTTCACTTTCCATAGAGCTCAATACATTTTCCTTGTCAGTTGTGGGGGGGACGGGACTCCCTTCTCGAGAGTTTTTGTGTTCAACCTGTTTTCTTTGGATCAGGACCATTCTGGTGGCACTGTGTTCCTCTTGGCCTGCCCTTTGAAGCACATGAGGCACGGTCGCCTACTCATTAGTAAACACACAGTGCAGCTCAGTTTTCCATAGGGTTCAATACATTTTTCTCAGTTTCAGTTTCACAATCCACCAACAAGCAGGTTGCAACCCACTGGTGGGTCCCAACACACAGTCTGGGAAACACTGTCTAATGGTCTTGTTTATTGTAAATTATGTAAGTTCCCAGGATGTGGGCTTGCTTACAGGTTTAAATTTGCTGACCAAGCACATTTATGGAATTTTACATAAATTTTCCAAAAGCTAAGGTTTCTTCTAAGCCAAACTGTGAAAGGGAGGGATGCTTTAGTGAATCAAAGTTTGACCTTTTCCCTAAAAACCAATGGGACATGATACTTCTATACCATCAGACCAGGCAGAATGACAGACTAGACCAGCAATTTGCAACCTTTTTCATCTCAGGGCACACTGATAAGGTGCTAAAATTGTCAAGGCACACTATCAGTTTTTTGACAATTGACAAGACACACCCATTGACAGCAGGGGCTTGCATCACCCAGTGGCCCCAAATGATCCTCCTCCTCCTCTCACAATACACCTGCAGACCATCTGCAGCACACCAGTGTGCCATGGCACAGTGGTTGAAAATGGCTGGACTAGACTGAGCCATTCTTGTCTGCCATGCACCCAGTACCATGGAAATGTGTACAGTACTAATGTGTTGGGCAACAATGTTAACACCAAGTGTTCCGAGATCACTGCTATCCAACCAAAATGCCTAAAGCTTGTTCTTTATATAGCCTGAGAATAGAGGTAGGATTTCCTGATAAATTCTGAGCAGGAATAATCAAATCTTTCATCACTTGTGTTTTAGCTTTTTGGCATCTGAATAGAAGGGTATGATGAACAGCATGGTTGCTCTCTCTGTCCCAACATACCAGTGCTTTGAAATTGCTGAAAAACATTCCTGATGATTTTTAGGGAAGTTCTTGTTCTGTTACTGAAAACCAACATGACTTGAATGGGATCACTAGACTCTCGTATTGAATGAGGTACACCATAATATTTACCTCTAAGTTCTTTGGACAATAAGCCATAATGCTTTAACAGCCTTTTAATTTCAAGGTATCTATTTGACCTTCTTTTAAAGTTCAGGCTCACCCCTGTTCCCAAAACATGTTTGTATTTTGCCCAAAAATTCTGAGCAGACCTGAAAATCCCAGCTGTACTAAATTGCTAAGATTTACATATGATGTCAGAAATACTAAAAATTCAACAGAGAAACAAAAAGGACCTAAAGTATCAATTCTCATTAAAAAGAATATTATAGAGTAAGTGGAGGATGCCTTCTATCTGCAATTTGACATCTTCGGAATTCAGGGAAGGAATATGCAGTCAGTAACACCTAGGAAATGCAGGTTATGTGTTCAAGAAATGACTCTTGGTGTTTCTTAGCAAGTTAACTGCTATAAGCCTGATTATGAAGTTGTTCTGTATAGAAAAGATAAAGCACAATTAAAAATACATTCCTGTTTAGATGTTGTAGAAGGAGGTCTGTTGCTGGAACATTAAGTTTTTTCAAGCTATATGACCTGCTTATCATCCTGTACATCATAGAGTTGAAGGCAGGAGAGGAAGGGGGGAAAAACTTGCATTTCTGGGTCCCCAGAAGAAATTTAGTGGTCTGGGTACATGAACATTTGTTGTTTACCGGAAGAATGTTTCTCTCACCTTTCACTTTGAATCAGGACATGCCCAAGGCAACTTACAGTCTTTTTAAATAAAGTTAACTATAAAATAGTATATAAAATATACAATTAAGCCTCAAAGGCAACCATAAAAAGGTGAGTTTTCAGCTGAGTCAAAATGCTGAGGGAGAGGGGTCATTCTGATCTCTGCTGGTAGGGAGTTCTACCAAAGAAAGGTTCTCTCCCTTGTCACTGCTAGCTGAACTTCTGCTGGTAGTGGAACATGGAGGATGACTCTTCCATTAGACATTTTAGGAGAGGCCTTTATATATAGCTCACAGATATTCTGGTTCTAATCAATTTAGGCCAACATTTGAACCCTTTGGTACACACACACCTCACCTCAGGGGAAAGTGCTTTATGCATGAGACATACGATTCACAAACCTTGTCCCCTATCCTGTTTTGACACAGTACCAAAGGAAAAATAAATCCTTGCACACTTTACTAGAAGGAATGGACTGGGGGGATTGGATTTCACGACTTGCAGCCCTTCGAACTCTGCTATTCCACAGTCTTAATTTCAATAAAGGCATTATGAAAAAGATATGTCTTTCAATTCTTTCAAAGAGTGTGCTTTCCCAGTGACATCTTTGTTACAGTTTTGAAGTACAGTATCCAATAAAAGTGCTACTTTGAGCTGTCGCTGGTCACACTTGCTGCAAAAGACAAGACAGCGCTTTGGCCATCTTGCACAGCTCCTTTGTTACCAGGAAACAATGCCATTTGGGGAAGAGCACCTCAAATACCCCTCATCAGGTAAGTATTAGAGATAAGCTGGAGACTAAATTTTTAGCATGACCATGAGACTTCTCAGTCATTATACTTTTTAACCATATGAATATTTCCATGACACTTTTCATCATGCTTGTAGCCAAGTGAGAGTTTTCCATCTAATTAAGCAGAAGCACCATTTTGTTTATGAAAAAGACACACATCTACTGTGAATGCAATATGACTCTTTACTGTCTTAATGCTCATACAACAAAACAAACCAGAAGAGATTGTCCCAGCAAAAACACAAGCCCAAAGAAACCAAATCTGCACTTCTTCCATACAATCTGTATACTGCATGAAGTGAAAGCTACAAAACGTGTAATTGAAATCATTCAACATAGGTGGGCAATACCAAACTTCTCCGTTTCCCCCTATCTCACAAAGAAACATGAACTGCTTTGCCAGGAGGAGAAGTCAGAGAGACATTATCTCCACTCTTTTTAATTTGTTATTTATTCACTGCACCTTTACCCCACCTTTCTCTCTGAGGGGACCCAAGGTGGCTTACAAAAAACAAGTACAAAAGGCAATAAAATCACAAATAAAAACTATATGCTAGAAGTCCATAAAACAATCTTAAAACAACCATAAAACACAATTATAATCAAACAGAAGAGCAGCAGCTAACACCTTATAAAAAGGATAAAGCCTGTAAAATCAGATGCCATTGAAAAGGCCGAGTACTCAGAAGGCTTGTCTGAACGAAAATGTCTTCAGGTCATGCCAGAAAGTCTCTAAGGAGGGAGCAGTTCTTAAATTGAGAGGAATTTCATAGAATTGGTGCCACTACTAAGAAGGCACTATTTCTTACTGCTGCCCCTTGCACCTCCCTCAGTGATGGCACTTGTAAAAGGGGCCTTCTCTGATGACCTAAGGTGATGAGCTGGTTTGCACAGAAGTAGGTGGTCCCTCACATACCCTGGCCCCAAACTGCATAGGCTTTAAAGGTCTAAACCAACACCTTGAATTGGGCCTGGGAATGAATTGGCAACCAGGGCAGCCATCGGAGAAGCAGCCTGACAAAGTCAACCCTCCTACCTCCCATGATTACCCAGGCCACTGCATTCTGCACGAATTGCTTTACATTTGTATTCTACTAATACATAGAAAAAAGTCACCTAAGGGACCTCCCCATGGGAAGGGGAAAGACGGGATATAAATATTTGGAACTACATGTATACTGTACAAAATTCAAGAGCCATTCAGACAGAGGAATACACATGAACACTCAACAAATTTGATAAGAATCTAAATATATCAACTCATTTAAAAAATTGCTTTATCAAACCCTCACCAAGTTTCAGCTTTCCCTCTCCCATCGGACAGGTTCAGGGCTTCCACTGCCTCCCTAGGTTCCAATGTAAATTAGAGATAGAGATGGGTATCATCATCATCACAGAGTACTGACAACTCCTTAGCCCAGTGGTATTCAAACTGGGGCGTCGCGACACCCCAGCCTGTGGGTCCTGGCCTCTGCTCCCGTAAGGGGTGGGGGCAGCCAGGAGACAGGGGGAAGGCAGCAGCGCAATCTGCAGGATCACACCGCTCAGGGGGGCTGCAGGGACTTGGGTGCACTTGCAACCTTTGGCAGAGCTCCCCAGGTCAGGAAAAGTGAAAGCGGAGCGATCGCGTCCGACTCCACAAAACCAGAAGCGGAGCACGATCACTCTGCTTTCCCTTCTGACGGGGCTGCAGGGACTGGGGTACACCAGTAGCCGTCCCTGTATACGGGGAGCCCTGCACAAGCGCCTGCAGGGTGCCCCAGGTCAGGGAACGGGAGAGTGGGGCGATTGCGCTCCGCTTCCACTTTTGCGGAAGCAGAGCAGATCGCTCCACTCTCCCTTTCCGCACACTAGGACGGCTGCTGCAAGGACTGGAGGGTGCACCCCAGTCCCTGCAGCCCCCTGAGCGACGTGATCCTGGGGGTCACGTCGCTGCCGCCCCCCCGCCCCCACTAAGACTTACTGCGGGTTTCAAACTCCTGGAGAGTTTGAAAACTGCAGCCTTAGCCTAACTATCTGGACAACTTCACCTAGTGGTTTCATTGATCAGTTGAAAAAACTGTTCTCCCAGAACTCTTCCCACAAGAAAGCCCACAAGATACCACAGTATCAAGTATCCAATACTGCTGAGTGGCTGAGGAGAAGCAACATCAACAACTGTCTCCAGGTATCCTGTCCACATCCTCATATTGAACAAGCTGAAAGATAACCATCAAAATCTGATAGGATAGAGGCACAGCAGCTCATGTAACCACCACTGTACAAATGGAGTTCAAGACAAAAAACAGTATTTATGGAACTATACAAATATTTCTCTTGGTACATGTTTACAGAAAAATTGTTCAAAAATAATGAACAGGTGGTATAGTAGCCAACACAAGCTGATATAAAGTATATATTACTTTTGGTGAAAGTGAAGAAAAGGGATTGGAACTTTAATATTTGGTGGACATTCTGCTTGCACAAAAATTAGATGGAGATAACAATGCACAATTTTATATTTCTATAGATTTGGATCCTAATTTTTTTCTTGTTAATTTACACATAGCTAGCACAAACAAGAAAATTATTGTTATATATAGTTTATAAAGCAAGAATTGTACATGCAAAAATATTGGAGAAAAAGTCACACTTCTAAGATTGGGGAAGGGTGAAAAAAGCTTCATGAAGAATCAGGAACTGCTAAGCTAGCTAGATACGTTAGCAATTAGTCTTCACACTCTTACCCTTTTATTTTTTCCAATGAATAACTCATGCAGCTGTAATTTTTGCATATGCTTTAGAAATATGCAAATGTACACGTTACAAATGTATTTTGGATGCACTGGGCATTTTTTTAAAACAAAAAGTGTGAAATTTAAGAGGCAGTAACAGCAGTCCTACACTATGCAGACAAGTAGATCATTTCTACATCAAAGTAAGAAAAAAAACAAAAACGAATCAAATGGCAACCATCAAATTTTTCAACTGTCAAAACTGCAATGCACACACAAAACACAGGGCTATCCTATGAAAATAAAATTCTATTATCGTTATTAATGATGGGTCAAAAACAACAAATGCGACATTAACAGTAATTTTATAGCTGAAATAATTGGGTCTAAAGGAGAGATTGTTTTCTAATCTGCTGGATTTTCCTGTGTCATCAACAGAAAAAGTAACTGAAGCCCAGCTTCATAACAACAAAAAGAAAAAAAAGCCCTATAATATAGGAGTGTCCTGGTTTCCAAGACTGCAATCCTAGGCATGCTTAGCAGAGACTAAAAGTCTTGGTCAACTTACTTTTGAACAGATATGCCTAGGATTGCACTTCATATATGCTCTTCTCAGAAGAGGTGAGAAAAGGGGCAAGGTAGCATAGCTATGTTATACATCACAGTTCACACAACAGCTCAGCCTGGAGGAAAGAAAAAGGTTCTCTCTACTACCCAAAATAATATTTTGCTGAAAATCATTAACATAGCTTTCCCGGATTGGTTCCCAGCTGTTTGCATGTATTATACAAGGAACATAATCATTAAAAATAGGTCTCAGCTGTAGAAGCACAATGCTACACTGCTGTTAATGTGCGTTGTACTGATAATGAATAGACTATGCTTTAATCTGAATAAATCTCCCAACTGCTCTGCTGCCTCTTGCCAAAAATTCCCTTTCCTCCTCCAGACTGAGGTTGCATTCCAATTACACTGCTGATTGGAATGAAACTATGGAGGGGGGAGGAGAGAAGAGAATAAAAAATAGAAAACTATTTCAAAATACTGCTTCTGAGACTTAAGAGCAGCACTGGCAATTTAAACACATTGAAAATCCTTTTCTAAACATCCTGTGACTTTCTACCAGCCTTTACAGAAGAGCGTTGCTAGAACTAAGATTTTGGAAGAGAGCACACAGCTTTTGATACAATACCCTAGTTTCAATACTTCTTACCAAATTCCTATGTTTTTACTGAACTGCTGGCATGCTACATAGGCGTTTACATTTTTCAGTGATTTGCCTTTCAAAATCACACGTTCACAATTTCAGAGAACAAATGAACCAAGATTTCTGGAGTTGTAATGAACTGAAAGCACAGAGCAGCAAAAATTTCAGTCACTACCTTTGGACTTTCTGGAACACATGTGGCAAAACCAATTTTCTTTCTCCAGCACCAACTTTTTCCCTTCACTAGGTAACAGGCACTTTTTCAATTGATGCTCCTCTTATATTTAGCAGGGGGAGAGAAACTGCCCTTTTTCACCCGAGCACAGTTTTTTTTTGCAGTGGCTGTTTGCTGGTGTTCTTCTGCATTTTTTTTAATACTGTGAGCGCTTTGGGGGTAGGGAGCAATTTAGTTATTTGACTTTGTCTGCAAACTGCTTTGTGAACTTTTTGTTGAAAAGCAGTATGTGAATAATAATAATAGATCTAATGGCATGACACACATCTAGTGATGCAAGGGAGAATACCCAATTTTCATCAATTCCACTATCCCACTGATTCCCCCATGGGAGATCTCATGCTTTTCCATAAGGTCCCCTAACCCTCACAGACAACTTTTCAGAGAATACAAGAAGATGCAGCAAGAAAGCCCTATTTTATTTGGTGGATTTTCAAATTTTCAATTATTAGGAACTTTGTTTCACCATAAATACATGTCTGCAGGCTTATAGTTATTCTCACTTAAATAAGGAATATTCCAAAAATGTATAAAGGTTGTATCATAAATTGAGTTAGTCATCACTAAGGCTATTAGTTACGACTAAGTCAACTTGAGATACAACCCATGGAGTTTAGTTCTAGACTTCTTTACTCCGTAAGAATAGAAGGCATGTTCAAAACTAATTTCAAAGGCCCATTTCCTGAGACAAAGATTATGATACAGTTCACACATAGCAATACAATGTGAATATGTGTAGTGATATGATACATACATAGCAATCCATAGTCAGTGGGAGTTTCTCTCCCCCCCCCTCCAAAATAAAAAAAAATCAAAGCACCACACACTGCAAGGTAAACTACTGTACTTTCAAAAGTCAGGGAGAGTTTGCAGCTAATGTAGCCCAGGGAGGTCTGTTCTTTGGACAATCAAGAAAAAAGATATGCTGCATGCATATTGCCTGGTTTATAGGCTCAATGAACTGCAGCCAATGAGTGCTCATCTCATCAAGAGTGCAGGAACATATGCAATCAAATGGAATAATTCAATACAGAACTGCCACAGTATATGCTTCAATCAGGCATCTCTATCAGTTCTGTGTTCAAAAAGTTACAATATTCTTAACTAAACCTTCAATAGCATTATATATTTTTAAATATTCTATAAAGAGTAATAAAATAAGACACAACCCAGTCAAAGTTGAGCACTTTTAAGACTCATTTGTTTACCTGATACAATTAAAAGCATGTGCTTACTTAAAAGCTGCTGTTTAAAACCAATAGGACACAAAAATAGGCTAGATGGTGCTGTAAGTATAAATCTTGATAGGTTGATTTAAAATGTGCAATTTAAGTCATTAAGAGAACATAGACTTCAGATTATAAACTACAGGACTTATCTGGCCCACCGACATACAGTGGGCACTCAGTATCCACGGGGAATCCATTCCAAGCCCCTGAAGACACCAGTTTCCATGAATAATGAAATCCGTGGAACGGTCTCACATGACATCCCGGAAACACCTCAGAAGACCTCTGGAAGTACCTTCTGGACATGTCCAGGAGGCTTTCTGAGGCCCGGCAAGGCTGCGTGTGATTTACCATCCGGGAGATCCTGTAAGGTCCTTCTGCAGCTTTGCTCCGCTGGCTGTGCGTCATTTAGCTGGGATTTTTAGGCCCTCTTGCCCATTCTTATCTGCTTTATGATTTTAGAGTCATCCAAGGTCACAGAACATGGAAGTGAGTGCCAATGATGTTATCACGTTATGCGTCATCAACAATTACTTCCAATGCGCGCATCTGGCACCAGAGGAGGGAGGGTATTGTGTTATTGGTTGGTATGGGAAGCCCTGGCTTAGAGGGCTTGAGAGTATTCCTCAAGAAATACAAGACTCCAGTAATCTACACCTAGGATTCCTGAGTGATTTGGTGACACAGCCACATAAATCCTGCCTCAGTTTGCCATGTTTAGTCTCCTGTTTTAAACATATCTATTTTATGCTATTGTTTTACAATAAAACAAAGGAGTTCTTTTTCCACTACTGTTCCCATTTTCTTCATTATAAACCAAACATGCTCAATGAATTCTTCACACAAGAGCCTAAAATATTCACATTTCTTGGATTCATTCAATGGCAGATACACATAAACCTTGCACTAGTTCTGCTCACAAACCTAGCTCATTTATTATAGTTTACAAAAAGTATGCCAGAACATAGCAAAGAGATAAGAAAAATAGAATTAAATTTTTTATTAAATTTCTATGAAACTTGTGAAAAACAGGATACTGCATTTTCAAGTGTTTGTCCAGATATCAGTTTCCCCACCCATCCTAATTATAAAGTTCATAAATCTTGAGACTGAAAAGGAAGCACCTCATAAGTACCTGTTTTCACAGATATTTGGCACTACCATCACTGGTTTTGCACCGCAAATTCTATCCCCCCCCCCCATGCTCATCCTGCTAGCACTGGAAACAGATACAAAATCCTAAGGAAGCTCGGCTACCATTTATACTACAAGCACCAAGATAGGAGCGCAGGATTCCTATGGCATTTTAATTCTGATTTTGGATGGCTGGCAAATCTGAAGATGATGGCTCCCTGTCCCAAAATCAAAATAAAGCACAAAAAGCTCATGTAAATAAGTAAAACCAATACTGAGCAATGAAGTGCTTAGGTAAGCTGCCAGCCCCAAATCTGAAGACTTTTGTACTATCACACACAATGTGAGGTTTCAGAAGGGTGAAAAAGAAAAAGGGTACCCATTTTCTGTTTCCTTTCCTGAAATATCACTCACTTCAAGCCATGAACAGTGTTTTGTGGCTCTTGCTCCAGGCAGGCAGAAACTCTGAACAAAAGAGTTATTGTTCAGGGATAGGGATCCTACTATAGCGTTTTATTGCAGATCCCCACTTGTATAGTTTCTATTTGCCTCCAATATATACCGAAAAGCAATTTGCTCAAGAAGATCTACTTATATAACATGCTTAAATGCATGGTCTTGCATATCTTTCCCCAACCTTTTTAGCCAGATCACTTAAATTTAAAATTTATATAGAAGCGTAGATTTAAATTCTACATTAGAGAGGGAAATGGACAACACAAACATGAGCCCACAATCCCAAAATAAAACTCATGTATATATAAAATATTGAGGCTACTTACACATGGACATAATGCCATATCAGAGTTTAATGTTCTGTCTGAACATACCCGCTGACCTTTAAGACCAGGAAAACCAGAAGGAAATGCAAGCAAAATGCAACAGTGAGACAGAACTGCTACAGTACACATATTCTTATAATATGTACTACCAATTTGCACGAGACACCCAAACAGAGGAAGTTTTTCTGATGTGAATCAGCAATAAAAGAATGAACTACTAATAAAAATATTTCAACCAAAGGTGGCATGGAAAAAATTAAACACATCAAAGAGTTTATTCAGACTATTCCAGTGCAGCTGATTGAGTTCACAGAAGTGTTAATCCAATGCCCAATTTTCAACCTAAAAGAGTTTTGTTAAACCTATAGGAGGGAAATGTTAACAGCAATAGGGCTCAGACTATTCCAGTTCCTTACACAGTGGTGCGCTTTCACCTGCGCCTTCCTGAATGCTCTTCTCTGACATTTAAGAAGTTAAACCATTAAGCTATTTTATTTGTAAATGTTCTACATTTTGGATTCTGCTACTTGGTTGTGCTAGTAGCACACATATTTACTGATTGTATACCAATACAATGACAAGCCATAGCCTGCCATTACAAGAATATGTCCCAACGAACCTTGGGATCAAACTCCTCCCTACCCCCACTCTTCCTCTGCCTCTGCACTTGACAGGAGGAGATTAGAAGCTTCCTCATTTACAGCAAATCTCAGTGGATAATATTATGAATTACATTCACACAACTGGAAAAATCCTTCCTAACCCCACCCCTCCCTTCCAAAGTCTTGAGAAGACACTACTGAGGGTCAGCAGACTTTCAGCAGCCACATGTAACACAGCTCAGGGGGGAGGAGTGAATAATCAGAAGTCTGCAATTCCCTTTACAGTTTCTGATTATTTCCCTGTGCAGTTCCCATCTGCTGTGTTCCATGTCACTGCTGAGAGTCCCCCAGCTCTCAGCAACAGCTTTGAGAAGGTTCATGGGTGGAGTGAAGTTGGCTTCCACACACAGTTTCATGAGTGCAACTCAGAATGTTGCCCAATGTCCCTGATCAGTTGGATCTAGCTTGAGAAAGAAAAAAAAACAACTTCATGCAATTCAGTTTGCACAATTGAATGAAACAGCAAACTATGGCTTGCTTCAAACACCAAGAGAAAACTTCTAATCTCTTCCCTTTTTGTGCAGAAACGGAGAAAGGAGGAAGGAATACGTGAGCCAGATGCTTGCCGCTACAGATTCTTATTAATGACAAACCATGGCTTGTTGTATTTATAGCCATGGTTGTATCATGTGTTTTTTCCATTTAAAACAGCTAGAATTACATGGTTCCCAGGGCATACTAACCCAACTGTCTTATCAGTTGAAAGATTTGGTGACATGAATGACTCCTAGAGCCTTAGTCATGTCAGGTTCAAGAGAGGGTCTGCCAGCGACCACATGCTGATCCAGGGCAGTAGCGTCTAGTGGTTAGCACGCTTGCTCAGTCCCTGCTACCCTCTCTCTCCTGTTTAGACATGCAGCTTACCAGGAAAAAGCCTTGGTAGACTGAATCCACTGCCACCAGCCCAGGAGATCAGACTAGCTAGAGGGCCTCCCTGGACAGAGCTCCCCTCCTAGAACAATACTGAGGGGCATCTTTCAAAATCACTCTCACTATAGTACCTGCAGAGCGAGGAGATGTAACAACCCACCATATTCCCAGAATGAGGCAGAGTCAATGTAAAAGGTTTATTAAGGGTTAAATAAAAGGGAAAAAAGAAAATCAAATTTGGTAGAAAAAGGGTAGTCATCTGCAATCATACAAATGGCTAGCTAGCTGCAATCATACAAATGGATTGTGCTGATATGCTGTGGAATCTCACTCATGCATTTTTTACTCAGAGCTTTATTGTGAATTTCCACTGCTTTCCAACACATTCAAAGGATAGAGAACACTGAAATCAACATAAAAGCTAACAATTTTTTAAAAAACTGTTTATTTAATTGCACCTGGATGAGGGAACCACCAGCACTTTACACTCGCATCTCACAAGGATGGGGGGGCACTCCAACTTGGTGCGCTGGTTAGCAGGAGGGAAAAAAAGTGAGCTTCCAGCCAGGTACTGTTTTTGTTTCTTGGCTGGAATGCTGTCATCAGTAATCTGATAGCCACATTCCCCTTCTTGGGGAAGTGGACTGGCAGGAACATTAGCCAATCAGCATGCTCATCTCTAACTCAAACATTCCAGATTTCAACTGAATGAAGTTCAGTAAACAAAGGACCTATGAAGTACTCTTTGGTAACAAGAGGCAGGCACTCACCACTAGGAAATACTGAATGGACCAAGCAGGCATTCAGAGCAGGCAAATCCCCACAGAAAAAGGAAAAGAACACTCACATCATACTTTATGACACTTTGGTTCCCAAGCACAGTTCAAACCTGGTTTGTAGCCTTGGATCAAAGGGATTGGACAAACCAAAGTCTGTTAATTTGCATACAAGGACAAACCATGGTTTCTGTGGAAATAACTGGTTAGAGCAAATAGGAGGGTGCAGATATGGGAGGAGGAAACACATGAGAACCCTGGATGCTAAATGAGATGAGTCAAGAAATCCTAGCACTCTTCTAGGTACGAAGGACAACTGATGACTTTTTGTTGAAATATTGATAGTAATTTGCACCACCTCAATGTGCCTAAGGCACTACCCACAGTAGCTCTAAAAAGGAAGTGCACTATTTATGCAATACTTTGGATTCCATTTTACCATTTCTCCAGACTGTGTGAAGAGGTAAATTGCCTAAACATTAACCTATGTATATTTACACTTACAGATAAATGAGAGGAAACATTCCGGTCTCTGACAGGTTTATCTGCCAAGCTCAGGATTTTCTTCCCTTCAAGAAAGTAAAATTAAGGGTTTTAACGGATGTATTTTCTATTCCTCTCCCCCAGCCAAAGACAAAGTTTACTACCTTCACTATTTCATCCTTTATCTGTAAGCTCAACAACCATGAAGTGCAGAATGAGACCTTACGGAAGCCATGTAACCACCATCAAAAGCATCAGGCCCACATTTCTCTCTCTTACTCCCAGATGTAAGACACAGCATATATGACACTATGGCACCTTGGGTTTCCCTGTGCCTTTCCCATTTCTTTTACTGCCAATTGCAGAGACAAGGAACCTCCAAGTACAATATCATAATGGGTAATCACATTACTGGTCAGAGATGACAAAACATAATAAAGTTCATACAATACAGTGATAAAAAGAATTGAACTGGTAGGTTATAGTTCTGTTGTGCATTTTTTAAAGAAAGCATTTACTTGGATAACATGTAATCACAAGATCTTTTCAATGAAGAGACTGTCGCAAAAACCAGAAGTGCTTTTCTAAGGCCTCACCATGCCGCAGAATCCCTCCCAGATGCCTCTGTTCCGCTTTCTGGGCCGCAGGTTGGCATCCCTTCAAGGGTTGGTACCTGGGGCAATATACCCCCTGCCCCCCTTAACTACACCGCAGTTAGAGGAGCTCTAGGATTAGTCAAGCATTCTAAAAAAAGCTGAATATGCCTAGCATTTCCCATGCTTAACATATAATCATAGTACCTACACAATTTGCCATATAATTATATATACACGTTATATATACATAACTACATATACTACATAATCAGTCAGCTAGAAGGAACTTCTTGAGAATGCCTGACTACTCATTTCCCTATGACATGATTTTCTATAAATTAAAATCATGAGATTTTAATGCATGAGACTGGATTCTGCCACCATGGGATTTTACCAATTTCTTCCTTTTTTATACCCCTTGGCATTACTAATATAGAAATCCATTTTTTTCTTGAAAGTGTGCAACATTATTTAGAGTATCTGCTCTATATCAGGGGTGCTCAACTTGCAGGGTCTGTAACCCTAAGAAATGCATGAAATGCTCCCAGAATTGAGAAAAATGTTCTGCATTGATATACTTTCTTTGACTAGCTGTGGACAATTTTTAAAATATTTTGAAAGAGGACCCAACTACTGATTGACAAACAGAAGCCAGTAATACACTTTCTTATTGGTCACAATACAGGCGCATGCTGTTTAATAACCGTTTGCTTAACAATGGACCACATATATGATGGTGGTCAAAGCACAATAAAGATGCTCTTAATGAGGCAATTGTGTCTCCCATAGCCTGAAGCAGTGTCTGTTTACACAACAGAGAGGCTCTTCATGCAAAGAAGAGGCAATCTATCTCCAGTACCTTGGTGCAGCCAGCTAGTGTCTGGCAGGGAGTGTCTGTTCACACAACAGGCAATAGATTGAACTGAATGTTCACTTAACAACCTAATCACATAACATGGATATGAGAACATAACACCGTCGTTAAGTGACACACACATTTGTTTTCAGCCTTCTTTATTTTTCTCATGAGTTATTCAATGTCTTCAAATTCTATGAACACATTTTTCCTCTACAACTTAAATTTACTGTTTTCTTCTACAATTTGACATCTATGTCCAATAGCAAATATTTTTAAAGAACCATTTTTTGGAGTGTCAAGTAGTTCAAAATTCTCCTGAGTGTGTCTGAGGCACAAAAGATTAAGAACTTCTTCTCTAGAACAGTGGTTCCCAAAGTCCTACTCAGTCTTTGGGAACCCCGTAAGTATTTGCAGGGGAGGGAGCAGCAACACGATCAGCACAATCATGCTGCTGCTGGGAGGGAAGGATACTTTAAGCTTACCTATGAATCTCTATGGCTCTCTGGAGGGTCTGGGGAGACTGCAACCCCCTGCAGCCCTCCGAGCAGCTCCAAAAGGATTTGAAAAAGAGAAAACACACTTCCTGTTTTCCCAAAGCATTTTGGAGCTGCCTGGAGTGCTGGGGGGGGGGGGTCGCAATCTCCCCAGACCTTCTGAAGAGCCATAGCAACGCCCAGCTAAGTTTAAAATACCCTTCCCTCCCCAGCAGCAGCACAAATGTCCTGATCATGCTGCTGCTTCTGGGTCATTCCCCTTAAAGGGGAATAGCCCTCAGATTCCCCTGGTGGGTTGTGACCCACTTGTTTGGTAACCACTGCTCTAGAATACTGATGTAACTGTTACAGGCTATAGTTCTGAAAAGCCTTTCCTCTCTTAAATAATCTCATCTCAATACCACCACCACATGTTTTAAACCCTTCAGATAGGTTTATTTGAATATTTCTTCTCAAGATTGCCTCAGGGAGACTGGCGGCTTCCATGCTTGTTCCACCCCTTCCCTTTCCTCACGGAAAAGGGAACCACCACATGGGAGATCATAGCCATTTGTGACTTCCACACCACATGTGTAATTATTAAGAACATAAGCACCAGCCATACATTAAAATATGTATTTCACACACAAACCGTGTTCATGTCCTTGCCACTTACGTGGTGGCACTTGCCTTTCATGCATCACCCATCATAAAACTAGTATGCCAATTATATAACATATCAGAACCGTCTTCTGTTACATACAATCATATGGTTTAAACCTGAAATCAATAAAAATACAAATTTTACAGATTACGATGCATTATTTAGGCCACTAAACAACGCAGATCCTAAACAATTTTGCAGTAAAGGATGAACCAAGATATAGGATAAAGGAGATACAGCCATAATCACATATTTGGAGGTCTATGAGCCAAATAAGTCTGAAATTTGAACTGCTTCTGCCCAGTGCTCATCCCATTCAGAGACGGTGAATCATTTCCCATTTGGCAACCTTTCTGCCGACGAGGCCAACTTCTGGAAAGCTTTTCCTGTATCCTTGTTATAGGTTAACAAATTCTTTATACCTGGTTTTAAGCAAGATCTCTGTCAGTTGTCAGACTAGACCTTGTCCTGTTTGTCAAACATAGTTAAACATTCCATTCCGCTACGGTGATAAAAAATAGTGTGTTCCTTAATAATCCCACTTCACCAATGTATTTTCTAATATGCAAGTTTTTCTTATCCTGCCAAAAATACCATACATCTCAACTTTACAGCCAACAAAAAAATCAATGCGACAGCAGCTGCACTAAAACCAATAGCTACATTATTCTAGTCAGGAACCTGTCTCTATGTAAAATGTCATGTACACTGATGACACTATATAATTTGTTGTTCTAGTTATTATAATTCAATAAGAAAATAATTGTCAAGTGTTGCATACAGTATGACAAAAGGTGTCATCCCACATATTATATACCAGCAATCTACAGCATGAGTGGACAAATCTTTTGGCCTGAAGATTGCACTGGGGTATGGAAACTGTACAAAGGGCCACTACACACACTGTTTTAAAAGTTGTAAGAATGTTCCTTTAATCCAGTGGTTCCCAAACATTTCAACTTGTGGTTCCCTTGGCCTATTGGACTATTGGCCATGGTTCCCTTTTAGGGCTGCAATCATATGCATTATATAAGGCAGTGGGTCTTTTGCAAGGATTCCACAGCTCCCCTGGCTCTTTTCCGTGGCTCCTCAGGACTCCACAGTTTGGCAACCACTGCTTTAATTCATAATCTATCAATTTTGATTTTCCTTCTCTATCCCTCCCCCCCTCAACTATTAGCAATCCATTCAGGTTTCGCCACACCATTTATAAAGCGCATGCACATACTTTACAAGTTGTAAAAACATACAGCTTGCCTATATCTGCTCTTAAAGGAAAAACTATACAAAACAGGTTCTGAATCAGTTACTTCTGGGGCTTGCAATTTGTGAAAAAGGATCTGTGATAATTCCTCTTTAAAACGTTTGCGCGGACAGAAGGTTAGATGGCGGGAGAGGAAAGATGAACATATAAGAACTACACTCTGTACAGACTGAGGAATTTGGCAGTCCATCTGTTTAAACATTATCTAGGAAGCTAAATCTACCAAGTCATACTTTTAAAGGATCAATATGCAGTAGCACTTAAGCTTTCCAGGTTGTTATATCCGTTTTACAAAAGTAAACCCAATTGTTTTACTCACCAGAGATTTGGATATTTTTTAGGGTGCTTCTTCCTGCACCCTAAAGTGTTTACAAAGTGTTTACTTTGGAGGGACTGAGGCTATTAATAGCAATACTGTACCTATTGCTGTTATTCACACTCACAAGAACAAGACAAACGGAAAGAGAAAGCATACAGCTCAGTAAGAAAGTCCACTTATAAAGTATTGTTAGAGTCAAACCGCTCATTACAGGCAGCATATGCTTAGGGATTCTTTGCTTTTCATAGAATCAATACATTGGATCAAGTGCCCTCAAAGACCAGGACCATGGCCTCTTAACACCTACCATAGTACCAATCAGGATCACACTCACCACTACCATCTCAATTGCTATTTTTCAAAGGAAAAACACTCCCATTGACATCAGTAGGAAAATTCCCCTCCCCTTGAAAAACAGAGTGGGGGGTGCTATATAGACTAGAACAGAGAAATTTACTAACCCACAGTTTCCCCCCCACCTGGCTACTTACTGTTAATATTAAAATAGGAAATACAGAAGTGCTAATCATACACTTCCTTAACATGTAGCTGAATTCTTAGTCCCAAAATCTCAAAGTTGTCAGTAATGTTTGTCGCACCTTCACAACTGAGCAGTCACAAATGCACTTTAATTAGAATTATAACTAAACAACAGCATCAGTGATAGTGAATCCATCCCTAACATAAGAAGCTATCTTATGCTGACCACTGGTTCATCTTGGTAAGCATTGTCTACACCAGTGGTCTCCAAACTCATGACCACTGTGCATCAAAAAAGCCATCCCCAAGTGGCGCTTACCAATCTACTGTGCTGCTACTAATCTGTCCAGTTGATCTGTACAAAGTGATGCTCTGGACAGTCACATCTGTTGCTCATCGTCCCAGTAAGCTTTGGACTCAGATTTCTGGGCAGATACAACTGTCCCCAGCAATGCTCTGTATGGACAGTTGGGACAGGCAGTAGCAGCACAGCAAGGGTTGTTCATGATGGGGAGGGCTGTGGTGTTGTGCCGTATCTGGCCTATGGGTTGTAGTTTGATGAACATTAGTTTACGCTGACTAGTAGCTGCTCTCAAAGGTTTCAGACTAGTGAGAGCTACTGTAAACACCTGTTCCCATAGAAAAGGGGGTTTTCCCATCTTAATCAACACCGACATAATTTGAGTGTCTATTTTCAAAAAAAGCAAACAAACAAGTATTCCATGATTTTCATTTATATTCCTAAAATCAAAGAGGCATTTTTTTTAGGCAGAACCTCAAAACCTTTTTTTGAAACTCAGTATTAGGTAAAATCTAACAAGTCAGAATTTGAACAGCACATTCCTAAGCATATTTATTCAAAAAAAAATCCTCAAGTGTTTAATGGGGCCTATTCCCTTAAGGAATAAGGGAATAGCAAGCCTTAACCTACTTACTTAAGGATAAGTAAGTAACCTGCTACTTAAGGATAGCAAACTTTAACCTACTTGAAAGACATTTCAATGGAAGAAGTTCTTAAAGTAGTAAAAGAGAAGCTAGTTTTTATAAAAAGCGGAACACTTGGAGCCAGTGGCAAACCAGAAAGCTAACGAACTCCACAATTATACTTTTCAGGACCTTCTGTTTAAATCATTGGCAGGACCAGCACTTCTTAGAATAAAGGTTAATTGCATATTTAAACTTATCTTTACATTTGATCCTAGAATACTGTACCACTTTGTCTAACAAAGACAAGTATGAATTAATCTCTAGTAACGAACACTTTTACAATCAGTCTAATCTTCTATTTAGAAACTAGACAGTGGTTCCCTAACTTTTTCAACTGGTGACTCCCTTGATCTATTGGGCCATTGGCGACAGGTTCACATTAGGACTACAATCGATATATTGTACAGGCTAGTGGGTTTTTCCCCCAAGGATTCCACGGCTCCCCTGGTTGGTCTCTGTGACTCCCCAGGGAGCCACGGCTCACAGTATGGGAACCACTGAACTAGGAGCATTAGTCTTTTACATGCTACCTAGAGTTGTAAACACCACATTATGCTGTTTAAACATACATGTTTGTTCATGATAATATATAGAACAATTTAAATACTGTACAGGATAAATCTGACAGAAATCTGATTCAGAACCTAGTTAAACAAGATCACAGACAGGGGGATTTGCAACACAATTCTATCTTCAACTTTTAATTAGCTCTAATAAAAGTATGTTTATTTTATGTTAAAGCAAATTATTTTGCTGCAGGTTCTGAAATTGACAATATCCTCTATGGAAGGGCTTTTGGTAGCCACCCTGCTCATGAAATGTGGCTCTACTCAGAGGGAATTCTCCCCTCCTACCCTCTGCCCCATCCCACCCTGTACCTAAGAGATACCCAGCTTTTGAAAGGAGCTTTTCAGGATGCTCAGAGGGCCACTGTGGAGATGGTTGTTTGTGCAAGCTTCTTTGTGCCTGTGGGTTTTTGGATCTAAATGACATATATTTTAAAATATTTAGATTTGACAGAAAAGCAAGAGACAAGTTAATGAGCACCAAATAGAGAATTCAATATATCATTGAGAAGTGTAACAGCAATTTACCACCTTTGTAGAGCTCTATAAAGTTTTTTTAGCTGATAACCTAGACGAGCAATGGTCTCCAAATTCCAGCCAGCGAGCCAGATACAATGCTCCAGCAAAATGATCTTCGGTGTGGCATGGTGGTGGTGAAAACTTGCCATCTGGCACCACAGCCTCCTTTCTTTGCACCCAATCTTTCCAGAGAGCCATGCTGTGCAGCTGCTTCTCCCAGGAAATTGGGTCACAGAGCCTTCTGGGGCGATGTGCTGGGCAGTCTCTGCCATTGCACAACTCTACAAAGATCAGGCATAAAGGAGGCTGAGGTGCAGAAAGGTAAGGCTTCACCTTCGCCATACCTGAGATCATTATGCTGGAGCATCATGGACCATAGTTTGGAGGTCCCTCAATAATTACTGTAAGATATGCAAGATGCATTTGTCATAGCTTTGTAAAATGGGGCACTATGAAAGCCTGATTGCCTAGTATCATAATTGCTTCATACAAACTTGAGTCATAGTCACTGTCTGAGTTTACATACAATTACTTTTAAGAAAAGCAATGACTCCCACCTCTGGCATCTGTTTGGTTTCCCCTTCTGCCTCCATGTCAGAAAAAAACGGTGGTTTCAGAGAAGTATGTTTTGTGCATATCAGATATCTAAGTGCCAACTGCCAGCACATGTTAAGCAATTAAAAGATACACTGCTACTACAAAAGTTAGGGGGTTCAGTCCTCATGAACATGACCAGAATGAAGCTCAAGAAACTAAATTATGTTACTGATTTAGTACAGCACCTCTTTTCTCTCAAAAAACCCACTCTCGCAAACCCAGGATTGAGAAATAATACAGGACAAGGTGCTACAAAGAGTAGAGGGAGGTGGGGAATTGGCTAAAATGCCTGCCCGCACAAACACAAGTACCTGTAACTTCCCTTTATACAAGCACCATTAACAATCCAGTGAACTGTGGTTTCTTTAATAAGAAAGTGTGTAGCCTGCAATTTCAAAACAAAAGACTAAGAACATGATTACAGTATGCACCTTAAACAAAATCCACTAGCAATAACCACTGCAGTATCAAATAACTACCAGAACACAATTATTTTTACTGGAAACCCCACCCCCAAGAATTATACAAAGTGAAAGTCTTTTAAATAAAATAAAAATAAATATTCCATGCTCTGAAAACATAGGGAAATAGCACATATTACTGATCAAGACAAACGAGGAAGGCAGCTCCTGAGAGTTGCCAAGGCTAACAGATAGGGAAAATGAAGTATTAGAGTGATTAAGTGGTGATGAGACATTTTACAGACAAAAATAATACTGAAGAAATCTTTGTGGAGTTTAGCCAGAACCAGTCATGGCATGCGGCAACATTTGGAAAGTGAGACTTTCTAGATTTTATCAGTGGGTTGCTAACCATTTCCATCTTATTTAAAGACTGCTGCACACACTACATGCAGCATTGCGATGCATGGTGCATAGCAGCATCAGCTGAAATATCATCAATACACCTAGGACCCTGCTTTGCTCTCAATACTTTGCTGAAGAACCAGGAGAGAGGCATTCATTGAATATCCACAGCACAAGCATCCTGGGAAGTGGATGTTACCAATCACTGCCTTCCTAGAGCTTTCATAAGCTTCCCATGCCATCACAAAGAGCCAGGAGCTTCAGGCTGCTAAACAATGAGAAGGTATCCTGCCCCTCAGAAGCGCACACACATCTGTTGCTATCTAGTCCTCACTTCTGGGGGTGTGTACGCCTACAGCCACTACAGAAGGGAAGTAGCTGAATAGCAGCAGCAGCATCTCTGGTCTGGGGTCTGGACATTTTATAGTACAACTTCAGAAGAATCAACTTCCACTTCCTGTTAACTTTGATAGCATCTTTTGAAAAGCTCAGGCTGCTGGGAGTAATACATTTTCAAAAAGCTAAGCCTTGCAATCACTTCAATGGGTGTGAGGGGCACATCCATGGATAACCAAAACCACGGATATGGAATCTACGAATACAGGGGCCCACCTGTACAAGCAGCTTACAACCCATAAAATAGTAAAGCAAAAACACGGAAGCAAAACAGCGTAGCATACTACAGCTCAGTAGTTCTCACACATTTAGCACCGGGACCCACTTTTTAGAATGAAAGTCTGTCAGGACCCACCGGAAGTGATGTTGTTACTGGAAGTGACATCATCAAGTAGGAAAATTTTTAACAATTCTAAACTGTAATCCTACCCACGCTTACCAGGAGTAAGTCCCATTTACTGTCAAAAGAATATACATAGTAGCTTGTTAAAACTACAGGTGGGGTAACATTTTCCCCAAATGCAGTTACATACCATCAAGTCTAATATATTAAAAATAAAATATTGAAATGAATGGGAAGCCACCTGAAATTGGCTGATGACCCACCTAGTGGGCCCCGACCCAAAGTTTGAGAAACTGCTACAGCTGATTTTTGAGTGATATCAAATGCTTTTATATAGTGTTAAATGAAAAAGCTGCCATGAGTACCTTTTGGGGAGAAAAGCAAAACATCAACTAAATAATAAAAGCTTATAAGCAATCTAAAAGGGAATAAAGAATCCTAGAAAAGATCTAAAAGGCATAGAATAAAAACATCTTTACCAAGCACCAAAAATAATATAGGAACCATGTGAAGCTCACCAGATTTCACATCACAAAAGGACTGACCACCAAAGGCAGACACACCCAGAGCTCAGCCTTTGATGCAGAACTCAGTGCTCTTGTCAGTTTTGAGCTTGCATTGCGGCACAGGTGATGCCATTTCAAACATACCATGTTTCTTTATGGTGTTATAGATCAAAACCAGCACAATAACTTGTACCCAGATAATACACAGAAAGTCAGATCGGGTAGTGGGTCATTATTTAGGAGCTCTCCACATCATGAGTAGTATGCTTCACATCAGCTGAAACCAAGTTCAGCCATTCTAAAGTAAAAATTTTCTTTAAAAAATAAAATTCTAAGGAATTACTGCAACCACTACTACAGCTGTGTTTTCAATTCTCCTTTGCAGGCAGCTTGTCAGTTTGGAGGGAATGCACAGGCCCAAGATTCCTTCCAGGTTAGTTTTCATGGCACCAAACTATACTTTGGCTTTACGTACAAACCAGGCCTACAATAGTCGCTTACACTGCAAATATTATAATTATGTATCAGTTACTGCAGTTATTGTGAATGCACATATGTTCATAACAAGGATACCAAGTACAGTTCATGCTACTTCTGAGAAACACATACTTCGTTATAAGAACACTAATAAACCCATTTGGCAAGACAAGAACAAAAAAGCAATACAATAGGAAAAATGTCTCCCCTCCCCCAAAAGATAACATAGAACAAAGGTGACATTTGCCACAGAGGCAGGGGGCAAGTGGGGCAAATGTCCCAAGCGCCAACCCTCTGGGGATGTCTCTGCAAGCCTTGCTGCCCGTTTGTGTTTTTTTCCCTCTCCCCTTGAAAAAACCCCTTCTCACGGAGGAGGGGGCACCCAGAATCCTTGGGAGATGGACAGAGGAAGGGCACTCTATCCTCTGGAGGAGACAAGAGGATGCCCCAGAGCAGGGATGTCAAACATAAGGCCGGATGCAGCCCACGGAAGCTTTTTATCTGGCCCTCAGGCTCTCAGTTGCTGAGCAGTGCTGAGGTGTTACCATTCAAAGGGGGACCCATATGATATTTAGGCTCCCTCATATCTTGAAATATGATAAAGATTTGCGTGTTTTCTTTTCTGTCATTGGCAGCTAATGAATTTCTAAGTGAGAAAAAGTGCTTACTATTGGTTATGACCTGTTCAATGACATTACTTCCTGCCTAACGACATCACTTCCGGACCTCAGCAGGCATCATGCCATTCGGCCCTCAGTATAAAACAAGTTTGATACCCCTGTCCTAGAGCATCAGCATGCTAGGAGTCGCAACTCGCAGCACGCTACCTCGCTTTATTTGCCATCTTGTCTCCTCCTGTAAAGGGAGAGGGGAGAGGGGGCAGCCCTAGTCTGGCACTGAATAGCTGCCAGAGGCGCAGCACCTCACTGCCTCTCCAGCAGCAATTCTGGGCACCCCTCCTCCATGTCTGAGGGCGACCCTCAGAGCAGCATGCACCTCCTCTGATTTCACTTGTAAGTGGGGGGAGAGCTCAATTGGAGCAGTTCGGGGCTGCTAGCAGTGGCGCGGAAGGCTTTTTCAAAGGGGGAATGGAGGAGGTAACTGCCCAGAAGTAATTGTGGTGACAATGATATCACCACAATTACTTCTGGAACAGTGGCGGGGGGCAGAAAAGGGGGTTTCCCTGGGTGCCAGAATCCCCAGGAATGCCTCTGGTTTGCCATTCAGATGCTATTCGGGAAGGAGGTCTGGTTCAGTGGGACAGCTGCCACCTTGCATACCTGAAGATCTGAGGCTATCAGTTTGAAACAACCGGAAGTATCAAATAACTGACAACACACTGATCTACTGACAAGCTGACCCTCAGTGGCAGAGAGGAATTGCTATCATGTTGAATGTGGGAGGCAAAGCAGCCAGAGAGAGGCCAGACCGGGAAGGAACCCAGCTGGAATGAGGAGTTCTAGGAAAGATTAGAACTATTCTAGTGTAAAAATCCCTACGGGGGTTTCGAAGAGCCTGCCTATGTAAATCGCCTTGGGTTAAAGTCTGAGAAGAAATCTGACGACCAAGAAAGGTGGTATATAAATAACTGTATTATTATTATTATTATTATTATATTCAAGCCCAGAGACATAGGGCAATTCTGAGATATAAAAAGGTCATATTACTGTAATTTAGTAAAGGTATCACTGCAAAGTGAGATTTACCAGTCATCAATTGCTGAATCCTTAGTGCCAACAAGTATACCATGGCCTGTAAACAGCAATTCCTGCCTAAAGAGTTTGCATCTGTGTAAAATGTACAGTAGGAAATGGGAAGAGAGAGAGACAAATAAAGACTAGGTTGAATGAACCTGCTTCAGAAGAGGCAACAAAGGTTCAAAGTCATTTAGGAAAGGCACTGCAGAAGAACCTATTTATATAAAAGTTTGAAAGGAAGAAAGATTGTGTCTGACAAGAAAGCAGGTTAAAAAAACTGTTGAAGCAAAAGTGGAAGCTGAAAACAAAAGAGGGAAGGGAGACACACAGTTGGCCCTTGGCATCCATGTGGGAACCGTTCCCAAACCCCTGCAAATATCTATATCTACAGACACTGAAATCCGCAGGGGGAGGGGGCTCAAGGAACTACCACGCACAACAGGAAATGCCACCCGGTCACATCCAGTATGCATTCTGAGATATAGATCAAAATACTTCTGGGACACAATTTGAAGGCACTTCCAGTCATGCCCAGGAGGTCCTTGAGATGCAAGATTGGCATCTATATTGAGTTAAAACCGCAGGTGGCAACCCCACAAATAAGGGGGGAGCAACTATGGTTCCGTGGAGAACTTTATAAGCAAAGATTGAAGCTGATGTGAAGAACCACTACAGAAATTTAGGAAAGAAGGTGACTAAGAGACAGGGGCATCGCCAGGGTGTGTGGTGCCTGGGATGACCAATGTTGTGACGTCATTGATATCACTTCCAGGTTCTCCCAGAGGCGGCCTCTTCGTGTTTGATGAACATTAAGAGGAGTCCAATCAAAAACTGCAGCAGCAGCCACTGTGAGTGCACATGTGTTACAGTCGTTTCTGGACTCAGGAAGTAACTTCAGCACAAACACACTCACAGCTGCACCTGGAGCAATTTTTTGACATCATTCCAGTCATTCCTGAGCATGCGCACTCACACTTCACGGCACCACCTTCTGGCCTGGCACCCAAAGCTGGCTACCCCCCTGACCCCTGCTTGCTACACCACTGCTTGGAGAAGAAGATACTGACAAGAACAGAGGTCAACAAAAATGTTAAGGTACTCAAAATGAAAAGAGAGTGGCAACAGGCTACCCGAGAGATTACTAGAAGAAAGGAATTTTAACTGAAGGTTCAGCAAGAAAAGAGCAGGTTTTGTGAGTGCTGAAGCGTAAATAGGATGCAATCATGGTTTAGTATCAGCAGGTAAAAAAGGGAATGAGATGATATGAGCAGCAATGGGATGCTGTCAAACAGCATTGCCCATCTCATAACCAAAGCTACAAAAAAGGAACTTTCATAGGATGGCATGCTTCATCCCCTCTGTTGCAAGTAGAATTCTAACTGCTTTCCTTGCAAATTTTAACTACACTCAGTTGTGTCTAAACCAGGGGTGCTCAAAGTTTTTGGCAGGAGGGCCACAACATCTCTCTGATACTGTGTCGGGGGCCGGAAAAAAAAAATTAATTTACATTTCAAATTTGAATAAATTTACATAAATGAATATTAGAGATGGAAAATGAATGAATGAATTCAATCCAGTTTATGATCACATTCACCCTAAGAAGGGGGGGATCTTCATGCCAGTTTATGCTCACATTCACACACACACACACAAAAATGGAGGGGGGATCTTTCACACTTTCACATACCCACCTGCTTATCTGCTCCCTCACCCTCCCTCCTTCCCTCGCTTGGGCTGCCTGCCTGCTTGCCCAGCTGCCTGCCTACCTGCCCGCCCATGTGCTGGTGCTGTTGCCTGCCTGCCTGGCCGGCCGACTGGCTGGCTAGCCAACCAGCCCTCCCTCCCTCCGGAGGGAGACATGCTGCGAACTGGCTGGGCTCCCCTCCCTCATGATCTCTCTCTCTCCCCCCCCCCCCACTCAGGCTGCAGGAGGGGAGGGGGAGAGGGGAAGGGAGCCGAGCAGAGCCAAAAGGAGCTACTCCCAGCCCAGCCCATGGGTAAGGAAGAAGAGACTAGCAGGCAAGCGCACAGGGTCTTTTATAGTGGGAAGTAACGCGAGACCTGCAAGTCTCACGTTACCTTCCCACTGTAAAAGGCCCTGCTGGGCTCATCTTTCCTTCGCTGCCACTGAGCTCAGTGGCAGCGCGGGAGAGCAAGGCGTGGAGCTCGCACGGCAGGCCAGCATGGGCTGGGGTGAGGGCCAGGTGCCCATTGGAGGTGGGGGGACCCCCTGGTGGCCGGATGGGGACCCGCAGCAGGCCGCAAGTGGCCCGCAGGCCGGGGTTTGGGCACCCCTGGTCTAAACTGACGTTAGCCACAGTTAATGGTAACTAGGGTTTGCTGCCGACTCAGAATTTAAAAGTAGGATTATGTACTAGTTACAAATCCTGGGTCAAGAGCAAACCCCAGATTATAATTAATATGACAAGCTAATGTAGATATTATATTTATACCCTGGTCTTCAACCAAAATTGGTTCCTAACGCAGTTTACATGTTAACTGACAACCATTTAAAACCACTGAAATAACACATTTTTAAATGGAACCGAAACAGAGGAAGATACAAGCCTGCTTTAACAACACTGCCAGAAATGCCAGACGAACCATAAAACTTTTCTATCCAACTAACATCTTAACTATCTTTTCTAACACATCCATGCAGACTAGGCAGACAGAGATGCTACTACAATGAAAACAAACTCTAGTTCTCAGCCATCACATTTCACATGTACAGCAGGCAGAGACTTGCACAAGTGCCTCTTTGGATTACCTCAAAGCATAGGAGGATAAATGGCACTTCTTCAATTACCAAGAGCCCAAACAGGTCAGGATTTTATAAACTTCAAAGCTGCATGTTGAACTGAAAATAATTGACAACCAATGTAGCACTTGAGGTAGGTAGAGCGACCAGAGATTTCATGGCCCAGCGCTATATTCACATTGAACATGCCACTAGATTCACTCTAAACCAGAATTACAAAACTCCCACTCCTCCCATTTTCATGTTTTTACTATTCAGGCACACATTCAATTATTAATCTGCTTTATGATTTTTTAACTGCTTTTATATATTTTCATTGCTATTTTCTGAACTGTTTAACCATGAAGCTGTGAATCTACTGCTTGAGAAGGAGAATGGTCCTGAATAGGTCTAATATCTTCTCTAGTGCGTTTTTCTCAGGTTGACTATTCAGGTAGATAATAAATGTAATTATAAGAAAACCTTGCACCTACTTGATTTGCATCTGCACTATACAATAACCTAGACAGAGTAACAAGCTAAAACATCCAACCACTTTCACTCAGAATGCAATCTAAACTCTGGGCTCAGCCAGTGACAAGACTGCTATGTTCACCGAAGGTGTCACAAACACGCCATAAAGCATGTTCATGGTACCCAGAGAGGAGGCTGTGCCAACAGGGAGGGCTGCACTGCCCTGCTGATGCTATATACAGGCATTCAGCTGGACAGCACAAGAAAGGCTGCACCAGGCAGCAGACAGGCAGAGGAAGACTGTTTGGGGGGGGGCAGAACGGGGCAAATTGGGTCCAGGAGGAGCTGAAGAAACAGCAGAGGCCTCCTATGACATATTCTAACTACGCTTCCAGCTTTATACTGGGTATTACACCAGGATTTGGGCCAGCTATATAGCTGGCGTGGATCCAATAATCCCTATCGGGCAAGCTGGAGCTTGACATGGGGTAAGGGGAAAGAATTCCCTTACCCTGAGGAGACCTCCAGCCTCCTCCTAACCTCAGCTGCATACAGCACAAGTCATGCAGCCTTGCTGTGCTGGCACAGGTTAGGATTGGGTTGCCCATCAACCAAATTCTAGCCCAGGTAAAAACTGAATTTGTGCTTCTACTATTACAGAGCTTTCTTTCATAAGTTGATTTGACATGATTTTACGATCAGAAAACTTTTAAAGAATTCATAAAGGGATCAAGCTGGTTCACACAACATTCCTGATCCTTCAAACCACAGATTGGAGTTGTTTGGAGGGTCAGGAATGCCCCTCAGGCTTGTACACTCCTCCCCCCTTGCATGCTCAGATTCAGTTGGACACCTCTCTAGCACAAACTATAATTTGCCATTGCATCCAAAGCAGTGAACAAGGATTTGTACTTACTCACCAAGGCAAAATTGTAAACCACCATCAATTCTGGTCTAGAGTCAGAGGCACCATTATTTGAAGCAACAGGACCATGTTGTTTATTTAAAATATTTCTATCCTGCCTCTCTTTTGCAAAGGCAAATGCCCAGGGTGTGAATTATGTGTGAGCTAGCCCACTGCTTCAATAATTAAACTCAGTTATTCCATTTAGCAAACCTTGTCATTTCTTCCACAATGAACTGAAAGATGCAACATCAGTGTTGAAAGCAGTAAGAAAAAACTAACCAAACATTTGACGCATATTCTTCTTGGAGTTTCAATTACTAACAGAGTACCCTAAGAGTTCTAAAAAAGCCTGTGAATTACACAAATCACTGCACAATATTTTCTCATAACAATACATGAAGTCACTGATAACATTTGTTGCTAAACCTAGATATTCTTCATAGCCTTCTTCAACCCAGGTACAATCTCCATGTTAAACTTTATCAAGCAATTCCAAAAGGCAAAGCTGAGTTTTTGGGTTATTACTGTGGACCAGCTGCTTGCAAGCCTGCCCTAGGACATAAAAATAATCACTGACCAACAAACTGAGGGATAAGCCAAGCTTTTGGTTTAGGTCAACTATTTTCCTGCTATTGTTCATACAGTGCAATTACAATTATTCAATCATTACTGAAATGCTACCTGGGAAGTCATATGTTGCAGGAACAGTTTGCTACAAGCATTATGTAGCAGTTATGTTGAGTATACATGGCCTAGCAATAATTTCCCCCTCTGGCCATCAGGAAACAGTCTTTTATACAAACTTATGCTGCTTCCTTAACTTTCAAAACTCAGCAAATGTGATAAAAGCACCCTGTTGATGACACTATTCACATCACAGAATGGCTGCTATTCATTGACCAAAGCTGAAGTTCTATTAATAGGAAATCAATGGATAGTCTACTCCAAGACTTGGAATTTAAGCTTAAAACCAACTTTGTTGGAAGGAGCAGTGCGAACAGGATGGTTAAGCAAGAAAAGCAAGAAACCTGGAGACACAAACAGCTTATTGCCTCTGCTGAGCAGACCATGGGCTTCAATCTTATTCATACAGGCAGTGTAAGTGGCCACTTAAAGAAGGGGCTTAATTCCAAGTCAACACCCTCAACAGCTTTCCACTGTTTGTATGTTTTCTCAAATCTAAATTAGACAATTTCTGCCATGACACTACACTCAGAAAGACAAAAAGGGCAAACAGAATATTACCAATTCACTTATATATTTAGGAATGTATGTACATTCCTACCCTGGTTTCTCCATCAGTAAAAGACTTGAAAGAAACCTCTTTCAAGAATTTGACTTTTCATCAGTGTCAGTTCAAACACCTCTTTTCAGATAAAGTTCCAACAAATATCAACCACCCTATTGATATTAATCCTATTAACAGCCCTAAAACTCTTAAGGTTGGGCATTCCATCTTCCCATTATCAAGCAATAATATTCTCAGTCAATACCAAAGTTTTGGAGCAATACAAAAATTCTGTTTCTGCAGAGAAACTGAATACTTTATGCAGGGTGCTTAATTATGATAGAAGTAGAAAACAGACACAGAGCATGCTATTTGCTAGTGTTAGTAATCCTAATAAGTATAATATAGCATATTTGTTACATAAACTGCTCTGAGAACTACTTTTTGTTGAAAAGCAGTATATCAATATTCTTAATATTTTATTATTAAAAAGACAAATTCTACCTTGCCTTTCTCCCTTTGGGGGATTTCAAGGTGACTTACAATAATGATTTTAAAACTTAGTTTATACAAGACTACAACAAAAAACCACAGCATCCGTTAGAACAGTAATAGTGAACCTATAACACTTGCGTCGAAGGTGACAGGCCATGACATTTTGGGTGACACGTCAGCATTCAACAAAATTTAACAACAGAGTTTGTTTTACTCATATTTCATTTACTTAATTGACATTTCTTTATATAATATACTGCACCACCCGATTGCAGTGTTTTTAAATAAATGAATATGTAAAGGCTTGTTTCTCTTTTGTTTGGAGGTGTGTGCATGTGAGAGAAAGAAAGGAGATGCTAACAGAGTCAAGTTAGGCATTTTCTGAATTTTTGACATGCTGAGTCCAAAGGTTCACCATCACTAAGTTAGAACAAGATCAAGGAGGAAATCAAACAAGCTCAGAAAATAGCCTGTGCAAACAGCCAGGTTTCAACCTCTGAAAAAAAATACTGGCAGAGACAGAAAAAGCCCACAGTACAAGACAAGAAATTTCACATTGTGAGGGCCTCCACTCTCACCCACCACTGTCAACCAAATCTCAGAAGAATCTCACTGTCAGTCAAGTTCTTCCCTGTAGACAGACAGATACATGTGTACAGAGGAAGGCAGCCCTTCAAGTATCTGGACTCCAAACTGTGCAGGGTTTTAAAGGCCCAGCACCTTTGAACCATGTCTGGGAACAAACTGGTAATCAACACAACTGCAACAATAAAGACAAGGCGTTACTAAATTGAATAAGAATATTAATTACTAAATAGCTGCCATCAAAGGTGATTGATTCAAGTATTTGAGTCTGACATATAAGAATAAATTAATTAAGTTCAATTAATAGATACTAAAATTTGAGATATTAAAACCACAAATGCTGCATAGAAGTGAGAATATAGGAGACAACTCACAAAATTCAAGAAAAAAAATTCAGCACCAAAAAATCAGAGGACTAATTAAAGACACATGTACCCCCTATAACTGCAGTCTGACAACAGAAGTGACCAGAACAATCCATTTGACTCATGAGGGCAGCTGAGATTACCACCAATACTAGCCACAAAGGTTATCAAAACCAACTTCTACAATGCTCTGAGAGCAGTTGCCCAGTAAAGGAAAAGTCACTTATAAAATTCATCTGGCAGAAAACAGAAGAAACCCTGGTGGTTATGGTATCACTGGAGAAACAGACAACTATAGATAAGTGTCAAAACACACTAGCAATGCAATCTTAAGCAGGTTTACTCAGAATTCCACTGACTTATTCTCTAGTATGAGTATTTAGGACTGCAGCCTAAAAATTATAATGCAAAATGTTACAAGCCATGCCAATTTAGTTTGTTTTATTATCATTAAGAATATTTATATACAAAAAGTAGTTGTTTACACAGCAAAATAAATCAATAAATTTTTGCAGTGGTTAGAAAGCTGGAATAAGACTTGGATGATTTAGATTCAAATCCCCACTCAGCTTTGAAGCTTCCCAAGTGAACTCAGGCCAACCACTATCTCTCAGCCTCACCTACTAGCAGGGTTGTTGTGAGGATAAAAGAAGTGAAGAAACCATATACAGCACCCTGAGCTCACAGGAGGAAGGGACAGTGTAAAAAAATAAATGGTTCCATGACCCCAGAGGGTTCACAGTATAAAAGATACAGAAAAGACACCAACAGCCACCACTGAAAAAGACACCAAAAAGACTTCACGGGGTGAAGAACAGTTGCACTCCTCCCCTAATTTAAGATTAAACCACTTTAAAAGGTGCCTCTTCACCCAGTTGGCTAAGGATATTCCACTAGATTCTATGAAATTAGTTTTCAATTCATTTTGTTCCAGCCTACACTTTTAAACTCAGTATACAATACTGTGGTGCTAAATAAAAGTACTGTACTGTAGATGATTACTTGTTCACACATATTTGCCCACGTGTCTAACAGACAATAATCAGAATTGCTGCAGAATTCAATATCATCTTCTGCTGCAAAGGAGATGATATAGACTCAATTTCTCCTTAAACAAAGAACTAAGAACCTAATATGATTATACTGATGCTTCCTCCGCCATCTGCACAATCTCTTTAACTGAGATGTCCATCTGACAGTACTGTATTGTCTTTGATGGTACACCACACCTATTACTTAAATAGCACAAATACTTTCCTACTAAGATTAAGAGTCAGCATCCTTGTAAACCCATAAATTTATGTTTTATTTGAAGAAGAAACCTCAGCAGCATTTACACTTCAGTTCAAACTATCCAAGCAGGCATTATCTGTATATTACCAGCACAATATTTCATGACACCACATTGGTACAATAATCAGCAGTTATCATCCTAAATGTTTAACTATTGATATGACAAGTGGGGGTGTTTTCACAAGTGACACTTATTTTGATCCTGATCATGTCTATGATCAATTCCTGCTGTGAATTCAACATACAGAAGCACATATAAAAACCAAAACATAGTTCATTCTAGTCAGTGTAGCTTTTTATACAGTTGTAAGTAGATCTGTGTCATTTTAAACAAAATAGCCTTTGCGGGCCACCAGATTTTTCATGATTCAATTAGATAAGACAGAGAAAAAGATAACAGCAACCCCCCTTCCAGCTCACCTATGACACCACTGCCACTGACAAAATTGAATAGTAGTAAAAACATGTGATCGCACCTACTACTCTACAGAGCCAGAAACCTTACCATTATTTTTAAACATTTTCATACTGTCCGCATAACATATTGTATGTCAATTCTGCATGTTTTTGGCAAATTAGAAGAGGCACACAGTGAACAAAAGATACATTAGAACTATGAAAATGCTGGGCATACAGTAGAAGTATGCCTTTACAGTGGGGTTATAGAACAGAGATCTAAATAAACTGTTGAACACTTAGCGCAAAGGTATGCCAAACATTTCTCAGAACATTCTTAAAGCCTCACAAAGAATCAACCTTTTCTTCTAAATCAGCCCTAGGTTAAATATTTTATTTGGCTCCTCAAGAGGGACAGAGAAGTTGGGCATTAGCTCCAAATCAGTTCCTGGACTCAGATCAAACATTTTGTCATTTATCCAGTCAGTCAAAACAGTGTTTCCATCTAAAATGTTTATGTCCCAAAAACTGCTAATTTAATCCAGTTTTTCCAATCCCTTTTTCACAGTCTATATAAAATACAGAGTTCGCTACAACCCTTCTATACTATTTTCCAACAGTATTTGTAGAATTATGAAAATATCCAATAATTAAAAAATTTCAAAGCAGATAATTTGATATATATACATATTATGCATTTTTACCAAATTAATCTGAGCATGACAAAATGTTAATGCCATAAGTGAAGACATCTAATTTTGTAAAGCCTACCAGATTCTAAGCATATCAGATTGATAATCACACTAAAAATATTTTAATTCCAAATAACTTTACCATTTAGAAATTCCTGAAGTACATTTCAAGCCAAAAGAAGCAGGTAACCAAAGAAACAGAATACATGAGCTGAACATGTCTGAAAGCAAGCTCTGCAAGACAACTTGCAACTCATTCCCATGCACACCTACTGAGAAATCAGTTCTATCAATTTAAATATTACTGACTCAAGTAAATGTGCACAGGAGTGCAACCTTAAGTTAACTGCCACCTTTTTCTGGGACACAGGGTGTTTTCTTCCTGCTGAATCTTTTCTTAAGCAATTAAAACAAAATGCAAATGGCATTAACCAAAGCACATAATATTTCAATTTTCCATTGCACTCTAAACTTGTTTACTCAAACATCACTCCTACTGTGGATTATACTCTTAAGTAGATGCACACACTACTGCAGCCTAAGACTATGAAAAGTCCACTTATTCACCATTTTCTCTATATATTTTATTTTTCTGAATAAAATACATTATAATACTTGTGAATTCTTACCTGCAAGTCACTACTATAAATCCATTTCCCCAGAAAAACTGACAGACTCATTCCTCACCCAAGCCCCCACTCCTACCTACTGGATCACACTGACTAAAAAGCAGAGCACTTCAACTGTACAAATCATGAAAAAATGAGCTCCCTTTTGTCTCTTCTCTTGCTTCACAAGAGATCACCACAAATGAGAAATCCAAAATTCCAATATATAAAGAGTGGAAAGGGAAACAGTACCAGGAGAACAGGGACCAAAGACAGCTGTCTAAAAACATTTGCCCATCAAGAAATCAGCAGGTTTTCAAAGTTTTATAACAATAAGTGTTTCTCTACTCAGTATTGTAGCTCAGTTTCCCAAAGCAGTAGAAACTGAACCACAACTATTTCACATTCCAATCTAAAACACTTGTTCCAAGAGCCTATTTCTAAGGACCTTACCACACAGGAACTACAGGAACCCTGCAAGCAAACTCACACTTTGTACATAAGAGTTCAACAGTACAGGCTAAGCAAATGCTACACATTATTTTTTATTGTGAAGAAAACTCTTTCACTTGACCAGGTTTATTTTCTAGTAGTTACTGGAATTTACAAACATATAACACCTAGAATATTTTAAACAACTATGAACACAATTACAAGTGAAAACACAAAAAGTATTAAAATACTTCAGACATGCAATTATACTGCTATTTTTGAAACCAGCTCTCAGAGTAACATATTTTAACGGCTACCAAGTCCTTGAATTGTTATACACTTATTTTTGCTCCCAAGGCTGCAATTGTACAGACACTACTTGGGCATCAACTACACTGAAAACAAGCATAAGATTGGGCAGCAAGCCTTTTTGCAGCAGAAATAAGCTGCAATGATCAGTCTAGCTACATATTTTTAGAAATACTGTAGTACAGTGGTTCCGACACATTTAGCACTGGAACCCACTTTTTAGAATGAAAATCTGTCAGGACGCACCAGACGTGATGTCATGACCAGAAGTGACATTATCAAGCAAGAAAATTTTTTAACAATCCTAGGCTGCAATCCTACCCACACTTACCCAGGATTAAGTCCTATTTATTATCATTGTTAAAAGAATATACATAGTAGCTTGTTAAAAGTACAGGTCTGTAACATTTCCCCAAATGCAGTCACATACCATGGTAGTATCAAGTCTAATATATTAAAAATTAAATATTGAAATGAGTGTGGACACACCTGAAATGGGCTCACGACCCACCTAGTGAGTCCCAACCCACCATTTGAGAAACACTGCTGTAGCATATTTCTTTCCAGTCTGTAAAATTCTTCTAGTTCAGATATATATTGATATAACATGTTAACTTTAATAACCAAAAGATTACAGCACAATAAATTACACCAACAGGCCAATCAACTGTCTACTCAGAAGTAAGCCCTACTGAATTCAATGGGACTTACGGGACAGGATAGCAGCCCAAGATAACCTCACACAACCTTCACTACAGAAGTTGATTCAAGCAGGGCAGCACTACAGATCAAAACAAAGGGTACAAAAGAGGCAGGTCGATTCAAGTTTATGCTCAAAGGAAAGATGGGGCAAACTTTTCTTAGGGGCCTCTTCTGCTGGAAGAACTTCTATGGATCCTCAGTGGCTTAACACCCCCCATCTCCCTCAAAGTGCAATGTTATTCCATAGATTATAAACTAGTTTTAATTACATTCATCCCCCCCCAATCATGGAAGTGTCCAAGGGTTGAAAGGCTGCAACAAGAAATGGCTCTCTCTCTCTCTATGTATACAGTACACACACACACACTTACACAATGCTGCTCACTCTGAAGCGCCCGGGTTTACTTTCAAGGTAGCATTTAACGCTTGCAAGTAGCAGCAGCAGCAGCCCTGAACTCAGAGATCCTCCTTGCTTTGTGCAACCATTTCAGCTAAAAGCTCCACATTTCTTCTCTCAACCAGGGGCACGCAGGCACCCCACCCCCACCTCTTCTCCCTCCGTCCCTTTCTGAGGAGATCTGTGGGGTGAAGAGTTTACTTTCCTCCCTCCCGCCCCGAGGCCTGGGAGCTGCTTTCGAAAGAGTCCTTCGAAGTCAGTCCACAGGTTCAATCTCAAAGACACGTGGAAGGAGCTCGGCTCCTTCCCACCCAGCGAGTTGCAGGCAGCTCCCTGGCTCTGGAGCTCGTCCAGTGGCTTCTCCACAAACTCTGTCCCGAAATGGTGATTTCATTCCCTCCCCCCCAAAAAGGTGGGCCCCTAACATCTTTTACCCCACACACACACTCAACACACACGAACACAACACTCACACACACACACTCAACATACTCACACACAACACCCCCTACACACACTCATTCAACACACACGAACACAACACTCTCTCACACTCACAACACACACACTCACAACACCCTCACACACACTCAACACACACGAACACAACACACACACACACACAACACCCTCAACACACCCTTACACACACACAACACCTCCTTACATACACTCTCACAACACCCTCACACTCACACTCACTCAATACACAGGAACACAACACTCACACACTCAACATACTCTCTTACACACACACAACACCCTCGACACATCCTTACACATACTCTCACAACACCCTCACACACTCAACTCACCACACTAAACACAGCCTTACACACACACTCTCTCAACAACCTCGTACACACACCACTTCTCAGACGCTCCGCGCTGTGCCTCCATTCACCGGAGACAAGGCTGCCCCACAGCCGCAGCCCTCCCGGCCACGCAGAAGCCCCGGACGCCCGCGCCTCCTGGAGCAGACGCGCTGCCCTCCCTTTCTTCTCTCCGCCGCGAGCAGCCCGGCCGCCTCCCGGAGCGCCAGGAAAACAAGGCCCCGCCGCCCGCCCCGCGTGGGGTCCCCCCAGCCCCTCACCTGTCAGGCGCAGCTTGACGGGCCCGTTCCTCCGGGCCCCCTGGTTGGACATGACCCCGCGGGCGCCCCGAGAGAGAGCGAGAGCGCGGCGCCTCCTGCCCGGGTGCTCCCTGCCGGGGCGGCCGGCTGGGAGGAGGGAAGGAGCGAGCGAGCGACCCGCTAATGGAGTCGGGCTGCGGGCGGCTCACAGCGGCGGCGGAGGAAGAAAAGCCCGGATGTGCCCAGCGTCGCCATGAGCTGCCGAGCGTCGAGGAGGAGGCGCCGCCGCCGCCGCCTTTCCTTCCGTCCCCTGCCCCGGCCTCAGGCGGCGAGCACAACAAAGCCTCCCGCAGAGAAGGCGCTCCGGCCTGCGGGGGGGAGCGCTGCGCTGCGCTCTGGCGGAGGCCTTCGCTGGGAGCAGATGCCTCCCTCCGCTCAGCCTCCACACGCCGCCGCCTCTTCCTCCTCCTCCTGGAGACTGGAAGAGAAACAGGCCTCTTCGAGGTGGCGGGAGAGCACCTCGGCAGGCGGGAGCAGGGCCCCCTTGTCAGGGCCTGGCCCCCGAGGTCAGGGTTTCCCAACCTGCCAGCCCAGTCCCAGCCACACTGTCCTGGGAGGAAGCCACACTGTGTGGCACCTCCAGGGGTACAATTGCCTCCACAACTGCTAGTTTCTGGCTCTCAATTCATGTATTATATATCAGATATGGATCAGTAGTTAAAAAAAACATACATTTGAAAGAAGAGCAACTCTTAATTACAAACATTTTGCTAACAGGAGGGGTACAATTTATGGAAATGGGCCCCCAAGGGGTACACAAGTGAGGGGGAAAAATTGGGAACCACTGCCCTAGATTGAAGACCCCCCAGGGGGTACTTGCCAGGAGCTTTGGGAGCACTAGAAAAAGAACTGAATAAGGGCAAGGCTATAGTAGAAGGCCTTGATTCAGTGGTTCCCAATCTGAGGTATGAAGACCCCCCAGGGAGTTACTTGCCAGGACCTTTAGGGGTACTTGAAAAAGAACTGAATAAGGGCAGGGAAAGGCAGGTCTGTCTTAGAATGTCTTGCAGGGCCGGCAAGGCAGGAAGGGAGGCAGCTGGCTGGCTGCTAAAGCCCCACTGACTGCTCATCAATTTGTGTATCACCATCAGATATGGATCAGTGGTAGAAAACATATAAATAGGAAATAAGAGCAACTATATTGTTGTTGTTGTTCAGTCATTGATGTCTGACTCTATGACCCCATGAACCACAGCATACCAGGTCCCCCTGTCTAACATTAACTTCCAGTTTGTCCAGATTCATGTTCATTGCATACGTGACACTCTGCTGTCCCCTTCTTTTTTTGCCTTTAAGTTATTCCCAGCATCAGGGTCTTTTCTAAAGAGTCCTCCCTTCTCATGCATAGCTTTAACTATACTAAGCTTTGTCAACAAAGTGATGTCTCGGCTTTTAATTGAGTTGTCTAGGCTTACCATAGCTCTCCTCCCAAGAAGCAAGCATCTTTTAATTTCATGGATGCAATCTCCATCTGCAGTGATCTTGGAGCCCCAGAAGATAAACTCTGTCACAACTTCCATTTCTTCCCCTTCTATTTGCCATTTCCTTTTCCAGTGGATCACATTTAATCAGCTCTCAACTATGACCTGTCCATCTTGGGTGTCTTTACATGGCATAGCTCATCGCCTCATTGAGTTACTCAAGCTCCTTTGCCACAACAAGGCAGTGATCCATGAAAGGGGCAACTATATTAATTACAGACATTTTGCTAATATGAGGGGTGCAATTTATGGAAATAGGCTGCCAAGGGGTATGCAAGCGAAAGAACATTTGGAACCATTGCCCTAGAATAAAGGGTATCCCCTCATGTTTTTAGATTTTTTTTCCCTGCCATACAAAGCTTAGTGGATGTGCCATACACCAGTTGCTTAGGATTTAATTGGTATACAATATATCCATTAAAGTTCCCACACCACAGCTCATGCTGGCATCGTAAGAGCATAAGAAGAGCCCCACTGGACCAGGCCAAAGGCCCATCTAGTCCACCTTCCTGTATCTCACAGTGGCCCACCAGATGCCTCAGGGAGCTCAAAAGACCACAAGATACCTGCATCCTGATACCACTCCCTTGCATCTGGCATTCTGAGGTAGCCTGTTCCGAAAACCATCTGCACATTCCCCTCGCAGCTTGTAACCTGTGATGGACTTTTCCTCTATTAATCTGTCTAATTCCCTTTTAAAGGCATCTAGCCTAGATGCCATCACCACAACCCGTGGCAAGGGGTTCCACAGACTAATTGCATGCAGGGTAAAGAAATATTTTGTTTTGTCTAATTCCCAACACTCAATTTTAGTGCATGTCCCCTAGTAAGTGAGTATGCACATGATTGCAGTTTTGTTTTTTAAACTTTTTGAGATAGGTTTGGTAAACCTATATCTTGCAATAGGATCTTCATGGATCTCTTTGGTCACTATACTCCATAGTACTGTACCTGGAAAAGAAGGGCTTTCAGACTGGGTCACCCCTTCCCTAGCTGGACATGCAGAAATATTTGTCTTAATTGAAATGAAATAAAAGCACTCTTACAATAATTATGCTTTGTGCATATACAGTATGCATATACAGTATGCACAAATTCACATAACACCAGAACCAGGGGACATCCACAAAAATTGAGTGTTGGGAAGGTTAGGACAGACAAAAGAAAATATTTCTTTACTTGGCGTGTGATCAGTCTGTGGAACTCCTTGCCACAGGATGTGGTGATGGCATCTGGCCTGGATGCCTTTAAAAGGGAATTGGACAAGTTTCTGGAGGAAAAATCCATTATGGTTACAAGCCATGATGTGTATGTGCAACCTCCTGATTTTAGAAATGGGCTGTGTCAGAATGCTAGATGCAAGGGAGGGCACCAGGATGAGGTCTCTTGTTATCTGGTGTGCTCCCTGGGGCATTTGGTGGGCCATTGTGAGATATAGGAAGCTGGACTAGATGGGCCTATCTAGTGCGGCTGTTCTTATGTTCTTAGTAGTTATATAAAAGTGCAATAGGTTGCCATCCTAAAAGCACTTTCTGGGAATTAAGAGCCAAATCCTATACAATTTTCCAGCACTGGTGCAGCCTTTCCAAAGAGGATTGCACTGCATCCTGCAGCAGAGGAGCAATCATGGAGGCCTCCTCCAGGTAAGGGAACATTTGTTCCCCTTCCTCGGCTCCATTGCAGCTGCACTGGCACTGGAAAGTTGGATAGGATTGGGCCCTAAGGCTGCAATTCTATCCACACTTACCTGGGAGCAAGCCCTATTGACTTATGATGGGACTTACTTCTGGGTAGATATGCATAGGATTGGGCTGTAAGCCTCATTGAACACAGTGGGACTTATTTCTGAGTGAACATGTTAAGGGTGCAATCCAAACCTGTAGATAGGCCGGCCTGGGAGGGCTGCAAACGTGCTGTAAAGCACGTTTGCACCTCCTCGAGGGGAAGTCAGGCCTGCGCTCCAAGAAGCGCTGGCCTGCAGAGGCTGACAGATACCTCCGCAACGGCCTGCGGAGGCTGACAGATGCCTCCGCAACGGCTTCCCCTCTGGCTTCCCCCGCAGGGCCGACACAGGCGAAAAAGGTAGGCTTGGGGGGTCAGGGAGGAGAAGGGAGGGAGGCATTCCTTGGTGGGGGGGCAATGGGCGGGTGCAGGCGGGCGGGGAGCAGGAGGCGGGGCTGGGATCCGCAGTTATGCTGGATCCCAACCCCGTTCCCAGGGAGGACTGAGCAGCTTCAAGCCGCTCTGCTCTCCTCTGACTTGTGCCACCTCAGGAGGTGGTGCAAGTCCAAGGAGACCCATAGGCACCAGTAGCCCTTACCCAGGGGTAAGGGGAAAAGTTTCCCCTTGCCTCTGGCTAAGCAGCTGCTGGCCACAATCCTGCGCTGTATGAGGTATGTCTATTAAATAACAGGAGGTAGAGTACCTCAAGACATGAGGGATGCAAACATCATCACGCTGTACAAGAACAAAGGCAACAGGGGTGACTGCAACAACTACTGTGGCATCTCTCTCCTTAGCGTTGTAGGAAAGTGGTTTGCCCGAGTTGCACTAAAGAGGCTCCAGGTACTTGCAGAGAGCGTTTATCCAGAATCACAGTGCGGATTCCAAGCCAACAGGTCCACCACTGATATGGTATTCTCCCTTAGACAACTGCAGGAGAAATGCAGGGAACAAAACGACAGCCACTCTTTATAGCCTTCATAGATCTCACGAAGGCCTTCGACCTGGTCAGCAAGGATGGCCTCTTCAAGATTCTCCCCAAGATTGGATGTCCACCCAGGCTCCCCAGCATCATCAGATCCTTCCACAAGGACATGAAGGGCACTGTTGTCTTCGAAGGCTCCACATCAGACCCCTTTGACATCCGAAGCAGCATGAAGCAGGGCTGTGTTCTTGCACCAACCTTGTTTGGGATTTTCTTTGCTGTTCTGCTGAAGCATGCCTTTGGAACTGCAACAGAAGGCATCTATCTCCAGACCAGATCAGATGGAAAGCGCTTCAACCTCTCCAGACTGAGAGCAAAGTCCAAAGTCCAGCTGAAATGTCTGCGTGACTTCCTCTTTGCCGACGATGCAGCTGTCACTACCCACTCTGCCAAAGATCTCCAACAGCTCATGGATCATTTTAGCAAGGCCTGCCAAGATTTTGGACAGACAATCAGCCTGAAGAAAACACAGGTCATGGTTCAGGATGTGGAATCACCTCCCTGCATTACAATCTCTGCACATGAACTGGAGGTTGTCCATGACTTTGTGTACCTTGGCTCAACGATCTCCGACACTCTTTCTCTCAATACCAAGCTAAACAAACGCATCGGTAAAGCAGCTACCACGTTTTCCAGACTCACAAAGAGAGTCTGGTCCAACAAGAAGCTGACGGAACATACCAAGATCCAGGTCTACAGAGCTTGTGTCCTGAGTACATTTCTGTACTGCAGCGAGTCATGGACTCTTTGCCCACAACAGGAGAGGAAACTGAACGCTTTCCACATGCGCTGCCTCCGACGCATTCTCGGCATCACCTGGCAGGACAAAGTTCCAAACAACACAGTCCTGGAACGTGCTGGAATCCCTAGCATGTATGCACTGCTGAAACAGAGACGCCTGCGTTGGCTCGGTCATGTCGTGAGAATGGATGATGGCCGGATCTCAAAGGATCTCCTCTATGGAGAACTCGTGCAAGGAAAGCACCCTACAGGTAGACCACAGCTGCGATACAAGGACATCTGCAAGAGGGATCTGAAGGCCTTAGGAGTGGACCTCAACAGGTGGGAAACCCTGGCCTCTGAGCGGCCCGCTTGGAGGCAGGCTGTGCAGCATGGCCTTTCCCAGTTTGAAGAGACACTTGGCCAACAGTCTGAGGCAAAGAGGCAAAGAAGGAAGGCCCATAGCCAGGGAGACAGACCAAGGACAGACTGTACTTGCTCCCAGTGTGGAAGGGATTGTCACTCCTAAATTGGCCTTTTCAGCCACACTAGACGCTGTTCCAGAACCACCTTTCAGAGCGCGATACCATAGTCTTTCGAGACTGAAGGTTGCCAACATACATATTAAATAACGAGACTGATTAAATAACTCACCTTTATTTATTGGTATTACAAATTTAATGTTTGTCCCCTTCAATATACTCCCCATTTGCACTAATACATCGCTGTAGTCTTGTTTTCCACTGGTTGAAGGCATGGAGCAAATCCATTTCTGTCAGTTGTTTCAACATATCTGCCATTTTCTTCTTTACAGCATCAACTAACTCAAAATGTATCCCTTTAAGCACTGATTTAACTTTTGGGAAAAGATAAAAGTCGCAAGGTGCTAAATATGCGAATAAAGGGTGAATATGGAGGATGTTCAAGTGTAGTAATGTGATTGTCTTTCAAAAACTGCTTCACAGAAAGTGCTGTGTGAGCAGGCGCATTGTCCTGGTGAAGAATGAAACCATTTTTCCACAGTTGCGGCTGTTTCTTTCTGACTCTCTCTCTCAGCTTTTTCAAGACTTCTTTATAATAATGCTGGTTAACTGTTGTGCCTTCTGGAACCCATTCTTCCAAAATTACATCCTTGATATTGAACAATCTGACTGATTTTTTTCTACATTTTCTTTGGTTCTTGAAATGCAAGGTCGTCCAGGGCGTTCATCATCTTCAACATTCTCAGGTCCCTTGCTGAATCTTTTGTGCCACTCACACACACACACGCACAAGACAGGCAGTCGTTCCCATAGGCCGTAGTAAGCATTTGAAAACATTCTGTTGGTGTTTTGTGCAATTTTACTAAAAATTTCAAATTGACACGTTCAACTTTTAAACTTAGCATTTTTTCAGCACTCTACAGAAAACACAATCAAACTAAATGGCGACTCACAAGAGTGTTGCTGCTTGTCATGCAGGTTCAGACATGTTCAAGGTTACTACGTATGCAGTTATAACCGGTTCTGACTGCTTTGTTTACTAGGTGGAATCACAGTCTCGTTATTTAATAGACATACGTAGTATACAGCGCAAACCTCCTGGCTTGCCTGTTCTAGCACAAGTTAGAATTGCGCCCTTAGTCTCCAATCCCATCAAATATGGCTGAGTGGGGGAGTGCCCAGTAGCTGGCAATAGTACAGGGCTATGGAAGCCATTTTAGCTGGCGGTTAGGTTAAGCCATTTCTGCCCAACACTGCATATATAGAACAGAGACCAAATATGTATATCTGTGGGCCGGGCAGAAATGGGTTAAATTAATACGAATTTCTCATAATCTCATCTATATGTTGGTTGGGGTGTGTAACTTTGTCTGCAAGCTGCAGGTTAATTGTAGTGTATAGAGAGAATAGGTGCTTCTGAAAATGTTGAGGGGGATATAGCTCAACTGCACATTCCTTTTGTATGCAAAAAGTGTCAGATTTAATCCTTGGCACCTTCAGTTAAAAAACTCTGTGGTAGGAAGGCTCAGAAAGACACATCCTTCTGAGACCTTGGGAAGTCACTTGATAGCTTGCTACAGCTTGATGGACCAGTGGTCAGATTCAGTGTAAGAGAGTTTCATATGTTATGTGTTCCCTCCCTTCCCAGGATGACTATTCAGTAACCCAGTTATCCCAGTTACGCACAAGGCAAGCTGATCCTTTCAACTTCCCTCATGAATATTTAGACCTTTGAGCTATCTGGTGTGGCACAAAGAAAGAAGCTGTATTTCCCTTGGAGCTATCCTGCATTAGAACTGCTAGCCTGTCTATATAGCCTATTGTGCCTAGAAAATACAGAAGAGTTGCAAGAAATTCCGCTCCAAAGAAAGCCAAGGATAAGCTTTTGTTTTTCTATATATAAATTTTTTGTTTCTCATTTTTACATCAAAAGGGGCAAAAAGGTGAAAAAAAAAATTGAACACTCCTTCATTTTATTTTTCTGCAGTTGTTGTCTGGGCACTTTCCACCTTCTCGTAGAGCCAAAAGACTGAGGGGCCAATCCTATCCAACTTTTCAGCACCAATGCAGCTGTAATGCAGCCCCAAGATACAGTGCCGCCCCATTGTCATGGCTGCATCAGTGCTGGAAAGTTGGATAGGATTGTGCCCCAAGAATACTTAAGAACTAATAGTAGGTATATCTTATTTTCATCTAGAGCAGAGATTAATGTCAGGTTGTATGTAAGGTCATCTCTATCTGTGTGTATATAAACCCACCAATTAGGAGACCACACAGCTATGCTGCAATAAATTTTGCAATCTTTAAGATGCTGAGATGGTTTTGGCACTGCTGCCCCCTGGGATTTTAAAGATGTGCAATAAATGCAAACACAGAAGACTTTCCACTATCTAAGCCACATATTCTAAAGCTCCCAGTTATCCACATTCACCATACTTCCTTCAGTTCATGCCATTTAAATAGCATTTAGCTAGTACTACCACTTAGCCAAATGTCTGGCTGTATAAATTGTTTGAATGTCCTCTAGGCCATGCAGGTAAATTAAGTTGTAATGCAACATCTTTTTAAAAGCATTAGTGTTTCTCTTGTGGCTTTAGAATTAAATTGTCATTCAGAGACAATCGCAACATCCTTGCTATTTATATAGCAACATCTTTTTATGTATTTTTGTTCAGATAATTTAAAAAATATTCTGCAAAAATTTCATTATTGTTTTAAGTAAGTTTAGGAAGTATGTTCCCTCCTACCTTCGTTTCCACTCTGAATTAAAGAGCTGTCATTTTCTCTGTTGTTTTTTGGCTCTGCACATTCCTTCTAGATATTTGGGAGTTGTTCAACATTTTTTGGATGATATCTTAATCCCATTGGAGGCTTCTAAAATGCTATTGGTGGTATTCTTAGGATTTACATCCACAAAAACTGTATACAAAAATTTTTCTAGAAGTGAGTGTGTTAGGTCATCTTGACCCTTAATGAAACCATTGTGTTCGCTTTCAAACCAGTACCCCCTCCAAATTAAAGCAAAGCATACCCACCCATTGCCAATTGTTACATGACAGTTGCCTTGAATGAATTAGTATTCATGCTGCATGAGATGATGGCATTGTGGCCAACTGCAAGGTTAAGTTCCACCAGTAAGATTTACCGGCTGGGTCTGTTTTGATTGTTTGTATAATTCCATAATCTATACCCAAGTCCTCAACAACTTCTTCTGAAGTCATCTTATTGAAGAGCAGAACAAACAGCCTTAAAATGTTGTCAAATGTGCACAAACCCCTATTTCAGATGTAAGCAATTAAACAGGAATTAGAAAAGCCTGACATTGTTTTGGACAATTATTATTGTTATATTTATATTCTGTCCTTCTTCCAAAGAGCTCAGGATGCAGTCCACAGTTCACACCATAAAGCCACAGGAATTATTCAGGGGTTCAAATAAAAGCAAAAAGTGTTCAACAGCAGCATACACATTTTAATCTCTCCCTCTTTAGGCAACAACCACCTAATGTTATTTCTAAGAATGATAAAAACTATGGGCTTCAATGAACTCAAGCGTCAATTATTATATTGTTTCAGAAGAGTGTGTGTGGAAAAGCAGAGGTTGCATGTTGCAACTGGGGTACAGTGATCCCAGCCTGTCTGCCTTGCAAACAGGTAAATTTGTACCTTTATCGACTCACTCCAAGTTCCCACAGCCAAACATCTTCAGAAGCCAGAACTGATAAGTTCTACTACTGTAACAGTGCAATCCTATGCATATTTACTCAGAAATAAGTTCCACTGTGTTCAATGGGGCTTACTCCCAGGAAAATGAATATAGGATTGCAGCCTTAGGGCCCAATCCTATCTAATTTTCCAGTGCGGGTGCAACTGTGCCAATGGGGCATGCACTGCATCCTGTGGTGGGGAGGCAGTCACAGAAGCCTCCTCAAGCAAAGGAAACATTTGTTCCCTTACCTCAGGGCAGCAATGTGGCTGCACTGGTGCTGGAAAGTTGGATAGGACTGGGCCCTAAATCTGTTTTGTTATGATTTTAGTTATCTTACTTATTGTTGTGGTATGTTGTACATTTTATTATGCAGTTGTGAAAACCACAATGAGCATTTGCTTCAGCATGGGAAAGGCAGGATATAAATATTTCAAATAAATATTAAATCAAGAGTTGAATCATCTGCCTAATATTAGTGATCACTACTCACATTGTAGGAATAGCAAGTACAAAGCTGTCTAGTAGTACTTGTATTCCATTAATCTATGAGAGCCATACAGCACTTGAATTTTTTTAAGCCATATACATGGTCTGAGAGTGTGTATGTGGCCATGGTACAGTCAGCTGGCTGCAGCTAAGCATGTCAGGGTCTGGTCAGTGCCTGGATGAGACACTGTCTGGGAACTCCATGTATATTATCTTGAGTTCCAACATGAACATAAGAAAGATATAAATGCAATAAATATTACCTATTGAATACAGATCTGTACCCATTCAAATCTGCAACTTGTGAAGGCCCCCTTCAGGGATGAACATCAGTAGTTTTGTGTCCATTAAGGCTGAAAAAGCTGCCTACTTATTAAAATATAGTCCAGTTAAAAATAAGTATTTGAGGTTATGTTAAACAAACTAACATTCTATCTTTTAATACCATTTCCAAATGAATTTTATTGTTCTGCCAAAAATGAAATCCTTGGAAAATCAGTGTGTCGGTGCAACTTTCCCCACTTCTCAGCCAACAAAGCTCCTAGAATCTTAAATATCCCATAACCAACTCAACTTTTTTTTACCATACAATTCTGAACCATGTAAAACCAGATGAAACCTTCATTGTGGACTTAATTATTTGAATGAAGTAAAGTGCATAAAAGAAATGGCAGCTGTTTTGCAAATTGCTGTAGGAGTCAGGAAAGTTCACTACCACAGCCCATACAACTGGATATTATGTATTTTTAAATAATTGAAATAATATTTCCAAAGGTGAGAACAGCTTTTGCATGGAAGAAATTACAATAACTGAAAAAGCTGCCTACTTATTAAAGTATAGTTCAGTTAAAAATAAGTATTTGAGGTTATGTTAAACTAACATTCTATCTTTTAATACCATTTCCAAATGAATTTTATTGTTCTGCCAAAAATGAAATTTGTAGTACCCAGGAAACTGTATTTGCTACTCAGAAGTTAAATAAATATCATGGTTTTAATCTAAAAGTGCTTTTCAAAAGACATTGATGGAGCACAAATCAATAAAATCTTCCAGCTTTTTTGGAAAGTAATGAAATCTAAATTATTTCCATATTCTGTATTTTAATGAAAATTCACTGGTATACATTTAGAGTGCCTGAGCATAGTTGCAAATGCTTGCATTTTGTCCTTATATGTTATATTGATTACTATTTGTTTGTTTTCCCTGTTAAGCATTTTCAGAATAAAAGCTCTTCTTTTTCCAGAAGTGTTGAAGGTTGTTACATTTTCACCAATGCTTTTGAAAATGGCCATGAACAGGAAAGACCTAGGCAACTTTTACATGCAAATGCAGCCTACGACTAACTCTTCAATTCATGTATCATTTTATGCAATATCATTCGTATAGCTGTGAATAAGACTCATGGTGAACAGGACTCATATGCTTTGCCCAATCCTATCCAATTTTCCAGTGCTGGTGCAACTGTCCCAATGGGGCATGCACTGCATCCTGTGGTGGGGAGGCAGTCACAGAGGCCTTTTTGAGCATTTGTTGATTCCTCAAAAGCAGTGGTTCCCAACCTTTAGGAGCTCAGGGACCACTAAGGCAAAATTTGGAGATGGCGGGGAACACATGCAACCCCCCCAACCTCACACACAAAAAATACAATTAAATTTGTAATGCATAAGAAGATTATTTAATAATTAATGTGATGGTTGTTTGCTTGCATTTGCTTCACTAGCTGTGAAAGTCTTGAGTTTACATGAAATACATGGAATTTCATAATAATTCCCCACCAACTCAGAGATTTTCATACCCACCCAATTCAATCCAGTCTCTTTTCCTCCACACCAGACCACATTACGCACAGCCCTTGCCTCTTTTAAGAGTGGAAAAACACCTCAAAAAGGGAGAGGGTAAGCACAAGGGGATTATAGACAAGTCATGCAAGGTAGTTAAATGAGCCAACAAAAAGCACACACATCCCTCCACAGTTCCTTTTGTTTCACAGCCCTGGCCCTGCTCCCCTCACTTGTGAGTCCAGAGTGCTTACGAAAGTGTTCAACACAATTTAGGCAGGTGGGTCCTGAAGGAGAAGAGGTGTGTGAAGGAAGCACCCGCTCAGAGAGACATCTCAGAATGGCTGCTGAATGTCTCAGGAAGAAAAGTCCTTTTGGTGTGCACTGCATGGTCTTTAGGGGGGGGAAAAGCCTCTCTTCACTTCCTGTTCTAATTGCTGTCATGCTCTAGCTGTGGACTACTTTGGTTGAAGCTAAGAGAGTGTGAGCAAGCCTGTAGGTAGGCTGCAGCCACAAAACAACAGCTGCCTACTCTGCCAACTCCTTGCCCCAGGATGTGATGATGGTGTCTAGACTAAATGCCTTTAAAAGGGAATTGGAAAAATTTCTGGAGAAGTCCATCACAGCCACAGTGTGACTAACAGCCCCGTTCTAGGCATGTCTACTCAGAGTAAGCCCCATTATAGTCAATGGGGCTTACTCCAAGGTAAGCATGCATAGGATTGCAATCTGGGAGTTAGGGGAACTGGCCAAGTGTGGGGTGGGGGAGGGCTCCCTATGGATAAAGCTGCTGCTGCTCTCTGAGGAGGAAGAGTCAGGAGTTACACTTGCTGTACTTGGCTACGGTGGTGCCTGTTCTGCAACTTCTGGGATTGCTTCTCCCCAGGTGGGCAGCTTGCAGTAAGACAGCAGAGGTGCTGCCTGTTTCCCTCTCCAAAAGGGGTGCCAAAACCAGGTTGCCTGGATCCCTTGCTCCACCCCCGGGCCTTAGAAGAGCACATCCAGGGGGTCCAATCCTGCCAACTGGGGAGGGGGTACCAAGGCCGGGGGTTGAGCATAGTGTTTCTCCCCTCTCCTGCTGCCACACTGCCTCCAACTCCCTTCCTCTGTGTTCCCTGGCCAGCTGGAGTCTGGACTCCCAGAGAAATCACATCCAGAGAAACCCACTCCCAGGGAAACCCCCCCCCCCCAGCCAGCCAGCGATGCCTTTGGGAGCCTGTTCCTTCTCCTCCTCCTCCTCCTCCTTATTACTCCCATTCCTCCCCACCTCAGGCCCCCGCCCAAGAGACTTCCCAGGCTGGCTGCAGTTCTGATTTGACTCCTGAAAAAATAGGAGGCTGCCAGGGCTCACCTCAAGGCACAAGGTCAAGGAATGGAGACAGCAGGCTGGAGGCAGCGGCGGCAGGCACCTCTCCTCTGCATGCAGCTGAGCCAGGAGGCTGCACAAACATGTGCACCTTACAAGGCGCCTGCGTTTCACTTTTTCGTTTGGGCACTCACAGACAAGGAGGGCAGGGAGGTGGAGGGGGGAGGCAGGAGACTGAGAGGCTATGCTCTGATTGGCTGCTGGTGCTGCAGAGGCTTTTTTTCTTCCTGGAAGGGCATTTTTTTTTTTCACCAGAGAGGTCGCGGACCACCTGAGAGGGTGCTGCAGACCACCAGTGGTCTGTGGACCATGGGTTGGGAACCCTAGCTCAAGAGGAACAGACTACTTCAGGGAGGAGAAGTGTATAAATTGCTAATACCCATAGTAGCCCAAAATAGAGCATCCATGGTTTGAGGCAGTAGACCTCTGATTATCAGGTGCATAGCATTATCATCAAGCCTTGCTTGTAAAATTCAAAAGTTGTCAGGCTGGTCACTGTGGGAGATGGAATTAAGGCTAGGGCAAACCTTGGTCTTAATTAACAAGGTGGATCGCATCCTCAGAATCACTAAATGCACATTAGTGACACCATAACTGTGGACAGGTCCTGGGAAAGCACTCTCTGTAAGTGTAAAACATGTTGATGGCTTGAATCATGGGTTGCAGGTTCAAAAAGAAAAAGTAAATTACACAAGCCCACCCCTGTTCTACAAGATGCCTTTTGCCTCAAGCAGCACATGGGAGAGTTTATGCCATCACATATTTTAAGGGGATAAACTGGCAGTTCCACAAGGTTATAATCTTGCTTCTCTATGAAATAATGGAATGGAAATTCTGTTAAGTGGTAACTCAGGGTGTTTTCTGACTTTGCCGTCAGCAGACCCCTTCCCACCCCACACTCCACCCCACTTTCCTCTATCCTTTGATAGAGGCACTGGCCCTTAAAGGAAGACTGTTCAAAGTCTCAGACATATGAGGAATATTTTGCTATTCAAAGTTAAGTGGTTCAAAAAAAAATGTAGCTCTGTGTGTGTTTATGGAGTGGAGTGTGTGATGTGAGCATTTAAGTATTAACATTAAATTCTGTCAAATGATCTCTGTTTCAGTCTAGGCTGATATCACCAAGCAACAAATCCTTTCAAGATGAGGTAAAGAGCACAGTCCCGGAGGGAAGGGAGTGTCTTGCATCACCCAACAGCTCACTTTTTGGATGATAGCAACACTGACAAGCTCAAAAGGGAGTTCCTTCCAGTCATCCTTCTGCCGCCAAAAGGATAGTGATTGAGCATGTGTGTCTCAAGGGAGGAAGGCAATGTGTAAAAGAAGGAAAAACTGAGGAATCCTTTAGGGTCCGACAAGGATATGAATGATCCAAAGGGACACATAAACAAAGTATAGAACTCACTATGAAGTCACAGGATTCTCTAAGCGTGGACATGTCGCCATGCGTTTTATATTTGCATTGTAATTGCTAAAAGGAATTTATGAAAAATTGGGTGGGTGGAAGAGCAAGTGAACTACAAACACAAAAACCTTGCATGTCATCAGGATGTGTCAGCAGGACTTTGGTTCTTTCATTTCCCAGAATGTATGAGGTTGAGAATACTTCACATATGCAAATGTTTGTTGAAAGTAGTGCTTTTGACACTGGAATGCATAAGCACATGTCTTCCACCAAGGCATATTTTTTGTTAAAAGATTATCACATAAAGAGGGGTGCACTTCATTGTGCAAATGGAAAAAGGGGCTCAACTATTTCAGAAACAGGATCTTTAACGTTCAGGAAACATTCATTTAGTATTTCTAAATAGGTTAAATTTACCTTTCCAATGGGTCAGGGTAATAACAATTATAATTGCCATAACTATTGCATGACATGCATCATCTTACTATCAGAGCTAGGCAGGGAGCATAGACAACCATACCTGAAACTAAACCTATGAATTGTACTCTGAAACTCAAGACCAGTAAGGTGCTAGCGTGGAGATGGAGAGCAGTAATTTTTCAGCCACTGTGTTGCAGCACATTAATGTGCTATGAATGGTCTGCGGGTGTGTTGTGGGAGTTTGGAGGAGGATCATTTATTAGTAGGGCCATGGGGGGTGATGAGCTGCCCACTGGCGGTGTGGTGTGCCTTGTCAATTGCCAAAGAACTGATGGTGTGTGTTGACAATTTTAGTGTCTTGTTAGTGTGCCATGAGATGGAAAAGGCTGAGAATTGCTGGGATAGTGGACCTAAAAACCTGAGGGAGCTGAAGCCTGAAGCGCAGCAGGCAAAAGTACAGGCATGCATCGATATCCATGGGGGTTCCATGCCAGAACCCCCCTGCAGATGCCTGAATCCACAGATACTGAGGATGCCCCCCAGTCCTCTGGAGGCTCTTCTGAGACCCACAGAGGCCACGTGCATCAGCCCATAGCTCAGATTGGCTGAAAATTTGTCACTTCTGGTTTTTGCATAAAACCAGAAGTGACATATTTATGCCTTTAAAAGGCATTAAAAGGGCTGCAGAGGCCCTAGAGGACTTTTATGGCTTTTATGCCAGAGGGCTTTTATGCCTTTAAAAGGCATAAAAAGAAACTTCCAGTTTTACAAAAAAACTGAAAGTGACTTTTTTCTGCCAAAATGGCCATTCTGAACCCCTCAGAGCCGCTGGTGGACACACGTGGTCTTTGCGGGGCTCAGAAGAGTCTCTGGAGGCGATGCGATGGGAGCATAGCCCTCCTCAACTCCAGAGGTGTCGGGAGGAACAGAGGGTCCCCCCGCATCCACTGTTAACTGAACCAGCGGATATGGAATCTGCAGATATGGGGGCCTTCCTGTACTGTTATGTTGATCTGACAGGACACTAGGTCATATTCTCAGTATTTGTACTAGACCTGGCCAAACTAGAAGCTTCATATGGGGCCAGTTCAGATGATCAACTAACCATAGTCCAAACCTATATGCTACATCCCTCTGGAATTGTGGTATCAACATCCTGGTTAATTTAAATGGTGTCTCTGCAACTTGTGCAAAACCAGGAACTGTGATTAGGCGTAGCCCACCCATTAAGTCAAATGAGCAGTGTGTCCCGTAAGCTGTGTGGCTGTGCAGCTCCAAGCCAAGCTGTATGCAGCACAAAGCTTAGCAATTCAGAAGTTTGATGATGACATGTGACACCATCGTGAGTGTCTGGGAATGGCATCATGACAGAATAATGACACCACATGCCAGAAAAAGGGGTCCCAGACACTAGGGGTCAAGATTCACTTTGCCTGGACAATAAAATGAGGGGTCCACATAAGAAGAGAGAAAACAAATGAAAATCCTCACCCATCTGAAAGAATGGGACAAGCCACAGAGTAACAGACACCATTGCCCTTTGAGACAGGATGTGTCTTAGGGAAATGATGCATCTTCAAAGGGAAATGACTGGCTGCAGCTGTGGCTACAGGAAAACAGTGCAGCTGCCATACAAGAGGATTTTCCAGTAGTTAGTCATCCCTCTTAAGTCCAGCCTTGGCACATTTGAAAATGATGTATAGATACTTTGCTCCTTAACTCCTTATGTGTGTTGACATAACTTTCAGCATCACTACCTCTGCAATAAAGATTGCTAAGTCGTGATGTAGGTGATTCAGACAAACATATATTGCTTTCATGGATGGGCCAAAAGCTAAATACTGCTGTCTCAATGGGACCCAAAATTAATAAGCATCAGAAATTAGCATACATCTGTCTTATGTTCAGATTTCAACAAATAGGATATCACAGAAGAAATTCTAAGGAACTAAAGACACTAGTTCCTAAGGAACAAAATTCTATCCCCGTCTTGGCCACTGGGTGCAGCGGTGCCAAAATGGGGACTTTCATCCCCTTCCCCAAGGAAAGCCCCAGGTTCCATAATGGGGCTTCTCAAGTCTGCACCGGCTATTATTATTATTATTATTATTAACAACAACAACAACAACAACTGTATTGATATACAGGTTGAGTCTAGTTATTTATGAGGGTTCTGTTGGAAGAGCTCATGTGGATGGTAAAAACTGTGTTAAAGCAAATCTATTGAAAAAACATTTTGCTCAGCTATTTAAAAACAGCCTTGCTGACCTTTGTAATGCATCAGGCAGATAATCAGTCTCTCTCCAGGTGTTTAGAATGGCTTCACTCCTAGCTGCAGCAGGGGAAAGGATGGCGGAGGTGATAATCACTTCCACTTAGCAGCATTCTTTCATGTGTTGGGGGGGAAGGGAGGAGTCGTTAGCCTCAGAGTGAAGCTGCTCTAAGTGCCTGGAGAGAGAATGATTGATGGATTGTCTACTGGCTGCCCTCTTCCACATTAAGGAGACTATTGCTCAATGGCTTTTTTCCTTTTAGTTGAAAGGGACCTTCTCATCACATTGATATAAAACTGTAGGTAAAAAATCCATGGATAATTAGGTTATACCTGTACTGCTTTTCAACAAAAAGTTCACAAAGTAGTTTACAGAGAAAATCAAATAACTAAATGCCAGTGCAAATAACTATCCCAGCACAAATAACTATTTTGCCAGCACAGATGAGATAACTTCTGTGTTGGGCTTTTCAGCCCCACAAAGAAGATCCTGCCCCCCTCCTGAGCCAGTTCCTTCCCCTGCCCCCCTGGCACCTCTGGGGGCTCCTGTGGCATCCTCTGTCAGGTGCTGGGCCCAGCGCTGACGATCCCTTCTCACAGGGTTCCATAAATGTGCTTTATGGCACGTTTATGACACCCAGCACCGGCGCCGGTGCTCAGCACTGGTGCTGGAGGCCTTTTGGATTGGGTCCTTAGTTGCTCATGTGTGTTTATTTACTTCCTATACTTATATCCCACGCCTCCTTTAGAAAGCTCAGGGTTTCTTACCTATAGTGGAATTCCATGCACCCCTCACCTTTTTAGCTTCCACTCAATCTGACTGCAGGGAAAATGTGATTTCCTAGGAACAGAGGTGCTAGCTGGGAAGAACATTGTCTCAGCAAATGAATAACAGCAGCATATTCATTGTCCAATTTGGAAAAAAAAACAACTATATGTGCATACTGCTTATGTAGGGGGTGACTGGGCTTCAACTGGCAGATCTACTGTCCCCTATTTGGCAGACAAAATAAGATGTCGCTGTGGCAGCACAGGCTAGAGTTCGCACCACCACAGCTGCCCAAATATATAGGATCGGAGAGACCATGTCAATTCACAAGTGGCTCTTGCAAATGATTTTGAGGATGAAATGTTAGCAACACCATGTAATAAGATGACTTGTTCATTCATCACTTTTTCCTCTGCTAAATGACCTGAAATGGTTAGTTAAAATGGTGGAAAATGTAAGATCAACATGGACAAATGACATATGACAGTGTTGTGTTTTGATTTTTCAAGTAATTTCCATTTTGGGGAAATGTGGGTGAAACTTTTAACCATAAAATTAAGGACAGGATGGTGGATTGGAAGATCACTAGATCCTGGGACACATTAATGGATCACATGTCTCACTTGCCAGGCTGCTGATTCAGATACAGCACGGAAAGGAAGGGAAAGGAATTCTGAATCCTGTTACATTTGTCTCTAAGTTTTATTTCCACCATTACATCATATGATCTGTGTTTTTTATAGACACTAACGTTTTGAAATAACATGAATGGTTATGTGGAAGGAATCAAAATTCATGTATGCTTTTGAAAACTTCATGTTATTTTAAAACTTTGGGATGTATAAAGAATATAGGTTCAATGACGTAATGGTACAATGGAGCCAACTATAACAAGAAACCAGAATGTTCTTCTCACTCCCAGTTGCTGAAACCCATTCAGCAATATCGTTCCATAATAATAATGACAAATACTGTATGATCTATGAAGTTGCCCCAGAATTGATTTATCTTTTCATATCCCTGAACTTAAATCTCTTTCTAAAAATTTCAACTAGGTTTCAAAGTATGGAAACTATTTTTTTTTAAAGCAAT